>NW_027362762.1:601084971-602319971 GCF_046119375.1 Phyllobates terribilis
ACTTCCTCATAGTAGCTGAGGACTTGTACAGGGCGGTCACGCTGTCAGATTGTGTGCCGTGCTGGGCCTTGTGGTGCGACAAAAGCCTGTGACCCCACAATTGCTGCTCCTGCTGCTAGCAAATAAAGAAGATAGAAGAAAGAAGATCCCTGCCTGATCTCTCCTCATCCACCTCAATCCCCCTCTTCCTCCTTTCCCCCTCTTTTTATCAAACTCCCCACCTCCCCCTTTCTGCCACCGAGTGATGATCAGTACTTGATTTTTGGCAGATTTTTTTTTTCGTGCGTCCTGCAGCGGCTGAGCATGGATCAATGACGCAAATCACTGATCAACGTCTGTGCTCGCTGTTTTCCAGGACTTTTTTTTGTCTCTGTCCATTCCCCCCCTCCTTTGCACTACCTCTGTGCGCACATCCAGCAGCTGCCGAGCATTACACTTTTTTTCTCCCCTCCCTTTGCACCACCTCCTTGTGCACATCCATCAGCCATCGAGCGTTAGTCAGTGATGCAGATCACTGATTCACACTCGTGTTTGCTGTTTTGCACTCCCCCTCCCTTTGCACCACCTCCGTGCGCACATCCAGCAGCCGCCAAGTGTTGATCAGTGGCGCACATCTCTGATCCGCACTCATGCTTGCTGTTTTCCACTGTTTTGTTTCATAGACTTTTTTTTCTCCCCCCCCCTTTGCACCACCTCCTGTTATTGCTTTTTTTCTTTAAAAAAAAAAAAGTTTACACCAAGCACTCTCACACACACAACTGAATAAAGTACTGATACAAACACCACATACATGAAAAAAAAAATGTTGTCCCGCTTGTCCCACACACGGTATTCAGTGAAGGAGCCATACACTACTTTCCTTGCCTTCAACACTGACAGTAAGGGAGAGGATCCCACCTTTCTTTATTTTTCCTCATCCTCGTCCCCCTCTTCCTCCTCGGGTGATTCTGAACCGCCAAAAAGACGCCCTAGGACAGAAGCTGAACCAGCGCCAGCCATTATTGACCCCATGTGGACCTAGACCCTCGAAAATTATGAGCCACAGATTCCGCATATTCTGGTGCAATAAGGAATCAAGTTTGACACCACCCGCCTCACAGAAATAGACTTTTTCAAAGTCTTTTTCTCTGAGGATTTTTTAAACCTGATGGTGGGCGAAACTAATTTGTACGCTCAACAATTTTTGTCACAAAACCACTCATCATTTTCTAACTTGAAGTTAGAAGTTTTGGGGCCTGGTCCTTCACATGGGGATACTGAAGAAGCTAGAAGTTCATTGGAGTGTTAACGTTTTGTATAACACTCCATTGTTCCGAATGGTCATGATCCAGACACGTTTTGAGACCATCCACAAATTCTTGCATTAAATGATAATGTACGTTGTTCTCACCGAGATGATCCCAATCATCTTTTCAAAGTTCGGCCGGTCATCGAAGAACTTCAACAACAAGTCTACTGAAATGTACATGCCTCAAAATGACATCTACGTGGATGAGTCCCAAATTCATCTTAAGGGGAGGCTTAAATTCTGGCAGTACCTGCGCACTAAGAGGGCCAGGTACGAAATGAAGCTGTACAAACTGTGTGAGAGTACCTCAGGGTACACCCACAAGTTTAGGGTTTATGAAGGAAAGGACTCCTGCATTGAGCCCATTGAATGCCCCCCTGTCCTGAGAGTGAGTGGTAAAATTGTGTTGGATTTGGTGCGCCCACTGCTGGATCAAGTTTATCACCTCTACGTGGATAACTTTTATACCAACATCCCACTCTTTAAGTCCCTCTTTGTGTGAGGTACCGCAGCCTTGAAATACTGTCCGCAAAAATCAGATGCCTCTCGAAGATGCTAATTGGGCAGCTGCTCAGAAGGGGTGAGAGCAGAGCCCAATGCAGCAACCACATGCTGGTGGTCAAGTACTAGGACAAGAGGGATGTCCTTCTCTTGACTACCATACATGGTGATGGCAGCACTCCCAGCACTGTACGAGGTACCTCTACACAGGTCGTCAAACCAGATTGTGTACTGGGGGGGGGGAGTTGATCTCTCTGATCAAGTCCACCAGCCGTACAGTGCTTTGAGAAAGGCCAAGGTGTGGTACAAGAAGGTGGCCGTGCACATCGTACAGATGGCAATGCATAACACTTTTCTTTTATCACGATGTGCAGGCCAGACCGCTACATCGTATTTTCGGTTCCAGGAGGTAGTGATCAAGGCCCTGTTATTTGGCAGTGAGGAAGGAGCAGGCCCCAGTAATTCCGGAACTGAAGGTGCTCGTATAGTACAATGCCAACATTTCCCGGGGGAAGTCCCTCAAAGCAGAAAAAAAGGTAAGTCACAAAAGAGGTGCTGAGTGTGCTACGGAATGCGACACCTGCACTGACAAACCTGTCCTGTGTATGAAAGAATGCTTCAGCCTGTACCACACATCCATGGGCTACTAAATTCATTTCTGACTTACACAACTGATATATGACAACTAGTGTTGAGCGATACCTTCCGATATCGCGAAATATCGGATTGGATTGGACCGATACCCAAAAAATATTGGATATCGCCGATTCCGATACCGGAAACCAATGGGACACAAATATCGAAATGAAAATAAACCCTTTCTTTCCTTGTAGGTTAATTCTACATGAAGGAAAACAACTAAGAATAATGTAGAATGTATTACATGAAAAGCCGGCAATTCAGCAGCGGCATACAACGGTACCTGACAATTTAGAACAGAAAGAATAGAGCATCACACATAGATTAGATAGATAGAAACATGTCAGTCACATATATAAGTACAGTGACAGTGTTGCTTACTGTACTTGTCATTTAGTGTTAAAGGATTTATTAAAAAAAATAATAGTGTTTTCATGCACAGTCTCTTTAAAAAAGCCGGCCGGCAATTCAGCATCGGTACCCGACAATTTAGAATAGAAAGAATAGAGCATCACACATAGATTAGATAGATAGAAACATGTCAGTCACATATATAAGAAGTACAGTGATAGTGTTGGTTACTGTGCTTGTCATTTAGTGTTAAAATAAAGGATTTATTAAAAAAAAAATTGGCGTGGGGTTCCCTGTAATTTTAGTCTTTAGCGGAGGTTAAGCAGATGGCTGGGGCAGATGTTTGAAGCCTGGGAAGGGGGTAATACCCACGGAGCTTCCCAGGCTACTAATATCAGCCCCCAGCTGAATACCTAGCCTTTACTAGCTATTAAAATGGGGGACCCCCAAAAAAATGATGTGGGGAATCCCCTATTTTAATAGCTAGCAAAGGCTAGGCAGACAGCTGGGGGCTGATATTAGTAGCCCAGGAAGGGTGCCATGAATATTGGCCCCCTCCCAGGCTAGAAACACCAGCCGTTAGCCGCCCCAGAAATGGCGCATCCATAGGATGCGCCAATTCTGGCACTTAGCCTCGCTCTTCCCACTGCCCTGTAGCGGTGGCAGTGGGGTAATAGGGCTGGGGTTGATGTCAGCTTATAATGCCAGCTGACATCAAGCCCAGGTTAGTAATGGAAAGGCGTCTGTAAGACACCCCCATTACTAACCCCATAGTCAAAGTTAAAAAAAAAAACACAAACACCCAGAATAAAGTCCTTTAATTGAAATAAACACACAATTCTTTATTGTTCTAAATTAAACCATACTTACCATCACGCCCATTCCAGCTAAAGCCAACGATCTCCTGCAATAAAAGTAAAATAATAAAGCAACTTCATCCTTACCTTTCGATGGTTCCCAGGATGGCTCCAGCTCTGCTACATTCACATGACAGGCTGGATCGCAGCCGAAAGCTGCCATCCAGCTTGCCATGCCGCAGACACTGAGAAGCGCAGGCATGCTTGCGCTCCTCAGTGTCTGGCTGTGACGGCATAAAGATGAGCCGAGGTCATGTCCAATGAACTCAGCTCACCTCATGCACGTCACTGACAGCGTCGGAGAATTCTACTGCGCATGCGGTGAGCGTGAGAGAATTCTCCCAAGGTGTCAGTGACGTGCATGAGGTGAGCTCATGTCCAATGAACTCAGCACACCTCATGCACGTCATTGACAGCGTGGGAGAATTCTCCTGCACTCAGCGCTTGAGCAGGAGAATTCTCCCATGCTGGGATGGCATTGAGATGACAGGCTGGATCGCTGCTGAGCGCTGCCATCCAGCATGCCATCCTTCATAGACACTGCAGAGCGCAGGCATGCTTGCGCTCTGCAGTGTCTCTGAAGGATGAAAAGCTGGATGGCAGCGTTCAGCTGCGATCCAGCCTGTCATCTCAATGCCATCCCAGCGTGGGAGAATTCTCCTGCTCAAGAGCTGAGTGCAGGAGAATTCTCCCACGCTGTCAATGACGTGCATGAGGTGAGCTGAGTTCATTGGACATGAGCTCACCTCATGCACGTCACTGACAGCATGGGAGAATTCTCTCACGCTCACCGCATGCGCAGTAGAATTCTCCCACGCTGTCAGTGACGTGCATGAGGTGAGCTGAGTTCATTGGACATGACCTCGGCTCATCTTTATGCCGTCACAGCCAGACACTTTCTCAGAATCAGTGGGATCCGTTAAAGCGTTCCAGAGTTATTACCTCGTAAAGTGACACTGGTCAGAATTGTAAAAATTAGCCTGGTCATTAACGTGCAAACAGCCTTTAAAGGGGTTAATATTGCTTCTTTTACTTTAGTATTAAACATATAAAAGTATTGTCCCAAGGAGAGATCCCAACTTGAGTCCTTGTACAAATGTAACCAAAAACACAGGTAACACTTATACCTATTTAAATTTTTTTATAACATAGTAGCTATTGAACCTGTTCTACGCCCGGGTGGCGAGCATTTTTATTGGTATATGGTCCCCCATCCTGTTATGTGCTGCCCCTATTCTGCGCCCCCATCCTGTTATGTGCTGTCCCCATCCTGATATTTGTGCTGTCCCCATCCTGGTATTTGTGCAGCCCCCATCCTGGTATTTGTGGCTCCCCATTTTGGTATTTGTGCTACCCAATCCTGTTCCCCCATCCTGTTATGTGCTGCCCCATCTTATCCTGGTATGCATGATACCCCTCATCCCTATCCTGGTATGCATGGTACCCCCTCATCCCTATCCTGGTATGCATGGTACCCCTCATCCCTATCCTGGTATGAATGGCACCCCTCATCCCCAATCCTGGTATGCATGGCAGCCCTTATACCAATCCTGGTATGCATGGCAGCCCTTATACCAATCCTGGTATGCATGGCACCCCTCATCCCAATCCTGGTATACATGGCACCCCATCCCTCATCTTGGTATGCATGGCTCCCTCATCCCCAGTGCTGGTATGTATGGCCTCCTTAGCCTTATCCTGGCATGCATGGGCCCCTTACCCCCATCCTGGTATGCATGGCACTCCTCATCCCCAATCTTGGTATTCATGGCACACCATCCCTCATCCTGGTGTGCTTGGTACCCCTCATCCCTATCCTGGTATGCATGGTACCCCATCCCTCATCCCTATCTTGGTATGTATGGTACCCCCTCATCCCCATCCTGGTATGCATGGCCCCTCATTCGTATCCTGGTATGCATGGCCCCTCATCCCTATCCTGGTATGCATGGTACCCCTTCATCCCTATCCTGGTATGCATGGCCCCTCATTCGTATCCTGGTATGCATGGCCCCTCATCCCTATCCTGGTATGCATGGTACCCCTTCATCCCTATCCTTGTATGCATGGTATCCCCTCATCCCTATCCTGGTATGCGTGCCACCCCTCATCTTCAATCCTGGTATACTTGGGACCCCTCATCCCCAATCCTGGTATGCATGGCCCCCCTCATCCCCAATCCTGGTATGTATGTTCCCCTCATCCTCAGTCCTGGTAAGCATGGCACCCCTCATCTCCAATCCTGGTATGCTTGGCACCCCTCATATCAATTCTGGTATGCATGGCTCCCTCATCCCCAATCCTTGTATGTATGGCCCCTCAGCCTTATGCTGGTATGCATGGTACCCCTCATCCCCATCCTGGAATGCATGGCATCCCATCCCTCATCCTGGTATGCATGATACCCCTCATTCCCAATCCTGGTATTCATGGCACCCCTCATCACCAATCCTGGTATGTATGGTATCCCTCATCCTCAATCCTGGTATGTATGGTACCCCTCATCCGTATCCTGGTATGTATGGTACCCCTCATCCCCAGTCCTGGTATGCATGGCAAATGTGTCTTCAGTAAAATGGCGCCGGATAGCGCGCTATGCGCATGCGCCGGTTCCGACCCCGCATTCCTGACCCAGTCTCCGGCCAGAACAGAGGCGCCGGGGCAACACACCTCCCGGTTAGGTAAGTATGAAAGTATGGCGCCCTAGATCGCGGTATGCGTTCAGTGCTTACGCTTACCGCGATCTCCGGCGCCATACACTCCTCTTACCTGTAATGGCTCCTTTTTAATTTGACTCCTCAAAAACAAAATATTAGCAAACATAATCTTGTGACATGTCAAATTAAAGCTTGTACCTTTCTAAACAGAACGGTGGGAGATCTCTTTATCTTATTTCTAACCCGAGATATGACATATCAAAAATGTATCATTATGCAAGCCCAAAATTCTAACTTTTTCAAAACTTTAGAAATCTATATAAAATTAACTACCTTATTTTGCAATTCACTAAATTAGCACTGAAAAAAAAACAAAGAAAAAAAAAATCCGAAGACATCAGGTAAAAAAAATATTCAGATTTGGATCACTTGACAGAAAATGACCCATATGGGGTATTTCTACATTCAGCTAAAATTGTGGGACAATTTTTTTTGTGCCATTTTTGCCCAGTGTGAAAGTGTAAAATCTGGGGCTAAAACAAAATTTTGGTGGTAAAAATTTAATTATTTTTCTTCACTGCCCAATGGTATGTGGAGTCGGTAAGCCAAACCTTCGACTCCTCAATTTCCATGACACCGACTCCATCTTTGACTCCACGACTCCGGCTCTGACACCCTCATACATGGCTCATGTTTAAGTGATAAATTTACGGTATAAATTTCCCTTCAGAGCTTTGCACTGTGCCTCAAAAGTAGTTTTGGACCACATATAGGGTATCTGCGTACTCAGGAGAAATTGCACAACACATTTTGGGGTCCATTCTCTCCTGCTATCCTTGTAAAAATGAAAAAACTTGCGGTTAAAGCAATATTTTTGTGAGAAAAATATATAGATTTTTTTTAATTTTCACAGATCAGTGTTGAAAAATTCAGTGAAGTACCTGGGGGTTCAAGGTGCTCAACACACATCTAGATAAATTCCTTAAGGGGTCTAGTTAACAAAATGGGGTCTCTTGTGGTGGGTTTCCACTCTGTAGGCACATCAGGGGCTCTCCAAATGTGACATGATGTCCTCCAATGATTTCAGCACATTTTGCATTTCAAAAGTTAAATAGCACTCCTTCCGTTCTGAGCCCTGCTGTGCGCCCACACAGTAGTTTTCCCCCATCTATGTTGTACTCTTGGGAAATTTTACAGTGTTTGGGGTCCATTTTCTCCTGTTACCCTTGTGAAAATAAAAACATTTGGGTCTAAAGTAAATTTTTTGTGAAAATAGTTAAATGTTAATTTTTTCCTTCCACATTCCTTTAGTTCCTGTGAAACAACTGAAGGAAGGGTTAATATACTTGAATGTGGTTTTGAGCACCTTGAGGGGTGCAGTTTTTAGAATGGTGTCACTTTTAGGTATTTTCTGTCATGTAGACCTCTCAAAGTCACTTCAAATCTGATGTGGTCCCTAAAAATGAGAAATCGCTGGTCAACTTTTAACTTTTCTAACTTTCAAACAGAAAAAAAATATGTTTTAAAAATGATGCAGATGTAAAGTAGACATGTGGGAAATGTTATTTATTAAATGTTTTGTGACATATCGCTCTGATTTAAAGGCATAAAAATTACAATTTTAAAAATTGCAAAATTTTCGCCAGTTTTCAGATTTTTTTCTCTCAAATAAATACAAGTCATATCGAAGAAATTTTAACATTATTATAAAGCAGAATATGTCATGAAAAAAAGAATCTGAGAATCAGTGGGATCCGTTGAAGCGTTCCAAGGTTATTACCTCATAAAGTGACAATGGTCAGAATTGAAAAAAATGGCCTGGTTAGGAAGGTGAAAACAGGTTCTGGGTGAAGGGAATAAAAAATAATTTACAATATTTTTTTAAACCTTTTTACTTAATCTCTCTATGGGACTTTCGCAGCTCTGATCACCATAATAAAGATTCTAAAGCATAGCAATGCACAAGCATTGCAGTGATTTATAAACTGTCAGTGCTAGTTAGATCATGCACTGCTCTTGATCTAATTGGCTTGCTAGCACTCGTGACCCAGATGTCATCATGACAACGTCGAGTCACCATGGCAATGATCGGCCCCTGCCTTGTAAATGCCGCGATCGATATTGATCGCAGTGTGTAGGGGGTTAAACTGCCCTTCAGTGAGAGCTGGGTGTCAGCTGTCAGAATCGCTGAACACCCGGCGGTGTTCGTGCTCCCACAGAGTCTGTGCGTGACAAATCTGGAAGTACTTACCAACCTGGACTTATGGATACATCGAAGGTCGTGAAGGGGTTAAAGTAAAGTCTGTTAGATGGAAGCTGTGACATAAGTGCTCAGCGCAGAGCATGGGATAATTGTGAACTTAGCCTTAAAAGCAAAATGTTATCTACTGCAAAATGGTACCAAGAAAAGCTGCCACTCAACTCACAAAAAACAAGTTTTCACTCAGTTTCATCATCATGCAGTTGAAATATACAGATTTCACTCTGCAACACCAATTGCATTCTGATTTCTGGAGAACACCTGTGCAGTCCAACCGCAACTGAGAGGGTGTAATTTCCAAAATGGCTTCACTTGCAGCAGGTTTCTGCTGTTTTGGCAACCTCGAGGCTTCTCAAATGTTACATGGCAGTCTCAAAGCATTTTTGCCAAAATTCTGCATCAGAAGTCAAGTAGCCCTCCTTTTCTTCCGAGCCCTATGGTTATGGTGTGCCCAAACAGTAGTTTCCGGCCACACATCGGGTGCCGGCATATGCAGGAGAAATTGCACAACAAATTTTGGGCTCCAATTTCTATACTTGAAAAGTTAACAAACTTTTGAATGTGGTTTTTAATACCTTGAAGGGTGCCGTTATTAAAATGTGGTCTTGATTGTGGGGTTTCTGAAATATAGGCCCCTCAGTCACTTCAGAACCGAAGTGATCCATTCTAAAAAAAAAAAAAAAAAAGATTTGTAAATGTTATTGAAAAAATGCTGCTGAACATTTAAACATGTTAAGAAAAGGGATTTCAGAAATGTTGCTGACGTAAAGTAGACATGTAGTAAATGTTAGTAACTATATTTCGCATTTTGCTTGCTGGCAGGTATGAGCTTGTAAGGAGAGTCAGCGAGAGGCTGAAAGGGAAGCCTAAACCCATCTACGTGTTTGAGGAGAAGTACCCCGACTACTATTTTACTGATGGTAAGGTGTATATTTGTGTGTGTTTTGTTGTACACGTTTGTACGTATGTTTTCCTATGAAGTGCTGCATCGGGGAGTAATGTTTAGGGCTCACTCACACTGGCGTAAAACACGGCCTTGAGCTATCCAATATTTTATCGAATAGCACTCAACCCAATATTATACTAAGGGGCAGTACATAGCACCGACTATTTTCTCATGCCAATTCAGTATGAAAAAACAATTGCAGCCTGCACAGGTATGCAGCGATTGGGTTTATGAAAATGTTTTCAAATTCAATGACTGTTTTAATAAATTTAACCATCACATATGGATAATGCACAAAATGCGCATGAAATTACCTACAAGTGAGATGAACAAGGAAAATTTTTACTGTAGGCAAAAATGCAAACAATATTATAATTTAAATTTATTGAACATCCATTCTGCAACTTTATTGCAAATTAATTCTTATTCCTTTTCTTTTTCTCTTCAGTTCTCCTCTCCATGTTAATGTGGAGTGGTGGCAGGAGAACTTTAGTGGAATTAACTAAACATTCCGCAACTATGTTCTTGAATCCCAGATTGCAAAGGTGTTCTTATTGACCCACTGTTTTGGCTCCAGTAATGAGTCCTATCCCGGCTGTGCCATTCTCACAAAAGCATTGGTACTTCACGCATCCTTCTTGCTGCTTAAGGAGCAATGAGAGAACTTTCAGATCACCACATATTGACCTTCCTTGATCCTTGTAATTAAAGCGGTTGTCCACTACTTTCACATTGATACCCTATCTTTAGGATAGGGCATGAATGTATGATCGGCTGGGGTCCTGAACGCGGCACCCCCGTCGATCAGCTGATATCGGTGCCTTTCGGAAGTCCTTACCTGCGGTGCTTGGCAGTCAAGTTGTAGTGGCTGGCGCTTGTTACTGCTCATCCACCTCCCATTCAATTGAATGTGCAGTACCCCCCCGGCGGCCACTACAGATGGACAGCCAAGCACTGCAGGTAAGGACTTTCGGCTGGGACCGATAACAGCTGGTCGGCGAGGGTTCCCCGGCCGATCATACATGGATGCCCTTTCCTACGGGCATCAATGTGAAAGTAGTGGACAACTTCTTTAAGTTTCTTTAGAATAAAGTCAAAATTCTCATAGCATTTCTTCAAGTGCATAGAATGCTCTACAGGCACTAAAGCATACTTGCTGCCATTGTGCAGTAGCACAGCTTTCATACTTTTTCATGAATCAATAAAGAATCTCCACTTGCTCACATTGTACTCAATGTTACATTTTTCCATCAGCCTAGGAATATCACTGCAATACACTAGAGCACCGTCTTGAGTAAAGTATGGAAGGAATTCCTTTTCTCTGCTTCTGTACCAAGAATTAACAGTTAACAGGAATAGTGGGTTCTTTTCCTTTAGTCTAGAGCCTAAAAGTTGTGCAGAATATTTAGGAAGTCCTTGACTAAATCATTTTATTCAAAGTGTGAAGAAAAAGCTGTGGCTCATTGGGACTAGTATGAAACCTTCGTCAGAATCTTGCTCTTCATGTTCTGAATCAGGTGTATCTGCAAGTGTATCCAGAGATGAAAGGACAGGTATTCCTGGACCGTGAATCACAGGGCAAATCACTATGATTTCACTATGATTTCGCTACGAGTCAATGGGTGTGTGTGAAATATCGGACTGCACTCGGACTTAATCTGAGTGCAGTGTGATGTATGCGCACAGAGACAATGGAGAAGATTGAGAAATTAAGTTCTCCGTCTTCTCCACACCTGTGCTGAGATTCTCTCATGTGAGAGAATGGGATCACACTAACATGACACCCAGATCAAAATGACAGAGTGTGAGCCGAGTGTCCTTAGCATAATCAGCCCGATTCTCTCGCATGAGAGAACTTACAACAGTACAATAAACCTCATTTCAAGGCAGAAACATTACTGTGTCCAACAGTTATTACATATATCAAACTGAAATAGCTGTTTCAAAAACACCAATTTTTATAAAACATTAAGCTTAAGATTAATAGGGGTGCCCAAACTTTTTCATATAACTGTAAGAGGGATTTAGAGCCCCTTTAACTTAATGTGGGTCACTTTTGGAGAAAAACTCCATAAAATGTTTTTAAAAAAGTATGTTGCTGCATCTGTAATGACTTGATAGATAATAATGTCATTATTTATCCCACACAATGAAAACAACAAAAAAGACAGTGTAAATTGAGTGTCTCCGTAATCATATTGAACCAAAATAATAGCATGAACATT
Organism: Phyllobates terribilis; assembly: GCF_046119375.1. NCBI lineage: Eukaryota > Metazoa > Chordata > Amphibia > Anura > Dendrobatidae > Phyllobates > Phyllobates terribilis. Next base: position 601,096,696 of record NW_027362762.1, read on the forward strand.
ATACTGCATGGTGAACACAATAAACATTAAGAACAATTGCACATTTATTCTTTGTTTTGTTCATCCTTGCTAACAAAATTGATTAAAAATGAGAAAATACCCCAAAATACTAGTAAAAAATACATACAGCACACTGGCTCGGTGTTTAGTACTGCAGCCTTGCAGCGCTGGGGTCCTGGGTTCAGATCCCACCAAGGAGTTTGTATGTTCTCCCCGTGTTTGCGTGGGTTTCCTCCGGGTTCTCCAGTTTCCTCCTATGCTCTAAAGACATACTGATAGGGAATGTAGATTGTGAACCCTGATGGGCACAGCGATGATAATGTATGTAAAACACTGTGGAATATGTTAGCGCTATATAAAAATAAAGATTATTATTATCCTATTCGGCAAATACACTGTGTTCCAAATTATTGTGCAAATAATATTTTCTCAGATTTTCCCAAATTACCTATATGAATTGCAGTCATTGTAATTTTCCAGTCAAATAACTATTAGGGTATGTGCACACGATGCAGAAATGCTCAGGATTTTTTCCTGAGCGTTTCTGCATCTCTCTGGCAGGAAAAAACGCATGCGGATTGTACATGCGGTTTCCTGCCAGGGACATGCGGAAATGAAGCGTTCTTCACATGCATTTCCGCATGCGGGTTGACAAGCGCTTCCCAAGCGATTTTAGCATCACTTGGAAAGTGCTTGTCAACTTCACACTATATAAATCCATGCAACCGGCATGGATTTATATAGTGTGTGAATGTCAAAAAATAAAAAATAAATATATACTTTACCCTCTGATGGCCCCCGGTGTCCTGCTTCATCGGTCCCGGCTGCCGGCAGTGAAGACTTTAGGACCTTCCGACGTCAGCGTCACGTGACCCGTCACATGACTCTGACGTCAGCGAAGGTCCTTCATTCAACCGCGAAGTGCCCGGGAAGCCAGCAGGACGCAGCGCGGGCCGTCAGAAGATGAGAATATATATATTTTTTATTTTATTCTTTTTTTTTTAATGGTACCTGGGTCTGGATGAGAGTCCTCTCATCCACACCCGGGTACCATCCGCACATTAGACCGCATGAAAAGCGCATCAACATATACAGTGATGCGGATTCCATGCGGTCTAATGCAAGTCAATGGCGGCAAAAGAGCAGCGTTTCCGCAAAATTAATTGACATGCTGCGGATTTTTGACCACAGCGTTTACGCTGCGGAAAAATCCGCATCATGGGTACAGCACATGCGGATTTCCATTGGGGAACATTGCTGCCCTTCTACCATGCGTTTTTCATGCGTTTCCGCGGCGTTTACGCAACTGCAAAAACGCCGCGGAAACGCATGAAAAACGCATCGTGTGAACTCAGCCTTAGAGTACAATTGAAAGGTTTTTGTACAAACTGCCTATGATAACAGTATAGTTTTAAAAAATAAAAAACTCAACTGCACTCAAAATGCATGTTCCAAATTATTATGCACAGCAGAGTTTTCAACCTTTTCATTTTAATTAAGAACAAAAAAATGGTCATTTTTGAAATTATAAGCATTAGCAGGTTATTACAAACTGAAATAAAACAGTTTTCAACTCAAAACTTTATTCTAGGTGATGTTACACTTGCTCATAGGACCCCTTGTTCGCAAGGAGCTTCTGAACTCTCTCGTCCATTGAATTTGTCAGGTTTTGGATGGTTTCTGCTTCCAATTGTTTTGCATGAGGACAGAATACCCTCCCAGATGTAACATACCTGGCGGCGTCCTTGCATGGTGGTCCATCTCCCACTGTGCAAGAGAGCGCACTTGTTCTCCTGTCCAGAATGTCTCTCTGGCTTCCCTCCATGCTGTCTGTGTTCTCTTGTCTGTCTCTGCTGCTTAAGGGCGGCGCCCGATCACTTCCTGCTTTTTGTACCTGCTGTGGGTTACGCCCCTTGTGCGTCCTCAGCCTATTGCTGTCTGACACTTGGTATATAGCTCAGCAGCTCCCTTCTATCCCTGCCTGTGCATGTGTTTCTTTCAGTGTGTGCTTGCACTCTGAAGTTGCTAGGTCCCGTTCCTGTTTCCCTGTCCGCCCTTCCTGGAGGCTGTATTTCCAGGCCTGTCTGAACTGTGTCCTGTATGTCTCCTGCCTTGCGGTGTCAGCTCCCGTGTCTGAACTGTGTCCTGTATGTCTCCTGCTTTACGGTATTAGTTCCCGTGTCTGAACTAAGTCCTGTATGTCTCCTGCCTTGCGGTGTCAGCTCCCGTGTCTGAACTGTGTCCTGTATGTCTCCTGCTTTACGGTATTAGTTCCCGTGTCTGAACTAAGTCCTGTATGTTTCCTGCCTTGCGGTGTCAGCTCCCGTGTCTGAACTGTGTCCTGTATGTCTCCTGCCTTGCGGTGTCAGCTCCCGTGTCTGAACTGTGTCCTGTATGTCTCCTGCTTTACGGTATTAGTTCCCGTGTCTGAACTAAGTCCTTTCTGTGTTCTTTAGTCTGTCCTGTCTGAACACGCTCCTTGCCTGTTCGTTCCGCCTCTCTGGGGGCAGTATTCCCAGACCCGCTCCTGTATCCCGCTGCAGTGTCGGTCTCCTCCGTACACTCAGTTCCAGTCTGAACTCTCTCCTATCCTTTACCTGTTTTGCCTCTATGCCCGTTCCCTTCCTTTTTCTGCAGAGTCTGAACTTGTACCTATCTCCTGCCTGTTGTCTCTGTACTCCCGTTTGTGAGTTTGTGGTCCACTCGCTACTTCACTGCAAGTACCCTGTGGGTGTCTGGCTCTGCCTTTCCCTTCCTGTCTGTTCAGTGTGAACAGAGCCCTGTCCTCCCTGCTCAGTCTTCTGCACTCTAGTTGTGCTTGCCTGTACCCCTCTGCCTGTATTGTTCCTGAATCCCGGTGTGTACTGGGTCCTATCCCGCCTGTGTTCCTACTTGCTAGTGCCTCCCTGTCTGCACTCTATCTGTGCTTACCTTTTCCCGCCTGCCTGCATACCCGCCTGCCTGCATACCCGCCTGCCTGCATACCCGCCTGCCTGCATACCAGTCTGTTCCTGTATTTCCCTGTGTGGGTCAACAGCCGTGTCCGGGGTCTGTCCTGGAGTAGCACCTGGTCCCTCTGCTCGGTTCCTCCTTGGTGCACTGGCGTCGTATGCCGTCGTGCGACCCTGGTCGGATCGGGTGAATACTTAGTCACGCCCCTCCAGGCATACACTCTCCGGCACGGTCCAGTGGAATCACTACCAATCCCCCGCACACGCCGCTTAGCCCGGGCGTGTGCATAACACCAGAGCTGTTACTTAGATGTGAACTGCCTCCCGCCATCATAGACACTCCTTTTGATGATGCTCCAGAGGTTCTCAATGGGGTTGAGGTCTGGGGAGCATGGGTGCCACACCATAAGTTTGTCCCCTTTTATGCCCATAGCAGCCAGAGATGCAGATGTGTTATGTGCAGCATGAGACGGGGCATTATCATGCATGAAAATGATGTTCCTGCGGAATACACGGTTCTTCTTCTTGAACCATGGAAGGAAGTGCTGTTTGAGAAACTCAACATACATTATGGAGTTTATCTTTACCCCTTCAGGGATCCTAAAAGGGGCCGACAATCTCTCTCCCCATGATTCCAGCCCAAAACATTACTCCACCTCCTCCTTGTTAGCGCCGTAGCCGTGTTTGCATGGGGTGTCCATCAACCAGCCATCCTCCAATCCATCCATCTGGACCATCGAGATCATTTCATGCATGATAATGCCCCGTCTCATGCTGCACATAACACATCTGCATCTCTGGCTGCTATAAGCTTTGAGTGCAGTTTGAGTTTTTTATTTTTTTAAAACTATACTGTTATCATAGGCAGTTTGTACAAAAACCTTTCAATTGTACTCTAATAGTTATTTGACTGGAAAATTACAATGACTGCAATTCATATAGGTAATTTGGGAAAATCTGAGAAAATATTATTTGCATAATAATTTGGAACACAGTGTATTAAGCCGGTGACCAAATAAAGATAACAAAAAAATGACATTGTCCAGCAGAATAGATATAACATGTCTGCTATACGGAACAATACACAATGGTGTCAATTAAATCTACAGTTCATTATGCTAAAAAATCCCTTAGGCTATGTTCACGCATTTTTGCAGCGTTTTTTATGCTTTTTTTAGTGCAAATTTTCAGCTTTTTTTTTACAGTACCAGCAAAGTCTGAGATTTCAGAAATCCCATGCACACACCTTGTTTTTTTTCCTGACTGTTTTGTCAAAGAAATGCGTTTTTGCAAAATGTAGCATGTCACTTCTTTCAGCGTTTTTGCCGCGTTATTTACTTAGTTGAAAGAAATGGGTAGAGCAAAAAACGCAAGTATCAGGTTTTGCTTCGTTTTTTGGTGCCAAAACCTCATGACTTTGAGTCAATTATTTTTTTATGCACTAAACTTTATCAGCATGCAGAAGAGACAAATGTACACTGACAAAAACGCCACAGAAAATGCTGTCAAAAACTCAGCAAAACCTGCTTTTTTTTACTTGCTTCTTTACTGCCAATAGAGCAGGTTTTTCCTGCAGAAAGAAACACATCAAAACGCATCTAGTGAACATAGCCTTGCACAGCTCTGTAGACTAAAATATATATAAGATATGACTCTCAGAATATGAAGGCACAGAAAATATTTTTTTTATCTAATTGTATGTTTCTCTATGTTAGCATTGGGGACACAGGATCATGATTGTACCTCCTTCCACTAGGAGGCTTGACCACAGGTGAAAAAATTAAGTGCGATATCTGCCTGGTGGCGTATACCCTATCTTAGGCATCATTCCCACGTTGGTATCTCCAGTACGTGTGGTGCCAGTTTTCACACGTACTGGAGGTACTTACACATCTAGAACCATTCAAATGAATGGGTCTTTGCACATGTCAGTGTGTTTTCACGGACCATGTGTCCGTGGGCAAAACACACTGACATGTCCGTTTTTTACATGCAGCACGGGCCGCAAAATGTCCCACACCTGTGCACATTGATGACACACTGATGACATCCTTGTGTCATCAGTGTGACACTTACCCGCGCCTAGGAATCAGTGGTACAGTTCCCGCTGTTCCCAAGCGCCGGGTGTTGAAGGCACGTCTCATCATAGTCCCCTGGTTGGGGAGCGATCAGCGCTAGCAACAGACAATGTTGAGAGTAATATTCTGCTCCCGCTGACTCCAAGTGTAAAAATAAGAATAAAATAAAAAAATCCTTATACTCACCTGTCTGAAGATTAAATAAGTGTGCCACCCTGTAATCCATCTGACTGACATTTCTTCATCAGTGTGATCGGCGCCGTGAGGCGGCCGCACACGCTGAGGAGCTGAGTAGAATGATTCGCTACAGCGAGCGGGCCCCTGAACTGCGCTGAGCTCACTGAGCTGTGTCCTGTCACTCAATGATCTGCATGTATAGCTTCATGTGTAATTGTGAGCAGCGACTGTTTAAGTAGGCACAGAAGCGGGATTGTTGCACTGACTATGGCGTCATCGCTGCTCACCATCTTTGTGGAGTCCTCAAAGTCTTGGAGAACTGCACATCTGTCAGACATCCATGCCTACTCTTCAGTTATTATGTGTGGAGGCTAACCAGAATAACGATGGGAGTGTTGGAGCTGGTACTCAACCACTAGTCTCTGCTGCTCACAAAGCCTTGCCAGCAAGTGCAGTACGGAGTTCCAGCAAGTGGGCACATTGCAAACCAGTCAATGAGCTGGCACTTCCATGCACTGCTGCAGAACTGCCAGAGAGGTGGCAGCTATATATGACTTGCATAAACGGGCGCTGACGCGGTTTACCTTGACCAGAAGCTCTGGCAAATCTGGGTATGTTTTCAGAAACCGCTGAACTACCACGTTGAGCATTTGTGCCAAGCATGGTACATGTGTGAGCTTGCCAAGCTTCACACCTGCCACCAAGTTGTGCACATTATCACATACGACCGTGCCTGTTTGACGGTTCAGCTTCAAAAACCACAGATCTGTCTGGTCTGTTATTCCTTTAAGTAACTCTGCCGCAGTGTGCGGTTTGTTTCCTAGACAAACTAGCTTCAGCAGAGGCTGTTGCTGCTTTGCAGAGGCAGTGCTACAGAGCTTCCTGCTGATATGTGGATGATGTGCTCTGAGATAGCACATCAGAGGTGGAGGATGAGAAGGAGTAGGAGGGGATGCAGGAGCTGGTGTAGAAGGTGGAGGAAACCCTGAGAGAAGTAGGGCCAGCAATCCTCGGGATTGGGAGCACATGCGCCGTGCCAAGGTGTGACTTGGCCCCAGCCTTCACAATGTTCACCCAGTAGGCTGTTACGAAAATATAGCATCCCTGGCCACAAGCGCATGTCCACATGTCGGTCATTAAGTGGACAATGTTAGTAAGTACGTTGGTAAGGGCGCAGTTGATGTTCCTGTACACATGCTGATGCAAGGCGGGGACGCCAAATTGAAAGAAAAATTGGCGGCTGGGAACCAAGGAACGACCACCGCCATAAATTGGCGTAAATCCTCCGTGTCTGCCAGCCGAAATGGCAACACTAGAAACTTTCATTTTCGTTCCAAGCACTGAGGTAGGGACAGCTAAACGCTAGGCTGGGAGAAAGATTTGGAAGTGCCTGTTTATTATAAGTCACAAAGTGCAAAGATAGGTCAGTGTTTTGGACAGGGGATTGGGAATCGCCTAGCATAAGGGAAGAGGCAGAGGTGTCACCCAGGTGTCGGCCCACCGAGTCAGGTGCTTAGATGACATGTGCCTGATCATGCTGGTGGTGGTTACATTTTTAGTGGTTAGGCCCCTGCTGATCTTTGCATGTCATAGGTTGCAAATGGCCATTTTGTTTGTCTTAGAACTCTTTAAAAAGAGTCCCAGACTGGGGAACACCTAAGTCTTTGACGGAGAAATTCAGAAGTGTCGGTGTTCTGCGGAACAGTTGCCCGCCTTCTCCCTCTGGTCACCCCACTGCCTCTTCCTGTCTGTTTCAATGTTGCCAATCTCTCTCCCTCAGCGTTGCTGGCCTCGCTGTGCATGCCAGCTTCCTAGGTAAGGATGATGACTTTGTCATCCACCACCTCGACTTCCAGCATTGCACCTTGGTTCTCTTAATATCGTGACTTAACAACAAGACTTAACAGCTACTGTGTCTCATCATCATCTTCCTACTTATCCCAAATCCAGGGTCATTTTTTGTGGCCATGACTGCTGTAAGGTAAGTGCATCACTAAACAGCATGTCCCTCTTGGAACATGCAGGTTGAGAGGCCACAATCAAGAAATCATGTTGTAAAGAGCTTCTCAGTGTGTCTGTGCAATGGTGTCAGTGTGCCGGGCACCGCCTGTCCTTTTATAATGCCTAATGGTGTTAGATGGCTAGCCAATCACAGTAATGCCACAACCAAGATCGCTACAGCATTACAGTGACTCACAGGCAATCCCCGCATGCTTATTGGCTGTGCAACAGGCAGAGGTAACGGTCCTGCTGCTGGGTTGTTGCCCTCCTATGGCTCCCTCCACATCTCCTGGTATCTGCTCCATGCTCTGGACACTGTGCTGACACACACAGCTACCCTTCTTGCCACAACTCACACTGATGTGCCATCCTGGATGAACTTCACTACCTGAGCAACTTCTGTGGGTTGTACTGTAGACACCACCTAATGCTACTGTACATCTAGGGGTGAGAAAAATGAAAAAAGTGACCAAAACAACAGCCAAAAAGGATGAGAACAGAGAAATGGTCTGTGGTCACCACCTGCAGAACCACTCCTTTATAGGGGGTATCTTGCTAATTGCTTATCATTTCCACCAGTTGTCTGCTCCACTTGCACAACAGCAGGAAAAATTGATTCACAATCGGTGTGGCTTCATAACTGGACAGGTAGATTTCACAGAAGTGTTATTGACTTGGAGTTACATTGTGTTGTTTAAGTGTTCCCTTTATTTTTTTGAGCAGTGTATATAGGAGGCTATGTGGGGGCTCATACTGTATATAGGAGGCTATGTGGGGGCTCATACTGTATATAGGAGGCTATGCAGGGCTCATGCTGTATATAGGGGACTATGTAGGGATCATACTAAATATAGAGGGTTGTGTGGGTGCTTATGTGGTATATAGAGGGGCTATGTAGATGCTTATACTTTATATAGTGGGGCTATGTGGGGGTTCATATTGTTTATGAGGCTGTGTGGGGCTCATACTGAATAAAGTGGGTTATGTTTGTGCTTGTACTGTATATAAAGGGGCTATGTGAGTGCTCATACTGTATACAGAGGGGCTATATGGGGGCTCATACTGTATTCAAGAGGCCGTGTGGAGGCTCATGTGGGATGTAGGGGGTTTTCCGCATACTTAATTCTGCTCAATATTAAGGGAGAATATTAATATAATTATAATTAATATGTTAATATTAATATTGAGCATAATTAATTCCAGCCTATTGGTTTGGCCATCAAGATCAGTCACAGTCTCTCATGTGGACCCTCAGGAAAATTAAATGCCCACCCCTGATATATGCCATCACATCTTATCCTGTATATGCCGTCTGATGTCGGTAGCCACAGTATATGATATACCAGTGACATATTGTTCCATATACTGGACGTGCACAGACATCCTGTTATATAGAGGATAAAATGTGGCTGGTGTAATATATGATGTCTGTAATCATAGGATAATATGTGACTATTGTATATTATACCGTGTGATGGCTGTAGCCACATTATGACATATACCAGTCACATATTATTCTCCTGTATGTAATATATTATGTGTAGCTAAATGGAGAATGAGCCTGCACCACCTTCTAAGCGCATAATGACCGCACCTGAATCTTAACGGCAAATTCACATCGCATAAACCTGCGGTGCCAGCTTTAAAATGCAGAAACAATAGTCCAATAGAGAGGAGATGATGAAAAGCTGCACTCACCGTTTATGTAAAAATAAGAGTCCTTTATTTCATATTCAGATAAAATGAATGGAAAGCAGGGAGTGCGGGGAGGAGGTGGAGGACAGCTGTGTCACATGGACCCGCAGAAGCGCTAGTCAGAGCGTGAAACAGCTGTCCTCCACCTCCTCCCCGCACTCCCTGCTTTCCATTCATTTTATCGGAATATGAAATAAAGGACTCTTATTTTTACATAAACGGCGAGTGCAGCTTTTCATCATCTTCTCTCTATTGGAATATATTATGTGTACTGACATCAGGTTGCATATACTAAATAAGATGTGGCTGGTATAATATCTGATGTTCTGTACTCTTAGTATAATATATACCATCAGATACTATACTCTATCACATCTGATATTTGTATATCATCATATTAGTACACCATCATATTATATCATATACCAGTCACATATTATCCTGTGCACTGTATGTGGTATATTGTGGCTGGTGCATGATATACGGACTACAGAGGTTATATTCAGGATAAAATGCAGCTGGTAGAATATCTCATATTCTATGCCTTTATATACAATCACATATTATCCTGTATGTGACATGGGGTGTCAGTATATCATACACCAGACACATGTTCTCCTGTATACTGGATGAGCATCAGATGTTACATACAGCATAAGGGTTCATGCAGACGTCTGTGGATATCAGTCCGATCACGGACCACAATGCATGGACTGGCCACGGGTCTACCAACCAGAACAGAAATATATGAAGCTGGAACTTTGACCAGTCCGTGCATTGTGGTTCGTGATCCACATTTGTCTGCATGAGCCCTAATATGTGATATTTCAGTCTATGACCATTTTTCATGTTCTAGAGTTCAGGCGTGCATTGATATCTTGTCCAAGTGAGTAAGTTTGAAAAAAACACAAAAAGCTATTCAGAGTTACCGCTTTGCAGAATCATGGATTACAATGGTCAGGTGTAACACTACTATACTTATGACCACCTTTAGGGCTCATGCACACAACTGTTTAAATGAAACGAGCGCTGTCTGTGGTTTTGAAGGCTAGCACTCATTCCCATGTTGGCAGCACGCATGATTTGCCACAGAAAATCGGATGGCGGTTGACCATTCTAGTCTATGCGTCTGTGAAAAAAATGGGACCGGACTCAGATTATCCAGACTAACATACTGGTGAAGGTGTAGAAACTTTAGTTTTCTCTCCACCTCTGAGAAAATCAGATCCCACTCTGATTAGCAAAATTGGAGCATTTTTCTCCCCAGCCTCACACTGAGTACATGCTGATGTTTAACAGCTAAGATAACTAGTTATATTGATCCTTTATCACTGACCTCTGTTCACCTACATGATTGCACTGGTACAGACAGCAACATTTATCTGTAATTGCATAGTTGAATGCCAATAACCTTGTTACCTCTAATTTATGAAGAAGTCATGTAAATATGATACCGATGGGCTGCGACTCATGGGCCACTGTTGTGTGCTGGTTGTGTTGTATGCTTTACATTGTGAAAATCGATAGCACAATTTTACCAGAGATGCCTACATATTTACATAGAACTGTAATTCAAGTGACACACAATAGAAGTTCAACCGAACAAAATGTGGGATGAAGTAGATGTCTATGATGTCTATAATACATGAGTAATATTATGTGGCATACAGTGTGCAAAGTACAAAGCTGTCTTACCTATAAGCAGGTTACATTGTCGGTGATGAACACACTACTCCATAGCTGAGCCGTGCAGACAGATACAGTGATAACCGAGGTACGGGAGTACCCCGGTATGGAGGAAGGACCTGCTGAAGAATATACTAAACAATCCTCTCACTGAGAAGAGACAAACATAAGTGACATGAGCACCAATGGGAAATCTGGAACTGTGTGCTTCACTTGTGGTACCTATAAGGCTATGTTCACACATGGCATTTTTTCAGAGTTTTTTTATGCTGTATTTTACAGTACCAGCAAAGTCTGTAAGATTCCAGAAATCTCGTGCACACACCTTGTTTTTTGTTTGATCAGTATATTGTGCTTTGCATGTTTTTTTTTTTGAGAACAGAGCATGTCACTACTTTCAGCGTTTTTTCAGCATTTTTCATCCATTGGAACTAATGGGTGCTGAAAAAACACCTAGTGTGAACATAGCTATCAGGTTTTTCTGCATTTTTAGTGAAAAAAGCAAGTAGAGCAGTATGTGAAACTCATTTATTTTTGTGGTTTTACCATCTTGTCTTGGTCACCTGAGATGGCAGTTTGGATTGTACAGTTTAATTAAATTAGTGATGCGTAAACATTGGCTCAGCTAGGTGTAAGATTGAACTATTCCTGTGGCCCATGTAAATTTTCACAGTATACGTGTGAAATTGAATAATGCCTGAGCAATTCATTGACAGATCATAATGTGAAAATAAATAGTATCATACAAACTCAATGCACTGCCAGTGTTTTAGTTAAACTATTCTTAAACAATTCACCTCCCCCACTTTTACATTTGAAATTATGGTTAACCCCTTAAGGACCAAGCCACTTTGTAGGTTAATGACCAGGCCTTATTTTTTTAAATCTGACCACTGTCACTTTATGAGTTAATGACTCTAGAACTCTTCAACGGATCCCCCTGATTCTGAGATTGTTTTTTCGTGACATATTGTACTTCATGATAGTTGTAAAATTTATTAGATATGACTTGCGTTCATTTGTGAAAAAATGGAAATTTTCAAATTTAGAATTGTTATACCGTTAAATCAGAGCGATATGTCACCCAAAATAGTTAATAAATAACATTTCCCACATGTCTACTTTACATCAGCACAATTTTGGAACCAAAATTTTTTTCGTTATAAAGTTATAAGGGTTAAAAGTTGACCAGCGATTTCTCATTTTTCCAACAAAATTTACAAAACCAATTTTTAGGGACCACATCACATTTGAAGTGACTTTGAGGGGCGTTTATGACAGAAAATACCCAAAAGTGACACCATTCTAAAAACTGCACCCCTCATGGAGCTCAAAACCACAATCAAGAAGTTTATTAACCCTTCAGGTGCTTCACAGGAACTAAAGCAATGAGGAAGAAAAAAATTAACACTTAACTTTTTCTCACAAAAAATTGAATTTAGACCCAATTTTTTTTATTTTCACAAGGGTAACAGATAAAAATGGACCCCAAAATGTATTGTGTCATTTCTCCTGAGCACACTGATACCCCATATGTGAGGGAAAACCTCTGTTTGGGCACACGGCAGGGCTTGGAGGGGACGAAGTGCCATTTGACTTTTTGAATTCAAAATTTGCTGGAATAATTAGTCGACACCATGTCGCATTTGGAGAGGTCCTGATGTGCCAAAACCGTGGAAAACCCCCACATGTGACCCCATTTTGGAAACTAGACCCCTCAATAAACTTATCTAGATGTGTGGTGAGCACTTTGAACTCCCAGGTGCTTCACAGAAGTTTGTAACGTAAAGCCGTGAAAATAAAAAATCGAATTTTTTCCATCAACAAAAATGTTTAGCCCCAAATTTTTTATTTTCGCAAGGGTAACAGAAGAAAATGGACCTCTCATTTTGTTGTGCAATTTCTTCTGAGTTTGCCAATACCCTACATGTAATTAGGTCCAATATTTTTATTTTCACAAGCATACCAGGAGAAAATTGACTGAAAAAGTTGTGCAATTTCTCCCGAGTACGCTGATACCCCATATGTGGGGGAAAATCACTGTTTGGGCACACCACAAGGCTCGGAATGGAAGGAGCACCGTTTGACTTTTTGATCGCAAAATTGGCTGGAATTGAGAGCAGACCCCATGTCACATTTTGGAGAGCCCCTAATGCGCCTAAACAGTGGAAACCCCCCACAAGTGACCCCATTTTGGAGACTACACCGCTCAAGGAACTTATCTAAATGTGTGGTGAGCACTTTGAACCCCCAGGTACTTCACAGAACTTTATGACATAGAGCCATGAAAATGAAAAGATCATTTTTTTTCCACCAACAAAAATGTTTAGCCCCAAATTTTTTATTTTCACAAGGGTAACAGAAGAAAATGGACCTCTCATTTTGTTGTGCAATTTCTTCTGAGTTTGCCAATACCCTACATGTAATTAGGAACTAATTTTGAGGCATAGTGCAAAGGTCAGAATGGAAGGAGCATTATATTGTAGTGCAGATTTTACTGTTATGGTTTGCAGGTGCCATCACCCACTGGGAGATTCCTTGAGGTGCCATAACAGCAGAATTACCCGTAAGTGACCCCATTTTACAAACTATGATCATATTGACACCACAGATGTCACAGAATTTTATACCATTGGGCAGTGATCAAAAAATAATTACATTTTTATCGCAAAAATTTTGCTTTAGCCCCAGATTTTACATTTTAATGGATAAAACTGGCACCAAAGTGTGTACCACAATTTCTTCTGAACTTGGCAATACCCCCCCATATGTGGCTGTACAGTACTGCTTAGCCACATGTCCACACTCGGGAGGGATGGAACGCTATCTGCCTGCTGGAGTATAGATTTTCCTAGAATAGTTTGTGGACTCAATATACAGAGCCCCTAAATGCTAGAAGAGCAGAATCCCCCCCTCAGGTGACCCTATTTTGGAAATTATACCCCTGCCAAACATGTGGATGCTAACTGTGGTTTAGGCACACACTGGAGCTCAGAAGTGGGGGGGGGGGGATTAGAATTTCAGAGTGCAGAATTTGCTGAATTTCTTTTGGGGGCAATTTCACTTTTCCAGATCCTTTGTGCTACCAGTGACGTGGAAGCCCCCTGTGTTTCCATTTATAGATGGATTTTTTGTGGATTGAGTTGAAGCTTTTATTGGGAACATTTTACATAACATTTGGGATCACATTTATCCTGCGCTCTATGCTGGGCAATTGCTTTGGGGCTTCTATCCTAATCTCTGAGTGACGTGATTCAAATAACACCCCTGCAGGGATCCATTCACTCTAACGAGGTAGCAGAGTTACTCTGGACTCTGTCTGGCCTCTGTTCAGCGTTGTCCTTCTTTTCAGAGGTGCCCAAAACTGTGGCCGACCGCGTTTTCATGCACGCATAAAGACAGACGCCGCCGGATCACAGGTCAGACGGAGTACACAGTGCCTCCATCTGCCTCATTATAGGGAATCTTCCTTGGGGACAGTCGTGTGAAGGCTTGTTTTTTGCGGAATGAGTTGATGTTTTTATTTGTACCATTTTCGGGCACATGACATTTTTTGATCGCTTCCTATTCCAAATTTTAAGGAGGGAGAATGAACAAAAACCGGCAATTCAGGAATTGTTTTTTTTTTATGCTGTTCTGCGTGTGGTAAAATTGATCAGGCAGCTTCATTTTTCAGGTTGGTGCGATTACATGGGTACCACATTTATAGCTTTTTTTATGTTTTGGCGCTTTTACACAATAAAACCTTTTATAAAAAATTTTTTTTTTTTTGCATCGCTTTATTCTGAGAGCTATAACTTTTTCATTTTTCAGATGATGGAGCTGTATGGCAGCTTGTTATTTGCGGGACAAGATGACATTTTCACCAGTACCAACATTGTATTATATTCGTTTTTTTATCTCGTTTTATTCCACTTTTTTTCCAATGGTATGATGATAAAGCATTGTTTGCCTCTTTGTTTTTTTTGTTTTTTTTTTGCGGCGTTCACTGAAGGGGTTAACTAGTGTGACACTTTTATAGGTTGGGTCGTTCTGGAAGTGGCGATACCAAATATTTGTATTTCATTTATTTATTTATTTTTTACTTAAAAATGTGTATTTATTAGTGTAATATTTTTATTATTATTATTTTGTAATATTTTTTTTACTTTTTTACTTTGTATCTTTATGGGACTTTCACTTTTTTTCCTTTGATCACAGGTACAATGCATTGCAGTGCACTAGATTGTAATGCATTATACCTATAGTGAAAGCTACTGAGACCATACTGTGGGCATGGTCTCAGCAGCTTTCTGTAGCAAAATCCTGAACAAACCTTCCTGACAAGAGATCAGGCTTTGCTGCAGAAAAAAAAACGCACTGTGTGAGCATAGCCTAATGTTGATGTCTTCTTATATGGTAGGAGGGCCTGACAGCAACTTCTAACTTTGCAAACCCCCCTCTCTCCTCCCAAAAGCTACACCAACCACGGGTTATCCCTCCAATAGCTATGAGGACCCTCATTGAATTCTAATCCAATCAGCCAAGCTAGAAACAGAGATTTCACTTTTTTTGGCCTTTTTTTACTACAAAAATGTCAAAGTGTTATTGCTTAATAAACTAGATATATTGGGTCAGCCTTATATTGGGAACACAGGTATTCTTGTTGTACCATCAGCTGTAATATCTCCTTACAGAAAATGTAGTAACAGTTTTTGGCCTGAACCTCTATGTGTGGTGAAGGGATGTTACCCACTTGGGAGCGTCGAAGGCAAACAGGAAGCGTTTTCATTTAAATGTCCATAGCGGTTTATTTACTTCATAAACCGGTCAAAAGCAAAATGCAAACAAAAAGCCTTTAGTGTAGGCAAAAACAAAGAAAACAGTACTTTAAGAAAAGTCTCTAGTAAACCGGTCTTGTGGTCACACAGGCTGGATAGCATCCAGTACACAGCTCAGTCGGGAAACAACCACACACAGGAGGCCTTCTCCCTCCAGATACACAGACAATGTGCCAAACAACAGCCTCCATTATATAGGCTGTTGACCACACCTAGAGGTGAGGTATGTCGGTAGCTAGACCCGTCCAACTCTCATAGCTACCAATAACCCGGTCCCAGGTGCACCAAATAATCTTCTTAGTGCTTACGTGCACTAGAGAAACACTCCGGGCTGCATCACGTAGGGCAGCCATCTCTATGACACATACCTCCCATCGACTATGCGACCATTAGCCACCTTTCAGTGGATAGTAAATTTTGTCCAGTGTAACAACATCATGAAAAGTGACAAAATGTGCCATCCACACACACGGGAGGGCATCCCAATAAAAGAATGCTTCACATGTGAATCATCCTTTTTGGTATATGCCATAAAATATCTATGTGGACTGATTTATAAATGATAACAGATTTATTAAGTACCTAACACATAAGGGACTGCATATCCTGCAAAAGTTGCAAAAAAAAAGAATAGATGCAATTTTCATATAGTCCGTCGCCAGCACGTTTTCCCATACTGTGCTGCCTATAGACTCCCGGTAAAAAGGTCTTTCAGCTCTATGCCATTTCCATCAAGCTAATTACACCATTGCTCAATTTAGATTTCAGGTATTGGAACACATTCACAACACAACGCTTAGACGAGTTGGTAATTATCAACAGGATTTAAAGCGAAAGGAAGCATTATAGATCCATCGGTTACAAACTCTTCACCCTAAGGGTCTTATGGGGAGTATCACATTTCCAGTTTTATACACTAATTTTTTCCCATCGCTTATAAATTGATTACTATATGGGTTTACTCACATCCCTCTTTCTACAGAATGGCTAGGACACAGATCATCCATATTATTGGTATATTCCTTTCCTTATAACAGTTTCTATTCCTCATTATCTTTTTTCCTTATTTCCCCTTTCTTTACAATATGGGCCTTTTTATCTTTCAACTTATAATCTTTCTCCTCTATCCTCTCTTTTTTTATTTCTCTGTTTAATGCATCCATATATTCCTCTCCCTTCCTCTTCTACCTCTAAAAGTCATATTCTCGATACGAACACCACTTTCCAATCTGTGACATACTCCTTATGCATGCACCACCCAAATACTTGGCAGAGGAATACTATCTATATGTAAGACACCTTAGGACTCCCATACACCCTGTACCCATGTGTATTTTACAAATAATCTCAGTATACATAATGCACATGTGCAGTTACTACCTCTCGTCATCCAAAACACGTCCCTTTATATCCGCCCAATATCACACGCTGATGTTAATCACATCCAATACAGGTGTATACAAATAGACCACAGAGGACATAGTAGAACTCCATAAATAGTAACTATGGCCACCTTTATCCAGCATTAACTTCACAATTTCTTGCCTGTGTTCTACTGTAAAAAGAAAGCCATTTTTGAAAGCAAACCATAAGAAATCCTATTTACAGTTTGCAAAAAGTCATGTAGGTGCCACAGCTAGCATATGTAAGAAGGTGCTCTGGGCAGATGAGATCAAAGTAGAAAATGTTGGGCTAAATTCAAATCACTGCGAGGTGGAAAACTAACACTACACATCACCCTGTAAACACCATCCCCACTATCAAACATGATGGTGGCAGCATTATGATGTGGAGTGGAAAGAGGCTTTTTTCAGCAGGGAGAGAAGATGGATGGAGTTAAATACAGAACAATCCTGGAGGAAAACCTGTTTCAAGGTGAAAAACACTTGATACTGAGGCGTAGGTTCACTTTCCAGCAGGACAACGATCCTAAACATACTGCCAGACTTACAATGGTATGGTTTAGATCTAAGCATATTCTTGTGTGTGAATGGCCCAGTCAAAGTCCAGACCTACATCCCATTGAGAATCTAAGGCAAGATGTGAAAATTTCTGTTCACAAACACTCTCCATCCAATCTCACTGAGCTAGAGCTAGTAAGGAAGGAAAGAGGGGGAAGAGCTCACCACTCTGTGTAGTCACTATATCCCGGTTGTAGACTGTGTGGAGGGTGCCTGATACTGCTAGTAGAGCACAGCCAATGGCAGGAGAATTGAAAGAGTGCGGCACTTCCAACTAACGATTTAGTAAAATGGAAATTTTATTGAAATAACATTAAAACTTTGGAATCCAAATCACATGTTAAATTCCTGATGCGTTTCCAGACTACGGCCACTGTGCACCAGAAACGCATCGGACTTTTAACATGTGATTTGGGTTGCAAAGTTTTTCAATAAAGTTCCCATTTTAGTAAATCGCTGGATGGAAGTGCCGCACTCCTTTTTGTTCTCCTTCCATGAGCTAGAGCTAGTTTGCAAAGAATGGGCAAACATAGTCTCTAAATGTTCAATGCTGGTAGAGAACTACCCCAAACGACTTGTAACAGTAATTGCATCCTACAAAGTATTGACTCAGGGGGGCTGAATACAAATGTCATTTCTGGGGCAGCTGCGAGCTGCTATTTTTAACCTAGGAAGGCAAACATGTTCAGCCACTATCCCCACGATTAGCAACCAGCAGCACTTTGGATGCAGCATATTTTTGCTGCATCCAAAAAGCTGTGTTATTATGCTGCATATTGTTTTGTCAATACATGCGGATCCACCGCATGTAATGACATTTCAATCAGTCATAATCTGCAGTGGAGAGTAACGTCTCCGCTACAGAAATTGATCTGCTGTGAGTGAGTTTGGGTATGTGCCCATGATCAGGAAATGCTGCAAGTTTGAAGATGCAGCATCAGTTCTGCAGCGGCCAGATGTTACAACATAGTGGATGGAATTTCTGTAAATTCCATGTCCACTATGCATGCATCTGAGGCTGCGGAGCACCCGTGGAAACTGACGTGCTCGTGTCTCTCAGGACCACAGCATGTAAAATTTACTTGCCGAGTCGCTAATCTCTGCAACAGAAATTTAGCAACTTTAATGTATTGAATGCTGTAAATCTGCATCCGTGAACACATGCAGATTTATCTGTGTTCACTAGAACGCAGCATTTTGGACACAAAAAAATATGCTGCGTCCAAAGCGCTGCCATGTCTGGATCGTGGGCACATAGCCTAAAATTAAAAGAAATGACTTGTGCTCCCACATTTTCATAGCCAGTAGAGGGAAAGCCGACTGCTGGGAGCTGATATTAGTAGCCGGGAAAGGGGCCATTAGCCAAAAATGTTCCCTGGCTATTAATAACAGCCCACAGCTATTTGCTTAGCCTTTCAGCAGCAGAAGGGAAGAAAGGGAGACACAGATCCATTACTAGTGGGTAGGCGGAGCCCCACAGGATAGTTCCCCTCAGATTAGAAAAAGTGACGACCGGCCCCTCCAGCTTAGGCTCCTCCTACTCCCATGTTCTTCAGTCTAAAATTTGAGGTCGCAGAGGATAGTCGCTGCCTTTGCAGCTCCTCAGAAGAATTTTTTATTTTACTCCGGAGACCTGGACTCCCCGTGGTCTAGAGGTCTCAGGGGGTCTCGGTGCTAATGACCCCTGACCCTCCCCTGGCAGATCTATGTACCCCCTAAGGAGGTCCCCGCAGAAGCCTGCCGGCCCCGGGGGATACAGGGCGCTCCCTGGCGGAGACGCACACCGCTTCTGTGGGGTCCCTGCGCGCTCCGCCGTGGGGGGGAGCAAAGGGCCACGGATCCACACATCCCTGGGGGTCCCTGTGGCGCTCAGCTGGGTAAGTGCTCTCTGTGGTCTGAGGGCTTCAGCGGCTGCTGCGGCAGCCGCTGTTACTGTTTCATGTGGTGACTGCTTTTTTTGTCCCTGCAGGAGGATATCTCCGCTGCAGGCGTTTGTGTTATCGGCAGGGGAGCGGGGACAGAGGAGCGCGGGCTCCGTTAGTAGCGGCAGCAGGGGGCGTGGCTTCACGCCTCTCTGCTGCCTGTCATCATAGCCTCAGACAGGAAGTGCCAGGAAAGCGCGCGCTGGAGCTGACCCAGCTGTGGTAGCAGAATCACACATCCTCGGTTCCTGTACCCATTGTAAGGGGTTATTACCGCCTTATCCGCGACGCTCGCAAATGTTTGGCGGCATGTCGGATCAGGGGGCGCGGACCTCTCTCCCGGCCCGCTTCAGGATCGGTCACGCGTAACTGATACGCCGGGGTCTTCGGCGTCAGGTTCGACACTGGTCGGGGGTCTCAGTGATGTTAAAGTGGAGGCGCTCACTCGCTCCATTGACAGTCTGTCTGACCTCCTGGGTCATTGGGTATCAGCTAAGTCCCAACCGACGTCACGAGGCAAGAAGCGCCACAGGCCTGTGGTGGCGCTGTCTCCTCCGCGCAGTGCGTCGGAGGCTACGGAATCACCGACAGACTTTGCTGGTGAGATCTCCGATTCTGATGAAGAGGATCGGCAGGGTCGCTCTGCTTCGCTTTCGGGCCGCGTGGACGCCTTTATTGGAGCTATGCGGGAAGCGTTACAGCTGTCTGAAGAGGCGCCCTGGCAAGTCGGCCCGGCTGTATCAGGAGTCGTGTCGGGCTCGCTCGATGCTGCCAGCGCACGACGAACTTAACGAGGCGGTGGAGAAGGAACGCCTGTGTCCGGATAAACGCTTCCAGGGGATGCGGTGTTTTGATGCCGTGTATCCCTGCTCCACGGAGACGATCGCTAATTGGGTCCCCTCTCCGGAAGTGGACGTGCCATTGTCTCAGCTGAGCAAATCCTCTTTGCTTCCTGTTAAAGGGAAGGCGAGTCTACAGGAACCGCTGGACAGAAGGACGGAGTTAGCGGCGAAGTCCATCTACGAGGCCGCGGGTCATGGATTTCGAGCGGCCTTGGGGGCCATGTGGGCTAGTGAGGCTTCTCTGCGGTGGTTGGCTCAGCTGCGGACGGCGTGGCAAGATGGGACTCCGCTGTCTGAGGTGGAAAGGCTTTTCCAGCTGTTGGAAGAGGCGGCCTGATATGGCAGGGACGCAGTGCTGGATACTACTTCGGTTCTGTCCAGGACTCAATCCTCGGCCGTCACAGTCAGGAGAGCACTGTGGCTTAAACAGTGGACTGGAGATGCAGTATCCAAACAAGGTCTGCTGAGTCTGGCGTACAAGGGCGGTCAGCTTTTTGGTTCGGACCTCATGGAGCTGATTGCTAAGGCCAAGGCCAAGGATTCGGCTTTGCCGCAGCGGAAAGCAGCGGTTTCTACGTCTGGCAAGTCAAGTTCCGGTAGTGGTCGTTGGTCCTTTCGGCCCAGGGGACGGTTCGGTCAGCCCTCTTGGAGATCGGGTCGTCCCTCGTCTTCCGGGAAAAAGACCACCCAGAAATCCCGTACTCCCTGGAAACAACATTTCCGTCAGGACAAACGGGAGGTTGACAAAAAGCCCGCTAAGGCGGACTGACGCCAGGAACCCTCTCGAAGGCTCTCGGGTGGGAGGTCGTCTACTACAATTCGGGTCGATTTGGGCGTCCCACGTATCGGACGCCTGGGTGACGCGGGTTATGTTGGCAGGCTATTTCATAGAGTTTCATTCTCGACCCCCGGACAGGTTTCGTCAGTCATGTATCCCGTCCGAGCCCAAGCTAGCTGCCGCACTGCTGCGGGAGGTCGACTCTCTTCTGCAGCAGGGTGTGGTGGTTCCGGTTCCACCGGAGGACCAGGGAAGGGGGTTTTACTCCAACCTTTTTGTGGTTCCCAAAAAGGAGTACAAGTTTCGCCCCATTCTGGACCTAAAAGAATTGAATGTTCATGTATGGACCCGGAAATTCCGTATGGAGTCTCTTCGCTCTGTTCGTGGCGGCCCTGTCACAGTACGATTTCTTGGTGTCGATCGACATCCTCGACGCCTATTTGCATGTCCCTATCGGCAGGGCTCACCAGCGCTTCCTACGTTTCGCCATAGTTCAGGCCCATTACCAATTTGTGGCCCTACCATTCGGGTTGGCCTCGGTTCCCAGGGTTTTTACAAAGATTCTGGCGCCGCTCATGGCGCTCCTTCGAAGGCAAGGAGTTACGATTCTCCCCTACCTGGACGACCTGTTAATTGTGTCGCCCACAGCGGAGGAGGCGGTGACAGCTCGCGATCTCTCCCTTCAGCACCTGGAGGACTTCGGGTGGCTGGTCAATTGGAAGAAGTCGTCATTGGAGCCGTCGCAGTCAATCCTGTTCTTGGGGATGCATTTCGACACTTTAGGGGCAGTGGTGTCCCTGCCTCCGGACAAACAAGCGAACCTGCGTCACCATGTCCAGGCTATGAGGTCGGCGATGGCGATGTCCCTTCGGAAGTGTATGCGCCTTCTGGGTCTGATGGTGGCGGCAATGAAAGCGGTACCGTTTGCACAATTTCATTCTTGGGGTCTCCAAGATCTTATTCTGACCCGTTGGGATTGATCGCTGGATCGCTGTATCGGTATCTCCCGCAGGGTGCGAGAATCTCTTGGATGGTGTTTACGTCCGGAGGCTTTATCCCTGGGGAAATCCTTCCTCCTCCCACGGATGTCGGTCATTACCACCGATGCCAGCCTGACTGGCTGGGGGGGGGTTTGGAACGATCTCTGGGTTCAGGGGGTCTGGTCGTCAGAGGAGTCTTCTCTGCCGATCAACATCCTGGAGTTGAAAGCGATATTTCTCTGCCTCCGACATTGGACGGTCCCTTTGAGCGGTCTGCCGGTCCGGATTCAGACAGACAATGCGACAGCTGTCGCGTATATCAACCATCAGGGCGGGACGAGGAGTTCCAGACTCATGATGGAGGTCTCTCGGATCCTGGTTTGGGCTGAGTCCAGGGTTCCAGCCATTTCCGCGATTCACATCCCAGGAGTGCTGAATACCATGACGGACTTCCTCAGTCGCGAGCAAGTGGATCCCGGAAAATGGAGTCTTCATCCGGATGTTTTTGCACTGCTGTGCTCCCGTTGGGGGACTTGATGGCATCCAGGCTGAACGCCAGGATTCCGACGTTCATGTCCAGGTACAGGGACCCGGAGGCTGTGGCGGTAGATGCTCTAGTGGCCCGTGGGACCAGTTCGAACTGATTCCGCCGGTATCCTTACTTCCTCTGGTCATCCGGCGGATCAAACTCGGAACGAATTCCGTCAATTTTGGTGGCGCCGGATTGTCCACGGAGGGCGTGGTATTCAACGCTGGTGTCTCTCCTGGCGGCGCCTCTGTTTCCACTGCCTCTTCGCCCGGACCTGTTAACCCAAGGGCCCATTTGTCATCGGGACCTGAAGTCGCTTTGTTTGACGGCGTGGCACTTGAGACCGAGATCTTGACCCGTCGTGGGTTTTTGGCCGAGGTCATTGCCACCTTGCGGGCAGCCAGAGGTCCAGCTACGACTAGGATTTATCACAGAACTTGGGAGGCCTCCTATTCATGGTGTTCTGGATTGTCAAGGAACCCGAGGGTTTTTTCCATTCCCAACTTCTTGGCTTTTCTGCAATGCGGTTTGGCCAAGGGTCTGGCGGTTGGTACCTTGCGGGGTCAGGTATCTTGCTTTTTCGGAAGGCGATTGCCTCGCGCAGGGATGTGCGCTCTTTTTTTCGTGGGGTAGCACGTCAGTTTCCGCCTCAGAGGGCGTTTGTGGCTCCTTGGCAGCTCAATCTAGTCTTGGAGGCTCTTCAGCATGGGCTGTTTGAGCCTATGGATTCAACTACGCTTTACTTGCTTTCTTGGAAGGTGGCCTTCCTGATGGCGGTCACCTCTTTGAGAAGGGTTTCTGAGTTGGCGGCACTGTCTTGCTCGCCCCCTTTTCTGGAGTTCCACTCGGATTGCGTGGTGCTTCGTACCCGTGGCGATTTTCTGCCTAAAGTGGTGTCGCGTTTCCACGTCAATCAGGACATCGTGTTGCCCTCCCTCTGTCCGAATCCGAAAAGTCCAAAGGAGCGAGCCTTGCACTCGTTGGATTTGGTGCGGGCTTTGAAGTTCTATCTTTCAATCACACAACGGTTTCGGAAGTCGGACTCTCTTTTTGTGATTTCTGCTGGTCGTCGGCGTGGTCAGCGGGCCTCCAAGGACACTATAGCTTAGTGGATACATTCGGCTATCCTGGAAGCGTACCGGCTCAAGGGCAAGCCTTGTCCGGTTAAGGTTCGAGCTCATTCCACGAGAGCTGTTGGTTCGTCGTGGGCTTTTCATCAGGGGGCCTCGGCAGCGCAGCTCTGCCGGGCGGCTACCTGGCGCTCCATTCACACCTTTACTAAATTTTATAAAGTGGACGTGAGTGCTTCCGCCGATGCGGCCTTGGGACGCAGGGTCCTGCAGGCGGCGGTGGTTTAGGTTATCTCTTTATCTAGTTTTGGCGCTTGTTGCTCGCTTTACTAAGTTGTTGGGGTGTTGGCGATTCTGCCACTGTTTCCCACCCTTGAGTTCTGGACTGCTTTGGGACGTCCCACTAGTAATGAATCTGTGTCTCCCTTCCTTCCCTTCTGCTGCTGAAAGACGGATTTTGGTAAGACCTTACCTGTAAAATCCTTTTCAGTGAAGGAAGGAAGGGAGACACAGCACCCTCCCATGGCAGAAGTGCATTATTGTTTTCCAGATGCGGCGCGACTCCTCTCTGATGGCGGTCATCTGGGCTGGGGTCGGCGCGCTAGGGCTCTGTTCCAGTATTGCCAGCTCATCGCAGTTGTCAGGTCCAGTGAGTAGTGCCTGGGACTGTGTGTTTTTTTTCTGTTATATGCGTAACCTGTTCTCTTGCATTTCTGAATTTTCGGAAGGGGTTGTGTTGTTCCGCTGGTGTTGTCTGCTCTTCCTTAGCTTGTGTACGGACTGAAGAACATGGGAGTAGGAGGAGCCTAAGCTGGAGGGGCCGGTCGTCACTTTTTATAAATCTGAGGTGAACTATCCTGTGGGGCTCCGCCTATCCACTAGTAATGGATCTGTGTCTCCCTTCCTTCGCTGAAAAGGATTTTACAGGTAAGGTCTTACCAAAATCCGTCTTTACTGGCTAGATTACAGAGGACCCCAGAATAAAATTGACATAGGGTACCCCTATAGAATCTAACCAGCAGACAGCTGTGAGCTGATTTTAATAGCGAGAGAAGGGGCCATGTATACTAGTCCCCGCTGAGGCTAATAATATCAGCTCTCAGCAGCCCCACTACTGACACGTCCATGAGATGCACCAAATCTGGCGCTTAGTCTATGCTCGCCAACTTGCCCTGGTGCGGTGGCAAGTGTAGTAATATGGTTGAGGTTCATGTAGGCCGTGTATTGGCAGCTGACATGAAGCCCAGGTTAATAATGGATGGTGTCTATAAGACACCCCCTTAATAACCCCGTAGTACAGTTTTTGACATTTTTTAAATAGACACGGCCAGAATGAAGTCTTTTATTTTAAATAAAATTCCACACGGTTTTTAATCTTTTATTTAAAAATAAAAAAACACTGTATACTCACTTAACTCCTAATCGCTGATGCCCTCATCTCCTGTAAGAAAGCAAAAATAAAAAAACACCATAACCCGCCATGATGATGTAATCAACAGTGTCCCACAATGATCCGGGTCACTTCTACAGCAGCCACATGAGCAATCACCAATGTGGCTGTTGTAGAAGACAGCGCTGCAATACACTGACAGGAGTGTAATCACAGTGTACATTGCTGTGCTGCAGGATAGAGGTCGCTAGAGTTCAATCAGCCGATGACTAGCTGAGAGCTCCAGTGACCTCACTTACTGCATCAGTGTTGCGTGACAAAATTCACACGCAGCATCGGTGCCACAAGTGAGGTCTCCGGAGCTCGTCAGCTGGTTTTCAGCTGATGAACTCCGGTGAACTCAGTTCCAGCAGCGCTGTACACTGCCGGGAGCGATCACGCTCCCGTCAGTGTATCGCCGGATGATCAGATTGCCGTAGTACACCCTGGGTATAGCAGACAGGTGTTTTTATTTTAATATTGATTTATTTTATTTTTTTACACAGACTACTCATCCCCTCAGCCGCACCTGATCACGCTATTGTCAACGGGAGCGGCCGTCGGATCATGGGAGGAGTAGCCTCCCCCAGGCAATTCTTTGTGCTTTTATGCCACAGTTTTGACTCATTGACTTAAATTGAGTCAGTCAAATATGAAGCAAACCTCCGCAGCAAATCCACAAATATTTTTTTACCTGCATTTTTGCTGCGGACTTGACTGACTCAATTCAAGTCTATGGGTGAAAAATGCCGCAAAAACGCACAAAGAATTGACAAGCTGCCAATCTATACGCAGTGATAATTCTGACAGGATTGTCGTTGCATTAGCTGGCACACCGATTACCTAGCACTTTTGGTGCATTTCCGCATGGAAAAAACGCTGCAAAAACACATCAAAAATGTACAGTGTGCACATAGCCTAAGAGTGAACGCAGACAAGAAAAGAAGTCAGGACACCCTCTGGTCAAGGTGATCTGCAGCGGTGAGTGTATGTGTGGAAGAGGAAAACAGAGAAGCAGACAGACAGAGAAGGAAAGCGACTAAGAAGAGCTTGAGTGGTGACTGTGGAATACTCCTTGTAGGCGAGTTGGGGAAGTGAACTCTGATTCAGCAACTTAGGAGAGATCCTATGGGACTCCGTGAATGCTAAGGGTCAGCCAAAGCTTGAGAGCTGTGGGTCTAAGAAGAGACTAGTTAGCGAGATTGGGGGCACATACAGTTAAGAAGTTAGCCACAGACTCTTTCTTTACGTGGTTCTTGAATGTGGCTGAAGCTTGAGAAAGTAGGAAGAAGCAGCCAAAGAGGCTGTCTAGGAAGCTTGAAAGCTACTAATTCCAATAGTTTGTCTCTGTACTGCAACCTAAAGAAAGATGTCTCCTGCTGTACTTTGTGTAAAGTTTAAAATGTTCCTGTACACTGTGGTGGTCTCCCATTTGTGGGGTCGCGGGAAATCACAGCCACGCTAAGGCAGACCAGAGTGGGCAAGAAGTGTCCACAGCCACAACAGCAACAGACACACTGGAAACAGGCCACTGTTTTCAGTAGCATGCCGGAGTGTCAAAGTCATGACACGTGCCTACAACTACCACCTGGTGTAATGTTACACAGTCAAGAGTAGGAGATTAAATGGAGAGAGCAGTATTTGGAGGTCTGAGGGCACGAGGAACACGGGTTGTTTAGCAGCAAGAGAACGTCAGCCATAAATTTAGAGCGGACATTCCTGGAACATCCGGGGGCCTGCAATCGAACTGAGGCACTGAGAAGTGTGTCTGAATATCTTCCTATGAGAGGCAGTCGTAGGGGTAAATGCCTAGGGGACTTGGGACTGGACTCATGAAAGATGCAGAACCGGTCAGAGATTCCCAGAGGTCAGAGATGCCAGACAGGAAAGGGTTAGCTCAGGGCAAGCGAACAGTGGACATCAGAACGTGCTGTGCTATGGACTTTGAAAACAGAAAAGTTTGTGCCCAATACTGTTTCAATATGATGAAAATGGAGAGTTAAGGAAACTTCTTTATTATAATATGAATTTGATGTCCCCTAATGTGTGTGCGAAGGTTTCTGAAGTTGAAGAACCGGAGACAGCAGAGGCCTGTGACCAAAATGTGAGTGTTACGCACCACACGCATAGCACAGGTGAATCAGGACACTGTTTATTTGTAGGGTGCCAGGGTGTGTGAACACAGCAGCCCCTCACCGATGACTACTGCCCTGTGCACCATACACCAATGGTACGAGGAACAGTTCACGGTTAGAGGGAAAAATGGATTCAATGAAATTTCAACAAATTCATGATGCAAACATAACACCATTTGTAATAAAGCTAAAGTTGAAAAGAGGATTTCTTCTACAAATGGATAATGATTCTAAACACAGGGTAAAATCCATAATAGACTACCTCAAAAGGCGCAAGCTGAAGGTATCACAATCCCCTGATCTGAACATCATTGAAAATATGTGGTTAGACCTTAAAATAGCAGTGCAGGCAAGACAACCCAGGAATCTCACAGAACTGGAAGAATTTTCCAAGGAAGAATTGATGAAAATCCCTCAAACAAGAATTGAAAGACTCTTAACTGGCTACAAAAAGCGTTTTCTAGCTGTGATACTTGCAAAAGGGGGTGCTACTAGGTACTAACCATTCAGAGTGCCCTAACTTTTACATTGGACCATTTACCTTTTTGTAATTTTTAAAATGTAAAATATGATAATATATATTTTGCCTAAAAAACAAAGGAAATCCATCATCTTTAACTTTAGGCATTTTAGAGATCATTTCATCTTCAACTTGCTTAACTGTTCACAAAAACAGTAATTTTGACCAGTGGTGCCCAAACTTTTACATGCCACCGTATTTGTGACTTGCAGAGATCGGGGCAGATTTAAATCTGCAGCATGTCAATTCTTTCAGCTTTTTGCTGCAGATTTCACTCATTCTACTGAGTTTGGAAAAAATCTGCACCAAAAAATTCATGTAAAAAACACCGCAAAAAAGCAAGTTTTTGATGACGTGTCTTTCCTGCCAAGAGGTGCAGAAATTTCTGCTCCAAATACTTAACGTGTGCACATTCCCTTGCACTTCACAAATACTTTCTACTTTGTGTTGGTATAGCATATAAAATGCAAATAAAATATATTTAATTTTGTGGGGGAGATGTGAAAAAAATGTGGAAAAGTTCACGGGATATGAATCTTGTTTCCCGACCTTCCTGTCCCAATTACTAGGGTACTGCAGCACTCCACTATTGAACCCAGAGCAGTGTCAAAAGGTTGTTGGTTGGATAGCAGATAATGCTTTCAGTGACTTTGCCACCACCACCATCCTCTCTTCCACATGGTCAAGTCTCAGTAGTGAGACCGCAAATTCCTCACCCTGATCCTCCTTCCTCCCACCATGCCGAGTGACCGAAGACAAATGATCTCACACTTGGACACTCTGAAGAGCTGTTCACTTTTCCATTTATAGATTCGGGCCTCTCTTCCGGCCAGCTTCAAGCGGGCAAGAGGAGATCGCATGTAGCGATGCCCACATATTTAAGCAGCCACGGTCACACGAAGGCGACGGTGGGAGAGTGCAATTACTGTCACAAGAGGAGGATGATGATGAGACACAATTGCCAGAAAGTCAGCAGGAGGACCAGAGTGCGGAAATCGAAGACGAGGTGGTGGATGATGAAGAACCCTTGTGAGACCATATGCTGGTGAGGTTGGCCCTGGGTTCCTCCTAATGCAGGACAATGCCAGACCTCATGTGGCTGGAGTGTGTCAGCAGTTCCTGCAAGATGAAGGTATTGAAGCTATGGACTGGCCCGCCTGTTCCCCAGACCTGAATCCGATTGAGTACATCTGGTACATAATGTCTCGCTCCATGCACCAATGTCACGTTGCACCACAGACTGTCCAGGAGTTGGCGGATGCTTTAGTCCAGGTCTGGGGGGAGATCCCACAGGAGACCAACCGCAACCTCATCAGGAGCATGCCCAGGTGTTGTAGGGAGGTCACACAGGCAAGTGGAGGCCACACACAATACTGAGCCTCATTTTGACTTGTTTTAAGGACATTACATCAAAGTCGGATAAGCCTATAGTGTGTTTTTCCACTTTAATTTTGGGGGTGACTCGAAATCCATGCCGCCATTGGTTAATAAATTTGATTTCCATTGGTGATTTTTGTGTGATTTTGTTGTTAGCACATTCAACTTTGTACAGAACAAAGTATTCAATGAGAATATTTCATTCATTCGGATCTAGGATGTGTTATTTGAGTGTTCCCTTTATTTTTTTGAGCAGTGTATTTTACTTTATATACAAGTCATTATAATGGAAAGGATGCTCTTTAACATTTTTCCCATGAAAATCCACTTTGGTTTAGTTTTTGTATGTTTTATTGTGACCCTGTAAAAGTGGCAAAATACTCTGACAACATTGTTCACAGCAGTAACCTGGGAGTCAGAGATGCTTCCAGGGGTCTTCCCCATGCTGTTCCCATAGATTTGGGGAATTTTTAGGCTCCCTGCAGACCTCTGGAAAAATGCTTCAGTTTCCCATAGACATACATTGGACCCATTGCCCGGGTCAAGCTCCTGAGCATTACAATTTGCTGAACCCGAGCAATGAGCATTTTAGTGCTCGCTCATCCCTACTGGTGACAGATTCCCTTTAACCCCTTAAGGACCGGGGCCTGCTCACTGGAGCGAGTCATTTACCTTGACTCCTTGGCATGAGCGGACACATGAATTACAGTGGGGGACATCTCTGTGAGTATAAGGATTTTTTATTTTATTTTTTACACCAGGACACAGAGGGAACAGAATACTACACTCATCATTGTCCCCTGCTGGCGTATCTCGCAGCACA
Source organism: Phyllobates terribilis (assembly GCF_046119375.1). Taxonomy (NCBI): domain Eukaryota; kingdom Metazoa; phylum Chordata; class Amphibia; order Anura; family Dendrobatidae; genus Phyllobates; species Phyllobates terribilis. The sequence goes on from NW_027362762.1 coordinate 601,126,470, forward strand.
AGCAGGGAACTATGATGAGGACAGCATTCAGCATCCGGTGCTTGAGAATAGCACTAACTGTACACTGATTCCCAGGCGCCAGTACTGATGTCATCCTTATCAGTGTGGGACGTTTTGTGGTCTGTGCAGCGCGAAAAAAAACGGACATGTCAATGTGTTTTGACCACGGTCACGGTCTGTGGAAACACACTGACATGTGCGCAGACCCATTCATTTGGTCATCTGCTTGTGTATGTGTCTCCGATGCGTGTGAAAGCTGTCACTACACACACTGGAGACACTGACGTGTGAAAGAGCCCTTGTGTCATGCAAAATAGTTAATAAATAGCATTTCCCATATGTCTACTTTACATCAGCACAATTTTTGAAATAGAATTTTTTTTTTGTTAGGAAGTTATAAGGGTTAAAAGTTGATGAGCGATTTCTAATTTTTCCAACAAAATTTATAAAACTATTTTTTAGGGACCGCATCTCATTTAAAGTGACTTTGAGAGGTTTGTATGACAGAAATACCCAAAAGTGACAGCATTCTAAAAACTGCACCCCTCAAGGTGCTCAAAACCACATTCAAGAAGTTTATTAACCCTTCAGGTGCTTCACAGGAACTGAAGCAATGTGGAAGGAAAAAATTAACTTTTTACTCTTTCACAAAAAAAATACATTAGACCCAATCTTTTTATTTTAACATTGTAACAAGAGATAATGTACCCCAAAAATTGTTGTGCAATTTTTCCTGAGTACGCTGCAGGGATCGGAAAGGAAGGAGCAACATTTGACTTTTTGAATGCAAAATTTGCTGGAATTGAGAGTGGACGCCATGGTGCACTTGGATTGCCCCTTATGTGCTTAAACAGTGCATAGCCCCCACAGTTGACCCCATTTTGGAAACTAAACCCCACAAGGAACTTATGAAGATGTGTGGTGAGCACCTTGAACCCCCAGATGCTTCACAGAAGTTTATGACGTAGAACAGAGAAAATAAATAAAATCAAATTTTTTCCACAAAAATTATCTTTTAGCCCCAATTTTTTTATTCACAAGGGTAGCAGGACAAAATGGACCCTAAATTTGCTGTGCAATTTCTCATGCATTTGCCAATACCCCATGTGCGGGGCAAAACTACTTTTGAGGCAAGGTGCAAAGCTCAGAAGGGAAGGAGCGCCATATTGGCACATGCATGAGAAATTGCACAACAGATTTTGCTGGAATAGTTTGAGGGTGCCATGTCACATTGGCAGAGCCCCTGAGGTGTCAGAACAGTAGAACAACCCTATAAGTGATGTCATTTTACATGCTACACCTTTCAATTATTTCATCTAGGGGTGCACTGATCATATTGACGCCATATGAGCCTCACAAAAATTTATACCGTTCGGTGGTGAAGAAAGAATAATAACATTTTTAACACAAAAATTTTGTTTCAACCCCAGATTTTACATTTTCAAAAGAGGAAATGGGTAAAATTGGCACCAAAATTTGTCACACTATTTCTGCTGAATGTGGCAATACCCCAGATGTGGCTGTACAGTACTGCATAGCCACACGGTGAGAATCGGAAGAGAAGGAGCGCTATTTGCCTCTTCGAGCGCTGATATTCTTTGAATAGTTTGCTTACTTCATGTACAAAGCCCCTAAGTATTAGAAGAGAAGAATTCCAACTCCAGTGACCCAATTTTGTAAATTATACCCCTGCCAAAAACATGGATGCTATATGTGGTTTAGTCACTCTGTGGGGCTCAGAAGGGATTGGGTCATTTGGATTTGAGAGCACATAATTTGCTGTATCTTTTTGGGGTTACAATAACAATGAGCTGGACAGTATGCTTAGTTGACAACCACACACCTCTGCAGAGTTGTTGAAAGCTGTAACAGCAGGCTGATCTGTGGCTCTCACCACTGAACCTACAGCCAGGCATGGTCGTGTGTAACAATGGCCGGAACCTGGTGGCTGCTCTGAGGCTTGGCAACCTCGCACACATACCATGCCTGGCCCATATGCTCAACATAGTAGTTCAGCAGTTTTGCAAAACCTACCTGGATCTGCCTGAGCTGCTTGTGAAAGTACGCACATGTGTGCCCATTTCAGAAAGTCAGCAACAGTTTCCGCAGCCCTTGCCGTACTTAAGCAGCGTTTGCAGCTTCCAGCTCACCAACTGGTAAGTGATGTCACCACACATTGGTTGCATATGTTGGGAATGATTTGTGGGCAGCAGAGGGCAGTTGTTGAGTACCAGCTTCAACACGCCCATTGAAATTCAGCTCAGCCTCCACTCATAAGACCTGATGAGTGAGCATGTGTTATGTTCTGCTACCAGAGCTAAGGAAAGAGAGGAGATCTGTCCCTACGATATAACTCAGCTTAATCCCTACGATGTAACAGGGGACCTGATCCTGCGATCAGACCTGCTAAAGTCCTAAGCTAGTCTGTACGGAGACCTGTAGATGTGGGGAAGGAATCCCTACAAGTACTAAGGACTGGGAGGAATATGGGACACCTCCTAACAGAAATAGTAGCAGACAGATGAACAAACAAAATATATAGAACATAGAGGTCAGTAGACCAAGCAAACTAACAGAGCAAGACACAGAGCACAGGCTAGCTAGAAAGTAGATATACAATGAAGTCCAGCAAAGCCAGAAGGGCGGAGCAGGCTTAAATAGGCCAACAAGGTCATGTGACCAGCAAAGGAAAAAAAAACTAAGAGCAAGGTTCTAACAGTACCCCCCCTTCTAAGAGGATCCTCCGGATCCCCTAGGACCAGGCTTATCAGGAAATCTCCTGTGAAACGCTCTGATAAGTCTGGACGCGGAAACATCATCCGACCTCACCCAAGAGTTATCCTCAGGTCCGAAACCTTTCCAGGCCACTAGATACTGCAAACTACCTCTATACAGTCTAGAGTTAAGGATGCGAGAAATTTCATATTCCCCGTCCTCCACCACCGGAGGAACAGAGGCAGAGGCGTCACAATCCGAAACAACAGCTTTTTTCAACAGAGAGACATGAAATACCGGATTAATTCTCCAGGAGGTAGGAACCTCCAACCTAACAGTAGATTGGTTGACAACCTGAAGCACCTTAAAGGGCCCTACAAACTTGGGACCCAATTTCTTAGAAGGAATCCTCAACCGCAGATTCCTAGAGGACAACCAAACCATGTCACCAACAGCGAACAAAACCTCCTGTCGTTTCCTATCAAAGTAGTCCTTAGATTTTCTGTTGGCCTCCTGAAGATTACCACGCACATCCGTCCAAACTCTCTCCAAATCACCGGAAAAATTCTCCTCCTCAGGCACGGCAGATCCCAACTTGGAGAACGACCCAAACGACGGATGTCTCCCAGAACAACAAAAAAAAGGCGAACAACCAGCAGAAGAAGATGTATGATTGTTCAGAGCAAATTCAGCAAGTGGCAGAAACTCAGACGCAAGAACTGCTCAACATCCTGGTTTTTCCTTTCTGTCTGGCCATTAGATTCAGGATGATATCCGGACGAGAACGATAAATGAACTCCCAACCTGTCACAAAAGGCACGCCAAAAACGAGCCACGAACTGAGGACCCCTATCAGAAACAATGTCAGTAGGAACGCCATGAAATCTGACAATTTCCTTGACAAAGGCCTTAGCGAGAGTTTTAGCGCAGGGCAGTTTGACAAAGGGAACCAAGTGACACATCTTGCTAAAACGGTCCACGACCACCCAGATGACAGTAAAACCCTCAGAGGGGGGAAGGTCAGTTATAAAGTCCATAGCCAAATGTGTCCAAGGAGCACTGGGAACCTCCAAAGGACAAAGCAACCCCGCAGCAGGAGTATGTGAGGACTTAGATCTAGCACATATAGTACATTGACGCACCCACTTAATGACTTCCTTCTGCCATCCAGGCCACCAAAAACTGCGACCCACCAGTCTCTTGGTCTCAGAGATTCCGGGATGACCTGCCAACCGAGATTCGTGACACTCAACAAACAAATCTCTCCTAAAGGTCCCAGGCACAAACAACCTCCCATGAGGAGTGTTAGAAGGGGCATTCTCCTGTGCTTTAAGAATCTCATTTTCCAAAACGGAGTCCAAAGCAGCTATCACAACACCTTCTTGTAAAATGTTCTCCTCTTTCTCAGCACCAACTATGGGAGAAAAACTGCGAGACAAGGCATCCGCCTTAACATTCTTAGTACCAGGGATGTAAGTAACGGAGAAATTAAACCGCGAGAAAAACAGTGCCCACCTAGCCTGACGGGCATTCAGGCGCTTGGCAGCATCAAGATATATCAAATTTTTATGATCCGTAAGAACCTGAACGGGAAATTCCGCACCTTCCAAGAAGTGGCGCCAGTGTTCAAATGCGAGTTTAATAGCCAATAATTCCCGATTACCAATATCGTAATTCAGTTCAGTCTCCGAAAATTTTTTTGAAAAAAAGGCACAGGGATGTAATCCATCCCTGTTATCCTGAGACAATACTGCGCCAACCCCCACAGAGGAAGCATCAACGTCAACCAAAAACGGCCTAGTAACATCAGGCTGCATAAGGATGGGAGCAGAGGTGAACCTCTCCTTGAGATACACAAAAGCTTCAATGGCCTCAGAAGACCACTGAACAGCATCAGCACCTTTCCTGGTGAGATCAGTCAGAGGTTTGACAATACTAGAAATATTTTTTATGAATTTTCTGTAGTAATTGGCGAAACCCAAAAACCTCTGTATCGATTTCAAACCAATAGGCCTAGGCCATTCCTGCACAGCCTGAACCTTAACCGCATCCATCTCAAAACCTTTGCTGGAGATAATGTAGCCCAAAAAACTAATTCTCTGTACAGCGAACTCACATTTCTCCAGCTTAGCAAAAAGCGAATTGTCCATTAATAACTGTAATACCTCACGCACGCTCCGCCAATGAGACTCCAGATCCGGCGAATAAATCAAAATGTCATCCAAATACACAACCACATTTTTGCCGATCAAAGGTCTAAGGATGTCATTAATCAGATTCTGAAAAAATGCAGGAGCATTAGTAAGACCAAAAGGCATAACCAGATTCTCAAAATGACCCACAGGAGTGTTAAAAGCAGTCTTCCATTCATCACCCTCCTTCATGCGCAACAGATTGTATGCCCCCTTAAGGTCAATTTTAGAGAACCACTTGGCCCCCATTAACTGGTTAAACAGATCAGGAATCAATGGCAGTGGGTAAGGATTGCGTACAGTAATTTTGTTAATCTCACGAAAATCCAGACAAGGACGTAAACCGCCGTCCTTTTTTTTTACAAAAAAAAATCCAACCGCCACAGGAGACTTAGAGGGCCTAATGTGACCGGCGGCCAAACTTGTCTGTATGTATTCCTCCAAAGCCTTCCTCTCAGGAATAGTAAGGTTAAATAAACGACTTTTAGGAAGAGTCGCTCCAGGGACAAATTCAATAGAACAATCATAGTCTCTATGGGGAGGCAAAACCTGCGATTCCTTCTCAGAAAAAACTCTCCAAAAATCCTGAATAGGAACAGGCAATTCTCCCCTATCCAAAGCTGCAATACGCCCGTTACAACACTTGTCATAACATTTATGGCTCCAGGATTTAATTTCACTGGTAGACCAATCCAGTACAGGATTGTGAAATTTTAACCAGGGCAATCCCAATATTACTTTAGAAGGCAAGTTATTCAAAACTACCAAATCCAATTTCTCATGGTGAACACCATTAATAGTGAGAGGAAATTCACAGACCTTGAGAGTAATATTCCTCAAAGGGGAACCATCCACAGAAACCACAGCAATGGGGGATGATAAAGGTTCAGGTTTTAAATTGAGTCTTTCCACGAATCCCCCATCAATTACATTCAGAGTAGACCCGCAATCAACAAATACCCGAAATTCCATTAATTTTTTCTGAGCAATCGTGGAAGCAGCTAAAAATATACCCTTGGAATTTAAACAGGCAATACGGGCGTGACTGACCATTTTTTTTTCTTTCTTCATACGAAGCTCACAGCCTTTAATCAAATGACCAGATTTTCCGCAATAGAAACACAAGCCTTCAGAAAATCGACGGTCTTTTTCTTGAGAGCGAGGTGTCACCGATCCAATCTCCATCGGTTCACCACTGTTAGTACACACATTCTCATAACCAGAAACTGACATAGCAGAGGATTTGCTCTCATTAACCCTTGCACGCAGTCTTCTATCCACCCGTATAGCTAATTGCATAGCCTGTTGCAAATCTTCAGGTGTAGGATAAGCAATTAGCAGGTCTTTAACCCTTTCACTGAGCCCAGCAAGAAAAAGACTTTTCAGAGCAGAATCGTTCCACCCTGTTTGAGTAGACCAACGACGGAAATTAGTACAATATTTTTCCACATTACCTGATCCTTGTTTTAAACGTCTCAACTCAGTCTCAGCTGATGCGACACGGTCAGGATCATCATATAATAGTCCCAAAGCAGAAAAAAAACTATCCACTGATCTGAAGCATGTATCACTAGGTTGCAAAGAAAAGGCCCACTCCTGAGGCTCTTTGCGCAAAAGTGACATTATGAACCCTACGCGCTGGGATTCATCCCCAGAGGACTTAGGTCTCAAACGAAAATACAATAAGCAAGCATTTTTAAATGAAAAAAAATTCTCGGTGTTCACCAAAAAATAAATCCGGCAAACATACCTTAGGCTCCAAGAAATGTGCTCCAGGACAGTTACTCACGTGCTGACGGAGCTCGGCCACCTCCAGAGAGAGTCCCTGCAGGCGATGAACCAAATCCTGAACCGACACCATGATGGAACAGAAAAATCTTTCCTTAGAGAATTTGCAGGCTGGACTTACTGTTATGTTCTGCTACCAGAGCTAAGGAAAGAGAGGAGATCTGTCCCTACGATAGAACTCAGCTTAATCCCTACGATGTAACAGGGGACCTGATCCTGCGATCAGACCTGCTAAAGTCCTAAGCTAGTCTGTACGGAGACCTATAGATGTGGGGAAGGAATCCCTACAAGTACTAAGGACTGGGAGGAATATGGGACACCTCCTAACAGAAATAGTAGCAGACAGACGAACAAACAAAATATATAGAACATAGAGGTCAGTAGACCAAGCAAACTAACAGAGCAAGACACAGAGCACAGGCTAGCTAGAAAGTAGATATACAATGAAGTCCAGCAAAGCCAGAAGGGCGGAGCAGGCTTAAATAGGCCAACAAGGTCATGTGACCAGCAAAGGAAAAAAAAACTAAGAGCAAGGTTCTAACAGCATGGATGTCTGACATCTGTGCCATCCTCCAAAACTTTGAGGAATCCACCAAGATGGTGAGTGGCGATAACGCCATAATTAGCGCCACCATCCTGCTTCTCTGTCTACTGTAATGCCCGCTGCTCACAATTAAAGTGGTGTCATTACAGGCAGAGCACAATGAGATGGAGCAAGGCACTATACTGAGTGATCCAACACACCTCAGCCTCATCTCATCTCAATGCGGATTGGGTGTAACAGCAGCTGGTTTCCTGCGCTACAGATGGTACTACCCACACCACATTCATACCGTCTGTTCAGCGTGGATGGCCTGAGGAGGAGGGTGAGGAGGAGAGCATGGACCGTCATCCTCTTGGTCGTGATAGAAAAGTCTTGGCTTTTGGCAGTCTGGCAAACATGGCTGACTCTATGTTCCGCTGCCTTTACCGTGATTCTCGCGTTGTACGCATTTTGGGCAACAATAATTACTAGCTGGTCACACTTAATAAAATTTTTTTTTATTTATATAGTGCCAACATATTCCACAGCACTTTACAAGTAGGGACATGTACAGACAATGAAAACAATATAATGTATCACAATTCAACAGTTATAGGAGGAGTGAGGGGCCCTGCTCGCAAGCTTACAATTTATATGGAAATAGGGGGACACAAAAGGTAGAACATGGTCATCAGCCAGTATCTATCTAAGTGCAGTTACTGTGTGCTATTGGGTACCGAGTATGTGGAGTTGCGGTGATAGGCTTGTCAGATGTGTTTTTAAAGCATCTTTAAAAACATGGGGACTAGATATTAGTCACATCGTTTGGGGTAGTGCAGCAAACTGGTGCGGCACGAGTGAAGTCTTGGAGACGGAGGTGTGAGGTTCGGATTAAGGAGTATATTAGTCTTAGATCAGTTGCAGAACGGAGGGCACAGGAAGGGTGATAGACAGAAATGAGGGATGAGATATAGGGCAGTGCAGAACTGTGTAGAGCTTTGTGGGTGAGAGAGATGAATTTGTTTTGTATTCTCTAGTGAATGGGTAACGAGTACAAAGACTGGCACAGGGTAGAGGCATCGGTGAAGCGGCCTGATAGAAATACAACCCTATCAGCTGGATTCTGAATGGATTGGAGAGGAGAAAGTTTGTTTAGAGGGAGACCGATTAGAAGAGAGTTGCAGTAGTCCAAACGAGAGTGAATAAGAGCGACAGTATGTGTTTTTGTAGTATCAAAGGTGAGAAAAGGTCGGATTCTGGAGATGTTTTTAAGGTGAAGGTGACATGAGCGAGTGGGTGATTGTATATGGGGAATAAAGGAAAGTTGTGTGTCAAATATGACTCCAAGACAGCGGGCGTGCTGCTTGGGAGTTATGTTGGCACCACCTCAGGAAATTGCAAAGTCAGGTATTGGTAGGTTAGTAGAGGGAGGAAACACAAGGAGTTCAGTTTTGGAGAGATACAGATTCACATAGAGAGAGGACATGATGTTAGAGACAGCAGAAAGACAAGCACTGGTATTTTGTATTAGAGAGAGGGTGATGTCAGGTGAAGAGGTGTATAATTGGGTGTCATCAGCAGAGATGAAGAGATGATGCTGGAAACCAAATCTGCTGATGGTTTGTCCAATAGGGGCATTATACAAAGAGAAGAGGAGGGGGCATAGGACTGAGCCTTGATGAATCCAGATGGTAAGGGGAAGGTTAGAAGAAGAGCCGGCAAAGATACTGTAAAGGAGCAGTCAGAGATAGAAGGAGAACCAAGAAAGAGCTGTTTCCTTGAGGCCTATAGAGCGGGACATAGTGAGGAGATGCTGGTGATCCACAGTGTCAAATGCGGCAGAGAGATCCAGGAGAAACAGCAGGGAGTAGTGACCATTGGATTTTGTTGTTAGTAGATCATTAGAGATTTTAGTAAGGGCAGTTTCAGTAGTGTGAAGAGCGGAAATTAGATTGTAAAGCGTCGAGAAGATTGCTATCTGAGAGATAGCAGATGAAATGGGAGTGAACCAAGCGTTCCAGGAGTTTAGAGATGAAAGGAAGATTAGAGACCAGTCTGTAATTAGCAGCGCAGTTCAAGTCCAGGGATGGCTTTTTAAGTAAAGGGATTATGATTGCATGTTTGAATGAAGAGGGAAAGATACCCAAAGAAAGAGCGAGGTTAAATATTTTAGGTGGGTATTGACAACTGGGGAAAGGGACTGAAGGAGATATGAGGGAATAGGGTCACTGTTGCAGGTTGTAGGGCGAGAAGAAGAGAGGAGTCTGGTCACTTTTTTTTCTGTGACAGGCTCGAAGATAGAAAGTGAACTTGAGGTGCGAGAGAGAAAGAAATCCCGATTCTGAGGGCATTGTGCAAAATTGTCTTGACGGATATGATTGATTTTTTTGTAGGAAATAAGTAGCCAGACTGTCAGCACTTAGGTTGGTGACCGGGGCCTGTACTTTAGAGCTCAGGAGGGAGTAGAAGGTTTCAAAAAGTCGTTTAGGATTGTTGGCTAGAGATATGATGAAGATGGTAAAGTAAACATGTTTAGCTAGATGGAGAGCAGAGTTGTAAGTTTTGAGCATGAACTTATAGTGGATGAAGTCTTCTGCTGAAAGTGATATTCTCCACAGACTCTCAGCGCACCTTGAGCAGCGCTGGAGAAAACATGTTTGCATATTGTGCCAGGGCTGCCTTCTATGCCGGGTCATTCTGCATGTAGCAGGTGCTGCTTCATCCAGGGGACTCTGCAATGTGTTGTTATAGTGTGACAATGCTGAGTCTGGACAGGAGAGGGAGAGGATGGGAGAAAAGATGACGGTAGATTGTTCATAAGCTGCTGGGTATTGATGGCACATAGATTTCTGTGTGTATGGATCTAGACCCACACAACAAGGAGAACTTCTAGACCCACACTTTCTATCTCTCCTTCCCTTGGTGGAGAGGTCTAATAAAATGTTGCAGTACAAAAAGGATTTAGAATATTCCCATCTGATAACGCTGGCGGCAGAGGTCACAGTTCATTGGACAACCAAGGAGTATAGGTGACGGAGACACAAACCAGATGCGGGGAACAAAGGTCTGGGACAGTGCCCAGGCCCTGATACGCGGGTTACTCTGACAAGGAGGGAAAAGTTTTGGAATATGCTCAAGGGCTACCTTAGTGACCACATCAGCATCCTTTGTGACTCCTCTTTGCCTTACAACTATTGGGTGTCCAAGCTGGACTCGTGTCAAGAACTGACTCTCTATACCTTGGAGGTCCTGGCCAGCCCTGCCGCTAGCGTTTTGTCAGAGAGGGTTTTTAGTGCCGCCCGGGGCAGTATATTGAAAATGCTGACCGGCTGAGTCTTATCAAAATTATCAAGGGCTGGATTGTGCCAGACTTCTTAACACCAACGGATAATAGCAGTGGAACATAAAGTTAAATCCAGTGTTTATTTTTTGGGGGTCTATTCCAATGCAACCCTTCACACCCAAACATGGGTATACGCTTCAGGATTTCTTCTATTTTAGGTCGCTCGCTTCCTTCTCCTCATCTTCCACCACCATATCACCAGGGTGACCATTATGCCACACCCGCATCATTTTTTTAAGGGTGTTTATGATGCCTGTGGGAACTATTTTTAGAGGCATACCTCTAACTTTACATATTATATATGTGCACCCCCCAGGGGTCAATGTTTTTCAGACCATGCACTTAGTGCATGGCCATTACCAGTCTAGGAGACCCACTCCTTAATAATAAAAATTACATTTTTAACTGAGACCCTCCACTATGTCTCTTCAAATTGGTATTGGAGTGCGTCCTACTTTTTGGCTGCTCTTGAACTTTCTGCATATGGAATAACAGGATAGGAGACGCACTCCTTAATAATACAAAATACATGTAAACTGAGGCCCTCCGCTACGTCTCTTCAAATTGGTATTGGAGTGCGTCATAATTTTTGGCAGCCCTTAAACTTGCTGCATATGCAATAACAGTAAAGGAGACCCAATCCTATGTTGTATGTTGTAGTACCAGATTGACCTTGTTGAAGAATTATTATAAAAATTCCCATCTGACAACGCTGGCGGCAGAGGTCACAGCTTCTTGGACAACCAAGGAGTACAGGCGAAGGATGAAAGAAAGATGCAGCAGGGGCAGGGGAATGCTGTCAAAGGTCTGGGACAGTTTTCTCAAACCCTTAGAGTGCCCAGGCCCTGACGCTCAAGTTACTCTGTCAAGGAGGGAAAAGTTTTGGAAGATGCTGAAGGACTACCCTTGCCACCGTACCAGCGTCCTCTGTGATTCCTCTGTGCCTTTACAACTATTGTGGTATGCACGCTGGACACGTGGCATGAACTGTCTCTACACCATGGAGGTCCTGGCTGCTGGCGTTTTGTCATTGAAGGCCGCTGGGGGTAATATAACATATATGCAATAGCAGTATAGGAGACCTACTCCTAAACCCCTTAAGCCCCGAGGGTGGTTTGCACGTTAATGACCAGGCCAATTTTTACAATTCTGACCACTGTCACTTTATGAGGTAATTACTCTGGAACGCTTCAACGGATCCCCCTGATTCTGAGATTATTTTTTCGTGACATATTGTACTTCATGATTGTGGAAAAATTTCTTCGATATCACTTGCGTTTATTTGTGAAAAAAACGGAAATTTGGCGAAAATTTTGAAAATTTTGAAATTTTCAAAATTTGAATTTTTAAGCCCTGAAATCAGAGAGATATGTCACACAAAAGAGTTAATAAATAACATTTCCCACATGCCTACTTTACATCAGCACAATTTTGGAACCAAAATTTTTTTTTGTTAGGGAGCTATAAGGGTTAAAAGTTGAGCAGCGATTTCTCATTTTTCCAACAAAATTTACAAAACCATTTTTTTAGGGACCACGTCACATTTGAAGTCACTTTGAGAGGTCTTTATGACAGAAAATACCCAAAAGTGACACCATTCTAAAAACTGCACCCCTCAAGGTGCTCAAAACCACATTCAAGAACTTTATTAACCCTTCAGGTGCTTCACAGGAATTTTTTGAATGTGGAAGAAAAAAATGAACATTTCACTTATTTCACAAAAATGTTACTTTAGACCCAATTTTTTTTATTTTCACAAGGGATAACAAGAAAAAATTGACCCCAAAATTTGTTGTGCAATTTCCCCTGGGCACACAGATACCCAATATGTGGGGAAAAAACACTGTTTGGGCGCACGGCAGGGCTCGGAAGGGAAGGAGCGCCATTTGACTTTTTGATTGTAAAATTTGCTTGAATAATTAGCGGACACCATGTTGTGTTTGGACAGCCCCTGTGTGCCCAAACATTGGAGCTCCCCCACAAGTGACCCCATTTTAGAAACTAGACCCCCAAGGCACCTATCTAGATGCATAGTGAGCACTTGGAACCCCCAGGTGCTTCACAAATTGATTCGTAAAAATGAAAAAAAAAAACACTTTTTCATTTTTATGAATCAATTTGTGAAGCGCCTGGGGGTTCCAAGTGCTCACTGTGCATCTAGCTAGGTGCCTTGGGGGGTCTAGTTTCCAAAATGGGGTCACTTGTGGGGGAGCTCCAATGTTTGGGCACACAGGAACTCTCCAAATGCAACATGGTATCCGCTAACAAATTGAATGGAAAATAGGCTCAAATTGTTAGCGGACACCATGTTGCGTTTGGAGAGCCCCTCTGTGCCCAAACTTTGGAGCTCCCCCACAAGTGACCCCATTTTGGAAACTAGACCCCCCAAGGCACCTTTCTAGATGCATAGTGAGCACTTGGAACCCCCAGGTGCTTCACAAATTGATTCGTAAAAATGAAAAAGTGAAAAAAAAAACACTTTTTCATTTTTATGAATCAATTTGTGAAGCACCTGGGGGTTCCAAGTGCTCACTATGCATCTAGATAGGTGCATTGGGGCGGTCTAGTTTCCAAAATGGGGTCATTTGTGGGGGAGCTCCAATGTTTGGGCACACAGGGGCTCTCCAAACGCAACATGGCGTGCGCTAACAATTTGAGCCGATTTTCCATTCAATTTGTTAGTGGACACCATGTCGCGTTTGGCGAACCCGTGATGTGCCTAAACAGTGGAGCTCCCCCACAAGTGACCCCATTTTGGAAACTATACCCCTCAAGGATTTTATTAAGGTGTATAGTGAACATTTTGAACCCAGAGGTACGACACAGAATTTGTTTACATTAGGTCATCATATTGAATAAGTTGTCATTAGTCTTGAGCGCAAGTGCTCGCTACTTGAGTTTGCATCGGGTGCTCAGGTATGCACCATGTACAGCGTGTGCTCGAGTGACATGCTCGAGTCCCTGCTCCGCATGTTTCACGGTTATTAGACACCCAAAAAAAAACATGCGGGGATCGCTCGTGCATGGCAGGCAATCCCCGTAAAGTTTTTTTTGCTGCGAAGCATATAGGGCAGAGACTCGAGCATGTCACTCAAATACCCACAATACTCAATGCATACCAGAGCACCCGATGCAAACTCAAGTAGCGAGCACTTGCGCTCAACACTAGTCGCCATATCGTCATCTTTTTTTCTTACTTTTGAAAAAAATCCCAACCCCATCACAACCCTAACCCCAACCCTAACCCCAACCCCAGCCCTAACCCTAGCACAACCCTAACCATAGCACAACCCTAGCCCCAGCACAACCCTAGCCCCAGCACAACCCTAGCCCCAAACCCAGCCCTAACCCTAGCCCAATCCTAACCCAAGAGTTTATTTTTGACGCCGTTCCTTGTGCGGTATAAGTGATTAGACGACTTTATTCTTCGGGTCGGTGTGATTACAGCAATGCCAGAATCATATGGGGTTTTTATGACTGACAGCTGTCACACACTAAAAGACGCATTTTTTGTAAAATCTAGTTTTTGCATCGCCATATTTTGAGAGCTATAATTTTCCAGATTTTGGCAGACAGTCATGTGACGGCTCGTTTTTTGCAGGATGACTTGACGTTGTTATTGGTGCCATTTTCAGGCACGTGACATTTTTTGATCGCTTTCTATTCCGATTTTTGGGAGGCAGAATAAACAAAAACCAACAATTCAGGAATTGTTTTTTTTTTTTTTTTATTCTGTTCCGCGTGTGGTAAAATTGATGAGGTAGCTTTATTCTTCGGGTCAGTACGTTTACAGCGGTACCACATTTGTATCATTTTTCTATGTTTTGGCGCTTATACACAATAAAAGCTATTTTATAGAAAAAAATATTTTTTTGTATCGCTTTATTCTGAGAGCTATAACTTTTTTATTTTTCTGCTGATGGAGCTGTATGGTGGCTTGTTTTTTGCGGGACGAGATGACGTTTTCAGCGGTATCATTTTTATTTATATGCGTCTTTTTGATCGCGTGTTATTCCACTTTTTGTTTGGCGGTATGGTGATAAAGCATTGTTTTTTGCTTCGTTTTTTTTTTTTTTTTTTTTACCGTGTTCACTGAAGGGGTTAACTAGTGGGACAGTTTTATAGGTCAGGTTGTTCCGGACGCGGTGATACCAAATATGTGTACTTTTATTGTTTTTTTTATTTTTTTTATAATAATATTTATTGATGGGTACATTATATTTTTATTTTTGGTGTATTATTTTTTTTATTTTTTTATAATATTTTTGCACATTTTTTTTTCCACTTTCACACAGTTTATACACTTTATTACTTTGTCCCACTCTGGGACTTTCACTTTTTTTTTTCTGATCGCCTGCATGGCACAGGAATGGAGCACTATCCCTATGCCATGAAGGCTGTCAGAAGTGCACAGTGTGAAGATTGCTTGGAGATGCACTGCGCATGTCCAAGCAATCTTCCTGCTCTCTGGTGACCCGGATGTTGTCATGACGACATCGGGTCGTCATGGCAACACCCGGGAAGCCTTTGCAGACTGCGCTGGAAGCCGGAAGAGGAGGTGAGTATCGCCGATCACCTCCCCTTGCCCCCGCAATGCCGCGATCGACTTCGATCGCAGCATCGCGGGGGTTAATGTGCTGGGAACGCTGCAGGACCGCTCCCTGCACATAGTACCGGGTGTCAGCTGTGACAATCAGCTGACACCCGGCGGCGATCGCGCCCGCACAGCCTATGTGCGCGCGCGATCGCGATGACGTACTAATACGGGTCTAGCTCTTAAGTCCCAGGGCACAGACGCGTATTAGTACGTCAGATGTTATTAAGGGGTTAAAAGGACTGTTAGTGTAGATCTGTAATGCTGTGAAATACCTCACACAGAAACAAGCACCAATTCTCTTTGTCGCTAAGCAGCACCTCTCCCTACTCTGCCTGTGTCCAGAGTAGACTGTGGTGAGCATACGGCCTTTTTTTTAAATGTTTTTATCATGTCTTGTTCAATAAACTTTTTTTTCATACTTTTCTATACTGGAGGTGTGCTCGTCTACTATGTAGTGTCTTTTCCTCCCATAAACTACTGTGGTGAGCATACGGTCTCAGATCTTAAATCGACCCGATGACGCTGTGCGGCTAGCCAATCACTGCAATGCCACAATCAACATGGCTACTGCATTACAGTGACTGGCAAGCAATCCATGCAAGTTAATTGGCTGTCTAAACAGCGCCAAAAGTGCGGGACGGGGATCTGCGCTCCCGCCCGAGGATTCCAAAAATACTCGTCGAGCACCGAACTTCTCGAGCACTGTGAGGCTTAGGTGAGTACCAAATAGTGGCGAGCATGCTCGCTCAGCACTTATAGTCACATGACAACTAGCTTCTCTTCCTGCTTCTCTAAGTTTTTACCTGAACATTGAGAGAATTAGGGAGAGCAGCTTGTTGGCACGAGACTAAGTTTGCAAATCAAATATGTGCTTGGTGGGAGGCATCAAACTGAATTTTTGCCCCTGGTGCCAGAAAACCTAACTACACATCTGGATCAGACAGTGTTCCTGTAAGATCAGACAAAGCCATTACTCAGAACACAGCAGGTGCATATTTATAATCTCAGCACAGGAACATTTTTTTTTTTTTAAAACATCCAGTTGTGGAAATTATTAATTAAATTAATTATTGATCCTCTTAGAAGAGGGGGTACTGTTAGAACTCTCCTGTTAGGTTTTTTTTAGTTTGCTGGTCACATGACCATTTTTGCCTATTTAATCCGGCTCCGCCCTCCTGGCCTTGCTGGACTTCATTGTATTTACTACTCTTGAGCTAGCTTGGTGCTCTGTTGCCATTCTCTGTTAGTTTTGCTAGGTCTTCTGACCTCTATGCTTTTTGTTGTGTGTTTGTCTTTGACTGCTACTATTTCTGCTAGGAGGTGTCCAACTTATCCCAGTCCCTAGTTCTTGTAGGGATCCCTCCCTCACATCTATAGGTCTTTGTACAGACTAGCCGAGGACTTTAGCGGGTCTGATCGCAGGATCAGGTTACCCTTACATCGTAGGGGTCTAGTTTAGTTCTGTTGTAGGGACAGATCTCCTGTCTTTCCTTAGTCCCTGTAGCAGATCATAACAGTAAGTCCAGCCCTAAAAGAAAAAAAAAAAAATTTCTCTAAGGAAAGACCTCCAGTTTTCCATCATGGTCTCGGTTCAAGATTTGGCTCAACGCTTGCAGGGACTCTCTCTGGAGGTGGCCAAGCTCCAACAACACGTGAGTAGCTGTTCTGGAGCACATTTTGTGGAACCAAAGGTATGTCTGCCTGATTTATTTTTTGGCGAACAACAAGATTTTTTTTCTTTTAAAAATGCTTGTTTATTGTATTTTCGTTTGAGACCCGGATCCTCTGGTGATGAATCACAGCGCATAGGGTTCATAATGTCACTTTTGCGCAAAGATCCTCAGGGATGGGCCTTCTCTCTCCAACCTAGTGATCCGTGCTTTAGATCAGTGGATAGCTTTTTTTCTGCTTTGGGTTTGTTGTACGATGATCCTGATCGTGTCTCATCTGCTGAGTCTGAATTGAGACGTTTGAGGCAGGGATCAGGTAATGTGGAAAAATATTGTTCTCACTTCCGTCGGTGGTCTGTCCAGGTGGGGTGGAACGATTCAGCTTTGAAAAGCTTGTTTCTTGCAGGGCTAGGTGAAAGGGTTAAGGATTTACTGATTGCTTATCCCACACCTGGAAACTTGCAGGAGGCAATGCAATTAGCTATACGGGTGGACAGGAGACTGCATGCAAGGGTTAATGAGGGTTAAATCCTCTGCTATGTCAGCTCCGAGTCCTGAGAGGGTCTGTGCTGACAATGGAGAGCCGATGGAGATTGGGGCGATGGCACCCCGCTCTCAGGAAAAAGACCGCAGGCTTTCTGAAGGCTTGTGCTTCTATTGCGGAAATTCTGGTCATTTTATTAAGAACTGTGTGCTTCGTATGAAGAAAGAAAAAAAAATGGTCAGTCATGCACGTATTGCCTGTTTAAATTCTAAGGGAGTATTCCTATCTGCCACTACTGCTGCTCAGGATGAATTAATTGAATTTCGGGTATTTGTGGATTGTGGTTCTACTCTGAATGTGATTGATGGGGGATTCTTGGAAAAACTTAGATTAGAACCTAAAACTTTGTCATCCCCTATTGCTGTGGTTTCTGTCGATGGCTCTCCCTTGAAGAGTGTTACTCATTAGGTCTGTGATTTTCCCCTCACTATTAATGGTATTCATCAAGAGAATTTGGATTTGGTGGTATTGGATAATTTGCCTTCTCCAGTAATATTGGGGTTACCCTGGTTAAAATTGCACAATCCTGTACTGGATTGGTCTACCAATGAAATTAAGTCTTGGAGCCCTAAGTGTTATGACAAGTGTTGTAACGGACGTATTGCTGCGGTGGAAAAAGGGGAATTACCTGTACCTATTCAGGATTTTTGGAGAGTTTTTTCTGAGGAGGAGTCACAAATTTTGCCTCCCCATAGAGACTATGATTGTACCATTGAATTTGTCCCTGGAGCGACTCTTCCTAAAAGTCGTTTATTTAATCTTACTATTCCTGAGAGAAAGGCTTTGGAGGAATACATACAGACAAGCTTGGCCGCCGGTCACATTAGGCCTTCCAAGTCTCCTGTGGCTGTTGGATTTTTTTTTGTAAAAAAAAAAGATGGCGGTTTACGTCCTTGTCTGGACTTTCGTGAGATTAATAAAATTACTGTACACAACCCTTACCCACTGCCATTGATTCCTGATTTATTTAACCAGTTAGTGGGGGCCAAATGGTTCTCTAAAAGTGATCTGCGGGGGGCATACAATTTGTTGCGCATGAAGGAGGGTGATGAATGGAAGACTGCTTTTAACACTCCTGTGGGTCATTTTGAGAATCTGGTGATGCCTTTTGGTCTTACCAATGCTCCAGCATTTTTTCAGAATCTTATTAATGACATCCTTAGACCTTTAATCGGCAAAAATGTGGTTGTGTATTTGGATGACATTCTGATTTATTCGCCTGATCTGGAGTCTCATTGGCGGAGCGTACGTGAGGTATTACAGTTATTAATGGACAATTTGCTTTTTGCTAAGCTGGAGAAATGTGAGTTCGCTGTACAGAGAATTAGTTTTTTGAGCTACATTATCTCCAGTGAAGGTTTTGAGATGGACCCGGTTAAAGTTCAAGCTGTGCAGGAATGGCCTAGGCCTATTGGTTTGAAATCGATACAGAGGTTTTTGGGTTTCGCCAATTATTACAGAAAATTCATAAAAGTTTTTTCTATTATTGTCAAACCGCTGACCGATCTCACCAGGAAAGGTGCTAATGCGGTTCAGTGGACTTCTGAGGCCATTGAAGCTTTTGTGTTTCTAAAGGAGAGGTTCACCTCTGCTCCCATCCTTATGCAGCCTGATGTGACTAAGCCGTTTTTGGTTGAGGTTGATGCTTCTTCGGTGGGGGTCGGTGCGGTGTTGTCTCAGGAAAACAAGGATGGAGTACATCCCTGTGCCTTTTTTTCAAAAAAATTTTCTGAGACTGAACTTAATTACGATATTGGTAATCGGGAATTGCTGGCGATTAAACTCGCATTTGAACACTGGCGTCACCTCTTGGAAGGTGCTGAATTTCCCATTCAGGTTTTCACTGATCATAAAAATCTGATCTATCTTGATGCTGCCAAGCGCTTGAATGCCCGTCAGGCTAGGTGGGCACTTTTTTTCTCGCGGTTTAATTTTTCCGTTACTTACATCCCGGGTACCAAGAATGTTAAAGCGGATGCTTTGTCTCGCAGCTTTTCTCCCATGGTCGGTGTTGAGGAGGAAGAGGAGAGCATTTTACAAGAAGGTGTTGTGATTGCAGCTTTGGACTCCGTTTTGGAGGATGAGATTCTTAAAGCTCAGGAGAATGCCCCATCTAACACTCCCCATGGGAGGTTGTTTGTGCCTAGGACCTTTAGGAGAGATTTGTTTGTTGAGTGTCATGAGTCTCGGTTGACAGGTCATCCAGGAATTTCTGAGACCAAGAGACTTGTGGGTCGCAGTTTTTGTTGGCCTGGATGGCAGAAGGAAGTCATTAAGTGGGTGCGCCAATGTACTGTGTGTGCTAGATCCAAGTCTTCGCATGCTCCTGCTGCGGGGTTGCTTTGCCCTCTGGAGGTTCCTAGTGCACCTTGGACACATCTGGCTATGGACTTTATTACTGACCTTCCCCCCTCTGAAGGTTTCACGGTCATCTGGGTGGTCGTGGACCGTTTTAGCAAGATGTGTCACTTGGTTCCCTTCATCAAACTGCCTTGCGCTACGACACTCGCTAAGGCCTTTGTCAAGGAAATTGTCAGACTACATGGTGTTCCTACTGACATTGTTTCTGATAGGGGACCTCAGTTCGTGGCTCGTTTTTGGCGTGCCTTTTGTGACAGGTTGGGAGTTCATTTGTCGTTTTCATCCGGATATCATCCTGAGTCTAATGGCCAGACAGAAAGGAAGAACCAGGATGTTGAGCAGTTCTTGCGTTGTTTTGTGGCAGACAATCAAGAGGGGTGGTCTGAGTTTCTGCCACTTGCTGAATTTGCTCTTAACAACCATACATCCTCTTCTGCTGGGTGTTCGCCTTTTTTTTGTTGTTCTGGGAGACATCCGTGTTTTGGGTCATTCTCCAAATTGGTTTCGGCTGTGCCTGAGGAGGAGAGTTTTTCTGGTGATTTGGAGAGAGTTTGGACGGATATGCGTGGTAATCTTCAGGAGGCTAACAAAAAATCTAAGAGGTACTTTGATAGGAAACGGCAAGAGGTTTTGTTTGCAGTTGGTGACATGGTTTGGTTGTCCTCTAAGAATCTGCGATTGAGGATTCCTTCTAAAAAATTGGGTCCCAAGTTCTTAGGGCCCTTTAAGGTGCTTCAGATAGTTAACCAATCTGCTGTTAGGTTGGAGGTTCCTACGTCCTGGAAGATTAACCCGGTGTTTCATGTTTCTCTGTTGAAAAAAGCTGATGTGTCGGATGGTGACGCCTCTGCCACTGTTCCTCCGGTGGTGGAGGACGGGGAATATGAAATTTCCCGCATCCTAAATTCTAGACGGTATAGAGGGAGTTTGCACTATCTCGTCGCTTGGAAGGGTTTCGGACCTGAGGATTACTCATGGGTGAGGGCAGATGATGTTTCTGCTTCCAGACTTGTCAGAGCGTTTCACAGGAGGTTTCCTGGTAAGCCTGGGCCTAGGGGATCCGGAGGATCCTCTTAGAAGAGGGGGTACTGTTAGAACTCTCCTGTTAGGTTTTTTTAGTTTGCTGGTCACATGACCATTTTTGCCTATTTAATCCGGCTCCGCCCTCCTGGCCTTGCTGGACTTCATTGTATTTACTACTCTTGAGCTAGCTTGGTGCTCTGTTGCCGTTCTCTGTTAGTTTTACTAGGTCTTCTGACCTCTATGCTTTTTGTTGTGTGTTTGTCTTTGACTGCTACTATTTCTGCTAGGAGGTGTCCAACTTATCCCAGTCCCTAGTTCTTGTAGGGATCCCTCCCTCACATCTATAGGTCTTTGTACAGACTAGCCGAGGACTTTAGCGGGTCTGATCGCAGGATCAGGTTCCCCTTTACATTGTAGGGATCTAGTTTATTTCTATTGTAGGGACAGATCTCCTGTCTTTCCTTAGTCCCTGTAGCAGATCATAACAGGCTTTTCAGAATTTACCATAGGTTTTTTGATTGGGTTCAGATTAATTCTTGCACACTGAATCTCTTTCACCCTGTTCTTCTTCAGAAAGGCAACATGTGTGTTTTGGATCATTGTCATGTTGGAAACTTGTATGTCTACCAAGGGCACAGAGTTTTGGTTGCATCTTTTCTTTCAATATAGGGCAGTACATCTTTGAACTCATGATAGCTTCAATGAAATGTAGCTCCCCAACACCAGCAGTACTCATACAGCTCCACTTAAGGACACTGCTGCCACCATGTTTACTGTAGTCATTATGGATTAGGAAATATGAATTTAGAAAAATGCATGATGCCTACAGTGAAACATGTTGGTGGCTGCAGTGTCCTTATGTGGGGCTGCATGGGTGCAGTTAATGTCGGGGAGCTTCATTTCATTGTAGCATCATGACTTCATATTGTACTGGTCTATATTGAAAAAGTAGATGCTACCACAAGTTCTTACTAGACATACATTTTTCCAACATGGCTATGATCCAAAACACACATATGTTCATATGTTGCACTTTTGAAGAACAGAGTGAAAATGATTCAGTGACCAAGTATGTCTTCTAGTATATATGATATGCCAGGTTCCACAAGACTGTGTATAGTGATACTCTAATATTTGCATTTATAGTGGGAAATAATTACTACTGTGTAGGTATGTCCATATCTCTAGACTCTGTTATTTTTTAATACATATGATACTATTCTTGCTGTTCAGGATTTGCTAATATATATGAAATTATTCTAATTGTTCATTATTTGAGTCTTCTCTCTACAGCATTTCAAAACCTTTTTATACTTTGTTTTGACTACTTGTTGGGTACATCTAATGGAGCATTGGAGCTACATTGCGTTACCTTGAGTTTGAATCTATATCCTTGATTATTATAGGGGCAAGATTCTTCTGTGTATATATGTTTGTTTTTTTAAATGCTTTTAAGCGTATAGTATGTCTTTATATTTCTTGGAATAAAGATTTTGTATATTTATCATATGATTAGGAGGTGTGCTGGTCATTCGATGTGGTTCTTTCTCTCCACTTGTGTGCAAATATGTCTTCTAATCTGAACCCAAATGAAACACCTATGGGGAATTCTGAAGAGATAAGTTGAGCATCACGCTGCATGCAGCATCCAGGCTCTAAAAAGGTCATTTTTTTGTCGCTAAGTTGTTTATTCAACTCCTAGATGACTTTCTGTCTTTAGAAATCATGAAAGTCAGGCAAAATACTAGATTTAGTGTTTTTTTATGTGGGGTGTATTCATGTTTGCATCAACTAATTTGAGTACAACTGAAGATTTTGTCATGAAAGTTATAATATTAACCTTACTTTCTTGTTTTGGGTATAAAAAAAATGTTCGTATTTTACAAGAAATTAGACTCTGTAGACTTAAAAAATACCTTTTAATGATTCAGGATTAAAAATTCCAAATGACATACTGTATATAACACATGGACAAATAAAGTGCTATTAAAAAAGTGACTCAGCGCCAGCTCCACATTACAGATAGATTCACATACCAATGTGAACAAAGTATCCCTACAAAAATGTTCTGTGACGCTTAGTCTTGTCAAAATGTTTGAAATTGTGACTTTTCAAATGGTGTCTACTCATTTATGGTGAGCATGAAATATATATGTATATACACTGTATATATATATATATATATATATATATATATATATAATATGCATACATAATATATATACCTTATTTTTCGGACTATAAGGCTGTGTGCCCACTATGCGTTTTTTAAGCTTTTCTGCAGCAGCAATTCCGCCGCGGAAACCCTTAAAAAACGCTTGGTAGAAGGTCTGCAATGGTCCCCAATGATAATCCGCATGTGCTGTGCACATGCTGCGGAAATTTCCGCTGCGGCTTATTATTGCGGAAAAATCCACAGCACATCCATTAATTTTGCGGAAACGTGGCGTAATTGCCGCCATTGACTTGCATTGAATCGCATAATATCCGCATGACTACATGTACACATGCGGATATTGAGCGATTCAATGCGCGGATGGTACCCAGGTCTGGAGAAGAGGAGACTCTCCTTCAGACCCGGGTACCATAGCACCTGTAGTTAAAAAAGAATTAAAATAAAAAAGAACATTATACTCACCTTCTGATGGCCCCCGGTCTCCTTTACGGTGTCCGGTGTCTTCGGCGGCTTGCGGTGGTGTAAAAGGACCTTCCATGACGTCATTTACTCATGTGACAGGTCATGCGACCGCTGACGACACCACCACGAGCCGTCGAAGACACCGGAGAAAGAGATCGGGGGCCATCGGAAGGTGAGTGTACCATTTTATTCTTTTTTTTTACTATTGATGTTGCATTTGGAGCATCGTAACTTGGTCACACTATATAAATCCATGCCGGTTGCATGGATTTATATAGTGTGATCAAGTTTTCAAGCACTTTTCCAAGTGATGCTAAAATCTCTTGGTAAAGCGCTTTACGACCCGCATGTGGAAACGCATGCAAAAACGCTTCACAAACGCTTCTACCTGGCAGGAAAAACGCATGTAAAATCCACATGCGTTTTTCCTGGCAAGGAGATGCAGATAAAATCCGGAGCATTTCTGCATCGTGGGCACTTAGCCTAAGACGCATCGGAACATAAGACTCACCTAGGTTTTAGAGGAGGAAAAATAGAAAAAAAATTTAAGCAAAAAATGTGGTCATGATGCACTGTTAAGGGGGAGGGGTTCTGCTGTCGGCACTATTATAGGGGTAATGTTCCCCAATTCTGTTAATATCCCCCACCCTGGTATACATGGCCCTCTCCTTCCTGTTATACATGGCCCACATCCCCATCCTGATATGCATGTCATCCCTCACCCCCATCCTGATATGCATGGCATACCTCACCCCCATCCTGATATACATGGCACCCCTCATCCCCATCCTGGTATGCATTGCACCCCAATCCCCCATCCCGGTATGCATGGCACCCCAATCACCCATCCTGGTATGCATGGAACCCCTTGATCCCCATTCTGGTATGATAGGCACCCCTCATCCTGATATGCATGGCACCCTTCATCCAAGTATGCATGCACCCCTCATCCTGGTATGCATGGCACCCCTCATCCTGGTATGCATGGCCCCCCTCATCTTAGTATGCAAGGCACCCTTCATCCCTCTTTCTGGTTACATGGCATCCCTCATCCTGGTATGTATGGCACCCTTCATCCCTTTTCCTGGTATGTATGACACCCCTTATCCCTCTTCCTGGTATGCATGCCACCCCTGATCACCATCTTGGTATGCATGGCACCCATGATCCCCATTCTGGTATGTATGGCACCCCCTCATCCCCATCCTGTTATGCATGGCACCCCCTGATCCCCATCCTGGTATGAAAAGCACTCCCTGATCCCCATCCTGGTATGCTTGGCACCACTCCATCCTGGTATGCTTGGCACCCCCTGATCCCCATCACGCTGCACACACAAAAATAAACAATCACACTCACCTCCTCTTTCCTCCAGTGCTTCATCTCGCTCTTCTTCCGACACTCACTGTGTGAGCCGCACATGGCGTCTCTTCCATGAGCCCTCAAACAGTGATATGCTGTGCCAGAATAGTCACTGCTCCCCGCGCTGGGATTCTGTGCGTGGGGAGCAGTGACCATTCACTCTCCTTAATAGCGCACACACTGTACCTGCATCGCGGCTCCTGTTGCGGCTGGCTTTCAGTGTGCCGCTATTAAAGACCATGAATATTCACTACAACCCATGGGAGTGGATTGTAGTGAATATTCATGGACTTTAATATCGGGCACACAGACCGAGCACAGCAGGAGCCGGTAGAGTGTGTGCGCTATTAAGGAAATTGAATATTCATTTTCTGTAGCAGCGGGCACAGTGGAGGCTGCAGCAGGCAGCTGCTGCCTCCTGTGCCCTGCTGCCTTTGCCCCCACATCCCCCACCACCCACAGCCATAGTTATATAGTATGGGACACAGTTTGGACTATAAGACGCACCCGCCACTTTTCTCCAAAATTTTGGAGGAAAAAAGTGTGTCTCATAATCCGAAAAATACGGTATATTTTTTTTTCACCCTGACTAATAAGTGTTTCATTACTTTACAGAGGAAGAGGGAGAGGACCCTTCACCAATAGGTATGTACTGCACAATACCATTCCATGTTTCTTAACCCTGTCTTGTAATCAGCATTAACCTTCCTGACAGCCCCATTTTTCAAGTCTGATACGTCACTTTCTGTGGTAATAACTTTAAAATGCTTCTGTCAGTGATTCTGAGATTGTGATTTTGTTTTTGTAAAACATTGTACCTGTTCGTACTGGATCAGTTGTTTAGTCGTTATTTATTAAAGTATTCCAAATTTTCTGAAAATTTAGAAAAATGTGCAATTTTTAAACTTAATTGTATACCCTTAATGAGATGTAAATATATGCTCTATATGGGGTAATGCTGCGTTCAGGAGAAATTGCATAGTACATTGTGCAGGCTAAAATTTGGGTCTGAAGTAACATTCTATCTGAATGGAATTTGACTTAATGGAATTTTTCATTTTTTGATTCCATTTTGCATTAATTAATGTAAAGCACCTTAAGGATTAGCAAATTTGAATACTTTGAAGCCTCCATTCATTGAACTGGGGTAACTTTTAGGATGTTACAATAAAGAGGCCCTTCAAAGTCACTTCAAAGGCCCTAAAATGCAGTATATTTTAAATTTCCTTGAAAATATGAAAGACTATGTACTTTGACGTAAGGCTATGTTCACACGTTACAGTTTTGCTGGATGTTTTTTTTTGCTGTGCTTTCCAGAATCCCAAAGTTCACCTTTGCTTCTATCACAGAAGCATGAACAATGGAAGGTGTTACGTCAGCAATGCAATACATATGTGAAATCATAAAACCATTTTTGGAAAAAAGGTTAATTTGCTGAAACTATTTGGGATAAAAAAGATTTTTATGTCTGAAAAAAAAAGTGACTACTCTGAACAAAAAAGTTCATATGAGTTACTGAAAAATACACAATTGCAAATGTAACCGCCTGGAAAGTTGTATTGGTCAGGTATAGTTTATCTAAGACATTAGCTGTCACGGGTGTGTCAGAGTGACAGACAGTCGCCCTGCAGTTGGTTGCAGGAGATCTCTACGTTTGGCATTACAGACATCTTCTTAAAGGCTGTCTCTAGGACCCAGCGGCTACCTCCGTCTAATTAACACCCTGCCTGTCTGTATAAATACCTGCTGTGCTTCAGAGGGAGTTGCCGATGATATTCATTACTACTTGTGGAGGTTTAGCAAGAGTAGTACTTAGTCCTCTTTGTAGCTTGAGGACGCATGCGCATTTGTCTGGAGTCGTCTAAAGCTAAGCAATTTCCCCCTGTTTGTGTACCCTTATTGTCTATAGTGTTTAGTGGAGACCGACTAGTGCTCATCTCCTTCCTTCCCTAGCCATAGCCATACGCCAGGGAAAGACAGGGCGAGGCACGCGTACGGCGATTGGTGCAGAGCCAATACAGGGACATTAAGGGAGACAGGGTGACACTAGATAGATATGACGCTGCAGATAGGAGGTCTCCACTTCCCCCCTTTACCTAGAGTCTGGGCTCCCTTTCCCTCTTCCCTTTGTGTTGCACTATGTCTTTCCCACACTTGGTGTGACATTATCACCAGCCAAGCACATTTTGAAAGGAAAAAAAAAGAAAACTGACACTTTGTTGTTTTTAGGCATGTACTTTTTTTCCCTTTCTCCCTTGGTATGAGTTCAGTTGCAGAGCTCACCGTGCGGCTGCACAAGTTGTCCCTGGAGGTGAATGACCTCCACGGTGAGGTACAGCAGCAGCACCAGCGGCTACAGGTCGCCGATGTGGGGGTCTCTTTAGGTAGGCCTGTCCAAACTGAACCCAAAGTTGCCCTCCCGGACAGGTTTTCTGGAGGTAGGAACAAGTTTTTTGTATTCAAGGAGGCATGCAAACTGTATTTTAAACTTCGTCCTTACTCCTCCATAAATGAGGAGCAACGAGTTGGAATTGTGATCTCTCTACTGCTGGAAGATCCTCAGTCGTAGGTGTTTTCTTTACTGCAGGACTCGGTTTGCCTCCAGTCTGTGGAGGGTTTTTTCGGGGCTCATCTATAATGACCCTGACCGAGTCGCCTTGGCTGAGTCTAAGCTACATCGCCTTGAGCAGGGGAATTGGTCAGTGGAAACGTACAGTTCGGAATTCCGTAGATGGGCAATGGATTCCAAATGGAATGACTCAGCCCTTAGAAGTCAATTTTGTGAGGGGCTTACTGAAAGGTTGAAAGATGCCTTGGCAGTATATGAAACCTCTCAGTCGTTGGAGGCAAACATGTCGTTGGCCATACGTCTTGATACACGCCTTTGGGATAGACGGGTGAGACCGGCCTTCTCTGGGGCCTTCTTGTCGGAGTTGTGTACCTCTGCCGGGGGAGCGGTCTGGAGGTGAACTAGTACTGGGGGAGGTGGAGGAACCATGCAGTTAGGGGGTGTCTCTGCATCATACATCTCTCTGGAGATTCACAAGAAAAAAGGTGTCTTTTTTTTGTGGGAAAAAAGGACATTTTGTTGGGACCTCTCCTTCAATTTCTAAACAAAAGGAGACTCTATTAACTCTTGCTAGTCTGGAGTTGGATAAACAAGGGGTGCATTTGTGACCAAACTGCAGTTTCCAGTTTGTCCTGACAGCAGAGGTGGTACTAGAGAGCAAAACCGAGAAAATGTCTCTGCTTCTTGACAGTGGAGCTGGAGTCAGCATGGCTGATGCTGAGTTTGTGAAGATTCATGGTCTTGCTTGCTGTATTTTAGATAAACCTATTTCCAGTTTTGACATCGACTCAGCGCCACTTGCACAGAAAGCATTTACTCAGATTATATATAATGTAAAACTGAGGGTGGGGTCAGTTCATTGTGAAATAATTCCTTGCTATGTCCTGGACAATCTTCCCACACGGATTGTTTTGGGTATACCTTGGGTTGTTAAACATAATCTATTGGTGGATTGACAAACCGGCGAGATTATTGAATGGGGAGATTACTGCCATGAAAACTGTTTAGATATCTCCCTTGCTACTGTCTCTACGGAAATATTACCTGCTTTTTGGTCTGTTTTTGAAGATGTTTTTTCTGTGAGCTGGTGTCAGGTTTTGCCTCCTCATCGAGCTTATGACTGTCCTCTATTAACCTGACCCCCGGAGCTAAACTACCGAAGTCCAGACTGTATAACCTTTGTGCCCCTGAGAGACAAGCCATGAAGTATTTCATTGCGGAAAGTCTGGAGAAGGGACATATCAGACCCTCATCTTCGCCCATGGCGGCAGGGTCTTCTTTGTGAAAAAAAAAAAAGATGATGGTCTACATCCCTGTTTAGATTTCTGGGAATTAAATCAAATTACTATCCGCGATCCGTACTGTCTTCCTCTGATTCCTGATTTGTTCAGCCAGGTTGAGGTAGCTAAGGTTTTCTCCAAGTTGGATTTAATGGGAGCCTATAATCTGGCAAAAGTATTGTCTGATCTCATCAGACAGTACTTACAAGGTGGATACCACCAAAATTACAAGTAGCAATAGGGAAAGGGAAAAGGGGGGAAAAGGGTGTGAGTAAAATTAATAAATCTTTATTTAATAGTGTTAAAAACCTAATAATCCGTACATTGAGGATGTATATTGAATCACGGTTAATATGAATTATAATCCTATAAACTATGATCCACTAGATTTCTGATAGGGTCAGACAGTGAATCAAATTATAAATAGAATAAATCCCTAGCCAATGTCACTTATAATTAACCCCTTCCCCACATACGCCGTACATGTACTGCTCTGCGGGAGCGCCGCCGCGATCACATGCGGGTGTCAGCCGATCGCGGCCATTTAACCCCTGTGATGCCATTGTCAGTAGTTACAACGACATCGCAGGGCATCGCAGAGGGAGTGGGCTCCCTCTGTGATCCCATTAACACAACGCGATGTGATCGCGTTATGTTGATGGTCTCTTTGGTGACCCCCGGTCCCAAGATGGCCGCGGGGTCTTTCAGGGTCCTGCAGGAAGGTGGCCTGTCAGCACCTGCTCAGAGAGCAGGAGCTGAGACGCCTCTTTCCTTCCTGTCAGACGCTGCTCTGATGCTCTGCAGTGCAGATGCATTGCAGAGCATCAGATCAGCGATCTGACAGTTTGAAGTTGATGTCCCACCCTGGGACAATGTAAAAAAAAGTAATAAAACATTTAATAAAAATTCTAAAAATATTTTTTTTAAAAATCACAAAATAAAGAAAAAAAAGAAAAAATATTAATCCAATAAATATATTTATCTGTGTAAAAAAAACAATAAACGTACACATATTTGGTATCGCGTCTGTAACGACCCGACCTATAAAACTTTCCCACTAGTTAACCCCTTCAATGAACACCATAAAAAAAGGTATAAAACACGGCAAAAAATTGTTCTTTTTCATCATACTTCCGAACAAAAAGTGGAATAAAACGTGATCAAAAAGACGCCTGTAAAAAAATATTGTACCACTGAAAACATCATCTTATCCTGCAAAATACAAGCCGCCATATAGCTCCATCAGTAGAAAATAAAAAAGTTACAGCTCTCAGATTAAAGCGATGCCAAAATAATAATTTTTTTCTATAAAATAGTTTTAATTGTTTAAAAGCGCCAAAACATAAAAAGAGATATAAATGTGGTATCGCTGTAATCGTACTGACCCGAAGAATAAATCTGCCTTATCAATTTTACCACACGCGGAACGGCATAAAAAATCCCCAAAAAAACAATTCCTGAATTGCTGGATTTTGTTCATGCAGCCTCCAAAAAAATGGAATAGAAAGCGATCAAAAAATGTCACGTGCTCGAAATTGTACCAATGAATACGTCAACTCATCCCACAAAAAACAAGCCCTTACATGACTCTGTTGGCCAAAATATAGAAAAATTATAGCTCGCTAAATATGGCGATGCAAAAACTTGTTTTTACAATAAAAAGCGTCTTTTAGTGTGTGACAGCTGTCAATCATAAAAACCTCATATAAATCTGTTATCCCTGTAATCGCACCAACCCGAAGAATAAAGTCGTCTAATCACTTATACCGCACGAGGAAAGGCATAAAAATTATATAAAACCTATTCTTCACATGCTGTTGATTTATTCATTCTGCCTCCCAAAGATTGCTCAGCATACATTTATCCGGTGGACTGTGCTGAGCGTTTACACCGGGGTTTCTGTGTAAATCTCTGAAATATGTGATTGAGACGGAACCCCCGGCGGAAGATTCCCTGTAATGAGACAGATGGAGGCACTGTGGACGCCATAGGACCTGTGATCCCACGGTGTCCGTCTTTTTATTAGGCATGCATAAAAGTGCCGTCAGCCACAGTTCTATACACTTCTGAAAAGAAAGACGACGCTGAACAGAGGCCAGACGGAGTCCAGACGAACTCTGCTGCCTCATTATAGTGGAGCGCACGAAAAACGTGATCCAAAATGTTATGTAAAATGTTCCCAATAAAAGCTTCAGTTCCATTTACAAAAAAGCTCCCACTCAGGTCCGTCATCTGTTAACAATAATATAGGGGCTTCCACAATATTGGTAGCACAAAGGCTCTGGAAAAACAAAATGGCTCCTCGCCCTCCAAAAGAAATCCAGCGCTCTCAAATCCAAATGTCCCCCTCCTTCTGAGCTCCAGGACGTGTCTAAACCGCAGTTAGCGTCCACATGTTTGGCATTCCTGTAGCAATGAGAGACTGCCTAATTAATGGGTGCATGTCTTCAGAAGAACGAGCTGGGCATAATGTACTGGTCACTACAACGTACTGTTCACTACAGTGTACTGGTCACTACAACAGCAGTTTGCAATCTTCACTTAGCAACATCCACTATGCTTGTTTCTGGAAAACACACATGGAGTCAAAATCGTCACTACAACTGTAGATAAATTCACAAAGGGGTATAATTTCCAAAATGGGGTCACTTGAGGGGGATTCTGCTCTTATAGGGTCTCTGTATATGGAATCCGCAAACTATTCTAGGAAAATCTGCTCCCAGGAGGCAAAATGTGATCCGTCCCTCCCGAGTCTCACCGTATGGCTAAGCAGTACTGTACAGCCATATATGGGGTATTTCTACATTCTGCAGAAATTGTGGGACAAATTTTGGTGTCATTTTTACCCATTTTCCAGTGTGAAAATGTAAAATCTGGGGCTAAAACAACATTTTAGTGGTAAAACTGTAATTATTTTTTCTTCACTGCCCGGTGGTATAAAATTATGTGACACACCTGTGGTGTCAATATGATCACTACACCCCTAGATGAATTCATTGAGAGGTGTAGTTTGTAAAATTAGGTCACTTATGGGGGGGCTCAGCTGATCTGGCACGTTAGGGGCTCTACCAATGTGACATGGCACCCACAAACTAGTCCAACAAAATCTGAACTGTAATATGGTGCTTCTTCCCTTCTGAGCTTTGCACCAGGGCCGGCTTCAGCACCCGGCGTACCCGGGCAAGTGCCGGGGCCCTGGAAAATTAGAGGGGCCCAGCCGCCCACTCACTGTCGGGGCCCGGGCCCACACACCCACCCGCCCACTCACTGTCGGGGCCGGGCCCACACACCCACCCGCCCACTCACTGTCGGGGCCGGGCCCACTCACCCACCCGCCCACTCACTGTCGGGGCAGGGCCCACACAACCACCCGCCCACTCACTGTCGGGGCCGGGCCCACACACCCACCCGCCCACTCACTGTCGGGGCCGGGCCCACACACCCACCCGCCCACTCACTGTCGGGGCCGGGCCCACACACCCACTCACTGTCGGGGCCCTGGCCGCTTCCTCGGCACCTGTTCAGTGACGCAGGCGCTGCTTGATTGCCGGCACTCCCCCCAGACATGGCCGCGCGCTGTCCGGCTGTGTCTGCTAGTAATAACGCGGCAGGGTCGACGGCACTGCACCTTTAATTGTGCTTGTGTGTCGCCCCTGCCGCGTTATTACTAGCAGACACAACCGCACAGCGCGCGGCCATGTCTAGGGGAGTGCCGGCAATCAAACACCGTCGGAGGTCCTGCACAGATGGGCGGGAGGGGCCCGGACCCGAGAGCAAGTGGGCCCCTCTGATGTTCCAGGGCCATGAAGTGTGTGACACGCCGGGGGCCCTGCACTGCCCCATACCTGAGGAGCTGCTGGACAGGACACTGGACCGGGGACAGGTGAGTGAGGCTTCCCCAATCCCCATATTAAAAATATTAGTAATGGGTCTGTGTGAGTGCATGTATGTGAATGTCAGTGTATATGACTGTGTATATATATTTGTCTGTTTTATCTATGTGTATGTCTGTATGTGTACATATGTCTGCGTACCGTGTGTGCGCGCGCATATGTCTGCGTACCGTGTGTGCGCGCGCATATGTCTGCGTACCGTGTGTGCGTGCGCGTGTCTGCGTACCGTGTGTGCGCGCGCATATGTCTGCGTACTGTGTGTGCGTGCGCGTGTCTGCGTACCGTGTGTGCGCGCGCATATGTCTGCGTACTTTGTGTGCGTGCGTGTCTGCGTACCGTGTGTGCGCTCGCATATGTCTGCGTACCGTGTGTGCGCGCATATGTCTGCGTACTTTGTGTGCGTGCGTGTCTGCGTACCGTGTGTGCGCTCGCATATGTCTGCGTACTGTGTGTGCGCGCGCATATGTCTGCGTACTGTGTACATATCTCTCTGATTTAAGTACATAAAGATTAAAATTTTGAAATTTGCAAAATTTTCACCAAATTTCCGA
Organism: Phyllobates terribilis; assembly: GCF_046119375.1. NCBI lineage: Eukaryota > Metazoa > Chordata > Amphibia > Anura > Dendrobatidae > Phyllobates > Phyllobates terribilis. Next base: position 601,159,519 of record NW_027362762.1, read on the forward strand.
TTTTTTCACAAATAAATGTAAGTCATATCAAATAAATTCTAACACCATCATGAAGTACAATATGTCATGAAAAAACAGTCTCAGAATCAGTGGGATCCATTGAAGCGTTCCAGAGTAATTACCTCATAAAGTGACAGTGGTCAGAATTAAAAAAAATGGCCCGGTCAGGAAGGTGAAAACAGGCTTCTGGGTGAAGGGGATAATGGCTGGGTTTATATTTTCAAAGTAAATGCCGTAAATTATATCAAAGTGCACTAGATTATTCTAGTATCTTCATCCAGGAGAAGGTTTTTGTCAAATTGAAGGCTCATATAGCCAATATATAATTAATAATAAACACATTATCCTAACCCAAGGAATACACTCCCCATATTATATGCAGGAAGTGTAAGACTATGTGCACACGGTGCAAATTTGCTGCGGTTTTGACGCTGTGTGTTTATTCAGCGTCAAAATCGCAGCGGCCAGATGTTACAGCATAGTGGATGAGATTTCAAGAAATCCCATGCCCACTATGCATTTTTGTGCACCTGCGGAAGCTGACATGAGGTGCTTTTTTCAGATCCGCAGCATGTCTATTTCTCTTGCGGAAATGCATGCGGATTTTCCCCATAGACTTGCATTAGATGAGGAAAATCCGCATGCTTAAAAACCACATGTGTGTTTTATGTGCGTTTTATGTGCGTTTCCACAGCGGAAACGCACACAGAAACGCTACATGATGATCAATAAAGTTTGTTTAAAAAAAAACTATTCTCTAATTTCAACATGAAGACATGAAAAACGCATGCGGCAAAACCGCATCAAAAAATGCATGCAGCAAACCGCATGTAAAAACCGCAAGTAACCTAATTTGCATATTAGGTGCAGAAATGGTGCAGAAATTCTGCAGCGTCAAAACCGCAACAAATCCGCACTGTGTGCACGTACCCTAACAGGTCTAATCGATGTGATTATAATGAGCCTTTATACAATGATTTATTTGTCAGGACACACTATTACACCTAACTGTGTCTGTGTGGTTGATCTTAAATTATGCCTGAAGCTCCTTTATTGCGGTACGCAGTAAAGATAAGGAGGCATTAACACAGGCTTAGCCGGCTTAGATACAGTTATATGAAAAAGTTTGGGCACCCCTATTAATCTTAAGCTTAATGTTTTATAAAAATTGGTGTTTTTGCAACAGCTATTTCAGTTTGATATCTGTAATAACTGTTGGACACAGTAATGTTTCTGCCTTGAAATGAGGTTTATTGTACTAACAGAAAATGTGCAATCTGCATTCAAACAAAATTTGTCAGGTGCATTAGTATGGGCACCTCACCAGAAAAGTGACATTAATATTTAGTAGATCCTCCTTTTGCAAAAATAACAGCCTCTAGTCGCTTCCTGTAGCTTTTAATGATTTCCTGGATCCTGGATGAAGGTATTTTTGACCATTCCTCTTTACAAAACAATTCCAGTTCAGTTAAGTTTGATGGTCGCCGAGCATGGACAGCCCTATTCAAATGATCCCACAGATGTTCAATGATATTCAGGTCTGGGGACTGGGATGGCCATTCCAGAACATTGTAATTGTTCCTCTGCATGAATGCCTGAGTAGATTTGGAGCGGTGTTTTGGATCATTGTCTTGCTAAAAGATCCATCCCCGGCGTAACTTCAACTTTGTCACTGATTCTTGAACATTATTGTCAAGAATCTGCTGATACTAAGTGGAATCCATGTGTCCTTCAACTTTAACAAGAGTCCCGGTGCCGGCATTGGCCACACAGCCCCAAAGCATGATGGAACCTCCACCAAATTTTACTGTGGGTAGCAAGTGTTTTTCTTGGACTGCTGTGTTTTTTTGCCGCCATGCATAATGCCTTTTTGTATGACCAAACAACTCAATCTTGGTTTCATCAGTCCACAGGACCTTCTTCCAAAAAGAAATTGGCTTCTCCATATGTGCTTTTGCATACCTCAGCCGACTCTGTTTGTGACGTGCTTGCAGAAACGGCTTCTTTCGCATCACTCTCCCATACAGCTTCTCCTTGTGCAAAGTGCGTTGTATAGTTGACCGATGCACAGTGACACCATCTGCAGCAAGTTGATGCTGCAGCTCTCTGGAGATGGTCTGAGGATTGTCCTTGACTGATCTCACCATTCTTCTTCTCTGCCTTTCTGATATTTTTCTTGGCCTGCCACTTCTGGCCTTAACAAGAACTGTCCCTGTGTTCTTCCATTTCCTTACTATGTTCCTCACAGTGGAAACAGACAGGTTAAATCTCTGAGACAGCTTTTTGTATCCTTCCCCTGAACAACTATGTTGAATAATCTTTGTTTTCAGATCATTTGACAGTTTTTTTTGAGGAGCCCATGATGCCACTCTTCAGAGGAGATTCAAACAGGAGAACAACTTGCAAGTGGCCACTTTAATTAGCTTTTCTCATGATTGCATACACCTGGCTATGAAGTTCAAAGCTCAATGAGGTTACAAAACCCAAAAAAGTGCTTTAGTACGTCAGTGAAAAGTAGGTAGGAGTATTTAAAACAAGAAAATGATAAGGGTGCCCATACTTATGCACCTGTCAAATTTTGTTTGAATGCAGATTGCACATTTTCTGTTAGTACAATAAACCTCATTTCAAGGCAGAAACATTACTGTGTCCAACAGTTATTACATATATCAAACTGAAATAGCTGTTGCAAAAACACCAATTTTTATAAAACATTAAGCTTAAGATTAATAGGGGTGCCCAAACCTTTTCATATAACTGTATACGTGCGGCTCAGCTATGCCGCAGGCAGCCTCTCACGCTGTTTGCACACAAATTACCGGTCAGCAGGGGAGGCAGATAATATATATGGATCATGATCCCCTGGTTGTACAGGGGATCCAACAAACAATCTGCCTACTTTGATCTCAGATTCGACTCACATGTGCAGCTGTCGGATTCTCCCACACTGTCAACAAATGTGTAAGTGCGATCAGCGGGAGAGGCAATTTCGAAGTTCAACTATGTCTGCGATCTTTCAGGTCTAGATAAAGCTGACAACTAAAATGGGGTAGATATGTATCGTGCAACGTTGTAACACTGCACTCTGCAGCATGCGGTCAATTATTAGGCATAATAATTATAATGGACATTGGCTAGGGATTTATTCTATTTGTAATTCGATTCACTGTCCGAACCTATCAGGAATCTAGTGTATCATGGTTTTATAGGATTATAATTCATATTAACCGTGATTCAATATACATCATCTATGGGATGTACGGATTATTAGGTTTTTAACATTATTAAATAAAGATTTATTAATTTTACTCATACCGTTTTCTCCCCTTTCCCAATTTGCTACGAGCCTATAATCTGGTTTGAATCACAGAAGGGGATGAATGGAAAACAGGAGATTTTGAGAGTTTGGTTATGCCTTTTGGTTTGACCAATGCACCTACGGTATTCCAGCATTTCATAAATTATATTTTTCATCATTTGGTGGGGAGGTTTGTGGTGGTCTATCTGGACTATATTTTGGTTTACTCACCTGATTTTGAGACACATCGGTGGCATGTTAAGCAGGTACTCCAGATATTAAGGGATAACAAAATTTATGCTAAACTGGAAAAATGTGTTTTTGCTGTTCAGGAGGTGCAGTTTTTGGGGTACTTGTTGTCTTCAGGTTTCCGGATGGAACCGGTGAAGATCCGTGCAGTCCTTGATTACTTGTGAAGGCTTAGCAAGAGCAGTACTTCGTCCTTTCTGGAGCTTGAGGACGTATGTGCATTTATCTGGAGTTGTCTAAAGCTAACCAATTTCCCCGTTTGTGTACCCTTGTTGTCTATAGTGTTTAGTGGATCTAGTAGGGCTCATATTCCTTCCCTAGCCATACGCCAGGGAAAGACAGGGCGAGGTACGGGTGCGGCGATTGTTGCAGAATCAATACAGGGACGTTAGGGGAGACAGGGTGAAGCTAGCTCAACCTAAGAGGTCTCCACTTTCCCCCTTTCCCTAGAGTCTGGGATCCCTTTCCCTCTTCCCTTTGTGTTGTACTAAGTCTTTCCCACACCTGGCGTGACATTAGCAGAGCATTGAGTTTTTAGCACACTGTTTAATTTCATGCATTGGTCGGCCCTCCAGTTGGTCAGGTAATGTTCAATTTCACATCTTGGTCAGTGTTACGCTCGCGCCCGGACTGACTGGCATGAGCGTGATTAGTGATCCCACTGTATAATGAACCGAGAAGTGCCTGGAGGGGCGTAACTAAGTATCTACCTGATCCGACCAAGGTCGCATGGCGGCTAACGACTCCATGAACCAAGGAGGAACCGAGCAGAGGGACCAGGTGCTACTCCAGGTCAGATCCCGGTCACAGCTCTTGACCCACACCAGGGAATGCAGGAACAGGCAGGTTAGGCTGTCATACAGACAGGTGGGTATTGGCAGGCATGGCTGGTATGCTGACAGGGGGTTACTGGTAAGCACGGCTGGTATGCAGACAGGTGGGTACTGGCAAGCACGGCTGGAGTGCAGACAGGGAAATACTGGCAAGCATGGCTGGAGTGTAGACAGGTGGGTACTAGCAGGTTGGAGCGCAGGCTGGATAGAGTTCAGTACAGACTGGGAGACAGGAACAGAGCCGCAGATGCGGTAGACAAGCAGAGTAAAGCGAAACCGCCGGAGCGGAGGACAAGGCAGAGCAGAGTGGTACCGCAGGTGCGATGAACATGGCAGAGCAGAGAGGAACCGCCAGAGCGGTAGGCTAGGCAGAGCAGAGAGGAACCGCCGGAGCGGTGGGCTAGGCAGAGCAGAGGGGAACCGCCGGAGCGGTGAGCAAGCAGAGCACAACTAAACCGCAGGAGCGGTGAACACGGCAGAGCAGAAAGGAACCGCCGGAGCGGTGGGCTAGGCAGAGCAGAGGGGAACCGCCGGAGCGGTGAGCAAGGCAGAGCAGAGGGGAGCCGCCCGAGCGCTGATCAAGGCAGAGCAGACAGAAACTGCTGGTGCGGTGAGCAAGGCAGAGCAGAGAAAATGGGCAAGTCAGAGCAGGGAGAAGCCGCCGGAGCGGTGGGGAAGGCTGAGCAAAGGGAAGCCGCTGGAGCGGTGGGCAAGTCAGAGCAGAGAGAAACCCCAGGTGCGGTGAGCAAGGCAGAGCAGAGAGAAGCCGCCGGAGCGGTGGGCAAGTTAGAGCAGAGAGAAACCTCTGGTGCGGTGAGCAAGGCAGAGCAGAGAGAAGCCGCCGGAGCGGTGGGCAAGTTAGAGCAGAGAGAAACCTCTGGTGCGGTGAGCAAGGCAGAGCAGAGAGAAGCCGCCGGAGCGGTGAGCAATTCAGAGCAGAGAGAAGCCGCCAGAGCGGTGGGTAAGGCAGAGCAGAGGGAAGCCGCCTGAGCGGTGGGCAAGTCGAGCGGAGCGAAACCGCAGGTGCGGTGGACAAGGAAAATACGGGAAGATATGAAGGAAGGGAAAAGGGACTAGCAGAACCAGATACACACAAGGTACTTCCTATGAAGTAGCGAGTGGACACAAAACTCACAAACAGAAGTACAGAGACAACGAGTTGGAGTTAGGTGCAGGTTCAGACACTGGAGGAAAAGGGAGGGTACGGACATAGAGACAAAACAGGTAACAGGCTAAGAGACAGTTCAGACTGGAACTGATACTGCAACGAGATACAGGAACGAGCCTGGGTATACGGCCCCCAGAGTGGCGGAAACATACTAGAAGTCACAGATAACAGGTCTGGGAATGCAGCCCCCATAGTGGCGGAAACAGACAAGAAGCAGAACTGGACCTGGCAACTTCAGAGTCAAGGAGCACACTGAATGTTAGTGTTGCTCAGGCACCTCCTTCTGGGTGGAGGGGGTTTAAATATCCAGTGACTCACAGCAATAGGCTGGAGACGCATTAGGAGTGTGCCCACAGCAGCTATAAGAATCAGGAAGTAACCGGGCCGCCGCCCTAAGCAGTCAGTCAAAAGATATGCACACAGCATGAACTGGATGAAGCAAGGTTTGTAGGCTGGACTGACAGGTAAGATTGCAGTCTTGCATAGTGGGAGGTGGTGCACTATGCAAGCACGCCGCCAGGGATGTTACAGTCAGGCAATGTTTACTTTACACACATCAGTAATTTAATTAAACTTTAGTAATCCTAACTGCCATTCTGAGGTGAGGCGACTAAGACATTATGGTTTAAACTTGGGAAAATCTCAAAAATGATAGCAGCTTCACATCTCCTGAACAAACTATTAAAGCAAGTAAAAAAAAAAAAAAAAGTTTAAAAAAAGATCATATAAAAGTACAAATCACCCCCATTTTTGTCCCATTCAAAACAAAACAATAAAAAATACACATATTTGGTATTGCCCGATCTATCAAGTAGAGAATTAATCTGATCAGTAAACGGCGAAATGAGAAAAAAATTAAAATGCAATAACAGGCGATCAAAACATTGTATCTAACCCAAAATAGTATCAGTAGAAACGTCAGCTTGGCACGCAAGCAATGAGCCCTCACCCGGGTCCAGATCCCGAATAATGGAGACACTACAGGTCTCGGAAAAATTTTTTAAATTGTTTTTTTCACCACTTAAATAAATAAGAATGCACACATGTTTGGTATCTTCAAGCTCGTAATGACCCGGATAATCTTAATGTCAGGTTAGTTTTACCATTCAGTGAACATGGTAGAGAAAAAAGCCCAAAACATTTGTGGAATTGCACTTTTTTGCAGTTTCACTATACTTGGAAGTTTTTCCCTGTTTTCCAGTACATTATATGGTTAGTGATGGGTGAACTTGTCAGTGTTAAGAGTTCGGCTAATATAGTCAAACACCGAACAGTTTTTTTAAAGTTCGGGTACCAGAACAGTACCCAGACCCCAAACACGGACCCCATTCATGTGAATGGGGGATCCGAATTTACCTGGTATCCAGCACTGTCATTTGCGTGGCAGCACAGGAGACACAGGCTCTGATCGGCGGTAATTGCAGAGCGCTGTGGCAGTGACCCGGCGGTAAAAAGCTTACCGCGGGTCATAGGTGCCAGCTGATGGTACTACCACCATTAGCTGGCACCTCCTGCCATAGGAAGCAGCAGATACAGACGCCGCTGGATGGGAGCAGTAGTCTCCAATCCACTGGCGCCTGTGCTCTGCTGTAAGTAAAAAAAAAAATAAATTATTAAAAAAAATATTATAATAAAAATAAAACACATTATACTTACCTACACCTTTATTCCCGTTCAACTCATTGCACGCGTGGGAAAATACTCACTGCGCATGTGGTGACCTGTTTTGCCGGGAATACACTGAGTCAGTGTATTGCCGGCAAATGAACAGAGCAGTCACATACTATGTGGCTGCTCTGTTCATGGAATCTTCGTGGGACACTTGTTGTTTGGACTGCGTCGGAAATGTAAGGATGAGGTTGGTTTATTTTATTTTGTTACAGGGGACGTTGGCTTCAGCTGGAATGGCCAAGATGGTAAGTATGGTTTAATTTAGAATATTACAGGAATCCTGTCTTTATTTCAAATAAAATATTTTATTCTGGTTGTGAGTGTTTTTATTTTACATTTTACCTTCACTATGGGGTTAGTAATGGGGGGGCCTCTGCAATACTAACCTGGGTTTGATGTCAGCTGGCATTATAAGCTGATATCAACCCCAACCCTATAACCCCACCGCCACCGCTACAGGGCAGTGGGTAGAGCGAGGCTAAGTGCCAGAATTCTGGGACGGCTGAGGGCTTCTCTTTCTAGCCTCGGAGGGGGCCAATATTCATGGTCCCTTCCTAGGCTTTTAATATCAGTCCACAGATGTCTGCATAGCCTTTGCTAGCTGTTAAAATAGGGGGACCCCGTGTCATTATCTATCTGTATATCTATCTATTATATATTATCAACACACATAGTCAAAATTGTTGGTACCTCTCGTTTAATGAAAGAGAAACCCACAATGGTCACAGAAATAACTTGAATCTGACAAAAGTAATAATAAATTAAAAATCTATGAAAATGAAAAAATGAAAGTCAAACATTGCTTTTCAACCCTGCTTCCACGGAATTTTTTTAAAACTTAAACTCATGAAATAGGCCTAGACAGAAATGATGGTACCCCTGAAAATAATGTGACAAAAGGGATATGTTAAATGAAGTTGTGTCCACTAATTAGCATCACAGGTGTCTACAATCTTGTAATCAGTCAGTGGGCCTGTATTTAGGCCTACTCACTGTGCTGTTTGGTGACATGGTGTGTACCACACTCAACATGGACCAGAGGAAACAAATGATAGAGTTGTCTCAGGAGATTAGAAAAAAAATTATAGACAAGCATGTTAAAGGTAAAGGTTATAAGACCATCTCCAAACAGCTTGATGTTCCTATGACTACAGTTGGACATATTATTCACAAATTTAAGATCCATGGGACTGTAGCCAACCTCCCAGGACGTGGCCGCAGGAGGAAAATTGATGACAAATCAAAGAGACGGATGATACGAATGGTAACAAAAGAGCCCAGGAAAACTTCTAAAGAGATTAAAGGTGAACTTCAAGCTCAAGGAACATCAGTGTCAGTTCGCACCATCCTTTGTTGTTTGACCCAAAGTGGACTTCATGGGAGACGACCAAGGCGAACACCATTGTTGAAAAAAAATCAAAAAAGCCAGACTGGAATTTGCCAAACTACATGTTGACAAGCCACAAAGCTTCTGGGAGAATGTCCTATGGACAGATGAGACAAAAATGGAAGTTTTTGGCAAGGCACATCAGCTCTATGTTCACAGATGGAAAAATGAAGCATATTAAGAAAAGAACACTGTCCCTACTGTGAAACATGGAGGAGGCTCTGTTATGTTCTGGGGCTGCTTTGTTGCATTTGGCACAGGGTATCTTGAATCTGTGCAGGCTACAATGAAATCTCAAGACTATAAAGGGATTCTAGAGAGAAATGTGCTGCCCAGTGTCAGAAAGCTTTGTCTCAGTTGCAGGTCATGGGTCTTGCAACAGGATAATGACCCAAAACACACAGCTAAAAACACGCAAAAATGGCTAAGAGGAAAACATTGGACTATTCTGAAGTGGCCTTCTTTGAGCCCTGACCAAAATCCTATTGAGCATCTTTGGAAAGAGCTGAAACATGCTGTCTGGAAAAATCAACCTTCAAACACGAAACAACTGGAGCAGTTTGCTCATGAGGAGTGGGCCAAAATACCTGTTGAGAGGGGCAGAAGTCTCATTGACCGTTACAGGAATCGTTTGATTGCAGTGATTCCCTCAAAAGGTTGTTCAACAAAATATTAAGTTAAGGGTACCATCATTTCTGTCCAGGCCTATTTCAGGAGTTTAATTTTTTTAAAACTTCTGTGTAAACAGGGTTGAGAAGCAATTTCTGACTTTCATTTGTTCATTTTCATAGATTTTTAATTTATTATTACTTTTGTCAGATTCAAGTTATTTCTGTGACCATTGTGGGTTTTTCTTTCATTAAACGAGGGGTACCAACAATTTTGACCATGTGTGTATATATCTAGCTATCCATATATCTATGGATCTATTATCTATTTATTTATCTATCCATATATGTATTTATTATCTGTTGACCTATCTAATTATCTAAGATAGATAATAGATAGATATATGGATATATAGATATACTGATATCTAGATAGATAATAGATCGATAAATAGATATGTAGATAAATAGATTTATAGATAGATAATAGTTAGATATATGGATATATTGCTAGATAATAGATATATGGATAGATACACAAATAGATTAATAGATATACGGATAGATAGATATATGGATAGATACATAGGTAAATAATAGATATATGGATAGATATAAAGATAGATAAATAGACTCATAGATAGATAGAGAAATATTTAGATTTGAGAGTCCTCAGTGGTTGATACCTTTTAACCCCTTTCCGACGAGGTCAGTAATAGTACGTAGCTGCGCCCTGGGACTTATGGACCAGATACATACTATTACGCATGCGCCGATTGCACCCGCACCGCTCCCTGCATATTAAGCCCCGCAATGCTGCTATCGAAATTGATCCCAGCATTGCAGGGGCAAGGGGGGAGGTGATCGCTATACTCATCTCCTGCCGGCACCCACCGATGTCTGCGGCAGCTTCTGGATGTTGTCATGACGACCCGATGCAGTTATGACAACATCGGGGTCACCCGGAGGCAGGACGTTACCTTGGTCATGCGCAGTGCATGAGCCCTGTGTGCAGCGCTGACAGGCTGCATGGCATAGGGAGCTGCTGCTCTCTATAGTCCCATAGTGGGACAATGTGTAAAAGTAAAAAAAAGTGCAAGAAAGTGAAAAAAAAAATTATAAAAAATATTTAAAAAAATGAAAAAAAAATCCCCAAAAAATAAAAATATATTGAACCCATAATATTTATTTATTATGAAGAAAAAAACAACCAATAAAAGTACACATATTTGGAATCGCCACGTCCGGAACGACCTGACCTATAAAACTGTGCCACTAGTTAACCCCTTTAGTAAACACAGTAAAAAATAAAAATAAAAAATGAATCAAAAAACAATGCTTTATCATCATACCGCCAAACAAAAAATGGAATAACTTGCGATCAAAAAGACCAATGTAAATAAAAATGGTACCGCTGAAAATGTCATCTTGTCCCACAAAAAACAAGCCACTGTACAGCTCCATCATCCATAAAATAAAAAAGTTATAGCTCTCAGAATAAAGCGATACAAACATTTTTTTTTTTCTAGAAAATAGTTTTTATTGTGTAAAAGTGCCAAAACATAAAAAAAATTATATAAATTTGGTACCACTGACCTGAAGAATGAAGCTGCCTTATCAATTTTACCACACACGGAGATGCATAAAAAAAAAACCCATAAAAACAATTCCTGAATTGCTGGTTTTTGTTTATTCTGCCTCCCAAAAATCGGAATAGAAAGCGATCAAAAAATGTCACATGCCCGAAAATGGTGCCAATAAAAATGTCAACTTCTCCCGCAATAAACAAGCTGTCACATGACTCTATCGGCCAAAGTATGGAAAATTTATAGCTCTCAAAATATGGTGATGCAAATACTAGTCTTCGCAAAAAAAAAAAAAAAAGGGCTTTTTAGTATGTGACAGACGTCAATCATAAAAACCTGATATGAATCTGTTATCGCTGTAATCGCAACGACCTGAAGAATAAAGTAGTCTAATCACTTATACCACACGAGGAACGGTGTAAAAAAATAAACTTTAGGGTTAGGGTTGTGCTAGGGTTAGGGTTGTATTAGGGTTGGGGTTAGGGTTGTGCTAGGGTTAGGGTTGAGCTAGGGTTAGGGTTGGGCTAGGGTTAGGGTTGAGCTAGGGTTAGGGTTGGGCTAGGGTTGGGGTTATGGTTGGGCTAGGGTTGGGGTTGTATTTTGGTTGGGGTTAAATTTTGGATTTTTTCAAAAGTAAAGAAAAAAAAAATGATGTCGATATGGCGACCAGTGTTGAGCGCAAGTGCTCGCTACTTGAGTTTGCATCGGGTGCTCGGGTATGCACTGAGTATCGCAGGTGTTTGAGTGACATGCTCGAGTCTCTGCCCCATATGCTTTGCGGCCAAAAAAAACATTGCTGGGATCCCCTGCCATGCATGAGCGATCCCCGAATGTTTTTTCTTGGGTGTCTAACAACCGTGAAACATGCAGGTACTCGAGCATGTCACTCGAGCACCCGTGATACATGGTGCATACCCGAGTACCCGATGCAAACTCAAGTAGCGAGCACTTACGCTCAAGACTAATGACTTATTCAATATGATGACCTAATGTTATCAAATTCTGTCTTACCTCTGGGTTCAAAATGTACACTATACCCCTTGATAAAATCCTTGACGGGTCTAGTTTCCAAAATGGAGTCAGTTGTGGGGGGGGGGGGGTTTCCACTATTTAGGCACATCAGAGACTCCTGAAATGCAACATGGCGTCCGCTCTTGATTCCAGCCAATTTTGCGTTCAAAAAGTCACACAGTGCTCCTTTCCCTTTTGAACCCTGATGTGCGCTCAAACAGTGTATTTTCCCCACATATGGAGTATTGGCGTACTCAGGAGAAATTGCACAACAGTTTTTAGGTCCTATTTTCTCCTCTTACCCTTGTGAAAATAAAAAATTTGGGGCTAAAAGATCATTTTTGTGGAAAAAGTTAGATTTTTTTATTTTCACGGCTCCATGTGATAAACTTCTGTGAAGCACCTGGTGGTTAAGGGTGCTCGCCACACATCTAGATAAGTTCCCTGAGGGGTCTAGTTTCCAAAATCGTATGACTTGTGGGGGTTATCCACTGTTTAGGCACATCAGGGGCACATCCGCTAATTATTCAAGCAAATTTTACATTCAAAAAGTTAAATGGCGCTCCTTTCCTTCCGAACCCTGCCGTACGCCAAAGCAGTGGTTTTCCCCCACTTATGGGGTATTGACTTACTCAAGAGAGATTGCACAACAAATTGAATGGTGCCATTTCTCCTGTTACCCTTATGAAAATGCGAAACTGGGAGCTGAAAAACATTTTTGTGGGAAAAATGTGAAAATTTTATTTTCACGGCTCCATGTTATAAACTTCTGTGAAGCATCTGGGGGTTCAATGTGCTCACCACACATCTAGATAAATTCCCTGAGGGGTCTAGTTTCCAAAATGGTGTCACTTATGTGGTGTTTCCACTGTTTAGGCACATCAGGGGCTCTCCAAACGCAACATGACGTCCGCTAATTATTCAGCAAATTTTACTTTCAAAAAGTCAAATGGCGCTCCTTCCCTTCCGAACCCTGCTGTACGCCAAAGCAGTGGTTGTCCCTCACATATGGGGTATCGGCTTACTCAGGAGAGATTGCACAACAAGTTGCATGGTGCAATTTCTCCTGTTACCCTTATGAAAATGCAAAACTGGGGGCTGAAAAACATTTTTGTGGGAAAAATGTGAACATTTTATTTTCACGGCTCCATGTTATAAGCTTCTGTGAAGCACCTGGGGGTTCAAGGTGTTCACCACACATCTAGATAAGTTTCCTCATGGGTCTAGTTTCCAAAATGGTATCACTTATTGGGGTTTTTCACTGTTTAGGCACATCAGGGGCTCTCTAAACGCATCATGGCGTCCGCTAATTATTCAAGCAAATTTTACATTCAAAAAGTCAAATGGCTCCTTCCCTTCTGAGCCCTGCTGTGCGCCCAAACAGTGTTTTTTCCCCACGTAACGGGTATCTGCGTGCTCAGGGGAATTTTGACATAAAATTTTGGGGTCCATTTTTTCTGTTACCCCTGCAAAAATAAAAACATTTGGGTCTAAAGTAACATTTTTGTGAAAAAAGTTAAATCTTCATTTTTTTCTTCCACATTCCAAAAATTCCTGTGAAGCACCTGAAGAGTTAATAAACTACTTAAATGTGGTTTTGAGCACCTTCAGAGGTGCAGTTTTTAGAATGGTGTCACTTTTGGGTATTTTCTGTCATAAAGGCCCCTCAAAGTCACTTCAAATGTGATGTGGTCCCTAAAAAAATGGTTTTGCAAATTTTGTTGTAAGAATGAGAAATCGCTGGTCAACTTTTAATACTTATAACTCCCTAACTGCTGATGTAAAGTAGACATGTGGGAAATGTTATTTATCAACTATTTTGTGTGATATATTTCTCTGATTTAAAGCCATAAAAATTCAAATTTTGAAAATTGTGAAATTTTCAAAATTTTCGGCAAATTTCTGATTTTTTCACCAATAAATGCAAGTGATATAAAAGAAATTTTACCACTATCATGAAGTACAGTATGTCACGAAATCAGAATCAGCAGGATCCATTGAAGGGTTCCAGAGGTATTGCCTCATAAAGTGACAGTGGTCAGATTTGTAAAAATTGGCCCGGTCATTAACGTGCAAACCACCCTCGGGGGTAAAGGGGTTATTGGCTAACTGAAAAGATGGTAACAAGTTGCAAGCTTTTGAGACTACTCAGTTCTCTTCATCAGGCTAGTATACCCCAAAATATGAAGTCAAATATTTATACACAATAGGACACAGAAATAATGCAGTAGATGAGAAAGGTGATGAAAAGCAGAGCTATTACTAACAGTTCTGCGTGTAAATATTTTAGCAGTTCATAGATGAGGAGTGTGAAGGTTTTATTGTCCTGTGACTGGGTCTAGTGTTGTGATGACCCCACAAGTCTAATGGGCACATTCCTTAGTTGATGTAGAATGACATAAATCCATACAACACATTCATTCCTGCTCTGAAGGTGTCAAAGGTCACCATTAGTTTATATTCCCAGACTCTTCTGTCTCTCTGAGATTTGAAATTACCTTTTAATACCAGTAATTTCATGTCCTTGATGCTGTGATCAGGGAGACAAAAATGCTTGGACACAGGCAGATCTATTCTTTTTTCTTTTATTGTGTGGCGATGATTTATCCTTGTGCTAAGTTTTTGCCCTGTCTCGCCTACATACAGACCCCAGTTGGTACATATAATTAAGTACACTACATTAGATGTGATACAGCTGAAAGTACCTGGGATATTGCAGTTCTGATGTGAATTGGGGATTTTATCTTGTCTATGGTCATTATAAACGGACAGATTTTACATTTTTTATGGTTGCAGGGAAAGGTACCTGTAGCTGGTGGAGATACAGGGAGCTTCTGACAATGATGCTTCTTTGATTTGGGGGCTGCCTGAAACACAAAAGTGGGGGGTCTGGAAATATGGATTGTAATCGGGCATCTTTTTGTAATAAGGGTTGTAGTTTCCATGCATATCTCCTTAGTGCCTCCAGATTGGGATTGTAGGTGACTACTAGAGGAACCTGGTTGCTTTTTTGTTTAGTTTTGTAATGTAGGAGGTGATTCCTTGATATTCTGGTGGCTCTTGTAATCTGGTTCTCAATTTTTTTGGATGGTAGCCCTGATTCAAAAAAGTCTTTGAGGCCACCAAGGTGTTTGTCTCTATCCATAGGGTTGGAACATACCCGATTGCATCTGATGGCTTGGCTGTAGACATTAGATTTATAATTTTTTTATGTGTTTTGGATGGAAACTGTCCCATTTAAAGTATGTTGGACGGTCCCCTTTAATAAAAATAAAATAATAAACCAACCTCATCTTTACCTTGCCAACCCAGTCCAAATAACGAAGGTCCCACAAAGATTGTATAAACAGAGCAGCCACATAGTATGTGACTGCCCTTATCATTTGCCGGCAATACAATCACTCAGTGTATTCCCTGCAAAACAGGTCACCGCATGTACAGTGAGTATTTTCACACGCATACAATTAATTGAACTGAGTTCACCTCATTGCAAGCGTGGGAGAATACTCATTGCGCGTGCACTGACCTCATTTGCTGGGAATACACTGAGTCAGTGTATTGCCGGCAAATGATCAGGGCAGTCACATACTATGTGGATGCTGTGTTCATGCAATCTTTGTGGGACCTTTGTTATTTGGACTGCGTCAGCAAGGTAAGGATGAGGTTGGTTTATTATTTTATTTTTATTACAGGTATGCAATTACCGCCTATTAGAGCCTGTGTTTCCTGCGCTGTCATGCCTGAACCCGAACAGTAACACAGACTTCCATAGGAAGTCTGTGTTCGGAGTCCGGGACCGAACAGTAGATGTTTGGTACGGACACCGAACTTTACTGTTCGGGGTTGCCCAACACTGTATATGGTAAAATCAATGGTGTTGTTCAAAAGTACAACTCGCCCGGCAAAAAACAAGCCCTTACACATCCATATTGACAGAAAAATAAAAAAAATTATGGCTCTGGAAGAAGGGGAACAAAATAACGGAAGTGCAAAAGCAGAAAATGGCCAGTGGGTGAAGGTTAATTTCCATAAAAAACACTAATCAAAAACGCAATGTGTGAACATAGCTTAATACTGACAGGTATAATGCATTGCAGTGTTGGTGCATTGAAATGCATTGTACCAGTAATCAGAGTAATAAAAGTTAAAGTCCCATAGAAGGACTAAGTAAAAAAGTGGAAAAAAAAGTAAATTGTTAAAATATAAAAAAAAAATTAGAATGATAAAAATAAAAAAAAATACAAATAAATAGGTATATTTATATATAAACAAAAATAAAAGAAGTACACATATTTGTTATCGTCTCATTCGAAATAAACTGATTTATAAAATTGAAGTTAATGCCTTCAGTGAACAACATAAAAAAATAAATTAAAAACTTTGCAAAAATATGGAAAAGTAAAATTCAGTGAGCTGTTCCCTTTTACACAGAAGGCCACAGCAAAGAAACGTATACTGTACAGTATAGGTTTTCCTTACAGTGCGCCCCTATAGCGGACAGATGCCTTGACACCCATCCTGACTGTGGCCAATTATTATTTATTTATATAGCACCATTGATTCCATGGTACTGTACATAAGAAGGGGTTACCTACCAAATACAAACATCACTTACAGTAACAAACAATGATATACTGGTACAGAGGGAAGAGGACCCTGCGGGCTTACATTCTACAGGAATGGGGAAGGCGACAGTAGTTTTGGGGGGTTGCGGTAGCTCCAGTGTTGAGGTGGCAGCAAGCAAGGTCATGGCGGACTGTAAACTTGTTTGAAGAGGTAGGTTTTCAGGTTCAGTCTCAAGGATCCAAATGTGGAGGCTAATCTGATGTGTTGAGGCACAGAATTCCATAGCATGGGAGATATTCGGGAGAAATCTTGGAGGCGGTTGGGTGAGGAACGAAGAAGTGTGGAGAATAGAAAGAGGTCTTGGGAGGACCGGAGATTACGTAAGGCAATATATTAGAAGATTAGTTCAGAGATGTACGAAGGAGAAAGGATATGGATGGCTTTGTAGGTCAGTGTTAGTACTTTGAACTGGATATGCAGGGCAAATGGGAGCCAGTGAAGGTATTTGCAAAGGTGGGTAAGCAGAGGAGTAGTGAGGCGAGAGGTGAACTAGTCGCGCAGCAGAGTTAAGGATGGACTGGAGGGGTGCGAGAGTCTTAGCAGGTAGGCCACAGAGGAGAGTGTTGCAGTAGTTGAGGCAGGAGATGATGAGGGCATACACAAGCAGTTTAGTAGATTGAGGGTTGATGAAAGGACGGATTCTGGAAATATTTTTGAGCTGTAGGCGACAGAAGGTGGCGAGAGCTTGGATGTGGGGCTTGAAGGACAGGGCAGAGTCAAGGGTTACTCCGAAGCAGCAGATTGCCGGTACAGGGGAAAGTGTGATGTCATTTATTGTGATAGATAGATCAGGTGGGGAAGATATGTGTGATGAGGGAAAGACGATGAATTCACCTTTGTCCACATTGAGTTTGGGAAATTGACATCGTGGACAAGGAGGATGTGACTGATAGACATTCTGGGATTAAGGACCGCAGAGAGGTGACATCTGGGCCAGAGATGTAGATATGGGTGTCATCAGCGTACAGATGGTACTGGAAGCCATGGGATTTTATGAGCTGTCCCAGCCTAAGGGTATAGATTGAAAAGAGTAGGGGTCCTAGGACAGAGCCTTGAGGGACTAAAACTGAGAGGGGGCGGAATGAGGAGGTAGTGTGGGAGAGGGTGACGCTAAGTGCGGTTAGAAAGGTATGAGGATATCCAAGATA
The DNA here is from genome assembly GCF_046119375.1 of Phyllobates terribilis. Lineage (NCBI taxonomy): Eukaryota > Metazoa > Chordata > Amphibia > Anura > Dendrobatidae > Phyllobates > Phyllobates terribilis. The sequence continues at coordinate 601,177,104 of NW_027362762.1, forward strand.
GGGCAAGGTCTTTGACCCAAAGAAAGAGAGGATCTGTAGTAGGAGGCAGTGATCAACTGTGTCGAAGGCAGAGGACAGGTCAAGAAGAAGGAGTACAGGGAATTGTCTATTTGCTTTGGCTGTAAGTAAGTCATTAGTAATTTTGGTTAATAATTTTGGTAAGTGCAGATTTGGTGGAATGGTGGGGGCGGAAGCCAGATTGTCAGTTGTCGAAGAGAGAGATGAGAGGTGAGAGGAAAGTTCAGCGTGAACTGAATTGAAAAGGGATGGCCCCCCTCATCCCTCTTCCTGGTATGCATGGCACCCCTCATCCCCTTTCTTGGTATGCATGGCACCCTTCATCCCTCATCCTGGTATGCATGGCCCCCCTCATCCCTCTTCCTGGTTTGTATGTCATCCTTCATCCCTCATCCTGTTATGTATGGCACCCTTCATCCCTCATCCTGGTATGTATGGCACCCCTCATCCTGGTATGAATCTTATCCTTCATCCTGGTATGCATGTCACCCCTCATCCCTCATCCTGGTATGCATGACCCCCCTCATCCTGGTATGCATGGCCCCCCTCATCCTGGTATGCATGGCCCCCCTCATCCCGGTATGTATGCTCTCCCTAATCTTGGTATGCATGGCACCCTTCATCCTGGTATGCATGACACCCTTCATCCCTTCATCCCTCATCCTGGTATGCATGGCCCCCCTCATTCCTCTTTTTCTCCCCTTGTGTGCAAGTATGTCTTCTAATCTAAACCCAAATGAAACACCTATGGGGAATTCTGAAGAGATAAGTTGAGCATCACGCTGCATCCAGCATCCAGGCTCTATAAAGGTCGGTTTATGTCGCCAAGTTGTTTATTCCACTCCTAGATGACTTTCTGTCTTTAGAAACCATGAAAGTCAGGCAAAATACTAGATGTAGTGTTTTTTTATGTGGGGTGTATTCATGTTTGCATCAACTAATTTGAGTGCAACTGAAGATTTTTTATAATATTAATCTTACTTGCTTGTTTTGGGTTACAAAAATGTTCTGTGAAACTTAGTCTTGTCAAAATGTTTGAAATTGTTGTGTCCAATGACTTTTCAAATGGTGTCTACTCATTTATGGTGAGCATGGAATATATATGTATATACAGTATGTATATATCATATACATATACATATACAGGTGCATCTCACTAAATTAGAATATCATCAAAAAGTTAATTTATTTCAGTTTTTCAATACAAAAAGTGAAACTCATATTATATACAGTCATTACACACAGCGTGATCTATTTCAAGTGTTTATTTCTGTTAATGTTGTTGATTATGGCTTACAGCCAATGAAAACACAAAAGTCATTATCTCAGTAAATTAGAATACTTTATAACAACAGCTTGAAAAATGTTTGTAAAATCCAAAATGTTATCCTACTGAAATGTATGTTCAGTAAATGCACTCAATACTTGGTCGGGGCTCTTTTTGCATCAATTACTGCTCAGTGCGGCAATGTGGCATGGAGGCGATCAGCCTGTGGCACTGCTGAGGTGTTATGGAAGCCCAGATTGCTTTAATAGCAGCCTTTAGCTCGTCTGTATTGCTGGGTCTGGAGTCTCTCATCTTCCTCCTGACAATATCTCATAGATTCTCTATGGGGTTAAGGTCAGGTGAGTTTGCTGGCCAATCAAGCACAGTGATACTGTTGTTTTTAAACCAGGTATTGGTACTTTTGGCAGTGTGGACAGGTGCCAAGTCCTGCTGGAGAATGAAATTTCCATCTCCAAAAAGCTTGTCGGCAGAGGGAAGCATGAAGTGCTATAAAATTACCTGGTAGATGGCTGTGCTGACTTTGGTCTTGATAAAATACAGTGGACCTACGTCAGCAGATGACATGGCTCCCCAAACCATCACTGATTGTGGAAACTTCACACTAGACCTCAAACAGCATTGGATTGTATGCCTCTCCACTCTTCCTTCAGACTCTGGGACCTTGATTTCCAAATGAAAATTGAAACTCTGGGACCTTGTGAATTGTGTTAATGACTGCCTTCTGGACATCTGTCAAGTCAGCAGTCTTCCCCATGATTGTGGAGCCTACTGAAACAGACTAAGGGACCTTTTTAAACGCTTAGGAAGCCTTTGCTGGTGTTTTTTGTTAATTATTTTAATTTACTGAGATAATGACTTTTGTATTTTCCTTGGCTGTAATGCATAATCAACATTAACAGAAATAAACACTTGAAATAGATCACTCTGTTTGTAATGACTCTATATAATATATGAGTTTCACTTTTTGTATTGGAGAACTGAAATAAATTAACTTTTTGATGATATTCTAATTTAGTGAGATGCACCTGTTAACTTTTTGATGATATTCTAATTTAGTGAGATGCACCTGTATATATATATATATATATATATATATATATATATATATATTTTATCACCCTGACTAATAAGTGTTTCATTACTTTACAGAGGAAGAGGAAGAGGACCCTTCACCAATTGGTATGTACTGCACATTATCATTCCATGTTTCTTAACCCTGTCTTGTAATCAGCATTAACCTGACAGCCTCATTTTTAAGCATGACATGTCATTTTATGTGGTAATAACTTTAAGGCTAAGTTCACACGATGCGTTTTTCATGCGTTTCCGCGGCGTTTTTGCAGTTGCGTAAACGCCGCGGAAACGCATGAAAAACGCATGGTAGAAGGGCAGCAATGTTCCCCAATGGAAATCCGCATGTGCTGTGCCCATCATGCGGATTTTTCCGCAGCGTAAACGCTGCGCTCAAAAATCCGCAGCATGTCAATTAATTTTACGGAAACGCTGCTCTTTTGCCGCCATTGACTTGCATTAGACCGCATGGAATCCGCATCACTGTATATGTTGATGCGCTTTTCATGCGGTCTAATGTGCGGATGGAACCCGGGTGTGGATGAGAGGACTCTCATCCAGACCCAGGTACCATTGAAAAAAAAAAAGAATAAAATAAAAAATATATATATTCTCACCTTCTGACGGCCCGCGCTGCGTCCTGCTGGCTTCCCGGGCACTTCGCGGTTGAATGAAGGACCTTCGCTGACGTCAGAGTCATGTGACGGGTCACGTGACGCTGACGTCGGAGGGTCCTAAAGTCTTCACTGCCGGCAGCCGGGACCGAGCGAAGCAGGACACCGGGGGCCATCAGAGGGTAAAGTATAGATTTATTTTTTATTTTTTGACATTCACACACTATATAAATCCATGCCGGTTGCATGGATTTATATAGTGTGAAGTTGACTTGCACTTTCCAAGTGATGCTAAAATCGCTTGGGAAGCGCTTGTCAACCCGCATGCGGAAATGCATGTGAAGAACGCTTCATTTCCGCATGTCCCTGGCAGGAAACCGCATGTACAATCCGCATGCGTTTTTTCCTGCCAGAGAGATGCAGAAACGCTCAGGAAAAAATCCTGAGCATTTCTGCATCGTGTGCACATACCCTTAAATGCTTCTTCTTCTGCCAGTGATTCTGAGATTGTAATTTTGTTTTTGTAAAACATTGCACCTGTTCGTACTGGATCAGTTGTTTAGTCGTTATTTATGAAAGTATTCCAAATTTTCTGAAAATTTAGAAAAAATTTGCAATTTTTAAACTTAATTGTATACCCTTAATGAGATGTATATAGCTATAAAATATAAGTGTCTGCTCTATATGGGGTGATCCTGCGTTCAGGAGAAATTGCATAATACATTGTACAGGCTAAAATTTGAGTCTGAAGTAACATTTTAGCTTAACAGCTTTAGGTTGTGTGCCCACGATGCGTTTTTTAAGCATTTCCGCAGCGGCAAAAACGCTGCAGAAACACTTAAAAAACGCATGGTAGAAAGCCTGCCATGTTCCCCAATGATAATCCGCATGTGCTGTGCACATGCTGCGGAAATTGCCGCTGTGGATTATCATTGCAGAAAAAAACGCAGCACTACCAATTATTTTACGGAAGTGCTGCGTTTTCGCCGCCATGGATTTGCATTAGAACGAATGGATTACGCTTCAATAGATAAGCACATGCGGAATATATGCGTTCAATGTGCGGATGGTACCCGGGTGGAGGAGAGGAGACTCTCCTCTGGACCTGGGTACCATAGAAAACTGTAAAAAAAACAATAAAATAAAAAATAAATATGATACTTACCTTCTGGTGGCCCCCGGTGCGCTCGTCCTCTCATGCCGGCAGATCGCGATGGACTGGAGGACCTGCGCTGATGTCATAGTCATGTGACTGGTCACGTGACGCTGACGTCGGCAGGTCCTTCAGTGTACCGCGATCTGCTGGCATGAGAGGACGGAGTGAAGCAAGACTGCGGGGGCCATCGGAAGGTAAGTATAGATTTATTTTTAAACATTCTTTCGGTCACACTATATAAAGTTGACAAGCACTTTCCAAGTGATGCTAAAATCGCTTGGAAAGCGCTTGTCAACCCGCATGCAGAAATGAATGTGAAGAACGCTTCACATCCGCATGTACCTGGCAAGAAAAACGCATGTACAATCCGCATGCGTTTTTTTTCTGCCAGGGAGATGCAGAAACGCTCAGGAAAAATTCGGAGCATTTCTGCATCGTGGGCACATAGCCCTACTCCCCCCCCCCCCAGGGTGGTTTGCACGTTAATGACCAACCAATTTTTACAATTCTGACCACTGTCACTTTATGAGGTAATTACTCTGAAACGCTTCAACGGATCCCCCTGATTCAGAGATTGTTTTTTTGTGACATATTGTACTTCATGACAGTGGTAAAATTTATTCGATATCACTTGCATTTATTCGTGAAAAAATTGGAAATTTGGTGAAAATGTTGAAAATTTCACAATTTTCAAAATTTAAATTTTTATTTCGTTAAATCAGAGAGATATGTTACACAAAATAGTTAATAAATAACATTTCCCACATGTCTACTTTACATCAGCACAATTTTGGAATCCAACATTTTTTTCATTAGTGCGCTATAAGGGTTAAAAGTTGATCAGCGATTTCTCATTTTTCAAACAAAATTTACAAAACCATTTTTTTAGGGACCACATCACATTTGAAGTGACTTTGAGGAGCCTTTATTACAGAAAATACCCCAAATTGACACCATTCTAAAAACTTCACCCCTCAAGGTGCTGAAAACCACAATCAAGAAATTTGTTAACCCTTCAGATGCTTCACAGGAATTTTTGGAATGGGGACGAAAAAAGTGAACATTTAACTTTTTTCACAAAAATTTTACTTTAGACCCCATTTTTTTTTATTTTTGCAGGGGTTACAGGAAAAAATGGACCCCAAAATTTGTTGTGCAATTACCCCTGAGCACGCAGATACCTCATACGTGATTAAAAAACACTGTTTGGGCGCACAGCAGGGCTCAGAAGGGAAAAGGCGCCATTTGACTTTTTGAATGTAAAATTTGCTTGAATAATTAGCGGATGCCATGTTGCGTTTAGAGAGCCACTGATGTTCCTAACCAGTGGAAACCCCCCATAAGTGATACCATTTTTGAAACTAGACCCCTCAGGGAACTTATCTAGATGTGTGGTGAGCACCTTGAACCCCCCACAGAAGCTTATAACATGTAGCCGTGAAAATAAAATTTTCACATTTTTCCCACAAAAATGTTTTTCAGCCCCCAGTTTTGCATTTTCATAAGGGTAGCAGGAGAAATTGCACCATGCAACTTGTTGTGCAATCTCTCCTGAGTAAGTCAATACCCCATTTGTGGGGAAAACCACTGCTTGGGCGTACAGCAGGGTTCGGAAGGGAAGGAGCGCCATTTGACTTTTTGAATGTAAAATTTGCTTGAATAATTAGCGGACGCCATGTTGCATTTGGAGAGCCCCTGATGTGTCTAAACAGTGTAAAACCCCCACAAGTGACACCATTTTGGAAACTAGACCCCTGAGGGAACTTATCTTGATGTGTGGTGAGAACCTTTAACCCCAGGTGCTTCACAGAAGTTTAAAACATGAAGCCGTGAAAATAAAAAAATCTAACTTTTTCCACAAAAATGATCTTTTAGCCCCAAATTTTTTACTTTCACAAGGGTAAGAGGAGAAATTGGAACCTAAAAACTGTTTTGCAATTTCTCCTGAGTACGCCAATACCCCATATGTGGGCAAAATACACTGTTTGGGCGCATGTCGGGGTTCAGAAGGGAAGGAGCACTGTGTGACTTTTTGAACGCAAAATTGTCTGGAATCAAGAGCGGATGCCATGTCGCATTTCGGGAGCCCCTGATGTGCCTAAATAGTGGAAACCCCCCACAATTGACTCCATTTTGGAAACTAGACCCCTCAAGGATTTTATCAAGGGGTATAGTGTATATTTTGAACCCAGAGGTATGACAGAATTTGATAACATTAGGTCATCATATTGAATAAATTGTCATTAGTCTTGAGCGCAAGTGCTCGCTACTTGAGTTTGCATTGTGTACTCGGGTATGCACCATATATCACGGGTGCTCGAGTAACATGCTTGAGTCCCTGCCCTGCATGCTTCACGGTTGTTAGACACCCAAAAAAAACCATGCGGGGATCGCTCCTGCATGGCAGGCGATCCCAGCAATGTTTTTTTTGGCTGCGAAGCATATGGTGCAGAGACTCGAGCATGTCACTCGAACACCTGCGATACTCAGTGCATACCCGAGCACCCGATGCAAACTCAAGTAGCGAGCACTTGCGCTCAACACGGGTCGCCATATTGTCATCATTTTTTTTTCTTTACTTTTGATAAAATCCCAAATCTAACCCCAGCCCTAACCCTAGCCCAACCCTAACCCTAGCCCAACCCTAACCCTAACCCTAGCCCCAACCCTAACCCTACCCCAACCCTAACCACAAACCTAACCCTAGCCCAACCCTAACCCTAGCACAACCCTAACCCTAGAGTTTATTTTTTTACACCATTCCTCGTGTGGTATAAGTGATTAGACGACTTTATTCTTCGGGTCGGTTCGATTACAGCAGTTCAAGATTCATATTGGGTTTTTATGATTGATAGCTGTCACACACTAAAAGATGCTTTTTTGCAAAGACTAGTTTTTGCATCTCCATATTTTGAGAGCTATAATTTTTCCATATTTTGGCCAACAGAGTCATGTGATGGCTTGTTTTTTGCAGGACAAGTTGAAGTTTTTATTGCTACCATTTTCGGGCATGTGACTTTTTTTTATCGCTTTCTATTCCGATTTTTGGGAGGCAGAATAAACAAAAACCAGCAATTCAGGAATTTTTTTTTTTTGCCGTTCCACGTTTGGTAAATTTGATAAGACAGCTTTATTCTTCAGGTCAGTACCTTTACAGTGGTACCGTATTTATGTTGTTTTTTATATTTTGGCGCTTTTACACAATAAAAACTTTTCTAGAAAAAATAATTTTTTTGTATCGCTTTATTCTGAGATGGAGCTGAATGGCGGCTTGTTTTTTGTGGGAGAAGATGACGTTTTCAGCGGTACCATTTTTATTTACATTCGTCTTTTTGATCGCGTGTTATTCCATTTTTTTGTTTGGCGGTATGATGATAAAGCATTGTTTTTTGCTTAGTTTTTTTTTTTTTTGATGTGACATCAGCGGATGTCAGAGCAGGCTGCAGCCGGGGGTCACGTGATGTCTAAATGGCTAAATCCCCTGTGGGAGAGAGGAGACCCCCTGGTGTCCGACCTGTCGTCTTTCCTCATGGCATTCCGGAAAGTCTTCGATGAACCAGGACGTAAGACCTCATCAGCCTCCTCTCTGCTACGTCTCCGCCAAGGGAGTCTCACCGTGGGCCAATATGCCATACGGTTCCACACCCTCGCTTCTGAGCTTGCCTGGGATAACGAGGCCCTAGTGTCCATCTTCTGGGAAGGCCTTTCTGGCCGGATTAAAGACGAGCTCGCCGGTCGGGACATTCCTACTACGATGGATGACCTGGTGTCGCTGGCTACCCGGACATCCGGTTTCAAGAGCACACCAAAGAGACCACCTGTGAGAGAAGGTTTCCCCGCCTTGCTCCTACTTTCCAGAGACCTGTCTCCTCATCTGTTACTCCTCGGGCGCACTCACCTGAGCCCATGCAGATCGACCAGACCAAGATGGTCAAATCTCGCCAGGAGTCACGCCGAGCCGAGGGGAGCTGTTTCTATTGTGGCAGTAAGGAGCACCTGATCCGTTCCTGCCCAGAGAGGCCGGGAAACTCCAGTGTCTAGGACCGCTCGGAGAGGTCGCCCTATACAAAAGTAAACCCTCTCCATCCCTGACTATGTCTGTCTCTATCTCCTGGGGAGAGAGCCGTCACTTTGAACTCGCTCACCTGGATTCTGGAGCTGCTGGAAACCTCATTTCCCAGTCCCTGGTTGAGAAATATCATATCCCCACCAAGTCTCTGGCTGAACCATTGTCAGTCGCCTCCGTGGATGGAAGACTCTTTCCGGTGACCATCCTGCTCGTCACGGAACCCATAACCTTGCAGGTGGGAATGCTGCTCTCTGAGAAAATTTCCTTCCATGTGCTACCTGGACTCTCTCACTCCCTATTGCTAGGCCTACCTTGGCTCCAGACACATGAACCCGTGTTGAACTGGCAATCCAATGAAGTACTCCGGTGGGGGCCGGACTGCCACAAGACCTTCCTGGTTCCGGTTCATCCGATTCGTCCACCACCTACCCCAGCTAATTTACCCGGTCTTCCGGCTCCTTATTGGTCCTATGCTGACGTCTTCGGTAAAAAAGAAGCAGAAACTTTGCCACCTCATAGGCCATATGATTCCCCACTCGACCTGGTACCTGGCGCCACTCCACCCCTTGGCCGTATTTACCCGTTGTCCGCGGCCGAAACCCCGGCCATGTCTGAGTACATTGAAGAGAATCTGTCTAGGGGATTCATCCGGAAGTCTACCTCCTCGGCCGGCGCCAGATTCTTCTTTGTCAAAAAAAAGGATGGCTCGCTACGCCCCTGTATTAACTATAGAGGATCCAATCAGATCACGGAAAAGAATAAATACCCCCTGCCACTCATCTCCGAGTTGTTTGATCGCCTTAAAGGCGCCAGGATCTTTTCCAAGCTGGATCTACGTGGAGCATATAACCTGGTCCGTATCTGGCAAGGAGACGAGTGGAAGACGGCATTCAATACTCGGGACGGTCACTATGAATACCGTGTGATGCCCTTAGGTCTCTGCAATGCTCCCGTCGTCTTCCAAGAACTGGTCAACGACATCTTCCGTGATCTTCTTTACTCCTGCGTGGTGGTATACCTGGACGACATCTTGGTCTTCTCTCTCCGGATCTTCCCACATACCGGAGAGATGTTCGTCAGGTCCTGCTTAGGCTCAGGCAGAACCACCTCTATGCTAAATACGAGAAGTGCCTCTTAGAACAGACCTCTCTTCCATTCCTAGGCTATTTTATCTCCCAGACAGGCTTGCGAATGGATCCCGAGAAACTCTCTGCTGTCCTAAAGTGGCCCCGTCCTGAGGGGTTGAAGGCGATTCCTGGGCTTCGCCAATTACTATCGTCTCTTCATTCCACACTTCTCGTCTCGGACGGCTCCCATATCTGCGCTCACCCGTAAGAGAGCAAATCCCAAGCAATGGTCACCCGAAGCTGAGGAGGCCTTCCTTTCCTTAAAGCAAGCCTTCTCCTCTGCCCCTGTACTGCACCGTCCGGATTGTAATAAACAATTCTACCTGGAGGTTGATGCTTCCTCCTCCGGAGCCGGGGCGGTGCTCACACAAAAATCTTCTTCCGGGAGAATGGTAACCTGCAGCTTCTTCTCCAAAATCTTCTCCTCATCTGAGCGCAACTACTCCATAGGAGACCGAGAATTGCTAGCCGTCAAATTGGCGCTGGAGGAGTGGCGCTATCTGCTTGAAGGGGCTCTATACCCGGTGATCATCTACACAGATCACAAAAATCTGGCATATCTCCAAAATGCCCAGAGACTTAATCCGCGTCAGGCCTAGTGGTCTTTGTTCTTCGCCCGCTTCGACTTCATCCTTCATTTCCGCCCGGCGGACAAGAATGTCAAAACTGATGGCTTGTCCCGATCCTTCCTGTCCTCCGATCAAGAGGAGGAGCCTATGCACATCATCGACCCCTCCAAGGTGATGAATGTGGCCCCCTTGGATTTGACTCGTCTTCCACCCGGTAAGACGTTCGTAGCGGTACCAGACCGTGAGAAGGTTCTTCGCTGGGGTCATTCTTCTAAACTAGCTGGCCATGCTGGCCAAAAGAAGACCTTCCTGCTCATTTCCCGGCATTACTGGTGGCCTACCCTGCGTAAGGATGTGGTAGACTTCGTCTCAGCCTGTTCATCTTGTGCCCGCAACAAAGTTCCCAGACACTTACCAGCCGGTCATCTCCTGCCGCTTCCCGTACCTGTTGCCCCATGGCAACACATCGCTATGGACTTCATTATCGACCTCCCTGTTTCTGCCGGGTGTACTGTCATTTGGGTGGTCGCGGACCACTTCTCCAAAATGGCCCACTTCATTCCCCTGCCTGGTCTCCCGTCTGCACCTGAGCTGGCTAAAGACTTTATCCGCCATATCTTCCGTCTCCATGGTCTCCACATCGTGTCGGATCGAGGGGTTCAGTTCACCTCACGCTTCTGGAGAGCGACATGTAAACTCCTGGTTGTCACCTTGGATTTCTCCTCCGCTTACCATCCTCAGTCCAATGGTCAAGTGGAGCGGATCAATCAGATCCTTACCAGCTACCTCCGGCACTTTGTTAATGTCCACCATTCTGATTGGGTGGACCTCCTTCCTTGGGCCGAATTCTCTTATAATAATCACGAGAGTGAATCCTCTTCCAAATCCCTGTTCTTTATAGTCTATGGCCAACTTCCCCGGATTCCGTTTCCCGTCTCCGCCTCTGTGGACAACCCTGCCGCAAAGTCTCTTGTCAGCGAGTTTTCCACCATTTGGGAGAGTACTAGGTCTGCACTTTTTCAGTCCTCTGGGCGGATGAAGAGATATGCTGATAAGAGACGTCTGGATCCGCCTCAATTCCGTCTGGGAGAGAAGGTTTGGCTCTCCTCCAAACATGTGCGGCTCAAGATACCCTCCTACAAGTTAGGTCCTCGCTTCATCGGCCCTTTCGAAATCCTCAAGCAAATTAATCCAGTGGCCTACAAATTAAAACTCCCGGCCACCTTACGGATTCCCAACTCCTTCCACGTATCTCTCCTCAAACCCATTGTCTTTAACTCTTTTTCCAACAATCCAGGTACTCCCCCTGCTCTGGTTTCCGCTGAGGACGTCTTTGAGGTAGAGAGTATTCTGGCCACCAAGAGGGTAAGAGGAAAGACCTTTTTCTGGTAGATTGGAAGGGGTTTGATCCTGAGGAGAGAACTTGGGAACCCAGGGAGAACATGAACTCCCCGCTTCTCCTTGAAAAATTTCTTTCAGGCCAAAAAAAGAGGGGGCCTAAAGGGGGGGTACTGTAGCATCGGCGTCTCTGCCCCTTGCTAGGAAGAGACTCCGTCACTCACACCTTCCCGCTCCTGGCTCGGCGTCCTCCAGCGCTTCTCTCCCCGCTGCTGCCGGCGCGCGCTCCTTCCATGGCACTGTGATTAGGGCGCGAGCGCTCCCCCTCTCTTAAAGGGACTGCGCGCGCCGTCCTAAGGAGTCCCCGGCCAATTGCCGGAGGACCTCCCATATATAAGGCACCTCCTCCAAAATGGAGTTGCCCAAGCAAAGTTGTTGCACAGTTTCTGATCTCTGCTTTAGCCCTCAGGTCCCGTTGCTAGCCTGACTCCTCGCCCTGCCTGCCAGCCTGTTATCTGCCCGTTACCTGCCAAGCCTGCCAGCCTGCTCACCTGGAGCGCTCACCTGTTACCTGCCTGTTACCTGCCCTGTCGGTCAGCCCACTCACCTGGGAGCATCCGCCTGTTACCTGCCCTGTCTGTCAGTCCGCTCACCTGGGAGCATCCGTCTGTTACCTGCTGTGTCCGTCAGCCCGCTCACCTGGGAGCGCCCACCTGTTACCTGCCTGTTACCTGCTTTGTCTGTCTGCCCGCTCACCTGGGGGCACCCGCCTGTTTCCTGCCAGCCTGCCTGGAGACTCTGCCGTCACTTGCTGTGACCACCTGCCTGGTAAACCTAGAGACTACTACTTGCTCTGCTGTCACGAACCGTGATCACCTGTCAGCTACCAGAGACTTCTGCCTGCTTGCCGTGTCCATCCATCTTACTGGTCAGTCCCAGCCATCTGTCCCGTGGGAGCCACCTGCTGTCTTACAAGGTCGTCCCCAGAGTAGCACCTGGTCCCTCTGCCCTGATCCTCCCTGGTCACGGAGTCGTTAGTCGCCGTCCGACCAGGGTCGGTTCGGGTTGATACTTAGTCACACCCCTCTGGGTCCCTCTTTGCACCTCGGCACAGAGGTTCCTCCACCCGGACCCGTAACAATAGTATTTCCTGCAGAGGGTTTTCTGAAGGTTTTTGTGTGGATGGGAGCCTTGTGTTCTCCTATTAATTCCAAATCCAGGAATGTTATTTTAGTTCTGTCTATGGTATGTCTATGGTATGGGTGAACCACAAATTAAACTCATTGTTGTTTAAATAAGTTAAAACTCTGTAATATCATTAGTTTCACCACCCCAGATGATTAATCATCAATAAATCTGGTATAGATGATAATAGAAGAACAAAAAGGATTGTGGACACTATTTATAAAACCTGAAGGTAACAGAAGGTAACTGGATCCTTAGTCACAGTAAACAATGTTCCTGTTTGTTGTCACTCTCTCCTCTGTAGTCCTTCACTTTCTACTAACCCCTATAATCCCTACTCCTAGTAAGGAATTGGTCATCTGTCTCTCCATTCTCCCCATCCATCTCACCTCCTCCTCAGAACTGATCCTCAACATACAATCCTGTGTCTCTAAGCCCAGACAACCACCTTATGCTCTCTCCTGCTCTCACCTACTAACACTTTCTCTACTCCTCCTCACTGCTGGTGATATCTCCCCAAATCCTGCCCCCCCCCACCCACCACATCCCCACAGTCACATCTACCTCTCATCCTTGATCGATCACACATTTCCGCAACCTTTCTAACCTTATACCCATCCGCCCAGTCCCACTAACAGAAGCTCTATGGAACGCACACTCTGTCTGCAACAAACTTTCCTACATCCATGATCTTTTCATTACTAACAAACTTTCCTTCCTCGGCATCACTGAAATCTGGCTCACCGCCTTCTGACACAACCTCTTCATTTGCACTTTCTTATGGCGGTTTCCACCTCTCCCACACACCCCGCCCCAGCAGCAAGTATGGTGGAGGAGTTGGCTTTCTTCTGTCAGATAACTGCTCCTTCTCACATATCCCATTGCCATCCTGCATTACCCTCCCCTCTTTTGAAGTGCACTGTGTGCACAACTACTCACCCTTCAACCTCCAACTGGCTGTCATTTACCACCCCCCAGGGCCAGCTACCACCTTCTTAGACCACTTCACCACCTGGCTACTCCATTTCCTTTCTGCTGATATCCCCACTATCATCATGGGTAACTTCAACATCCCCATTGACACTTCCCAATCATCTGACTCTAAGCTTCTATCCCTCACTTCCTCCTTCTGCCTCGCTCAATAGTGTTCCGCAGCCACTCACAAAGATGGACACACATTGGACCTCATCTTCACCAGCCTCTGTTCCCTATCTAACTTCTCTAACTCACCTCTCCCTCTTTCTGACCACAACTTACTCATATTCTTTCCCCTCTCCTCTCCAGGTCTGCAATCCCCCATCCAGAAACTTGCACATACTCGCAGAAATCTCAAACTCCTTGACCAACACTCATTCTCTGAATCCCTTCTCCCTCTTACATAAATTACTTACACGATGCAGATGCTGCTGCTGCTTTATATAACACCACAACAGCTGCAGCTCTCAATTTGGTCGCCCCCCTCACACATACCAAAGCTTGCACCATCAACAGGCTACCCTGGCACACCAGCCTGACTAAAGAACTGAGACGGGTTTCCAGAGTTGCTGAACGAAGATGGAAAAGGTCCCACTCCAACGAGCACTTCATCACATTCAAACAGTCCCTCACTACTTTCAAGTCCACACTAACTGCAGCAAAACAAGCCTACTTCTCATTGCTCATATCCTCCCTGTCTCACAACCCTAAACAGCTATTCAGTACTTTCAATTCTCTCTTCCATCCTCCAGCTCCTCCTCCTCGCTTATTTTAGCTGAAGACTTTGATCATTCTTCAAGCAGAAGATTGACAACGTAAGGCAAAGCTTTGGCCATTAGTCCCCATAGCCTCTTCTCATAACTACTCGACTCTCCGCCTCCAAAATAAGCTTCTTTGCCATTACGTAAGATCAACTTTCCTCTTTACTCTCCAAGTCACATCTTACCACCTGTGAACTTGACCCAATTCCGTCTCACCTCATCCCAAACCTCACCGCAGTCTTCATCCCAACCCTAACCCACCTCTTCAACCTGTCACTAACAACTGTCGTCTTCCCCTCATGCTTCAAACATCCTCAAAAAGCCCTCCCTTGACCAATCCACTCTGTCTAGCTATCGCCCCATCTCACTTCTCCCTTATGCCTCAAAACTACTGGAACAACACGTCCATTTTGAACTCTCCTCCCACCTGTCCTCCTACTCCCTCTTTGACCGCTTACAATCTGGCTTTCAATTGCATCGCTCCACTGAAACTGCTATGACTAAAGTCACCAACGACGTACTGACTGCCAAATCCAAGCGACACTACTCTGTTCTCCTCCTCCTGGACCTGTCCTCTGCTTTTGACACACTGGACCATTCCCTCTTACTACAGACTTGGATCTCCTCATACCTAACAGACCGGACATTCAGCGTCTCCCACTCACACACCACCTCCTCATCTCGCCCCCTATCTGTTGGTGTCCCCTAAGGCTCAGTTCTAGGACCCTTGCTCTTCTCCATCTACACCTTTGGCCTGGGGCCGCTCATAGAGTGTCACGACTTTCAGTATCACCTCTATGCTGATGACACACAGATCTACCTCTCTGGACCTGATATCACCTCCTTACTAACCAGAATCCCGCAATGTCTGTCCGCTATTTCATCTTTCTTCTCTGCTAGATTCCTAAAACTTAATATGTATAAAACTGAATTCATCATCTTTCCACCATCTCACTCAACCCCCCACCTAACCAATCTATAAAAGTCAATGGCTGTCCACTCTCCCCACTCCTGCAAGCTCTCTGCCTCGGGGTAATCCTTAACTGATCTCTCCTTCAAACCTCATATCCATGCCCTTTCCACGTCATGCTGGCTCCAACTCAAAAATATTTCCAAGATCCGTACATTCCTCAACCATGAATCTGCAAAAACACTAGTGCATGCCCTCATCATCTCTCGCCTCGACTAGTGCAACCTCCTGCTCTGTGGCCTCCCTTCTACTGCTCTCGCACCCCTGCAATCTATCTTTAGCTCTGCTGCCCGACTAATCCACCTGTCCCCCACTATTCCCCGACCTCTCCCCTCTGTCAATCCCTTCACTGGCTCCCCATTGCCCAGAGACTCCAGTAGAAAACCCTAACCTTGGCATACAAAGCCTTCCACAAACTGTCTCCTCCATACATCTGTGATCTAGTCTCCTGGTACCTACCTGCAAGCTCCGATCCTCACAGGATCTCCTTCTCTACTCCCCTCTTTTCTCCTCTTCCCACAATCGCATACAAGGTTTCTTCCATGCATCCCCCCTACTCTGGAACTCTCTACCCCAACATTTCAGACTCTCGCCCTAACGTGGAAACCTTCAAAAAGAACCTGCAGACCACCACTTCCGACAAGCCTACAACCTGCAGTAACCCTCGCTGCACGACCAGCTGTTCCCTCACCTACTGTATCCTAACCCCCCATCCTTCTAGATTGTGAGCCCTAGCAGGCAAGGTCCTCTCTCCTCCTGTACCAGTCGGCGACTTGTATTTGTTTGAACTATTGTACTTGTTGTTTGCTATGTGTACCCCTTTTTCACATGTAAAGCGCCATGGAATTAATGGCGCTATAATAATAAAACACTCCTCCCACCATGCCATTCCGATGTTCGCTACTGATGGGGAGAATTTAGCCCCCATGGAAACTCCGCTGCTTTGGAGAAAAAATATTTTATTGAACAGATTTAATGAATGACTGTAGATCAGGAGAGTAAGAACTAAATTTGGACAGGTGATGATCAACTGCAGAAATAGCAACGTGGTGCAGGATGCTTGTATATAGTTCCACTCCAGCTCAAAACATCACAGCAATCTTGAATGGAACCTGGGATACGTAGGACAAGTAGTTGGAGAGCTGAATCCAGCCACTGTCCAAGGCGTTCGCTAAAGGAGCCTATGCCTGCAGTAATTGGATGCATCAGTGGTAGTTTTTCTTTTTTGTGTGTTTTGGGTAATGCATGAATAATAAGTATAGTTGGATGATTTACAATAATGAATTCAGATTCTTTTTTTGTTAAAATACCCAATGCTATTCCCTCCTGAACCAAGTGTTTTAGTTTTTCTTGGAAAAATGACCGCCGCCAGGGACCAGGGGGAGAGCGGGGGGAGACGGACAGGTGAGTATACTTTTTTTGTATTATTTTTACTTTTTTTGTCTTTTTTTTTTACTGTGGGCTGGGCACAGCCGACTACTGCTCTCCCCAGACGTACCGCTCTCAATGTTATTAGTGGGAGCGGCGATCGGATGAGAGAAGTAGTAGTCCTCCTCTCCGGACCTGGGTACCACCCGCAGCGCGTTTCCTGCGCAAATTTGCGTCCATTGGCTTTAATTGAAACAGCAAATCCGCAGGTATAGATATTATACTTGCGGGCTTGCTGCGGTTCAATGCTGTGTTTTTTTCTGCAATTGTAATCCTGAGCGGAAATTTCCACATCATGTGCACAGCACATCAGGATTACCATTGCTATAGCTGGCAGACCTATTAACAAGCGTTTTCCCAGCGGGAAAACCGACGTGAAAAGGCATCAAAAATGCTTCGTGTGCACATAGCCTTAATCATGCGAAGAGCATTGTGGATAATAAAAATAGTGAGGATCTAATCTCCAAAAAAAAATAATTCTGGTTGAAATAAAAATATATAAAAAATGAATACGCAGATTCCAACATTAGTCCTCACCTACAATACCCATTATCCAGCTATTTCGGACATAGTAAAAAGAAATATTGATATCCTGAGAGAGGACAGTACTATGGACTTTTTTTTTTTTTAAAGTATCAGAGTGGTGCCTCGTAGAGCACCCACAATCGGAAATAAACTGTCCCCCAGTCTTTTTAATCCCAGTCCCTCCTATAAAAAACACATGGTTATCAGTGAGTGGTTTTCACAAATGTGTCTTGCTTTCATGCAGCACATGTCCATTTGCCTCTAAAAAAATTATTTTTTCTAATAACAACAATTCTAAAATATTTTCAATTAAAAGTTTTGTAAACTGCAATTTAGAGCATGTGGTTTATGTGATTGAGTGCACTGCTTGTAAGCTCAAATACGTTGGTTCCACCACCAGAAAGTTTAAAACAAGACTGAGAGAACATTTGTACAACATTTTATTAACCACTGCTGGCCGCTCCCAGGCATAATGTGACCCCGCCGCTAATGTCATGTCAAGCGAGGCGTGACATCAGTGACACGGTCCCGCGGTGGCTACTGGATTGTGGGCGGGGTTACCCCCCGCGTCACACCCTGCATCTACTGCGCGCTTTCCCAATGAATGGTGAGAGGGAGAACGCGCTGTGGATGCTGGGTGTGACGTGCGGGGTAACCCCACCCACAGCCGAGCATCCACCATGCAACGCAGTACTGAGTCACACCCGGCTACAGTCGGAACTAGATGTGACATCAGCGGATGTCAGAGCCCGCTGCAGCCGGGGGCCACGTGATGCCTGTCAGCGGCCAGTGATAGCGCCGCTCACAGGCAGTATCACTCAAGGTATTTACAAAGAAACTTATTTTCATCATAAAAATACATTGGCCTATTTTCAACAGTAGTGGACAACCCCTTTAAAGTCCCATAGAAGGACTAGGTAAAAAAGGAGGGGAGGGGTCCAAAATTGTAAAAATATTTAAAAAAAAATTACAAAGATCAAAAGAATATACATGCGTAAATTTATGTAAAAACAAGAATAAAAGAAGTAAACGCATTTGTTATCATCTCATCCGAAATAACCTGATTTGTAAAATTGAAGTTAATGCCTTCAGTGAACACCATAAAAAAACTAAATTAAAAACTTAGCAAAAAAAATGGAAAAAGAAATTTCAGTGGGCTGTGCCTTCCTACACAAAAGCCACAGCAAAGAAACGTATACTGTACAGTATAGGTTTTCCTTATAGTGCGCCCCTATAGCGGACAGATGCCTTGACACCCATCCTGACTGTGGCCAATGTCAGACATATATCTCTTGAGGGCATGCATCAGCCAGTGGGCACAAACACTGTGTACCTAGCCTTACAAGTTATCTCTGTTCACATCA
This sequence comes from Phyllobates terribilis, assembly GCF_046119375.1. Taxonomy (NCBI): domain Eukaryota; kingdom Metazoa; phylum Chordata; class Amphibia; order Anura; family Dendrobatidae; genus Phyllobates; species Phyllobates terribilis. The sequence goes on from NW_027362762.1 coordinate 601,195,562, forward strand.
GTTTTACTTCTTTAATCTCTTGAGGTCAGAGTCACTTTGTAGGTTCATGACCAGGCCTTATTTTTTAAATCTGACCACTGTCACTTTATGAGGTAACTCTAGAACTCTTCAACGGATCCCACTGTTTCTGAGATTAATATTTCGTTACATATTGTACTTTATGATTGTGGTAAAATTTCTTCGATATCATTTGCGTTTATTTGTGAAAAAAATGGAAATTTGGTGAAAATTTTGAAAATGTTGCAATTTTCAAACTTGGAATTGTTATGCCGTTAAATCAGAGAGATATGTCACACAATATAGTTAATAAATAACATTTCTTACATGTCTACTTTACATCAGAACAATTTTGGAAACAAAATTTTTCTTTGTTAGGAAGTTATAAGGGTTAAAAGTTGACCAGCAATTTCTCATTTTCCCAACAAAATTTACAAAACCATTTTTTTAGGGACCACATCACATTTGAAGTGACTTTGAGGGGCCTTTATGACAGAAAATACCCCAAAGTGACACCATTCTAAAATCTGCACCCCTCAAGGGGCTCAAAACCACATTCAAGAAGTTTATTAACCCTTCAGGTGATTCACAGGAACTGAAGCAATGAAGAAGAAAAAAAATTAACATTTAACTTTTTTTTCACAATTTAATTTAGACCCAATTTTTTTATTTTCACAAGGGTAACAGATAAAAATGGACCCCAAAATGTACTGTGCAATTTCTCCTGATCATGCCGATACCCCATATGTGGGGGAAAACCACTGTTTGGGCACACGGCAGGGCTCGGAAGGGAAGGAGCGCAGTTGGACTTTTTGAATTCAAAATTTGCTGGAATAATTAGCTGACGCCATGTATCATTTGGAGACCCTGTAATGTGCTTAAACAGTGCAAACTCCCCACAAGTGACATCACTTATCTAGATGTGTGGTGAGCACTTTGAACCCCCAGGTGCTTCACAAAAGTTTATAACGTAGAGCCATGAAAATAAAAAATCTATTTTTTCCACAAAAATTTTCTTTTAGCTCCAAATTTTTTATTTGCACAAGACCTCTCATTTTGTTGTGCAATTTGTTCTGAGTATGCCAGAACATACCCTACATGTAATTGGTAACTACTTTTGAGGCATAGTGCAAAGGTCAGAAGGGAAGGAGCGCTATATTATGCACATTTTACTGTTATTGTTTGAGGGTGCCATCATCCACTGGGAGATCCCCTGAGGTGCCATAGCAGCCTGAGGACCCCATTTTACAAACTACACCTCTCAATGAACTCATCTAGGGGTGAAATGATCATATTGACATCATGAGTGTGTCACAGAATTTTATACCATTGGGCAGTGAAGAAAAAATAATTACGTTTTTATCTCAAAAATTTTGTTTTAGCCCCAGATTTTACATTTTTCAATGGGGTTAATGGATAAAACTGGCCCCTAAAATGTGTCCCACAATTTCTGCTGAATGTAGCAATACCTCATATGTGACTGTACAGTACTGCTTAGCCACACGGCGACACTCGGGAAGGACGGAGCGCTATTTCACTGCTGGAGTGCAGGTTTTCCTAGAATAGTTTACGGACTCCATATGCACAGAACCTAAATGCTAAAAAAGAGCAGAATACCCCCTCAAGTGACCCCATTTTGTAAGTTATACCCCTGCCAAACATGTGGATGGTAAATCTGATGTAGGCACACACTGGAGCTCTGGAGGGCGGGGGTGGGGTGGGGGAGGGGGGTAGCATTAAAACTTCGGAGCGCAGAATTTGCTTTATTTCTTTTGGGGGCGAGGAGCCATTTCACTTTTCCAGTGCCCTTGTGCTACCAGTAACGTGGAAGCCCCCTATATTTACATTGACAGATGATGGATCGGAGTGTTCTGTTTTTTTTGTGGATAGATTTGAAGCTTTTATTGGGAACATTTTACATAACATTTTGGATCATATTTATCCGGTGCTCTATGCTGAGCACTTATTTTGGGGTTTCCATCTAAATCTCTGGGTGACGTGATTCAGGTGACACCCCCCAGGGGATCCATTCATTATAATGAGGCAGCAGAGTTACTCTTCTGGGCTCCATCTGACCTCTGTTCAGCTTTGTCCTACTTTTCAGAGGTGCCCAAAACTGCGGCCGATCGCGCATTTATGCACACCTAAAAAGACGGACAACGCTGAATCACAGGCCAGACGGCGTCCAGTGTTGCCATCTGCCTTGTTTTAGGGAATCTTCCTCTGGGACTGTCATGTAAGGGCTTGTTTTTTGCGAAACGATTTGACGTTTTTATTGGTACCATTTTTGGTCACATGACATATTTTGATCGCTTTCTATTCTAATTTTTGGGGAAGGAAAATGACCAAAAACTGGCAATTCAGGAATTGTGTTTTTTTTTTATGCATGTGGTAAAATTGATAAGGCAGAGTTATTCTTCAGGTCTGTACGTTTACAGCGGTACCACATTAACCGTTTCCCGACCGCCCACTGTAGATAAACGTCGGCGCTTGCTGGGCTCTGTGCAGCGCCGACGTTTAAAAACGGTGGGCGGTCCCGCAGCGCTCAGGACCCCCAGGGTCCTGCAAGTGCTGCGATTCTGGTGCAGAGCGTTAGCTCTGACAGGGGACATCATTGGGACCTGATTGGATCAGGTCCCAATGATGTTAACCCTTTGCTATGTTCTATATGCCGCGATCTATAGTGATCGCGGCATATAGAAGATAGACAGAGGAGAGGTGGTCGTCTTACTTACCTCTCCGACGACCCCTGATACCTTCCAGGACCTGGCGTTGCTATGGCAGCTGGAGGTCACATGACCGCCTCCAGATCTGCCATATATGGTGTCCTGCCAGGGTCAACCTGCAGCTGAAGCCTGGCAGGACACACTGACTGTGAAACAGTCAGAAAAGATCTCATGTAATATAATACATGTCTATTACATTACATGAGATCAGTGAGCAGAAAAATAAAAATTAATGTCCCATACAGGGACTAAGTAAAAATGTAAAAAAAAAAGTAAAAAAAAATGTTTTTAAACTGTTAAAAAAAAATCACAAAATAAATAAAAATAAATAAATAAAATATTAAACCAATAAATCCATATATTTATGCAAAACCAAAAAAAGTACACATATTTGGTATCGCCGCGTCCGAAACTACCCAATCTATAAAACTGTCACACTAATTAACTCCTTCTGTGCACACCGTAATAAAAATAAATAAAAAACGGAGCAAAAAAATATGCTTTTTCATCATATCGCCAAACAAAAAGTGGAAAAAAATGCGATCAGAAAGCAAAATGGAAATAAAAATGGTACCGCTGAAAACGTCATCTTGTTCCGGAAAAAAAAAGCCACCATACAGCTCTATCAGCCGAAAAATAAAAAAGTTATACCTCTCAGAATAAAGCAATGCAAAAAAAATATTTTTTCTATAAAATTGGGTTATTGTGTAAAAGCGCCAAAACATAAAAAAAAATATACAGTAAGTGTAGTATCGCTGTAAACGTACTGACCCGAAGAATAATTCTGCCTTATCACTTTTACCACACGCAGAACGGCATAAAAAAAAACACCTCAAAAAACAATTCCTGAAGTGTTGGTTTTTGTTAATTTTACCTCCCAAAAAACGGAATAGAAAGCGATCAAAAAATGTCACGTACCCAAAAATGGTACCAATAAAAATGTCAACTCGTCCCGCAAAAAACAAGCCGTCACATGACTCTGTCGGCCGAAATATGGAAAAATTATAGGTCTCAAAATATGGCGATGCAAAAACTAGATTTTGCAAAAAAGGCGTCTCTTAGTGTGTGACAGCTGTCAGTCATAAAAACCCGATATAAATCTGGTATCTCTGTAATCGCACCGACCAGAAGAATAAAGTAATCTAATCAGTTATATCACACGAGGAACGGCGTAAAAAATAAATAAAACCAATTCTTCACCTGCTACTGATTTGTTTATTATGTCTCCCAAAGATCGCAGTAAGGCTCTGCTCACATTTATCTTGCGTTCTGCGCTGAGCACTTACACCAGAGTTTCCGTGTAAATCTCTGAAATACGTTATTCAGACGGAACCCATGACGGAAGATTCCCTGTAATGAGACAGATATAGGCCACTGTGGATGCCGTCTGGCCTGTGATCCCACGGTGTCATTTGATTTAGGCGTTAGTAAAAGTGCGGTTGGCCACAGTTTTGTGCACTTCTGAAAAAAAGGACACCGCTAAACAGAGACCAGACGGAGTCCAGAGTAACTCTGCTGCCTCATTCCAGTGAATGGATCCCGCAGGGGTTTCATCTGAATTACATCACTTGGAAATACAGATGGAAACCCCGATGTAAGTGCTCAGCCTAGAGCGCCGGATAAATGTTACGTAAAATGTTCCCAATAAAAGCTTCAACTCAGTCCTCAAAAAAAGCTAGTCCCCACTCAGGTCCGTCATCTGTTAAAAATATTGCAAGTTACTGGTAGCAGAAAGGCTCTGGAAAAGCGAAATGGCCCTTGCCCCCCAAAAGAAATTTAGAAATTTTTGTGCTCCCAAATCCAAATACCTATTCTACAATAATTTGTTCTCCAATTGTCAAATAGCACTCCGTACCCCCCAGATCTCGGCGTATCGCTGAGCGGTACAATACAGCCACATATGGGGTATTGACACTTTTAGAAGAAATTGTGTGACACATTTCGGCACCAATTTTACCCATTGCCCTGTGTGAAAATGTAAAATCTGAGGGTAAAACATTTTTTTGTGGTAAAAATATAATTATGCTTTTTTCACTGCCCAATGGTATAAATTTAAGAATTAAAAAATACTCACTACTTCCCTAGATGAATTCCTTGAGGTGTAGTTTACAAAATGGGGTCACTTGTGGGGGTTTCTGCTGTTTCGGCATGTCAGCGACTCTTCAAATGTGACATGGTGTCTGCAACCTATCCCAGCCAACATAGCGCTCCTTTCTCTTCCGAACCCTGCCGTACACCAAAGCAGTGGTTTTCTCCCACATATGGGGTATCGGCGTACTCAGGAGAAATTGCACAACAAATTTCATGGTGCAATTTATCCTGTTAGTTACCCTTATGATAATGCAAAATTAGGGAATGAAAAACATTTTTTGTGGGAAAAATATGAAAATTTTATTTTTATGGCTCAATATTATAAACTTCTGTGAAGCAGCTGGGGGTGCAAGGTGCTCACCACACATCTAGATAAGTTCCCTAAGGGGTCTAGTTTCCAAAATGGTGGCACTTGTGGGGGGTTTCCACTGTTTAGGCACATTAGGGGCTCCCCAAATGCGATATGACATCTGCTAATTATTCCAAAAAATTTACATTCAAAAAGTCAAATGGCGCTCCTTCCCTTTCAAACCCTGCCGTGCACCAAAGCAGTGGTTTTCCCCCACATATGGGGTATTGGCGTCTTCAGGAGAAATTGCACAACAAATTTCATGGTGCAATTTATCCTATTACCCTCATGATAATGCAAAATTAAGGGATGAAAAACGTTTTTGTGGGAAAAATGTGAAAATTTTATTTTTACAGCTCAATACAGGGGTTTCCACTGTTTAGGAACATCAGGGGCTCTCCAAACGCAACATGGCGTCTGCTAATTATTCAGACAAATTTTACATTCAAAAAGTCTAATGGCGCTCCTTCCCTTCCAAACCCTTCCCTTCCGAACCAAACAGTGGTTTTCCCTCACATATGGGGTATGAGCGCGCTCAAGAGAAATTGCACAAAAAATTTTGGGGTCCATTTTTTTCTGTTACCCCTGTGAAAATAAAAAAAATTGGATCTGAAGTAACATTTTTGTGAAAAAACTTAAATGTTAATTTTTTTCTTCCACATTCCAAAAATTCCTGTGAAGCACCTGAAGGTTTAATAATGTTCTTGAATGTGGTTTTGAGCACCGTGAAGGGTGCAGTTTTTAGAATGGTGTCACTTTTGGGTATTTTCTGTCATGAAGGCCCCTCAAAGTGACTTCAAATATGATGTAGTCCCTAAAAAAATGTTTTTGTAAATTTTGTTGGAAAAATGAGAAATCGCTGGTCAACTTTTAACCCTTATAGCTCCCTAACAAAAAAAAATGTTGGTTCCAAAATTGTGCTGATGTAAAGTAGACATGTGGGAAATGTTATTTATTAACTATTTTGTGTGACATATCTCTCTGATTTAAGGGCATGAAAATTCAAAGTTTGAAAATTGCAAAATTTTCTAAATTTTTGCCAAATTTCCGATTTTTTCACAAATAAACGCAAGTGATATTGAAGAAATTTTACCACTATCATGAAGTACAATATGTCACGAAAAAACAGTCTCAGAATCAGGGGCATCCGTTGAAGCGTTTCAGAGTAATTACCTCATAAAGTGACAGTGATCAGAATTGTAAAAATTGGCCTGGTCACGAAGGCAAAAACAGGCTCTGGTGCGAAGTGGTTAATATCGTTTTTATACAAAATATATATAGATTTTTTGCATCGCTTTATTCTGAGAGCTATAATTTTTTTATTTTTCCACTGATGGGGCTGTATGGCGGCTTGTTTCTTGTGGGACAAGATGACGTTTTCAGCGGTACTAATTTTATTTATATTTGTTTTTTTTATCGTGTTTCATTCCCCTTTTTTTTCCCAGTGGTATGATGATAAAGCATCGTTAGCCTCGTTTTTTTAAGGTTTTTTTGTGTGGCGTTCACTGAAGGGGTTAACTAGTGTGACACTTTTATAGGTCGGGTCGTTCCAGAATCGGCAATACCAAATATGTGTACTTTTTTTATTTTATTGTTATTTTTTTACATAAAAATGTGTATTTATTAGTGAATATGTTTTTTTTAATTATTATTATTTAATATTTGTTTTTATGTATTTGTATAAGTTTTTTGCCATTTATTTTTTACTTTTTACTTAGTCCCTTTATGGGACTTTCACTTGTTTCTCTTTGATCACAGGTATAATGTATTGCAATGTACTAGATTGCAGTGCATTCATTATACCTTTAGTGAAAGCTCCTGAGCCCATGCTGTGAGCATGGTTTCAGCAGCTTTCCGTAGCTTGGTGACCAGGGGGTCGTCATGACGACCCCTGGTCACCATGGCAATGATTGGGCCCCACGACATCGCAGGGCCACCGATCTGTCAGGGGGTTAACAGCCAGGGGTGGTGTTGACACTCCTACTAGCTGTTTAGTGCCGGAGATCAGCCACTGGCGGCACTGAACTCCGGCACTGATCGGGCTGGAGACGCTGATATTTCAGCATCTCCTGCACGATCATGCTGAGATCGGTCAGTCAGATTGACTGACTGATCGCAGCGATCTAGGTGTGCGGACCGACCATATGGCTCCCTGCACCCCATCTTGTGCTGCTCAGCTGTCACAGATAGCTGTCCGCCCTTATCTGTCACTGCGTGTTTACACACTGTGACAGTTTAACCCCTTAACAACATTTGCCGTACTAATACGCGTCTGTGCCCTGGGACTTAAGAGCCAGACCCGTATAAGGACGTCATGGCGATCGCGCGCGCACACAGGCTGTGCGGGCGCGATCGCCGCTGGGTGTCAGCTGATTGTCACAGCTGACACCCGGTACTATGTGCAGGGAGCGGTCCTGCATCGCTCCCAGCACATTAACCCCCGCGATGCTGCGATCGAAGTCGATCGCGGCATTGCGGGGGCAAGCGGAGGTGATCGCCGATACTCACCTCCTCTTCCGGCTTCCAGCGCAGTCTGCAAAGGCTTCCCGGGTGTTGCCATGACGACCCGATGTCGTCATGACAACATCCGGGTCACCAGACAGCAGGAAGATTGCTTGGACATGCGCAGTGCATCTCCAAGCAATCTTCACACTGTGCATTTCTGACAGCTTGCATGGCATAGGGATGGTGCTGCATTCCTGTGCCATGCAGGCGATCAGAGAAAAAAAAGTGAAAGTCCCAGAGTGGGACAAAGTAATAAAGTGTATAAACTGTGTGAAAGTGGAAAAAAAAATAAAAAAAAAATTTGCAAAAAAATAAAAAAAATAATCTACCAAAAATAAAAATATAATGTACCCATCAATAAATATTATTATAAAAAAACACAAAAAAACAATAAAAGTACACATATTTGGTATCGCCGCGTCCATCAGCCGAAAAATAAAAAAGTTATAGCTCTCAGAATAAAGCGATGCTAAAAAATATTTTTTTCTATAAAATAGCTTTTATTGTGTATAAGCGCCAAAACATAGAAAAATTATACAAATGTGGTACCGCTGTAAACGTACTGACCCGAAGAATAAAGCTACCTCATCAATTTTACCACACGCGGAACAGAATAAAAAAAAAAAAAAAAAAAAAACAATTCCTGAATTGTTGGTTTTTGTTTATTCTGCCTCCCAAAAATCGGAATAGAAAGCGATCAAAAAATGTCACGTGCCTGAAAATGGCACCAATAACAACGTCAAGTCATCCCGCAAAAAACGAGCCGTCACATGACTGTCTGCCAAAATCTGGAAAAATTATAGCTCTCAAAATATGGCGATGCAAAAACTAGATTTTACAAAAAATGCGTCTTTTAGTGTGTGACAGCTGTCAGTCATAAAAACCCCATATGATTCTGGCATTGCTGTAATCACACCGACCCGAAGAATAAAGTCGTCTAATCACTTATACCGCACAAGGAACAGCGTCAAAAATAAACTCTTGGGTTAGGATTGGGCTAGGGTTAGGGCTGGGTTTGGGGCTAGGGTTGTGCTGGGGCTAGGGTTGTGCTGGGGCTAGGGTTGTGCTAGGGCTAGGGTTGCGCTATGGTTAGGGTTGTGCTAGGGTTAGGGCTGGGGTTGGGATTTTTTTCAAAAGTAAGAAAAAAAGATGACGATATGGCGACTAGTGTTGAGAGCAAGTGCTCGCTACTTGAGTTTGCATCGGGTGCTCTGGTATGTATTGAGTATCGTGGGTATTTGAGTGACATGCTTGAGTCTCTGCCCCATATGCTTCGCGGCCAAAAAAGTTTACAGGGATTGCCTGCCATGCACGAGCGATCCCCGCATGTTTTTTTTTCGGTGTCTAATAACCGTGAAACATGCGGAGCAGGGACTCGAGCATGTCACTCGATCACACGCTTTACATTTTGCATACCTGAGTACCCGATGCAAACTCAAGTAGCGAGCACTTGCGCTCAAGAATAATGACAACTTATTCAATATGATGACCTAATGTAAACAAATTCTGTGCCGTACCTCTGGGTTCAAAATGTTCACTATACACCTTAATAAAATCCTTGAGGGGTATAGTTTCCAAAATGGGGACACTTGTGAGGGAGCTCCACTGTTTAGGCACATCACGGGCTCTCTAAACGCGACATGGTGTCCGCTAACAAATTGAATGGAAAATCCGCTCAAATTGTTAGCGGACGCCATGTTGCATTTGGAGAGCCCCTGTGTGCCCAAACATTGGAGCTCCCTCACAAGTGACCCCATTTTGGAAACTAGACCCCCCAAGGCACCTATCTAGATGCATAGTGAGCACTTGGAACCCCCAGGTGCTTCACAAATTGATTCGTAAAAATGAAAAAGTGAAAAAAAAAAAATTTTTTAATTTTTATGAATCAATTTGTGAAGCACTTGGGGTTCCAAGTGCTCACTATGCATCTAGATAGGTGCCTTGGGGGGTCTAGTTTCCAAAATGGGGTCACTTGTGGGGGAGCTCTAATGTTTAGGCACACAGGGGCTCTCCAAATGCATCATGATATCCGCTAACAAATTGAATGGAAAATCGGCTCAAATTGTTAGCGGACACCACGTTGCGTTTGGAGAGCCTCTCTGTGCCCAAACTTTGGAGCTCCCCCACAAGTGACCCCATTTTGGAAACTAGACCCCCCAAGACACCTTTCTATATGCATAGTGAGCACTTGGAACCCCCAGGTGCTTCACAAATTGATTCGTAAAAATGAAAAAGTGAAAAAAAAAACACTTTTTCATTTTTATGAATCAATTTGGGAAGCACCTGGGGTTCCAAGTGCTCACTATCAATCTAGATAGGTGCCTTGGGTGGTCTAGTTTCCAAAATGGGGTCACTTGTGGGGGAGCTCCAATGTTTGGGCACACAGGGACTCTCCAAATGCAACATGATATCCGCTAACAAATTGTCGGCTCAAATTGTTAGCGGATATCATGTTGCATTTGGAGAGTCCCTGTGTGCCCAAACATTGGAGCTCCCCCACAAGTGACCCCATTTTGGAAACTAGACCCCCCAAGGCACCTATCTAGATGCATAGTGAGCACTTGGAACCCCAGGTGCTTCACAAATTGATTCATAAAAATGAAAAAGTGTTTTTTTTTTCACTTTTTCATTTTTACGAATCAATTTGTGAAGCACCTGGGGGTTCCAAGTGCTCACTATGCATCTAGAAAGGTGCCTTGGGGGGTCTAGTTTCCAAAATGGGGTCACTTGTGGGGGAGCTCCAAAGTTTGGGCACAGAGGGGCTCTCCAAACGCAATGTGGTGTCCGCTAACAATTTGAGCCGATTTTCCATTCAATTTGTTAGCGGATACCATGTTGCATTTAGAGAGTCCCTGTGTGCCCAAACATTGGAGCTCCCCCACAAGTGACCCCATTTTGGAAACTAGACCCCCCGAACAGTGTTTCTTCCCCAAATATTGGGTATCTGCGTGCCCAGGGGAAATTGCACAACAAATTTTGGGGTCAATTTTTTTTGTTACCCCTGTGAAAATAAAAAAATTGGGTCTAAAGTAACATTTTTGTGAAAAAAGTTAAATGTTCATTTTTTTCTTCCACATTCAAAAAATTCCTGTGAAGCACCTGAAGGGTTAATAAAGTTCTTGAATGTGGTTTTGAGCACCTTGAGGGGTGCAGTTTTTAGAATGGTGTCACTTTTGGGTATTTTCTGTCATAAAGACCTCTCCAAGTGACTTCAAATGTGATGTGGTCCCTAAAAAAATGGTTTTGTAAATTTTGTTGGAAAAATGAGAAATCGCTGTTCAACTTTTAACCCTTATAGCTCCCTAACAAAAAAAATTTTGGTTCCAAGATTGTGCTGATGTAAAGTAGACATGTGGGAAATGTTATTTATTAACTCTTTTGTGTGACATATCGCTCTGATTTCAGGGCTTAAAAATTCAAATTTTGAAAATTGCAAAATTTTCAAAATTTTCACCAAATTTCCGTTTCTTTCACAAATAAACGCAAGTGATATTGAAGAAATTTTTCCACAATCATGAAGTACAATATGTCACGAAAAAACAGTCTCAGAATCAGGGGGATCAGTTGAAGCGTTCCAGAGTAATTACCTCATAAAGTGACAGTGGTCAGAATTATAAAAATTGGCCCGGTCATTAACGTGCAAACCACCCGCGGGGCTTAAGGGGTTAAAGCCATAACGGACACTGCACGGCAAGGAGCATTAACTTACACCTGCTCATGCCGTGCAGTGTCCGTCATTGGGCGTTATGGGGTTAATACCGCTGTCAAGTGTGATGGTGACATGTAACAGACTTTAACATAATGGCCATCAGTTCTAATGAACATGGGGCCACCGTGCAGTATGAATGCACATTGACGAAGGGTTACCTTGACTGCCGGATGACCACTTTAAAAAAATATATATATGGCTCTCAGAATATGGTGACAAAAGCCAAATTGTTTTTGTAAATGTTTTTATTTTATTTTTAGTTAGTAAATCATGAATAGAAATATATAGATTTGGGATCCCGTAACCATACTGACCCATAGAGCAAAGGTAACAGATCACCACCTGATTACCACAAAGTAAGCGGCGCTAGTACAAAACCTTGAAAAAGAAAATGTGGAATTACAGTTTTTCTCCTCACCGTTTCCACTTATTTCATAGAATAAGTTGTGTTCTGCAAAAAACAAGCCCTCTTGCGGCTATGTCGAAATATTACAAAGGTTATGATTCTTGTTACAAGGAGAGGAAAAACTAAGTTACAATATCCTGGGGAAAAGCTCTGTGTCTGCCTCCTGAAAACCTCCAGCTCAGGGTTTGTTACCCGACCGACGACATGTTTAACAGATTCCTTTGACTAAACCACCCTTCACATGTCCATATAATACCGGTACTGGAAAAATGGTACCGGTGTCATAAGTATTTTGGATCAGTGTGTCATCCGTGTGCCATCAGTGTTCCATCCGTGTGCAATTCATTTTTTTTCCACCATGACTTAAATATCAATTCCAAAGCTTCTCCTATACTTTGCAGTGTTAAACATGTACAGCACACGGTTGTCACAAGGATGTTTCACACGGAGCCAGAAATGTGTATTGGCCCTTGTAATCCATGCGGACGGGTCTCATGCAAAGATCTCCATAGATTATGATAGGTATGTGTGCATACGTGTCTTCAGTGCATGTGAAAGCGAATGCCACACGTGCTGAAAACATGTACATGTGAAGGAAGCTTTACACACTGTGTGAACAAGTATGAAAAGTCACCTCTTAATCATTGAATTAAGGTTTTCTCTTTTGGTTCATTGCCATGGGTATAAAATCCAGCATCTAAGCATGTAGTCTGCCTGTGCGAACAGTTGTGATAAAATGGCTCGTTCTAAAGAGCTCCCTGAATTCAGCATCTTGCTGTCATATGTTGTCACAAGTCAGTTCATGAAAGTTCAAATAAGACATGGCTGGGTGAGTTTGGTGTGGAAGAACATGACTGACCCTTCAAGAGACCTAACCTCAACTCCATCAGATAGATACCTTTTGGATTAACCAGAGATTACAAGCCAGGTCCCCTTGTCCAACATCAGTGTCTGACCTGATAACTGCTCTTCTGGAAGAATGGACAACAAATTGCACAGAAATATCCCCCAATTTTTTTTTTTAGAGTGGAAGCTTTATTAGCTGCAAAGGAAGATCAACTCCATGTTAATGACCCTGGATTTAAAAAGGAATGTCATAAAATTTCCTCCAGGAGTAATGTGTATGTGTCCCAATAATTTTATCCCTACAGTGTGTAATAGGTTCTGCTTCTTCCATGGTGAGAGGTGGAGACTGCTTCTCTGATGATGTGTAAATCTGGAGGTGAATGAGAATCATAATCAGTTTTGTTATATATTTTAGGAAGGAAGTCCCGAATAAGAGGCTTAAAGCGCCCAATAATTGAAGACAGTGAGGATGAGGAGGTGCAGCCAACGTAAGCACTAAATACGACTATCATTCGTTACATTGTATTGTAAGGCTATGTTCACATGTCTGGTAGTTATACCTGTTTTTGGATTTGTTAGGGGTGATAAAAAATGAAAAGATACAATGCAAAATTAGTTCATTCAAATAAGGACGGGAATGTCTTAAATTGTTTTCTTTTTTACTGCAATCTGTTTTTTAGCAGGATCATGTGCCGATTTGCCATGAGCGTTACCCGTTGGCCATCGCTCATAGCAGATGATCATTTTAACCATGTGTAGCACAAGTGATCGGATGAAAGCACCTTCAAGTCTTCTAAGGAAACTATTAAGGCCAGAAAAAAGTAAAAAAAAAATGTTTTTTTTTTTAAAAAATATAAACGTTCAAATCACCCCCCTTTTGCCCCATTCAAAATAAATGAATAATAAAACTAAAATATACATACAGTTATATGAAAAATTTGGGCACCCCTATTAATCTTAAGCTTAGTATTTTATAAAAATTGGTGTTTTTGCAACAGCTATTTCAGTTTGATATATGTAATAACTGTTGGACACAGTAATGTTTCTGCCTTGAAATGAGGTTTATTGTACTAACAGAAAATGTGCAATCTGCATTCAAACAAAATTTGACAGGTGCATAAGTATGGGCACCCTTATCATTTTCTTGTTTTAAATACTCCTACCTATTTTTTACTGACTTACTAAAGCACTCTTTTTGTTTTTGTAACCTCATTGAGCTTTGAACTTCATTGCCAGGTGTATGCATTCATGAGAAAAGCTACTTAAAGTGGCCACTTGCAAGTTGTTCTCCTGTTTGAATCTCCTCTGAAGAGTGGCATCATGGGCTCCTCAAAACAACTGTCAAATGATCTGAAAACAAAGATTATTCAACATAGTTGTTCAGGGGAAGGATACAAAAAGCTGTCTCAGAGATTTAACCTGTCAGTTTCCACTGTGAGGAACATAGTAAGGAAATGGAAGAACACAGGGACAGTTCTTGCTAAGGCCAGAAGTGGCAGGCCAAGAAAAACATCAGAAAGGCAGAGAAGTAGAATGGTGAGATTAGTCAAGGACAATCCTCAGACCACCTCCAGAGAGCTGCAGCATCAACTTGCTGCAGATGGTGTCACTGTGCATCGGTCAACTATACAACGCACTTTGCACAAGGAGAAGCTGTATGGGAGAGTGATGCGAAAGAAGCCGTTTCTGCAAGCACGCCACAAACAGAGTCGGCTGAGGTATGCAAAAGCACATTTGGAGAAGCCAATTTCTTTTTGGAAGAAGGTCCTGTGGACTGATGAAACCAAGATTGAGTTGTTTGGTCATACAAAAAGGCGTTATGCATGGCGGCAAAAAAACACAGCATTCCAAGAAAAACACTTGCTACCCACAGTAAAATTTGGTGGAGGTTCCATCATGCTTTGGGGCTGTGTGGCCAATGCCGGCACCGGGAATCTTGTTAAAGTTGAGAGGCGCATGGATTCCACTCAGTATCAGCAGATTCTTGACAATAATGTTCAAGAATCAGTGATTAAGTTGAAGTTAAGCAGGGGATGGATCTTTCAGCAAGACAATGATCCAAAACACCGCTCCAAATCTACTCAGGCATTCATGCAGAGGAGCGATTACAATGTTATGGAATGGCCATCCCAGTCCCCAGACCTGAATATCATTGAACATCTGTGGGATCATTTGAAGAGGGCTGTCCATGCTCGGCGACCATCAAACTTAACTGAACTGGAATTGTTTTGTAAAGAGGAATGGTCAAACATACCTTCATCCAGGATCTAGGAACTCATTAAAAGCTACAGGAAGCGACTAGAGGCTGTTATTTTTGCAAAAGGAGGATCTACTAAATATTAATGTCACTTTTCTGGTGAGGTGCCCATACTTATGCACCTGTCAAATTTTGTTTGAATGCAGATTGCACATTTTCTGTTAGTACAATAAACCTCATTTCAAGGCAGAAACATTACTGTGTCCAACAGTTATTACATATATCAAACTGAAATAGCTGTTGCAAAAACACCAATTTTTATAAAACATTAAGCTTAAGATTAATAGGGGTGCCCAAACTTTTTCATATAACTGTATATTGCTGCATTCTGAATCGCCCGATCTATCAAGATATAAAAAGAATTAATCCAAATGGTAAACGGTGTAACGAGAAAAAAAATCAAAACACCAGAATTAAGTTTTTTTGGTCGCTGCAACATCGCAATAAAACGCAATCACAAGCGATTAAAACATATATATATATATATCTACCTAAAAATATTATCAATAAAACCTTCAGCTCAGCGTGCGAAAAATAAGCCCTCACCCAGCCCCAGATCCTGAAAAAGGGAGACGCTACGGGTCTCGGAATATGGCGCCATTATAATTTTTTTTACAAACTTTAGAATTTATTTCACCACTTTAAAAAAAATAACCTATTCATGTTTGGTATCTGCAAACACATAATGACCTGGAGAATCATAATTGCAGGTCAGTTTTAGCATTTAGTGAACATGGTAAAAAAAAAAAACAACCAAGAGACAAGTGTAGAATTATACTTTTTTTGCAATTTTGACGCACTTTTGAATTTTTTCCTTTTTCTCCAGTACACGACATTGTAAAACCATTGATGTCGTTCAAAATTACTATTCGTCCCAGAAAAAATAAACCATCACAGGGACATATTAAAAAATAAAAAAGTTATGCCTCTGGGAAAAAGGGGAGCGAAAAACGGAAAATCCCAAGGTCGTGAAAGGGTTAAAGGACAGAAATCCTCAACTATACTGATTGTATTGATTGAACAGTACCACCATATACCACCATAGCATTACTGAATCTCTCTATACCATGTGTGGTTAATACCGTAACTAATACTGCCATATAGTTACTAAATTATACTTTTATAACATGATTTTAGAACCACCATACTGTAACTGAAAAACAGCATCATATTGTGACTTTATCACTTGGGGTCTGAGCTGTTTTGATGCCCAGCGATCAAAAAGTTATTTAATTCTAAATGCCCTCAGACTCATGAGATAGAAGTTGGCTAAACCCGGTGATTTTGGCTTGAATCGGTTAGCTTCCTAACGTCTGTGGGGACAGGCCTGATTCTAGCTTTTTTTTTTGGTGCCCAAGGCGAAAATTCAAGTGGCACCCCTCCCAGCAGTTCATGGTATACCTGCAGTGAATAAACACAATCCCATCATTGTTTTTTAGGTTTTGCTTTTAAGATATTCATTATGTGGTAAAAGTGACGTGTGAACATGATTCTCCAGGTCTTTGTGATTACAGTAATCCCAAACTTTCAGAGATTCTTATTTTTGTAAAAAAAAAACAACATTTAGCTTGTGATGCTTTTTTAAGGACCTGTTAGAACAATAAAAATATATCTATGAAGCTATGTGAGGGCTGTTTTTTGCACAGTAAGTTGAAATATTTATTGCTATCAATTCAGGGTGCATACATTTGGATGGCTTTTTGCTGTAAGAGGTGTGGTGACAAAAAAAAGTAGTTCTTCTATTTTTTTTTCTCTTTACTGCATATGTTAGTTCTTTTTATATTTTGATAGATCAGACTTTTAAGGATGTGGACATACCAAATTTTCTTTAATTGTTTAATTTGTGTTTAATGAGGGAAGACCGCACCAGATCCATGATCAGTAAATGAATACATCACCAGAACATTCCATCAGTACATGAATGGCACCAGCATCCTCATCAGTACTTAGATACAGCACCAAAACAACCATTAATACACTAATTCATTATTAGAACCATAATCGGTAATTGAATATAGCACTGGGACCATCATTATTAATTGAATACATCGCCAGAACCACCAACTGCACATGAATACAGTGAAGAGCAAAAGAGTATCAATCTTTTGAACTTTTGACTTTCAGGCTCCATATCTCACCATCCACTACTTATTTTATTGTGAGACTACCCTCATTTTATAGACAATCATCTTGTCTATCTCATATATAAACTTGAGTTGCAACTATTTGGCATATGATTAATTATGCAGATTCTTGTCATGTCACTGAACTGTTACTGTTTTGCTCCTAAAAATCTAAATACAATTTTTTATTATTTTATTAGTATTTTGTAAATCCACCTTTGGCTTTCAACACTGCCTGAATCCTTCTGGGCATGCTCTCGATCAGATTCAAACATGTCTTGACCGACATCTAATTCCGGGTCTCTTTTACATGTTCCCAGTTGGTGCATGCTCTTCGACTCGCTTGGATATGTATATAGTTTTTTATTCCATTCTACCCACAAGTGTTAAATTGGATTAAGGTCTGAGGTCTGTGGGGGCCAATCCAGCACTTCGACTTCATTGTCATTGAACCATTTATTTGCCAATCTCAACATATGCTTTGGGTCGTTGTCCTGCTGGAACACTATGTTGTCCTTTTCATACCGATGGTACTCGAGTGTACAAAGTAATTTGTCTTGTAGGATACTCACATATAGCTCAGCATTGAGACCACCATCGATTCTGGTAAAGTATCCAACGCCTTTAGCTGTGAAACAACCCCATATCATCAGGCTTCCTTCACCGAACTTGACAGTTCCTTCAATTTCTCCATCCTTTAGCCCCATTTTCCTTTGTTTCTTCCAGACCCATTTTCACCCATCATAGCCTAGTCTATTGACTTTTGTCCCATAGCTCCAAACCACCCGTTTCCTATCTTCTACAGTTCACTTTTCATACCTTTTTGCAAACTTGTGTCGACGCTTCTTATGATGATATTGAAGTCGATGCTTCTTCATCTTTTTTTGAGCTACCATTCAAGACTTGTGTAACATGCTTTACACGGTGCTTCCATAGACATCTGTGATCTCACTATTACGAAACTTACAAGTCACTCCAGCCCGTGATATTGGAAGCAGACTTTGCATCCGTAAGTATGGCAAAAGAGGTGACGGGGAATGCATGATTGGAGCAGTAGGCTGGTACTCAAAAGGAGTTGGATATGATAGAGACCTTGAAATGGTCTGGGAAGAAGCGCTCCCTGAAGGACGATACATTGCATACCGCATAGACTGCTCTTATCTAGGAGCGTCATCTGAGGTATCAGTGAGGAAGTGGTGGGTGCTGCCTTTCATGGTAATTGTAGGGTCTTGTGATGGTGTAGGTGTCTATCTGCCCTTTTTGACACCCTCCTGGTTAGGTAAAATGCAATATCCAAGTAGTTGTTGGTGAATTAAGACCCATGAGAACAATGAACATTTCTTCACTCCACATTTGCAAGTACAACTCCCTCTACCTTGATGGTTTTATCATTTAAAATAGTATTTTTCTTTTCACTTTGACTCTTAACACAGACCTTGATTTGTATGTTTCTACAGAAAGAAATTCACAAGAAATGAGGAAACCCCTCCGTCGTCTTTTGTGGCTTTTGAAAGTGACGTTTTATGAGTAATTTTGACAACATATAATAAGTTCAAGTTAAACTTCACTTAAAAGCTATGTTCACACATGTTGTGTTTTTTTAGCATTTTTTGCTGCAGATTTTTATGCAAATTTTCAGTTGTGTTTTGCAGTACCAGCAAAGTCTATGAGAAACCAGAATTCTCTGTTCACACATCATGCTTTTTTGTTGTTGTGTATTTTGTGCCTTGGTTGGGTTTTTGGAAAATAGAGCATGTCACTTCTTTCAGCATTTTTGTCAGTGTTTTTTCACCCATGGGAAATAATGGGTGGTTGTAAAGGGAAGTGTCCCAGGTTGTACATGTATATACATGCTAGCCATGCTTGCAGATAAGTATACATGTATATATTGGCCCCACATCTCCCCATGTGTTTCAGTCTGTTTGCTGCTGGAGGAGGTTTCAATAGAATGTCCAGCCATGTGCTAAATCTGGTTTTGCGAGTATGGTTGGACATGAACAAAGATCTTAGCCAGTGGGCGGGGAATAATACATCATTTCCTGTGACATGAAGCTGGACACTGGCTGGACTTAAAACCCCAGAATGCACATGTGCTCGGGCCCCTTAGACTCTTGAGGATGGACATAACAACACATGGCTGAGTATCTCTCTTCCCCTGTAACTTCTTTACTTACTAGCCCTACATACCCTGTACTAACCCTCCTAGATATTGATAGATATATATAGGCAAAGTTAGTATAGTTGGGTGGGCCGATATTGCATGAGTGATTAGCAAACGTGGGTGGAAAATATATTAGGTAATTGGGAATTGGGAATCCATTTTGTGTACTGTGTTAGTGTGATACCTAGTAGTATATTAACTGTAGACTTTTGTGTAATAAATACCTTTTATTAGCACACGGTTTTGTCTCAGTTGGTATATAGTATAAGGCACAGATAACGTTAGTGGAAATTAATTATTAATAGTCAAGTTTGATGTTAATAGTTAATATCGGACCTCAGTAGAGGTGTAGGAGAGTGCCCCCATTAATTACTGATATTTTGGAGGAAAATCACATCCTTATACAGTGGTGAAAAAAACGCTGAAAAAATGCACCAAAATTTGCAGCAGCGTTTTTGTTGGTGAAATATAATGGGGTTCTTTTTTAACAGAACTTTATGTACATGCATAAATAGAGACAGGACAGTGAAAAAAATCGCTGAAAAAACTCACAAAAAATGCATCAAAAAACGCAGCAAAACGTTTTTGACGCAGCTAATTTCCTGCCAGAGATTGTGTTTTGATGCAGTTTTCTGAAGCTGAAAAACACAACATGTGTGAACACAGCCAAAGTAAAACTTAAAGGGTTTACCCGCAAAGTTAATTTTAATCAATAGATCTTGATAATAATAAATTCCACAATTGGATGTGTTTAAATAAAATGTTCCTGTGCTGAGATAATCTTATAAATGGGCCCCTGCTGTGTACTGTGTAATGGCTTTGTCTGACGGTACAGGGACATGGACAGATAATTCCACAGCTCCTGGGAAGGGGGAGACGCAAAAGAGTCTACAGACATTACAGGACTGGATCACAAAAAATTCTTTCTTTGAGGTAAAACATTTTTTAAAAACAGGCAGGGAAATGTTTTATCTCACATTCATTTTCAAGGAAAACGAACGAGTGCAATCCGATAAAAAATTGGATTCTACTTTGACCAATATTAATCTATGAGTTACCGCTCATCTGTAATTTTTTTCACAGCTGAAATCGGACTTAGAAAAAAAATCGCAAGTCAATGGGTGCGAGAAAAAAAAATCACACGGCTCTCGGACCTTGCGAGTGCCGTTCAATTTTTAAATACCCAGAATCAGTTAATTTATTTGAAAGAAACACACAGACTCCTTTAATAAATCTAAATTTAACTAATAACATAACACCCATTCCATTGAAGCCGATGTCAATTGAAATAAAATAATAAAGCATCATCATCCTCACCTGTCCCTGACGTGAATAAAATCATCCATTTGTTGCGCGACAGGTCTAGGTCTGCTACATCAAGATGGCAGGCTGTATTGTCGCAAGATACGACTATACAGTCTGCCATCCTGCAGAGACAATTATCTGTGCAAGCTTGCGCACCTCAGTGTGCTGGCAGAAAGGTCATCGGAGTCCTTATCCAATGAACTCTGTTCACCTCACTGACATTAACGCATGTGCGGTGAGAACTTTCCCACAGCACTGCAGTAAAAAAAGAACACAGTTTGTAACGTGTGTTTTCACAGCGCAAATGCACCCAAAAACACATGCATATAAAAAAAATGATGTGGGTTCCCCCCTACTTTTTATAACCAGCCTTTGTAAAGAACAGAGGTGTGCTCTTGTATTAACAAGATAGGAAGGTCCATAGATATTGGCCCTTTCCCAGCCTAAAAATAAAAGCCTGCAGTTACCCCAGAATTGGCGCATCAATGAGATGCGCCAACTCAGGCTCTTTGCTGGCTTTTCCTGATTGCGATGGTGCAGTGGTAATTGGGGTAGTAGTTTTATCAGGTTAATGTCAGCTTTGTAATGTAATGATTGACAAAAGTCTGGGATGGGCTGAAATGTTTTGTATGTGGACCTCCATTAAAAAGAACTTTTCATCAGCCACGTGAGTGACGGGATTCGTCATTTTAAGCCTTGTAATGTCAGCTGGCATCAAAACCAAGGGTTAGTAATGGAGTGGTGTCTATCAGACATCCCCATTACTAACCCAGTAATAAAAAAAAAACAAAAGCACACACACACACACACAGGAAAACATAGTTTATTTTAAAGAACACTCCCCCACACCTCGTTCACCTATTTATTAAAAAGCAAAAAAAAAACCATGAAGATCCAACGTAATCCAGCCAATCAGAAGAAGTCCAAAAATGGGAACCTGAAAGACATAAAAGGAAAGTTAAATAAATAAAAGGAAGAAACTCTCGCTCATTCGCCAATTTATTTTTAATTTACAATCTCTGCACCTGCGACGTAACCCATTGGGGTTCCCACGACATCTAACGATTCTGTACAGCAAGCTATGGAGCGTCGTTTTGAGAACCATGCTTCATAGGTCACTCCCGGTTATGTCTCACAACCGATAACGTCAGTAACTTAGTAATGTCATCGCTCATGAGTAGTGTTGAGTGATACCTTCCGATATCAGGAAATATCGGATCGGATTGGATCGGGCCGATACTCAAAAAGTATCGGATATCGCCGATTCCGAATCCGGAAACCAATGCAAGTCAATGGGACACAAATATCGGAATGAAAATAAACCCTTTCTTTCCTTGTAGGTTAATTCTACATGAAGGAAAACAACTAACAATAATGTAGAATGTATTGGGGGAGGTGGTTGCCCAAATCGATGGGAACAGTGCTCACAGTGAAGCATGAAAAGCCGGCAATTCAGCAGAGGCATACACCGGTACCCGACAATTTAGAACAGAAAGAATAGAGCTTCACACATAGATTAGATAGATAGAAACATGTCAGTCACATATGTAAGAAGTACAGTGACAGTGTTGCTTACTGTACTTGTCATTTAGTGTAAAGGATTTATTTAAAAAAATAATAGTGTTTTCATGCACTGTCTCTTTAAAAAAGCCGGCCGGCAATTCAGCAGCGGTACCCGACAATTTAGAACAGAAAGATAGAGCATTACACATAGATTAGATAGATATTATGTATGTGACTGACATGTTTCTAAGTACAGAGACAGTGTTGGTTACTGTACTTGTCATTTAGTGTTAAAATAAAGGATTTATTAAAAAAAAAATTGGCTTGGGGTTCCCCGTAATTTTAGGCTCTAGCGGAGGTTAAACAGACGGCTGGGGCAGATGTTTGAAGTCTGGGAAGGGGGTAATACCCATGGAGCTTCCCAGGCTACTAATATCAGCCCCCAGCTGAATACCTAGCCTTTACTAGCTATTAAAATGGGGGACCCCCCCCAAAAAATGACGTGGGGTCCCCCTTATTTTAATAACTAGCAAAGGCTAGGCAGACAGCTGGGGGCTGATATTAATAGCCCAGGAAGGGTGCCATGAATATTGGCACCCTCCCAGGCTAGAAACACCAGCCGTCAGCCGCCCCCAGAAATGGCGCATCCATAGGATGCGCCAATTCTGGCACTTAGCCTCGCTCTTCCCACTGCCCTGTAGCGGTGGCAGTGGGGTAATAGGGCTGGGGTTGATGTCAGCTTATAATGCCAGCTGACATCAAGCCCAGGTTAGTAATGGAGAGGCGTCTATAAGACACCCCCATTGCTAACCCCATAGTCAAAGTTACAAAAAAACACAAACACCCAGAATAAAGTCCTTTAATTGAAATAAACACACAATTCTTTATTGTTCTAAATTAAACCATACTTACCATCACGCCCATTCCAGCTGAAGCCAACGATCTCCTGCAATAAAAGAAAAATAATAAAGCAACATCATCCTTACTTTTCGATGGTTCCCAGGACAGCTCCAGCTCTGCTACATCGAGATGACGGGCTGGACCGCAGCAGAAAGCTGCCATCCAGCCTGACATACCGCAGACACTGAGAAGCGCAAGTATGCTTGCGCTCCTCAGTTTCTGGCTGTGACGGCATCCAGATGAGCCGACAATGAACTCAGCTCACCTCATGCACGTTACTGACAGCGTGGGAGAATTCTCCTGCGCATGCGGTGAGCGTGAGAGAATTCTCACGCTGAAGCGCATAGTGCAGCAGAATTTTCCCACGCTGTCAGTGACGTGCATGAGGTGAGCTGAGTTCATTGGACATGACCTCGGCTCATCTGGATGCCGTCACAGCCAGACACTGCAGAGCGCAAGCATGCCTGCTCTTCTCAGTGTCTGCGGGATGACAGGCTTGATGGCAACTTTCTGCTGCGGTCCAGCCTGTCATCTCGATGTAGCAGAGCTGAAGCTGTCGTGGGAACCATGGAAAGGTAAGGATGATGTTGCTTTATTATTTTTCTTTTATTGCAGGAGATCGTTGGCTTCAGCTGGAATGGGCGTGATGGTATGTATGGCTTAATGTAGAACAATAAAGAATTGTGTGTTTATTTCAATTAAAGGACTTTTTTCTGGGTGTTGTGTTTTTTTTAAATACTTTACTAGAAATTCATGGCGGTCATGTCTAATAGTGGCGTGACCCCATGAATTTCGGGCTTAGGGCCAACTGATAATGCCAAACTGGCCCTAACTCCTTTATTACCCAGTGAGCCACCGCACCAGGGCCCTGGATGAGTTGAGTACAGCGCCAGAAGATGGCGCTTCTATGAACGCGCCATTTTCCGAGGTGACTGTGAACTGCAATTTGCAGTGGGGGGGGAGGGGGCAGAAAGATTGGGCCTCCCAGCGCTGCGGATACCAGCCCCCAGCTGCCTAGTTGTACCTGGCTGGACACAAAAATAGGGCGAAGCCCCACGTATTTTTTTTTTTTAATTATTTCATGAATTTCCTGAAATAATTTTTTCAAAATTGACATGGGGCTTCGCACTATATTTGTGTCCAGCCAGATACAGCAGGCAGGAACGGGCAGCCCCCAACCACCAGCTGCCTATTTGTACCTGGCCGGACACAACAATATAGTTAAGCCCTTTTTTTCTTAATTGTTTCATGAATTTCATGAAATAATTAAAAAAAAAATATGTGGTGCTTCGCACTATTTTTGTGTCCAGCCAGGTACAACTAGGCAGCTGGGGGCTGGAATCTGCAGTGCAGGGAGGCCCAAGCTTTCTGCCCCCCCCCCGCTGCAAATTGCAGTCCGCAGCCACCCCCGGAAAATGGCGCGTTCATAGAAGCGTCATCTTCTGGCGCTGTACCCAACTCATCCAGGGCCCTGGTGCGGTGGCTCACTGGGTAATAAAGGGGTTAGGGCCAGCTTGGTATTATCAGCTGGCCCTAAGCCTGAAATTCATGGGGTCATGCCAATATTAGACATGACCGCCATGAATTTCTAGTAAAGTATTTCAAAAAACACAACACCCAGAATAAAGTCCTTTAATTGAAATAAACACACAATTCTTTATTGTTCTAAATTAAACCATACTTACCATCACGCCCATTCCAGCTGAAGCCAACGATCTCCTGCAATAAAAGTAAAATAATAAAGCAACATCACCGTTACCTTTCCATGGTTCCCAGGACAGCTTCAGCTCTGCTACATTCACATGACAGGCTGGATCGCAGCCGAAAGCTGCCATCCAGCTTGCCATGACGCAGACACTGAGAAGCTCAGGCATGCTTGCGCTCGTCAGTGTCTGGCTGTGACGGCATAAAGATGAGCCGAGGTCATGTCCAATGAACTCAGCTCACCTCATGCACGTCACTGACAGCGTGGGAAAATTCTCCTGCACTCAGCGCTTCAGCGTCAGAATTCTCCCACGCTGCATGAGTTGAGCTGAGTTCATTGGACATGCACGTCACTGACAGCGTGGGAAAATTCTCACTCTGGAGCGCTGAGTGCAGGAGAATTTTCCCACGCTGTCAGTGACGTGCATGAGGTGAGCTCATGTCCAATGAACTCAGCTCACCTCATGCACGTCACTGATAGCGTGGGAAAATTCTCCTGCACTCAGCGCTTCAGCGTCAGAATTCTCCCACGCTGCATGAGTTGAGCTGAGTTCATTGGACATGCACGTCACTGACAGCGTGGGAAAATTCTCACTCTGGAGCGCTGAGTGCAGGAGAATTTTCCCACGCTGTCAGTGACGTGCATGAGGTGAGCTCATGTCCAATGAACTCAGCTCACCTCATGCACGTCACTGATAGCGTGGGAAAATTCTCCTGCACTCAGCGCTTCAGCAGGAGAATTCTCCCACGCTGTCGGTGACGTGCATGAGATGAGCTGAGTTCATTGGACATGAACTCGGCTCATCTGGATGCCGTCACAGCCAGACACTGAGGAGCGCAAGCATGCCTGCGCTTCTCAGTGTCTGCTGCATGGCAAGCTGGATGGCAGCTTTCTGCAGCGATCCAGCCTGTCATGTGAATGTAGCAGAGCTGAAGCTGTCGTGGGAACCATGGAAAGGTAAGGATGATGTGCTTTATTATTTTACTTTTATTGCAGGAGATCGTTGGCTTCAGCCGGAATGGGCGTGATGGTAAGTATGGTTTAATTTAGAACAATAAAGAATTGCGTCTTTATTTCAATTAAAGGACTTTATTCTGGGTGTTTGTGTTTTTTTTTTTACTTTGACTATGCTCCATTACTAACCTGGGCTTGATGTCAGCTGGCATTATAAGCTGACATCAACCCCAGCCCTATTACCCCACTGCCACCGCTACAGGGCAGTGGGAAGAGCGAGGCTAAGTGCCAGAATTGGCGCATCCTATGGATGCGCCATTTCTGAGGCGGCTGACGGCTGGTGTTTCTAGCCTGGGAGGGGGCCAATATTCATGGCACCCTTCCTGAGCTATTAATATCAGCCCCCAGCTGTCTGCCTAGCCTTTGCTAGCTATTAAAATAGGGGGGACCCCACGTCATTTTTTTGGGGGGTCCCCCATTTTAATAGCTAGTAAAGGCTAGGTATTCAGCTGGGGGCTGATATTAGTAGCCTGGGAAGCTCCGTGGGTATTACCCCCTTCCCAGGCTTCAAACATCTGCCCCAGCTGTCTGCTTAACCTCCGCTAGAGCCTAAAATTACGGGGAACCCCACGCCAATTTTTTTTAAAATAAATCCTTTATTTTAACACTAAATGACAAGTACAGTAAGCAACACTGTCGCTGTACTTCTTATATATGTGACTGACATGTTTCTATCTCTCTAATCTATGTGTGATGCTCTATTCTTTCTGTTGTAAATTGTCGGGTACCGCTGCTGAATTGCCGGCCGGCTTTTTTAAAGAGACGGTGCATGAAAACACTATTTTTTTTTTAAATAAATCCTTTACACTAAATGACAAGTACAGTAAGCAACACTGTCACTGTACTTCTTATATATGTGACTGACATGTTTCTATCTATCTAATCTATGTGTGATGCTCTATTCTTTCTATTTTAAATTGTCGGGTACAGATGCTGAATTGCCGGCCGGCTTTTTTAAAGAGACGGTGCATGAAAACACTATTATTTTTTTAAATAAATCCTTTACACTAAATGACAAGTACAGTAAGCAACACTGTCACTGTACTTCTTATATATGTGACTGACATGTTTCTATGTATCTAATCTATGTGTGATGCTCTATTCTTTCTATTCTAAATTGTCGGGTACCGCTGCTGAATTGCCGGCCGGCTTTTTTTAAGAGACGGTGCATGAAAACACTATTATTTTTTTTAATAAATCCTTTACACTAAATGACAAGTACAGTAAGCTGAGCGCTGCCATCCAGCTTGTCATCCTTCAGACACACTGCAGAGCGCAGGCATTATGGGAACTTCCAATTCCGGTATTCAATATTCTAAAAGTATCGGAACTCAGTATCGGAACTCCGATACCGCGACTATCGGTCGATACCCGATTTTTCAGTATCGGAATGCTCAACACTACTCATGAGACATGACCGGGAGTGACCCGTGAATCGACCTATGAGCCCATTCCAATAAAATGAAGGTAAACTATTTCATCAACTGTTGTGTTCAAACTTTTTATTGGTACTGTACATGAGCATCCCTTTATAGTGAACCCCTTCAGTGCTGTTACTTTTTCTTCTCTTTGTAATTTATTACTCAAGAAGCTGTCCTCTTTTCTCATATATCCTGAAGTTCTAAATGTTGCAGGGGTTGTCCGGTCAAAATGGATAAGTCTGCAGTCACACTGTGTGACTGCAGACTCATGAATCCCCCTAGCACAGGCACTTTGCGCTATGGGGATTTGCCGATATGAGACCCGGGACCGGAGGCTATGTATGTGTTTTACATACCCCTGGCCAGTCAGCGCCGCCTCGCTTCGTTCACTTGTATGGAGCGAGGCCAGGCCCTGTCTAGTGCCGTGGATTGCCAGTAGGAGCTTCGACTAGAAGACGCAGCCTCGCTCAATACAAGTGTATGGAGAGTGAGGCCTGTCCACTGGCCAAGGGTATGTATAACACATGCATACCCTCCATTACCAGGTCTCATACTGGCAAATCCCAGCATCGCACAGTGCCTGTGCTGGGGGTTGGGATTCATAAGTCTGAAGTCACATAGAGTGACTGCAGACTTATCACTTTTGACCAGACAACCCCTTTAAATTTACTTGGTTTCATGTATGTGTATGTGAATGGTTAAAGTGGATCTGTCTCCAGATTTCACAATCCTTCCTCTTCTGCTACTGGTGACATCTCTCACTGCTAAGTGCAAACAAATACCGTGGGTATGTAAAGTATTCAGACCCCTTTAAATTTGTCACTTTTTTTCATTGTAGCCATTTGGTAAATTCTAAAATGTTCATTTTTTTCTCATTAAAGTACACTCTGCACCCCATCTTGATTGAAAAAAAACAGAAATATAGATGACTCGCCCCCTGGGCCGTGGGGCACGCGGATCCGGGCGATAGGGAGACGATGGGGGTAGTAGTGGCGGCCCGGTCCCGCGGCTCAGGGTGTTCAGACCAATGGTAGTCTGCTACGTGCTTCAGATGATGTCCGACTACGCCACCCGTGGATTTGCGGTCATTAGGTACCGCCGCTGCAAGGCAGACCGCTGGGGCTGATGATGTGTGCAGCTGGGATGGTGTGACTCCCCACGGGAAGAGTGCGGCCCCAGGGCAGTGTAGTGGATGCAGGGGGTGATGGTGGTTAGAGTCCCAGTACTGGTAGTGCCGGAGGAGCGAAGGAGCACACGAACAACAAGTTACAGTCCAGGGTCTTTACTCACAGTTCGTTTGTTCCGGGTCACTTTCGTCGGCAGTGACCGCCCGAGCCGTGCTGCGTCCACCAGGTGAGGGGCTCGGTCAACTCCCAGGCAGTTCAGGAGCATGGCACAGGACCCCCTTTAATCCTTTCTCTGGCCTGCCTCACCAGTGACTCGCTTTTGTCCAGCTGCAGCGGATCTGTGCGGTTAAACGTGGGCCCCGTCCTCCGCTGTCCTATATGGTGCCTTCCTAGCAGGTTTGATGAGGTGTCGCACCAATAAATGATCACGACGACCGGTCTTTGGCTGAGGGTAGTTTCTCCTCCACCAACTTGGGATCCGGTACCCTTAATCTGCCTGACCCTTCACCCTGGATTCTCGTGGGTTCTTAGGGTCCCTTCCACCTTCTTGTTCCTGAGCCCTTCTGTTTCTCTCTCTCTTCTTCTCTTTCTCTGTTCCTTTCTGTTCCTTTCTCGTGGAGCTGGGATGAGACTTAATCACAGCTCCCTTTCACCTCCTCTCTCTCTCTCCCTCGGCCTCTCTCTAGGCCCGCTCCAGAGTGGAGCTCCTACAGAGCCTCCACTCCCGGTCTTCTCCTCTGGCTGAACGAACCTAGATCTAAGATGGTGCCCACCTTTTATACCTCCCTCTGACCATGAGCCCAGGTGACCAGCAACCAATGAGCTCCTTCCTACGCTCAGGAACCAACCCCTATCTGCCCCTACAGCACTGGGTGTTCCACCCCCCTCCCCACTCCAGGCAGGGACATAGTCGGGCGTGCCTGCACTTCTGTCTAGTGGGAGCACCGTTGAGCTGTCCCTCGGAAATGGTGTGTGTGTGCTGTATGCAGCTAACTGAGCCCTGGTCCATACTCCATCCTTACCTGGGAGTGGAATATCACACCTCTGGTCTGAGGTGCAATACCCCTGTAGCGGCCGAACCCTCGGGGCGCTACATAGACATTTTTGCAAATTTATTAAAAAATAAAAACTGAAATATCATATGGTCATAAGTATTCAGACCCTTTGCTCAGACACTCATATTTAAGTCACATGCTGTCCATTTCCTTGTGATCCTCCTTGAGATGGTTCTACTTCTTCATTGGAGTCCAGCTGTGTTTAATTAAACTGATAGGACTTGATTTGAAAAGGCACACACCTGTCTGTATAAGACCTCACAGCTCACAGTGCATGTCAGACCAAATGAGAATCATGAGCTCAAAGGAACTGCCCAAGGAGCTCAGAGACAGAATTGTGGCAAGACACAGATCTGGCTAAGGTTGCAAATGAATTTCTGCATTACCCAAGGTTCCTAAAAGCAAAGTGGCCTCCATAATCTTTAAATGGAAGAAGTTTGGAACCATCAGAAGTCTTCCTAGACCTGGCCGTCCAGCCAAACAGAGCAATCATGGGAGAAGAGCCTTGGTGAGAGAGGTAAGAAGAACCCCAAAATCACTGTGGCTGAGCTCCAGAGATGCAGTAGGGAGATGGGAGAAAGTTCCACAAAGTCAACTATCACTGTAGCCCTCCACCAGTTGGGCCTTTTTGGCAGAATGGCCCGATGGAAGCCTCTCCTCAGTGCAAGAAATATGAAAGCCTGCATAGAGTTTGCTGAAAAACACATGAAGGACTCCAGACTATGAGAAATAAGATTCTCTGGACCGATGAGACGAAGATAGAACTTTTTGGTGATAATTCTAAGCGGTATGTGTGGAGAAAACCAGGCACTGCTCATCACCTGCCCAATACAATCCCAACAGTGAAACATGGTGGTGGCAGCATCATGCTATGGGGGTCTTTTTCAGCTGCAGGGACATGACGACTGGTTGCAATTGAAGGAAACATGAATGTGGCCAAGTACAGAGATATCCTGGATGAAAACCTCTACCAGAGTGCTTTGGACCTCAGACTTGGCCGAAGGTTCACCTTCGAACAAGACAATGACCCTAAGCACACAGCTATAATGACAAAGGCGTGGCTTCAGAACAACTCTGTGACCATTCTTGACTGGTCCAGCCAGAGCTCTGGCCTAAACCCAATTGAGCATCTCTGGAGAGACCTGAAAATGGCTGTCTACTAACGTTCACCATCCAACCTGACAGAACTGGAGAAAGGAAGAATGGCAGAGGATCCCCAAATCCAGGTGTGAAAAACTTGTTGCATCATTCCCAAGAAGACTCATGGCTGTACTAGCTCAAAAGGGTGCTTCTACTCAATACCGAGCAAAGGGGCTGAATATTTATGACCATGTGATATTTCAGTTTTTCTTGTTTAATAAATTTGCAAAAATTTCTACATTTCTGTTTTTTTTCAGTCAAGATGGAATGCAGAGTGTACTTTAATGAGAAAAAAAGTAACTTTTTAGAATTTACCAAATGGCTGCAATGAAACAAAGAGTGAAAAATTTAAAGGGGTCTGAATACTTTCTGTACCTACTGTATATTGTCCTCTATTTGGTTCTTCCTGAACCTTGGTATTTGGTGATTCTTCCTATGGTCAGAATGCACCTAGGTCTTTCTAGGGTCTCAACTGATGTAATATTACTTTTTCTTTCCTTAAAGGGAACCTGTGACATGAAAGAAGCTATTTTTCTGCATATATGGGGTTAATCTGCAGATTAATAGCGTTCTCAACCTGCCCAGCACTTAGACCCCTACTGTCATGAGGAAATGATCTTTATTCCTCCTTTTAGCATTCTGGCTTCAGTCACGGGCGGCGCCGGCGCGGGTTCAGTCACCGTTCTCTGTATAGAGAGCGGTGGCTGTAACCTCGTCCCCGCCAGTGATTGACAGCCAGCCCTACTGCTGAGCTGCTGTAAGTCAGTGCAGGGGGAGTGTTTGCAGCCACTTCTCACTATACGCAGAGCGGTGACTGAACCCGCATCTACGCCACTCCCGAGACTGAAATCCAATGGATGCCGGGAGAAATAAAGTTCAGAGCAGGGTTAATCTGGAGGTTATCCCCATATCTGCAGTCTGATTGTGTTTTTTTCAGGTGACAGGTTCCCTTTAAGGAAAGAACCATTTTTTATTGTAGTTAATAATTCTTACATGCATGTAGTAATGTCTTTTTTTTTCTTAAATCTGCAGTGCAAGTGGGCCTAGCGAACAACTCTACGAGCATTCAGAAGGTATAATGAAATCTATGACTTTATATTTTATTGATTCCAAACTTTTTATAGGTTTTATAAAATGTACATATAAATAATAGCTTGACACCGGCATTAAAATCTAAAAGGGAATTTGTCGGCAGGTTTTACTACTCATCTGAGAGGAGCGTAATGTAGACAAATAGAAGCTGAATCCAACAATGTATCACTTAGATTACTGGGTGCAGCAGTTCTGACCCAATCAGAGCTTTTAGATTTAGAATGAAGCAGAGCTGAGAAAGCTGTCCCCACCCACACCAGGCTCTCCATGTTCAAAGTCCATAGACGGTGTGCTGCTTATCACAGCAGGGGGCGTTGCTGGACTAGTGTTGTCCAGCAATGTTAATCTCTTCATGATAAATCCTTGACAATTACTAAGCACGCACTTTGACAAATGACCAATGAGGCGGTGGCTGGTCACCGGGTCAGGTGAGTGCCAACCCACCAATCATGATCCGCCAGGTCACGGACATGCTCAGTTCGGCAAATCCTGGACTTAGATTCCACAAGCCCTGTCTCCTTCTGCAACCCAGGCTTAACATTGCTAGGCACAACTACCTGGGAGATAAACAGTGCTCGCGGACCAGCTAGTCGTTGGGGCTGACGGCGATTCTGAGACCATAGAAGGTCCTGGACCCATTTCGAATCCAGCACCAGACCGACACCTAACAGTAGTGTTATACATCAGTTGTGTAGGACAACCTGACAAACACTACACAACTGACGTATGACAACCTGACGAACACTACGTCAGTTGTGTAGTGTTTGTCAGGTTCTCATACGTCAGAAATTAATTTAATAGTCCATCGAAGTATGGTACCTTTTGAAGCAGTCTTTCATACACAGGCCAGGTTTGTCAGGGCAGTTGTCACATTGATAAATGGTGTCCTTGCGTATTCCACTTTTATAACACACTCGGCACCTCTTTTGTGACTTTCCTTTTTTTCCGCTGTGAGGGATCTGCCCTGGGAAATGCTGGCCTGGTACAATTCTCAGTCCTTCAATTCCGGAACTACTAGGGCCTGCTCCGTCACCGCTGCCAAATATCAGGGCCTTGATAACAGTCTCCTGGAAGTGAAGGTACGACGTAGAAGTCTGGCTTGCAAGTTGTGACAGAAGGAAAGCGTTGTGCATTGCCATCTGTACAATGTGCACGGCCAGCTTCTTATACCATACCTTGGCCTTTCTGAAAGCACTGTAGGGCTGGAGGACTTGATCTGAGAGATCAACTCCCCCCATGTACTTGTTGTACCCCACTACACAGTCTGGTTTGGCGACCTGTGTAGTGGAACCTCTTACAGAGCTGAGGGTGCTGCCATCACCATGTATGGTGGTCAACAAAAGGACATGCCTCTTGTCCTTGTACTTGACCATCAGCAGGTTGTCGCTACATTGGGCTATGCTCTCACTGTTATGATCTGCTACAGAGACTAAGGAAAGAGAGGAGATCTGTCCCTACAATAGAACTAAACTAGATCCCTACGATGTAACGGGGAACCTGATCCTGCGATCAGACCCGCTAAAGTCCTAGGCTAGTCTGAACGCAGACCTATAGATGTGAGGGAGGGATCCCTACAAGATCTAGGGACTGGGAAAAGTTGGACACCCCCTAGCAGAAATAGTAGCAGTCAAAGACAAACACACAACAAAAAGCAAAGGGGTCAAAAGACCTAAACTAACAGAGAACGGCAACAGAGCAACAAGCTAGCTCAGCAGTAGTAAATACAAATGAAGTCCAGCAAAGCCAGGAGGGCGGAGCCGGATTAAATAGGCAAAAATGGTCATGTGACCAGCAAACTAAAAAAAACCTAACAGGAGAGTTGTAACAGTACCCCCTCTTCTAAGAGGATCCTCCGGATACCCTAGGCCCAGGCTTACCAGGAAACCTCCTGTGAAACGCTCGGACAAGTCTGGGGGCAGAAACATCATCCGCCCTCACCCATGAGTTATCCTCAGGTCCGACACCCTTCCAAGCGACGAGATACTGCAAACTCCCTCTATACCGTCTAGAATTTAGGATGCGGGAAATTTCATATTCCCTGTCCTCCACCACCGGAGGAACAGTGGCAGAGGCGTCACCATCCGACACATCAGCTTTTTTCAACAGAGAAACATGAAACACCGGATTAATCCTCCAGGACGTAGGAACCTCCAGCCTAACAGCAGATTGGTTAACTATCTGAAGTACCTTAAAGGGCCCTACGAACTTGGGACCCAATTTTTTAGAAGGAATCCTCAATCGCAGATTCTTAGAGGACAACCAAACCATCTCACCAACAGCAAACAAAACCTCTTGCCGTTTCCTATCAAAGTACCTCTTAAATTTTTTGTTAGCCTCCTGAAGATTACCACGCACATCCGTCCAAACTCTCTCCAAATCACCAGAAAAACTCTCCTCCTCAGGCACAGCCGAAACCAATTTGGAAAATGACCCAAAAGACGGATGTCTCCCAGAACAACAAAAAAAAGGCGAACACCCAGCAGAAGAGGATGTATGGTTGTTAAGAGCAAATTCAGCAAGTGGCAGAAACTCAGACCACCCCTCTTGATTGTCTGCCACAAAACAACGCAAGAACTGCTCAACATCCTGGTTCTTCCTTTCTGTCTGACCATTAGACTCAGGATGATATCCGGATGAAAACGACAAATGAACTCCCAACCTGTCACAAAAGGCACGCCAAAAACGAGCCACGAACTGAGGTCCCCTATCAGAAACAATGTCAGTAGGAACACCATGTAGTCTGACAATCTCCTTGACAAAGGCCTTAGCGAGTGTCTTAGCGCAAGGCAGTTTGATGAAGGGAACCAAGTGACACATCTTGCTAAAACGGTCCACGACCACCCAGATGACCATGAAACCTTCAGAGGGAGGAAGGTCAGTAATAAAGTCCATAGCCAGATGTGTCCAAGGTGCACTAGGAACCTCCAGAGGGCAAAGCAACCCCGCAGCAGGAGCATGCGAAGACTTGGATCTTGCACACACAGTACATTGGCGCACCCACTTAATGACTTCCTTCTGCCATCCAGGCCACCAAAAACTGCGACCCACAAGTCTCTTGGTCTCAGAAATTCCTGGATGACCTGCCAACCGAAACTCATGACACTCAACAAACAAATCTCTCCTAAAGGTCCTAGGCACAAACCACCTCCCATGGGGAGTGTTAGATGGGGCATTCTCCTGTGCTTTAAGAATCTCATCCTCCAAAACGGAGTCCAAAGCAGCAATCACAACACCTTCTTGTAAAATGGTCTCCTCCTCCTCAACACCGACCATGGGAGAAAAGCTGCGAGACAAAGCATCCGCTTTAACATTCTTGGTACCCGGGATGTAAGTAACGGAAAAATTAAACCGCGAGAAAAAAAGTGCCCACCTAGCCTGACGGGCATTCAAGCGCTTGGCAGCATCAAGATAGATCAGATTTTTATGATCAGTGAAAACCTGAACGGGAAATTCAGCACCTTCCAAGAGGTGACGCCAGTGTTCAAATGCGAGTTTAATCGCCAGCAATTCCCGATTACCAATATCGTAATTAAGTTCAGTCTCGGAAAATTTTTTTGAAAAAAAGGCACAGGGATGTACTCCATCCTTGTTTTCCTGAGACAACACCGCACCAACCCCCACCGAAGAAGCATCAACCTCAACCAAAAACGGCTTAGTCACATCAGGCTGCATAAGGATGGGAGCAGAGGTGAACCTCTCCTTTAAAAACACAAAAGCTTCAATGGCCTCAGAAGTCCACTGAACCGCATTAGCACCTTTCCTGGTGAGATCGGTCAGCGGTTTGACAATAATAGAAAATTTTTTTATGAATTTTCTGTAATAATTGGCGAAACCCAAAAACCTCTGTATCGATTTCAAACCAATAGGCCTAGGCCATTCCTGTACAGCCTGAACTTTAACCGGGTCCATCTCAAAACCTTCACTGGAGACA
Organism: Phyllobates terribilis; assembly: GCF_046119375.1. Taxonomy (NCBI): domain Eukaryota; kingdom Metazoa; phylum Chordata; class Amphibia; order Anura; family Dendrobatidae; genus Phyllobates; species Phyllobates terribilis. The sequence goes on from NW_027362762.1 coordinate 601,230,925, forward strand.
ATGTAGCCCAAAAAACTAATTCTCTGTACAGCGAACTCACATTTCTCCAGCTTAGCAAAAAACGAATTGTCCATTAATAACTGTAATACCTCACGTACGCTCCGCCAATGAGACTCCAGATCCGACGAATAAATCAAAATGTCATCCAAATACACAACCACATCTTTGCCGATTAAAGGTCTAAGGATGTCATTAATAAGATTCTGAAAAAATGCTGGAGCATTGGTGAGACCAAAAGGCATAACCAGATTCTCAAAATGACCCACAGGAGTGTTAAAAGCAGTCTTCCATTCATCACCCTCCTTCATGCGCAACAAATTGTATGCCCCCCGGAGATCAATTTTAGAGAACCACTTGGCCCCCACTAACTGGTTAAATAAATCGGGAATCAATGGCAGTGGGTAAGGATTGCGTACAGTAATTTTATTAATCTCACGAAAGTCCAGACAAGGACGTAAACCGCCATCTTTTTTTTTCACAAAAAAAAAACCAACAGCCACAGGAGACTTGGAAGGCCTAATGTGACCAGCGGCCAAGCTTGTCTGTATGTATTCCTCCAAAGCCTTTCTCTCAGGAATAGTAAGATTAAATAAACGACTCTTAGGAAGAGTCGCTCCAGGGACAAATTCAATAGTACAATCATAGTCTCTATGGGGAGGCAAAACCTGCGACTCCTCCTTAGAAAAAACTCTCCAAAAATCCTGAATAGGTACAGGCAATTCCCCTCTATCCACAGCAGGACTTAATTTCATTGGTAGACCAATCCAGTACAGGATTGTGCAATTTTAACCAGGGTAACCCCAATATTACTGGAGAAGGCAAATTATCCAATACCACCAAATCCAAATTCTCTTGATGAATACCATTAATAGTGAGGGGAAATTCACAGACCTTGCGAGTAACACTCTTCAAAGGAGAGCCATCGACAGAAACCACAGCAATAGGGGATGACAAAGTTTTAGGTTCTAATCTAAGTTTTTCCAAGAATCCCCCCATCAATCACATTCAGAGTAGATCCACAATCCACAAATACCCGAAATTCAATTAATTCATCCTGAGCAGCAGTAGTGGCAGATAGGAATACCCCCTTAGAATTTAAACAGGCAATACGAGCATGACTGACCATTTTTTTTCTTTCTTCTTACGAAGCACACAGCTCTTAATAAGATGACCAGAATTTCCGCAATAGAAACACAAGCCTTCAGAAAGTCGGCGGTCTTTTTCCTGAGAGCGGGGTGTCATCGCCCCAATTTCCATCGGCTCTCCATTGTCAGCACAGAACCTCTCAGGACTCGAAGCTGACATAGCAGAGGATTTGCTCTCATTAACCCTTTCACGCAGTCTCCTGTCAACCCGTATAGCTAATTGCATTGCCTCCTGCAAGTTTCCAGGTGTGGGATAAGCAATCAGTAAATCCTTAACCCTTTCACCTAGGCCTGCCAGAAACAAGCTTTTCAAAGCTGAATCGTTCCACCCCACCTGGGCAGACCACCGGCGGAAGTGAGAACAATATTTTTCCACATTACCTGATCCCTGCCTCAAACGTCTTAATTCAGACTCAGCAGATGAGACACGATCAGGATCATCGTACAACAAACCCAAAGCAGAAAAAAAACTATCCACTGATCTAAAGCACGGATCACTAGGTTGGAGAGAGAAGGCCCATCCCTGAGGATCTTTGCGCAAAAGTGACATTATGATCCCTATGCGCTGTGATTCATCACCAGAGGATCCGGGTCTCAAACGAAAATATAATAGACAAGCATTTTTAAAAGAAAAAAAATCTTGTTGTTCGCCAAAAAATAGATCAGGCAGACGTACCTTTGGTTCCACAAAATGCGCTCCAGAACAGCTACTCACGTGTTGTTGGAGCTTGGTCACCTCCAGAGAGAGTCCCTGCAAGCGTTGAGCCAAATCTTGCACCGAGACCATGATGGAAAACTGGAGGTCTTTCCTTAGAGAAATTTTTTTTTTTTTTTTTATGGCTGGACTTACTGTTATGATCTGCTACAGAGACTAAGGAAAGAGAGGAGATTTGTCCCTACAATAGAACTAAACTAGATCCCTACGATGTAACGATCAGACCCGCTAAAGTCCTAGGCTAGTCTGAATGCAGACCTATAGATGTGAGGGAGGGATCCCTACAAGATCTAGGGACTGGGAAAAGTTGGACACCCATTAGCAGAAATAGTAGCAGTCAAAGACAAACACACAACAAAAAGCAAAGGGGTCAAAAGACCTAGCAAAACTAACAGAGAACGGCAACAGAGCAACAAGCTAGCTCAACAGTAGTAAATACAAATGAAGTCCAGCAAAGCCAGGAGGGCGGAGCCGGATTAAATAGGCAAAAATGGTCATGTGACCAGCAAACTAAAAAAAAACTAACAGGAGAGTTGTAACACTCACCCCTTCTGAGCAGCTGCCCAATTAGTGTCTTTGGGAGGCCTTTCTAATTTTTGCGGACAGTACCGCAGGCTGCAGTACGTCACGCAGAGAGGGACTTGAAGAGCGGGATACTTGTATATAAGTTATCCACAAAGAGGTGATAACCTTTATCCAGCAGTGGGTGCACCAAGTCCCACACAATTTTCCCACTCACTCCCAGAACGGGAGGCATTCAGGGGGTTCAATCCGGGAGTCCTTCCCTTCATAAACTCTAAACTTGTGAGTGTACCCTGAGGTACTCTGAAAAAGTTTATACAGCTTGATCCCGGACCTGGACCTCTTACTGGGCAGGTACTGCCGGAATCCAAGCCGCCTTTTAAAAGAGATTAAGGACTCATCCACGCAGATGTCCCTTTGGGGCACGTCCACTTCAGCAAACTTGTTGTTGAAGTGTTCGATGACCGGCCGAACTTTGAAAAGACGATCAAAGTTCGGGTCATCGCGTGCAGGACACCTTGCATTATCTTGGTAATGCAAGAACATGTGGATGGCCTGAAAGCGTCTCCAGATCATGGCCATTCGGAACACTGGAGTGTTATACAAAACGTCAACACTCCAGTATTGCCGAAGCTCGGGCTTGTTCAGGATCCCCATAAGAAGGACCAGGCCCCAAAACTTCAGAGATGGGGGAGTGGGAAGAGGGGGATTGGGGTGGACGAGGGGAGATCAGAGATGGACTTACCAAAGGGTCAGCAGGACTGGAACAGAAGACGCGGAGCAGGAGACCGGGAGCCCGGAGCAGGAGACTGGGAGCACGATGCTGGAGACCGGGAGCGCGGAGCAGGAGACCGGAAGCCCAGAGCAGGAGTCCGGTACTGGAGCTGGAGACCAGAAACGAGAGAATTAACAGGGACACTGAAGTGAGGGAGATTGAGGTGGGAAGGGGGGTAAAAAGAGGGGGGAGTGGGGAGAGGGGGATTGGGGTGGATGAGGGGAGATCAGAGATGGACTTACCAAGGGGTCAACAGGATCAGCAGCAGGACCGGAACAGGAGACGGAGCCCGGAGCAGGAGACCGGTGCTGGTGACCGGGAGCCCGGAACGAGAGCCCGGCGCTGGTGACCGGGAGCGGAGCTGGAGACTCGGACCGGAGCTGGAGACCGCTGCAGGACGCAGAAAAAAAAATGGTGGTAAGGGGGGGTAAAAAGAGGGGGGAGGGGGGATTGGGGTGGATGAGTGGAGAACAGACTTACCAAAGTCTTCTCTGCAGGATCAGCAGCAGGATCAGCAGCAGGCTCTGGAGCAGGATACCCAGGACGCTGGAGCAGAAGATCCAGGATCAGCAGCAGCAGCGACTGAAACAGGTGAGAAGATGGTCTTGTGGTGTCACAGAATATTCTGTGGCACTACAAGGCCCAGCACACACACATCAGATGTGACCGCTTTGTAGAAATCCTCACCAAGTGTGAGGGTATGCAGGGTGGTCACAGGGTGATGATGGGGTGGTGACAGGTGGAGGTAGTCAGGTAATCTGATTGGAGCAATCAATGTCATCAATGATTGCTCCAATCAGAGTTCCTGAATACAGGTGACCGGGCGGTCACAGGGAGGTGTCACCTCTCTGTGACCCCCTGTGGTGCATGCTGTGCCCCAGCCATCTGATTGGTGACATTGATTGCACCAATCAGACATGGCTGTAGCAGAGAACGCACCACAGGGGGTCACAGAGAGGTGACACCTCCCTATGACAGCCTGTATTCAGGAACTCTGATTGGAGCGATCGATGTCATCATCGATCGCTCCAATCACAGCAGTCTGGGGACTTTGATTACATTACAGGGGGTCATGGGGCAGTGACAGGCAGGTCACAAGCCGGTCACCGCCCCATGACCGCCCTGTTTTCACGCTGCGATCGATGTGATCGACGATCGCACCGATCATAGCAGTCTGGGGCCAGGGCTGGGGTGTACTAGCAATAGCCTAGGATCGGTGCTCTTTGATCTGCAGCCTAGGATCGGTGCTCACATTGCCGGAAACAGTGAGAGATTCTGTAAAGGGGTGTAAAGGGGTTAACAGAGCATGGATCGGGGGTCGGCAATTAGTTTTCTCAAGGGCTCACATGAAATACTGTGACTGTAGTGCAGGGCTAAACCAACACACTGAAATTAAGAATATTAGTGGAAATATTAAGCAAAGTTATATTAATTTATACTGCTTAGTATTGATGAGAATTAAGTATGTTGATCCACAGCCACTATTAGGCAATGTGCCCACAATGCAGAAACGCTCCGGATTTTTCCTGAGCGTTTCTGCATCTCCTTGGCAGAAAAAGCTCATGCGGATTTTACATGCGTATTTTCAGCCTGGGACAAGCGTTTGTCACGCGTTTAGCACATACGATTTCCCATGCGGGTTGTCAAGCGTTTTCTAAAAGATTTTGGCTTGGAAAAGTGCTTGACAACTTGGTCACACTATATAAATCCATGCAACCGTGTGACCAAGTTAGTTAAAAAAAAAGAAATGGTAAAAACTATAAAAAAAAACATTATACTCACCTTCCGATGGCCCACGGTCTCCTTCTCCGGTCTCCCTGGTGGCCCGTGGTGGTGTAAAAGGACCTTCCATGATGTAATTTAGTCAGGTGACAGGTCACATGACCGCTGACGTTGACGAGCCACCGGGGAGCCAAGACACACCGGAGAGAAGACCGCAGGCCATCAGAAGGTGAGTATAATGTTTTTTTTAATTTTAATTTTTTTTTTACAGGTACTATGGTACCCGGGTCTGGATGAGAGTCTCCTCTTCTCCATCCGCACATTGAATTGCTTAATTTCCGCATGTGTACATGTAGTCATGCAGATATTATGCGAATCAATGCAAGTCAATGGCGGCAAAAACGCTGCGCTTACGCAAAATAGTTGGTAGTGCTGCGCTTTTTTCTGTAATAATAATCCGCAGCGGATATTTCCGCAGCATGTGCACAGCACATGTGGATTATCATTGGGGAACATTGCAGACCTCCTACCAAGCGTTTTTTAAGCGTAATTGCCGCTGCGGAAACGCTTAAAAAACGCATAGTGGGCACACAGCCCACTAGAGCTTATTTTATTGTGTTCTTACTAGGAGCAGCCAATCAAAACCATATGATTTATGAATTATTATAACGTCTCAAGCAGGGGCGGGCACTGAGACCAAAGGGTCCCTGTGCAAGAATTGTGTATGATCCCCCCTTCTTAAAGGGGACTTTCATTTTAATTATTTTTGTGCTCATCGGCTTGCGCTAGGGAAAAAAAATAATAAAATCAGAGTTACTCATTTTCACCTAGTCTAAAAATAATAAAATCAGAGTTACTCATTTTCACCTAGTCTAAAAATAATAAAATCAGAGTTACTCATTTTCACCTAGTCTAAAAATAATAAAATCAGAGTTACTCATTCTCACCTAGTCTAAAAATAATAAAATCAGTGTTACTCATTTTCACCTAGTCTAAAAATAATAAAATCAGAGTTACTCATTTTCACCTAGTCTAAAAATAATAAAATCAGAGTTACTCATTTTCACCTAGTCTAAAAATAATAAAATCAGAGTTACTCATATTCACGTAGTCTAAAAATAATAAAATCAGAGTTACTCATTCTCACCTAGTCTAAAAATAATAAAATCAGAGTTACTCATTTTCACCTAGTCTAAGAATAATAAAATCAGAGTTACTCATTTTCACCTAGTCTAAAAATAATAAAATCAGAGTTACTCATTTTCACCTAGTCTAAAAATAATAAAATCAGAGTTACTCATTTTCACCTAGTCTAAAAATAATAAAATCAGAGTTACTCATTTTCACCTAGTCTAAAAATAATAAAATCAGAGTTACTCATATTCACGTAGTCTAAAAATAATAAAATCAGAGTTACTCATTTTCACCTAGTCTAAAAATAATAAAATCAGAGTTACTCATTTTCACCTAGTCTAAGAATAATAAAATCAGAGTTACTCATTTTCACCTAGTCTAAAAATAATAAGATCAGAGTTACTCATTTTCACCTAGTCTAAGAATAATAAAATCAGAGTTACTCATTTTCACCTAGTCTAAAAATAATAAAATCAGAGTTACTCATTCTCACCTAGTCTAAAAATAATAAAATCAGAGTTACTCATTTTCACCTAGTCTAAGAATAATAAAATCAGAGTTACTCATTTTCACCTAGTCTAAAAATAATAAGATCAGAGTTACTCATTTTCACCTAGTCTAAAAATAATAAAATCAGAGTTACTCATTTTCACCTAGTCTAAGAATAATAAAATCAGAGTTACTCATTTTCACCTAGTCTAAAAATAATAAAATCAGAGTTACTCATTTTCACCTAGTCTAAAAATAATAAAATCAGAGTTACTCATTTTCACCTAGTCTAAAAATAATAAAATCAGAGTTACTCATTCTCACCTAGTCTAAAAATAATAAAATCAGAGTTACTCATTCTCACCTAGTCTAAAAATAATAAAATCAGAGTTACTCATTTTCACCTAGTCTAAGAATAATAAAATCAGAGTTACTCATTTTCACCTAGTCTAAAAATAATAAGATCAGCGTTACTCATTTTCACCTAGTCTAAGAATAATAAAATCAGAGTTACTCATTTTCACCTAGTCTAAAAATAATAAAATCAGAGTTACTCATTTTCACCTAGTCTAAAAATAATAAAATCAGAGTTACTCATTTTCACCTAGTCTAAAAATAATAAAATCAGAGTTACTCATTTTCACCTAGTCTAAAAATAATAAAATCAGAGTTACTCATTTTCACCTAGTCTATTGATGTCTTTATGCTCCTGGCCTGTCCGTGTTTACAGGCTGCAGTGGTAATATCTCATGTGACCACTGTAGCCAATCATAGGGTCAGCAGCTTGTTCCATCTACCTTGGCATTACTGCTGAGCTCAGTCATTAAAAGGGTTTTCCTACAAACAAAAGTTAATTTTATAAATTGGCTGTGTCTGACCGTGTGCGGAACATAGTCTGATCATACCACAGCTCCTGGGCAGGGAAGGCTGCAAAAGACAATGCAGACATTCCAGCACGGGATCTCATAGGATTGATTCATTTTGTGAGGTAAAATATTTCACTGCCTGTGTTTAAACAATATTTTACCTCTCAAAATGAATCCTTTGTGATCCCCTGATGTAATGTCTGTATTGTCTTTGGCTTCCTCCTCCGCTCAGGAGCTGTGGTATTTTCCATACACGGTCAGACACAGACCATTTTTAAAATGAACTTTTGTTTCTGGGAAAACCCCTTTAAGCTCCAGCAGTCACGTGTTTTAGTCAGGACATCACGGCTGCAGCCTGAAAACAAAGACCAGGGCAGTAGCGGAAGAGGAATTGCTGACCCTGAGAGTATCCCTGATTTTATTGTTTTTCTCTAGGGCAAGCCTAAGGACAGTAAAAGAATTAAAACAGAAATTCACTTTAAGTAACATTATTTGATGCAATAAAAACATGTTAGGCACACATCAAAAAATCACTTGTCATACAAGTAACATGAGTGCATCACACACCAGACACATCACACAAGCACAGCGCAGACTTGAGAGATGTCACACAAGCACAGCGCAGACTTGAGAGATGTCACACAAGCACAGCGCAGACTTGAGAGATGTCACACAAGCACAGCGCAGACTTGAGTGATGTCATACAAGCACAGCACAGACTTGAGAGATGTCACACAAGCACAGCGCAGACTTGAGAGATGTCACACAAGCACAGCTTAGACTTGAGAGATGTCACACAAGCACAGCACAGACTTGAGAGATGTCACACAAGCACAGCGCAGACTTGAGAGATGTCACACAAGCACAGCGCAGACTTGAGAGATGTCACACAAGCACAGCGTAGACTTGAGAGATGTCACACAAGCACAGCTTAGACTTGAGAGATGTCACACAAGCACAGCACAGACTTGAGAGATGTCACACAAGCACAGCTTAGACTTGAGAGATGTCGCACAAGCACAGCTTAGACTTGAGAGATGTCACACAAGCACAGCACAGACTTGAGAGATGTCACACAAGCACAGCGCAGACTTGAGAGATGTCACACAAGCACAGCGTAGACTTGAGAGATGTCACACAAGCACAGTGCACAAATTACACAAGTAGATGTGCACATATCAGAAAGATCACAAGAATAAGCTGCACACATCTTACAAGTACTCCAACACGCATCACAGAAGTGCAGGACATACCGAGGAATTCTGAAGAGACAATTTAGAATGGCTCTACATTCAGGTTCTAAAATGGTCGTTCTGGAGGAATAGAAAGAGATAGATGTTACTTTATGTCACCAACTTATTCGGTCCATGTGTAGAAGACTTGGTGCTGTCCTTAACAATCATAGAGGTCATACAAAATACTACATGTAGTAGTTTTGGTGTAGGGTGCATCACTGAATTTGGGTAAAACTGAAGATTTTGTAATGAAAGTTATGATATTAACATTACTTTCATGCTATGGGTGAAAAAAATGTTCTGTGAAACTCCGTCTTGTTAGTATTTTGGAAACCGTTCTTGTGTTCAGTGAGGTATTAACTAAAATCCTACTTCTTATAGTCACTTTATGCAGGGCACTGAAAAAAAAATGATATTCATACATACCACACACCTACATGTTACATACATTGTTTTATCACCCTGACTAATCAGTATTTCCTTTTATTACTGGCATGATATGCCTGCACTTTTGAGCATAGGTATGTACTGCACATTACCATTTCATGTTTCTTAGCCCTGTCTCGTGGTAATCAGTATTAACCTTTCTGACAGCCCCATTTTTCATATCTGAAACGTCACTTTATTTGGTAATAACTTTGAAATGCTTCTGCTAGTCATTCTGATATTCTGATCTTCTTTTTGGAACAAATTGTACCTGTTGCAGCTGGAAAATTTTAAATTAATACGTTTTGTTGTTATTCATGAAAATATCCCAGATTTTCTAAAAATTTAGAAAAATGTGAAATTTTAAACTTAAAGCGGTTGTGCCACCATAAAGAATACAATTGACCAACCAGAAAAGGTGGAAATAAATCGTTTTGTAATTTATAGTGATTCAAAATTATGCTTCATTCAAAAGATACCAAGCTTTTATTTTTCAAATGCTGTTCTCTGGCGCCCCCTTGCATTATTCCATTACGTCTGGTAGTGGGTGATCAGCTGGTCAAGTTTGCGCAGTTCCTGGCGTAAGAGCTCCCTACTCGCAGCATGCAAAATGTATTCTCTGTCACAACTCTCCCTGCTGTAAGCACAGCCTGTGTGTGATTCACCCCCTCCCCCTGTGCTCATAGCTCACAGCTGATCTCCGGGTGAGATACCCCCTCCCAATGCGCTCACAGCTCACATCTGGGTCAGAAAACCCTCTCCTCCTCTGCTCATAGCTCTCAGTTGATCTCCGGGTGAGATACCCCCTCCCCCTGAGCTCATAGCTAATCTCCGGGTGAGATACCCCTTCCCAATGCGCTCACAGTTGATCTCAGGGTGAGACACCCCCTCCCAATGCGCTCACAGCTCATCTCCGGGTGAGTTACCCCCTCCCCCTGCCCTCTCAGCTCATCTCCAGGTGAGATACCCCCTCCCCCTGCCCTCTCAGCTCATCTCCAGGTGAGATACCCCCTCCTCCTGCACTCACAGCTGATCCCCGGGTGAGACACCTTCCTCCTGGGCTCACAGCTGATCTCCGGGTGAGACACCCCCCCCCTGTGCTAACAGCTCATATTCGGGTGAGATACCCCCTCCTCATGCACTCACAGCTGATCTCCAGGTGAGATACCCCCTCCCCCTGCCCTCTCAGCTCATCTCCAGGTGAGATACCCCCTCCCCCTGAGCTCACTGCTGATCTCCGGGTGAGACACAGCCTCCCTCTGCACTCACAGCTCATCTCCTAGTGAGATACCCCCTCCCCCTGCGCTCACTTCTGATCTCTAGGTGAGATACTCCCCTGCCCTCACAGCTCATCTCCGAGTGAGATACTCCCCTGCCCTCACAGCTCATCTCCGAGTGAGATACTCCCCTGCCCTCACAGCTCATCTCCGAGTGAGATATTCCCCTGCCCTCACAGCTCATCTCCGAGTGAGGTACTCCCCTGCCCTCACAGCTCATCTCCGAGTGAGATACTCCCCTGCCCTCACAGCTTATCTGCGAGTGAGATACTCCCCAGCCCTCACAGCTCATCTCCGAGATACTTCCCTGCCCTCACAGCTCATCTCCAAGTGAGATACTCCCCTGCCCTCACAGCTCATCTGCGAGTGAGATACTCCCCTGCCCTCACAGCTCATCTCCGAGTGAGATACTTCCCTGCCCTCACAGCTCTTCTCCGAGTGAGATACTCCCCTGCCCTTACAGCTCATCTCCGAGTGAGATACTCCCCTGCCCTCACAGCTCATCTTCGAGTGAGATACTTCCCTGCCCTCACAGCTCTTCTCCGAGTGAGATACTCCCCTGCCCTCACAGCTCATCTCCGAGTGAGATACTCCCCTGCCCTCACAGCTCATCTCCGAGTGAGATACTCCCCTGCCCTCACAGCTCATCTCCGAGTGAGATACTCCCCTGCCCTCACAGCTCATCTCCAGGTGAGATACCCCCTCCCCCTGCCCTCTCAGCTCATCTCCAGGTGAGATACCTCCTCCTCCTGCACTCACAGCTGATCCCCGGGTGAGACACCTTCCCCCTGGGCTCACAGCTGATCTCCGTGTGAGACACCCCCTCCCCCTGTGCTAACAGCTCATATTCCGGTGAGATACCCTCTCCTCCTGCACTCACAGCTGATCTCCAGGTGAGATACCCCCTCCCCCTGCCCTCTCAGCTCATCTCCAGGTGAGATACCCCCACCCCTGAGCTCACTGCTGATCTCCGGGTGAGACACAGCCTCCCTCTGCACTCACAGCTCATCTCCTAGTGAGATACCCCCTCCCCCTGCGCTCACTGCTGATCTCTAGGTGAGATACTCCCCTGCCCTCACAGCTCATCTCCGAGTGAGATACTCCCCTGCCCTCACAGCTCATCTCCGAGTGAGATACTCCCCTGCCCTCACAGGTCATCTCCGAGTGAGATATTCCCCTGCCCTCACAGCTCATCTCCGAGTGAGGTACTCCCCTGCCCTCACAGCTCATCTCCGAGTGAGATACTCCCCTGCCCTCACAGCTCACCTCCGAGTGAGATACTCCCCTGCCCTCACAGCTCTTCGAGTGAGATACTCCCCTGCCCTCACAGCTCATCTCCGAGTGAGGTACTCCCCTGCCCTCACAGCTCATCTTCGAGTGAGATACTTCCCTGCCCTCACAGCTCTTCTCCGAGTGAGATACTCCCCTGCCCTCACAGCTCATCTCCGAGTGAGATACTCCCCTGCCCTCACAGCTCATCTCCGAGATACTTCCCTGCCCTCACAGCTCATCTCCGAGTGAGATACTCCCCTGCCCTCACAGCTCATCTCCGAGTGAGATACTCCCCTGCCCTCACAGCTCTTCTCCGAGTGAGATACTCCCTAGCCCTCACAGCTCATCTCCCAGTAAGATACTCCCCTGCCCTCACAGCTCATCTCCAGGTGAGATACCCCCTCCCCCTGCCCTCTCAGCTCATCTCCAGGTGAGATACCCCCTCCTCCTGCACTCACAGCTGATCCCCGGGTGAGACACCTTCCCCCTGGGCTCACAGCTGATCTCCGTGTGAGACACCCCCTCCCCCTGTGCTAACAGCTCATATTCCGGTGAGATACCCTCTCCTCCTGCACTCACAGCTGATCTCCAGGTGAGGTACCCCCTCCCCCTGCCCTCTCAGCTCATCTCCAGGTGAGATACCCCCTCCCCCTGAGCTCACTGCTGATCTCCGGGTGAGACACAGCCTCCCTCTGCACTCACAGCTCATCTCCTAGTGAGATACCCCCTCCCCCTGCGCTCACTGCTGATCTCTAGGTGAGATACTCCCCTGCCCTCACAGCTCATCTCCGAGTGAGATACTCCCCTGCCCTCACAGCTCATCTCCGAGTGAGATACTCCCCTGCCCTCACAGGTCATCTCCGAGTGAGATATTCCCCTGCCCTCACAGCTCATCTCCGAGTGAGGTACTCCCCTGCCCTCACAGCTCATCTCCGAGTGAGATACTCCCCTGCCCTCACAGCTCACCTCCGAGTGAGATACTCCCCTGCCCTCACAGCTCTTCGAGTGAGATACTCCCCTGCCCTCACAGCTCATCTCCGAGTGAGGTACTCCCCTGCCCTCACAGCTCATCTTCGAGTGAGATACTTCCCTGCCCTCACAGCTCTTCTCCGAGTGAGATACTCCCCTGCCCTCACAGCTCATCTCCGAGTGAGATACTCCCCTGCCCTCACAGCTCATCTCCGAGATACTTCCCTGCCCTCACAGCTCATCTCCGAGTGAGATACTCCCCTGCCCTCACAGCTCATCTCCGAGTGAGATACTCCCCTGCCCTCACAGCTCTTCTCCGAGTGAGATACTCCCTAGCCCAAACAGCTCATCTCCCAGTAAGATACTCCCCTGCCCTCACAGCTCATCTCCGAGTGAGATACTCCCCTGCCCTCACAGCTCATCTCCGAGTGAGATAAACCCTTTCCCTGTGCTCACTGCTGATCTCCGGGTGAGATACCCCCTCCCCCTGCACTCACAGATCATCTCCGGGTGAGATACCCCCTCCCCCTGCACTCACAGATTATCTCCGGGTGTGATACCCCCTCCCCCTGCGCTCACTGCTGATCTCCGGGTAAGAAACAGCCTCCCCCTGCACTCACAGCTCATCTCCGAGTGAGATAACCCCTCCCCCTGCGCTCACTGCTGATCTCCGGGTGAGACACAGCCTCCCCCTGCACTCACAGCTCATCTCCGAGTAAGATACCCCCTCCCCCTGCGCTCACTGCTGATCTCCGGGTGAGATACCCCCTCCCCCTGCACTCACTGCTGATCTCTGGGTGAGATACCCCCTCTCCCTGCACTCACAGCTCATCTTCGAGTGAGATATCCCCCTCTCCCTGCGCTCACTGCTGATCTCCGGGTGAGATACCCCCTCCCCTTGCACTCACAGCTCATCTCCGAGTGAGATACCCCCCTCTCCCTGCGCTCACTGCTGATCTCCGTGTGAGACACAGCCTCCCCCTGCACTCACAGCTCATCTCCGAGTGAGATACCCCCTCCCCCTGCGCTCACTGCTGATCTCCGGGTGAGATACTCCCCCTGCACTCACAGCTCATCTCCAAGTGAGATACCCCCTCCCCCTGCGATCACTGCTTTTCTCCGAGTGAGATACCCCCTCCCCCTGCACTCACAGATCATCTCCGGGTGAGATACCCCCTCTCCCTGCGCTCACTGCTGATCTCCAGGTGAGACACAGCCTCCCCCTGCATTCACAGATCATCTCCGGGTGAGATACCCCCTCTTCCTGCGCTCACTGCTGATCTCCGGGTGAGACACAGCCTCCCCCTGCACTCACAGCTCATCTCCGAGTGAGATACCCCCTCCCCCTGCGCTCACTGCTGATCTCCGGGTGAGACACAGCCTCCCCCTGCACTCACAGCTCATCTCCGAGTGAGATACCCCCTTCTCCCTGCGCTCACTGCTGATCTCCGGATGAGACACAGCCTCCCCCTGCACTCACAGCTCATCTCCAAGTGAGATATCCCTCTCTCCCTGCTCTCACTGCTGATCTCCGGGTGAGACAGAGCCTCCCCCTGCACTCACAGCTCATCTCCGAGTGAGATACCCCCTCCCCCTGCACTCACTGCTGATCTCTAGGTGAGATACTCCCCCTGCACTCACAGCTCATCTCCGAGTGAGATACCCCCACCCCCTGCACTCACAGCTGATCTCTAGGTGAGATTCTCCCCCTGCACTCACAGCTCAACTCCGGGTGAGATACCCCCTCCCCCTGCACTCACAGCTCATCTCCGAGTGAGATACCCATCTCTCCCTGCGCTCACTGCTGATCTCCGTGTGAGACACAGCCTCCCCCTGCACTCACAGCTCATCTCCGAGTGAGATACCCCCTCCCCCTGCGCTCACTGCTGATTTCCGGGTGAGATACTCCCCCTGCACTCACAGCTCATCTCCGAGTGAGATACCCCCTCCCCCTGCGCTCACTGCTGATCTCCGGGTGAGATACTCCCCCTGCACTCACAGCTCATCTCCGAGTGAGATACCCCCTCCCCCTGCGCTCACTGCTGATCTCCGAGTGAGATACCCCCTCTCCCTGCACTCACAGATCATCTCCGGGTGAGAGACCCCCTCTCCCTGCGCTCACTGCTGATCTCCGGGTGAGACACAGCCTCGCCCTGCACTCACAGATCATCTACGGGTGAGATACCCCCCTCTCCCTGCGCTCACTGCTGATCTCCGGGTGAGACACAGCCTCCCCCTGCACTCACAGGTCATCTCCGGGTGAGATACCCCCTCTCCCTGCGCTCACTGCTGATCTCCTGGTGAGACACAGCCTCCCCCTGCACTCACAGCTCATCTCCGAGTGAGATACCCCCTCCCCCTGCGCTCACTGCTGATCTCCGGGTGAGACACAGCCTCCCCCTGCACTCACAGCTCATCTCCGAGTGAGATACCCCCTTCTCCCTGCGCTCACTGCTGATCTCCGGGTGAGACACAGCCTCCCCCTGCACTCACAGATCATCTCCGGGTGAGATACCCCCCTCTCCCTGCGCTCACTGCTGATCTCCGGGTGAGACACAGTCTCCCCCTGCACTCACAGCTCATCTCCAAGTGAGATTCCCCCTCCCCCTGCACTCACTGCTGATCTCTAGGTGAGATACTCCCTCTGCACTCACAGCTCATCTCCGAGTGAGATACCCCCTCCCCCTGTACTCACAGCTGATCTCTAGGTGAGATACTCCCCCTGCACTCACAGTTCATCTCCGAGTGAGATACCCCCTCGCCCTGCACTCACAGATCATCTCCGAGTGAGATATTCCCCTGCCCTCACAGCTCATCTCCGAGTGAGGTACTCCCCTGCCCTCACAGCTCATCTCCGAGTGAGATACTCCCCTGCCCTCACAGCTCATCTCCGAGATACTTCCCTGCCCTCACAGCTCATCTCCGAGTGAGATACTCCCCTGCCCTCACAGCTCATCTCCGAGTGAGATACTTCCCTTCCCTCACAGCTCTTCGAGTGAGATACTCCCCTGCCCTCACAGCTCATCTCCGAGTGAGATACTCCCCTGCCCTCACAGCTCATCTTCGAGTGAGATACTTCCCTGCCCTCACAGCTCTTCTCCGAGTGAGATACTCCCCTGCCCTCACAGCTCATCTCCGAGTGAGATACTCCCCTGCCCTCACAGCTCATCTCCGAGATACTTCCCTGCCCTCACAGCTCATCTCCGTGTGAGATACTCCCCTGACCTCACAGCTCATCTCCGAGTGAGATACTCCCCTGCCCTCACAGCTCTTCTCCGAGTGAGATACTCCCTAGCCCTCACAGCTCATCTCCCAGTGAGATACTCCCCTGCCCTCACAGCTCATCTCCGAGTGAGATACTCCCCTGCCCTCACAGCTCATCTCCGAGTGAGATAAACCCTTTCCCTGTGCTCACTGCTGATCTCCGGGTGAGATACCCCCTCCCCCTGCACTCACAGATCATCTCCGGGTGAGATACCCCCTCTCCCTGCGCTCACTGCTGATCTGCGGGTGAGATACCCCCTCCCCCTGCACTCACACATCATCTCCGGGTGTGATACCCCCTCCCCCTGCACTCACAGCTCATCTCCAAGTGAGATACTCCCCTGCCCTCACAGCTCATCTCCGAGATACTTCCCTGCCCTCACAGCTCATCTCCGAGTGAGATACTCCCCTGCCCTCACAGCTCATCTCCGAGTGAGATACTCCCCTGCCCTCACAGTTCATCTCCGAGATACTTCCCTGCCCTCACAGCTCATCTCCGAGTGAGATACTCCCCTGCCCTCACAGCTCATCTCCGAGTGAGATACTCCCCTGCCCTCACAGCTCATCTCCGAGTGAGATACTCCCCTGCCCTCACAGCTCTTCTCCGAGTGAGATACTCCCTAGCCCTCACAGCTCATCTCCCAGTGAGATACTCCCCTGCCCTCACAGCTCATCTCCGAGTGAGATACTCCCCTGCCCTCACAGCTCATCTCCGAGTGAGATAAACCCTTTCCCTGTGCTCACTGCTGGTCTCCGGTTGAGATAACCCCTCCCCCTGCACTCACAGATCATCTCCGGGTGAGATACCCCCTCTCCCTGCGCTCACTGCTGATCTCCGGGTGAGATACCCCCTCCCCCTGCACTCACAGATCATCTCCGGGTGTGATACCCCCTCCCCCTGCGCTCACTGCTGATCTCCCGGTAAGAAACAGCCTCCCCCTGCACTCACAGCTCATCTCCGAGTGAGATACCCCCTCCCCCTGCGCTCACTGCTGATCTCCGGGTGAGACACAGCCTCCCCCTGCACTTACAGCTCATCTCCGAGTAAGATACCCCCTCCCCCTGCGCTCACTGTTGATCTCCGGGTGAGATACCCCCTCCCCCTACGCTCACTGCTGATCTCTGGGTGAGATACCCCCTCTCCCTGCACTCACAGCTCATCTCCGAGTGAGATACCCCCCTCTCCCTGCGCTCACTGCTGATCTCCGGGTGAGATACTACCTCCCCTTGCATTAATAGCTCATCTCCGAGTGAGATATCCCCCTCTCCCTGCGCTCACTGCTGTTCTCCGGGTGAGACACAGCCTCCCCCTGCACTCACAGCTCATCTCCGAGTGAGATACCCCCTCCCCCTGCGCTCACTGCTGATCTCCGGGTGAGATACTCCCCCTGCACTCACAGCTCATCTCCATGTGAGATACCCCCTCCCCCTGCGCTCACTGCTTTTCTCCGAGTGAGATACCCCCTCCCCCTGCACTCACAGATCATCTCCGGGTGAGAGACCCCCTCTCCCTGCGCTCACTGCTGATCTCCGGGTGAGACACAGCCTCCCCCGGCACTCACAGATCATCTCCGAGTGAGATACCCCCCTCCCCCTGCGCTCACTGCTTTTCTCCGAGTGAGATACCCCCTTCCCCTGCACTCACAAATCATCTCCGGGTGAGATACCCCCTCTCCCTGCGCTCACTGCTGATCTCCGGGTGAGACACAGCGTCCCCCTGCATTCACAGATCATCTCGGGTGAGATACCCCCTCGTCCTGCGCTCACTGCTGATCTCCGGGTGAGACACAGCCTCCCCCTGCACTCACAGCTCATCTCCGAGTGAGATACCCCCTTCTCCCTGCGCTCACTGCTGATCTCCGGGTGAGACACAGCCTCCCCCTGCACTCACAGATCATCTCCGGGTGAGATACCCCCCTCTCCCTGCGCTCACTGCTGATCTCCGGGTGAGACACAGCCTCCCCCTGCACTCACAGATCATCTCCGGGTGAGATACCCCCCTCCCCCTGCGCTCACTGCTGATCTCCGGGTGAGATACTCCCCCTGCACTCACAGCTCATCTCCGAGTGAGATACCCCCTCCCCCTGCGCTCACTGCTGATCTCCGGGTGAGATACTCCCCCTGCACTCACAGCTCATCTCCGAGTGAGATACCCCCTCCCCCTGCGCTCACTGCTGATCTCCGAGTGAGATACCCCCTCCCCCTGCACTCACAGATCATCTCCGGGTGAGAGACCCCCTCTCCCTGCGCTCACTGCTGATCTCCGGGTGAGACACAGCCTCCCCCTGCACTCACAGATCATCTCCGGGTGAGATACCCCCCTCTCCTTGCGCTCACTGCTGATCTCCGGGTGAGACACAGCCTCCCCCTGCACTCACAGATCATCTCCGGGTGAGATACCCCCTCTCCCTGCGCTCACTGCTGATCTCCGGGTGAGACACAGCCTCCCCCTGCACTCACAGCTCATCTCCGAGTGAGATACCCCCTCCCCCTGCGCTCACTGCTGATCTCCGGGTGAGACACAGCCTCCCCCTGCACTCACAGCTCATCTCCGAGTGAGATACCCCCTTCTCCCTGCGCTCACTGCTGATCTCCGGGTGAGACACAGCCTCCCCCTGCACTCACAGATCATCTCTGGGTGAGATACCCCCCTCTCCCTGCGCTCACTGCTGATCTCCGGGTGAGACACAGCCTCCCACTGCACTCACAGCTCATCTCCAAGTGAGATACCCCCTCCCCCTGCACTCACTGCTGATCTCTAGGTGAGATACTCCCTCTGCACTCACAGCTCATCTCCGAGTGAGATACCCCCTCCCCCTGTACTCACAGCTGATCTCTAGGTGACATACTCCCCCTGCACTCACAGTTCATCTCCGAGTGAGATACCCCCTCCCCCTGCACTCATAGATCATCTCCGAGTGAGATATTCCCCTGCCCTCACAGCTCATCTCCGAGTGAGGTACTCCCCTGCCCTCACAGCTCATCTCCGAGTGAGATACTCCCCTGCCCTCACAGCTCATCTCCGAGATACTTCCCTGCCCTCACAGCTCATCTCCGAGTGAGATACTCCCCTGCCCTCACAGCTCATCTCCGAGTGAGATACTTCCCTGCCCTCACAGCTCTTCGAGTGAGATACTCCCCTGCCCTCACAGCTCATCTCCGAGTGAGATACCCCCTGCCCTCACAGCTCATCTTCGAGTGAGATACTTCCCTGCCCTCACAGCTCTTCTCCGAGTGAGATACTCCCCTGCCCTCACAGCTCATCTCCGAGTGAGATACTCCCCTGCCCTCACCGCTCATCTCCGAGATACTTCCCTGCCCTCACAGCTCATCTCCGAGTGAGATACTCCCCTGCCCTCACAGCTCATCTCCGAGTGAGATACTCCCCTGCCCTCACAGCTCATCTCCGAGTGAGATACTCCCCTGCCCTCACAGCTCATCTCCGAGTGAGATACTCCCCTGCCCTCACAGCTCGTCTCCGAGTGAGATAAACCCTTTCCCTGTGCTCACTGCTGGTCTCCGGGTGAGATACCCCCTCCCCCTGCACTCACAGATCATCTCCGGGTGAGATACCCCCTCTCCGTGCGCTCACTGCTGATCTCCGGATGAGATACCCCCTCCCCCTGCACTCACAGATCATCTCCGGGTGTGATACCCCCTCCCCCTGCGCTCACTGCTGATCTCCGGGTAAGAAACAGCCTCCCCCTGCACTCACAGATCATCTCCGAGTGAGATACCCCCTCCCCCTGCGCTCACTGCTGATCTCCGGGTGAGACACAGCCTCCCCCTGCACTTACAGCTCATCTCCGAGTAAGATACCCCCTCCCCCTGCGCTCACTGCTGATCTCCGGGTGAGATACCCCCTCCCCCTGCGCTCACTGCTGATCTCTGGGTGAGATACCCCTCTCCCTGCACTCACAGCTCATCTCCGAGTGAGATACCCCCCTCTCCCTGCGCTCACTGCTGATCTCCGGGTGAGATACCCCCTCCCCTTGCACTCACAGCTCATCTCCGAGTGAGATATCCCCCTCTCCCTGCGCTCACTGCTGTTCTCCGGGTGAGACACAGCCTCCCCCTGCACTCACAGCTCATCTCCGAGTGAGATACCCCCTCCCCCTGCGCTCACTGCTGATCTCCGGGTGAGATACTCCCCCTGCACTCACAGCTCATCTCCAAGTGAGATACCCCCTCCCCCTGCGCTCACTGCTTTTCTCCGAGTGAGATACCCCCTCCCCCTGCACTCACAGATCATCTCCGGGTGAGATACCCCCTCTCCCTGCGCTCACTGCTGATCTCCGGGTGAGACACAGCCTCCCCCGGCACTCACAGATCATCTCCGAGTGAGATACCCCCCTCCCCCTGCACTCACTGCTTTTCTCCGAGTGAGATACCCCCTCCCCCTGCACTCACAGATCATCTCCGGGTGAGATACCCCCCTCTCCCTGCGCTCACTGCTGATCTCCGGGTGAGACACAGCCTCCCCCTGCACTCACAGCTCATCTCCAAGTGAGATACCCCCTCCCCCTGCACTCACTGCTGATCTCTAGGTGAGATACTCCCTCTGCACTCACAGCTCATCTCCGAGTGAGATACCCCTTCCCCCTGTACTCACAGCTGATCTCTAGGTGAGATACTCCCCCTGCACTCACAGTTCATCTCCGAGTGAGATACCCCCTCGCCCTGCACTCACAGATCATCTCCGAGTGAGATATTCCCCTGCCCTCACAGCTCATCTCCGAGTGAGGTACTCCCCTGCCCTCACAGCTCATCTCCGAGTGAGATACTCCCCTGCCCTCACAGCTCATCTCCGAGATACTTCCCTGCCCTCACAGCTCATCTCCGAGTGAGATACTCCCCTGCCCTCACAGCTCATCTCCGAGTGAGATACTTCCCTGCCCTCACAGCTCTTCGAGTGAGATACTCCCCTGCCCTCACAGCTCATCTCCGAGTGAGATACTCCCCTGCCCTCACAGCTCATCTTCGAGTGAGATACTTCCCTGCCCTCACAGCTCTTCTCCGAGTGAGATACTCCCCTGCCCTCACAGCTCATCTCCGAGTGAGATACTCCCCTGCCCTCACAGCTCATCTCCGAGATACTTCCCTGCCCTCACAGCTCATCTCCGAGTGAGATACTCCCCTGCCCTCACAGCTCATCTCCGAGTGAGATACTCCCCTGCCCTCACAGCTCATCTCCAAGTGAGATACTCCCCTGCCCTCACAGCTCTTCTCCGAGTGAGATACTCCCTAGCCCTCACAGCTCATCTCCCAGTGAGATACTCCCCTGCCCTCACAGCTCATCTCCGAGTGAGATACTCCCCTGCCCTCACAGCTCATCTCCGAGTGAGATAAACCCTTTCCCTGTGCTCACTGCTGATCTCCGGGTGAGATACCCCCTCCCCCTGCACTCACAGATCATCTCCGGGTGAGATACCCCCTCTCCCTGCGCTCACTGCTGATCTCCGGGTGAGATACCCCCTCCCCCTGCACTCACACATCATCTCCGGGTGTGATACCCCCTCCCCCTGCGCTCACTGCTGATCTCCGGGTGAGATACCCCCTCCCCCTGCACTCACAGCTCATCTCCAAGTGAGATACTCCCCTGCCCTCACAGCTCATCTCCGAGATACTTCCCTGCCCTCACAGCTCATCTCCGAGTGAGATACTCCCCTGCCCTCACAGCTCATCTCCGAGTGAGATACTCCCCTGCCCTCACAGCTCATCTCCGAGATACTTCCCTGCCCTCACAGCTCATCTCCGAGATACTTCCCTGCCCTCACAGCTCATCTCCGAGTGAGATACTCCCCTGCCCTCACAGCTCATCTCCGAGTGAGATACTCCCCTGCCCTCACAGCTCATCTCCGAGTGAGATACTCCCCTGCCCTCACAGCTCTTCTCCGAGTGAGATACTCCCTAGCCCTCACAGCTCATCTCCCAGTGAGATACTCCCCTGCCCTCACAGCTCATCTCCCAGTGAGATACTCCCCTGCCCTCACAGCTCATCTCCGAGTGACATAAACCCTTTCCCTGTGCTCACTGCTGGTCTCCGGGTGAGATACCCCCTCCCCCTGCACTCACAGATCATCTCCGGGTGAGATACCCCCTCTCCCTGCGCTCACTGCTGATCTCCGGATGAGATACCCCCTCCCCCTGCACTCACAGATCATCTCCGGGTGTGATACCCCCTCCCCCTGCGCTCACTGCTGATCTCCGGGTAAGAAACAGCCTCCCCCTGCACTCACAGATCATCTCCGAGTGAGATACCCCCTCCCCCTGCGCTCACTGCTGATCTCCGGGTGAGACACAGCCTCCCCCTGCACTTACAGCTCATCTCCGAGTAAGATACCCCCTCCCCCTGCGCTCACTGCTGATCTCCGGGTGAGATACCCCCTCCCCCTGCGCTCACTGCTGATCTCTGGGTGAGATACCCCTCTCCCTGCACTCACAGCTCATCTCCGAGTGAGATACCCCCCTCTCCCTGCGCTCACTGCTGATCTCCGGGTGAGATACCCCCTCCCCTTGCACTCACAGCTCATCTCCGAGTGAGATATCCCCCTCTCCCTGCGCTCACTGCTGTTCTCCGGGTGAGACACAGCCTCCCCCTGCACTCACAGCTCATCTCCGAGTGAGATACCCCCTCCCCCTGCGCTCACTGCTGATCTCCGGGTGAGATACTCCCCCTGCACTCACAGCTCATCTCCAAGTGAGATACCCCCTCCCCCTGCGCTCACTGCTTTTCTCCGAGTGAGATACCCCCTCCCCCTGCACTCACAGATCATCTCCGGGTGAGATACCCCCTCTCCCTGCGCTCACTGCTGATCTCCGGGTGAGACACAGCCTCCCCCGGCACTCACAGATCATCTCCGAGTGAGATACCCCCCTCCCCCTGCACTCACTGCTTTTCTCCGAGTGAGATACCCCCTCCCCCTGCACTCACAGATCATCTCCGGGTGAGATACCCCCCTCTCCCTGCGCTCACTGCTGATCTCCGGGTGAGACACAGCCTCCCCCTGCACTCACAGCTCATCTCCAAGTGAGATACCCCCTCCCCCTGCACTCACTGCTGATCTCTAGGTGAGATACTCCCTCTGCACTCACAGCTCATCTCCGAGTGAGATACCCCTTCCCCCTGTACTCACAGCTGATCTCTAGGTGAGATACTCCCCCTGCACTCACAGTTCATCTCCGAGTGAGATACCCCCTCGCCCTGCACTCACAGATCATCTCCGAGTGAGATATTCCCCTGCCCTCACAGCTCATCTCCGAGTGAGGTACTCCCCTGCCCTCACAGCTCATCTCCGAGTGAGATACTCCCCTGCCCTCACAGCTCATCTCCGAGATACTTCCCTGCCCTCACAGCTCATCTCCGAGTGAGATACTCCCCTGCCCTCACAGCTCATCTCCGAGTGAGATACTTCCCTGCCCTCACAGCTCTTCGAGTGAGATACTCCCCTGCCCTCACAGCTCATCTCCGAGTGAGATACTCCCCTGCCCTCACAGCTCATCTTCGAGTGAGATACTTCCCTGCCCTCACAGCTCTTCTCCGAGTGAGATACTCCCCTGCCCTCACAGCTCATCTCCGAGTGAGATACTCCCCTGCCCTCACAGCTCATCTCCGAGATACTTCCCTGCCCTCACAGCTCATCTCCGAGTGAGATACTCCCCTGCCCTCACAGCTCATCTCCGAGTGAGATACTCCCCTGCCCTCACAGCTCATCTCCAAGTGAGATACTCCCCTGCCCTCACAGCTCTTCTCCGAGTGAGATACTCCCTAGCCCTCACAGCTCATCTCCCAGTGAGATACTCCCCTGCCCTCACAGCTCATCTCCGAGTGAGATACTCCCCTGCCCTCACAGCTCATCTCCGAGTGAGATAAACCCTTTCCCTGTGCTCACTGCTGATCTCCGGGTGAGATACCCCCTCCCCCTGCACTCACAGATCATCTCCGGGTGAGATACCCCCTCTCCCTGCGCTCACTGCTGATCTCCGGGTGAGATACCCCCTCCCCCTGCACTCACACATCATCTCCGGGTGTGATACCCCCTCCCCCTGCGCTCACTGCTGATCTCCGGGTGAGATACCCCCTCCCCCTGCACTCACAGCTCATCTCCAAGTGAGATACTCCCCTGCCCTCACAGCTCATCTCCGAGATACTTCCCTGCCCTCACAGCTCATCTCCGAGTGAGATACTCCCCTGCCCTCACAGCTCATCTCCGAGTGAGATACTCCCCTGCCCTCACAGCTCATCTCCGAGATACTTCCCTGCCCTCACAGCTCATCTCCGAGATACTTCCCTGCCCTCACAGCTCATCTCCGAGTGAGATACTCCCCTGCCCTCACAGCTCATCTCCGAGTGAGATACTCCCCTGCCCTCACAGCTCATCTCCGAGTGAGATACTCCCCTGCCCTCACAGCTCTTCTCCGAGTGAGATACTCCCTAGCCCTCACAGCTCATCTCCCAGTGAGATACTCCCCTGCCCTCACAGCTCATCTCCCAGTGAGATACTCCCCTGCCCTCACAGCTCATCTCCGAGTGACATAAACCCTTTCCCTGTGCTCACTGCTGATCTCCGGGTGAGATACCCCCTCCCCCTGCACTCACAGATCATCTCCGGGTGAGATACCCCCTCTCACTGCGCTCACTGCTGATCTCCGGGTGAGATACCCCCTCCCCCTGCACTCACAGATCATCTCCGGGTGTGATACCCCCTCCCCCTGCGCTCACTGCTGATCTCCGGGTAAGAAACAGCCTCCCCCTGCACTCACAGCTCATCTCCGAGTGAGATACCCCCTCCCCCTGCGCTCACTGCTGATCTCCGGGTGAGACACAGCCTCCCCCTGCACTCACAGCTCATCTCCGAGTAAGATACCCCCTCCCCCTGCGCTCACTGCTGATCTCCGGGTGAGATACCCCCTCCCCCTGCGCTCACTGCTGATCTCTGGGTGAGATACCC
Source organism: Phyllobates terribilis (assembly GCF_046119375.1). Lineage (NCBI taxonomy): Eukaryota > Metazoa > Chordata > Amphibia > Anura > Dendrobatidae > Phyllobates > Phyllobates terribilis. The sequence goes on from NW_027362762.1 coordinate 601,255,687, forward strand.
CCTCTCCCTGCACTCACAGCTCATCTCCGAGTGAGATACCCCCCTCTCCCTGCGCTCACTGCTGATCTCCGGGTGAGATACCCCCTCCCCTTGCACTCACAGCTCATCTCCGAGTGAGATACCCCCCTCTCCATGCGCTCACTGCTGATCTCCGGGTGAGACACAGCCTCCCCCTGCACTCACAGCTCATCTCCGAGTGAGATTCCCCCTCCCCCTGCGCTCACTGCTGATCTCCGGGTGAGATACTCCCCCTGCACTCACAGATCATCTCCAAGTGAGATACCCCCTCCCCCTGCGCTCACTGCTTTTCTCCGAGTGAGATACCCCCTCCCCCTGCACTCACAGATCATCTCCGGGTGAGACACCCCCTCTCCCTGCGCTCACTGCTGATCTCCGGGTGAGACACAGCTTCCCCCGGCACTCACAGATCATCTCCGAGTGAGATACTCCCCTGCCCTCACAGCTCATCTCCGAGTGAGATAAACCCTTTCCCTGTGCTCACTGCTGATCTCCGGGTGAGATACCCCCTCCCCCTGCACTCACAGATCATCTCCGGGTGAGATACCCCCTCTCCCTGCGCTCACTGCTGATCTCCGGGTGAGATAACCGCTCCCCCTGCACTCACACATCATCTCCGGGTGTGATACCCCCTCCCCCTGCGCTCACTGCTGATCTCCGGGTGAGATACCCCCTCCCCCTGCACTCACAGCTCATCTCCAAGTGAGATACTCCCCTGCCCTCACAGCTCATCTCCGAGATACTTCCCTGCCCTCACAGCTCATCTCCGAGTGAGATACTCCCCTGCCCTCACAGCTCATCTCCGAGTGAGATACTCCCCTGCCCTGACAGCTCATCTCCGAGATACTTCCCTGCCCTCACAGCTCATCTCCGAGTGAGATACTCCCCTGCCCTCACAGCTCATCTCCGAGTGAGATACTCCCCTGCCCTCACAGCTCATCTCCGAGTGAGATACTCCCCTGCCCTCACAGCTCTTCTCCGAGTGAGATACTCCCTAGCCCTCACAGCTCATCTCCCAGTGAGATACTCCCCTGCCCTCACAGCTCATCTCTGAGTGAGATACTCCCCTGCCCTCACAGCTCATCTCCGAGTGAGATAAACCCTTTCCCTGTGCTCACTGCTGATCTCCGGGTGAGATACCCCCTCCCCCTGCACTCACAGATCATCTCCGGGTGAGATACCCCCTCTCCCTGCGCTCACTGCTGATCTCCGGGTGAGATACCCCCTCCCCCTGCACTCACAGATCATCTCCGGGTGTGATACCCCCTCCCCCTGCGCTCACTGCTGATCTCCGGGTAAGAAACAGCCTCCCCCTGCACTCACAGCTCATCTCCGAGTGAGATACCCCCTCCCCCTGCGCTCACTGCTGATCTCCGGGTGAGACACAGCCTCCCCCTGCACTCACAGCTCATCTCCGAGTAAGATACCCCCTCCCCCTGCGCTCACTGCTGATCTCCGGGTGAGATACCCCCTCCCCCTGCGCTCACTGCTGATCTCTGGGTGAGATACCCCCTCTCCCTGCACTCACAGCTCATCTCCGAGTGAGATACCCCCCTCTCCCTGCGCTCACTGCTGATCTCCGGGTGAGATACCCCCTCCCCTTGCACTCACAGCTCATCTCCGAGTGAGATACCCCCCTCTCCCTGCGCTCACTGCTGATCTCCGGGTGAGACACAGCCTCCCCCTGCACTCACAGCTCATCTCCGAGTGAGATTCCCCCTCCCCCTGCGCTCACTGCTGATCTCCGGGTGAGATACTCCCCCTGCACTCACAGCTCATCTCCAAGTGAGATACCCCTCCCCCTGCGCTCACTGCTTTTCTCCAAGTGAGATACCCCCTCCCCCTGCACTCACAGATCATCTCCGGGTGAGACACCCCCTCTCCCTGCGCTCACTGCTGATCTCCGGGTGAGACACAGCCTCCCCCGGCACTCACAGATCATCTCCGAGTGAGATACCCCCCTCGCCCTGCGCTCACTGCTTTTCTCCGAGTGAGATACCCCCTCCCCCTGCACTCACAGATCATCTCCGGGTGAGATACCCCCTCTCCCTGCGCTCACTGCTGATCTCCGGGTGAGACACAGCTTCCCCCTGCATTCACAGATCATCTCCGGGTGAGATACCCCCTCTTCCTGCGCTCACTGCTGATCTCCGGGTGAGACACAACCTCCCCCTGCACTCACAGCTCATCCCCGAGTGAGATACCCCCTCCCCCTGCGCTCACTGCTGATCTCCGGGTGAGACATAGCCTCCCCCTGCACTCACAGCTCATCTCCGAGTGAGATACCCCCTTCTCCCTGCGCTCACTGCTGATCTCCGGGTGAGACACAGCCTCCCCCTGCACTCACAGATCATCTCCGGGTGAGATACCCCCCTCTCCCTGCGCTCACTGCTGATCTCCGGGTGAGACACAGCCTCCCCCTGCACTCACAGATCATCTCCGGGTGAGATACCCCCCTCTCCCTGCGCTCAATGCTGATCTCCGGGTGAGAAACAGCCTCCCCCTGCACTCACAGCTCATCTCCAAGTGAGATATCCCCCTCTCCCTGCTCTCACTGCTGATCTCCGGGTGAGACACAGCCTCCCCCTGCACTCACAGCTCATCTCCGAGTGAGATACCCCCTCCCCCTGCACTCACTGCTGATCTCTAGGTGAGATACTCCCCCTGCACTCACAGCTCATCTCCGAGTGAGATACCCCCACCCCTTGCACTCACAGCTGATCTCTAGGTGAGATTCTCCCCCTGCACTCACAGCTCATCTCCGGGTGAGATACCCCCTCCCCTTGCACTCACAGCTCATCTCCGAGTGAGATACCCCCTCCCCCTGCGCTCACTGCTGATCTCCGGGTGAGATACTCCCCCTGCGCTCACAGCTCATCTCCAAGTGAGATACCCCCTCCCCCTGCGCTCACTGCTTTTATCCGAGTGAGATACCCCCTCCCCCTGCACTCACAGATCATCTCCGGGTGAGATACCCTCTCTCCCTGCGCTCACTGCTGATCTCCGGGTGAGACACAGCCTCCCCCTGCATTCACAGATCATCTCCGGGTGAGATACCCCCTCTTCCTGCGCTCACTGCTGATCTCCGGGTGAGACACAGCCTCCCCCTGCACTCACAGCTCATCTCCGAGTGAGATACCCCCTCCCCCTGCGCTCACTGCTGATCTCCGGGTGAGACACAGCCTCCCCCTGCACTCACAGCTCATCTCCGAGTGAGATACCCCCTCCCCCTGCACTCACTGCTGATCTCTAGGTGAGATACTCCCCCTGCACTCACAGCTCATCTCCGAGTGAGATACCCCCACCCCCTGCACTCACAGCTGATCTCTAGGTGAGATTCTCCCCCTGCACTCACAGCTCAACTCCGGGTGAGATACCCCCTCCCCCTGCATTCACAGCTCATCTCCGAGTGAGATACCCATCTCTCCCTGCGCTCACTGCTGATCTCCGGGTGAGAAACAGCCTCCCCCTGCACTCACAGCTCATCTCCAAGTGAGATATCCCCCTCTCCCTGCTCTCACTGCTGATCTCCGGGTGAGACACAGCCTCCCCCTGCACTCACAGCTAATCTCCGAGTGAGATACCCCCTCCCCCTGCACTCACAGCTGATCTCTAGGTGAGATTCTCCCCCTGCACTCACAGCTCATCTCCGGGTGAGATACCCCCTCCCCTTGCACTCACAGCTCATCTCCGAGTGAGATACCCCCTCCCCCTGCGCTCACTGCTGATCTCCGGGTGAGATACTCCCCCTGCACTCACAGCTCATCTCCAAGTGAGATACCCCCTCCCCCTGCGCTCACTGCTTTTCTCCGAGTGAGATACCCCCTCCCCCTGCACTCACAGATCATCTCCGGGTGAGATACCCTCTCTCCCTGCGCTCACTGCTGATCTCCGGGTGAGACACAGCCTCCCCCTGCATTCACAGATCATATCCGGGTGAGATACCCCCTCTTCCTGCGCTCACTGCTGATCTCCGGGTGAGACACAGCCTCCCCCTGCACTCACAGCTCATCTCCGAGTGAGATACCCCCTCCCCCTGCACTCACTGCTGATCTCTAGGTGAGATACTCCCCCTGCACTCACAGCTCATCTCCGAGTGAGATACCCCCACCCCCTGCACTCACAGCTGATCTCTAGGTGAGATTCTCCCCCTGCACTCACAGCTCAACTCTGGGTGAGATACCCCCTCCCCCTGCACTCACAGCTCATCTCCGAGTGAGATACCCATCTCTCCCTGCGCTCACTGCTGATCTCCGTGTGAGACACAGCCTCCCCCTGCACTCACAGCTCATCTCCGAGTGAGATACCCCCTCCCCCTGCGCTCACTGCTGATCTCCGGGTGAGATACTCCCCCTGCACTCACAGCTGATCTCCGAGTGAGATACCCCCTCCCCCTGCGCTCACTGCTGATCTCCGAGTGAGATACCCCCTCCCCCTGCACTCACAGATCATCTCCGGGTGAGAGACCCCCTCTCCCTGCGCTCACTGCTGATCTCCGGGTGAGACACAGCCTCCCCCTGCACTCACAGATCATCTCCGGGTGAGATGCCCCCCTCTCCCTGCGCTCACTGCTGATCTCCGGGTGAGACACAGCCTCCCCCTGCACTCACAGATCATCTCCGGGTGAGATACCCCCTCTCCCTGCGCTCACTGCTGATCTCCGGGTGAGACACAGCCTCCCCCTGCACTCACAGCTCATCTCCGAGTGAGATACCCCCTCCCCCTGCGCTCACTGCTGATCTCCGGGTGAGACACAGCCTCCCCCTGCACTCACAGCTCATCTCCGAGTGAGATACCCCCTTCTCCCTGCGCTCACTGCTGATCTCCGGGTGAGACACAGCCTGCCCCTGCACTCACAGATCATCTCCGGGTGAGATACCCCCCTCTCCCTGCGCTCACTGCTGATCTCCGGGTGAGAAACAGCCTCCCCCTGCACTCACAGCTCATCTCCAAGTGAGATACCCCCTCCCCCTGCACTCACTGCTGATCTCTAGGTGAGATACTCCCTCTGCACTCACAGCTCATCTCCGAGTGAGATACCCCCTCCCCCTGTACTCACAGCTGATCTCTAGGTGAGATACTCCCCCTGCAATCACAGTTCATCTCCGAGTGAGATACCCCCTCCCCCTGCACTCACAGATCATCTCCGAGTGAGATATTCCCCTGCCCTCACAGCTCATTTCCGAGTGAGGTACTCCCCTGCCCTCACAGCTCATCTCCGAGTGAGATACTCCCCTACCCTCACAGCTCATCTCCGAGATACTTCCCTGCCCTCTCAGCTCATCTCCGAGTGAGATACTCCCCTGCCCTCACAGCTCATCTCCGAGTGAGATACTTCCCTGCCCTCACAGCTCTTCGAGTGAGATACTCCCCTGCCCTCACAGCTCATCTCCGAGTGAGATACTCCCCTGCCCTCACAGCTTATCTTCGAGTGAGATACTTCCCTGCCCTCACAGCTCTTCTCCGAGTGAGATACTCCCCTGCCCTCACAGCTCATCTCCGAGTGAGATACTCCCCTGCCCTCACAGCTCATCTCTGAGATACTTCCCTGCCCTCACAGCTCATCTCCGAGTGAGATACTCCCCTGCTCTCACAGCTCATCTCCGAGTGAGATACTCCCCTGCCCTCACAGCTCATCTCCAAGTGAGATACCCCCTCCCCCTGCACTCACTGCTGATCTCTAGGTGAGATACTCCCTCTGCACTCACAGCTCATCTCCGAGTGAGATACCCCCTCCCCCTGTACTCACAGCTGATCTCTAGGTGAGATACTCCCCCTGCAATCACAGTTCATCTCCGAGTGAGATACCCCCTCCCCCTGCACTCACAGATCATCTCCGAGTGAGATATTCCCCTGCCCTCACAGCTCATCTCCGAGTGAGGTACTCCCCTGCCCTCACAGCTCATCTCCGAGTGAGATACTCCCCTACCCTCACAGCTCATCTCCGAGATACTTCCCTGCCCTCTCAGCTCATCTCCGAGTGAGATACTCCCCTGCCCTCACAGCTCATCTCCGAGTGAGATACTTCCCTGCCCTCACAGCTCTTCGAGTGAGATACTCCCCTGCCCTCACAGCTCATCTCCGAGTGAGATACTCCCCTGCCCTCACAGCTTATCTTCGAGTGAGATACTTCCCTGCCCTCACAGCTCTTCTCCGAGTGAGATACTCCCCTGCCCTCACAGCTCATCTCCGAGTGAGATACTCCCCTGCCCTCACAGCTCATCTCTGAGATACTTCCCTGCCCACACAGCTCATCTCCGAGTGAGATACTCCCCTGCTCTCACAGCTCATCTCCGAGTGAGATACTCCCCTGCCCTCACAGCTCATCTCCGAGTGAGATACTCCCCTGCCCTCACAGCTCTTCTCCGAGTGAGATACTCCCTAGCACTCACAGCTCATCTCCCAGTGAGATACTCCCCTGCCCTCACAGCTCATCTCCGAGTGAGATAAACCATTTCCCTGTGCTCACTGCTGATCTCCGGGTGAGATACCCCCTCCCCCTGCACTCACAGCTCATCTCCGGGTGAGATACCCCCTCTCCCTGCGCTCACTGTTGATCTCCGAGTGAGATACCCCCTCCCCCTGCACTCACAGATCATCTCCGGGTGTGATACCCCCTCCCCCTGCGCTCACTGCTGATCTCCGGGTAAGAAACAGCCTCCACCTGCACTCACAGCTCATCTCCGAGTGAGATACCCCCTCCCCCTGCGCTCACTGCTGATCTCCGGGTGAGACACAGCCTCCCCCTGCACTCACAGCTCATCTCCGAGTAAGATACCCCCTCCCCCTGCGCTCACTGCTGATCTCCGGGTGAGATACCCCCTCCCCCTGCGCTCACTGCTGATCTCTGGGTGAGATACCCCCTCTCCCTGCACTCACAGCTCATCTCCGAGTGAGATACCCCCCTCTCCCTGCGCTCACTGCTGATCTCCGGGTGAGATACCCCCTCCCCTTGCACTCACAGCTCATCTCCGAGTGAGATACCCCCCTCTCCCTGCGCTCACTGCTGATCTCCGGGTGAGACACAGCCTCCCCCTGCACTCACAGCTCATCTCCAAGTGAGATACCCCCTCCCCCTGCGCTCACTGCTGATCTCCTTGTGAGATACTCCCCCTGCACTCACAGCTCATCTCCAAGTGAGACACCCCCTCCCCCTGCGCTCACTGCTTTTCTCCGAGTGAGATACCCCCTCCCCCTGCACTCACAGATCATCTCCGGGTGAGATACCCCCTCTCCCTGCGCTCACTGCTGATCTCCGGGTGAGACACAGCCTCCCCCGGCACTCACAGATCATCTCCGAGTGAGATACCCCCCTCCCCCTGCGCTCACTGCTTTTCTCCGAGTGAGATACCCCCTCCCCCTGCACTCACAGATCATCTCCGGGTGAGATACCCCCTCTCCCTGCGCTCACTGCTGATCTCCGGGAGAGACACAGCCTCCCCCTGCATTCACAGATCATCTCCGGGTGAGATACCCCCTCTTCCTGCGCTCACTGCTGATCTCCGGGTGAGACACAGCCTCCCCCTGTACTCACAGCTCATCTCCGAGTGAGATATCCCCTCCCCCTGCGCTCACTGCTGATCTCCGGGTGAGACACAGCCTCCCCCTGCACTCACAGCTCATCTCCGAGTGAGATACCCCCTTCTCCCTGCGCTCACTGCTGATCTCCGGGTGAGACACAGCCTCCCTCTGCACTCACAGATCATCTCCGGGTCAGATACCCCCCTCTCCCTGCACTCACTGCTGATCTCCGGGTGAGACACATCCTCCCCCTGCACTCACAGATCATCTCCGGGTGAGATACCCCCCTCTCCCTGCGCTCACTGCTGATCTCCGGGTGAGAAACAGCCTCCCCCTGCACTCACAGCTCATCTCCAAGTGAGATATCCCCCTCTCCCTGCTCTCACTGCTGATCTCCGGGTGAGACACAGCCTCCCCCTGCACTCACAGCTCATCTCCGAGTGAGATACCCCCTCCCCCTGCACTCACTGCTGATCTCTAGGTGAGATACTCCCCCTGCACTCACAGCTCATCTCTGAGTGAGATACCCCCACCCCCTGCACTCACAGCTGATCTCTAGGTGAGATTCTCCCCCTGCACTCACAGCTCATCTCCGGATGAGATACCCCCTCCCCTTGCACTCACAGCTCATCTCCGAGTGAGATACCCCCTCCCCCTGCGCTCACTGCTGATCTCCGGGTGAGACACAGCCTCCCCCTGCACTCACAGCTCATCTCCGAGTGAGATACCCCCTTCTCCCTGCGCTCACTGCTGATCTCCGGGTGAGACACAGCCTCCCCCTGCACTCACAGATCATCTCCGGGTGAGATACCCCCCTCTCCCTGCTCTCACTGCTGAACTCCGGGTGAGACACAGCCTCCCCCTGCACTCACAGCTCATCTCCGGGTGAGATACCCCCCTCTCCCTGCGCTCACTGCTGATCTCCGGGTGAGACACAGCCTCCCCCTGCACTCACAGCTCATCTCCAAGTGAGATATCCCCCTCTCACTGCTGATCTCCGGGTGAGACACAGCCTCCCCCTGCACTCACAGCTCATCTCCAAGTGAGATACCCCCACCCCCTGCAGTCACAGCTGATCTCTAGGTGAGATTCTCCCCCTGCACTCACAGCTCATCTCCGGGTGAGATACCCCCTCCCCTTGCACTCACAGCTCATCTCCGAGTGAGATACCCCCCTCTCCCTGCGCTCACTGCTGATCTCCGGGTGAGACACATCCTCCTCCTGCACTGACAGATCATCTCCGGGTGAGATACCCCCCTCTCCCTGCGCTCACTGCTGATCTCCGGGTGAGAAACAGCCTCCCCCTGCACTCACAGCTCATCTCCAAGTGAGATATCCCCCTCTCCCTGCTCTCACTGCTGATCTCCGGGTGAGACACAGCCTCCCCCTGCACTCACAGCTCATCTCCGAGTGAGATACCCCCTCCCCCTGCACTCACTGCTGATCTCTAGGTGAGATACTCCCCCTGCACTCACAGCTCATCTCCGAGTGAGGTACCCCCACCCCCTGCACTCACAGCTGATCTCTAGGTGAGATTCTCCCCCTGCACTCACAGCTCATCTCCGGATGAGATACCCCCTCCCCTTGCACTCACAGCTCATCTCCGAGTGAGATACCCCCTCCCCCTGCGCTCACTGCTGATCTCCGGGTGAGATACTCCCCCTGCACTCACAGCTCATCTCCAAGTGAGATACCCCCTCCCCCTGCGCTCACTGCTTTTCTCCGAGTGAGATACCCCCTCCCCCTGCACTCACAGATCATCTCCGGGTGAGATACCCCCTCTCCCTGCGCTCACTGCTGATCTCCGGGTGAGACACAGCCTCCCCCTGCATTCACAGATCATCTCCGGGTGAGATACCCCCTCTTCCTGCGCTCACTGCTGATCTCCGGGGAGACACAGCCTCCCCCTGCACTCACAGCTCATCTCCGAGTGAGATACCCCCTCCCCCTGCGCTCACTGCTGATCTCCGGGTGAGACACAGCCTCCCCCTGCACTGACAGCTCATCTCCGAGTGAGATACCCCCTTCTCCCTGCGCTAACTGCTGATCTCCGGGTGAGACACAGCCTCCCCCTGCACTCACAGCTCATCTCCGGGTGAGATACCCCCCTCTCCCTGCGCTCACTGCTGATCTCCGGGTGAGACACAGCCTCCCCCTGCACTCACAGCTCATCTCCAAGTGAGATATCCCCCTCTCACTGCTGATCTCCGGGTGAGACACAGCCTCCCCCTGCACTCACAGCTCATCTCCAAGTGAGATACCCCCACCCCCTGCAGTCACAGCTGATCTCTAGGTGAGATTCTCCCCCTGCACTCACAGCTCATCTCCGGGTGAGATACCCCCTCCCCTTGCACTCACAGCTCATCTCCGAGTGAGATACCCATCTCTCCCTGCGCTCACTGCTGATCTCCGTGTGAGACACAGCCTCCCCCTGCACTCACAGCTCATCTCCGAGTGAGATACCCCCTCCCCCTGCGCTCACTGCTGATCTCCGGGTGAGATACTCCCCCTGCACTCACAGCTCATCTCCGAGTGAGATACCCCCTCCCCCTGCGCTCACTGCTGATCTCTGGGTGAGATACTCCCCCTGCACTCACAGCTCATCTCCGAGTGAGATACCCCCTCCCCCTGCGCTCACTGCTGATCTCCGAGTGAGATACCCCCTCCCCCTGCACTCACAGATCATCTCCGGGTGAGATACCCCCTCTCCCTGCGCTCACTGCTGATCTCCGGGTGAGACACAGCCTCCCCCTGCACTCACAGATCATCTCCGGGTGAGATACCCCCCTCTCCCTGCGCTCACTGCTGATCTCCGGGTGAGACACAGCCTCCCCCTGCACTCACAGATCATCTCCGGGTGAGATACCCCCTCTCCCTGCGCTCACTGCTGATCTCCGGGTGAGACACAGCCTCCCCCTGCACTCACAGCTCATCTCCGAGTGAGATACCCCCTCCCCCTGCGCTCACTGCTGATCTCCGGGTGAGACACAGCCTCCCCCTGCACTCACAGCTCATCTCCAAGTGAGATACCCCCTCCCCCTGCACTCACTGCTGATCTCTAGGTGAGATACTCCCTCTGCACTCACAGCTCATCTCCGAGTGAGATACCCCCTCCCCCTGTACTCACAGCTGATCTCTATGTGAGATACTCCCCCTGCACTCACAGTTCATCTCCGAGTGAGATACCCCCTCCCCCTGCACTCACAGATCATCTCCGGGTGAGACACCCCCATCTCCCTGCACTCACAGCTCATCTCCGAGTGAGATACTCCCCTGCCCTCACAGCTCTTCTCCGAGAGAGATACTCCCTAGCCCTCACAGCTCATCTCCCAGTGAGATACTCCCCTGCCCTCACAGCTCATCTCCGAGTGAGAAACTCCCCTGCCCTCACAGCTCATCTCTGAGTGAGATAAACCCTTTCCCTTTGCTCACTGCTGATCTCCGGGTGAGATACCCCCTCCCCCTGCACTCACAGATCATCTCCGGGTGAGATACCCCCTCTCCCTGCGCTCACTGCTGATCTCCGGGTGAGATACCCCCTCCCCCTGCACTCACAGATCATCTCCGGGTGTGATATCCCCTCCCCATGCGCTCACTGCTGATCTCTGGGTAAGAAACAGCCTCCTCCTGCACTCACAGCTCATCTCCGAGTGAGATACCCCCTCCCCCTGCGCTCACTGCTGATCTCCGGGTGAGACACAGCCTCCCCATGCACTCACAGCTCATCTCCAAGTAAGATACCCCCTCCCCCTGCGCTCACTGCTGATCTCCGGGTGAGATACCCCCTCCCCCTGCGCTCACTGCTGATCTCTGGGTGAGATACCCCCTCTCCCTGCACTCACAGCTCATCTCCGAGTGAGATACCCCCCTCTCCCTGCGCTCACTGCTGATCTCCGGGTGAGATACCCCCTCCCCTTGCACTCACAACTCATCTCCGAGTGAGATACCCCCCTCTCCCTGCGCTCACTGCTGATCTCTGGGTGAGACACAGCCTCCCCCTGCACTCACAGCTCATCTCCGAGTGAGATACCCCCTTCCCCTGCGCTCACTTCTGATCTCCGGCTGAGATACTCCCCCTGCACTCACAGCTCATCTCCAAGTGAGATACCCCCTCCCCCTGCGCTCACTGCTTTTCTCCGAGTGAGATACCCCCTCCCCCTGCACTCACAGATCATCTCCGGGTGAGATACCCCCTCTCCCTGCGCTCACTGCTGATCTCCGGGTGAGACACAGCCTCCCCCGGCACTCACAGATCATCTCCGAGTGAGATACCCCCCTCCCCCTGCGCTCACTGCTTTTCTCCGAGTGAGATACCCCCTCCCCCTGCACTCACAGATCATCTCCGGGTGAGATACCCCCTCTCCCTGCGCTCACTGCTGATCTCCGGGTGAGACACAGCCTCCCCCTGCATTCACAGATCATCTCCGGGTGAGATACCCCCTCTTCCTGCGCTCACTGCTGATCTCCGGGTGAGACACAGCCTCCCCCTGCACTCACAGCTCATCTCCGAGTGAGATACCCCCTCCCCCTGCGCTCACTGCTGATCTCCGGGTGAGATACCCCCTCCCCCTGCGCTCACTGCTGATCTCTGGGTGAGATACCCCCTCTCCCTGCACTCACAGCTCATCTCCGAGTGAGATACCCCCCTCTCCCTGCGCTCACTGCTGATCTCTGGGTGAGATACCCCCTCCCCTTGAACTCACAGCTCATCTCCGAGTGAGATACCCCCCTCTCCCTGCGCTCACTGCTGATCTCCGGGTGAGACACAGCCTCCCCCTGCACTCACAGCTCATCTCCGAGTGAGATACCCCCTCCCCCTGCGCTCACTGCTGATCTCCGGGTGAGATACTCCCCCTGCACTCACAGCTCATCTCCAAGTGAGATACCCCCTCCCCCTGCGCTCACTGCTTTTCTCCGAGTGAGATACCCCCTCCCCCTGCACTCACAGATCATCTCCGGGTGAGATACCCCCTCTCCCTGCGCTCACTGCTGATCTCCGGGTGAGACACAGCCTCCCCCGGCACTCACAGATCATCTCCGAGTGAGATACCCCCCTCCCCCTGCGCTCACTGCTTTTCTCCGAGTGAGATACCCCCTCCCCCTGCACTCACAGATCATCTCCGGGTGAGATACCCCCTCTCCCTGCGCTCACTGCTGATCTCCGGGTGAGACACAGCCTCCCCCTGCATTCACAGATCATCTCCGGGTGAGATACCCCCTCTTCCTGCGCTCACTGCTGATCTCCGGGTGAGACACAGCCTCCCCCTGCACTCACAGCTCATCTCCGAGTGAGATACCCCCTCCCCCTGCGCTCACTGCTGATCTCCGGGTGAGACACAGCCCCCCCCTGCACTCACAGCTCATCTCCAAGTGAGATATCCCCCTCTCCCTGCTCTCACTGCTGATCTTCGGGTGAGACACAGCCTCGCCTCCCCCTGCACTCACAGCTCATCTCCGAGTGAGATACCCCCTCCCCCTGCACTCACTGCTGATCTCTAGGTGAGATACTCCCCCTGCACTCACAGCTCATCTCCGAGTGAGATACCCCCACCCCCTGCACTCACAGCTGATCTCTAGGTGAGATTCTCCCCCTGCACTCACAGCTCATCTCCGGGTGAGATACCCCCTTCCCTTGCACTCACAGCTCATCTCCGAGTGAGATACCCCCTCTCCCTGCGCTCACTGCTGATCTCCGGGTGAGATACCCCCTCCCCTTGCACTCACAACTCATCTCCGAGTGAGATACCCCCCTCTCCCTGCGCTCACTGCTGATCTCTGGGTGAGACACAGCCTCCCCCTGCACTCACAGCTCATCTCCGAGTGAGATACCCCCTCCCCCTGCGCTCACTGCTGATCTCCGGCTGAGATACTCCCCCTGCACTCACAGCTCATCTCCAAGTGAGATACCCCCTCCCCCTGCGCTCACTGCTTTTCTCCGAGTGAGATACCCCCTCCCCCTGCACTCACAGATCATCTCCGGGTGAGATACCCCCTCTCCCTGCGCTCACTGCTGATCTCCGGGTGAGACACAGCCTCCCCCGGCACTCACAGATCATCTACGAGTGAGATACCCCCCTCCCCCTGCGCTCACTGCTTTTCTCCGAGTGAGATACCCCCTCCCCCTGCACTCACAGATCATCTCTGGGTGAGATACCCCCTCTCCCTGCGCTCACTGCTGATCTCCAGGTGAGACACAGCCTCCCCCTGCATTCACAGATCATCTCCGGGTGAGATACCCCCTCTTCCTGCGCTCACTGCTGATCTCCGGGTGAGACACAGCCTCCCCCTGCACTCACAGCTCATCTCCGAGTGAGATACCCCCTCCCCCTGCGCTCACTGCTGATCTCCGGGTGAGACACAGCCTCCCCCTGCACTCACAGCTCATCTCCGAGTAAGATACCCTCTCCCCCTGCGCTCACTGCTGATCTCCGGGTGAGATACCCCCTCCCCCTGCGCTCACTGCTGATCTCTGGGTGAGATACCCCCTCTCCCTGCACTCACAGCTCATCTCCGAGTGAGATACCCCCCTCTCCCTGCGCTCACTGCTGATCTCTGGGTGAGATACCCCCTCCCCTTGCACTCACAGCTCATCTCCGAGTGAGATACCCCCCTCTCCCTGCGCTCACTGCTGATCTCCGGGTGAGACACAGCCTCCCCCTGCACTCACAGCTCATCTCCGAGTGAGATACCCCCTCCCCCTGCGCTCACTGCTGATCTCCGGGTGAGATACTCCCCCTGCACTCACAGCTCATCTCCAAGTGAGATACCCCCTCCCCCTGCGCTCACTGCTTTTCTCCGAGTGAGATACCCCCTCCCCCTGCACTCACAGATCATCTCCAGGTGAGATACCCCCTCTCCCTGCGCTCACTGCTGATCTCCGGGTGAGACACAGCCTCCCCCGGCACTCACAGATCATCTCCGAGTGAGATACCCCCCTCCCCCTGCGCTCACTGCTTTTCTCCGAGTGAGATACCCCCTCCCCCTGCACTCACAGATCATCTCCGGGTGAGATACCCCCTCTCCCTGCGCTCACTGCTGATCTCCGGGTGAGACACAGCCTCCCCCTGCATTCACAGATCATCTCCGGGTGAGATACCCCCTCTTCCTGCGCTCACTGCTGATCTCCGGGTGAGACACAGCCTCCCCCTGCACTCACAGCTCATCTCCGAGTGAGATACCCCCTCCCCCTGCGCTCACTGCTGATCTCCGGGTGAGACACAGCCCCCCCCTGCACTCACAGCTCATCTCCAAGTGAGATATCCCCCTCTCCCTGCTCTCACTGCTGATCTTCGGGTGAGACACAGCCTCGCCTCCCCCTGCACTCACAGCTCATCTCCGAGTGAGATACCCCCTCCCCCTGCACTCACTGCTGATCTCTAGGTGAGATACTCCCCCTGCACTCACAGCTCATCTCCGAGTGAGATACCCCCACCCCCTGCACTCACAGCTGATCTCTAGGTGAGATTCTCCCCCTGCACTCACAGCTCATCTCCGGGTGAGATACCCCCTCCCCTTGCACTCACAGCTCATCTCCGAGTGAGATACCCCCTCTCCCTGCGCTCACTGCTGATCTCCGGGTGAGATACTCCCCCTGCACTCACAGCTCATCTCCAAGTGAGATACCCCCTCCCCCTGCGCTCACTGCTTTTCTCCGAGTGAGATACCCCCTCCCCCTGCACTCACAGATCATCTCCGGGTGAGATACCCCCTCTCCCTGCGCTCACTGCTGATCTCCGGGTGAGACACAGCCTCCCCCTGCATTCACAGATCATCTCCGGGTGAGATACCCCCTCTTCCTGCGCTCAATGCTGATCTCCGGGTGAGACACAGCCTCCCCCTGCACTCACAGCTCATCTCCGAGTGAGATACCCCCTCCCCCTGCGCTCACTGCTGATCTCCGGGTGAGACACAGCCTCCCCCTGCACTCACAGCTCATCTCCGAGTGAGATACCTCCTTCTCCCTGCGCTCACTGCTGATCTCCGGGTGAGACACAGCCTCCCCCTGCACTCACAGATCATCTCCGGGTGAGATACCCCCCTCTCCCTGCGCTCACTGCTGATCTCCGGGTGAGACACAGCCTCCCCCTGCACTCACAGATCATCTCCGGGTGAGATACCCCCCTCTCCCTGCGCTCACTGCTGATCTCCGGGTGAGACACAGCCTCACCCTGCACTCACAGCTCATCTCCAAGTGAGATATCCCCCTCTCACTGCTGATCTCCGGGTGAGACACAGCCTCCCCCTGCACTCACAGCTCATCTCCAAGTGAGATACCCCCACCCCCTGCACTCACAGCTGATCTCTAGGTGAGATTCTCCCCCTGCACTCACAGCTCATCTCCGGGTGAGATACCCCCTCCCCTTGCACTCACAGCTCATCTCCGAGTGAGATACCCATCTCTCCCTGCGCTCACTGCTGATCTCCGTGTGAGACACAGCCTCCCCCTGCACTCACAGCTCATCTCCGAGTGAGATACCCCCTCCCCCTGCGCTCACTGCTGATCTCCGGGTGAGATACTCCCCCTGCACTCACAGCTCATCTCCGAGTGAGATACCCCCTCCCCCTGCGCTCACTGCTGATCTCCGGGTGAGATACTCCCCCTGCACTCACAGCTCATCTCCGAGTGAGATACCCCCCCCCTGCGCTCACTGCTGATCTCCGAGTGAGATACCCCCTCCCCCTGCACTCACAGATCATCTCCGGGTGAGATACCCCCTCTCCCTGCGCTCACTGCTGATCTCCGGGTGAGACACAGCCTCCCCCTGCACTCACAGATCATCTCCGGGTGAGATACCCCCCTCTCCCTGCGCTCACTGCTGATCTCCGGGTGAGACACAGCCTCCCCCTGCACTCACAGATCATCTCCGGGTGAGATATCCCCTCTCCCTGCGCTCACTGCTGATCTCCGGGTGAGACACAGCCTCCGCCTGCACTCACAGCTCATCTCCGAGTGAGATACCCCCTCCCCCTGCGCTCACTGCTGATCTCCGGGTGAGACACAGCCTCCCCCTGCACTCACAGCTCATCTCCAAGTGAGATACCCCCTCCCCCTGCACTCACTGCTGATCTCTAGGTGAGATACTCCCTCTGCACTCACAGCTCATCTCCGAGTGAGATACCCCCTCCCCCTGTACTCACAGCTGATCTCTATGTGAGATACTCCCTCTGCACTCACAGTTCATCTCCGAGTGAGATACCCCCTCCCCCTGCACTCACAGATCATCTCCGGGTGAGACACCCCCATCTCCTTGCACTCACAGCTCATCTCCGAGTGAGATACTCCCCTGCCCTCACAGCTCTTCTCCGAGTGAGATACTCCCTAGCCCTCACAGCTCATCTCCCAGTGAGATACTCCCCTGCCCTCACAGCTCATCTCCGAGTGAGAAACTCCCCTGCCCTCACAGCTCATCTCTGAGTGAGATAAACCCTTTCCCTGTGCTCACTGCTGATCTCCGGGTGAGATACCCCCTCCCCCTGCACTCACAGATCATCTCCGGGTGAGATACCCCCTCTCCCTGCGCTCACTGCTGATCTCCGGGTGAGATACCCCCTCCCCTTGCACACACAGCTCATCTCCGAGTGAGATACCCATCTCTCCCTGCGCTCACTGCTGATCTCCGTGTGAGACACAGCCTCCCCCTGCACTCACAGCTCATCTCCGAGTGAGATACCCCCTCCCCCTGCGCTCACTGCTGATCTCCGGGTGAGATACTCCCCCTGCACTCACAGCTCATCTCCGAGTGAGATACCCCCTCCCCCTGCGCTCACTGCTGATCTCCGGGTGAGATACTCCCCCTGCACTCACAGCTCATCTCCGAGCGAGATACCCCCCCCCCTGCGCTCACTGCTGATCTCCGAGTGAAATACCCCCTCCCCCTGCACTCACAGATCATCTCCGGGTGAGATACCCCCTCTCCCTGCGCTCACTGCTGATCTCCGGGTGAGACACAGCCTCCCCCTGCACTCACAGATCATCTCCGGGTGAGATACCCCCCTCTCCCTGCGCTCACTGCTGATCTCCGGGTGAGACACAGCCTCCCCCTGCACTCACAGATCATCTCCGGGTGAGATACCCCCTCTCCCTGCGGTCACTGCTGATCTCCGGGTGAGACACAGCCTCCCCCTGCACTCACAGCTCATCTCCGAGTGAGATACCCCCTCCCCCTGCGCTCACTGCTGATCTCCGGGTGAGACACAGCCTCCCCCTGCACTCACAGCTCATCTCCAAGTGAGATACCCCCTCCCCCTGCACTCACTGCTGATCTCTAGGTGAGATACTCCCTCTGCACTCACAGCTCATCTCCGAGTGAGATACCCCCTCCCCCTGTACTCACAGCTGATCTCTATGTGAGATACTCCCCCTGCACTCACAGTTCATCTCCGAGTGAGATACCCCCTCCCCCTGCACTCACAGATCATCTCCGGGTGAGACACCCCCATCTCCTTGCACTCACAGCTCATCTCCGAGTGAGATACTCCCCTGCCCTCACAGCTCTTCTCCGAGTGAGATACTCCCTAGCCCTCACAGCTCATCTCCCAGTGAGATACTCCCCTGCCCTCACAGCTCATCTCCGAGTGAGAAACTCCCCTGCCCTCACAGCTCATCTCTGAGTGAGATAAACCCTTTCCCTGTGCTCACTGCTGATCTCCGGGTGAGATACCCCCTCCCCCTGCACTCACAGATCATCTCTGGGTGAGATACCCCCTCTCCCTGCGCTCACTGCTGATCTCCGGGTGAGATACTCCCCCTGCACTCACAGCTCATCTCCGAGTGAGATACCCCCTCCCCCTGCGCTCACTGCTGATCTCCGGGTGAGATACTCCCCCTGCACTCACAGCTCATCTCCGAGTGAGATACCCCCCCCCTGCGCTCACTGCTGATCTCCGAGTGAGATACCCCCTCCCCCTGCACTCACAGATCATCTCCGGGTGAGATACCCCCTCTCCCTGCGCTCACTGCTGATCTCCGGGTGAGACACAGCCTCCCCCTGCACTCACAGATCATCTCCGGGTGAGATACCCCCCTCTCCCTGCGCTCACTGCTGATCTCCGGGTGAGACACAGCCTCCCCCTGCACTCACAGATCATCTCCGGGTGAGATACCCCCTCTCCCTGCGCTCACTGCTGATCTCCGGGTGAGACACAGCCTCCCCCTGCACTCACAGCTCATCTCCGAGTGAGATACCCCCTCCCCCTGCGCTCACTGCTGATCTCCGGGTGAGACACAGCCTCCCCC
Source organism: Phyllobates terribilis (assembly GCF_046119375.1). Taxonomy (NCBI): domain Eukaryota; kingdom Metazoa; phylum Chordata; class Amphibia; order Anura; family Dendrobatidae; genus Phyllobates; species Phyllobates terribilis. The sequence continues at coordinate 601,274,462 of NW_027362762.1, forward strand.
TGCACTCACAGCTCATCTCCAAGTGAGATACCCCCTCCCCCTGCACTCACTGCTGATCTCTAGGTGAGATACTCCCTCTGCACTCACAGCTCATCTCCGAGTGAGATACCCCCTCCCCCTGTACTCACAGCTGATCTCTATGTGAGATACTCCCCCTGCACTCACAGTTCATCTCCGAGTGAGATACCCCCTCCCCCTGCACTCACAGATCATCTCCGGGTGAGACACCCCCATCTCCCTGCACTCACAGCTCATCTCCGAGTGAGATACTCCCCTGCCCTCACAGCTCTTCTCCGAGTGAGATACTCCCTAGCCCTCACAGCTCATCTCCCAGTGAGATACTCCCCTGCCCTCACAGCTCATCTCCGAGTGAGAAACTCCCCTGCCCTCACAGCTCATCTCTGAGTGAGATAAACCCTTTCCCTGTGCTCACTGCTGATCTCCGGGTGAGATACCCCCTCCCCCTGCACTCACAGATCATCTCCGGGTGAGATACCCCCTCTCCCTGCGCTCACTGCTGATCTCCGGGTGAGATACCCCCTCCCCCTGCACTCACAGATCATCTCCGGGTGTGATACCCCCTCCCCATGCGCTCACTGCTGATCTCTGGGTAAGAAACAGCCTCCTCCTGCACTCACAGCTCATCTCCGAGTGAGATACCCCCTCCCCCTGCGCTCACTGCTGATCTCCGGGTGAGACACAGCCTCCCCCTGCACTCACAGCTCATCTCCGAGTAAGATACCCCCTCCCCATGCGCTCACTGCTGATCTCCGGGTGAGATACCCCCTCCCCCTGCGCTCACTGCTGATCTCTGGGTGAGATACCCCCTCTCCCTGCACTCACAGCTCATCTCCGAGTGAGATACCCCCCTCTCCCTGCGCTCACTGCTGATCTCCGGGTGAGATACCCCCTCCACTTGCACTCACAACTCATCTCCGAGTGAGATACCCCCCTCTCCCTGCGCTCACTGCTGATCTCTGGGTGAGACACAGCCTCCCCCTGCACTCACAGCTCATCTCCGAGTGAGATACCCCCTCCCCCTGCGCTCACTGCTGATCTCCGGCTGAGATACTCCCCCTGCACTCACAGCTCATCTCCAAGTGAGATACCCCCTCCCCCTGCGCTCACTGCTTTTCTCCGAGTGAGATACCCCCTCCCCCTGCACTCACAGATCATCTCCGGGTGAGATACCCCCTCTCCCTGCGCTCACTGCTGATCTCCGGGTGAGACACAGCCTCCCCCGGCACTCACAGATCATCTCCGAGTGAGATACCCCCCTCCCCCTGCGCTCACTGCTTTTCTCCGAGTGAGATACCCCCTCCCCCTGCACTCACAGATCATCTCCGGGTGAGATACCCCCTCTCCCTGCGCTCACTGCTGATCTCCGGGTGAGACACAGCCTCCCCCTGCATTCACAGATCATCTCCGGGTGAGATACCCCCTCTTCCTGCGCTCACTGCTGATCTCCGGGTGAGACACAGCCTCCCCCTGCACTCACAGCTCATCTCCGAGTGAGATACCCCCTCCCCCTGCGCTCACTGCTGATCTCCGGGTGAGACACAGCCTCCCCCTGCACTCACAGCTCATCTCCGAGTAAGATACCCTCTCCCCCTGCACTCACTGCTGATCTCCGGGTGAGATACCCCCTCCCCCTGCGCTCACTGCTGATCTCTGGGTGAGATACCCCCTCTCCCTGCACTCACAGCTCATCTCCGAGTGAGATACCCCCCTCTCCCTGCGCTCACTGCTGATCTCTGGGTGAGATACCCCCTCCCCTTGCACTCACAGCTCATCTCCGAGTGAGATACCCCCCTCTCCCTGCGCTCACTGCTGATCTCCGGGTGAGACACAGCCTCCCCCTGCACTCACAGCTCATCTCCGAGTGAGATACCCCCTCCCCCTGCGCTCACTGCTGATCTCCGGGTGAGATACTCCCCCTGCACTCACAGCTCATCTCCAAGTGAGATACCCCCTCCCCCTGCGCTCACTGCTTTTCTCCGAGTGAGATACCCCCTCCCCCTGCACTCACAGATCATCTCCGGGTGAGATACCCCCTCTCCCTGCGCTCACTGCTGATCTCCGGGTGAGACACAGCCTCCCCCGGCACTCACAGATCATCTCCGAGTGAGATACCCCCCTCCCCCTGCGCTCACTGCTTTTCTCCGAGTGAGATACCCCCTCCCCCTGCACTCACAGATCATCTCCGGGTGAGATACCCCCTCTCCCTGCGCTCACTGCTGATCTCCGGGTGAGACACAGCCTCCCCCTGCATTCACAGATCATCTCCGGGTGAGATACCCCCTCTTCCTGCGCTCACTGCTGATCTCCGGGTGAGACACAGCCTCCCCCTGCACTCACAGCTTATCTCCGGGTGAGACACCTCCTCCCCCTGCGCTCACTGCTGATCTCCGGGTGAGACACAGCCCCCCCCTGCACTCACAGCTCATCTCCAAGTGAGATATCCCCCTCTCCCTGCTCTCACTGCTGATCTTCGGGTGAGACACAGCCTCGCCTCCCCCTGCACTCACAGCTCATCTCCGAGTGAGATACCCCCTCCCCCTGCACTCACTGCTGATCTCTAGGTGAGATACTCCCCCTGCACTCACAGCTCATCTCCGAGTGAGATACCCCCACCCCCTGCACTCACAGCTGATCACTAGGTGAGATTCTCCCCCTGCACTCACAGCTCATCTCCGGGTGAGATACCCCCTCCCCTTGCACTCACAGCTCATCTCCGAGTGAGATACCCCCTCTCCCTGCGCTCACTGCTGATCTCCGGGTGAGATACTCCCCCTGCACTCACAGCTCATCTCCAAGTGAGATACCCCCTCCCCCTGCGCTCACTGCTTTTCTCCGAGTGAGATACCCCCTCCCCCTGCACTCACAGATCATCTCCGGGTGAGATACCCCCTCTCCCTGCGCTCACTGCTGATCTCCGGGTGAGACACAGCCTCCCCCTGCATTCACAGATCATCTCCGGGTGAGATACCCCCTCTTCCTGCGCTCAATGCTGATCTCCGGGTGAGACACAGCCTCCCCCTGCACTCACAGCTCATCTCCGAGTGAGATACCCCCTCCCCCTGCGCTCACTGCTGATCTCCGGGTGAGACACAGCCTCCCCCTGCACTCACAGCTCATCTCCGAGTGAGATACCCCCTTCTCCCTGCGCTCACTGCTGATCTCCGGGTGAGACACAGCCTCCCCCTGCACTCACAGATCATCTCCGGGTGAGATACCCCCCTCTCCCTGCGCTCACTGCTGATCTCCGGGTGAGACACAGCCTCACCCTGCACTCACAGCTCATCTCCAAGTGAGATATCCCCCTCTCACTGCTGATCTCCGGGTGAGACACAGCCTCCCCCTGCACTCACAGCTCATCTCCAAGTGAGATACCCCCACCCCCTGCACTCACAGCTGATCTCTAGGTGAGATTCTCCCCCTGCACTCACAGCTCATCTCCGGGTGAGATACCCCCTCCCCTTGCACTCACAGCTCATCTCCGAGTGAGATACCCATCTCTCCCTGCGCTCACTGCTGATCTCCGTGTGAGACACAGCCTCCCCCTGCACTCACAGCTCATCTCCGAGTGAGATACCCCCTCCCCCTGCGCTCACTGCTGATCTCCGGGTGAGATACTCCCCCTGCACTCACAGCTCATCTCCGAGTGAGATACCCCCTCCCCCTGCGCTCACTGCTGATCTCCGGGTGAGATACTCCCCCTGCACTCACAGCTCATCTCCGAGTGAGATACCCCCCCCCCTGCGCTCACTGCTGATCTCCGAGTGAGATACCCCCTCCCCCTGCACTCACAGATCATCTCCGGGTGAGATACCCCCTCTCCCTGCGCTCACTGCTGATCTCCGGGTGAGACACAGCCTCCCCCTGCACTCACAGATCATCGGGTGAGATACCCCCCTCTCCCTGCGCTCACTGCTGATCTCCGGGTGAGACACAGCCTCCCCCTGCACTCACAGATCATCTCCGGGTGAGATACCCACTCTCCCTGCGCTCACTGCTGATCTCCGGGTATGACACAGCTTCCCCCTGCACTCACAGCTCATCTCCGAGTGAGATACCCCCTCCCCCTGCGCTCACTGCTGATCTCCGGGTGAGACACAGCCTCCCCCTGCACTCACAGCTCATCTCCGAGTGAGATACCCCCTCCCCCTGCGCTCACTGCTGATCTCCGGGTGAGACACAGCCTCCCCCTGCACTCACAGCTCAACTCCGAGTGAGATACCCCCCTCTCCCTGCGCTCAGTGCTGATCTCCGGGTGAGACACAGCCTCCCCCTGCACTCACAGATCATCTCCGGGTGAGATAGCCCCCTCTCCCTGCGCTCACTGCTGATCTCCGGGTGAGACACAGCCTCCCCCTGCACTCACAGCTCATCTCCAAGTGAGATGCCCCCTCCCCCTGCACTCACTGCTGATCTCTAGGTGAGATACTCCCTCTGCACTCACAGCTCATCTCCGAGTGAGATACCCCCTCCCCCTGTACTCACAGCTGATCTCTAGGTGAGATACTCCCCCTGCACTCACAGTTCATCTCCGAGTGAGATATCCCCTCCCCCTGCACTCACAGATCATCTCCGGGTGAGACACCCCCATCTCCCTGCACTCACAGCTCATCTCCGAGTGAGATACCCCCTCCCCCTGTACTCACAGCTGATCTCTAGGTGAGATACTCCCCCTGCACTCACAGTTCATCTCCGAGTGAGATACCCCCTCCCCCTGCACTCACAGATCATCTTCGGATGAGATACCCCCTCCCCCTGCGCTCACAGCTCATCTCCGGTTGAGATACCCCCTCCCCCTGCGCTCACTGCTGATCTCTAGGTGAGATACTCCCCCTGCACTCACAGCTCATATCCGAGTGAGATACCCCCTCCCCCTGCGCTCACTGCTGATCTCCGTGTGAGACACAGCCTCCCCCTGCACTCACAGCTCATCTCCGAGTGAGATACCCCCTCTCCCTGTGCTCACTGCTGATCTCCGGGTGAGATACCCCCTCCCCCTGCACTCACAGCTCATCTCCAAGTGAGATACCCCCTCCCTCTGCACTCACAGATCATCTCTGGGTGAGATACCCCCTCCCCCTGCGCTCACTGCTGATCTCCGGGTGAGACACAGCCTCCCCCTGCACTCACAGATCATCTCTAGGTGAGATACCCCCCTCTCCCTGCGCTCACTGCTGATCTCCAGGTGAGACACAGCCTCCCCCTGCACTCACAGCTCATTTCCAAGTGAGATACCCCCTCCCCCTGCGCTCACTGCTGATCTCTAGGTGAGATACTCCCCCTGCACTCACAGATCATCTCTGGGTGAGATACCCCCTCCCCCTGCACTCACAGCTCATCTCCGAGTGAGATACCCCCTCCCCGTGCACTCACAGCTCATCTCCGAGTGAGATACCCCCTCCCCCTGCACTCACAGATCATCTCTGGGTGAGATACCCCCCTCTCCCTGCACTCACAGCTCATCTCCATGTGAGATACCCCCTCCCCCTGCGCTCACTGCTGATCTCCAGGTGAGACACATCCTCCCCCTGCACTCACAGCTCATCTCCGAGTGAAATACCCCCTCCCCCTGCGCTCACTGCTGATCTCTAGGTGAGATACTCCCCCTGCACTCACAGCTCATCTCCGAGTGAGATACCCCCTCCCCCTGCACTCACAGCTGATCTGTAGGTGAGATTCTCCCCCTGCACTCACAGCTCAACTCCGGGTGAGATACCCCCTCCCCCTGCGCTCACTGCTGATCTCTAGGTGAGACACAGCCTCCCCCTGCACTCACTGCTCATCTCCGAGTGAGATACCCCCACCCCCTGCACTCACAGCTGATCTCTAGGTGAGATTCTCCCCCTGCACTCACAGCTCAACTCCGGGTGAGATACCCCCTCCCCCTGCTCTCACTGCTGATCTCCAGGTGAGACACAGCCTCCCCCTGCACTCACAGCTCATCTCCGAGTGAGATACCCCCTCCCCCTGCGCTCACTGCTGATCTCTAGGTGAGATACTCCCCCTGCACTCACTGCTGATCTCTAGGTGAGATACCCCCTCCCCCTGCGCTCACTGCTGATTAGAGATGAGCGTTGTTCTACTCGAACTGTTCGCCAATCTCAAATTCGAGCTGTTTTGGGCGGTGTTCGAGCCGTTCGGCGAACACGAACAATTTGAGAAAAATTCGGCTGTTCGAGGTTATGTTCGATAACTGTTCGTGCACCAAAATCATAACTGGATTTTTTCTCAGTAATGATGAAAATTAATGTTAATACGCAGTTTGAGTGTACAGCGGGGTGGGGGGAGGGGCAGCGGATGGATCTCTGCAGGAACAATGAAGATCTCCATTTTTTTTTCTCTTTCCCGCATTTGCAGTGGGGAGGTGCAATCTGTCAGCCTATCAGCAGCGCACACACGGAGCGAAGTGCTTTTTTTCACACAAGCAAGGGCATGTGTCATTGGCAGTGTATGTCACATGTCCTTGCCCTATAAGACCAAGCCATTTTCCCCGTCGCCACCATTTTCTCACTGCTGCAGCTGCGTGTTAGACGGCACCGCTGTTGCTGTGTGCGCTATACCTTGTTAATTTCAAGCCAATTTTCGCACAAATATACAGATAGCTTGGGAGTAGGGAATAGTTGTGATTGCAGTCCTTTTAAGGACTAGGTTCCAGCATTTCCTACGACTTTTATCAGGGAGGTCTGTGCTCTTAAATAGATAGGTTGTGGGAGTAAAGACTAATTGTAATTGGAGTCCTTTTCAGGACTAGGTTACATCAGTTCCTATCAGTTTTTGCCAGGCAGGTCTGTGCCAGTGCTGTGCAAGTTTTTTTCACAGCATTTGGCTGAATCTAGCAAAGCTAATCCTTTTTGGCCTATTGCAGAGTGTGTTAGTCAGTGGAGTAGCCTATCTGTGTTGCAAGATATAACACCTGTGTATAGAATACCAATTTTTTTACTGCACCTAGTGAAGTAAAATCTTTTGGGCATAGCATCATTCTATTAGTCCATCTATACTGACCTCCATCAGGTTGCAAACTGAATATAATTTTTTTCTGCATCTAGCTCTGAAAAAATATTTGGGCTTCTAGCAGTGTGTGGCACTTGGTCTATTAGTCCATCTATACTGACCTCCATCAGGTTGCAAATTAAAAATAATTTTTTTCTTCATTTAGCTCTGAAAAAATATTTGGGCTTCTAGCAGTGTGTGGGACTTGTTCTATTAGTCCTTCTATACTGACCTCCAGCAGGTTGCAAATTGAATATAATTTTTTTCTGCATCTAGCTCTGAAAAAATAGTTGGGCTTCTAGCGGTGTGTGGGACTTGGTCTATTAGTCCATCTATACTGACCTCCATCAGGTTGCAAATTAAAAATAATTTTTTTCTGCATCTAGCTCTGAAAATATATTTGGGCTTCTAGCAGTGTGTGGGACTTGGTCTATTAGTCCATCTATACTGACCTCCATCAGGTTGCAAATTAAAAATAATTTTTTTCTGCATCTAGCTCTGAAAAAATATTTGGGCTTCTAGCAGTGTGTGGGACTTGGTCTATTAGTCCATCTATACTGACCTCCATCAGGTTGCAAATTAAAAATAATTTTTTTCTTCATTTAGCTCTGAAAAAATATTTGGGCTTCTAGCAGTGTGTGGGACTTGTTCTATTAGTCCTTCTATACTGACCTCCAGCAGGTTGCAAATTGAATATAATTTTTTTCTGCATCTAGCTCTGAAAAAATAGTTGGGCTTCTAGCAGTGTGTGGGACTTGGTCTATTAGTCCATCTATACTGACCTCCATCAGGTTGCAAATTAAAAATAATTTTTTTCTGCATCTAGCTCTGAAAAAATATTTGGGCTTCTAGCAGTGTGTGGGACTTGGTCTATTAGTCCATCTATACTGACCTCCATCAGGTTGCAAATTAAAAATAATTTTTTTCTTCATTTAGCTCTGAAAAAATATTTGGGCTTCTAGCAGTGTGTGGGACTTGTTCTATTAGTCCTTCTATACTGACCTCCAGCAGGTTGCAAATTGAATATAATTTTTTTCTGCATCTAGCTCTGAAAAAATAGTTGGGCTTCTAGCGGTGTGTGGGACTTGGTCTATTAGTCCATCTATACTGACCTCCATCAGGTTGCAAATTAAAAATAATTTTTTTCTGCATCTAGCTCTGAAAAAATATTTGGGCTTCTAGCAGTGTGTGGGACTTGGTCTATTAGTCCATCTATACTGACCTCCATCAGGTTGCAAATTAAAAATAATTTTTTTCTGCATCTAGCTCTGAAAAAATATTTGGGCTTCTAGCAGTGTGTGGGACTTGGTCTATTAGTCCATCTATACTGACCTCCATCAGGTTGCAAATTAAAAATAATTTTTTTCTGCATCTAGCTCTGAAAAAATATTTGGGCTTCTAGCAGTGTGTGGGACTTGGTCTATTAGTCCATCTATACTGACCTCCATCAGGTTGCAAATTAAAAATATTTTTTTTCTGCATCTAGCTCTGAAAAAATATTTGGGCTTCTAGCAGTGTGTGGGACTTGGTCTATTAGTCCATCTATACTGACCTCCATCAGGTTGCAAATTAAAAATAATTTTTTTCTTCATTTAGCTCTGAAAAAATATTTGGGCTTCTAGCAGTGTGTGGGACTTGTTCTATTAGTCCTTCTATACTGACCTCCAGCAGCTTGCAAATTGAATATAATTTTTTTCTGCATCTAGCTCTGAAAAAATAGTTGGGCTTCTAGCGGTGTGTGGGACTTGGTCTATTAGTCCATCTATACTGACCTCCATCAGGTTGCAAATTAAAAATAATTTTTTTCTGCATCTAGCTCTGAAAAAATATTTGGGCTTCTAGCAGTGTGTGGAACTTGGTCTATTAGTCCATCTATACTGACCTCCATCAGGTTGCAAATTAAAAATAATTTTTATCTGCATCTACAGTACCTCTGAAAAAATATTTGGGCTTCTAGCTGTGTGTGGGACTATTTGTATTAGTCCATCTATACTGACCTCCATCAGGTTGCAAACTGAATATATTTTTTTCTGCATCTACCTCTGAAAAAATATTTGGCCTTCTAGTAGTGTGTCGGACTTTCTCTATTAGTCCATCTATACTGACCTCCATCAGGTTGCAAATTAAAACTAATTTTTATCTGCATCTACAGTACCTCTGAAAAAATATTTGGGCTTCTAGCTGTGTGTGGGACTATTTGTATTAGTCCATCTATACTGACCTCCATCAGGTTGCAAATTCAAAATAATTTTTTTCTGCATCTAACCCAGCCAATAGTTTTGGCCTAATACCACAGTTTGGCCACTCAGCTCTGCTCGGTTACCATCCATTGTTTTTTTGTGCAAACAACTCCAGAGTTGTGAATTAGTTAACCACCAAAATGAGTGGAAAAAGGCCTGCTGCTGGTGGAAAGGGGAATAGGCGTGTTGGGAAGGGGAAAAAAGGTTGTGTCCGTGGGGTAGGTGTTAAAGCAACAGTAACATCTGCAGAAGAAAGACCATCTTCCAGCCAAACTAAAATGTCTACTTCTTTTAGCGGACAATGTGATAAGATCCCTTTCTTACGGCCACGCCAATCGCTACAAATTCCAGATGAGGCACAAAAACAGCAGGTGCTTCAACGGATATCAAGTGCTCCTTTAAGTGGGCTCTCCTCCACATCAACTTCAACATCACAAATACTCCAGTCCTCAAAGGTGTCACCCAAATCGCACTTGCTTCCTCACAGCTCCCAAATCTCCAGCTGCCCGTCTGAGTATGAGGTAGAACAGATGGTTGAGTCTGCAGAGCTGTTTACTCATACTATAGCCTGGGAATCAGAGGTCGACTCCAGCGCTTCTGTGAATCCAGACGAGGAAATGATCTGCATTGATGCCCAGAATCTTTATGAGTCGGATCCAGGACCAGACGCAGAAGGTTCTGACCATAATGTAGACCCTCATTCCCAAACTGTAACTCCTGTTGGTGGAGACAATGAGGAAGACGATGATAAGACTCAAATACCTGATTGGAGCGACAACTTTAGTTTTTTGTCAGGGCAGGAACAGGTTGGCTCTGAGGACGACGGGTGTGATAACGCACAGGGTGATGATGATGAGGTCGGAGATCCCACTTACTGTCAACCCACAGTCAGCCAAGAGATGAGGTCAGCAGAGGAGGTGGAGGAAGATGCTAGTGACGACGAGGTCAGGTTGCGCCTTCCTGGACAGAGACGTAGTACTGGAAGCACGTCAACAACTGCATCCTCAAACACAACTCTGCCTCTCACCACAAGTCGTGGTGGCTCTTCAGGTCGCATGGGTGCTAAGCCTTGCATAGCCTGGGCATTTTTTCAGATCGATAAAGATGACCCAACTCGTGTTATCTGTAACATTTGTCAGCAAAAGCTAAGTAGAGGCCAAAAAATACATAGTTTGAGTACTTTATGCATGAACCGGCACATGGACATGAAGCATAAGTTGCAGTGGGAAGCTCAGTGTGCTACAATGCGGCCTAGCCGGCCGGGCCAATCACCGTCTGCCATATCTTGTGCATCCACGGCCTCTTCATCCTCTGTGACTGGGGGGACAGCAGTCACACCTGTTTTGGGGCGCAGACCTGCCACCTCTTTACCCGCAACAGCCAGCGTGATTGGCAGGTCATCATTTTCTTTGGAGGTGGTAACACCAGCTGGTGTTGAGCGCTGTCTGACATCGATAGCACCACCTTTGGATCAAGGCAACCTAACATGTCCGCCTGCATCTTCCTCACAGACCGGCAGTTTGCCGGGGACAACCTTATCAACCCCGTCTAAGCACAATAGCCAGCCCTCGGTCCCTCAGATGTGGACAAGTAAAATACCATTTCCTCCTAGCCATGAGAAAGCTAAGAGGTTGAATTTCACCATCTGCAAGCTCTTGGCTACAGAAATGCTGCCTTTCCGCCTGGTGGACACAGAGGATGTTCGAGACCTTATGTCCGTCGCAGTGCCCCAGTACCAGATGCCCAGTCGGCACTACTTCTCAAAGAAAGGTGTGCCTGCGCTCCACCAGCATGTCGCACACAACATCACCGCTTCTTTGAGAAACTCTGTGTGTGACAGGGTGCATTTCACCACAGACACTTGGACGAGTAGGCATGGACAGGGGCGTTACATGTCGCTGACTGGGCACTGGGTAACTATGGTGACAGCAGGACAAGGGGCTGCTGTCCAAGTCTTGCCGTCCCCACGAGTTGTACGTCAATCCTCTTTATGTCAAAGTTCCTCCACTGCTTCTGCCTCCTCAACCTCCTCTCGGTCTTCCACCTGCACCCAAAGCCTGTCTGGTCATGCCACAAGCTTTCTAACTGCGCAGAAGGGATCCTGCACACCTCCTTACTATGCTGGCAGTAGGGCTCAACGTCATCAGGCGGTTTTTACATTGAAATGTCTGGGAAATGTGAGTCACACAGCTGAGGAGTTGTGGTCAGCTCTGGAGAACCAATTTCATGAATGGTTGTCTCCACTGGACCTGAAACCAGGGAAGGCCGTGTGCGACAATGCTGCAAACCTGGGTGCGGCCCTTCGCCGGGGCAATGTCACACACGTGCCTTGTATGGCTCACGTGTTGAACCTGGTTGTCCAGCAATTTTTAGCCCACTATCCCAGACTAGATGGCCTTCTGCAGAGGGCACGGTCGCTGTGTGCTCACTTCCGCCGTTCGCATCCCGCAGCTCAGCGACTTACATCTCTACAGAAGTCGTTGGGCCTGCCACTTCACCGGCTAAAATGCGATGTGCCTACCCGGTGGAATTCAACTCTGCACATGTTGCAGCGACTGTGGCAGCACCGACAAGCCCTGGTGCAATACGTTCTGACGTATAGCCTGGGCCAACGAGATTCAGAGGTGGGGAAAATCACGCTGGAGGAGTGGTCTCAGATCAGGGACCTATGCACCCTTCTGCACAGTTTTGAAATGGCGACGAAGATGTTTAGTGCTGACGATGCCATTATCAGCATGACTATTCCGGTGATTTACATGCTGGAGCACATGTTAAACAGAATTCGGAGTCAGGTGGTGGCACAAGAGGAGGTGGAGGAAGTAGAGGAGGAGGAGTTGTATGCGGAAGGGCTAACATCTGCAAGGTCCAGACGGTCGGCAGCACCAAGGCGGCAGGCATGTGAGGGTGGGGGAGATGGTTTTACCAGGGCGCATGGTAGCAGCCAAACTAGTGAGGAAGGTGCAGGAGCCCAGGAAGAAGTGGAGGACGAACTGATGGAAGACTCATCAGATGAGGGAGACCTTGATCACATTTCTGTTGTGCGAGGTTGGGGGGAGAGGACAGAGGAAGGAAGCATGATTGTTACCTCGCCACCAACACAACAGGGACTTGGTGCTCCTGGATGCGCAACACACATGAGTGCCTTCTTGCTGCACTACCTGCAACATGACCCTCGAATTGTGAGAATTAGAAATAATCCTGACTACTGGGTTGCCACACTGTTAGATCCCCGGTACAAAAGTAAATTTGCAGAAATTATTCCTGCCATAGAAAGGGATGCACGCATGCAGGAGTATCAGCAGAGACTGTTGCAGAATCTTACATGTGCTTTTCCACAAAATACCAGTGGTGCACGTAGTGAATCTCACAGTTCCAACTTGCCAACCGTGGGACCGTCAAGTGTTCAGCACTCAAACCGTAACAGAACCACAGTATCTGCTGGTAACATCAATTTTGCGGAATCATTTCACCACTTTTTTAGCCCATCCTTTGCAAGGCCACAGGAGACAAGAAGTCTGACACATAGTCAACGCCTAGAGACGATGGTACAGGAGTATCTCCAAGTAAACATTGAAGCCACGACTGTGTCACTGGACCCTTGCTCTTTTTGGGCTTCCAATCTGGATAAATGGCCGGAGCTAGCCACTTACGCCTTTGAGATCTTGTCATGCCCCGCAGCCAGCGTTCTGTCTGAACGTGTGTTCAGCGCTGCTGGTGGTGTGCTGACAGATAAGCGCACGCGGCTCTCCACTGATAATGTAGACAGACTCACGTTCATAAAGATGAACAAATCATGGATCCGAAACGACTTTTCTACCCCTGTGTCATCCTGGGGAGAGTAAAAGCTTGATGATTGGTTAAAATCACCCTACCAACCGTTTTAAGCTTTCAAATTACTAATCATGTTTATCTGTATCTTGACTGGAAAATAATTTGGGCTTTGTAGCAGTGTGCAGCACTGATCCTATTAGGCCATCTATACTAAAGCTTCACCATATTTAAAATTAAAAATAATTTTTAGCTGCATCTAGCCCGGAAAATAATTTTGGGGCTCCGAGATGCGCAAGACACATAAGTGCCTTCTTGCTGCACTACCTGCAGCATGACCCTCATATTGTCAGAATTCGAAGTAATCATGACTACTGGGTTGCCACACTCTTAGATCCCCCAAACTTTTTGATCAACCTTTTCATTTTAATAAAGACCAAAAAAATGGTCATTTTTGAAATTATAAGCATTAGCAGGTTGTTAGAAACTGAAATCAAACAGTTTTCAACTCAAAACTTTATTCTAGGTGATGTTACATTTTCACATAGGACCCCTTGTTCGAAAGGAGCTTCTGAACTCTCTCGTCCATTGAATTTGTCAGGTTTTGGATGGTTTCTGCTTCAATTGTTTTGCATGAGGACAGAATACCCTCCCAGAGCTGTTGCTTAGATGTGAACTGCCTCCCGCCATCATAGACACTCCTTTTAATGATGCTCCAAAGGTTCTGAATGGGGTAGAGGTCAGGGGAGCATGGGGGTCACACCATAAGTTTGTCCCCTTTTATGCCCATATCAGCCAGAGATGCAGATGTTTTATGTGCAGCATGAGATGGTGCATTATCATGCAGAAAAATGATCTTGCTGTGAAATACACGGTTCTTCTTCTTGAACCATGGCAGGAAGTGCTGTTTGAGAAAACCCACATACATTATGGAGTTCATCTTTAGCGCCTTCAGGGATCCTAAAGGGGCCGACAATCTCTCTCCCCATGATTCCAGCCCAAAACATTACTCCACCTCCTCCTTGTTGGCGCTGTAGCCGTGTTTGCGTGGGGTGTCCATCAACCAGCCATCCTCCACTCCATCCATCTGGACCATCGAGCGCTGCACGGCACTCATCCATGAACAAAACAGTTTTGAAATCAGTCTTCATGTAATGTTTGGCCCACTGGAGCCGTTTCTGCTTGTGTGAAGTGGATAGAGGAGGTCGACAGGATGGCGCATGCACAGCTGCAAACCTCTGAAGGACCCTGCATCTTGTTGTTCGGGGGACGTTGGAGGCACAAGCAGCTTCAAAAACTTGTCTGCTGCTATGACAAGGCTTTTTTGCCGCTGCTCTTTCAACCTGACGTAATTGCCTGTAGGAAAGAGTCCTCAATTTGCCCTTATCAGCACGCACACGTGTGTACTGTGAATCAGCTACATACTTCTTGATTGCCAAGACACTTCATCCTGATCATCGCACAATGTTGATTGTAGTCATGCCTTGACCTAAACACTCCACAATTTGTTGCTTCTCAGCAGCCGACACATCCTTTTTCTTTCCCATTTTGGCAGAAAATGTAGGCTGCTTAATAATGTGAGAGAGCCTTCTTAAGTAGTCTTGCCTTTCATTGGACACACCTGCCAAACTAATTAGCACAGGTGTCTGCAATTGCTTACAGTGATATAAAGAGCCCTGACACACATCACCATCAATGAGTTTAACTGACAAACAAACAAATTCTTCCCTTATCACTCCTAAACACTTTTTGTATAATAATTTGGAACGCAGTGTACATGTGCTTTTCCACAAAACACCAGTGGTTCACGTAGTGAATCTTACAGTTCTAACTTGCCAACCGTGGTCTGTATGGAGTTGTTCAATAAAGGGCCCAAAATTAAGATAACATAGATGGGAGAGGTCTCTATGAATAGGAATTCCTAAGTATTTGATACCCTGTGAGGGCCAGGCAAAGGGAAAGTTGGACTGGATGGAATCCTATATGGATTTGGGGAGGGAGACATCGAGGGCCTCAGACTTCGCTGCATTGATTTTAAAATTTTACCATGTAACAAAGTGATCTATTTCAGCCATAACAGCATGGATGGATATATGTGATTGAGTGATATATACTAGGACATCATCAGCAAATAGAGAGCACTTGTACTCGGTGCCTCCCACCTCAATCCACCTAATATTGGGGTTATGGCGAATTGATGAGAGCAGGTGCTCCGTCACTAGGATGTATAAGAGAGGGGACAGAGGACATCACTGCCTTGTCCCATTGGTGATTGTGAAAGGTGATGAAAATGTTCTGACGCACCCCCTGGGCCTTGGGACACCCGGAGCTGGACCCTTTTTGGTGGATGCTGGTGGTTGTAGTCTTCGTGGCGGCGACCCAGTTCCGTGGCTCAGGGCGGTCAAACCAGTGGCGGAACTATTTATGTGGTATTCATGTTTAAATGTCCGACTACGCCACCCGTGGATTGCGGTCAGAGTGAACCGCCGCTACAGGGCAGACCACTGAGGCTGGTGTTGTGGGTGCAGCAGAGCGTAGCATAACTCCCCACGGGAGGAGTATAGCCTCAGGGCAGTGTATGCGGAGGATGGGGGTGATGGTGCAGGGCAGCAGCAGTAACGACACGGAGTCAGTGATGCAGTTCAGGGCCTTTACTCACAGTTCTTATTATCCAGACCACGTCTGCAGGTAACGGCTGCCCAAGTCGTACTGTGCTCACCAGGTGAGGGGCTCAGACAACTCCCAGATAACTTTGGAGCACTTCACAGGACCCCCTTTGTGTGTCCTTTGTCTGGCCTTTCTTACCAACACTTCTGTCCGGCTGCCTCGGGCCTCCTCTTGGTAAACTTGGCGCCAGTTTCCCTGACCCTATGTGGTGCCTTCCTAGCGGGTGTAGCGAGGGGCTGCGCCACATAAAATGTCAGAGCCTCCGGTTTCTAACTGAGGGTCGTTTCCTGCCTCCACTAGTTCGGGGACCGGTCTCCCCCTTTGGCCTGACCCCTCCACTCAGGAGGATTCGGGCGTGCGGTGGCGACTCGCCCGTCCGCACCCCTGGGATCCCTTCATTCCTCGTTCCTGGAGCCTTCTCCGCTCCTCTTCCTTCCTTCTCCCTCTTCCAGGCCTGGGCCTCTGTTACTAGGCCGCCTCCGGAGCAGAGCTCATGCAGAGCCCCTGCTCCCTGCCACTTCTGCTCAGACTTCTCTGCACTGAACTAAGATGGTGCCCACCTTTTATACTCCCTTCTCAATGCACCCAGGAACTGCTTCCTCCCTGCTCCTGCACTACAGGGTTCCCCTTCCTCAGTGTTCCCTCCCCCCACTCCAGCCAGGGACAGGGACTGTCGTGCCCATCTCAGGGGCATATTGGTCGCCCTGCCCCACGGCAATGTGGTGTAATGCATGCAGGTGTCGGGTCCTGATCCACACTCCATCCTTACCTGAGAGTGAGATATCACACCTCTGGGTGAGGTGCAATACGTCTGTAGCAACCGAGCCCTCAGGGTGCTACAGTTCCATTTATCTTCAGCCTAGGTGACGTATTGCGATACAGGGCCGTGATTTTGGCTATAAAAGGGTCCCCTAGACCCCTACCCCAAGCTTTTTAAGAGAATCATATATGGCGTGCCAGGAGACTCTATGGAATGCTTTCTCAGCATCCAACGAGAGTATCTAATTACAAATTTTTAACTGCATCTAGCCCAGGAAATACTTTGTGCCTAGTAGCAGTGTCTGCTAGTGAGCGGATTATCCGGGCTGTTAAGCAAGCTGCACCACCTGTAGTTTAGACACTTAATTTTTTCAAAGGAAATGCTTCGGGACCATGGGATACTTAGTGAAGAGCATCAGGAGGCACCCCAAGGCATAGGGGCTGGGACTGGCAGTAGGATGCCTTGCGGTGGACATCCGAGCTCGATCCTTATAAAAGCTTTTTAACTGCAGCAGCTTTAGTGGACGCTACTGGAGCTGGAATTACCGCGGCTGCTGGCATGAGACTTACCCTCCAATAGATCCTTGTAAATGGATTTAAAGTGTATTCATTCAAATTAGAGAGACAATTTAAATTAAAAAGCTTAGAGCTGCCTCCACCACAGGGGGGCTCGCTCGACCCACCAGCGGACAGGCACCAGTATTGGGAGAGGGGGGCTGGCCGTCAGGGTTCACCGCGGCTCTGGCACAAACCCGGCGACACGGAGGTGGCACGGGCAGGAGCGGACTGGCCGTGTCGGCTTCTCACTTTTTGGATTTTAGAAGGGCATGACATGCCTATATCTGTGTCTCCCCCTCCTTTTACTCCTCCACCTCTTTTATTTTCGCATGACTATATGTACTTGTCACTTTTCCATGTGTTAGTTATGTCTTCTGAGCAGTTTGTCAGCTTTTGGACACCTTTGAAGGTGTTTTCTATGTGTTTCTATGTGTTTTTGTTTGCCTGCCATTGGTTTTAACGGTGTTCGAAGGTGTTCGACGAACAGTTTGACGAACCGAACCGAACTCGAACACTACGGGGTTGGCTCAACACTACTGCTGATCTCTAGGTGAGATACTCCCCCTGCGCTCACTGCTGATCTCCGAGTGAGATACCCCCTCCCCCTGTGCTCACAGCTCAGCTCTGGGTGAGATCATCTGCTTCACAGACTAAGTATGGGAAGTGTTTCCCTGCTATCGGGCTCTCAAGTCTGTGAAGCAGATGATCTCACCCGGAGATGAGCTGTGAGCGCAGGGGGAGAGGGTGTCTAACCTGGAGATGAGCTATGAGCTGTGAGCACAATGGGAGGGAGTATCTCACCTGGAGATCATCTGTGAACACAGGGGGGGGGGTATCTCACCTGTTGATCAGCTGTGAGTGCAGGGGGAGGGAGTGTCTCACCCCGAGATCAGCTATGAAGCAGGGGGAGGAGGTGTCCCACCTGGAGATCAGCTATGAGCACAGAGGGAGGGGTGAATGACAGACACTCTGTGTTTACAGCAGGGAGCCTTGTGACAAAGAATACGTTGTGCATAACAATAGAGAACAAATGGAAGTCAGCTCACCCTCCAGGATTTCAGTGTGTTGAAGCCAGGAACAACGTGTGGTCACACTTGGAATCAATGCAAAAAAGAAGTGAAAAATTCCATTAAGTCAAATTCCATTCAGCTAATATGTTACTTTAGACCCAAATTTTAGCCTGCACAATTTATTATGTAATTTCTCCTAAAGGCAGCATTGCCCCATACATAGCAGACACTAATATTTTCTAGCTATATACAGTACATGGCATTAAGGGTAAACAAAGCGGTTGTGCCACAGTAAAGAATACAGTTAACCAACCAGAAAAGGTGGAAATAAATAGTTTTGTAATTTACAGTGATTCAAAATTATGCTTCATTCAAAAGTTACCAAGCTTTTACTTTTATGAATGCTGCTCTCTGGCGCCCCCTGGCGTTATTCCCCTACGTCCTGGTAGTGGGTGATCAGCTGGTCGGGTTTGGGCAGTTCCTGTCATAAGAGCTCCCAACTGGCAGTCTGCACAATGTATTGCAAGAAAAGAAATGAAAAATTCCATCTCCAAAAAAGTTGTATTAAAAAATTCCAAGTTGTTATTACATCATTTTAACATCTGATGAGGTCACAAGGTACATGGGGATTCACATAGCAATGCGTTTCTAAAGCCAACCAGCTTTCTTTGTCAAGCTACTATGACATGATTCTGTGATCTTTTAAATATTTCCGAAACCAATTACAAGTAATACACCAATTACATGACCAATGAGATCACACCCATTACATGACCAATGAGACAAATACATAGAAAGTTACATATCAAATACACTGCTCATAAAATAAAGGGAACACTTAAACAACAGAATATAACTCCAAGTAAATGAAACTTCTGTGAAATCAAACTGTCCACTTAGGAAGCAACACTGATTAACAATCAATTTCACATGCTGTTGTGCAAATGGAATAGACAATAGATGGAAATGATTGGCAATTTTCAAGACACCCTCAATAAAGGAGTGGTTCTGCAGGTGGGGAGCACAGACCATATCTCAGTACCAATGCTTTCTGGCTGATGTTTTGGTCACTTTTGAATGTTGGTTGTACTTTCATAGTTGTGGTAGCATGAGACGGACTCGACAACCCACAGAAGTTGCTCAGGTAGTGCAGCTCATTCTGGATGGCACATCAATGCAAGCTGTGGCAAGAAGGTTTGCTGTGTCTGTCACCGTAGTGTCCAGAGGCTGGATGCACTACCAGGAGACAAGCCAGTACAAAAGGAGACGTGGAGAGGGCCGTAGGAGAGCAACAACCCAGCAGCAGGACCTCTACCTCCACCTTTGTGCAAGGAGGAACAGGAGGAGCACTGCCAGAGCCGTGCAAAATGACCTCCAGCAGGTCACAAATGTGCATGTGTCTGCACAATCAGTTGGAAACCGACTCCATGAGGGTGGTATGAGGGTCTGACGTCCACAGATGGGGGTTGTGCTCACAGCCCAACACCGTGCAGGACACTTGGCATTTTCCACATAACACCAGGATTGGCAAAGTCGCCACTGGCACCCTGGGCCTACTTCTGAGGCATCTGTCTGTACAATGAAAGTTTCCTTGAAGTTGGGGCTGATGAGGACCGGCTGTTCACACAGGGCCAACTTCATGGACTGAAAGGCTTCTTCTGCCTGAAGGTTCCACTGAACCATTACTGATTTTTTTCCTTTCAAGAGATCGGTCAGGGCCGCCGTTCTCCCAGCAAAATTAGGTATAAACCGGCGGTAATACCCAAGGATGTTAAGGAACGCCCTCACCTGCTGTGTATTTGACGGTTTAGGACAATTTTTTATGGCCTCAACTTTATTGATTTGGGGCTTGATAACTCCTCGGCCAATCGCATACCCCAAATATCGGGCTTCCTCTAGCCCTATCGCACATTTTTTTGGGTTTGCCGTTAACTCAGCGACTCTGAGAGAATCCAGCACTGCTTGTACCTGGGATAGATGCGTATGCCAGTCGGTGCTAAAGATGATAATATCATCTAGATATGCGGAGGCGTACTACTGATGAGACTTGAGCACTATGTCCATCAACCTCTGGAATGTAGCCAGGGCTCCATGTAACCCAAAAGGTAAGACCGCATAGTGATATAGACCCTCCGTAGTTATGAAGGCGGTCTTTTCCTCCGCCGATTTCGTGAGACTTACCTGCCAGTAACCCTTGGTGAGATTGAGCGTGGTAAAGTACTGGGCCTACCCCAGTCTCTCAATCAGCTCATCCACCCTGGGCATTGGATAAAGGTCAAACTTCGACACTTCATTTAATTTTCGGAAATCGTTACGGAAGCGTAACGATCCGTCTGGTTTCGTAATCAGTACAATGGGGCTAGCCCACTCTGTCATTTCTCGATGACGCCTAACTGGAGCATCTGTTTTACCTCAGCCGTGATGGCTTGCCTCCGGGCTTCGGTTACCCGGTACGGTCTCTTTCGCACCCTTACCCCAGGTTCGGTGACAATGTCATGTTGGAGAACTGTAGTCCTACCCGGTAGCTCTGAGAACACGTCGGTATTCTGCTGCACCAGTGAGCGAGCCGCCCGTCGCTGCTGTTTAGTGAGAGCATCACTTATCCTGACCTCTCCCCCGGACGCATCCCTGGCTGAAGGTAGAGAACTCTCTGGTGATATGCCCGGAGTGATGTCTGTAACTAACCACTCTCGATCTTTCTAAGATTTCCTCCTTCCGGGCTGATACACCTGGTAATTTACCTCCCCCACCTTTTCTCGAACCTCATATGGCCCTTTCCACTTGGCCATGAGCTTACTCTCGGCTGTGGGTACAAGTACTAACACCCGATCGCCCTTGTTAAAAGACCTGACTCTGGCTCTTTTATTATATGTGCGCCTCTGGGCTGCCTGGGCATCTAACAAATGTTCTTTCACGATGGGCATGACCGCCGCGATCCAGTCCTGCATGCTAGCCACGTGTTCAGTTATACTCCTATGTGGAGTCGGCTCTTGTTCCCACGTCTCTTTGGCTACGTCCAACAGACCTCTAGGGTGTCTGCCGTACAATAACTCAAAGGGAGAGACAACCCTGTGGAAGCCTGGGGTACCTCACGGATGGCGGACATCAAATAGGGTAGCAACATGTCCCAATCCCTTCCGTCCTTAGAAACCACCTTTTTTAACATGAACTTGAGGGTTTTATTGAACCGTTCTACTAGCCCGTCGGTTTGAGGTTGGTACACCGAGGTGCGCAATTGTTTAATTTTTAGCAGTTTGCACACTTCCCTTGTCATTTTGGACATAAAAGGGGTCCCCTGATCCATCAGGATCTCCTTAGGTAGTCCAAGGCGACAGAACATGGCAAACAGCTCCCGTGCAATTTGTTATGCCGAGGTGTGGCGTAGCGGTATAGCCTCCGGGCACCGGGTGGCACAGTCGACGACCATCAGTATATGTTGGAGGCCACGAGCGGATTTTACAATGGACCCTACCAAGTCCATTGCAATCCTTTCAAAAGGTACCTCTATTACTGGCAGGGGTACCAATGAGCTACGGAAACTTGCGGTGGGTGTGGTCAACTGACATTCAGGGCAGGATTCACAGTACTTTTGGACCTCCGCGTAAATCCCCAGCCAAAAGAACCGCTGCAAGATACGCTCTTACGTCTTTTTAACCCCCAAGTGTCCACCCAGCATGTGTGTGTGTGTGCCAACTGCAGAAGGTACAACTGAGATACCACTAACTGTTCCACGACCTGGTCCCTGATTTTGTCTACCCTATAGAGCAACTCACTCTTGACTACCATGCGTGTAAATACAGTATCTGCACGGAGCTGTTGAGCTACGCCATTTACCTCTAACACCCTTTCCCGCGCCCGAGTCAGAGTGGCATCCTGTAGCTGAACTGTCCCAAACGTGCCCCGGGACACTTCCGGCTCGGGGGGCAAGTCTCTTTCCAACACAGTCCCATAGGGAAGAGTTTTTACCAACCCACCACATGTTTTTTGTCTCCACATGGCTTGGATAAAACTACCTGCGGTTGGGTACTCTCGGAGGTCCCCATGAATGCACACAACCCCCGACAGTCCGTCCACTGAGGTTGTCTCCTGCCACCATCGACCCATGTACCAAAGTCACTAGGCTCACCGAATCTAGGAGGGCCTCTGTGGGGTACCCATTAACCAGTACCTGACACAGTTGGGGTTCACTGTCAGGGGGGTCGGCGCTCGCAGTGCAGACAGTCTGGGCGTACATTGAGACCCGGTGGATAATCCCGCAGTCCATGGGTTCCGTAGTTAGGGGGCAGCTAGCAACCACATGTCCCTTCCCCTGACACCGTCAGCACCTAATGGTGGAGGTACTGTTAGGTCTTATGACTGTTTGGGAGGGAACTGGTCTCCTGCGACTCTCATTTCAGGTTACCCCTTCAGCACGGGTACGGTGCTGACTGTCCTCAGCAGAGGGACGCGACCCCTTTCCAGGTTCCTGATTTGGCAGGGATCGGCGTGACAGCCGCGAGGGGGCAGAGTCCCGGATAAAGTCCTGAATGGCTGAGTAGCGCTCGATCAGGCTGACCACCTGGTCGAGTGTGCTGGAGTCCCCTTGCCCCACCCAACTTTGGATAGCGGCTGGCAGAGTCCTCACCAGCCGGTCAACAGCACCCTCTCCACCATCTGGGCTGGAGACAAAGTCTCAGGCTGGAGCAACCTCTTTACCAGCTGCAGGAGGTCATAAGCCTGAGACCGGGCGTGTCGGGTATCCACATAAGCCTATGAAAATACATGCTGAGCCCTCACGTATGCATTGACCCCCAGTCGGGCAAGGATCTCACCTTTCAGTCTCTGGTAGTCCTTTTTTCCTCCCGACTGAGGTCGAAGAAGGCCTTTTGGGCATCGCCGACCAGAAACTGAGCCACCGCTTCTGCCCACTGGCCATCCGGTAGGTTTTCCGGCTCCTCTGTGCGCTCATAAATGGTCAGGAAGGCTTCCACATCGTCCTCCGGTCCCATCTTCCTCAACGCTGAGCGAACCTTGTCCCTGGCCTCGCGACGTTCCGGGGCTGGTGCCGTCGGCCTCTCCCGCAGGGCAGCAATCTGTTGCAGCAACAGTTCTTTGGTTTTTGCTGCTGCTGGTACAGTAGCTGCTGCTGCTGATTATGCTGCTGTTCCCGCTCCTGCCTCTGAGACTGCAGCTGCTGCTGCTGGGTAAGTACCAGCTGCTTTAACAGCTCCTCCATTTTATCCACGGGGTGGGGCTGAAAGGTGGCCGGCCGGATTGTGGTCATGCAGCGGCCAGTGGGGTATGCCTCAGTCACTATGCCCGCATTCTCCACCAAGCTGTAAGGCAGCGGTGTTCACACCGTGCAGTAACTGAGGCAGTGACCCAAGCAAGTCCAATATAAACAGCTTTATTCAGCAACTCACCGGTAAACAGAAAAGTCCTCTGGGATAACACAAGTCCTTAAACAACGGTTGCCATAGGCAACGGCTGCGCCAGGCCACTCAGAGCCTGACAGGTGCAGAGCCTTCCCAGGCGTGGGTTCAGCCACACTCAATCCTGCTGAGCTTTCCTGCTATGCTGCTAGTAGGTTCCAACATAGAACCACACTAATCCTTAGTGCAGGGTTTTTAAAGGACCTGTGGCAAGAGCCACTGGAAAACCCGGGTTGGAGGGAGGAGGCCGCCTCACTGCCTTCCTGTAGCCTCCCCCAAGAAATGAAGGCCCTGCCGGGTTTTACTTAATCTGCCTTAGCCAGATAGCCTGACCAGGTCAATGCTCACCTTCAATCGAGTAAATAAGGTTCCGGCACTCATAAATGATCAAAAAGTCAAATATTAAATTAAACTCAATTTCTTTTATTGTTGCTCCAGTGAGTGATTTGCCCAACGTTTCAACCCCACCAGGGTTTTCATCAGAGGCTTTAAACGAGATTATACATGTAAATGGAAAAACAGACAAAAAATAATTAGCATCTAGTACTGATTACATGCATAGAAAAAATAACTGAAAAAACAACAAATAAGTGATCGATGCCTCGTATGAGGACCGGTGTGTTTATCCAAAGAGAGTTGTAGTTAATCATCAGGGTGCCATAAAATTCAAATGACGTAGCAGAACCAGTGTTGGTGACTGAAAAGGTTTGATCTAGAAAAGTGCTATGGTGCACATTAAGGAACAATACAAGTAAGGCATTTGTGGAAAAAATCAGATGTATGTGAAATAAACAGGTAGAGAAAAGCAGAAAAAAGGGGAACAAAAAATAGAGAGCAGTAGATAGTTAAAATCCAAGGAGACCTAAATACCCTAAATCAATTGAGTTTGGAGCCATAGGAGGTAAGTATTCCTCAGGATGAATCTCTGACAGCTGGAACGGAGATTAAAATGAAAATTCAAATACCAGGAGAAATTTAAATGAATAAGAGAAAGAAAAGAAAAACAAAGGTAAAACATGGTCGGATATATACCAAATGTGGAGGTTGATTTAGAGTCCCCAGTGATAAGTAGTATGTGGCATATGGCCACCAGACTCCAGGGGGGGGAAATTACTGCATGGAATCACGTTGTGTTCCTGGCACCTATCTCATATAGTTGAGCCTGGTCTTTAGATTTCTTCTAATGCTCACCTTCATTCCTGCATTGCAGCCGGAGGTGAGCGTGTGACTGCAATGCACTCCAATGGATTTAATAGGTCTCTGTACACATTCTGGGGGATATATAACGTCCCTCGTATACGATCCCGGTCACTGCATCACATTGGTTTCGGAAATATTTAAAAGATCACAGAATCATGTCATAGTAGCTTGACAAAGAAAGCTGGTTGGCTTTGGAAACGCGTTGCTATGTGAATCCCCATGTACCTTGTGACCTCATCAGATTTTAAAATGATGTAATAACTGTATTCTTTATGGTGGCACAACCGCTTTGTTTACCCTTAATGCCATGTACTGTATATAGCTAGAAAATATTAGTGTCTGCTATGTATGGGGCAATGCTGCGTTTAGGAGAAATTACATAATAAATTGTGCAGGCTAAAATTTGGGTCTAAAGTAACATATTAGCTGAATGGAATTTGACTTAATGGCATTTTTAATTCTTTCATTCCATTTTGCATTAATTAACCCCTTTATGGACTTGGACATATCCATACACCCAGGTCCATGGTACTTAAAGGGGTTGTCCACTACTATGTAAAATATGCCAAAGCATTTTTATGTTGAAAAGCAGCTTCTTTGTAACTGCCTCCCTCTTCCTTTTCTGCCTGTGAGTGGCGCTATGACTGACCACTCACAGGCATCACTTAACCCCCGGCTGCAGCCGGCTCTGACATCCGCTGATGTCACGACAAGTCCAGACTGCTGCCGGGGGTCTCTCTCTTCCGCGTTCCATGGTGGCTGCTGGGTTGTGTGTGGGATTAACCCCGCAAGTCATACCCAGCATCCACCGCACGCTGTCCCTCTCCCCATTCATTGGGAAAGCGCGCGGTGGATGCTGGGTGTGACACAGTGGGGTAACCCCGCCTACAACCCAGAAGCCACCACTGGGACCCCAGCGCTGAGTCACGCCTCAATAAACGGGACGTCAGCGGGGGTTCACGTGCTGCCTGTGAGCGGCCAGTGATAGCGCCGCCCACTGGCAGAGGAAGGTAATTATAACGAAGTTGCTTATCATTATAAAAACGCTTTGGCATATTTTAAATATTAGTGTACAACCCCTTAAAAGCGCACCTCAGCATAAATCTACCATTAGGTGTAAGAGGACAATGCTGCCAGTTCCCTTTCATTTTGTTTCTGCCGGACATAACGTTTCACAATTACGCTACTTGGAGTCTATTCCTTTGAAAAGGCGAGGTGGCAACAGAATACACAGATTGAAGGAGAGGCAGGCATATGGCCTCAATCCAGAGTATGAACTGTCTTATTGATTAACATATTCCTTTGTTTCCTCTGTGTTATTTAACCAGTGGATTAGCGATATCTGTTGACATAATTTTACTGTTAAATACATACAGTACAGACCAAAAGTTTGGATACACCTCTGGGAACTCCTTCAAGATTGTTGGAAGACCATTTCCAGTGATTACCTCTTGAAGCTCATCAAGAGAATGCCAAGAGTGTGCAAAGCAGTCATCAAAGCAAAAGGTGGCTACTTTGAAGAACCTAGAATATAAGACATATTTTCAGTTGTTTCACACTTTTTTGTTAAGTATATAATTCCACATGTGTTAACTCATAGTTTTGATGCCTTCAGTGTGAATGTACAATTTTCATAGTCATGAAAATACAGAAAAATCTTTAAATGAGAAGGTGTGTCCAAACTTTTGGTCTGTACTGTAATTTTATGTGTTTCCTACATATATATCCTAATTGTTTTTTTCCCCCTTTTGTCTCCCTTTAGGTCATTTGAACGCTTCACCAGGTATCAAAAAAACCTTACTTTTGGCTCTTACTTTTCTTGTCTATGTTTGCCATCCCATTTCCCCTTTTCTGTATTCTTTCTTTTTCTTTGCTTTATCCTTCTGACTCATTCTACACATCTACCATGCCCTATTTCTTTAATTATGTTGTTCGCGTGTGCGCCATTTAACCTTGAGTGCTAGATTCATGGTGCTCTTCTTTCAAGTCCTGCTCTATGGTACCATGTTCCCTATGCTCAGACTTTTGAGTAAAATGGTGCTCGCGTGTGCACAGTAGCATCTCTCGGCAACCAAAAGATGCTACTGCGCATGCGCGGGCGTCCATGTTGGGGATGTAAATTTCACATGGGCAGAGAAATTACACAGTCAGTATGTAAAAGAGTAGGCAGGTCACTGAAAGCACAGTGACCTGTCAGAGGAAAGAGATAGGAATACATGAATACAGAAGCAGAGCACCAGAGCACATACATATCATTATGGCAGCAGAACTGAAACTAAAGATGATAAAAGAACCACTGGACGTATTACAACATCCAAGGTATCATTTTACTCAGTTTAACGGCGCCCACCTGACAGTGTATGTAGTTTTCTAAGCACAATCCTGCTGACAGATTCACTTTAACAAACTTGGACGTATGGATACGTCATGACGATAGACATCGATCGGAGCATTTAGAGAGCTTGTATAGGGAGGAAGCCCTCTCTGCCCTGGGATTGGCGCCGCAAAAATCAGAATAGAAAGCGATCAAAAAATGTCATGTGCCTGAGAATGATACCAATAAAACGTCAACTCGTTCCGTAAAACAAGCCCTCACATGACGCTGTCGGACAAAATATGGAAAAATTATAGCTCTCAAAATATAGTGATGCCAAAAAAAAGCGTCTTTTAGTGTGTGACAGCTGTCAAACAAAAAGAAAACGATTAAACCTACAATAATCTCCAAGAGGAATATTCTGCCCCCATGGCTGTGCTGTAAATATAGGGTGCTGTGTCTTCACCTTTACTTACAAGGGCGATGGACACAGATAGCTTTAACTCGGCTGCAGGCAGGCACGTTGTAAAGAATTCAGAAGAAGCTTTATTTATATTGAGAAATCTTGTAAGAATGCATGCATCAACAGCAGGTAAAAATAACTTTTCCTGAGACAGGCTGTAAGCACATGAGCTCCTAATTGTTGCAAGATGGAAAATTAGGAAAGGCTGGAAGAAGAAGGGAGGGGCTAGCTACATCACAGTCACATAAGAGGGAGACAGGGAGAGAGAAGGGACAAACTTCAAGGAAGGTGAACCTTACAGCAATGCAATCAAACAGTAATACACAGCAACTGTAAAAAGTTCAGTATATAGTAAGCAAATTTCCCATTCATGGGACGTAACACTCCCCGTCTGAAATCTTTAGATTTTAATGAATCGTTTAATGTGATGTCTTCTGGGAATGGCATGGTAGACCTGAAAGACAAAAGAAAATACTCAAGCAAACAACAATAACTGTAATAGTTGTAGTCCAATTTTCCATTGAAGTCTTCTACAGCCGGATAATCCGAGTCCAAAACAGAAGCCCATCTTCGGATTGGGGAAGCCGCAATGTGCAAACACTTCCACCAACCTAAGAATCCACTGGGAAAAGTTCAAATGTCCCAACACAGCTGGAAGTATATGGCGGTAGGCTCTCCGTCGTAAGCTGTGTCCTGAAGCAGTGTCTTTCATGTGATGACCTCCTTTTGCAAAAGGAGTAGAAGTTCAGTGACTGGACGAAAGAAAACACGAGATGACCTTGACTTCTACCTTACAAGTCTTTCCATCGTTGCTTGGTGTAACCTTGGTGATAAGACCCATTGGCCAGTCATTGCGATGAGCTTCTTTATCTTTAAGGAGGATGAGGTCTCCCTCTTGGAGGTTAGGTTTTGCAGTCTGCCATTTGTGACTGGTTTGAAGTAAGTGCAGGTATTCAGCCTTCTAGCGGTGCCAAAAGACATTAGAAAAGTGTTGTACCTGTTTCCACTGACACCTGTAAATGTCTCCGTCCACAAACTTCCCTGGAGGGATTTCAGCATCTCCAACCTTCTGAGTAAGAAGTGTGGCAGGAGTAAGAATCATTGGAGCTTTGGGGTCCGATGATAATGGTACCAATGGTCTTGCATTTATCACAGCAGACACTTCAGCAAGGAAGGTAACCAGGACTTCATGGGTGAGAGGTAGCTTATGATCCAGCAACATCGAATCAAGGATTCCTCGAGCAATGCCAATCATGCTTTCCCAGGATCCTCCCATATGCGATGAATGAGGAGGGTTGAACACCCAAGTGCACCCATTGTCAGTCTAGAAGTTGTCTAACTGTAGTTCCTTGCACGCTCCCACAAAGTTAGTGCCACAGTCAGATCTGAGCTATTTGGCTGGTCCCCAGATAGAAAAGAATCTTATGAGAGCATTTATGAAGACAGGTGAACAGCACAGCCCACCACTTACTGTTTGCGGCTCCACCACGGATTCTTCTTGTAACAACCGACCATGGTCCAAAAACATCTACGCCGACGTTTGTGAATGGCTGGTCTGTGTTTAGCTGATCTGCTGGGAGATTTGCCATCTGTAGATGTTAGTGTTTTCTTCTTACTTTTTCTCACATAAAGCATTTATGGAGCTCTGAGGAGACACATCTCTTCATCCCCACGATCCAGAGGCCAGCGGACCTTATGATGCCTTCGGCAAACTGTCTGCCTTGGTGCTGCACTTTTTCATGATGGTGATGGAACAATAGTGTAGCATTGTAGTGCCGACCCGGAATGATGATACGATTCTGCTCCTTATTACATAGATCAGACTTCTCTATATGACCATCACCTTTAACAGTCCGTAATGATCGACCACTGGGTTCAATTCAAGCAGTAAACTGTTCTTGGACAGGCTTGTACCCTTTTGTGATACTGTCGATCTCGTGACCATATTCTTGTTGCACTCACCGCTGAATTGCTCGGCATGTATGATGTCAGCAACAGTAGGGTATCCTCTACACATGTGCCAGCCACAACACTGATGATTTGTCACTGGCAAAGGAATGAGCGATATGAACAAGACGAGCTATGGCCCGCACAACAGCTGACCATTTTGAGAAGCTTTCAAAGCGGTGAGATCTTAGTTTTGATTTTGGCATCACAGAAGTGTAGCGCGTAGAGGTGATTGGTCTGATCTCTTTTTCAGACTCCGATTCCACCAGCTTATAAGTGTTGTTGATGTCCTTTGAACTAGAATCCTTATATAAGAGACTTGGAGGTGACAGCCACATGTTGTCATTGAGCTTAGACGCGGCTGTGAATCTTGTCCCTCAGTCAGCTGGGTTCAGGTCAGTAGAGACGTAGTGCCAGTGTTCAGGTATAGAAAAGCTTCTGATACGCTCTACTCTATTGCTGATGTAGACGTAAAATTGTTTTTTTGGTTGTAAATGTAACCAAGTACCACTCTACTGTCTGTGTATAATGTAAATGAATCAATCACAATGTCCATTTCATCCTTTATAGCTTCAGCTAATTCCACTGCCTGTACGGCAGCACAAAGTTTGAGTCTTGGTACAGAGTGAGACGGTTTCAGTGTTAGTTTTGCCTTGCCACGGATGAATCCACAATGTACCTTGTTGTTGCCTTCTGAGGTTTTCAGGTAGGCTACTGCAGCTATGGCCTCTGTAGATGCGTCGGAGAAAATGTGGATTTCTCTCCTGGTGGAGGCTGAAAGGGTGCTTAGGGAATAACTGCGTGAGACTTGGACATGCTCTAAGACCTTCAGAGACTTCTTCCATATCTCCCACCTTTGTTGTTTCTGGGATGGTAGCGGAGTGTCCCAATCCATGCTCTCGGGGGTCAACTGTCTCAACAGTATATTGCCGTGATGGCAAACCTTTTACAGACTGAGTGCCCAAACTGCAACCCAAAACCCACTTATTTATCGCCAAGTGCCAATATGGCAAATTAACCCGAATACTGAGGATTTAGTTTAGGAAAAACAACTCGTACAGAGAGCTGGCGAGGGCATCATAGAGCAGCCACAGAAAGGAGCAGGGTATGAGACTGCAGAAATAAAGAATGTGCTCACTCCCATCTTGGTATATGCCAAAATCCATGTATATATGTTGCCCCCCCACCAATCCATGTATATATGCTGCCTCCCCCCCACCAATCCATGTATACACAGTGGTGGCCAAAAGTATTGGCACCCCTGCAATTCTGTCAGATAATACTCAGTTTCTTCCTGAAAATGATTGCAATCACAAATTCTTTGGTATTACTCTCTTCATTTAATTTGCTTGCAAGGAAAAAACACAAAAGAGAATGAAGCAAAAATCAAATCATTGATCATTTCACACAAAACTCCAAAAATGGGCCAGACAAAAGTATTGGCACCCTCAGCCTAATACTTGGTTGCACAACCTTTAGCCAAAATAACTGCGAACAACCGCTTCCGATAACCATCAATGAGTTTCTTACAATGCTTTGCTGGAATTGTAGACCATTCTTCTTTGGCAAACTGCTGCAGGTCCCTGATATTTGAAATGTGCCTTCTCCAAACTGCCATTTTGAGATCTCTCCACAGGTGTTCTATGGGATTCAAGTCTGGACTCATTGCTGGCCACATTAGAAGTCTCCAC
Source organism: Phyllobates terribilis (assembly GCF_046119375.1). NCBI lineage: Eukaryota > Metazoa > Chordata > Amphibia > Anura > Dendrobatidae > Phyllobates > Phyllobates terribilis. The sequence continues at coordinate 601,305,498 of NW_027362762.1, forward strand.
TGCTTTCTCTCAAACCATTTTATAGTGCTTTTGGAAGTGTGTTTTGGGTCATTGTCCTGCTAGAAGACCCATGACCTCTGAGTGAGACCCAGCTTTCTCACACTGGGCCCTACATTATGCTGCAAAATTTGTTGGTAGTCTTCAGACTTCATAATGCCATGCACACGGTCAAGCAGTCCAGTGCCAGAGGCAGCAAAGCAACCCCAAAACATCAGGGAACCTCCACCATGTTTGACTGTAGGGACCGTGTTCTTTTCTTTGAATGCCTCTTTTTTTTCCTGTACACTCTATGTTGATGCTTTTTCCCAAAAAGCTCTACTTTTGTCTCATCTGACCAGAGAACATTCTTCCAAAACGTTTTAGGCTTTCTCAGGTAAGTTTTGGCAAACTCCAGCCTGGCTTTTTTATGTCTCGGGGTAAGAAGTGCGCTCTTCCTGGGTATCCTACCATACAGTCCCTTTTCTTTCAGACGCCGATGGATAGTACGGGTTGACACTGTTGTACCATCGGACTGCAGGGCAGCTTGAACTTGTTTGGATGTTAGTCGAGGTTCTTTATCCACCATCCGCACAATCTTGCGTTGAAATCTCTCGTCAATTTTTCTTTTCCGTCCACATCTAGGGAGGTTAGCCACAGTGCCATGGGTTTAAACTTCTTGATGACACTGCGCACGGAAGACACAGGAACATTCAGGTCTTTGGAGATGGACTTGTAGCCTTGAGATTGCTCATGCTTCCTCACAATTTGGTTTCTCAAGTCCTTAGACAGTTCTTTGTTCTTCTTTCTTTTCTCCATGCTCAATGTGGTACACACAAGGACTCAGGACAGAGGTTGAGTCAACTTTAATCCATGTTAACTGGCTGCAAGTGTGATTTAGTTATTGCCAACACCTGTTAGGTGCCACAGGTAAGTTACAGGTGCTGTTAAGTACATGAATTTTTCAAAGGGTGCCAATACTTTTGTCCAGCCCCTTTTTTAGGTTTGGTGTGGAATTATATCCAATTTGGCTTTAGAATAATTCTTTTTGTGTTTTTTTCATTGAATACAAATTAAATGAAGAGAATAATACCAAAGAATTTGTGATTGCAATCATTTTCAGGAAGAAACTGAGTATTATCTGACAGAATTGCAGGGGTGCCAATACTTTTGGCCAGCATTGTATGAAGTCAGCACTCCATTTTTTTCATTATATTTATATAATTGAATATGAATTTCTTCTAAATGTGATCCATGAAATTAATGTAAATAGGGTATAATGATATTTACATGAAATTATTTTCAAGGTACCCAATTAATTTCTCTGTCAATTTCTTAATAGAAGAGGTATAGTAACGCTCATGATGGTGTCATCAGCACTGGCTATATTGGAGTATTCGAAGCAGCGCAACACGGCACAAACGTCCTTCATGGAAGCCCATTCATTGGTGGTTAAGTGGTGTTGTTCTTCACAGCATCTCTCCCCCGTGCGTGCTGCAGCTGAAACTCTACCATTGCCTGCTGCTGCTCACACGGTCTCTCCAGCATATGTAAGGTGGAGTTCCATCTTGGCACGTTGCATATGAGGCAGTGAGTGTGAAGGTAGAAGTGATGCTGCAGCGCAGGCTGGTCAGCAGCCGCAGGGTGAGAACGCCAAAAGCATGCACATGCTGCCCTCACTTTCAGCAGCACCTCTGATATATGTGGGTCATTTTTAAGGAAGCTCTACACCACCAAATTCAGCACATGCGCCAGGCAAGGGATGTGAATCAAACCAGCTAGGCCCAGAGCTGCTAGAGTTTAGAAGAGAGTTTTCTTTTATTTCAAACATGTTTTCTGATGTCTCCTGTTGCTGTTTTATTTGTGCCATTTTCATCCTTTAAAAATCTGTTCATCTCTCTATCTGCAGAGAACCTGGATTTACCACCTACTGTACAGTAAGTGTTTTACAATTTGTAGATATTTTTTAACTAAAAGTAGCAGCCTAGTAAAACTTTTTTTTTAATTCATTCGGTCACTTGTCCACCAGACTACATCATTTTGCTAGTATTAATTTATTAAGTTGTTCTCATAGAGACTCCTTCAGAATTACATGTCTTTGTCTTTCCTGAGGAGGGTCACAAGAAATGAGTGCATTTGATTGAATTGCATGGTCTGTACCACACAAGATCTGCACTGTGAAAAGCAAAATGACCTATGACAGTTACTGATGAGAATAAGACTGCTCCTGGCACACATGTATGAAGAAGATAAAGACAGTTTAGCCATCCTCACTAAATAGTTGTAATCTAATCATGTAATTGGTGGTGGCAAATTCTGACAGGTTAAGCTGGAGAGCATAGAGGACTTTATGGGGGAGTAGTTGGGGCAATTAGTCTTGGTTTCATCTCTCCACGTCTTGGCTGGTGCCATTCAGCCTCACTTCATTCACTTTCAGTATATATAACCCATGAGGTATAGTAGACAATGCGTTGGAATAAGCAGGTTTATGTCCTCAGTCATGCGCTTACATAGCACGGTGCCTAAAAATGAGCCTCTGTTCTGCACTTTCAATCATATTTGTCTATTGGAGAAAACGCTACTTTAGTGGTGCACAGTCTCAGCTGTATTATTGTCTTCTAATACTTTATTGACATTGATTACATACAGTACAGACCAAAAGTTTGGACACACCTTCTCATTTAAAGATTTTTCTGCATTTTCATGACTATGAAAATTGTACATTCACACTGAAGGCATCAAAACTATGAGTTAACACATGTGGAATTATATACTTAACAAAAAAGTGTGAAACAACTGAAAATATGTCTTATATTCTAGGTTCTTCAAAGTAGCCACCTTTTGCTTTGATGACTGCTTTGCACACTCTTGGCATTCTCTTGATGAGCTTCAAGAGGTAGTCACCAGAAATGGTCTTCCAACAATCTTGAAGGAGTTCCCAGAGATGCTTAGCACTTGTTGGCCCTTTTGCCTTCACTCTGCGGTCCAGCTCACCTCAAACCATCTCGATTGGGTTCAGGTCTGGTGACTGTGGAGGCCAGGTCATCTGGCGTAGCACCCCATCACTCTCCTTCTTGGTCAAATAGCCCTTACACAGCCTGGAGGTGTGTTTGTGGGTCATTGTCCTGTTGAAAAATAAATGATGGTCCAACTAAACGCAAACTGGATGGAATAGCATGCCGCTGCAAGATGCTGTGGTAGCCATGCTGGTTCAGTATGCCTTCAATTTTGAATAAATGCCCAACAGTGTCACCAGCAAAGCACCCCCACACCATCACACCTCCTACTCCATGCTTCACGGTGGGAACCAGGCATGTAGAGTCCATCCATTCACCTTTTCTGCGTCGCATAAAGACACAGTGGTTGGAACCAAAGATCTCAAATTTGGACTCATCAGACCAAAGCACAGATTTCCACTGGTCTAATGTCCATTCCTTGTGTTCTTTAGCTCAAACAAGTCTCTTCTGCTTGTTGCCTGTCCTTAGCAGTGGTTTCCTAGCAGCTATTTTACCATGAAGGCTTGCTGCACAAAGTCTCCTCTTAACAGTTGTTGAAGAGATGTGTCTGCTGCTAGAACTCTGTGTACCATTGACCTGGTCTCTAATCTGAGCTGCTGTTAACCTGCGATTTCTGAGGCTGGTGACTCGGATAAACTTATCCTCCGAAGCAGAGGTGACTCTTGGTCTTCCTTTCCTGGGGCGGTCATCATGTGAGCCAGTTTCTTTGTAGCGCTTGATGGTTTTTGCAACTGCACTTGGGGACACTTTCAAAGTTTGCCCATTTTTTTGGACTGACTGACCTTCATTTCTTAAAATAATGATGGCCACTCGTTTTTCTTTACTTAGCTGCTTTTTTCTTGCCATAATACAAATTCTAACCGTCTATTCAGTTGGACTATCTACTGTGTATCCACCAGACTTCTGCACAACACAACTGATGGTCCCAACCCCATTTATAAGGCAAGAAATCCCACTTATTAAACCTGACAGGGCACACCTGTTAAGTGAGAACCATTTCCGGTGACTACCTCTTGAAGCTCATCAAGGGAATGTCAAGAGTGTGCAAAGCGGTCATCAAAGCAAAAGGTGGCTTCTTTGAAGAACCTAGAATATAAGACATATTTTCAGTTGTTTCACACTTTTTTGTTAAGTATATAATTCCACATGTGTTAATTCATTGTTTTGATGCCTTCAGTGTGAATGTACAATTTCCATAGTCAAGAAAATACAGAAAAATATTTAAATGAGAAGGTGTGTCCAAACTTTTGGTCTGTACTGTATGTGAAAATGAAAGCACTCATATTGAATGGCATAATAACTTTCCATGTAGTTAGTTCAATTACTTATATTTTTTCCTAATGTAGTATGTGTTGTTGCAAATACTGTATTTATAGAAGGTAAAACTAGTTTCTGCATTATATAGTGACACATTTTGTGCATATTTAGTGATTACTTGCTTCCTGACAAGTTAAAGGAAATGGTGGAGGATGACCCGGATCCTTATTTTGGGAATATGAACAGCTCTCCCGAATTGCCAGAACCATTCCTTATACCGCAGGTAAAATACTGTGTATGATAGTCTGTGTGATGCATTTTGAAGTGTTTCAACGCATAATTTAAATGTATTGGGTATGGACATGACCAAGTGAAGCACTACATTGTTTCATCCTTCATGTTGATGTCTATATTTAAATTTACATTCTGCCAATATTTGTTGTGATAGATTGGTTCTATTCATGTTTCATTAAAAAGAAAGTCTGCCTAAGTGCTCCATGTTAGAAGATTTTCTCCTCTCTACATGACAGGTTAGGAAACTGTTAGAAGTACCTGACCTGCGGTTCGGAGACGTCTTTTCTAGCAGGAGAGGAAGCTATAGAGAAGGTGAGATTGGAAGGACACAGAAAATATGACTGTCCATTTGATATAGCTTGAATACTAATATTCATCAAAGATGATTTTACTAAATAACACTTATTAAAGGGGTTTTCCATTTCAGAAAAGCCTGGTCTCCAGACGTAGTCCAGGGTCGGACTGGGGAGTCTGGGGCCCACAGGGGTAATTGACTCTAGGGGCCCACCTACAGCAATATGCAAATATCTGTTATCCGCTATCCCTGTTATAGTGGAGCATTGACTGGCGGCTCCGGCACATCTACCGTGCACATACTATAACTGGGATGTACAATTACGATAGTATGCATTAAAGGGGTCCTTTGGTTAAAGCAAGTTATCACCGATCCATGGGCTCCACAGGAGAGGTGATCACTTATTGATCGTTTTGGTCCGAACATTGGAAAACGCACTGATCGGAAGAATGGGGAAGTTTTATCCCTGTCAGGACATTTATCCCCATTTTAAAATGCAGTGACAGATGGGATGTCTGACCGCAGCTCCATTCATTCTCTTGGGGGCTTCCAAAAAAAGAGCTGCGCTCACAGCCACTGTGGGAATGATTGGATCAGTGATCGAGTCGCACATGAGCTCCAGTCTAATGGGGAGAAAAGCTTCACATTCTGCCGATTGTATGCCAGCAGTCAGGACCCCACCAATCAATAACTTATCACTTATCCTGTGGAGAGGTGATTACTTGTTTTCACCAGAGACCCTTGTAAGTGTACCTCTGACGCTCTGGTACAACTCCTAAAATATATACTAAATTGGGTACAGTAGTTCAATGCAGTTTGTGGAAAATATTTTTTTCATAAGAATTTGGGAAAGTTATGAAATGTTCTATAAATGTCTGTCTTATTCCTGTTCTAAGGATCTAGACTTTTTTAAATTTATCACTTAAATATGAACCATGTATGAGGGAGTCGGAGTCGGAAACATGGAAATTGAGGAGTCAGAGTCTGGGTCGAAGGTTTGGCTTACCGACTCCACAGCCCTGCATATTACCGCCACTTACTGACCGAATAATACCACATACAAAGAACAAGTACGGCCACACCATGACCAGACCACATATTACCACCACAAAGTGACAATAATACCACATGCAAGGAAAAAATACTGCCACGCTATGACCGGACAACATATTACCACCACCACAAAGTGACCAAATACTACAATGCTGATCATGAATACAAACCACAATACTAACAACACTGTTATTACCACCAGCGACATTATACACAGGAGTTCTGTATATACACCGCGTGCAGAATTATTAGGCAAATGAGTATTTTGATCACTTTGATACTTTTTTATACATGTTATCCTACTGCAAGCTGCATAGGCTTGAGAGCCAACTACCAATTAAGTAAATCTGGTGATGTGCATCTCTGTAATGAGGAGGCGTGTTGACTAATGACATCAACACCCTATATAAGGTGTGCTTAATTATTAGGCAACTTCCTTTCCTTTGGCAAAATGGGTCAGAAGAGAGATTTGACGGGCTCTGAAAAGTCCAAAATTGTGAGATGTCTTGCAGAGGGATGCAGCAGTCTTGAAATTTCCAAACTTTTAAAGCGTGATCACCGAACAATCAAGCGTTTCATGGCAAATAGCCAACAGGGTCGCAAGAAGCATGTTGGCCAAAAAAGGCGCAAAATAAGTGCCCATGAATTGAGGAAAATCAAGCGTGAAGCTGCCAAGATGCCATTCGCCACCAGTTTTTCCATATTTCAGCGCTGCAGCGTTACTGGAGTATCAGAAAGCACAAGGTGTGCTATACTCAGGGACATAGTCAAGGTAAGGGAGGCTGAAAAACGACCACCTTTGAACAAGAAACATAAGGTAAAACTTCAAGAATGGGCCAAGAAATATCTTAAGACTGATTTTTCAAAGGTTTTATGGACTGATGAAATGAGAGTTACTCTTGATGGGCCAGATGGATGGGCCAGAGGCTGGATCAGTAAAGGGCAGAGAGCTCCACTCCGATTCAGTCGCCAGCAAAGTGGAGGTGGGGTACTGGTATGGGCTGGTATCATCAAAGATGAACTTGTGGGACCTTTTCGGGTTGAGGATGGAGTGAAGCTCAGCTCCCAGACCTACTGCCAGTTTCTGGAAGACAACTTCTTCAAGCAGTGGTACAGGAAGAAGTCAGTATCGTTCAAGAAAAACATGATTTTCATGCAGAACAATGCTCCATCACATGCATTCAACTACTCCACAGCATGGCTGGCCAGTAAAGGTCTAAAGGAAGAAAAAATAATGACATGGCCCCATTGTTCACCTGATCTGAACCCCATAAAGAACCTGTGGTCCATCATAAAATGTGAGATGTACAGGGAAGGAAAAGAGTACACCTCTTGGAACAGTGTCTGGGAGGCTGTGGTGGCTGCTGCACGCAGTGTTGATCAAAAACAGATCAAGCAACTGACAGAATCTATGGATGGAAGGCTGTTGAGTGTCATCATAAAGATAGGTGGCTATATTGATCACTAATTTTTTTGTTTTTGCATGTCAGAAATGTTTATTTCTAAATTTTGTGCACTGATATTGGTTTACCTGGTGAAAATAAACAAGTAAGATGGGATTATATTTGTTTTTCATTTTTTCATTAAGTTGCCTAATAATTCTGCGCAGTAATCGTTACCTGCACAAACAGATATCCTCCTAAGATCTAAAAAAAAACCACTCCAACTTCCAAAAATATTAAGCTTGGATATTTGAGTCTTTTGGGTTGATTGAGAAGATAGTTGTTGATCAATAATAGAAATAATCCTCTAAAATACAATTTGCCTAATAATTCTGCACACAGTGTAGTGTCAGTGTACAGATAATATAGTGATCACTAGTGACATTATAAACAGGAGCTCTGTGTATAGTGTACAAATAATACAGTGATCACCAGTGACATTATACACGGGAGCTCTGTATATACTATATAATGTAAGTGTTCATGTAATACACTGACTCACCAATGATGTCTCTAGGTGAAGTCCTTCATCTTCGCTTTTCTTCTTCGTCTGGTACAGACCGCCATCACTTCTTCCAGCCATGAATCATCTCTGCAGAAAATAACACACAGTTATCAATAACTGATCGCTTCTAGAGCACGTTCCCACTTTTTCCCCCCTGACTTCTACACTACACCAGTTGAAGAAAAAAAAGCGACATAGTGCCGCCCTGCACAGTAACAGGACCCCACTTTTGGTCCCTCCCATGGAAAACAGTTTCCTAAAAAGTAAATTATATTACAGAAGTAATAATGTTCATAATTGGAATCTAAAGTAATTATGTTCCCCACTCGCCACCATAAACAGTAATTAAGTCGCTTGTCCAGCCTGGCTCCCCCCCATATATCCCTTCTGTTCCCCATATGTCCAGCGTGGCCCCTTTATATTTATCCTAGCCCACGTGTATCGAGCCTGCGCCCCCCCATATATCCATCCTGGCCCCCATGTGTCGAGCCTGCCCCCCCATTTATCCATCCTGGCCTCCATGTGTCCAGCTGCCCCCCCATATATCCATCCTGGCCTCCATGTGTCCATTCTCCCCCCCCCCCATATATCCATCCTGGCCTCCATGTGTCCAGCCTGCCCCCCCATATATTGATCCTGGCCTCCATGTGTCCAGCCTGCCCCCCCATATATCCAGCCTGCCCCCCCCCCCTTATATCCATCCTGCCCCCCTTCCCATGTGTCCAGCCAAACTCCCCATCCTTACATGTTCAGCCAGGCCCCCCTTATGTATCCAGCCAGCCCCCCCATTTATGTGTCCAGTCAGGCCCCCTCACCCATGTGTCCAGCCGGGCACCCCCTTATGTGTCCAGCAGGCTCCCCCTTATGTGTCCAGCCAGGCTCCCCCTTATGTGTTCAGCCAGGTTCCCTCCCCTCCCATGTGTCCAGCCTGGCTCCCCCTTCCATGTGTCCAGCCAGGCTCCCCCCTTATGTGTCCAGCTAGGCTCCCCCTTATGTGTCCAGCCAGCCACCCCTCCCATGTGTCCAGCCAGGCACCCCCTTGTGTGTCCAGCCAGGCTCCATCATTATGTATCCAGCCAGGCTCCTTCCTTATGTGTCCAGCCAGGCCCCCCCTTGTGTGTCCAACCAGGCCCCTCCCTTGTGTGTCCAGCCAGGCCCCCCCATTTTGTGTCCATCCAGGCCCCCCCTTTTGTGTCCAGCCAGGTCCCCCTTGTGTGTCCATCCAGGATCCCCCCTTATGTGTCCTCCCAGGCTCCCCCTCCCATGTGTCCAGCCGGTCTCCCCCTCCCATGTGTCCAGACAGGCTTCCTCATGTGTCCAGCCAGGCTCCCACCTTATGTGTCCAGGCAGGCCCCCCCCCTCCCATGTGTCCTGCCAGGCTCCCCCTCCCATTTGTCCAGCCAGTCTCCCCCTCTCATGTGTCCAGCCAGGTCCCTCTCTTGTGTGTCCAGCCAGGCCCCCATCCCATTCTGCATTCATTCACACACACAAAGATTCCTCTTAATATAATCAAAATATAAACCAATAACTCTAGTATTTTTCATCTTTGCAGGATACAACCAGGCTCTGTAGTTTTGGTCGGGGAAATAGGAGCTTGTCCCTGTAGGGTGTTCTTATACATAATAAGCCGGCGTGGTGCACTACACGTATCTGTGTGACTGGCACATTATACAGGTTTTATTCATGTGCATTTAAATTCTGATCATTCACCCCTTTCCCTATGAATGGTCGGTGTGAGTGGTTGTTCATCAGTATGTTGCACCTGTGCTACCTCCCAGCTTTTATCCCTGGAGTTTGTCTGTATCCAGCAGTTAAATTAAGAATAAAAATAGGATTTTTTTTTTTACAAAATCTTCAGTTTTTCTCAAATTTGTTAATGCAAAAATGTATACACCCCACATCAAAAACTACTACTTGTAGTGTTTTGTATGACCTCCATGACTTTTAAGGACAGCAACAAGTTTTCTAGGCATGGAATGAACAAGTTGGAGACATACTGCAACATCTATTTTTTCCCTTTCTTCAAGAACAACCTCTTTTAGAGCCTGGATGCTGGATGGACAGTGATGCTTAAAGGGGTTTTCCTCACAAAAAAAGTACATTTTAATCAATAGATTTTGTAATAATATTAAGTTCCACAATTGTATGTGTTTAAATAAAATGTTCCTGTGCTGAGATGATCTTATAAATGTTCCCCTGCTGTGTACTGTGTAATGGCCGTGTCTGATCGTACAGGGACATGGTCTGATCATTCCATAGCTCCTGGGCAAGGGGAAGCAAAAGAATATACAAACATTACAGCATGGGGTCACAACTGATTCTTTTTGTGAGGTAAAACATTTCCCTGCCTGTTTTTAAACAATGTTTTACTTCAAAGAAAGAATCATCTGCGATCCCCTGATGTAATATCAGTGCACATTTTTTTTCTACCCCCTGCCCAAGAGATGTGGTATGATCAGACCATGTTCGTTCCTGGTCAGGCACAGCCATTACACAGTACACAGCAGGGGCACATTTATAAGATTATCTCAGCACAGGAACATTTTTTAAACATATCCAATTGTGGAAATTATTAGTATTCCAAGATATATTGATTACAATGTACTATTGTTTGTGGGAAAACCCCTTTATTTTGTCTCTTCAGAATTCCCTGTAGGTCTTTTGATTGGGCTCAGATTAATTCTTGGCGACTGAATCTCTTTCACTTGTTCTTTTTTAAAAATGCAACTTATGAAAATTGTACATTCACACTGAAGGCATCAAAACTATGAGTTAACACATGTGGAATTATATACTTAACAAAAAAGTGTGAAACAACTGAAAATATGTCTTATATTCTAGGTTCTTCAAAGTAGCCACCTTTTGCTTTGATGACTGCTTTGCACACTCTTGGCATTCTCTTGATGAGCTTCAAGAGGTAGTCACCAGAAATGGTCTTCCAACAATCTTGAAGGAGTTCCCAGAGATGCTTAGCACTTGTTGGCCCTTTTGCCTTCACTCTGCGGTCCAGCTCACCTCAAACCATCTCGATTGGGTTCAGGTCTGGTGACTGTGGAGGCCAGGTCATCTGGCGTAGCACCCCATCACTCTCCTTCTTGGTCAAATAGCCCTTACACAGCCTGGAGGTGTGTTTGTGGGTCATTGTCCTGTTGAAAAATAAATGATGGTCCAACTAAACGCAAACCGGATGGAATAGCATGCCGCTGCAAGATGCTGTGGTAGCCATGCTGGTTCAGTATGCCTTCAATTTTGAATAAATCCCCAACAGTGTCACCAACAAAGCACCCCCACACCATCACACCACCACCTCCATGCATCACGGTGGGAACCAGGCATGTAGAGTCCATCCGTTCACCTTTTCTGCGTCGCACAAAGACACGGTGGTTGGAACTAAAGAACTCAAATTTGGACTCATCAGACCAAAGCACAGATTTCCACTGGTCTAATGTCCATTCCTTGAGTTCTTTAGCCCAAACAAGTCTCTTCTGCTTGTTGCCTGTCCTTAGCAGTGGTTTCCTAGCAGATATTTTACCATGAAGGCCTGCTGCACAAAGTCTCCTCTTAACAGTTGTTGAAGAGATGTGTCTGCTGCTAGAACTCTGTATGGCATTGACCTGGTCTCTAATCTGAGCTGCTGTTAACCTGCGATTTCTGAGGCTGGTGACTCGGATAAACTTATCCTCAAAAGCTGAGGTGACTCTTGGTCTTACTTTCCTGGGCGGTCCTCATGTGAGCCAGTTTCTTTGTAGCGCTTGATGGTTTTTGCAACTGCACTTGGGGACACTTTCAAAGTTTGCCCAATTTTTCGAACAGACTGACCTTCATTTCTTAAAGTAATGATGGCCACTCGTTTTTCTTTACTTAGCTGCTTTTTTCTTGCCATAAGACAAATTCTAACAGTCTATTCAGTTGGACTATCAGCTGTGTATCCTCCAGACGTCTGCACAACACAACTGATGGTCTCAACCCCTTTTATAAGGCAAGAAATACCACTTATTAAACTTGACAGGGCACACCTGTGAAGTAAGAACCATTTCCGGTGACTACCTCTTGAAGCTCATCAAGAGAATGCCAAGAGTGTGCAAAGCAGTCATCAAAGCAAAAGGTGGCTACTTTGAAGAACATAGAATATAAGACATATTTTCAGTTGTTTCACACTTTTTTGTTAAGTATATAATTCCACATGTGTTAATTCATAGTTTTGATGCCTTCAGTGTGAATGTACAATTTTCATAGTCATGAAAATACAGAAAAATCTTTAAATGGGAAGATGTGTCCAAACTTTTGGTCTGTACTGTATATATAATGTATATATATATTATTTTTTCACCCTTACTAATAAGTGTTTCATTACTATACAGAGGAAGATTCAGAGGGAGAGGATGCTTCACCTATAGGTATGTACTGCACAATACCATTCCATGTTTCTTAACCCTGTCTCGTGTAAATCAGCCTTAAACTTCCTGACAGCCCCATTTTTCAAGTCTGATACGTCACTTTCTGTGGTAATAACTTTAAAATGCTTCTGTCAGTGATTCTGAGATTGTGATTTTGTTGTTGTAAAACATTTTACCTGTTACTACCGGTAAATTCAGATCTGTTGTTTTGTCTTTATTCATGAAAATATTCCAAATTTTCTGAAGATTTTGAAAAATGTGCAATCTTTAAACTTGTATACCCTTAATGACATGTATATAGTGTAAGATGGCTGACGGACAGGTCCTTGAGGGGAAATATGTATCATCGAGGTTGGTAGCTTCGGTGATGTAAACCCGAGAAAGCATGCTCCAGCACGTATACTGCTGACAGGGTTAATAGGGCGTATCAGGCCGGTTTTAAGAGCAGTCATAAAAAATGGGTGGGAATGGCTGCCCACATATCCCCACCTCTGGAGCGTGGTTTGGTAAATAAAATAGAGACCAAATGTCTCATTCATTGTCTGTGTCTGGAGACCTGTGGATCTCCAAGGCGTTAGTCTGTACTAAGGATTGGACACTGACCTGAGCAGGCGAACCTGCAACATTGTGTGTACATTTTACTTTGTGCTTCCACTTTGTGCCGGAAAAGGCTGTTTTTGTTTATGCTGTCTGAATAAACCAGTTTGGATTTCAATGAAAATGCTTCCTGTGTCTACCTCAACCGCAGACGAGTGAGTATTAAACCCTACAATTGGTGCTAGAAGCACAGTCACAAATCCAAAGGGGCAGTGTGACTGCTACAGGAAACCGTTTAAGTCTTGGGTGAAGGCCGTCAGCCAGTAGGGGACGTCTGGCATCATGGAGGAGCTGATAAAGCAACTGGTGCAGGCTAATCTCCGGCAGCATCAACAGCAGTAGTGGCAGCAACAGCAGTACAAGCAGCAGATAAACCTCCTAGCCGAGTTAACCCATGGCAGTTCAATCGCCCCACCCCCAAGTCCAAGTGATGACTCACTTGCCAGGAAGACGTTAAGAAGAGCCTTGCAAAAGATGATCCCGGGTGATGAGGACGAGGCGTTCCTGACAATCTTTGAGAGGGTGGCGGAGCGAGAGATATTGCCTCCAGAGCAGTGGGCGGAGGTTCTGGCACCATATTTAACAGGGCAACAGCAGAAGGCCTATTATGACTTTGCCTTGCAAGATGCAAAAGAGTACACCAAGTTGAAGACTGAGATTTTGGCGTGCTTAGGAGTGACTCTGACTGACATGATGCGGGTGTACCACTGGGCCTATTGCAGTGACAAATCTTCCCGGTCCCGAATGTTTTACCTCCTACACTTGGTCCAAAAGTGGTTGCAACCGGAATCTTCCTCTCCAGCACAGATAGTGGCGAGGATTGTGATGGACAGGTTCATACACTCCCTTCCAAGGCTGGTGCAATCCTGGGTTGCCCAGGGAGATCCCCATAAAGCCAATGACTTTGTGAGGTTGGTAGAAAGGTGCCAGGCGGTCAAGAGTGCTTTGGGGAAGTAAGGGGTGGGAGCATCTCCATACTGTGGTTCCCAACAGGGGGGATGGACACCCAAAAGAGGGGAAATAGAACCACATCTGGGGGGCGTCCTAGAGTTCAGGAGGGGTCTGAGTTGCTACCAAAGGCCCCATCCAATAACTTAATTTGTTGGCGATGTCACACCCCGGGTCTAATAGTGGCCTGTTGCCCTATGACCAACGAGCCAGTAGACTGCAGCACATTACGACGCTACTTTGCATATCCTGCCTGCAGTGCTGTCTCTCCACGAGGCGTGGGACCGCAGGCATGCCCCGTGTCAGTGAATGGAGCGCAAATGACTGGTCTGTTCGATTCTGGGAGTTTGGTAACCCTAGTAGGGCCATAATTCCTCATAGTCTGATTCTGCAGAAAAAAGTGGACATCTACTGTATCCATCGAGATGCTAAGGACTACCCTGTGGTCCTAGTGGTCATAGGCACAAACTGTAGCACCGAGTCCCATGAGGTGGGCGTAGTCAAGGACCTGTTGCACCCTGTTATAATAGGGCAGGACTTTGCCTTGTTTTGGGACTTGTGGGAGAAAGGGAGGAAGCCGGGTTGCCCAGACCACAACCAGGTTGCTCCTAAAAAAACCTCGTCGCAGGCCGCAACTGACAGTTTTCCCTTTCATGTGCTTGTTGGGGGTGAGGATGAGGCAGCATCCCTGAGCTGGAGGTGGGGAAACTTTGGAAACGCCCAGCTCAGGGACTGAACTCTAAAAGATGTGTTTAATAATGTCACTGTTCTGAATGGTGTTGCTCAAGAGTCTATGGCTGATACCTGATATCCGTACTGTGCTGGAATTGGGGAGTTAATATGACAGGTCACGAAGCTCAGAAGAGAGGTAATCGATCAGTTACTAGTGCCAGGGCCGTACAGATGCAGGGTGTTAGATATGGCCAATGCACATGTCTTAGGTGGTCATCTGGAGGTAGAAAAAACCCAGGAAAGAATCTTCCAGAAGGTCTACTGGCCCAGTTGTCACCGAGAGATTGTGAATTACTGTAGGTCCTGTCACACCTATCAGCTGACCTCCCCTGTGGCTCACTTCCGTAGCCCTTTAGTGCCACTACCTGTCATTGAGGTCCCAATCGATCGCATCACCATGGATCTAGTGGGACCCCTGGTCAAGTCCGCCAGAGCACATCAGTATATCTTGGTGGTACTGGACAACGCTACATGTTACCCGGAGGCTGTACCACCACGAAACTCCTCTGCCAAGTGCATAGTCCAGGAGCTAGTCCACATCTTTTCTAGAATGGGGTTACCTAAGGAGATCCTAACGGACCAAGGGACCCCATTTATGTCAAGGGGGATGAGGGAGTTGTGAAAAATCCTGCAAATCACACAACTCAGGACCTCAGTCTACCACCCCCAGACAGACGGCTTAGTGGAGAGGTTTAATATAACCTTGAAGGCCATGTTGAAGAAGGTCGTAGAGAAAGACGGCCGGGACTGGGACTGTCTACTGCCGCACCTTCTGTTTTCTATTAGAGAAGTCCCACAGGCCTCTACTGGCTTCTCCCCATTTGAGCTGTTATATAGCTGACAGCCCCTTGGACTCCTGGATGTAGCAAAGGAGGGTCTACACCCTACAGGATTGTAATGGAACATGTGGCCCAGATGCAAGAGAGGATTGCTGAGGTGATGCCTATTGTGAAAGAGCACCTCCTAAAGCACAAGAGGCACAGTCAAGGGTGTACTAAAGATCGGCGAGGGTGAGACACTTCCACCTTGGCAATTGGGTACTAGTGCCTACGGTGGAGAGCAAATTCCTGACCAAGTGGCAGGGCCCCTATGAAGTTCTTGAAAAGCTTGGCAATGTTAACTATAGAGTCCACTAACCAGGGAAAAGGAAGCCCTACCAGGTGTACCACGTCAACCTGATCAAGCCATGGCGACATAGGGAGTTTGTGGAAGCTCCTGTTTGGTGGCGAAGACCAAAGCCCACGTGGAGGAAGTCAAGCTGGCAAAGTTGCTGTCACATGCCCAGAAGCCACAGTGCCGAGAGTTGCTACAGCGGAACTGAGACCTGTTCTCAGAACTACCAGGGTGTACTCGGATCATAGAGCATGAGTTTCTTCCGGGTCATCCTGTCCAAGTAAATATGAAGCCGTATCGGATTCCTGAAGCCCACCGAGAGGTGATTGCAAAAGAGGTGAAGCGGATGCTGAGCATGGGAGTCATTGAGGAGTCCAGGAGTGGCTGGTCCAGTCCCAAAGTCTTAGTGCCAAAACCAGATAGAGAATGTCAGTTTTGCAATGACTATAGGAAACTCAACAAAGTCTTGAAGTTTAACACCTACCCAATGCCCAGTGTAGATGAACTGTTTGAAAGATTGGGGCCAGCCAGGTATATTATCACCCTTGACCTCGCTAAAGGAATTGGCAAATACCCATGTCCCAAGATGCCAAGGAGAAGACGGTCTTCTCAACGCCAGATGGTTGATTCTACTTCACAAGGATGTCGTTTGGGTTGCTAGAAGCCCTGGCTACCTTCCAGAGGACCATGGACTTGATTCTAGCTCCCCACAAGAAGTATGCAGCAGCCTACTTGGATGACATTGTGATCTATAGCCAGGATTGTGGAAGCCATCTGAGCAAAGTCCAGGCGATACTTGATTCTTTAAAGAAGGCAGGGTTTTCTATAAACCTGAAGAAATGTGCCATGGGCATTGAAGAAACCAAATACTTGGGTTATGTCGTAGGGAGAGGTGAAATAAAGCCCCAAATAAAGTCGACGTGATCAAGAGTTGGCCACAACCCCTCTCAGGGAAACAGGTCAAAGCGTTCCTAGGCATCGTGGGCTATTACCGCCGGTTCATCCCTAACTTCGTCATGATAGCGGCCCCTTTGACAGACCTCCTTACAGGGACAAAGTCGGTTATGGCTAAGTAATCTCCAGAAGCTGAGACTGCCTTCGCGGAACTGAAGGTAGCTCTGTGTAAACAGACAGTTATGGTGGCACCGGATTTCTCAAATAAGTTTGTGGTCCAGACAGACATGTCAGATGTCGGGCTGGGTGCTGTCCTATCACAGGAAGTGAATGGGGAAGAGCATCCCATAATGTATTTAAGTCAGAATGTGACATCCTGTGGGAAGAATTACTCCATTGTGGAAAAGGCCATCAAGTGGGTGTTGGACTTCAAGATACTACCTCTTAGGCAGGAAGTTCAGGCTAGTGTCAGACCATGCCGCACTAAGGTGGATGAGGGACAAGAAGGGGAACGATGCCGGAGTGACCAGATGGTCCCTAGCCCTTCAGGATTTTAGCTTCCATGCAGAGCATAGGCCCGGGAAACTGCATGGCAATGCTGATGCACTGTCGAGGGTCCACTGCTGTCGGGGTGGTGACTCTGCACCGTATGCCCCCTCTACTCCAGACTCATACACAGGTATATAGACTATTCTATACCCGCCTATATTGGTTTATTATTATGGAATAGTTTATACGTTAGGAGCTATTTCCATCATTGCCCCTCTCTTGCATCCTGTGGTTCTTTTGCACAATATTTATTTACACCCTGATAGAGGTAGTACATATGTTTTCCCCATATCTAATACATATAGTCTGTATTGATATACACCTGGTTTCTTATTGTTTTATTTATATGTGTATTATATATATATATATATATATATATATATATATGTATATATATATACACATATACATAATGGGTATGGAAAGTATTCAGACCCCTTGTGATCCTCCTTGAGATGGTTCTACTCCTTCATTGGAGTCCAGCTGTGTTTAATTAAACTGATAGGACTTGATTTGGAAAGGCACACACCTGTCTGTATAAAGGCCCCGTCACACTAAGCGATGCAACAGCGATCCCGACAACGTTACGACCTGTCAGGGATCGTTGCTGCATCGCTAATACATCGCTGGTGAGCTGTCAAACAGGCAGGCTCACCAGCGATCAGGAGAGCAGCGATATCGTGGAAAGAATCGTTCCACGATGTCCTGCTCCCGTCACCAGCCTGCTGCTTAAGCAGGAGCAGGCTGGTAACTATGGTAAACATCGGGTTACTAAGTGCGCGTGTGCCCCTAGTAACCAGCTGTTTACCATGGATACCACTCTGCTACGGTGCGCGGGAGCCTCCGCGCACCGTAGCAGAGTGGTATCCATGGTAAACAGCGGGTTACTAAGTGCGCGCGTGCCCCTAGTAACCCGATATTTACCATGGTTACCAGCCAGATCTTTGGTCCCGCTGGTCACACACAGCGATGTGTGCTGGCCAGCGGGAGGCCAACGACCAAAAAATGGTCCAGGACACTTTGCAGCGATCAGCGACCTCACAGCAGGGGCCTGATCGTTGCAAAGTGTCACACATAGCGACATCGCTGGTGAGGTCGCTGGTGAGTCACCAAAACCGTGACACAGCAGCGATCTCGCTAGTGATATCACTATGTGAGACGGGGGCTTAAGACCTCACAGCTCACAATGCATGTCAGACCAAATGAAAACCATGAGCTCAAAGAAACTGCCCAAGGAGCTCAGAGACAGAATTGTGGCAAGGCACAGATCTGGCCAAGGTTACAAAATAATTTCTGCATTACTCAAGGTTCCTAAGAGCACAGTGGCCTCCATAATCCTTAAATGGAAGAAGTTTGGGACCACCAGAAGTCTTCCTAGACCTGGCCATCCAGTCAAACAAAGCAATCGTGGGAGAATATCCATGGTGAGAGAGGTAAAGAAGAACCCCAAAATCACTGTGACTAAGCTCCAGAGATGCAGTAGGGAGATGGGAGAAAGTTCCACAAAGTCAACTATCACTGCAGCCCTCCACCAGTCAGGCCTTTATGGCAGAGTGGCCCGACGGAATCCTCTCCTCAGTGCAAGACAAATGAAAGTCCGCATAGAGTTTGCTCAAAAACACATGAAGGACTCCCAGACTATGAGAAATAAGATTCTCTGGTCTGATGAGATGAAGATAGATCTTTTTGATGATAATTCTAAGCGGTATGTGTGGAGAAAACCAGGCACTGCTCATCACCTACCCAATACAATCCCAACAGTGAAACATGGTGGTGGCAGCATCATGCTATGGGGGTGTTTTTCAGCTACAGGGACATGACGACTGGTTGCAATTGAAGGAAACATGAATGCGGCCAAGTACAGAGATATCCTGAGTGAAAACCTCTTCCAGAGTGCTCTGGACCTCAGACTTGGCCGAAGGTTCACCTTCGAACAAGACAATGACCCTAAGCACACAGCTATAATGACAAAGGAGTGGCCTCACAACAACTCTGTGACCATTCTTGACTGGTCCAGCCAGAGCCCTGACCTAAACCTAATTGAGCATCTCTGGAGAGACCTGAAAATGGCTGTCCACCAACGTTCACCATCCAACCTGTCGGAACTGGACAGGAACTGCAAGGAAGAATGGCAGAGGATCCCCAAATCCAGGTGTGAAAAACTTGTTGCTTCATACCCAAGAAGACTCATGGCTGTACTAATTCAAAAGTGTGCTTCTACTCAATACCGAGCAAGGGGGCTGAATATTTATGACCATGTGATATTTCAGTTTTTCTTTTTTAATAAATTTGCAAAAATTTCTAGATTTCTGTTTTTTTTCCTGTCAAGATAGGATGCAAAGTGTACTTTAATGAGAAAAAAAATGAACTTTTTAGAATTTATCAAATGGCTGCAATGAAACAAAGAGTGAAAAATTTAAAGGGGTCTGAATACTTTCTGTACCCACTGTATGTATATATATGTATTCTGGTGGCAATGGTATATATTCCATTGATTTGTACTGTACATTTGCATGTGGGAAACACATGTTGTTCAGCGCTTTCTCCTGGTTGCTTTGTTCCCACCCCTATTCGTATTTTAGCTTGATCCATTAAAATTTGTTATATTTTAGCATACTCTGGTCTTCTTTTTGGTTCTATATCATTGGTTTTCTGTGTTTTAGTTACCGATTGGTCTATACAGTCCTTTTTAAACATGCACCCTGACTAGGTAGTGTATGTATGTATGTATATATACATGTGTGTGTATATATATATATATATATATATATATATATATATATATATATATATATAATATATATACATACATGCATGCATGCATACATACATACATACATACATACACACACACAGTGTTATACTTAATACATTTCCTTCTCAGAACTGATTATTCTTCTTCTAATCTTCATGTGTATCGTCATTTTCGAATTTTGAGTTTTTTTGCTTATTGATAGCCAAGCCCGCCAGCTTTGGGCAGAGGAGGGTATGTAAGATGGCCACCGGACAGGTCCTCGAGGTTGTTAACTTCGGTGATGTAAACCCAGAAAAGCATGCTCCAGCACATATAGTACTGAAAGGGTTAATAGGACGTATGAGGGCCGCTTTTGTGAGCAGTCATAAGAGATTGGTGGGAATGGCTGCTCACATATCCCCACCCCGGGGGCGTGGTTTGGTAAATAAAATGGAGACCAATTGTCTCATTCTGTGTCTGGAGATATGTGGATCTCCAGGATGCTGGTCTGTGCTAAACACCTAACGATTTGAAACTGACCTGAGCGGTCGAACCCGCAACATTGTATGGACATTTTACTTTGTATTTCCACTTTGTGCCGGAAAAGGGTGTTTTAGTTTTGCTACCTGAGCAGTTTATGCTGTCTGAATAAACTAGCCTGGATTTCAATGAAAATGCTTCCTGTGCCTACCTCAGCCGCAGCCGAGTGAGTACCAAACCGTACAATAGCTATACAATATTAGTGTCTGCTATACAAGGAGTAATGCTGCATTCAGGATAAATTGTTTAATAAATTGTGCAGTCTAAATATTAGGGCTGAAGTAACATTTTAGCTGAATGGAATTTGACTAAATGGAATTATTAATTTTTTTTTCTTATATTTTCATTAATGCAAAGCACCTCAAGGAATAGCAAACTTCTTGTATGCTTTGAAACCTCCATTCTTTAAATTGGGGTGTTTTTTAGGGGGTTACAATAAAAGGCCCTTCAAAGTCACTTCAAAAGTGAATAGGTCCATAAAAGTGCAGTTTATTTTAAATTTCCTTGGAAATATGAAAAATTGCTGCTAAAATTGTAACCCCTTCATGACCTTTGACATACCTATACGTCCTGATCGGGAAGGGATTCCCAACCACTGACATACAGTAACATCATGACGATTGTGCCGGGCCCAGGGGCTGTGCCCTCACCATCATCGTCGGGAGCTTGGCTTAAGTGATAGCAGAGCCTCGGCTGTCACTGTCAGGAGCATTGCCCTCACCATTCCCAGCTTTTTAACCCCTTAAATGTCATTATCAATAGAAATAACAGCATTTAGAAGGCTTGAGGAGGGAGAGGGCTCCCTCTCCTACGTGATCTGCATCGGGTGCCATCATACACTGGGAGATCCCCTGAGGTGCCATAACAGCCTGAGGACCCCATTTTACAAAGTACACCTCTCAGTGAACTCATCTAGGGGTGCAATGATCATATTAACACCATGGGTGTGTCACAGAATTTTATACCATTGGGCAGTGAAGAAAAAATAATTACATTTTTATCTCAAATATTTTGTTTAGCCCCAGATTTTACATTTTAAATGGGGTTAATGGATACAACTGGCCCCTAAAATGTGGCCCACAATTTCTGCTGAATGTGGCAATACCTCATATGTGACTGTACAGTACTGCTTAGCCACACGGCGACACTCGGGAAGGACGGAGCGCTATTTGACTGCTGGAGTATAGGTTTTCCTAGAATAGTTTGCGGACTCCATATACAGAGACCCTAAATGCTAAAAGAGCAGAATACCCCCCCTCAAGTGACCCCATTTTGTAAGTTATACCCCTGCCAAACATGTGGATGGTAAATCTGATGTAGGCACACACTGGAGCTCTGGAGGGCGGGGGTGGGGGGTAGCATTAAAATTTCGGAGCACAGAATTTGCTATATTTCTTTTGGGGGCGAGGAGTTATTTCACTTTTCCAGTGCCCTTGTGCTACCAGTAACGTGGAAGCACCCTATATTTACATTGACAGATGAAACCAGGGGAGGAGTCCTGAGGAGATAATTTGCATATTCCCACTGCATTTTGGGATAAGTGAAGAGTCTCCGCGAGCTCAAAGAACACTGGATTTTGGCCGTTGGAGCTGAAAGGAGGACATCGGTAAACCGAATTTTGGAGCGTATTTCACTGTTTTCATAACACATTAACAATAAGAACATGGAAGAGTCCAGGAGCCATTTGGTGAGCTGCATATCCTGATACATGTTCACATACTTGCCAGGGAAAAGCCAAACTTCACATGCCAGAAATGCAAGCTTGTGTCCCTGTTGGAGGAAAAGTTGCGAAATCTAGAAGAGAGGTTAACTACCTTGAAAATCATTAAGGAAGGTGAAGAGTTCTTAGACAGAGGATAATTATCCCTTCATGATACAGGAAGAGAAGAAATTCGAACTGCACCTGATGAAACAGAGGAATGGAAGCATGTGACCCAGAGAAGCAGGAGTATCGAGAGGCAGTCAGCACCCATACTGCTCAGGAACCAGTACCAGGCTCTCACACAGGAGAACCATGAAGAAATACAGCAAGATAAGACTTTGCCCACAATGAATAACCTTGTAAGCCCTCAGAATCCTCCTGGATAGAGAAAGAAAATGTTGTGAAGGAAAAACGGAGAGTGGTGGTCATGGGGGATTCCCTGTTGAGAGGAACAGAGGCCGCTATCTGCAGACCAGACATAACCTCAAGAGAAATGTGCTGTCTTCCAGGAGCAAAAATTAAAGATGTGTCTGACAGGATATCAAGACTTTTCAGACCTACAGATCACTACCCATTCCTGCTAATACATGTGGGGACAAATGACCCTGCAAGAAAGGACCTGGAAACCATCTGCAGTGACTTTGAAGACTTAGGCAAGAAAGTGAAAGAATTGGGAGCGCAGGTGGTCTTCTCATCCATCCTCCCAGTGGATGGCCATGGAACAATGAGGTGGAATAAGATTCTACAGGTGAACAACTGGCTACGTCGATGGTGCTGTCAACAAGGATTTGGATTTCTGGATCACGGAATGAATTATCTATATGATGGACTACTTGCTAGAGATGGGGTGCCCCTTACGAAGACTGGAAAACATGTATTTGGAAGTCGCCTTGCTACACTCATCAGGAGAGCTTTAAACTAGATCAATGTGGGAAGGGAAGCAAAAGGCCAGAAAAAGCCATACAGCTGACAAATACTATTGAGATTTCTGCTATTGGAAGCGGAAAGGAAGAACAAAGACAAAAAAATCTAAGTAATAAAAATATGGGAGGAAGAGAAACCAATCACAAACTAAAATGTTTTTATACAATTGCACAAAGCATGGGCAACAAACAAGGAGAATTGGAACTACTAACGCAGGAAAAGAAATATGATGTCATTGGAATCACTGAAACTTGGTGGGACGATACACATGATTGGAATACAAGGCTAAAAGGATACAACTTATTTGCAAGAAGCAGACTTGATAAACGAGGAGGAGGTGTCGCATTGTATGTTAGAAAAGAGTATATCTGCAGAGAGATTGAAGCAGAGACTGGGAGTTCTGTGGAAAGTGTTTGGGTAAGAATACAAGGAGAGAACAACGGAAAGGACACCATTGTAGGCATTTACTACAGGCCACCTGGGCAAGCTGAAGATATGGATGAACTCTTTATGTATCAAATGACCAAGTTCTCCAAAAAATATGACGTAGTGGTCATGGGAGATTTCAACTATCCATACATTTGTTGGGAATCTCTCTCAAGTAAAACTAACAGGTCAAGCAAATTCTTATCCTCTCTTGCTGACAACTTTATCTTCCAAAAGGTAGGGGAGAAAACAAGGGGATCTGCTACTTTGGATCTAATCCTTATAAACAGGGAGGAAATGGTTGAGGAGATAAAAGTGGCTGGGACCCTAGGAAGCAGCGATCATGCTATTATAGAATTTTGGATAACTAGAGGAGGAAGACATGTGAAGACTCAAACTTCAAGGTTAGATTTTAAATAGGCAGATTTTAAGAGACTCAGAAAGAGACTAGGAGGGATCCAATGGCTGGATGTCCTTAAGGACAATAATGTCCAGGAAGGATGGGAAATTTTTAAAAATGAGATTCTCAAAGCACAATCGTTAACAATCCCGAAAAGTAGGAAGAATGGGAAGCATTTAAGGAAACCAGGATGGATGAACACAGAACTTAAACACATGCTAAAAAGAAAGAAAGAAATGTTTATCAAATGCAAAGAAGGAGTCATATCTAAAGAAGATTATAATGCAGTCTGCAGATCCTGCAGGGCACGTATCAGGTCAGCTAAAGCTGACAATGAATTAAGGCTTGCAAGAGATGTCAAAAGCAATAAAAAAGGATTTTGGGGGTATGTCAAAAGTAAAAGAAAAGTCAATGATGCTATAGGATTTTTACAGGATGAAAATGGTGAAATGGTAAGAAAGGATGT
This sequence comes from Phyllobates terribilis, assembly GCF_046119375.1. Classification (NCBI taxonomy): domain Eukaryota; kingdom Metazoa; phylum Chordata; class Amphibia; order Anura; family Dendrobatidae; genus Phyllobates; species Phyllobates terribilis. The sequence continues at coordinate 601,329,759 of NW_027362762.1, forward strand.
TGAGAAGGCCGAACTTTTTAATTCCTATTTTGCATCTGTTTTCTCTCAGAAAGAAAATGGAACATCAACTGATCTTCACTGTCCTATTAAAGGAATTGAAGAATCCAGGTTATCTGTAAACAGAAAGATTGTGAGGGAATATTTAGCTAACATAAATGAGTTCAAGTCTCCAGGTCCAGATGAATTAAACCCCAGAGTACTGAAGGAGATCGTAGAAGAAATTTTAGAACAACTCTCCATAATCTTTGAAAATTCTTGGAGAACAGGAGAAGTCCCAGAAGACTGGAGAAGAGCAAATGTTGTTCCTATCTTCAAAAAGGGGAAGAAAGTGGACCCAGGGAACTATAGGCCGGTGAGTCTGACTGCTATACCAGGAAAGATCTTTGAACAAATTATTAAACAACATGTATCTATGTACCTGGATAAGAATGAAGTGATTAACCAGAGTCAGCATGGGTTTGTAACTAACAAATCAAGTCAGACTAACTTAATTTCCTTCTATGACAGAATCACTGACTGGGTGGATCAGGGAAATTGTTAAGGGGACGGTTGCAAACAACTTTTATTCAATAATGGAAAGCAACCTTACACAGGGTCCGCGATGCAGCCTGGTGGACTGCGGCCAAACACCTTCCGGGTGAGAAGGTAAAACAACCAACTTAAATAACAATCCCTTCCGTGTTACTGCACACCGGAACGGGAATAGGGATTCGCACTATCTCCGTTAACAGCACGAGAGATGTGCGATAAATAATATATCTGTAGCCCTGTTAACTGCACAGGGACTACACAGCAGACGCTAGGATGCGTGTGTGACTCACGTCGGCGAATATGTGCTCCCAGCCGGCGTGCTACCGCACTGAGGAGTATCTCTCCACGTGGCTTACAGGCGGTGCTGGGAATAGGGTGACTGCAGACTGCTCGGGGTGTATGGCGACCCCTTTGTCGGAGCCAGACTGTCAGATGAAGCTACCTGCCTATTTCATCTAAGCCTGCCTATTTCCACTAAACCTGCCTGCCAGAAACTAAAGCACACGTGGAGCCCAAAAGACCAAGCGTCCACACAACACCATCACAGCTCAATGATCAGAGCGCGCCGCCATGTTTGTGGGCGGGCTATTTAAAGATTAAGCCCTGCCCACCGTCGCACTATTGGTGACGTCACCCGCAACCAATCAGGCGGCGCCAGGTCACCGGATCAGCTGACTCCCAAACCACCAATCACGGTCCACCATGTCACAGGCATGCTCAGTGCAGAGAATCCTGGACTTAAGCTTTAGCAGCCCTGTTTCCCTCCGCAACCTATCCTTCATGTTGCTAGGAACAAAGACCCAAGAGACAACCTGTACATCTCGTGCACCAGCTAGGCGTTGGGACTGATGATGATGTTGAGCAGCATCATCCCTGGCTGGACTGGAATGGGAGACTACAGAATCCACTGATGGTTCTGAACCCATTTCAAATCCAGCAAACACCCGATGCCTAACAGAAATGGCGTAGATATAGTATATCTTGACTTCAGCAAAGTATTTGACAAAGTATCTCACACCATCCTTATTGAAAAAATGACCAAGTATTGAAAGGACAAGGCAACTGTTAGGTGGATTCATAACTGGCTTAGTGATTGGACTCAACGGGTGGTTGTAAATGGCTTCACATCCAGCTGGATGAATGTCTGAAGTGGGGTACCACGGGGCTCTGTCCTGGGACCTGTATTGTTCAACATCTTTATCAATGATTTAGATGAAGGAATTGAGGGTAAACTGATTAAATTTGCTGATGACACAAAGCTAGGAGGGATAGCTAACACAAGAGAAGAGAGAGGATTCAAAAAGACCTAAATAAACTGGAGCAGTGGGCAGCAAGTAACAGAATGTTTTTTAACAGGGAAAAATTCAAAGTACTACATCTGGGCAATAAAAATGAAAAAAGCATGTACAAAATGGGAGGAATAGAGCTAAGCAACAGTACATGTGAAAAATACTTAGTTATACTAATAGATCATAGACTGAACATGAGTAAACAGTGTGATGCAGCAGCTAAAAAAGACAAATACAATTCTGGGATGTTTTAACAGAAGCATACAATCTAGATCATGTGAAGTCATTATCGGACTTTACTCCTCCTTGTTCAGACCTCATCTGGAATACTGTGTCCAGTTTTGGGCACCACATTTTAAAAAAGACATCGACAAACTGGAGCAAGTTCAGAGAAGAGCGACCAGAATGGTGACCGGTCTGCAACCATGTCCTATGAGGAACGGTTGCAGGATTTGGGAATGTTTAGCTTGCAAAAAAGAAGACTGAGAGGAGACTTAATAGCTGTCTACAAATATGTCAAGGGCTGTCACATTGTAGAAGGATCATCTTTATTCTCATTTGCACAAGGAAAGACTAGAAGCAATGGGATGAAACTGAATGGGAGGAGACACAGATTAGATATTAGAAAAAACTTTTTGACAGTTAGGATGATCAACGAGTGGAACAGGCTGCCATGAGAGGTGGTGAGTTCTCCTTCAATGGACGTCTTCAAGCAGAGGCTGGACAGATATCTGTCTGAGATGATTTAGTGAATCCTGTTTTGAGCTGAGGGTTGGACCAGATGAGCCAGGAGGTCCCTTCCAACTCTACAATTGTATGATTCTATGAATCTGAGTATTTTGTTTGTTTTATAGATAGATTTGAAGCTTTTATTGGGAACATTTTACATAACATTTTGGATCATATTTATCCGGTGCTTTATACTGAGCACTTATTTTGAAGTTTCCATTGAAATCTCTGGGTGACGTGATTCAGGTGACACCCCCCAGTGGATCCATTCATTATAATGAGGCAGCAGAGTTACTCTTCTGGGCTCCATCTTACCTCTGTTCAGCGTTGTCCTACTTTTCAGAGGTGTACAAAACTGCGGCCGATCGCGCATTTATGCACACCTAAAAAGACGGACAATACCGACTCACAGGCCAGACGGCATCCAGTGTTGCCATCTGCCTTGTTTTAGGGAATCGTCCTCTGGGACAGTCATGTAAGGGCTTGTTTTTTGCGGGACGATTTGACGTTTTTATTGGTACCATTTTTGGTCACATGTCATTTTTTGATTGCTTTCTATTCTAAATTTGGGGAGGGAAAATAAACAAAAACTGGCAATTCAGGAATTGTGTTTTTTTTTTTTTTTTTTTTATGCCGTTCCGCGTGTGGTAAAATTGATAAGGCAGAGTTATTCTTCAGCTCTGTACGTTTACAGCGGTACCACATTAATAGCGTTTTTATACAAAAAATATATATATATTTTGCATCGCTTTATTCTGAGAGCTATAATTTTTTTATCTTTCCACTGATGGGGCTGTATGGCGGCTTGTTTCTTGTGGGACAAGATGACGTTTTCAGCGGTACTAATTTTATATATATTTGTTTTTTTTATCGTGTTTCATTCCCCTTTTTTTTCCCAGTGGCATGGTGATAAAGCATCGTTAGCCTCGTTTTTTTAAGTTTTTTTTGTGCGGCGTTCACTGAATGGGTTAACTAGTGTGACACTTTTATAGGTCGGGTTGTTCCAGACTCGGCAATACCAAATATGTGTACTTTTTTTTATTTTATTTATTTTTTACATAAAAATGTGTATTTATTAGTGAATATTTTTTTAAAATTATTATTATTTATTTAATTTTTTTACATATTTTTACACATTTTTTGCCATTTATTTTTTACTTTTTACTTAGTCCCTTTATGGGACCTTCACTTGTTTCTCTTTGATCACAGATATAATGTATTGCAATGTACTAGATTGCAGTGCATTCATTATACCTTTAGTGAAAGCTCCTGAGCCCATGCTGTGAGCATGGTTTCAGCAGCTTTCCGTAGCTTGGTGACCCGGGGGTCGTCATGACGACCCCTGGTCACCATGGCAATGATTGGGCCCCACGACATCGCAGGGCCACCGATCTGTCAGCGGATTTAACAGCCAGGGGTGGTGCTGACACGGCTACTAGCTGTTTAGTGCCGGAGCTCAGCCACTGGCGGTGCTGAACTCCGGCACTGATCGGGCTGGAGACGCTGATATTTCAGCATCTTCTGCACGATCATGCTGAGATCGGTCAGTCAGATTGACTGACCGATCGCAGCGATCTAGGTGTGCGGACCGACCATATGGCTCCCTGCACCCCGTCTTGTGCTGCTCAGCTGTCACAGATAGCTGTCCGCACTTATCTGTCACTGCGTGTTTACACGCTGTGACAGTTTAAAGCCATAACGGACACTGCACGGCAAGGAGCATTAACTTACACCTGCTCATGCCGTGCAGTGTCCGTCATTGGGCGTTATGGGGTTAATACCGCTGTCAAGTGTGATGGTGACATGTAACAGACTTTAACATAATGGCCATCAGTTCTAATGAACATGGGGCCACCGTGCAGTATGAATGCACATTGACGAAGGGTTACCTTGACTGCCGGATGACCACTTTAAAAAAATATATATATGGCTCTCAGAATATGGTGACAAAAGCCAAATTGTTTTTGTAAATGTTTTTATTTTATTTTTAATTAGTAAATCATGAATAGAAATATATAGATTTGGGATCCCGTAACCATACTGACCCATAGAGCAAAGGTAACAGATCACCACCTGATTACCACAAAGTAAGCGGCGCTAGTACAAAACCTTGAAAAAGAAAATGTGGAATTACAGTTTTTCTCCTCACCGTTTCCACTTATTTCATAGAATAAGTTGTGTTCTGCAAAAAACAAGCCCTCTTGCGGCTATGTCGAAATATTACAAAGGTTATGATTCTTGTTACAAGGAGAGGAAAAACTAAGTTACAATATCCTGGGGAAAAGCTCTGTGTCTGCCTCCTGAAAACCTCCAGCTCAGGGTTTGTTACCCGACCGACGACATGTTTAACAGATTCCTTTGACTAAACCACCCTTCACATGTCCATATAATACCGGTACTGGAAAAATGGTACCGGTGTCATAAGTATTTTGGATCAGTATGTCATCCGTGTGCCATCAGTGTTCCATCCGTGTGCAATTCATTTTTTTTCCACCATGACTTAAATATCAATTCCAAAGCTTCTCCTATACTTTGCAGTGTTAAACATGTACAGCACACGGTTGTCACAAGGATGTTTCACACGGAGCCAGAAATGTGTATTGGCCCTTGTAATCCATGCGGACGGGTCTCATGCAAAGATCTCCATAGATTATGATAGGTATGTGTGCATACGTGTCTTCAATGCATGTGAAAGCGAATGCCACACGTGCTGAAAACATGTACATGTGAAGGAAGCTTTACACACTGTGTGAACAAGTATGAAAAGTCACCTCTTAATCATTGAATTAAGGTTTTCTCTTTTGGTTCATTGCCATGGGTATAAAATCCAGCATCTAAGCATGTAGTCTGCCTGTGCGAACAGTTGTGATAAAATGGCTCGTTCTAAAGAGCTCCCTGAATTCAGCATCTTGCTGTCATATGTTGTCACAAGTCAGTTCATGAAAGTTCAAATAAGACATGGCTGGGTGAGTTTGGTGTGGAAGAACATGACTGACCCTTCAAGAGACCTAACCTCAACTCCATCAGATAGATACCTTTTGGATTAACCAGAGATTACAAGCCAGGTCCCCTTGTCCAACATCAGTGTCTGACCTGATAACTGCTCTTCTGGAAGAATGGACAACAAATTGCACAGAAATATCCCCCAATTTTTTTTTTTAGAGTGGAAGCTTTATTAGCTGCAAAGGGAGATCAACTCCATGTTAATGACCCTGGATTTAAAAAGGAATGTCATAAAATTTCCTCCAGGAGTAATGTGTATGTGTCCCAATAATTTTATCCCTACAGTGTGTAATAGGTTCTGCTTCTTCCATGGTGAGAGGTGGAGACTGCTTCTCTGATGATGTGTAAATCTGGAGGTGAATGAGAATCATAATCAGTTTTGTTATATATTTTAGGAAGGAAGTCCCGAATAAGAGGCTTAAAGCGCCCAATAATTGAAGACAGTGAGGATGAGGAGGTGCAGCCAACGTAAGCACTAAATACGACTATCATTCGTTACATTGTATTGTAAGGCTATGTTCACATGTCTGGTAGTTATACCTGTTTTTGGATTTGTTAGGGGTGATAAAAAATGAAAAGATACAATGCAAAATTAGTTCATTCAAATAAGGACGGGAATGTCTTAAATTGTTTTCTTTTTTACTGCAATCTGTTTTTTAGCAGGATCATGTGCCGATTTGCCATGAGCGTTACCCGTTGGCCATCGCTCATAGCAGATGATCATTTTAACCATGTGTAGCACAAGTGATCGGATGAAAGCACCTTCAAGTCTTCTAAGGAAACTATTAAGGCCAGAAAAAAGTAAAAAAAAAAATGTTGTTTTTTTTAAAAATATAAACGTTCAAATCACCCCCCTTTTGCCCCATTCAAAATAAATGAATAATAAAACTAAAATATACATATATTGCTGCATTCTGAATCGCCCGATCTATCAAGATATAAAAAGAATTAATCCAAATGGTAAACTGTGTAACGAGAAAAAAAATCAAAACACCAGAATTAAGTTTTTTTGGTCGCTGCAACATCGCAATAAAACGCAATCACAAGCGATTAAAACATTATATCTACCTAAAAATATTATCAATAAAACCTTCAGCTCAGCGTGCGAAAAATAAGCCCTCACCCAGCCCCAGATCCTGAAAAAGGGAGACGCTACGGGTCTCGGAATATGGCGCCATTATAATTTTTTTTACAAACTTTAGAATTTATTTCACCACTTTAAAAAAAATAACCTATTCATGTTTGGTATCTGCAAACTCATAATGACCTGGAGAATCATAATTGCAGGTCAGTTTTAGCATTTAGTGAACATGGTAAAAAAAAACAACAACCAAGAGACAAGTGTAGAATTATACTTTTTTTTGCAATTTTGACGCACTTTTGAATTTTTTCCTTTTTCTCCAGTACACGACATTGTAAAACCAATGATGTCGTTCAAAATTACAATTCGTCCCAGAAAAAATAAACCATCACAGGGACATATTAAAAAATAAAAAAGTTATGCCTCTGGGAAAAAGGGGAGCGAAAAACGGAAAATCCCAAGGTCGTGAAAGGGTTAAAGGACAGAAATCCTCAACTATATTGATTGTATTGATTGAACAGTACCACCACATACCACCATAGCATTACTGAATCTCTCTATACCATGTGTGGTTAATACCGTATGTAATACTGCCATATAGTTACTAAATTATACTTTTATAACATGATTTTAGAACCACCATACTGTAACTGAAAAACAGCATCATATTGTGACTTTATCACTTGGGGTCTGAGCTGTTTTGATGCCCAGCGATCAAAAAGTTATTTAATTCTAAATGCCCTCAGACTCATGAGATAGAAGTTGGCTAAACCCGGTGATTTTGGCTTGAATCGGTTAGCTTCCTAACGTCTGTGGGGACAGGCCTGATTCTAGCTTTTTTTTTTGGTGCCCAAGGCGAAAATTCAAGTGGCACCCCTCCCAGCAGTTCATGGTATACCTGCAGTGAATAAACACAATCCCATCATTGTTTTTTAGGTTTTGCTTTTAAGATATTCATTATGTGGTAAAAGTGACGTGTGAACATGATTCTCCAGGTCTTTGTGATTACAGTAATCCCAAACTTTCAGAGATTCTTATTTTTGTTAAAAAAAACAACATTTAGCTTGTGATGCTTTTTTAAGGACCTGTTAGAACAATAAAAATATATCTATGAAGCTATGTGAGGGCTGTTTTTTGCACAGTAAGTTGAAATATTTATTGCTATCAATTCAGGGTGCATACATTTGGATGGCTTTTTGCTGTAAGAGGTGTGGTGACAAAAAAAAGTAGTTCTTCTATTTTTTTTTCTCTTTACTGCATATGTTAGTTCTTTTTATATTTTGATAGATCAGACTTTTAAGGATGTGGACATACCAAATTTTTTTTAATTGTTTAATTTTTTTTTAATGAGGGAAGACCGCACCAGATCCATGATCATTAAATGAATACATCACCAGAACATTCCATCAGTACATGAATGGCACCAGCATCCTCATCAGTACTTAGATACAGCACCAAAACAACCATTAATACACTAATTCATTATTAGAACCATAATCGGTAATTGAATATAGCACTGGGACCATCATTATTAATTGAATACATCGCCAGAACCACCAACTGCACATGAATACAGTGAAGAGCAAAAGAGTATCAATCTTTTGAACTTTTGACTTTCAGGCTCCATATCTCACCATCCACTACTTATTTTATTGTGAGACTACCCTCATTTTATAGACAATCATCTTGTCTATCTCATATATAAACTTGAGTTGCAACTATTTAGCATATGATTAATTATGCAGATTCTTGTCATGCCACTGCACTGTTACTGTTTTGCTCCTAAAAATCTAAATACAATTTTTTATTATTTATTAGTATTTTGTAAATCCACCTTTGGCTTTCAACACTGCCTGAATCCTTCTGGGCATGCTCTCGATCATATTCAAACATGTCTTGACCGACATCTAATTCCGGGTCTCTTTTACATGTTCCCAGTTGGTGCATGCTCTTCGACTCGCTTGGATATGTATATAGTTTTTTATTCCATTCTACCCACAAGTGTTAAATTGGATTAAGGTCTGAGGTCTGTGGGGGCCAATCCAGCACTTCGACTTCATTGTCATTGAACCATTTATTTGCCAATCTCAACATATGCTTTGGTTCGTTGTCCTACTGGAACACTATGTTGTCCTTTTCATACCGATGGTACTCGAGTGTACAAAGTAATTCGTCTTGTAGGATACTCACATATAGCTCAGCATTGAGACCACCATCGATTCTGGTAAAGTATCCAACGCCTTTAGCTGTGAAACAACCCCATATCATCAGGCTTCCTTCACCAAACTTGTCAGTTCCTTCAATTTCTCCATCCTTTAGCCCCATTTTCCTTTGTTTCTTCCAGACCCATTTGCACCCATCATAGCCTAGTCTATTGACTTTTGTCCCATAGCTCCAAACCACCCGTTTCCTATCTTCTACAGTTCACTTTTCATACCTTTTTGCAAACTTGTGTCGACGCTTCTTATGATGATATTGAAGTCGATGCTTCTTCATCTTTTTTTGAGCCACCATTCAAGACTTGTGTAACATGCGTTACACGGTGCTTGCATAGACATCTGTGATCTCACTATTACGAAACTTACAAGTCACTCCAGCCCGTGATATTGGAAGCAGACTTTGCATCCGTAAGTATGGCAAAAGAGGTGACGGGGAATGCATGATTGGAGCAGTAGGCTGGTACTCAAAAGGAGTTGGATATGCTGGAGACCTTGAAATGGTCTGGGAAGAAGCGCTCCCTGAAGGACGATACATTGAATACCGCATAGACTGCTCTTATCTAGGAGAGGCATCTGAGGTATCAGTGAGGAAGTGGTGGGTGCTGCCTTACATGGTAATTGTAGGGTCTTGTGATGGTGTAGGTGTCTATCTGCCCTTTTTGACACCCACCTGGTTAGGTAAAATGCAATATCCAAGTAGTTGTTGGTGAATTAAGACCCATGAGAACAATGAACATTTCTTCACTCCACATTTGCAAGTACAACTCCTTCTACCTTGATGGTTTTATCATTTAAAATAGTATTTTTCTTTTCACTTTGACTCTTAACGCAGACCTTGATTTGTATGTTTCTACAGAAAGAAATTCACAAGAAATGAGGAAACCCCTCCGTCGTCTTTTGTGGCTTTTGAAAGCGACGTTTTGTGAGTAATTTTGACAACATATAATAAGTTCAAGTTAAACTTCACTTAAAAGCTATGTTCACACATGTTGTGTTTTTTTAGCATTTTTTGCTGCAGATTTTTATGCAAATTTTCAGCTGTGTTTTGCAGTACCAGCAAAGTCTATGAGAAACCAGAATTCTCTGTTCACACATCATGCTTTTTTGTTGTTGTGTATTTTGTGCCTTGGTTGGGTTTTTGGAAAATAGAGCATGTCACTTCTTTCAGCATTTTTGTCAGTGTTTTTTCACCCATGGGAAATAATGGGTGGTTGTAAAGGGAAGTGTCCCAGGTTGTACATGTATATACATGCTAGCCATGCTTGCAGATAAGTATACATGTATATATTGGCCCCACATCTCCCCATGTGTTTCAGTCTGTTTGCTGCTGGGGGAGGTTTCAATAGAATGTCCAGCCATGTGCTAAATCAGGTTTTGCGAGTATGGTTGGACATGAACAAAGATCTTAGCCAGTGGGCGGGGAATAATACATCATTTCCTGTGACATGAAGCTGGACACTGGCTGGACTTAAAACCCCAGAATGCACATGTGCTTGGGCCCCTTAGACTCTTGAGGATGGACATAACAACACATGGCTGAGTATCTCTCTTCCCCTGTAACTTCTTTACTTACTAGCCCTACATACCCTGTACTAACCCTCCTAGATATTGATAGATATATATAGGCAAAGTTAGTATAGTTGGGTGGGCCGATATTGCATGAGTGATTAGCAAACGTGGGTGGAAAATATATTAGGTAATTGGGAATTGGGAATCCATTTTGTGTACTGTGTTAGTGTGATACCTAGTAGTATATTAACTGTAGACTTTTGTGTAATAAATACCTTTTATTAGCACACGGTTTTGTCTCAGTTGGTATATAGTATAAGGCACAGATAACGTTAGTGGAAATTAATTATTAATAGTCAAGTTTGATGTTAATAGTTAATATCAGACCTCAGTAGAGGTGTAGGAGAGTGCCCCCATTAATTACTGATAGTTTGGAGGAAAATCACGTCCTTATACAGTGGTGAAAAAAACGCTGAAAAAATGCACCAAAATTTGCAGCAGCGTTTTTGATGGTGAAATAGAATGGGGTTCTTTTTTAACAGAACTTTATGTACATACATAAATAGAGACAGGACAGTGAAAAAAATTGCTCAAAAAAACTCACAAAAAATGCATCAAAAAATGCAGCAAAACGTTTTTGACGCAGCTGATTTCCTTCCAGAGATTGTGTTTTGATGCAGTTTTCTGAAGCTGAAAAACACAACATGTGTGAACACAGCCAAAGTAAAACTTAAAGGGGTTTACCTGCAAAGTTCATTTTAATCAATAGATCTTGATAATAATAAATTCCACAATTGGATGTGTTTAAATAAAATGTTCCTGTGCTGAGATAATCTTGTAAATGGGCCCCTGCTGTGTACTGTGTAATGGCTTTGACTGACGGTACAGGGACATGGACAGATAATTCCACAGCTCCTGGGAAGGGGGAGACGCAAAAGAGTCTACAGACATTACAGGACTGGATTACAAAAAAATTCTTTCTTTGAGGTAAAACATTTTTTAAAAACAGGCAGGGAAATGTTTTATCTCACATTCATTTTCAAGGAAAACGAACGAGTGCAATCCGATAAAAAATTGGATTCTACTTTGACCAATATTAATCTATGAGTTACCGCTCATCTGTGATTTTTTTCACAGCTTAAATCTTACTTAGAATAAAAATCGCAAGTCAATGGGTGCGAGAAAAAAAAATCACACGGCTCTCGGACCTTGCGAGTGCCGTTCAATTTTTAAATACCCAGAATCAATTAATTTATTTGAAAGAAACACACAGACTCCTTTAATAAATCTAAATTTAACTAATAACATAACACCCATTCCATTGAAGCCGATGTCAATTGAAATAAAATAAGAAAGCATCATCATCCTCACCTGTCCCTGACGTGAATAAAATCATCCATTTGTTGCGCGACAGGTCTAGGTCTGCTACATCAAGATGGCAGGCTGTATTGTCGCAAGATACGACTATACAGTCTGCCATCCTGCAGAGACAATTAGCTTTGCAAGCTTGCGCACCTCAGTGTGCTGGCAGAAAGGTCATCGGAGTCCTTATCCAATGAACTCTGTTCACCTCACTGACATTAACGCATGTGCGGTGAGAACTTTCCCACAGCACTGCAGTAAAAAAAGAACACAGTTTGTAACGTGTGTTTTCACAGCGCAAATGCACCCAAAAACACATGCATATAAAAAAAATGATGTGGGTTCCCCCCTACTTTTTATAACCAGCCTTTGTAAAGAACAGAGGTGTGCTCTTGTATTAACAAGATAGGAAGGTCCATAGATATTGGCCCTTTCCCAGCCTAAAAATAAAAGCCTGCAGTTACCCCAGAATTGGCGCATCAATGAGATGCGCCAACTCAGGCTCTTTGCTGGCTTTTCCTGATTGCGATGGTGCAGTGGCAATTGGGGTAGTAGTTTTATCAGGTTGATGTCAGCTTTGTAATGTAATGATTGACAAAAGTCTGGGATGGGCTGAAATGTTTTGTATGTGGACCTCCATTAAAAAGAACTTTTCATCAGCCACGTGAGTGACGGGATTCGTCATTGTAAGCCTTGTAATGTCAGCTGGCATCAAAACCAAGGGTTAGTAATGGAGTGGTGTCTATCAGACATCCCCATTACTAACCCAGTAATAAAAAAAAACAAAAACACACACACACACAGGAAAACATAGTTTATTTTAAAGAACACTCCCCCACACCTCGTTCACCTACTTATTAAAAAGCAAAACAAAACCATGAAGTTCCAACGTAATCCAGCCAATCAGAAGAAGTCCAAAAATGGGAACCTGAAAGACATAAAAGGAAAGTTAAATAAATAAAAGGAAGAAACTCTCGCTCATTCGCCAATTTATTTTTAAATTACAATCTCTGCACCTGCGACGTAACCCATTGGGGTTCCCACGACATCTAACGATTCTGTACAGCAAGCTATGGAGCGTCGTTTTGAGAACCATGCTTCATAGGTCACTCCCGGTTATGTCTCACAACCGATAACGTCAGTAACTTAGTAATGTCATCGCTCATGAGTAGCGTTGAGTGATACCTTCCGATATCAGGAAATATCGGATCGGATTGGATCGGGCCGATACTCAAAAAGTATCGGATATCGCCGATTCCGATACCGGAAACCAATGCAAGTCAATGGGACACAAATATCGGAATAAAAATAAACCCTTTCTTTCCTTGTAGGTTAATTCTACATGAAGGAAAACAACTAACAGTAATGTAGAATGTATTGGGGGAGGTGGTTGCCCAAATCGATGGGAACAGTGCTCACAGTGAAACATGAAAAGCCGGCAATTCAGCAGCGGCATACACCGGTACCCGATAATTTAGAACAGAAAGAATAGAGCTTCACACATAGATTAGATAGATAGAAACATGTCAGTCACATATATAATAAGTACAGTGACAGTGTTGCTTTCTGTACTTGTCATTTAGTGTAAAGGATTTATATCGAATACCGAAATCGGAAGTTCCCATAATACCTGCGCTCTGCAGTGTCTCTGAAGGATGACAAGCTGGATGGCAGCGCTCAGCTTACTGTACTTGTCATTTAGTGTAAAGGATTTATTAAAAAAAATAATAGTGTTTTCATGCACTGTCTCTTTAAAAAAGCCGGCCGGCAATTCAGCATCTGTACCCGACAATTTAGAACAGAAAGACAGAGCATCACACATAGATTAGATAGATATTATGTATGTGACTGACATGTTTCTAAGTACAGAGACAGTGTTGGTTACTGTACTTGTCATTTAGTGTTAAAATAAAGGATTTATTAAAAAAAAATTGGCATGGGGTTCCCCGTAATTTTAGGCTCTAGCGGAGGTTAAGCAGATGGCTGGGGCAGATGTTTGAAGTCTGGGAAGGGGGTAATACCCATGGAGCTTCCCAGGCTACTAATATCAGCCCCCAGCTGAATACCTAGCCTTTACTAGCTATTAAAATGGGGTCCCCCCAAAAAAATGACATGTTTCTATGTATCTAATCTATGTGTGATGCTCTATTCTTTCTATTCTAAATTGTCGGGTACCGCTGCTGAATTGCCGGCCGGCTTTTTTTAAAGAGACAGTGCATGAAAACACTATTATTTTTTTTTTAAATCCTTTACACTAAATGACAAGTACAGTAAGCTGAGCGCTGCCATCCAGCTTGTCATCCTTCAGAGACACTGCAGAGCGCAGGTATTATGGGAACTTACGATTTCGGTATTCGATATTCTAAAAGTATCGGAACTCAGTATCGGAACTCCGATACCGCGAATATCGGTCGATACCCGATTTTTCAGTATCGGAATGCTCAACACTACTCATGAGACATGACCGGGAGTGACCCGTGAATCGACCTATGAGCCCATTCCAATAAAATGAAGGTAAACTATTTCATCAACTGTTGTGTTCAAACTTTTTATTGGTACTGTACATGAGCATCCCTTTATAGTGAACCCCTTCAGTGCTGTTACTTTTTCTTCTCTTTGTAATTTATTACTCAAGAAGCTGTCCTCTTTTCTCATATATCCTGAAGTTCTAAATGTTGAAGGGGTTGTCCGGTCCAAATGGATAAGTCTGCAGTCACACTGTGTGACTGCAGACTCATGAATCCCCCTAGCACAGGCACTTTGCGCTATGGGGATTTGCCAATATGAGACCCGGAACCGGAGGCTATGTATGTGTTATACATACCCCTGGCCAGTCAGCGCCGCCTCGCTTCGTTCACTTGTATGGAGCGAGGCCAGGCCCTGTCTAGTGCCGTGGATTGCCAGTAGGAGCTTCGACTAGAAGACGCAGCCTCGCTCAATACAAGTGTATGGAGAGTGAGGCCTGTTCACTGGCCAAGGGTATATATAACACATGCATACCCTCCATTACCAGGTCTCATACCGGCAAATCCCCGCATCCCACAGTGCCTGTGCTGGGGGTTGGTATTCATAAGTCTGAAGTCACATAGAGTGACTGCAGACTTATCACTTTTGACCAGACAACCCCTTTAAATTTACTTGGTTTCATGTATGTGTATGTGAATGGTTGAAGTGGATCTGTCTCCAGATTTCACAATCCTTCCTCTTCTGCTACTGGTGACATCTCTCACTGCTAAGTGCAAACAGATGCTGGTACGGAAAGTATTCAGACCCCTTTAAATTTGTCACTCTTTTTTTCATTGTAGCCATTTGGTAAATTCTAAAATGTTCATTTTTTTTCTCATTAAAGTACACTCTGCACCCCATCTTGACTGAAAAAAAACAGAAATGTAGACATTTTTGCAAATTTATTAAAAAATAATATCTGAAATATCATATGGTCATAAGTATTCAGAACCTTTGCTCAGACACTCATATTTAAGTCACATGCTGTCCATTTCCTTGTGATCCTCCTTGAGATGGTTCTACTCCTTCATTGGAATCCAGCTGTGTTTAATTAAACTGATAGGACTTGATTTGAAAAGGCACACACCTGTCTGTATAAGACCTCACAGCTCACAGTGCATGTCAGACCAAATGAGAATCATGAGCTCAAAGGAACTGCCCAAGGAGCTCAGAGACAGAATTGTGGCAAGACACAGATCTGGCTAAGGTTGCAAATGAATTTCTGCATTACCCAAGGTTCCTAAAAGCAAAGTGGCCTCCATAATCTTTAAATGGAAGAAGTTTGGGACCACCAGAAGTCTTCCTAGACCTGGCCGTCCAGCCAAACAGAGCAATCATGGGAGAAGAGCCTTGGTGAGAGAGGTAAAGAAGAACCCCAAGATCACTGTGGCTGAGCTCCAGAGATGCAGTAGGGAGATGGGAGAAAGTTCCACAAAGTCAACTATCACTGTAGCCCTCCACCAGTTGGGCCTTTATGGCAGAATGGCCCGATGGAAGCCTCTCCTCAGTGCAAGAAATATGAAAGCCTGCATAGAGTTTGCTGAAAAACACATGAAGGACTCCAGACTATGAGAAATAAGATTCTCTGGACCGATGAGATGAAGATAGAACTTTTTGGTGATAATTCTAAGCGGTATGTGTGGAGAAAACCAGGCACTGCTCATCACCTGCCCAATACAATCCCAACAGTGAAACATGGTGGTGGCAGCATCATGCTATGGGGGTCTTTTTCAGCTGCAGGGACATGACAACTGGTTGCAATTGAAGGAAACATGAATGTGGCCAAGTACAGAGATATCCTGGATGAAAACCTCTACCAGAGTGCTTTGGACCTCAGACTTGGCCGAAGGTTCACCTTCGAGCAAGACAATGACCCTAAGCACACAGCTATAATGACAAAGGCGTGGCTTCAGAACAACTCTGTGACCATTCTTGACTGGTCCAGCCAGAGCTCTGGCCTAAACCCAATTGAGCATCTCTGGAGAGACCTGAAAATGGCTGTCTACTAACGTTCACCATCCAACCTGACAGAACTGGAGAAAGGAAGAATGGCAGAGGATCCCCAAATCCAGGTGTGAAAAAATTGTTGCATCATTCCCAAGAAGACTCATGACTGTACTAGCTCAAAAGAGTGCTTCTACTCAATACCGAGCAAAGGGGCTGAATAGTTATGACCATGTGATATTTCAGTTTTTCTTGTTTAATAAATTTGCAAAAATTTCTACATTTCTGGGGTTTTTTCAGTCAAGATGGGGTGCAGAGTGTACTTTAATGAGAAAAAAATGAACTTTTTAGAATTTACCAAATGGCTGCAATGAAACAAAGAGTGAAAAATTTAAAGGGGTCTGAATACTTTCCGTACCTACTGTATATTGTCCTCTATTTGGTTCTTCCTGAACCTTGGTATTTGGTGATTCTTCCTATGGTCAGAATGCACCTAGGTCTTTCTAGGATCTCAACTGATGTAATATTACTTTTTCTTTCCTTAAAGGAAACCTGTGACATGAAAGAAGCTATTTTTCTGCATATATGGGGTTAATCTGCAGATTAATAGCGTTCTGAACCTGCCCAGCACTTAGACCCCTACTGTCATGAGGAAATGATCTTTATTCCTCCTTTTAGCATTCTGGTTTCAGTCACGGGCGGCGCCGGCGCGGGTTCAGTCACCGTTCTCTGTATAGAGAGCGGTGGCTGTAACCTCGTCCCCGCCAGTGATTGACAGCCAGCCCTACTGCTGAGCTGCTGTAAGTCAGTGCAGGGGGAGTGTTTGCAGCCACTTCTCACTATACGCAGAGCGGTGACTGAACCCGCATCTACGCCACTCCCGAGACTGAAATCCAATGGATGCCGGGAGAAATAAAGTTCAGAGCAGGGTTAATCTGGAGGTTATCCCCATATCTGCAGTCTGATTGTATTTTTTTCAGGTGACAGGTTCCCTTTAAGGAAAGAACCATTTTTTATTGTAGTTAATAATTCTTACATGCATGTAGTAATGTCTTTTTTTTTCTTAAATCTGCAGCGCAAGTGGGCCTAGCGAACAACTCTACGAGCATTCAGAAGGTATAATGAAATCTATGACTTTATATTTTATTGATTCCAAACTTTTTATAGGTTTTATAAAATGTACATATAAATAATAGCTTGACACCGGCAATAAAATCTAAAAGGGAATTTGTCGGCAGGTTTTACTACTCATCTGAGAGGAGCGTAATGTAGACAAATAGAAGCTGAATCCAACAATGTATCACTTAGATTACTGGTTGCAGCAGTTCTGACCCAATCAGAGCTTTTAGATTTAGAATGAAGCAGAGCTGAGAAAGCTGTCCCCACCCACACCAGGCTCTCCATGTACAAAGTCCATAGACGGTGTGCTGCTTATCACAGCAGGGGGCGTTGCTGGACTAGTGTTGTCCAGCAATGTTAATCTCTTCTTGATAAATCCTTGACAATTACTAAGCAACACCGCACGCACTTTGACAAGTGACACATCTCTGAATTCTGTGTTTCAGCCGCTATCTCCTGCTGTCCTCAGATTACATAGCAAAAACCTGCTGACAGATTCCCTTTAACCCCTTTACAACCCAAGGTGGTTTGCACGTTAATGACCAGGCCAATTTTTACAATTCTGACCACTATCACTTTATGAGGTAATTACTCTGGAACGCTTCAACGGATCCCCCTGATTCTGAGATTGTTTTTTCGTGACATATTGTACTACATGATTGTGGTAAAATTTCTTCGATATCACTTGCGTTTATTTGCAAAAAAAACGGAAATTTGGCGAAAATTTTGAACATTTTGCAATAAATAACATTTCCCACATGTCTACTTTACATCAGCACAATTTTGGAACCAAAATTTTTTTTTTATTAGGGAGATATAAGCATTAAAAGTTGACCAGCGATTTCTCATTTTTACAACAAAATTTACAAAAACATTTTTTTTAGGGACCACATCACATTTGAAGTCACTTTGAGGGGTCTATATGACATAAAATACCCAAAAGTGACACCATTCTAAAAACTGCACCCCTCAAAGTGCTCAAAACCACATTCAAGAACTTTATTAACCCTTCAGGTGCTTCACACCAATTAATTGAACATGAAAGGAATAAATGGACATTTAACTTTTTTTCACTAACATTTAATTTTAGACCCCAATTTTTGTATTTTCACAAGGGTACCAGGAGAAATTGCACCCCATAAGTTGTTGTGCAATTTCTCCTAAGTATGCAGATACCCCATGTGTTGGAGAAAACTACTGTTTGGGCGCATGTCAGGGCTCGGAAGGGAAGGAGTGACAGTTTTGAACGCAGACTTTGATGGAATGGTCTGCGGGCGTCATGTCACGTTCTCAGAACCCCTGATGTGCCTAAACAGTGGAAATGCCCAACAAGTGCCCCCTTTTTGGTAGTGGTAGTTGATTTTTGAATTTTATAATGTAGTTGTTAGGAGGGCGGTTGCAGACAACTTTATTAAAATGGAACGCAACCGACCCCGGGGTCCGCGATGCAGCCTGGAGGACTGCTGCCGAACACTTTCCGGGTGGAAAGGTACGCAACCAACTTAAATGTTAAACCCTTCCGTGTTACCGCACACATGAACGGGTATAGCGGTTCGCTCTATCTCCGTTAACTGCACGGGAGAAGAGTGACCGGGATAGCACCTACTTAACTGAAGAACCACTCCGTGTTAATGCACACGGAGCGGGCTTCAGCAGTTCACACAATCTCCAAGACCTGCAGGGAGACGTGCGACTGGAGGGAAAGCAGTAGCCCTGTCTTCGATACAGGCGCTACGCTGTAGGGATTGGCGCTAGATGCGTGTGTGACTACGCGACGGGTACACATGCCTCCAGCCGGCGTGCCACCGGACAGAAGGTTACTACTCCACATGGCTGACAGGCGATAGCCGTGGACAGGGTGTCTGCAGGCTGCTCGAGTTATTAGGAGACTCCTTTGGCTGAGCCAGGCTGCTAGACGTAGCTACCTGCCTAAGCAAATCTAAGCCTGCCTGAGTGACCTACGCTAATTAGCCGAGCTAACTCTGGCATCGGCAGGTCACGGAGAGAGCAGCTAGAGAGCACGTGGAATACATTCGTCCACACAAACAACACTTGCAAAATGATCTGAGCGCGTCGCCATGTTTGTGGGCGGGCCTTTTAAAGACTAAGCCCTGCCCACCGACGCGCCATTGGTGATGTTACCCGTGGACCAATCAGGCGGTGGCAGGTCACCGGGTCAGGTGAGTGCCAACCCACAAATCATGATCCGCCAGGTCACGGACATGCTCAGTTCGGCAAATCCTGGACTTAGATTCCACAAGCCCTGTCTCCGTCTGCAACCCAGGCTTAACATTGCTAGGCACAACTACCTGGGAGATAAACAGTGCTCGCGGACCAGCTAGGCGTTGTGGCTGACAGCATTTCTGAGCAGCATCATCCCTGGCTGGACTGAAATGGGAGACCATAGAAGGTCCTGGACCCATTTCAAATCCAGCACCAGACCGACACCTAACAGTAGTGTTATACATCAGTTGTGTAGGACAACCTGACGAACACTACACAACTGACGTATGACAACCTGACGAACACTACGTCAGTTGTGTAGTGTTTGTCAGGTTCTCATACGTCAGAAATTAATTTAATAGTCCATCGAAGTATGGTACCTTTTGAAGCAGTCTTTCATACACAGGCCAGGTTTGTCAGGGCAGTTGTCACATTGATAAATGGTGTCCTTGCGTATTCCACTTTTATAACACACTCGGCACCTCTTTTGTGACTTTCCTTTTTTTCCGCTGTGAGGGATCTGCCCTGGGAAATGCTGGCCTGGTACAATTCTCAGTCCTTCAATTCCGGAACTACTAGGGCCTGCTCCGTCACCGCTGCCAAATATCAGGGCCTTGATAACAGTCTCCTGGAAGTGAAGGTACGACGTAGAAGTCTGGCCTGCACATTGTGACAGAAGGAAAGCGTTGTGCATTGCCATCTGTACAATGTGCACGGCCAGCTTCTTATACCATACCTTGGCCTTTCTGAAAGCACTGTACGGCTGGAGGACTTGATCTGAAAGATCAACTCCCCCCATGTACTTGTTGTACCCCACTACACAGTCTGGTTTGGCGACCTGTGTAGTGGAACCTCTTACAGAGCTGAGGGTGCTGCCATCACCATGTATGGTGGTCAACAAAAGGACATCCCTCTTGTCCTTGTACTTGACAATCAGCAGGTGGTCGCTACATTGGGCTCTGCTCTCACCCCTTCTGAGCAGCTGCCCAATTAGCGTCTTTGGGAGGCCTTTCTAATTTTTGCGGACAGTACCGCAGGCTGCAGTACGTCGCGCAGAGAGGGACTTGAAGAGCGGGATACTTGTATAAAAGTTATCCACAAAGAGGTGATAACCTTTATCCAGCAGTGGGTGCACCAAGTCCCTCACAATTTTCCCACTCACTCCCAGAATGGGGAGGCATTCAGGGGGTTCAATCCGGGAGTCCTTCCCTTCATAAACTCTAAACTTGTGAGTGTACCCTGAGGTACTCTGAAAAAGTTTATACAGCTTGATCCCGTACCTGGACCTCTTACTGGGCAGGTACTGCCGGAATCCAAGCCGCCTTTTAAAAGAGATTAAGGACTCATCCACGCAGATGTCCCTTTGGGGCATGTCCACTTCAGCAAACTTGTTGTTGAAGTGTTTGATGACCGGCCGAACTTTGAAAAGACGATCAAAGTTCAGGTCATCGCGTGCAGGACACCTTGCATTATCTTGGTAATGCAAGAACTTGTGGATGGCTTGAAAGCGTCTCCAGATCATGGCCATTCGGAACACTGGAGTGTTATACAAAACGTCAACACTCCAGTATTGCCGAAGCTCGGGTTTGTTCTGGATCCCCATAAGAAGGACCAGGCCCCAAAACTTCATCATTTCTACTGTGTCTACAGCAGACCAGTTAGAAAATGATGAAGAGGGGTTTTGTTCCAAAAATTGATGCGCGTATAAATTAGTTTGGCCCACCATGAGGTTTACAAAATCCTCAGAGAAAAAGACTTTGAAAAAGTCTATTTCTGTGAGGCCGGTGGTGTCAAACTTGATTCCTGATTCCGCCACAAAATCAGTAATCAGTGGTTCATCATTTTCGGGGGGCGAGGTCCATGTGGGATCAGTAGTGGGGAGCGCTGGATCATTGTCTCTCCTACGACGACGGCGGGGCAGTCCAGCAGAACCGGAGGGAGAGGAGGAAGAAGAGGAAGACGAGTCGGAAAAATAAATAAATGTGGGATCCTCGCCCTCGCTCACAGTGTCGGTGGCAAGAATAGCGTATGCTTCCTCCGCTGAATAGCGAGTTTGGGATGAGCGGGACATTGTTTTTTATGTATGTGGTGCGTGTGTGTTAATACTTTATTTAGAGTGTGTGTGTGTCAATACTTTATTTAGAGTGTGTGGAAAAAGGAAATTCTGTATGTGGTGCAAACAGCAACGATGTCACCGATCAATACTCGGCGGCTGCTGGATGTGCACACGGATGTGTGGGGAGTGGGAAGAGGGAAATTGGGGTGGATGAGGGGAGATCAGAGATGACTTACCAAAGTCCTCTCTGTTCTTCTTTCAGGATCAGGAGCCTGGACCGGGAGCCCGGCGCTGGTGACCTGGAGCCCGGCGCTGGTGACCAGGAGCCCGGCGCAGGAGACTGGGAGCCCGGAGCAGGAAACCGGGAGCCCGGAGCAGGAGACCGGCGCTGGTGACCGGGAGCCCAGAGCAGGAGACCGGGAGCCCGGAGCAGGAGACCGGGTGCCCGGAGCTGGAGACCGGTACTGGAGCTGGAGACCGGTACTGGAGCTGGAGAACAGAACCAAGAGAATTAACAGGGACACTGGGGTGAGGCGGATTGGGGTGGGAAGGGGGGGCAAAAAGATGGGGGAGTGGGGAGAGGGGGATTGGGGTGGACGAGGGGAGATCAGAGATGGACTTACCAAAGGGTCAGCAGGACTGGAACAGAAGACCCGGAGCAGGAGACCGGGAGCCCGGAGCAGAAGACCGGGAGCCCGATGCTGGAGACCGGGAGCGCGGAGCAGGAGACCGGGAGCCCAGAGCAGGAGTCCGGTACTGGAGCTGGAGACCAGAACCGAGAGAATTGACAGGGACACTGAAGTGAGGGAGATTGGGGTGGGAAGGGGGGTAAAAAGATGGGGGAGAGGGGGATTGGGGTGGATGAGGGGAGATCAGAGATGGACTTACCAAGGGGTCAACAGGATCAGCAGCAGGACCGGAACAGGAGACGGAGACCGGAGCAGGAGACCGGCGCTGGTGACCGGGAGCCCGGAACGAGAGCCCGGCGTTGGTGACCGGGAGCGGAGCTGGAGACTCGGACCGGAGCTGGAGACCGCTGCAGGACGCAGAAAAAAAAATGGTGGTAAGGGGGGGTAAAAAGAGGGGGGAGGGGGGATTGGGGTAGATGAGGGGAGAACAGACTTACCAAAGTCTTCTCTGCAGGATCAGCAGCAGGATCAGCAGCAGGCTCTGGAGCAGGATACCCAGGATGCTGGAGCAGAAGATCCAGGAGCAGCAGCAGCAGCGACTGGAACAGGTGAGAAGATGGTCTTGTGGTGTCACAGAATATTCAGTGGCACTACAAGGCCCAGCACACACACATCAGATGTGAACGCTCTGTAGAAATCCTCACCAAGTGTGAGGGTCTGTAGGGCGGTCACAGGGTGATGATGGGGTGGTGACAGGTGGAGGTAGTCAGGTAATCTGATTGGAGCAATCAATGTCATCAATGATTGCTCCAATCAGAGTTCCTGAATACAGGTGACCGGGCGGTCACAGGGAGGTGTCACCTCTCTGTGACCCCCTTTGGTGCATGCTGTGCCCCAGCCATCTGATTGGTGACATTGATTGCACCAATCAGACATGGCTGTAGCAGAGCACGCACCACAGGGGGTCACAGAGAGGTGACACCTCCCTATGACAGCCCGGTCACCTGTATTCATGAACTCTGATTGGAGCGATCGATGTCATCATCGATCGCTCCAATCACAGCAGTCTGGGTACTTTGATTACATTACAGGGGGTCATGGGGCAGTGACAGGCAGGTCACAAGCCGGTCACCGCCCCATGACCGCCCTGTTGTCGCGCTACGATCGGTGCGATCGATGTGATCGGCGATCGCACCGATCATAGCAGTCTGGGGCCAGGGCTGGGGTGTCCTAGCAATAGCCTAGGATCGGTGCTCTTTGATCTGCAGCCTAGGATCAGTGCTCCTCTGTTTCCGGCAATCACATTGCCGGAAACAGTGAGAAATGATGTAAAGGGGTTTAAAGGGGTTAACAGAGCATGGATCGTGGGTCGGCAATTAGTTTTCTCAAGGGCTCACATGAAATACTGTGACTGTAGTGCAGGGCTAAACCAACACACTGAATTTAAGAATATTAGTGGAAATATTAAGCAAAGTTATATTAATTTATACTGCTTACTATTGATGAGAATTAAGTATGTTGATCCACTGGCACTATTAGGCAATGTGCCCACAATGCAGAAACCCTCCGGATTTTTCCTGAGCGTTTCTGCATCTCCCTGGCAGAAAAAACTCATGCGGTTTTACATGCGTATTTTCAGCCTGGGACAAGCGTTTGTCACGCGTTTAGCACATGCGATTTCCCATGCGGGTTGTCAAGCGTTTTCTAAAAGATTTTGGCTTGGAAAAGTGCTTGACAACTTGGTCACACTATATAAATCCATGCAACCGTGTGACCAAGTTAGTTAAAAAAAAGAATAAAAATGGTAAAAACTATAAAAAAAACCATTATACTCACCTTCCGATGGCCCACGGTCTCCTTCTCCAGTCTCACTGGTGGCCCGTGATGGTGTAAAAGGACCTTCCATGATGTAATTTAGTCAGGTGACAGGTCACATGACCGCTGACGTTGACGAGCCACCGGGGAGCCAAGACACACCGGAGAGAAGACCGCAGGCCATCAGAAGGTGAGTATAATGTTTTTTTTTATTTTAATTTTTTTCTTACAGGTACTATGGTACCCGGGTCTGGATGAGAGTCTCCTCTTCTCCATCCGCACATTGAATTGCTTAATTTCCGCATGTGTACATGTAGTCATGCAGATATTATGCGATTCAATGCAAGTCAATGGCGGCAAAAACGCTGCGCTTACGCAAAATAGTTGGTAGTGCTGCTCTTTTTTCCGTA
The DNA here is from genome assembly GCF_046119375.1 of Phyllobates terribilis. Taxonomy (NCBI): domain Eukaryota; kingdom Metazoa; phylum Chordata; class Amphibia; order Anura; family Dendrobatidae; genus Phyllobates; species Phyllobates terribilis. The sequence goes on from NW_027362762.1 coordinate 601,354,183, forward strand.
ATAATAATCCGCAGCGGATATTTCCGCAGCATGTGCACAGCACATGTGGATTATCATTGGGGAACATTGCAGACCTCCTACCAAGCGTTTTTTAAGCGTAATTGCCGCTGCAGAAACGCTTAAAAAACGCATAGTGGGCACACAGCCCACTAGAGCTTATTTTATTGTGTTCTTACTAGGAGCAGCCAATCAAAACCATATGATTTATGAATTATTATAACGTCTCAAGCAGGGGCGGGCACTGAGACCAAAGGGTCACTGTGCAAGAATTGTGTATGGCCCCCCCTTCTTAAAGGGGACTTTCATTTTAATTATTTTTGTGCTCATCGGCTTGCGCTAGGGAAAAAAAATAATAAAATCAGAGTTACTCATTTTCACCTAGTCTAAAAATAATAAAATCAGAGTTACTCATTTTCACCTAGTCTAAAAATAATAAAATCAGAGTTACTCATTTTCACCTAGTCTAAAAATAATAAAATCAGAGTTACTCATTTTCACCTAGTCTAAGAATAATAAAATCAGAGTTACTCATTTTCACCTAGTCTAAAAATAATAAAATCAGAGTTACTCATTTTCACCTAGTCTAAAAATAATAAAATCAGAGTTACTCATTTTCACCTAGTCTAAAAATAATAAAATCAGAGTTACTCATTTTCACCTAGTCTAAGAATAATAAAATCAGTTACTCATTTTCACCTAGTCTAAAAATAATAAAATCAGAGTTACTCATTTTCACCTAGTCTAAAAATAATAAAATCAGAGTTACTCATTTTCACCTAGTCTAAGAATAATAAAATCAGAGTTACTCATTTTCACCTAGTCTAAAAATAATAAAATCAGAGTTACTCATTTTCACCTAGTCTAAAAATAATAAAATCAGAGTTACTCATTTTCACCTAGTCTAAAAATAATAAAATCAGAGTTACTCATTTTCACCTAGTCTAAAAATAATAAAATCAGAGTTACTCATATTCACGTAGTCTAAAAATAATAAAATCAGAGTTACTCATTCTCACCTAGTCTAAAAATAATAAAATCAGAGTTACTCATTTTCACCTAGTCTAAGAATAATAAAATCAGAGTTACTCATTTTCACCTAGTCTAAAAATAATAAGATCAGAGTTACTCATTTTCACCTAGTCTAAAAATAATAAAATCAGAGTTACTCATTTTCACCTAGTCTAAAAATAATAAAATCAGAGTTACTCATTCTCACCTAGTCTAAAAATAATAAAATCAGAGTTACTCATTTTCACCTAGTCTAAGAATAATAAAATCAGAGTTACTCATTCTCACCTAGTCTAAAAATAATAAAATCAGAGTTACTCATTCTCACCTAGTCTAAAAATAATAAAATCAGAGTTACTCATTTTCACCTAGTCTAAGAATAATAAAATCAGAGTTACTCATTTTCACCTAGTCTAAAAATAATAAGATCAGCGTTACTCATTTTCACCTAGTCTAAGAATAATAAAATCAGAGTTACTCATTTTCACCTAGTCTAAAAATAATAAAATCAGAGTTACTCATTTTCACCTAGTCTAAAAATAATAAAATCAGAGTTACTCATTTTCACCTAGTCTAAAAATAATAAAATCAGAGTTACTCATTTTCACCTAGTCTAAAAATAATAAAATCAGAGTTACTCATTTTCACCTAGTCTATTGATGTCTTTATGCTCCTGGCCTGTCCGTGTTTACAGGCTGCAGTGGTAATATCTCATGTGACCACTGTAGCCAATCATAGGGTCAGCAGCTTGTTCCATCTACCTTGGCATTACTGCTGAGCTCAGTCATTAAAAGGGTTTTCCTACAAACAAAAGTTAATTTTATAAATTGGCTGTGTCTGACCGTGTGCGGAACATGGTCTGATCATACCACAGCTCCTGGGCAGGGAAGGCTGCAAAAGACAATGCAGACATTCCAACACGGGATCTCATAGGATTGATTCATTTTGTGAGGTAAAATATTTCACTGCCTGTGTTTAAACAATATTTTACCTCTCAAAATGAATCCTTTGTGATCCCCTGATGTAATGTCTGTATTGTCTTTGGCTTCCTCCTCCGCTCAGGAGCTGTGGTATTTTCCATACACGGTCAGACACAGACCATTTTTAAAATGAACTTTTGTTTCTGGGAAAACCCCTTTAAGCTCCAGCAGTCACGTGTTTTAGTCAGGACATCACGGCTGCAGCCTGAAAACAAAGACCAGGGCAGTAGCGGAAGAGGAATTGCTGACCCTGAGAGTATCCCTGATTTTATTGTTTTTCTCTAGGGCAAGCCTAAGGACAGTAAAAGAATTAAAACAGAAATTCACTTTAAGTAACATTATTTGATGCAATAAAAACATGTTAGGCACACATCAAAAAATCACTTGTCATACAAGTAACATGAGTGCATCACACACCAGACACATCACACAAGCACAACGCAGACTTGAGAGATGTCACACAAGCACAGCGCAAACTTGAGAGATATCACACAAGCACAGCACAGACTTGAGAGATGTCACACAAGCACAGCGCCGACTTGAGAGATGTCACACAAGCACAGCGCAGACTTGAGAGATGTCACACAAGCACAGCACAGACTTGAGAGATGTCACACAAGCACAGCGCCGACTTGAGAGATGTCACACAAGCACAGCGCAGACTTGAGAGATGTCACACAAGCACAGCGCAGACTTGAGAGATGTCACACAAGCACAGCGCAGACTTGAGAGATGTCACACAAGCACAGCCCAGACTTGAGAGATGTCACACAAGCACAGCACAGACTTGAGAGATGTCACACAAGCACAGCGCGGACTTGAGAGATGTCACACAAGCACAGCGCAGACTTGAGAGATGTCACACAAGCACAGCGCAGACTTGAGAGAAGTCACACAAGCATAGCGTAGACTTGAGAGATGTCACACAAGCACAGCGCAGACTTGAGAGATGTCACACAAGCACAGCGCAGACTTGAGAGATGTCACACAAGCACAGCGTAGACTTGAGAGATGTCACACAAGCACAGCGCAGACTTGAGAGATGTCACACAAGCACAATGCAGACTTGAGAGATGTCACACAAGCACAGCATAGACTTGAGAGATGTCACACAAGCACAGTGCACAAATTACACAAGTAGATGTGCACATATCAGAAAGATCACAAGAATAAGCTGCACACATCTTACAAGTACTCCAACACGCATCACAGAAGTGCAGGACATACCGAGGAATTCTGAAGAGACAAGTTAGAAGGGCTCTACATTCAGGTTCTAAAATGGTCGTTCTGGAGGAATAGAAAGAGATAGATGTTACTTTATGTCACCAACTTATTCGTTCCATGTGTAGAAGACTTGGTGCTGTCCTTAACAATCATAGAGGTCATACAAAATAGTACATTTAGTAGTTTTGGTGTAGGGTGCATCACTGAATTTGGGTAAAACTGAAGATTTTGTAATGAAAGTTATGATATTAACATTACTTTCATGCTATGGGTGAAAAAAATGTTCTGTGAAACTCCGTCTTGTTAGTATTTTGGAAACTGTTCTTGTGTTCAGTGAGGTATTAACTAAAATCCTACTTCTTATAGTCACTTTATGCAGGGCACTGAAAAAAAAAATGATATTCATACATACCACACACCTACATGTTACATACATTGTTTTATCACCCTGACTAATCAGTATTTCCTTTTATTACTGGCATGATATGCCTGCACTTTTGAGCATAGGTATGTACTGCACATTACCATTTCATGTTTCTTAGCCCTGTCTCGTGGTAATCAGTATTAACCTTTCTGACAGCCCCATTTTTCATATCTGAAACGTCACTTTATTTGGTAATAACTTTGAAATGCTTCTGCTAGTCATTCTGATATTCTGATCTTCTTTTTGGAACAAATTGTACCTGTTGCAGCTGGTAAATTTTAAATTAATACGTTTTGTTGTTATTCATGAAAATATCCCAGATTTTCTAAAAATTTAGAAAAATGTGAAATTTTAAACTTAAAGCGGTTGTGCCACCATAAAGAATACAATTGACCAACCAGAAAAGGTGGAAATAAATCGTTTTGTAATTTATAGTGATTCAAAATTATGCTTCATTCAAAAGATACCAAGCTTTTATTTTTCAACTGCTGTTCTCTGGCGCCCCCTTGCATTATTCCATTACGTCCTGGTAGTGGGTGATCAGCTGGTCGAGTTTGCGCAGTTCCTGGCGTAAGAGCTCCCTACTCGCAGCATGCAAAATGTATTCTCTGTCACAACTCTCCCTGCTGTAAGCACAGCCTGTGTGTGATTCACCCCCTCCCCCTGTGCTCATAGCTCACAGCTGATCTCCGTGTGAGATACCCCCTCCCAATGTGCTCACAGCTCACCTCTGGGTCAGAAAACCCCCTCCTCCTCTGCTCATAGCTCTCAGTTGATCTCCAGGTGAGATACCCCCTCCCCCTGAGCTCATAGCTAATCTCCAGGTGAGAAAACCCTTCCCAATTCGCTCACAGTTGATCTCAGGGTGAGACACCCCCTCCCAATGCGCTCACAGCTCATCTCCAGGTGAGTTACCCCCTCCCACTGCCCTCTCAGCTCATCTCCAGGTGAGATACCCCCTCCCCCTGCCCTCTCAGCTCATCTCCAGGTGAGATACCCCCTCCTCCTGCACTCACAGCTGATCCCCGGGTGAGACACCTTCCCCCTGGGCTCACAGCTGATCTCCAGGTAAGAAACCCCCTCCCCTTGTGCTAACAGCTCATATTCGGGTGAGATACCCCCTCCTCCTGCACTCACAGCTGATCTCCAGGTGAGATACCCCCTCCCCCTGCCCTCTCAGCTCATCTCCGGGTGAGATACCCCCTCCCCCTGAGCTCACTGCTGATCTCCGGGTGAGACACAGCCTCCCTCTGCACTCACAGCTCATCTCCGAGTGAGATACCCCCTCCCCCTGCGCTCACTGCTGATCTCTAGGTGAGATACTCCCCTGCCCTCACAGCTCATCTCCGAGTGAGATACTCCCCTGCCCTCACAGCTCATCTCCGAGTGAGATACTCCCCGGCCCTCACAGCTCATCTCCGAGTGAGATATTCCCCTGCCCTCACAGCTCATCTCCGAGTGAGATACTCCCCTGCCCTCACAGCTCATCTCCGAGTGAGATACTCCCCTGCCCTCACAGCTCATCTCCGAGTGAGATACTCCCATGCCCTCACAGCTCATCTCCGAGTGAGATACTCCCCTGCCCTCACAGCTCATCTCCGGGTGAGATACTCCCCAGCCCTCACAGCTCATCTCCGAGATACTTCCCTGCCCTCACAGCTCATCTCCGAGTGAGATACTCCTCTGCCCTCACAGCTCATCTCCGAGATACTTCCCTGCCCTCACAGCTCATCTCCGAGTGAGATACTCCCCAGCCCTCACAGCTCATCTCCGAGATACTTCCCTGCCCTCACAGCTCATCTCCGAGTGAGATACTCCTCTGCCCTCACAGCTCATCTCCGAGTGAGATACTCCCCAGCCCTCACAGCTCTTCTCCGAGATACTTCCCTGCCCTCACAGCTCATCTCCGAGTGAGATACTCCCCTGCCCTCACAGCTCATCTCCGAGTGAGATACTCCCCTGCCCTCACAGCTCATCTCCGAGTGAGATACTCCCCTGCCCTCACAGCTCATCTCCGAGTGAGATACTCCCCAGCCCTCACAGCTCATCTCCGAGTGAGATACTTCCTTGCCCTCACAGCTCTTCTCCGAGTGAGATACTCCCCTGCCCTCACAGCTCATCTCCGAGTGAGATACTCCCCTGCCCTCACAGTTCATCTCCGAGTGAGATACTCCCCTGCCCTCACAGCTCATCTCCGAGTGAGATACTTCCTTGCCCTCACAGCTCTTCTCCGAGTGAGATACTCCTCTGCCCTCACAGCTCATCTCCGAGTGAGATACTCCCCTGCCCTCACAGGTCTTCTCCGAGTGAGATACTCCCCAGCCCTCACAGCTCATCTCCGAGTGAGATACTCGCCAGCCCTCACAGCTCATCTCCCAGTGAGATACTCCCCTGCACTCACAGATCATCTCCGGGTGAGATACCCCCCTCTCCCTGCGCTCACTGCTGATCTCCGGGTGAGACACAGCCTCCCCCTGCACTCACAGCTCATCTCCGAGTGAGATACCCCCTCCCCCTGCGCTCACTGCTGATCTCTAGATGAGATACCCCCTCCCCCTGCACTCACAGCTCATCTCCGAGTGAGATACCCCCTCCCCCTGCGCTCACTGCTGATCTCCGGGTGAGACACAGCCTCCCTCTGCACTCACAGCTCATCTCCATGTGAGATACCCCCTCCCCCTGCGCTCACTGCTGATCTCTAGGTGAGATACCCCCTCCCCCTGCACTCACAGCTCATCTCCAAGTGAGATACCCCCTCCCCCTGCGCTCACTGCTGATCTCCGAGTGAGATACCCCCTCCCCCTGCACTCACAGCTCATCTCCAAGTGAGATACCCCCTCCCCCTGCACTCACAGCTCATCTCCAAGTGAGATACCCCCTCCCCCTGCGCTCACTGCTGATCTCCGAGTGAGATACCCCCTCCCCCTGTTCTCACAGCTCAGCTCTGGGTGAGATCATCTGCTTCACAGACTAAGTATGGGAAGTGTTTCCCTGCTATCGGGCTCTCAAGTCTGTGAAGCAGATGATCTCACCTGGAGATGAGCTGTGAGCACAGGGGGAGAGGGTGTCTAACCTGGAGATGAGCTATGAGCTGTGAGCACAATGGGAGGGAGTATCTCACCTGGAGATCATCTGTGAACACAGGGGGGGGGGGGGTATCTCACCTGTTGATCAGCTGTGAGTGCAGGGGGAGGGAGTGTCTCACCCCGAGATCAGCTATGAAGCAGGGGGAGGAGGTGTCCCACCTGGAGATCAGCTATGAGCACAGGGGGAGGGGGTGAATGACAGACACTCTGTGTTTACAGCAGGGAGCCTTGTGACAAAGAATGCGTTGTGCATAACAATAGAGAACAAATGGAAGTCAGCTCACCCTCCAGGATTTCAGTGTGTTGAAGCCAGGAACAACGTGTGGTCACACTTGGAATCAATGCAAAAAAGAAGTGAAAAATTCCATTAAGTCAAATTCCATTCAGCTAATATGTTACTTTAGACCCAAATTTTAGCCTGCACAATTTATTATGTAATTTCTCCTAAAGGCAACATTGCCCCATACATAGCAGACACTAATATTTTCTAGCTATATACAGTACATGGCATTAAGGGTAAACAAAGCGGTTGTGCCACAATAAAGAATACAGTTAACCAACCAGAAAAGGTGGAAATAAACAGTTTTGTAATTTACATTGATTCAAAATTATGCTTCATTCAAAAGTTACCAAGCTTTTACTTTTATGAATGCTGCTCTCTGGCGCCCCCCTGGCGTTATTATCCTACGTCCTGGTAGTGGGTGATCAGCTGGTCGGGTTTGGGCAGTTCCTGTCATAAGAGCTTCCAACCGGCAGTCTGCACAATGTATTGCAAGAAAAGAAATGAAAAATTCCATCTCCAAAAAAGTTGTATTAAAAAATTCCAAGTTGTTATTACATCATTTTAACATCTGATGAGGTCACAAGGTACATGGGGATTCACATAGCAATTCGTTTCCAAAGCCAACCAGCTTTCTTTGTCAAGCTACTATGACATGATTCTGTGATCTTTTAAATATTTCCGAAACCAATTACAAGTAATACACCAATTACATGACCAATGAGATCACACCCATTACATGACCAATGAGACAAATACATAGAAAGTTACATATCAAATACACTGCTCATAAAATAAAGGGAACACTTAAACAACAGAATATAACTCCAAGTAAATGAAACTTCTGTGAAATCAAACTGTCCACTTAGGAAGCAACACTGATTAACAATCAATTTCACATGCTGTTGTGCAAATGGAATAGACAATAGATGGAAATGATTGGCAATTTTCAAGACACCCTCAATAAAGGAGTGGTTCTGCAGGTGGGGAGCACAGACCATATCTCAGTACCAATGCTTTCTGGCTGATGTTTTGGTCACTTTTGAATGTTGGTTATACTTTCATAGTTGTGGTAGCATGAGACGGACTCGACAACCCACAGAAGTTGCTCAGGTAGTGCAGCTCATTCTGGATGGCACATCAATGCAAGCTGTGGCAAGAAGGTTTGCTGTGTCTGTCACCGTAGTGTCCAGAGGCTGGATGCACTACCAGGAGACAAGCCAGTACAAAAGGAGACGTGGAGAGGGCCGTAGGAGAGCAACAACCCAGCAGCAGGACCTCTACCTCCACCTTTGTGCAAGGAGGAACAGGAGGAGCACTGCCAGAGCCGTGCAAAATGACCTCCAGCAGGTCACAAATGTGCATGTGTCTGCACAATCAGTTGGAAACCGACTCCATGAGGGTGGTATGAGGGTCTGACGTCCACAGATGGGGGTTGTGCTCACAGCCCAACACCGTGCAGGACACTTGGCATTTGCCACATAACACCAGGATTGGCAAAGTCGCCACTGGCACCCTGGGCCTACTTCTGAGGCATCTGTCTGTACAATGAAAGTTTCCTTGAAGTTGGGGCTGATGAGGACCGGCTGTTCACACAGGGCCAACTTCATGGACTGAAAGGCTTCTTCTGCCTGAAGGTTCCACTGAACCATTACTGATTTTTTTCCTTTCAAGAGATCGGTCAGGGCCGCCGTTCTCCCAGCAAAATTAGGTATAAACCGGCGGTAATACCCAAGGATGTTAAGGAACGCCCTCACCTGCTGTGTATTTGACGGTTTAGGACAATTTTTTATGGCCTCAACTTTATTGATTTGGGGCTTGATAACTCCTCGGCCAATCGCATACCCCAAATATCGGGCTTCCTCTAGCCCTATCGCACATTTTTTTGGGTTTGCCGTTAACTCAGCGACTCTGAGAGAATCCAGCACTGCTTGTACCTGGGATAGATGCGTATGCCAGTCGGTGCTAAAGATGATAATATCATCTAGATATGCGGAGGCGTACTACTGATGAGACTTGAGCACTATGTCCATCAACCTCTGGAATGTAGCCAGGGCCCCATGTAACCCAAAAGGTAAGACCGCATAGTGATATAGACCCTCCGTAGTTATGAAGGCGGTCTTTTCCTCCGCCGATTTCGTGAGACTTACCTGCCAGTAACCCTTGGTGAGATCGAGCGTGGTAAAGTACTGGGCCTACCCCAGTCTCTCAATCAGCTCATCCACCCTGGGCATTGGATAAAGGTCAAACTTCGACACTTCATTTAATTTTCGGAAATCGTTACGGAAGCGTAACGATCCGTCTGGTTTCGTAATCAGTACAATGGGGCTAGCCCACTCTGTCATTTCTCGATGACGCCTAACTGGAGCATCTGTTTTACCTCAGCCGTGATGGCTTGCCTCCGGGCTTCGGTTACCCGGTACGGTCTCTTTCGCACCCTTACCCCAGGTTCGGTGACAATGTCATGTTGGAGAACTGTAGTCCTACCCGGTAGCTCTGAGAACACGTCGGTATTCTGCTGCACCAGTGAGCGAGCCGCCCGTCGCTGCTGTTTAGTGAGAGCATCACTTATCCTGACCTCTCCCCCGGACGCATCCCTGGCTGAAGGTAGAGAACTCTCTGGTGATATGCCCGGAGTGATGTCTGTAACTAACCACTCTCGATCTTTCTAAGATTTCCTCCTTCCGGGCTGATACACCTGGTAATTTACCTCCCCCACCTTTTCTCGAACCTCATATGGCCCTTTCCACTTGGCCATGAGCTTACTCTCGGCTGTGGGTACAAGTACTAACACCCGATCGCCCTTGTTAAAAGACCTGACTCTGGCTCTTTTATTATATGTGCGCCTCTGGGCTGCCTGGGCATCTAACAAATGTTCTTTCACGATGGGCATGACCGCCGCGATCCAGTCCTGCATGCTAGCCACGTGTTCAGTTATACTCCTATGTGGAGTCGGCTCTTGTTCCCACGTCTCTTTGGCTACGTCCAACAGACCTCTAGGGTGTCTGTCGTACAATAACTCAAAGGGAGAGACAACCCTGTGGAAGCCTGGGGTACCTCACGGATGGCGGACATCAAATAGGGTAGCAACATGTCCCAATCCCTTCCGTCCTTAGAAACCACCTTTTTTAACATGAACTTGAGGGTTTTATTGAACCGTTCTACTAGCCCGTCGGTTTGAGGTTGGTACACCGAGGTGCGCAATTGTTTAATTTTTAGCAGTTTGCACACTTCCCTTGTCATTTTGGACATAAAAGGGGTCCCCTGATCCATCAGGGTCTCCTTAGGTAGTCCAAGGCGACAGAACATGACAAACAGCTCCCGTGCAATTTGTTATGCCGAGGTGTGGCGTAGCGGTATAGCCTCCGGGCACCGGGTGGCACAGTCGACGACCATCAGTATATGTTGGAGGCCACGAGCGGATTTTACAATGGACCCTACCAAGTCCATTGCAATCCTTTCAAAAGGTACCTCTATTACTGGCAGGGGTACCAATGAGCTACGGAAACTTGCGGTGGGTGTGGTCAACTGACATTCAGGGCAGGATTCACAGTACTTTTGGACCTCCGCGTAAATCCCCAGCCAAAAGAACCGCTGCAAGATACGCTCTTACGTCTTTTTAACCCCCAAGTGTCCACCCAGCATGTGTGTGTGTGTGCCAACTGCAGAAGGTACAACTGAGATACCACTAACTGTTCCACGACCTGGTCCCTGATTTTGTCTACCCTATAGAGCAACTCACTCTTGACTACCATGCGTGTAAATACAGTATCTGCACGGAGCTGTTGAGCTACGCCATTTACCTCTAACACCCTTTCCCGCGCCCGAGTCAGAGTGGCATCCTGTAGCTGAACTGTCCCAAACGTGCCCCGGGACACTTCCGGCTCGGGGGGCAAGTCTCTTTCCAACACAGTCCCATAGGGAAGAGTTTTTACCAACCCACCACATGTTTTATGTCTCCACATGGCTTGGATAAAACTACCTGCGGTTGGGTACTCTCGGAGGTCCCCATGAATGCACACAACCCCCGACAGTCCGTCCACTGAGGTTGTCTCCTGCCACCATCGACCCATGTACCAAAGTCACTAGGCTCACCGAATCTAGGAGGGCCTCTGTGGGGTACCCATTAACCAGTACCTGACACAGTTGGGGTTCACTGTCAGGGGGGTCGGCGCTCGCAGTGCAGACAGTCTGGGCGTACATTGAGACCCGGTGGATAATCCCGCAGTCCATGGGTTCCGTAGTTAGGGGGCAGCTAGCAACCACATGTCCCTTCCCCTGACACCGTCAGCACCTAATGGTGGAGGTACTGTTAGGTCTTATGACTGTTTGGGAGGGAACTGGTCTCCTGCGACTCTCATTTCAGGTTACCCCTTCAGCACGGGTACGGTGCTGACTGTCCTCAGCAGAGGGACGCGACCCCTTTCCAGGTTCCTGATTTGGCAGGGATCGGCGTGACAGCCGCGAGGGGGCAGAGTCCCGGATAAAGTCCTGAATGGCTGAGTAGCGCTCGATCAGGCTGACCACCTGGTCGAGTGTGCTGGAGTCCCCTTGCCCCACCCAACTTTGGATAGCGGCTGGCAGAGTCCTCACCAGCCGGTCAACAGCACCCTCTCCACCATCTGGGCTGGAGACAAAGTCTCAGGCTGGAGCAACCTCTTTACCAGCTGCAGGAGGTCATAAGCCTGAGACCGGGCGTGTCGGGTATCCACATAAGCCTATGAAAATACATGCTGAGCCCTCACGTATGTATTGACCCCCAGTCGGGCAAGGATCTCACCTTTCAGTCTCTGGTAGTCCTTTTTTCCTCCCGACTGAGGTCGAAGAAGGCCTTTTGGGCATCGCCGACCAGAAACTGAGCCACCGCTTCTGCCCACTGGCCATCCGGTAGGTTTTCCGGCTCCTCTGTGCGCTCATAAATGGTCAGGAAGGCTTCCACATCGTCCTCCGGTCCCATCTTCCTCAACGCTGAGCGAACCTTGTCCCTGGCCTCGCGACGTTCCGGGGCTGGTGCCGTCGGCCTCTCCCGCAGGGCAGCAATCTGTTGCAGCAACAGTTCTTTGGTTTTTGCTGCTGCTGGTACAGTAGCTGCTGCTGCTGATTATGCTGCTGTTCCCGCTCCTGCCTCTGAGACTGCAGCTGCTGCTGCTGGGTAAGTACCAGCTGCTTTAACAGCTCCTCCATTTTATCCACGGGGTGGGGCTGAAAGGTGGCCGGCCGGATTGTGGTCATGCAGCGGCCAGTGGGGTATGCCTCAGTCACTATGCCCGCATTCTCCACCAAGCTGTAAGGCAGCGGTGTTCACACCGTGCAGTAACTGAGGCAGTGACCCAAGCAAGTCCAATATAAACAGCTTTATTCAGCAACTCACCGGTAAACAGAAAAGTCCTCTGGGATAACACAAGTCCTTAAACAACGGTTGCCATAGGCAACGGCTGCGCCAGGCCACTCAGAGCCTGACAGGTGCAGAGCCTTCCCAGGCGTGGGTTCAGCCACACTCAATCCTGCTGAGCTTTCCTGCTATGCTGCTAGTAGGTTCCAACATAGAACCACACTAATCCTTAGTGCAGGGTTTTTAAAGGACCTGTGGCAAGAGCCACTGGAAAACCCGGGTTGGAGGGAGGAGGCCGCCTCACTGCCTTCCTGTAGCCTCCCCCAAGAAATGAAGGCCCTGCCGGGTTTTACTTAATCTGCCTTAGCCAGATAGCCTGACCAGGTCAATGCTCACCTTCAATCGAGTAAATAAGGTTCCGGCACTCATAAATGATCAAAAAGTCAAATATTAAATTAAACTCAATTTCTTTTATTGTTGCTCCAGTGAGTGATTTGCCCAACGTTTCAACCCCACCAGGGTTTTCATCAGAGGCTTTAAACGAGATTATACATGTAAATGGAAAAACAGACAAAAAATAATTAGCATCTAGTACTGATTACATGCATAGAAAAAATAACTGAAAAAACAACAAATAAGTGATCGATGCCTCGTATGAGGACCGGTGTGTTTATCCAAAGAGAGTTGTAGTTAATCATCAGGGTGCCATAAAATTCAAATGACGTAGCAGAACCAGTGTTGGTGACTGAAAAGGTTTGATCTAGAAAAGTGCTATGGTGCACATTAAGGAACAATACAAGTAAGGCATTTGTGGAAAAAATCAGATGTATGTGAAATAAACAGGTAGAGAAAAGCAGAAAAAAGGGGAACAAAAAATAGAGAGCAGTAGATAGTTAAAATCCAAGGAGACCTAAATACCCTAAATCAATTGAGTTTGGAGCCATAGGAGGTAAGTATTCCTCAGGATGAATCTCTGACAGCTGGAACGGAGATTAAAATGAAAATTCAAATACCAGGAGAAATTTAAATGAATAAGAGAAAGAAAAGAAAAACAAAGGTAAAACATGGTCGGATATATACCAAATGTGGAGGTTGATTTAGAGTCCCCAGTGATAAGTAGTATGTGGCATATGGCCACCAGACTCCAGGGGGGGGAAATTACTGCATGGAATCACGTTGTGTTCCTGGCACCTATCTCATATAGTTGAGCCTGGTCTTTAGATTTCTTCTAATGCTCACCTTCATTCCTGCATTGCAGCCGGAGGTGAGCGTGTGACTGCAATGCACTCCAATGGATTTAATAGGTCTCTGTACACATTCTGGGGGATATATAACGTCCCTCGTATACGATCCCGGTCACTGCATCACATTGGTTTCGGAAATATTTAAAAGATCACAGAATCATGTCATAGTAGCTTGACAAAGAAAGCTGGTTGGCTTTGGAAACGCGTTGCTATGTGAATCCCCATGTACCTTGTGACCTCATCAGATTTTAAAATGATGTAATAACTGTATTCTTTATGGTGGCACAACCGCTTTGTTTACCCTTAATGCCATGTACTGTATATAGCTAGAAAATATTAGTGTCTGCTATGTATGGGGCAATGCTGCGTTTAGGAGAAATTACATAATAAATTGTGCAGGCTAAAATTTGGGTCTAAAGTAACATATTAGCTGAATGGAATTTGACTTAATGGCATTTTTAATTCTTTCATTCCATTTTGCATTAATTAACCCCTTTATGGACTTGGACATATCCATACACCCAGGTCCATGGTACTTAAAGGGGTTGTCCACTACTATGTAAAATATGCCAAAGCATTTTTATGTTGAAAAGCAGCTTCTTTGTAACTGCCTCCCTCTTCCTTTTCTGCCTGTGAGTGGCGCTATGACTGACCACTCACAGGCATCACTTAACCCCCGGCTGCAGCCGGCTCTGACATCCGCTGATGTCACGACAAGTCCAGACTGCTGCCGGGGGTCTCTCTCTTCCGCGTTCCATGGTGGCTGCTGGGTTGTGTGTGGGATTAACCCCGCAAGTCATACCCAGCATCCACCGCACGCTGTCCCTCTCCCCATTCATTGGGAAAGCGCGCGGTGGATGCTGGGTGTGACACAGTGGGGTAACCCCGCCTACAACCCAGAAGCCACCACTGGGACCCCAGCGCTGAGTCACGCCTCAATAAACGGGACGTCAGCGGGGGTTCACGTGCTGCCTGTGAGCGGCCAGTGATAGCGCCGCCCACTGGCAGAGGAAGGTAATTATAACGAAGTTGCTTATCATTATAAAAACGCTTTGGCATATTTTAAATATTAGTGTACAACCCCTTAAAAGCGCACCTCAGCATAAATCTACCATTAGGTGTAAGAGGACAATGCTGCCAGTTCCCTTTCATTTTGTTTCTGCCGGACATAACGTTTCACAATTACGCTACTTGGAGTCTATTCCTTTGAAAAGGCGAGGTGGCAACAGAATACACAGATTGAAGGAGAGGCAGGCATATGGCCTCAATCCAGAGTATGAACTGTCTTATTGATTAACATATTCCTTTGTTTCCTCTGTGTTATTTAACCAGTGGATTAGCGATATCTGTTGACATAATTTTACTGTTAAATACATACAGTACAGACCAAAAGTTTGGATACACCTCTGGGAACTCCTTCAAGATTGTTGGAAGACCATTTCCAGTGATTACCTCTTGAAGCTCATCAAGAGAATGCCAAGAGTGTGCAAAGCAGTCATCAAAGCAAAAGGTGGCCACTTTGAAGAACCTAGAATATAAGACATATTTTCAGTTGTTTCACACTTTTTTGTTAAGTATATAATTCCACATGTGTTAACTCATAGTTTTGATGCCTTCAGTGTGAATGTACAATTTTCATAGTCATGAAAATACAGAAAAATCTTTAAATGAGAAGGTGTGTCCAAACTTTTGGTCTGTACTGTAATTTTATGTGTTTCCTACATATATATCCTAATTGTTTTTTTCCCCCTTTTGTCTCCCTTTAGGTCATTTGAACGCTTCACCAGGTATCAAAAAAACCTTACTTTTGGCTCTTACTTTTCTTGTCTATGTTTGCCATCCCATTTCCCCTTTTCTGTATTCTTTCTTTTTCTTTGCTTTATCCTTCTGACTCATTCTACACATCTACCATGCCCTATTTCTTTAATTATGTTGTTCGCGTGTGCGCCATTTAACCTTGAGTGCTAGATTCATGGTGCTCTTCTTTCAAGTCCTGCTCTATGGTACCATGTTCCCTATGCTCAGACTTTTGAGTAAAATGGTGCTCGCGTGTGCACAGTAGCATCTCTCGGCAACCAAAAGATGCTACTGCGCATGCGCGGGCGTCCATGTTGGGGATGTAAATTTCACATGGGCAGAGAAATTACACAGTCAGTATGTAAAAGAGTAGGCAGGTCACTGAAAGCACAGTGACCTGTCAGAGGAAAGAGATAGGAATACATGAATACAGAAGCAGAGCACCAGAGCACATACATATCATTATGGCAGCAGAACTGAAACTAAAGATGATAAAAGAACCACTGGACGTATTACAACATCCAAGGTATCATTTTACTCAGTTTAACGGCGCCCACCTGACAGTGTATGTAGTTTTCTAAGCACAATCCTGCTGACAGATTCACTTTAACAAACTTGGACGTATGGATACGTCATGACGATAGACATCGATCGGAGCATTTAGAGAGCTTGTATAGGGAGGAAGCCCTCTCTGCCCTGGGATTGGCGCCGCAAAAATCAGAATAGAAAGCGATCAAAAAATGTCATGTGCCTGAGAATGATACCAATAAAACGTCAACTCGTTCCGTAAAACAAGCCCTCACATGACGCTGTCGGACAAAATATGGAAAAATTATAGCTCTCAAAATATAGTGATGCCAAAAAAAAGCGTCTTTTAGTGTGTGACAGCTGTCAAACAAAAAGAAAACGATTAAACCTACAATAATCTCCAAGAGGAATATTCTGTCCCCATGGCTGTGCTGTAAATATAGGGTGCTGTGTCTTCACCTTTACTTACAAGGGAGATGGACACAGATAGCTTTAACTCGGCTGCAGGCAGGCACGTTGTAAAGAATTCAGAAGAAGCTTTATTTATATTGAGAAATCTTGTAAGAATGCATGCATCAACAGCAGGTAAAAATAACTTTTCCTGAGACAGGCTGTAAGCACATGAGCTCCTAATTGTTGCAAGATGGAAAATTAGGAAAGGCTGGAAGAAGAAGGGAGGGGCTAGCTACATCACAGTCACATAAGAGGGAGACAGGGAGAGAGAAGGGACAAACTTCAAGGAAGGTGAACCTTACAGCAATGCAATCAAACAGTAATACACAGCAACTGTAAAAAGTTCAGTATATAGTAAGCAAATTTCCCATTCATGGGACGTAACACTCCCCGTCTGAAATCTTTAGATTTTAATGAATCGTTTAATGTGATGTCTTCTGGGAATGGCATGGTAGACCTGAAAGACAAAAGAAAATACTCAAGCAAACAACAATAACTGTAATAGTTGTAGTCCAATTTTCCATTGAAGTCTTCTACAGCCGGATAATCCGAGTCCAAAACAGAAGCCCATCTTCGGATTGGGGAAGCCGCAATGTGCAAACACTTCCACCAACCTAAGAATCCACTGGGAAAAGTTCAAATGTCCCAACACAGCTGGAAGTATATGGCGGTAGGCTCTCCGTCGTAAGCTGTGTCCTGAAGCAGTGTCTTTCATGTGATGACCTCCTTTTGCAAAAGGAGTAGAAGTTCAGTGACTGGACGAAAGAAAACACGAGATGACCTTGACTTCTACCTTACAAGTCTTTCCATCGTTGCTTGGTGTAACCTTGGTGATAAGACCCATTGGCCAGTCATTGCGATGAGCTTCTTTATCTTTAAGGAGGATGAGGTCTCCCTCTTGGAGGTTAGGTTTTGCAGTCTGCCATTTGTGACTGGTTTGAAGTAAGTGCAGGTATTCAGCCTTCCAGCGGTGCCAAAAGACATTAGAAAAGTGTTGTACCTGTTTCCACTGACACCTGTAAATGTCTCCGTCCACAAACTTCCCTGGAGGGATTTCAGCATCTCCAACCTTCTGAGTAAGAAGTGTGGCAGGAGTAAGAATCATTGGAGCTTTGGGGTCCGATGATAATGGTACCAATGGTCTTGCATTTATCACAGCAGACACTTCAGCAAGGAAGGTAACCAGGACTTCATGGGTGAGAGGTAGCTTATGATCCAGCAACATCGAATCAAGGATTCCTCGAGCAATGCCAATCATGCTTTCCCAGGATCCTCCCATATGCGATGAATGAGGAGGGTTGAACACCCAAGTGCACCCATTGTCAGTCTAGAAGTTGTCTAACTGTAGTTCCTTGCACGCTCCCACAAAGTTAGTGCCACAGTCAGATCTGAGCTATTTGGCTGGTCCCCAGATAGAAAAGAATCTTATGAGAGCATTTATGAAGACAGGTGAACAGCACAGCCCACCACTTACTGTTTGCGGCTCCACCACGGATTCTTCTTGTAACAACCGACCATGGTCCAAAAACATCTACGCCGACGTTTGTGAATGGCTGGTCTGTGTTTAGCTGATCTGCTGGGAGATTTGCCATCTGTAGATGTTAGTGTTTTCTTCTTACTTTTTCTCACATAAAGCATTTATGGAGCTCTGAGGAGACACATCTCTTCATCCCCACGATCCAGAGGCCAGCGGACCTTATGATGCCTTCGGCAAACTGTCTGCCTTGGTGCTGCACTTTTTCATGATGGTGATGGAACAATAGTGTAGCATTGTAGTGCCGACCCGGAATGATGATACGATTCTGCTCCTTATTACATAGATCAGACTTCTCTATATGACCATCACCTTTAACAGTCCGTAATGATCGACCACTGGGTTCAATTCAAGCAGTAAACTGTTCTTGGACAGGCTTGTACCCTTTTGTGATACTGTCGATCTCGTGACCATATTCTTGTTGCACTCACCGCTGAATTGCTCGGCATGTATGATGTCAGCAACAGTAGTGTATCCTCTACACATGTGCCAGCCACAACACTGATGATTTGTCACTGGCAAAGGAATGAGCGATATGAACAAGACGAGCTATGGCCCGCACAACAGCTGACCATTTTGAGAAGCTTTCAAAGCGGTGAGATCTTAGTTTTGATTTTGGCATCACAGAAGTGTAGCGCGTAGAGGTGATTGGTCTGATCTCTTTTTCAGACTCCGATTCCACCAGCTTATAAGTGTTGTTGATGTCCTTTGAACTAGAATGCTTATATAAGAGACTTGGAGGTGACAGCCACATGTTGTCATTGAGCTTAGACGCGGCTGTGAATCTTGTCCCTCAGTCAGCTGGGTTCAGGTCAGTAGAGACGTAGTGCCAGTGTTCAGGTATAGAAAAGCTTCTGATACGCTCTACTCTATTGCTGATGTAGACGTAAAATTGTTTTTTTGGTTGTAAATGTAACCAAGTACCACTCTACTGTCTGTGTATAATGTAAATGAATCAATCACAATGTCCATTTCATCCTTTATAGCTTCAGCTAATTCCACTGCCTGTACGGCAGCACAAAGTTTGAGTCTTGGTACAGAGTGAGACGGTTTCAGTGTTAGTTTTGCCTTGCCACGGATGAATCCACAATGTACCTTGTTGTTGCCTTCTGAGGTTTTCAGGTAGGCTACTGCAGCTATGGCCTCTGTAGATGCGTCGGAGAAAATGTGGATTTCTCTCCTGGTGGAGGCTGAAAGGGTGCTTAGGGAATAACTGCGTGAGACTTGGACATGCTCTAAGACCTTCAGAGACTTCTTCCATATCTCCCACCTTTGTTGTTTCTGGGATGGTAGCGGAGTGTCCCAATCCATGCTCTCGGGGGTCAACTGTCTCAACAGTATATTGCCGTGATGGCAAACCTTTTACAGACTGAGTGCCCAAACTGCAACCCAAAACCCACTTATTTATCGCCAAGTGCCAATATGGCAAATTAACCCGAATACTGAGGATTTAGTTTAGGAAAAACAACTCGTACAGAGAGCTGGCGAGGGCATCATAGAGCAGCCACAGAAAGGAGCAGGGTATGAGACTGCAGAAATAAAGAATGTGCTCACTCCCATCTTGGTATATGCCAAAATCCATGTATATATGTTGCCCCCCCACCAATCCATGTATATATGCTGCCTCCCCCCCACCAATCCATGTATACACAGTGGTGGCCAAAAGTATTGGCACCCCTGCAATTCTGTCAGATAATACTCAGTTTCTTCCTGAAAATGATTGCAATCACAAATTCTTTGGTATTACTCTCTTCATTTAATTTGCTTGCAAGGAAAAAACACAAAAGAGAATGAAGCAAAAATCAAATCATTGATCATTTCACACAAAACTCCAAAAATGGGCCAGACAAAAGTATTGGCACCCTCAGCCTAATACTTGGTTGCACAACCTTTAGCCAAAATAACTGCGAACAACCGCTTCCGATAACCATCAATGAGTTTCTTACAATGCTTTGCTGGAATTGTAGACCATTCTTCTTTGGCAAACTGCTGCAGGTCCCTGATATTTGAAATGTGCCTTCTCCAAACTGCCATTTTGAGATCTCTCCACAGGTGTTCTATGGGATTCAAGTCTGGACTCATTGCTGGCCACATTAGAAGTCTCCACTGCTTTCTCTCAAACCATTTTATAGTGCTTTTGGAAGTGTGTTTTGGGTCATTGTCCTGCTAGAAGACCCATGACCTCTGAGTGAGACCCAGCTTTCTCACACTGGGCCCTACATTATGCTGCAAAATTTGTTGGTAGTCTTCAGACTTCATAATGCCATGCACACGGTCAAGCAGTCCAGTGCCAGAGGCAGCAAAGCAACCCCAAAACATCAGGGAACCTCCACCATGTTTGACTGTAGGGACCGTGTTCTTTTCTTTGAATGCCTCTTTTTTTTCCTGTACACTCTATGTTGATGCTTTTTCCCAAAAAGCTCTACTTTTGTCTCATCTGACCAGAGAACATTCTTCCAAAACGTTTTAGGCTTTCTCAGGTAAGTTTTGGCAAACTCCAGCCTGGCTTTTTTATGTCTCGGGGTAAGAAGTGCGCTCTTCCTGGGTATCCTACCATACAGTCCCTTTTCTTTCAGACGCCGATGGATAGTACGGGTTGACACTGTTGTACCATCGGACTGCAGGGCAGCTTGAACTTGTTTGGATGTTAGTCGAGGTTCTTTATCCACCATCCGCACAATCTTGCGTTGAAATCTCTCGTCAATTTTTCTTTTCCGTCCACATCTAGGGAGGTTAGCCACAGTGCCATGGGTTTAAACTTCTTGATGACACTGCGCACGGAAGACACAGGAACATTCAGGTCTTTGGAGATGGACTTGTAGCCTTGAGATTGCTCATGCTTCCTCACAATTTGGTTTCTCAAGTCCTTAGACAGTTCTTTGTTCTTCTTTCTTTTCTCCATGCTCAATGTGGTACACACAAGGACTCAGGACAGAGGTTGAGTCAACTTTAATCCATGTTAACTGGCTGCAAGTGTGATTTAGTTATTGCCAACACCTGTTAGGTGCCACAGGTAAGTTACAGGTGCTGTTAAGTACATGAATTTTTCAAAGGGTGCCAATACTTTTGTCCAGCCCCTTTTTTAGGTTTGGTGTGGAATTATATCCAATTTGGCTTTAGAATAATTCTTTTTGTGTTTTTTTCATTGAATACAAATTAAATGAAGAGAATAATACCAAAGAATTTGTGATTGCAATCATTTTCAGGAAGAAACTGAGTATTATCTGACAGAATTGCAGGGGTGCCAATACTTTTGGCCAGCATTGTATGAAGTCAGCACTCCATTTTTTTCATTATATTTATATAATTGAATATGAATTTCTTCTAAATGTGATCCATGAAATTAATGTAAATAGGGTATAATGATATTTACATGAAATTATTTTCAAGGTACCCAATTAATTTCTCTGTCAATTTCTTAATAGAAGAGGTATAGTAACGCTCATGATGGTGTCATCAGCACTGGCTATATTGGAGTATTCGAAGCAGCGCAACACGGCACAAACGTCCTTCATGGAAGCCCATTCATTGGTGGTTAAGTGGTGTTGTTCTTCACAGCATCTCTCCCCCGTGCGTGCTGCAGCTGAAACTCTACCATTGCCTGCTGCTGCTCACACGGTCTCTCCAGCATATGTAAGGTGGAGTTCCATCTTGGCACGTTGCATATGAGGCAGTGAGTGTGAAGGTAGAAGTGATGCTGCAGCGCAGGCTGGTCAGCAGCCGCAGGGTGAGAACGCCAAAAGCATGCACATGCTGCCCTCACTTTCAGCAGCACCTCTGATATATGTGGGTCATTTTTAAGGAAGCTCTACACCACCAAATTCAGCACATGCGCCAGGCAAGGGATGTGAATCAAACCAGCTAGGCCCAGAGCTGCTAGAGTTTAGAAGAGAGTTTTCTTTTATTTCAAACATGTTTTCTGATGTCTCCTGTTGCTGTTTTATTTGTGCCATTTTCATCCTTTAAAAATCTGTTCATCTCTCTATCTGCAGAGAACCTGGATTTACCACCTACTGTACAGTAAGTGTTTTACAATTTGTAGATATTTTTTAACTAAAAGTAGCAGCCTAGTAAAACTTTTTTTTTAATTCATTCGGTCACTTGTCCACCAGACTACATCATTTTGCTAGTATTAATTTATTAAGTTGTTCTCATAGAGACTCCTTCAGAATTACATGTCTTTGTCTTTCCTGAGGAGGGTCACAAGAAATGAGTGCATTTGATTGAATTGCATGGTCTGTACCACACAAGATCTGCACTGTGAAAAGCAAAATGACCTATGACAGTTACTGATGAGAATAAGACTGCTCCTGGCACACATGTATGAAGAAGATAAAGACAGTTTAGCCATCCTCACTAAATAGTTGTAATCTAATCATGTAATTGGTGGTGGCAAATTCTGACAGGTTAAGCTGGAGAGCATAGAGGACTTTATGGGGGAGTAGTTGGGGCAATTAGTCTTGGTTTCATCTCTCCACGTCTTGGCTGGTGCCATTCAGCCTCACTTCATTCACTTTCAGTATATATAACCCATGAGGTATAGTAGACAATGCGTTGGAATAAGCAGGTTTATGTCCTCAGTCATGCGCTTACATAGCACGGTGCCTAAAAATGAGCCTCTGTTCTGCACTTTCAATCATATTTGTCTATTGGAGAAAACGCTACTTTAGTGGTGCACAGTCTCAGCTGTATTATTGTCTTCTAATACTTTATTGACATTGATTACATACAGTACAGACCAAAAGTTTGGACACACCTTCTCATTTAAAGATTTTTCTGCATTTTCATGACTATGAAAATTGTACATTCACACTGAAGGCATCAAAACTATGAGTTAACACATGTGGAATTATATACTTAACAAAAAAGTGTGAAACAACTGAAAATATGTCTTATATTCTAGGTTCTTCAAAGTAGCCACCTTTTGCTTTGATGACTGCTTTGCACACTCTTGGCATTCTCTTGATGAGCTTCAAGTGGTAGTCACCAGAAATGGTCTTCCAACAATCTTGAAGGAGTTCCCAGAGATGCTTAGCACTTGTTGGCCCTTTTGCCTTCACTCTGCGGTCCAGCTCACCTCAAACCATCTCGATTGGGTTCAGGTCTGGTGACTGTGGAGGCCAGGTCATCTGGCGTAGCACCCCATCACTCTCCTTCTTGGTCAAATAGCCCTTACACAGCCTGGAGGTGTGTTTGTGGGTCATTGTCCTGTTGAAAAATAAATGATGGTCCAACTAAACGCAAACTGGATGGAATAGCATGCCGCTGCAAGATGCTGTGGTAGCCATGCTGGTTCAGTATGCCTTCAATTTTGAATAAATGCCCAACAGTGTCACCAGCAAAGCACCCCCACACCATCACACCTCCTACTCCATGCTTCACGGTGGGAACCAGGCATGTAGAGTCCATCCATTCACCTTTTCTGCGTCGCATAAAGACACAGTGGTTGGAACCAAAGATCTCAAATTTGGACTCATCAGACCAAAGCACAGATTTCCACTGGTCTAATGTCCATTCCTTGTGTTCTTTAGCTCAAACAAGTCTCTTCTGCTTGTTGCCTGTCCTTAGCAGTGGTTTCCTAGCAGCTATTTTACCATGAAGGCTTGCTGCACAAAGTCTCCTCTTAACAGTTGTTGAAGAGATGTGTCTGCTGCTAGAACTCTGTGTACCATTGACCTGGTCTCTAATCTGAGCTGCTGTTAACCTGCGATTTCTGAGGCTGGTGACTCGGATAAACTTATCCTCAGAAGCAGAGGTGACTCTTGGTCTTCCTTTCCTGGGGCGCTCCTCATGTGAGCCAGTTTCTTTGTAGCGCTTGATGGTTTTTGCAACTGCACTTGGGGACACTTTCAAAGTTTGCCCATTTTTTTGGACTGACTGACCTTCATTTCTTAAAATAATGATGGCCACTCGTTTTTCTTTACTTAGCTGCTTTTTTCTTGCCATAATACAAATTCTAACCGTCTATTCAGTTGGACTATCTACTGTGTATCCACCAGACTTCTGCACAACACAACTGATGGTCCCAACCCCATTTATAAGGCAAGAAATCCCACTTATTAAACCTGACAGGGCACACCTGTTAAGTGAGAACCATTTCCGGTGACTACCTCTTGAAGCTCATCAAGGGAATGTCAAGAGTGTGCAAAGCGGTCATCAAAGCAAAAGGTGGCTTCTTTGAAGAACCTAGAATATAAGACATATTTTCAGTTGTTTCACACTTTTTTGTTAAGTATATAATTCCACATGTGTTAATTCATTGTTTTGATGCCTTCAGTGTGAATGTACAATTTCCATAGTCAAGAAAATACAGAAAAATATTTAAATGAGAAGGTGTGTCCAAACTTTTGGTCTGTACTGTATGTGAAAATGAAAGCACTCATATTGAATGGCATAATAACTTTCCATGTAGTTAGTTCAATTACTTATATTTTTTCCTAATGTAGTATGTGTTGTTGCAAATACTGTATTTATAGAAGGTAAAACTAGTTTCTGCATTATATAGTGACACATTTTGTGCATATTTAGTGATTACTTGCTTCCTGACAAGTTAAAGGAAATGGTGGAGGATGACCCGGATCCTTATTTTGGGAATATGAACAGCTCTCCCGAATTGCCAGAACCATTCCTTATACCGCAGGTAAAATACTGTGTATGATAGTCTGTGTGATGCATTTTGAAGTGTTTCAACGCATAATTTAAATGTATTGGGTATGGACATGACCAAGTGAAGCACTACATTGTTTCATCCTTCATGTTGATGTCTATATTTAAATTTACATTCTGCCAATATTTGTTGTGATAGATTGGTTCTATTCATGTTTCATTAAAAAGAAAGTCTGCCTAAGTGCTCCATGTTAGAAGATTTTCTCCTCTCTACATGACAGGTTAGGAAACTGTTAGAAGTACCTGACCTGCGGTTCGGAGACGTCTTTTCTAGCAGGAGAGGAAGCTATAGAGAAGGTGAGATTGGAAGGACACAGAAAATATGACTGTCCATTTGATATAGCTTGAATACTAATATTCATCAAAGATGATTTTACTAAATAACACTTATTAAAGGGGTTTTCCATTTCAGAAAAGCCTGGTCTCCAGACGTAGTCCAGGGTCGGACTGGGGAGTCTGGGGCCCACAGGGGTAATTGACTCTAGGGGCCCACCTACAGCAATATGCAAATATCTGTTATCCGCTATCCCTGTTATAGTGGAGCATTGACTGGCGGCTCCGGCACATCTACCGTGCACATACTATAACTGGGATGTACAATTACGATAGTATGCATTAAAGGGGTCCTTTGGTTAAAGCAAGTTATCACCGATCCATGGGCTCCACAGGAGAGGTGATCACTTATTGAACGTTTTGGTCCGAACATTGGAAAACGCACTGATCGGAAGAATGGGGAAGTTTTATCCCTGTCAGGACATTTATCCCCATTTTAAAATGCAGTGACAGATGGGATGTCTGACCGCAGCTCCATTCATTCTCTTGGGGGCTTCCAAAAAAAGAGCTGCGCTCACAGCCACTGTGGGAATGATTGGATCAGTGATCGAGTCGCACATGAGCTCCAGTCTAATGGGGAGAAAAGCTTCACATTCTGCCGATTGTATGCCAGCAGTCAGGACCCCACCAATCAATAACTTATCACTTATCCTGTGGAGAGGTGATTACTTGTTTTCACCAGAGACCCTTGTAAGTGTACCTCTGACGCTCTGGTACAACTCCTAAAATATATACTAAATTGGGTACAGTAGTTCAATGCAGTTTGTGGAAAATATTTTTTTCATAAGAATTTGGGAAAGTTATGAAATGTTCTATAAATGTCTGTCTTATTCCTGTTCTAAGGATCTAGACTTTTTTAAATTTATCACTTAAATATGAACCATGTATGAGGGAGTCGGAGTCGGAAACATGGAAATTGAGGAGTCAGAGTCTGGGTCGAAGGTTTGGCTTACCGACTCCACAGCCCTGCATATTACCGCCACTTACTGACCGAATAATACCACATACAAAGAACAAGTACGGCCACACCATGACCAGACCACATATTACCACCACAAAGTGACAATAATACCACATGCAAGGAAAAAATACTGCCACGCTATGACCGGACAACATATTACCACCACCACAAAGTGACCAAATACTACAATGCTGATCATGAATACAAACCACAATACTAACAACACTGTTATTACCACCAGCGACATTATACACAGGAGTTCTGTATATACACCGCGTGCAGAATTATTAGGCAAATGAGTATTTTGATCACTTTGATACTTTTTTATACATGTTATCCTACTGCAAGCTGCATAGGCTTGAGAGCCAACTACCAATTAAGTAAATCTGGTGATGTGCATCTCTGTAATGAGGAGGCGTGTTGACTAATGACATCAACACCCTATATAAGGTGTGCTTAATTATTAGGCAACTTCCTTTCCTTTGGCAAAATGGGTCAGAAGAGAGATTTGACGGGCTCTGAAAAGTCCAAAATTGTGAGATGTCTTGCAGAGGGATGCAGCAGTCTTGAAATTTCCAAACTTTTAAAGCGTGATCACCGAACAATCAAGCGTTTCATGGCAAATAGCCAACAGGGTCGCAAGAAGCATGTTGGCCAAAAAAGGCGCAAAATAAGTGCCCATGAATTGAGGAAAATCAAGCGTGAAGCTGCCAAGATGCCATTCGCCACCAGTTTTTCCATATTTCAGCGCTGCAGCGTTACTGGAGTATCAGAAAGCACAAGGTGTGCTATACTCAGGGACATAGTCAAGGTAAGGGAGGCTGAAAAACGACCACCTTTGAACAAGAAACATAAGGTAAAACTTCAAGAATGGGCCAAGAAATATCTTAAGACTGATTTTTCAAAGGTTTTATCGACTGATGAAATGAGAGTTACTCTTGATGGGCCAGATGGATGGGCCAGAGGCTGGATCAGTAAAGGGCAGAGAGCTCCACTCCGATTCAGTCGCCAGCAAAGTGGAGGTGGGGTACTGGTATGGGCTGGTATCATCAAAGATGAACTTGTGGGACCTTTTCGGGTTGAGGATGGAGTGAAGCTCAGCTCCCAGACCTACTGCCAGTTTCTGGAAGACAACTTCTTCAAGCAGTGGTACAGGAAGAAGTCGGTATTGTTCAAGAAAAACATGATTTTCATGCAGAACAATGCTCCATCACATGCATTCAACTACTCCACAGCATGGCTGGCCAGTAAAGGTCTAAAGGAAGAAAAAATAATGACATGGCCCCATTGTTCACCTGATCTGAACCCCATAAAGAACCTGTGGTCCATCATAAAATGTGAGATGTACAGGGAAGGAAAAGAGTACACCTCTTGGAACAGTGTCTGGGAGGCTGTGGTGGCTGCTGCACGCAGTGTTGATCAAAAACAGATCAAGCAACTGACAGAATCTATGGATGGAAGGCTGTTGAGTGTCATCATAAAGATAGGTGGCTATATTGATCACTAATTTTTTTGTTTTTGCATGTCAGAAATGTTTATTTCTAAATTTTGTGCACTGATATTGGTTTACCTGGTGAAAATAAACAAGTAAGATGGGATTATATTTGTTTTTCATTTTTTCATTAAGTTGCCTAATAATTCTGCGCAGTAATCGTTACCTGCACAAACAGATATCCTCCTAAGATCTAAAAAAAAACCACTCCAACTTCCAAAAATATTAAGCTTGGATATTTGAGTCTTTTGGGTTGATTGAGAAGATAGTTGTTGATCAATAATAGAAATAATCCTCTAAAATACAATTTGCCTAATAATTCTGCACACAGTGTAGTGTCAGTGTACAGATAATATAGTGATCACTAGTGACATTATAAACAGGAGCTCTGTGTATAGTGTACAAATAATACAGTGATCACCAGTGACATTATACACGGGAGCTCTGTATATACTATATAGTGTAAGTGTTCATGTAATACACTGACTCACCAATGATGTCTCTAGGTGAAGTCCTTCATCTTCGCTTTTCTTCTTCGTCTGGTACAGACCGCCATCACTTCTTCCAGCCATGAATCATCTCTGCAGAAAATAACACACAGTTATCAATAACTGATCGCTTCTAGAGCACGTTCCCACTTTTTCCCCCCTGACTTCTACACTACACCAGTTGAAGAAAAAAAAGCGACATAGTGCCGCCCTGCACAGTAACAGGACCCCACTTTTGGTCCCTCCCATGGAAAACAGTTTCCTAAAAAGTAAATTATATTACAGAAGTAATAATGTTCATAATTGGAATCTAAAGTAATTATGTTCCCCACTCGCCACCATAAACAGTAATTAAGTCGCTTGTCCAGCCTGGCTCCCCCCCATATATCCCTTCTGTTCCCCATATGTCCAGCGTGGCCCCTTTATATTTATCCTAGCCCACGTGTATCGAGCCTGCGCCCCCCCATATATCCATCCTGGCCCCCATGTGTCGAGCCTGCCCCCCCATTTATCCATCCTGGCCTCCATGTGTCCAGCTGCCCCCCCATATATCCATCCTGGCCTCCATGTGTCCATTCTCCCCCCCCCCATATATCCATCCTGGCCTCCATGTGTCCAGCCTGCCCCCCCATATATTGATCCTGGCCTCCATGTGTCCAGCCTGCCCCCCCATATATCCAGCCTGCCCCCCCCCCCTTATATCCATCCTGCCCCCCTTCCCATGTGTCCAGCCAAACCCCCCATCCTTACATGTTCAGCCAGGCCCCCCTTATGTATCCAGCCAGCCCCCCCATTTATGTGTCCAGTCAGGCCCCCTCACCCATGTGTCCAGCCGGGCACCCCCTTATGTGTCCAGCAGGCTCCCCCTTATGTGTCCAGCCAGGCTCCCCCTTATGTGTTCAGCCAGGTTCCCTCCCCTCCCATGTGTCCAGCCAGGCTCCCCCTTCCATGTGTCCAGCCAGGCTCCCCCCTTATGTGTCCAGCTAGGCTCCCCCTTATGTGTCCAGCCAGCCACCCCTCCCATGTGTCCAGCCAGGCACCCCCTTGTGTGTCCAGCCAGGCTCCCTCATTATGTATCCAGCCAGGCTCCTTCCTTATGTGTCCAGCCAGGCCCCCCCTTGTGTGTCCAGCCAGGCCCCTCCCTTGTGTGTCCAGCCAGGCCCCCCCATTTTGTGTCCATCCAGGCCCCCCCTTTTGTGTCCAGCCAGGTCCCCCTTGTGTGTCCATCCAGGATCCCCCCTTATGTGTCCTCCCAGGCTCCCCCTCCCATGTGTCCAGCCGGTCTCCCCCTCCCATGTGTCCAGACAGGCTTCCTCATGTGTCCAGCCAGGCTCCCACCTTATGTGTCCAGGCAGGCCCCCCCCCTCCCATGTGTCCTGCCAGGCTCCCCCTCCCATTTGTCCAGCCAGTCTCCCCCTCTCATGTGTCCAGCCAGGTCCCTCTCTTGTGTGTCCAGCCAGGCCCCCATCCCATTCTGCATTCATTCACACACACAAAGATTCCTCTTAATATAATCAAAATATAAACCAATAACTCTAGTATTTTTCATCTTTGCAGGATACAACCAGGCTCTGTAGTTTTGGTCGGGGAAATAGGAGCTTGTCCCTGTAGGGTGTTCTTATACATAATAAGCCGGCGTGGTGCACTACACGTATCTGTGTGACTGGCACATTATACAGGTTTTATTCATGTGCATTTAAATTCTGATCATTCACCCCTTTCCCTATGAATGGTCGGTGTGAGTGGTTGTTCATCAGTATGTTGCACCTGTGCTACCTCCCAGCTTTTATCCCTGGAGTTTGTCTGTATCCAGCAGTTAAATTAAGAATAAAAATAGGATTTTTTTTTTTACAAAATCTTCAGTTTTTCTCAAATTTGTTAATGCAAAAATGTATACACCCCACATCAAAAACTACTACTTGTAGTGTTTTGTATGACCTCCATGACTTTTAAGGACAGCAACAAGTTTTTTAGGCATGGAATGAACAAGTTGGAGACATACTGCAACATCTATTTTTTCCCTTTCTTCAAGAACAACCTCTTTTAGAGCCTGGATGCTGGATGGACAGTGATGCTTAAAGGGGTTTTCCTCACAAAAAAAGTACATTTTAATCAATAGATTTTGTAATAATATTAAGTTCCACAATTGTATGTGTTTAAATAAAATGTTCCTGTGCTGAGATGATCTTATAAATGTTCCCCTGCTGTGTACTGTGTAATGGCCGTGTCTGATCGTACAGGGACATGGTCTGATCATTCCATAGCTCCTGGGCAAGGGGAAGCAAAAGAATATACAAACATTACAGCATGGGGTCACAACTGATTCTTTTTGTGAGGTAAAACATTTCCCTGCCTGTTTTTAAACAATGTTTTACTTCAAAGAAAGAATCATCTGCGATCCCCTGATGTAATATCAGTGCACATTTTTTTTCTACCCCCTGCCCAAGAGATGTGGTATGATCAGACCATGTTCGTTCCTGGTCAGGCACAGCCATTACACAGTACACAGCAGGGGCACATTTATAAGATTATCTCAGCACAGGAACATTTTTTAAACATATCCAATTGTGGAAATTATTAGTATTCCAAGATATATTGATTACAATGTACTATTGTTTGTGGGAAAACCCCTTTATTTTGTCTCTTCAGAATTCCCTGTAGGTCTTTTGATTGGGCTCAGATTAATTCTTGGCGACTGAATCTCTTTCACTTGTTCTTTTTTAAAAATGCAACTTATGAAAATTGTACATTCACACTGAAGGCATCAAAACTATGAGTTAACACATGTGGAATTATATACTTAACAAAAAAGTGTGAAACAACTGAAAATATGTCTTATATTCTAGGTTCTTCAAAGTAGCCACCTTTTGCTTTGATGACTGCTTTGCACACTCTTGGCATTCTCTTGATGAGCTTCAAGAGGTAGTCACCAGAAATGGTCTTCCAACAATCTTGAAGGAGTTCCCAGAGATGCTTAGCACTTGTTGGCCCTTTTGCCTTCACTCTGCGGTCCAGCTCACCTCAAACCATCTCGATTGGGTTCAGGTCTGGTGACTGTGGAGGCCAGGTCATCTGGCGTAGCACCCCATCACTCTCCTTCTTGGTCAAATAGCCCTTACACAGCCTGGAGGTGTGTTTGTGGGTCATTGTCCTGTTGAAAAATAAATGATGGTCCAACTAAACGCAAACCGGATGGAATAGCATGCCGCTGCAAGATGCTGTGGTAGCCATGCTGGTTCAGTATGCCTTCAATTTTGAATAAATCCCCAACAGTGTCAGCAACAAAGCACCCCCACACCATCACACCACCACCTCCATGCATCACGGTGGGAACCAGGCATGTAGAGTCCATCCGTTCACCTTTTCTGCGTCGCACAAAGACACGGTGGTTGGAACTAAAGAACTCAAATTTGGACTCATCAGACCAAAGCACAGATTTCCACTGGTCTAATGTCCATTCCTTGAGTTCTTTAGCCCAAACAAGTCTCTTCTGCTTGTTGCCTGTCCTTAGCAGTGGTTTCCTAGCAGATATTTTACCATGAAGGCCTGCTGCACAAAGTCTCCTCTTAACAGTTGTTGAAGAGATGTGTCTGCTGCTAGAACTCTGTATGGCATTGACCTGGTCTCTAATCTGAGCTGCTGTTAACCTGCGATTTCTGAGGCTGGTGACTCGGATAAACTTATCCTCAAAAGCTGAGGTGACTCTTGGTCTTACTTTCCTGGGCGGTCCTCATGTGAGCCAGTTTCTTTGTAGCGCTTGATGGTTTTTGCAACTGCACTTGGGGACACTTTCAAAGTTTGCCCAATTTTTCGAACAGACTGACCTTCATTTCTTAAAGTAATGATGGCCACTCGTTTTTCTTTACTTAGCTGCTTTTTTCTTGCCATAAGACAAATTCTAACAGTCTATTCAGTTGGACTATCAGCTGTGTATCCTCCAGACGTCTGCACAACACAACTGATGGTCTCAACCCCTTTTATAAGGCAAGAAATACCACTTATTAAACTTGACAGGGCACACCTGTGAAGTAAGAACCATTTCCGGTGACTACCTCTTGAAGCTCATCAAGAGAATGCCAAGAGTGTGCAAAGCAGTCATCAAAGCAAAAGGTGGCTACTTTGAAGAACATAGAATATAAGACATATTTTCAGTTGTTTCACACTTTTTTGTTAAGTATATAATTCCACATGTGTTAATTCATAGTTTTGATGCCTTCAGTGTGAATGTACAATTTTCATAGTCATGAAAATACAGAAAAATCTTTAAATGGGAAGATGTGTCCAAACTTTTGGTCTGTACTGTATATATAATGTATATATATATTATTTTTTCACCCTTACTAATAAGTGTTTCATTACTATACAGAGGAAGATTCAGAGGGAGAGGATGCTTCACCTATAGGTATGTACTGCACAATACCATTCCATGTTTCTTAACCCTGTCTCGTGTAAATCAGCCTTAAACTTCCTGACAGCCCCATTTTTCAAGTCTGATACGTCATTTTCTGTGGTAATAACTTTAAAATGCTTCTGTCAGTGATTCTGAGATTGTGATTTTGTTGTTGTAAAACATTTTACCTGTTACTACCGGTAAATTCAGATCTGTTGTTTTGTCTTTATTCATGAAAATATTCCAAATTTTCTGAAGATTTTGAAAAATGTGCAATCTTTAAACTTGTATACCCTTAATGACATGTATATAGTGTAAGATGGCTGATGGACAGGTCCTTGAGGGGAAATATGTATCATCGAGGTTGGTAGCTTCGGTGATGTAAACCCGAGAAAGCATGCTCCAGCACGTATACTGCTGACAGGGTTAATAGGGCGTATCAGGCCGGTTTTAAGAGCAGTCATAAAAAATGGGTGGGAATGGCTGCCCACATATCCCCACCTCTGGAGCGTGGTTTGGTAAATAAAATAGAGACCAAATGTCTCATTCATTGTCTGTGTCTGGAGACCTGTGGATCTCCAAGGCGTTAGTCTGTACTAAGGATTGGACACTGACCTGAGCAGGCGAACCTGCAACATTGTGTGTACATTTTACTTTGTGCTTCCACTTTGTGCCGGAAAAGGCTGTTTTTGTTTATGCTGTCTGAATAAACCAGTTTGGATTTCAATGAAAATGCTTCCTGTGTCTACCTCAACCGCAGACGAGTGAGTATTAAACCCTACAATTGGTGCTAGAAGCACAGTCACAAATCCCAAGGGGCAGTGTGACTGCTACAGGAAACCGTTTAAGTCTTGGGTGAAGGCCGTCAGCCAGTAGGGGACGTCTGGCATCATGGAGGAGCTGATAAAGCAACTGGTGCAGGCTAATCTCCGGCAGCATCAACAGCAGTAGTGGCAGCAACAGCAGTACAAGCAGCAGATAAACCTCCTAGCCGAGTTAACCCATGGCAGTTCAATCGCCCCACCCCCAAGTCCAAGTGATGACTCACTTGCCAGGAAGACGTTAAGAAGAGCCTTGCAAAAGATGATCCCGGGTGATGAGGACGAGGCGTTCCTGACAATCTTTGAGAGGGTGGCGGAGCGAGAGATATTGCCTCCAGAGCAGTGGGCGGAGGTTCTGGCACCATATTTAACAGGGCAACAGCAGAAGGCCTATTATGACTTTGCCTTGCAAGATGCAAAAGAGTACACCAAGTTGAAGACTGAGATTTTGGCGTGCTTAGGAGTGACTCTGACTGACATGATGCGGGTGTACCACTGGGCCTATTGCAGTGACAAATCTTCCCGGTCCCGAATGTTTTACCTCCTACACTTGGTCCAAAAGTGGTTGCAACCGGAATCTTCCTCTCCAGCACAGATAGTGGCGAGGATTGTGATGGACAGGTTCATACACTCCCTTCCAAGGCTGGTGCAATCCTGGGTTGCCCAGGGAGATCCCCATAAAGCCAATGACTTTGTGAGGTTGGTAGAAAGGTGCCAGGCGGTCAAGAGTGCTTTGGGGAAGTAAGGGGTGGGAGCATCTCCATACTGTGGTTCCCAACAGGGGGGATGGACACCCAAAAGAGGGGAAATAGAACCACATCTGGGGGGCGTCCTAGAGTTCAGGAGGGGTCTGAGTTGCTACCAAAGGCCCCATCCAATAACTTAATTTGTTGGCGATGTCACACCCCGGGTCTAATAGTGGCCTGTTGCCCTATGACCAACGAGCCAGTAGACTGCAGCACATTACGACGCTACTTTGCATATCCTGCCTGCAGTGCTGTCTCTCCACGAGGCGTGGGACCGCAGGCATGCCCCGTGTCAGTGAATGGAGCGCAAATGACTGGTCTGTTCGATTCTGGGAGTTTGGTAACCCTAGTAGGGCCATAATTCCTCATAGTCTGATTCTGCAGAAAAAAGTGGACATCTACTGTATCCATCGAGATGCTAAGGACTACCCTGTGGTCCTAGTGGTCATAGGCACAAACTGTAGCACCGAGTCCCATGAGGTGGGCGTAGTCAAGGACCTGTTGCACCCTGTTATAATAGGGCAGGACTTTGCCTTGTTTTGGGACTTGTGGGAGAAAGGGAGGAAGCCGGGTTGCCCAGACCACAACCAGGTTGCTCCTAAAAAAACCTCGTCGCAGGCCGCAACTGACAGTTTTCCCTTTCATGTGCTTGTTGGGGGTGAGGATGAGGCAGCATCCCTGAGCTGGAGGTGGGGAAACTTTGGAAACGCCCAGCTCAGGGACTGAACTCTAAAAGATGTGTTTAATAATGTCACTGTTCTTAATGGTGTTGCTCAAGAGTCTATGGCTGATACCTGATATCCGTACTGTGCTGGAATTGGGGAGTTAATATGACAGGTCACGAAGCTCAGAAGAGAGGTAATCGATCAGTTACTAGTGCCAGGGCCGTACAGATGCAGGGTGTTAGATATGGCCAATGCACATGTCTTAGGTGGTCATCTGGAGGTAGAAAAAACCCAGGAAAGAATCTTCCAGAAGGTCTACTGGCCCAGTTGTCACCGAGAGATTGTGAATTACTGTAGGTCCTGTCACACCTATCAGCTGACCTCCCCTGTGGCTCACTTCCGTAGCCCTTTAGTGCCACTACCTGTCATTGAGGTCCCAATCGATCGCATCACCATGGATCTAGTGGGACCCCTGGTCAAGTCCGCCAGAGCACATCAGTATATCTTGGTGGTACTGGACAACGCTACATGTTACCCGGAGGCTGTACCACCACGAAACTCCTCTGCCAAGTGCATAGTCCAGGAGCTAGTCCACATCTTTTCTAGAATGGGGTTACCTAAGGAGATCCTAACGGACCAAGGGACCCCATTTATGTCAAGGGGGATGAGGGAGTTGTGAAAAATCCTGCAAATCACACAACTCAGGACCTCAGTCTACCACCCCCAGACAGACGGCTTAGTGGAGAGGTTTAATATAACCTTGAAGGCCATGTTGAAGAAGGTCGTAGAGAAAGACGGCCGGGACTGGGACTGTCTACTGCCGCACCTTCTGTTTTCTATTAGAGAAGTCCCACAGGCCTCTACTGGCTTCTCCCCATTTGAGCTGTTATATAGCTGACAGCCCCTTGGACTCCTGGATGTAGCAAAGGAGGGTCTACACCCTACAGGATTGTAATGGAACATGTGGCCCAGATGCAAGAGAGGATTGCTGAGGTGATGCCTATTGTGAAAGAGCACCTCCTAAAGCACAAGAG
This sequence comes from Phyllobates terribilis, assembly GCF_046119375.1. Lineage (NCBI taxonomy): Eukaryota > Metazoa > Chordata > Amphibia > Anura > Dendrobatidae > Phyllobates > Phyllobates terribilis. Next base: position 601,389,669 of record NW_027362762.1, read on the forward strand.
GCACAGTCAAGGGTGTACTAAAGATCGGCGAGGGTGAGACACTTCCACCTTGGCAATTGGGTACTAGTGCCTACGGTGGAGAGCAAATTCCTGACCAAGTGGCAGGGCCCCTATGAAGTTCTTGAAAAGCTTGGCAATGTCAACTATAGAGTCCACTAACCAGGGAAAAGGAAGCCCTACCAGGTGTACCACGTCAACCTGATCAAGCCATGGCGACATAGGGAGTTTGTGGAAGCTCCTGTTTGGTGGCGAAGACCAAAGCCCACGTGGAGGAAGTCAAGCTGGCAAAGTTGCTGTCACATGCCCAGAAGCCACAGTGCCGAGAGTTGCTACAGCGGAACTGAGACCTGTTCTCAGAACTACCAGGGTGTACTCGGATCATAGAGCATGAGTTTCTTCCGGGTCATCCTGTCCAAGTAAATATGAAGCCGTATCGGATTCCTGAAGCCCACCGAGAGGTGATTGCAAAAGAGGTGAAGCGGATGCTGAGCATGGGAGTCATTGAGGAGTCCAGGAGTGGCTGGTCCAGTCCCAAAGTCTTAGTGCCAAAACCAGATAGAGAATGTCAGTTTTGCAATGACTATAGGAAACTCAACAAAGTCTTGAAGTTTAACACCTACCCAATGCCCAGTGTAGATGAACTGTTTGAAAGATTGGGGCCAGCCAGGTATATTATCACCCTTGACCTCGCTAAAGGAATTGGCAAATACCCATGTCCCAAGATGCCAAGGAGAAGACGGTCTTCTCAACGCCAGATGGTTGATTCTACTTCACAAGGATGTCGTTTGGGTTGCTAGAAGCCCTGGCTACCTTCCAGAGGACCATGGACTTGATTCTAGCTCCCCACAAGAAGTATGCAGCAGCCTACTTGGATGACATTGTGATCTATAGCCAGGATTGTGGAAGCCATCTGAGCAAAGTCCAGGCGATACTTGATTCTTTAAAGAAGGCAGGGTTTTCTATAAACCTGAAGAAATGTGCCATGGGCATTGAAGAAACCAAATACTTGGGTTATGTCGTAGGGAGAGGTGAAATAAAGCCCCAAATAAAGTCGACGTGATCAAGAGTTGGCCACAACCCCTCTCAGGGAAACAGGTCAAAGCGTTCCTAGGCATCGTGGGCTATTACCGCCGGTTCATCCCTAACTTCGTCATGATAGCGGCCCCTTTGACAGACCTCCTTACAGGGACAAAGTCGGTTATGGCTAAGTAATCTCCAGAAGCTGAGACTGCCTTCGCGGAACTGAAGGTAGCTCTGTGTAAACAGACAGTTATGGTGGCACCGGATTTCTCAAATAAGTTTGTGGTCCAGACAGACATGTCAGATGTCGGGCTGGGTGCTGTCCTATCACAGGAAGTGAATGGGGAAGAGCATCCCATAATGTATTTAAGTCAGAATGTGACATCCTGTGGGAAGAATTACTCCATTGTGGAAAAGGCCATCAAGTGGGTGTTGGACACTTCAAGATACTACCTCTTAGGCAGGAAGTTCAGGCTAGTGTCAGACCATGCCGCACTAAGGTGGATGAGGGACAAGAAGGGGAACGATGCCGGAGTGACCAGATGGTCCCTAGCCCTTCAGGATTTTAGCTTCCATGCAGAGCATAGGCCCGGGAAACTGCATGGCAATGCTGATGCACTGTCGAGGGTCCACTGCTGTCGGGGTGGTGACTCTGCACCGTATGCCCCCTCTACTCCAGACTCATACACAGGTATATAGACTATTCTATACCCGCCTATATTGGTTTATTATTATGGAATAGTTTATACGTTAGGAGCTATTTCCATCATTGCCCCTCTCTTGCATCCTGTGGTTCTTTTGCACAATATTTATTTACACCCTGATAGAGGTAGTACATATGTTTTCCCCATATCTAATACATATAGTCTGTATTGATATACACCTGGTTTCTTATTGTTTTATTTATATGTGTATTATATATATATATATATATATATATATATATATGTATATATATATACACATATACATAATGGGTATGGAAAGTATTCAGACCCCTTGTGATCCTCCTTGAGATGGTTCTACTCCTTCATTGGAGTCCAGCTGTGTTTAATTAAACTGATAGGACTTGATTTGGAAAGGCACACACCTGTCTGTATAAAGGCCCCGTCACACTAAGCGATGCAACAGCGATCCCGACAACGTTACGACCTGTCAGGGATCGTTGCTGCATCGCTAATACATCGCTGGTGAGCTGTCAAACAGGCAGGCTCACCAGCGATCAGGGGAGCAGCGATATCGTGGAAAGAATCGTTCCACGATGTCCTGCTCCCGTCACCAGCCTGCTGCTTAAGCAGGAGCAGGCTGGTAACTATGGTAAACATCGGGTTACTAAGTGCGCGTGTGCCCCTAGTAACCAGCTGTTTACCATGGATACCACTCTGCTACGGTGCGCGGGAGCCTCCGCGCACCGTAGCAGAGTGGTATCCATGGTAAACAGCGGGTTACTAAGTGCGCGCGTGCCCCTAGTAACCCGATATTTACCATGGTTACCAGCCAGATCTTTGGTCCCGCTGGTCACACACAGCGATGTGTGCTGGCCAGCGGGAGGCCAACGACCAAAAAATGGTCCAGGACACTTTGCAGCGATCAGCGACCTCACAGCAGGGGCCTGATCGTTGCAAAGTGTCACACATAGCGACATCGCTGGTGAGGTCGCTGGTGAGTCACCAAAACCGTGACACAGCAGCGATCTCGCTAGTGATATCACTATGTGAGACGGGGGCTTAAGACCTCACAGCTCACAATGCATGTCAGACCAAATGAAAACCATGAGCTCAAAGAAACTGCCCAAGTAGCTCAGAGACAGAATTGTGGCAAGGCACAGATCTGGCCAAGGTTACAAAATAATTTCTGCATTACTCAAGGTTCCTAAGAGCACAGTGGCCTCCATAATCCTTAAATGGAAGAAGTTTGGGACCACCAGAAGTCTTCCTAGACCTGGCCATCCAGTCAAACAAAGCAATCGTGGGAGAATATCCATGGTGAGAGAGGTAAAGAAGAACCCCAAAATCACTGTGACTAAGCTCCAGAGATGCAGTAGGGAGATGGGAGAAAGTTCCACAAAGTCAACTATCACTGCAGCCCTCCACCAGTCAGGCCTTTATGGCAGAGTGGCCCGACGGAATCCTCTCCTCAGTGCAAGACAAATGAAAGTCCGCATAGAGTTTGCTCAAAAACACATGAAGGACTCCCAGACTATGAGAAATAAGATTCTCTGGTCTGATGAGATGAAGATAGATCTTTTTGATGATAATTCTAAGCGGTATGTGTGGAGAAAACCAGGCACTGCTCATCACCTACCCAATACAATCCCAACAGTGAAACATGGTGGTGGCAGCATCATGCTATGGGGGTGTTTTTCAGCTACAGGGACATGACGACTGGTTGCAATTGAAGGAAACATGAATGCGGCCAAGTACAGAGATATCCTGAGTGAAAACCTCTTCCAGAGTGCTCTGGACCTCAGACTTGGCCGAAGGTTCACCTTCGAACAAGACAATGACCCTAAGCACACAGCTATAATGACAAAGGAGTGGCCTCACAACAACTCTGTGACCATTCTTGACTGGTCCAGCCAGAGCCCTGACCTAAACCTAATTGAGCATCTCTGGAGAGACCTGAAAATGGCTGTCCACCAACGTTCACCATCCAACCTGTCGGAACTGGACAGGAACTGCAAGGAAGAATGGCAGAGGATCCCCAAATCCAGGTGTGAAAAACTTGTTGCTTCATACCCAAGAAGACTCATGGCTGTACTAATTCAAAAGTGTGCTTCTACTCAATACCGAGCAAGGGGGCTGAATATTTATGACCATGTGATATTTCAGTTTTTCTTTTTTAATAAATTTGCAAAAATTTCTAGATTTCTGTTTTTTTTCCTGTCAAGATAGGATGCAAAGTGTACTTTAATGAGAAAAAAAATGAACTTTTTAGAATTTATAAAATGGCTGCAATGAAACAAAGAGTGAAAAATTTAAAGGGGTCTGAATACTTTCTGTACCCACTGTATGTATATATATGTATTCTGGTGGCAATGGTATATATTCCATTGATTTGTACTGTACATTTGCATGTGGGAAACACATGTTGTTCAGAGCTTTCTCCTGGTTGCTTTGTTCCCACCCCTATTCGTATTTTAGCTTGATCCATTAAAATTTGTTATATTTTAGCATACTCTGGTCTTCTTTTTGGTTCTATATCATTGGTTTTCTGTGTTTTAGTTACCGATTGGTCTATACAGTCCTTTTTAAACATGCACCCTGACTAGGTAGTGTATGTATGTATGTATATATACATGTGTGTGTGTATATATATATATATATATATATATATATATATAATATATATACATACATGCATGCATGCATACATACATACATACATACATACATACATACACACACACAGTGTTATACTTAATACATTTCCTTCTCAGAACTGATTATTCTTCTTCTAATCTTCATGTGTATCGTCATTTTCGAATTTTGAGTTTTTTTGCTTATTGATAGCCAAGCCCGCCAGCTTTGGGCAGAGGAGGGTATGTAAGATGGCCACCGGACAGGTCCTCGAGGTTGTTAACTTCGGTGATGTAAACCCAGAAAAGCATGCTCCAGCACATATAGTACTGAAAGGGTTAATAGGACGTATGAGGGCCGCTTTTATGAGCAGTCATAAGAGATTGGTGGGAATGGCTGCTCACATATCCCCACCCCGGGGGCGTGGTTTGGTAAATAAAATGGAGACCAATTGTCTCATTCTGTGTCTGGAGATATGTGGATCTCCAGGATGCTGGTCTGTGCTAAACACCTAAGGATTTGAAACTGACCTGAGCGGTCGAACCCGCAACATTGTATGGACATTTTACTTTGTATTTCCACTTTGTGCCGGAAAAGGGTGTTTTAGTTTTGCTACCTGAGCAGTTTATGCTGTCTGAATAAACTAGCCTGGATTTCAATGAAAATGCTTCCTGTGCCTACCTCAGCCGCAGCCGAGTGAGTACCAAACCGTACAATAGCTATACAATATTAGTGTCTGCTATACAAGGAGTAATGCTGCATTCAGGATAAATTGTTTAATAAATTGTGCAGTCTAAATATTAGGGCTGAAGTAACATTTTAGCTGAATGGAATTTGACTAAATGGAATTATTAATTTTTTTTTCTTATATTTTCATTAATGCAAAGCACCTCAAGGAATAGCAAACTTCTTGTATGCTTTGAAACCTCCATTCTTTAAATTGGGGTGTTTTTTAGGGGGTTACAATAAAAGGCCCTTCAAAGTCACTTCAAAAGTGAATAGGTCCATAAAAGTGCAGTTTATTTTAAATTTCCTTGGAAATATGAAAAATTGCTGCTAAAATTGTAACCCCTTCATGACCTTTGACATACCTATACGTCCTGATCGGGAAGGGATTCCCAACCACTGACATACAGTAACATCATGACGATTGTGCCGGGCCCAGGGGCTGTGCCCTCACCATCATCGTCGGGAGCTTGGCTTAAGTGATAGCAGAGCCTCGGCTGTCACTGTCAGGAGCATTGCCCTCACCATTCCCAGCTTTTTAACCCCTTAAATGTCATTATCAATAGAAATAACAGCATTTAGAAGGCTTGAGGAGGGAGAGGGCTCCCTCTCCTACGTGATCTGCATCGGGTGCCATCATACACTGGGAGATCCCCTGAGGTGCCATAACAGCCTGAGGACCCCATTTTTCAAAGTACACCTCTCAGTGAACTCATCTAGGGGTGCAATGATCATATTAACACCATGGGTGTGTCACAGAATTTTATACCATTGGGCAGTGAAGAAAAAATAATTACATTTTTATCTCAAATATTTTGTTTAGCCCCAGATTTTACATTTTAAATGGGGTTAATGGATACAACTGGCCCCTAAAATGTGGCCCACAATTTCTGCTGAATGTGGCAATACCTCATATGTGACTGTACAGTACTGCTTAGCCACACGGCGACACTCGGGAAGGACGGAGCGCTATTTGACTGCTGGAGTATAGGTTTTCCTAGAATAGTTTGCGGACTCCATATACAGAGACCCTAAATGCTAAAAGAGCAGAATACCCCCCCTCAAGTGACCCCATTTTGTAAGTTATACCCCTGCCAAACATGTGGATGGTAAATCTGATGTAGGCACACACTGGAGCTCTGGAGGGCGGGGGTGGGGGGTAGCATTAAAATTTCGGAGCACAGAATTTGCTATATTTCTTTTGGGGGCGAGGAGTTATTTCACTTTTCCAGTGCCCTTGTGCTACCAGTAACGTGGAAGCACCCTATATTTACATTGACAGATGAAACCAGGGGAGGAGTCCTGAGGAGATAATTTGCATATTCCCACTGCATTTTGGGATAAGTGAAGAGTCTCCGCGAGCTCAAAGAACACTGGATTTTGGCCGTTGGAGCTGAAAGGAGGACATCGGTAAACCGAATTTTGGAGTGTATTTCACTGTTTTCATAACACATTAACAATAAGAACATGGAAGAGTCCAGGAGCCATTTGGTGAGCTGCATATCCTGATACATGTTCACATACTTGCCAGGGAAAAGCCAAACTTCACATGCCAGAAATGCAAGCTTGTGTCCCTGTTGGAGGAAAAGTGCCAGTTTCCAGTGCCCTTGTGCTACCAGTAACGTGGAAGCACCCTATATTTACATTGACAGATGAAACCAGGGGAGGAGTCCTGAGGAGATAATTTGCATATTCCCACTGCATTTTGGGATAAGTGAAGAGTCTCCGCGAGCTCAAAGAACACTGGATTTTGGCCGTTGGAGCTGAAAGGAGGACATCGGTAAACCGAATTTTGGAGCGTATTTCACTGTTTTCATAACACATTAACAATAAGAACATGGAAGAGTCCAGGAGCCATTTGGTGAGCTGCATATCCTGATACATGTTCACATACTTGCCAGGGAAAAGCCAAACTTCACATGCCAGAAATGCAAGCTTGTGTCCCTGTTGGAGGAAAAGTTGCGAAATCTAGAAGAGAGGTTAACTACCTTGAAAATCATTAAGGAAGGTGAAGAGTTCTTAGACAGAGGATAATTATCCCTTCATGATACAGGAAGAGAAGAAATTCGAACTGCACCTGATGAAACAGAGGAATGGAAGCATGTGACCCAGAGAAGCAGGAGTATCGAGAGGCAGTCAGCACCCATACTGCTCAGGAACCAGTACCAGGCTCTCACACAGGAGAACCATGAAGAAATACAGCAAGATAAGACTTTGCCCACAATGAATAACCTTGTAAGCCCTCAGAATCCTCCTGGATAGAGAAAGAAAATGTTGTGAAGGAAAAACGGAGAGTGGTGGTCATGGGGGATTCCCTGTTGAGAGGAACAGAGGCTGCTATCTGCAGACCAGACATAACCTCAAGAGAAATGTGCTGTCTTCCAGGAGCAAAAATTAAAGATGTGTCTGACAGGATATCAAGACTTTTCAGACCTACAGATCACTACCCATTCCTGCTAATACATGTGGGGACAAATGACCCTGCAAGAAAGGACCTGGAAACCATCTGCAGTGACTTTGAAGACTTAGGCAAGAAAGTGAAAGAATTGGGAGCGCAGGTGGTCTTCTCATCCATCCTCCCAGTGGATGGCCATGGAACAATGAGGTGGAATAAGATTCTACAGGTGAACAACTGGCTACGTCGATGGTGCTGTCAACAAGGATTTGGATTTCTGGATCACGGAATGAATTATCTATATGATGGACTACTTGCTAGAGATGGGGTGCCCCTTACGAAGACTGGAAAACATGTATTTGGAAGTCGCCTTGCTACACTCATCAGGAGAGCTTTAAACTAGATCAATGTGGGAAGGGAAGCAAAAGGCCAGAAAAAGCCATACAGCTGACAAATACTATTGAGATTTCTGCTATTGGAAGCGGAAAGGAAGAACAAAGACAAAAAAATCTAAGTAATAAAAATATGGGAGGAAGAGAAACCAATCACAAACTAAAATGTTTTTATACAATTGCACAAAGCATGGGCAACAAACAAGGAGAATTGGAACTACTAACGCAGGAAAAGAAATATGATGTCATTGGAATCACTGAAACTTGGTGGGACGATACACATGATTGGAATACAAGGCTAAAAGGATACAACTTATTTGCAAGAAGCAGACTTGATAAACGAGGAGGAGGTGTCGCATTGTATGTTAGAAAAGAGTATATCTGCAGAGAGATTGAAGCAGAGACTGGGAGTTCTGTGGAAAGTGTTTGGGTAAGAATACAAGGAGAGAACAACGGAAAGGACACCATTGTAGGCATTTACTACAGGCCACCTGGGCAAGCTGAAGATATGGATGAACTCTTTATGTATCAAATGACCAAGTTCTCCAAAAAATATGACGTAGTGGTCATGGGAGATTTCAACTATCCATACATTTGTTGGGAATCTCTCTCAAGTAAAACTAACAGGTCAAGCAAATTCTTATCCTCTCTTGCTGACAACTTTATCTTCCAAAAGGTAGGGGAGAAAACAAGGGGATCTGCTACTTTGGATCTAATCCTTATAAACAGGGAGGAAATGGTTGAGGAGATAAAAGTGGCTGGGACCCTAGGAAGCAGCGATCATGCTATTATAGAATTTTGGATAACTAGAGGAGGAAGACATGTGAAGACTCAAACTTCAAGGTTAGATTTTAAATAGGCAGATTTTAAGAGACTCAGAAAGAGAATAGGAGGGATCCAATGGCTGGATGTCCTTAAGGACAATAATGTCCAGGAAGGATGGGAAATTTTTAAAAATGAGATTCTCAAAGCACAATCGTTAACAATCCCGAAAAGTAGGAAGAATGGGAAGCATTTAAGGAAACCAGGATGGATGAACACAGAACTTAAACACATGCTAAAAAGAAAGAAAGAAATGTTTATCAAATGCAAAGAAGGAGTCATATCTAAAGAAGATTATAATGCAGTCTGCAGATCCTGCAGGGCACGTATCAGGTCAGCTAAAGCTGACAATGAATTAAGGCTTGCAAGAGATGTCAAAAGCAATAAAAAAGGATTTTGGGGGTATGTCAAAAGTAAAAGAAAAGTCAATGATGCTATAGGATTTTTACAGGATGAAAATGGTGAAATGGTAAGAAAGGATGTTGAGAAGGCCGAACTTTTTAATTCCTATTTTGCATCTGTTTTCTCTCAGAAAGAAAATGGAACATCAACTGATCTTCACTGTCCTATTAAAGGAATTGAAGAATCCAGGTTATCTGTAAACAGAAAGATTGTGAGGGAATATTTAGCTAACATAAATGAGTTCAAGTCTCCAGGTCCAGATGAATTAAACCCCAGAGTACTGAAGGAGATCGTAGAAGAAATTTTAGAACAACTCTCCATAATCTTTGAAAATTCTTGGAGAACAGGAGAAGTCCCAGAAGACTGGAGAAGAGCAAATGTTGTTCCTATCTTCAAAAAGGGGAAGAAAGTGGACCCAGGGAACTATAGGCCGGTGAGTCTGACTGCTATACCAGGAAAGATCTTTGAACAAATTATTAAACAACATGTATCTATGTACCTGGATAAGAATGAAGTGATTAACCAGAGTCAGCATGGGTTTGTAACTAACAAATCAAGTCAGACTAACTTAATTTCCTTCTATGACAGAATCACTGACTGGGTGGATCAGGGAAATTGTTAAGGGGACGGTTGCAAACAACTTTTATTCAATAATGGAAAGCAACCTTACACAGGGTCCGCGATGCAGCCTGGTGGACTGCGGCCAAACACCTTCCGGGTGATAAGGTAAAACAACCAACTTAAATAACAATCCCTTCCGTGTTACTGCACACCGGAACGGGAATAGGGATTCGCACTATCTCCGTTAACAGCACGAGAGATATGCGATAAATAATATATCTGTAGCCCTGTTAACTGCACAGGGACTACACAGCAGACGCTAGGATGCGTGTGTGACTCACGTCGGCGAATATGTGCTCCCAGCCGGCGTGCTACCGCACTGAGGAGTATCTCTCCACGTGGCTTACAGGCGGTGCTGGGAATAGGGTGACTGCAGACTGCTCGGGGTGTATGGCGACCCCTTTGTCGGAGCCAGATTGTCAGATGAAGCTACCTGCCTATTTCATCTAAGCCTGCCTATTTCCACTAAACCTGCCTGCCAGAAACTAAAGCACACGTGGAGCCCAAAAGACCAAGCGTCCACACAACACCATCACAGCTCAATGATCAGAGCGCGCCGCCATGTTTGTGGGCGGGCTATTTAAAGATTAAGCCCTGCCCACCGTCGCACTATTGGTGACGTCACCCGCAACCAATCAGGCGGCGCCAGGTCACCGGATCAGCTGACTCCCAAACCACCAATCACGGTCCACCATGTCACAGGCATGCTCAGTGCAGAGAATCCTGGACTTAAGCTTTAGCAGCCCTGTTTCCCTCCGCAACCTATCCTTCATGTTGCTAGGAACAAAGACCCAAGAGACAACCTGTACATCTCGTGCACCAGCTAGGCGTTGGGACTGATGATGATGTTGAGCAGCATCATCCCTGGCTGGACTGGAATGGGAGACTACAGAATCCACTGATGGTTCTGAACCCATTTCAAATCCAGCAAACACCCGATGCCTAACAGAAATGGCGTAGATATAGTATATCTTGACTTCAGCAAAGTATTTGACAAAGTATCTCACACCATCCTTATTGAAAAAATGACCAAGTATTGAAAGGACAAGGCAACTGTTAGGTGGATTCATAACTGGCTTAGTGATTGGACTCAACGGGTGGTTGTAAATGGCTTCACATCCAGCTGGATGAATGTCTGAAGTGGGGTACCACGGGGCTCTGTCCTGGGACCTGTATTGTTCAACATCTTTATCAATGATTTAGATGAAGGAATTGAGGGTAAACTGATTAAATTTGCTGATGACACAAAGCTAGGAGGGATAGCTAACACAAGAGAAGAGAGAGGATTCAAAAAGACCTAAATAAACTGGAGCAGTGGGCAGCAAGTAACAGAATGTTTTTTAACAGGGAAAAATTCAAAGTACTACATCTGGGCAATAAAAATGAAAAAAGCATGTACAAAATGGGAGGAATAGAGCTAAGCAACAGTACATGTGAAAAATACTTAGTTATACTAATAGATCATAGACTGAACATGAGTAAACAGTGTGATGCAGCAGCTAAAAAAGACAAATACAATTCTGGGATGTTTTAACAGAAGCATACAATCTAGATCATGTGAAGTCATTATCGGACTTTACTCCTCCTTGTTCAGACCTCATCTGGAATACTGTGTCCAGTTTTGGGCACCACATTTTAAAAAAGACATCGACAAACTGGAGCAAGTTCAGAGAAGAGCGACCAGAATGGTGACCGGTCTGCAACCATGTCCTATGAGGAACGGTTGCAGGATTTGGGAATGTTTAGCTTGCAAAAAAGAAGACTGAGAGGAGACTTAATAGCTGTCTACAAATATGTCAAGGGCTGTCACATTGTAGAAGGATCATCTTTATTCTCATTTGCACAAGGAAAGACTAGAAGCAATGGGATGAAACTGAATGGGAGGAGACACAGATTAGATATTAGAAAAAACTTTTTGACAGTTAGGATGATCAACGAGTGGAACAGGCTGCCATGAGAGGTGGTGAGTTCTCCTTCAATGGACGTCTTCAAGCAGAGGCTGGACAGATATCTGTCTGAGATGATTTAGTGAATCCTGTTTTGAGCTGAGGGTTGGACCAGATGAGCCAGGAGGTCCCTTCCAACTCTACAATTGTATGATTCTATGAATCTGAGTATTTTGTTTGTTTTATAGATAGATTTGAAGCTTTTATTGGGAACATTTTACATAACATTTTGGATCATATTTATCCGGTGCTCTATGCTGAGCACTTATTTTGAAGTTTCCATTGAAATCTCTGGGTGACGTGATTCAGGTGACACCCCCCAGTGGATCCATTCATTATAATGAGGCAGCAGAGTTACTCTTCTGGGCTCCATCTTACCTCTGTTCAGCGTTGTCCTACTTTTCAGAGGTGTACAAAACTGCGGCCGATCGCGCATTTATGCACACCTAAAAAGACGGACAATACCGACTCACAGGCCAGACGGCATCCAGTGTTGCCATCTGCCTTGTTTTAGGGAATCGTCCTCTGGGACAGTCATGTAAGGGCTTGTTTTTTGCGGGACGATTTGACGTTTTTATTGGTACCATTTTTGGTCACATGTCATTTTTTGATTGCTTTCTATTCTAAATTTGGGGAGGGAAAATAAACAAAAACTGGCAATTCAGGAATTGTGTTTTTTTTTTTTTTTTTTTATGCCGTTCCGCGTGTGGTAAAATTGATAAGGCAGAGTTATTCTTCAGCTCTGTACGTTTACAGCGGTACCACATTAATAGCGTTTTTATACAAAAAATATATATATATTTTGCATCGCTTTATTCTGAGAGCTATAATTTTTTTATCTTTCCACTGATGGGGCTGTATGGCGGCTTGTTTCTTGTGGGACAAGATGACGTTTTCAGCGGTACTAATTTTATATATATTTGTTTTTTTTATCGTGTTTCATTCCCCTTTTTTTTCCCAGTGGCATGGTGATAAAGCATCGTTAGCCTCGTTTTTTTAAGTTTTTTTTGTGCGGCGTTCACTGAATGGGTTAACTAGTGTGACACTTTTATAGGTCGGGTTGTTCCAGACTCGGCAATACCAAATATGTGTACTTTTTTTTATTTTATTTATTTTTTACATAAAAATGTGTATTTATTAGTGAATATTTTTTTAAAATTATTATTATTTATTTAATTTTTTTACATATTTTTACACATTTTTTGCCATTTATTTTTTACTTTTTACTTAGTCCCTTTATGGGACCTTCACTTGTTTCTCTTTGATCACAGATATAATGTATTGCAATGTACTAGATTGCAGTGCATTCATTATACCTTTAGTGAAAGCTCCTGAGCCCATGCTGTGAGCATGGTTTCAGCAGCTTTCCGTAGCTTGGTGACCCGGGGGTCGTCATGACGACCCCTGGTCACCATGGCAATGATTGGGCCCCACGACATCGCAGGGCCACCGATCTGTCAGCGGATTTAACAGCCAGGGGTGGTGCTGACACGGCTACTAGCTGTTTAGTGCCGGAGCTCAGCCACTGGCGGTGCTGAACTCCGGCACTGATCGGGCTGGAGACGCTGATATTTCAGCATCTTCTGCACGATCATGCTGAGATCGGTCAGTCAGATTGACTGACCGATCGCAGCGATCTAGGTGTGCGGACCGACCATATGGCTCCCTGCACCCCATCTTGTGCTGCTCAGCTGTCACAGATAGCTGTCCGCACTTATCTGTCACTGCGTGTTTACACGCTGTGACAGTTTAAAGCCATAACGGACACTGCACGGCAAGGAGCATTAACTTACACCTGCTCATGCCGTGCAGTGTCCGTCATTGGGCGTTATGGGGTTAATACCGCTGTCAAGTGTGATGGTGACATGTAACAGACTTTAACATAATGGCCATCAGTTCTAATGAACATGGGGCCACCGTGCAGTATGAATGCACATTGACGAAGGGTTACCTTGACTGCCGGATGACCACTTTAAAAAAATATATATATGGCTCTCAGAATATGGTGACAAAAGCCAAATTGTTTTTGTAAATGTTTTTATTTTATTTTTAATTAGTAAATCATGAATAGAAATATATAGATTTGGGATCCCGTAACCATACTGACCCATAGAGCAAAGGTAACAGATCACCACCTGATTACCACAAAGTAAGCGGCGCTAGTACAAAACCTTGAAAAAGAAAATGTGGAATTACAGTTTTTCTCCTCACCGTTTCCACTTATTTCATAGAATAAGTTGTGTTCTGCAAAAAACAAGCCCTCTTGCGGCTATGTCGAAATATTACAAAGGTTATGATTCTTGTTACAAGGAGAGGAAAAACTAAGTTACAATATCCTGGGGAAAAGCTCTGTGTCTGCCTCCTGAAAACCTCCAGCTCAGGGTTTGTTACCCGACCGACGACATGTTTAACAGATTCCTTTGACTAAACCACCCTTCACATGTCCATATAATACCGGTACTGGAAAAATGGTACCGGTGTCATAAGTATTTTGGATCAGTGTGTCATCCGTGTGCCATCAGTGTTCCATCCGTGTGCAATTCATTTTTTTTCCACCATGACTTAAATATCAATTCCAAAGCTTCTCCTATACTTTGCAGTGTTAAACATGTACAGCACACGGTTGTCACAAGGATGTTTCACACGGAGCCCGAAATGTGTATTGGCCCTTGTAATCCATGCGGACGGGTCTCATGCAAAGATCTCCATAGATTATGATAGGTATGTGTGCATACGTGTCTTCAGTGCATGTGAAAGCGAATGCCACACGTGCTGAAAACATGTACATGTGAAGGAAGCTTTACACACTGTGTGAACAAGTATGAAAAGTCACCTCTTAATCATTGAATTAAGGTTTTCTCTTTTGGTTCATTGCCATGGGTATAAAATCCAGCATCTAAGCATGTAGTCTGCCTGTGCGAACAGTTGTGATAAAATGGCTCGTTCTAAAGAGCTCCCTGAATTCAGCATCTTGCTGTCATATGTTGTCACAAGTCAGTTCATGAAAGTTCAAATAAGACATGGCTGGGTGAGTTTAGTGTGGAAGAACATGACTGACCCTTCAAGAGACCTAACCTCAACTCCATCAGATAGATACCTTTTGGATTAACCAGAGATTACAAGCCAGGTCCCCTTGTCCAACATCAGTGTCTGACCTGATAACTGCTCTTCTGGAAGAATGGACAACAAATTGCACAGAAATATCCCCCAATTTTTTTTTTTAGAGTGGAAGCTTTATTAGCTGCAAAGGGAGATCAACTCCATGTTAATGACCCTGGATTTAAAAAGGAATGTCATAAAATTTCCTCCAGGAGTAATGTGTATGTGTCCCAATAATTTTATCCCTACAGTGTGTAATAGGTTCTGCTTCTTCCATGGTGAGAGGTGGAGACTGCTTCTCTGATGATGTGTAAATCTGGAGGTGAATGAGAATCATAATCAGTTTTGTTATATATTTTAGGAAGGAAGTCCCGAATAAGAGGCTTAAAGCGCCCAATAATTGAAGACAGTGAGGATGAGGAGGTGCAGCCAACGTAAGCACTAAATACGACTATCATTCGTTACATTGTATTGTAAGGCTATGTTCACATGTCTGGTAGTTATACCTGTTTTTGGATTTGTTAGGGGTGATAAAAAATGAAAAGATACAATGCAAAATTAGTTCATTCAAATAAGGACGGGAATGTCTTAAATTGTTTTCTTTTTTACTGCAATCTGTTTTTTAGCAGGATCATGTGCCGATTTGCCATGAGCGTTACCCGTTGGCCATCGCTCATAGCAGATGATCATTTTAACCATGTGTAGCACAAGTGATCGGATGAAAGCACCTTCAAGTCTTCTAAGGAAACTATTAAGGCCAGAAAAAAGTAAAAAAAAAAATGTTGTTTTTTTTAAAAATATAAACGTTCAAATCACCCCCCTTTTGCCCCATTCAAAATAAATGAATAATAAAACTAAAATATACATATATTGCTGCATTCTGAATCGCCCGATCTATCAAGATATAAAAAGAATTAATCCAAATGGTAAACTGTGTAACGAGAAAAAAAATCAAAACACCAGAATTAAGTTTTTTTGGTCGCTGCAACATCGCAATAAAACGCAATCACAAGCGATTAAAACATTATATCTACCTAAAAATATTATCAATAAAACCTTCAGCTCAGCGTGCGAAAAATAAGCCCTCACCCAGCCCCAGATCCTGAAAAAGGGAGACGCTACGGGTCTCGGAATATGGCGCCATTATAATTTTTTTTACAAACTTTAGAATTTATTTCACCACTTTAAAAAAAATAACCTATTCATGTTTGGTATCTGCAAACTCATAATGACCTGGAGAATCATAATTGCAGGTCAGTTTTAGCATTTAGTGAACATGGTAAAAAAAAACAACAACCAAGAGACAAGTGTAGAATTATACTTTTTTTTGCAATTTTGACGCACTTTTGAATTTTTTCCTTTTTCTCCAGTACACGACATTGTAAAACCAATGATGTCGTTCAAAATTACAATTCGTCCCAGAAAAAATAAACCATCACAGGGACATATTAAAAAATAAAAAAGTTATGCCTCTGGGAAAAAGGGGAGCGAAAAACGGAAAATCCCAAGGTCGTGAAAGGGTTAAAGGACAGAAATCCTCAACTATATTGATTGTATTGATTGAACAGTACCACCACATACCACCATAGCATTACTGAATCTCTCTATACCATGTGTGGTTAATACCGTATGTAATACTGCCATATAGTTACTAAATTATACTTTTATAACATGATTTTAGAACCACCATACTGTAACTGAAAAACAGCATCATATTGTGACTTTATCACTTGGGGTCTGAGCTGTTTTGATGCCCAGCGATCAAAAAGTTATTTAATTCTAAATGCCCTCAGACTCATGAGATAGAAGTTGGCTAAACCCGGTGATTTTGGCTTGAATCGGTTAGCTTCCTAACGTCTGTGGGGACAGGCCTGATTCTAGCTTTTTTTTTTGGTGCCCAAGGCGAAAATTCAAGTGGCACCCCTCCCAGCAGTTCATGGTATACCTGCAGTGAATAAACACAATCCCATCATTGTTTTTTAGGTTTTGCTTTTAAGATATTCATTATGTGGTAAAAGTGACGTGTGAACATGATTCTCCAGGTCTTTGTGATTACAGTAATCCCAAACTTTCAGAGATTCTTATTTTTGTTAAAAAAAACAACATTTAGCTTGTGATGCTCTTTTAAGGACCTGTTAGAACAATAAAAATATATCTATGAAGCTATGTGAGGGCTGTTTTTTGCACAGTAAGTTGAAATATTTATTGCTATCAATTCAGGGTGCATACATTTGGATGGCTTTTTGCTGTAAGAGGTGTGGTGACAAAAAAAGTAGTTCTTCTATTTTTTTTTCTCTTTACTGCATATGTTAGTTCTTTTTATATTTTGATAGATCAGACTTTTAAGGATGTGGACATACCAAATTTTTTTTAATTGTTTAATTTTTTTTTAATGAGGGAAGACCGCACCAGATCCATGATCATTAAATGAATACATCACCAGAACATTCCATCAGTACATGAATGGCACCAGCATCCTCATCAGTACTTAGATACAGCACCAAAACAACCATTAATACACTAATTCATTATTAGAACCATAATCGGTAATTGAATATAGCACTGGGACCATCATTATTAATTGAATACATCGCCAGAACCACCAACTGCACATGAATACAGTGAAGAGCAAAAGAGTATCAATCTTTTGAACTTTTGACTTTCAGGCTCCATATCTCACCATCCACTACTTATTTTATTGTGAGACTACCCTCATTTTATAGACAATCATCTTGTCTATCTCATATATAAACTTGATTTGCAACTATTTGGCATATGATTAATTATGCAGATTCTTGTCATGTCACTGCACTGTTACTGTTTTGCTCCTAAAAATCTAAATACAATTTTTTATTATTTTATTAGTATTTTGTAAATCCACCTTTGGCTTTCCACACTGCCTGAATCCTTCTGGGCATGCTCTCGATCAGATTCAAACATGTCTTGACCGACATCTAATTCCGGGTCTCTTTTACATGTTCCCAGTTGGTGCATGCTCTTCGACTCGCTTGGATATGTATATAGTTTTTTATTCCATTCTACCCACAAGTGTTAAATTGGATTAAGGTCTGAGGTCTGTGGGGGCCAATCCAGCACTTCGACTTCATTGTCATTGAACCATTTATTTGCCAATCTCAACATATGCTTTGGTTCGTTGTCCTACTGGAACACTATGTTGTCCTTTTCATACCGATGGTACTCGAGTGTACAAAGTAATTCGTCTTGTAGGATACTCACATATAGCTCAGCATTGAGACCACCATCGATTCTGGTAAAGTATCCAACGCCTTTAGCTGTGAAACAACCCCATATCATCAGGCTTCCTTCACCGAACTTGACAGTTCCTTCAATTTCTCCATCCTTTAGCCCCATTTTCCTTTGTTTCTTCCAGACCCATTTTCACCCATCATAGCCTAGTCTATTGACTTTTGTCCCATAGCTCCAAACCACCCGTTTCCTATCTTCTACAGTTCACTTTTCATACCTTTTTGCAAACTTGTGTCGACGCTTCTTATGATGATATTGAAGTCGATGCTTCTTCATCTTTTTTTGAGCCACCATTCAAGACTTGTGTAACATGCGTTACACGGTGCTTGCATAGACATCTGTGATCTCACTATTACGAAACTTACAAGTCACTCCAGCCTGTGATATTGGAAGCAGACTTTGCATCCGTAAGTATGGCAAAAGAGGTGACGGGGAATGCATGATTGGAGCAGTAGGCTGGTACTCAAAAGGAGTTGGATATGCTGGAGACGTTGAAATGGTCTGGGAAGAAGCGCTCCCTGAAGGACGATACATTGCATACCGCATAGACTGCTCTTATCTAGGAGAGGCATCTGAGGTATCAGTGAGGAAGTGGTGGGTGCTGCCTTTCATGGTAATTGTAGGGTCTTGTGATGGTGTAGGTGTCTATCTGCCCTTTTTGACACCCACCTGGTTAGGTAAAATGCAATATCCAAGTAGTTGTTGGTGAATTAAGACCCATAAGAACAATGAACATTTCTTCACTCCACATTTGCAAGTACAACTCCCTCTACCTTGATGGTTTTATCATTTAAAATAGTATTTTTCTTTTTACTTTGACTCTTAACACAGACCTTGATTTGTATGTTTCTACAGAAAGAAATTCACAAGAAATGAGGAAACCCCTCCGTCGTCTTTTGTGGCTTTTGAAAGCGACGTTTTGTGAGTAATTTTGACAACATATAATAAGTATAAGTTAAACTTCACTTAAAAGCTATGTTCACACATGTTGTGTTTTTTTAGCATTTTTTGCTGCAGATTTTTATGCAAATTTTCAGCTGTGTTTTGCAGTACCCGCAAAGTCTATGAGAAACCAGAATTCTCTGTTCACACATCATGCTTTTTTGTTGTTGTGTATTTTGTGCCTTGGTTGGGTTTTTGGAAAATAGAGCATGTCACTTTCAGCATTTTTGTCAGTGTTTTTTCACCCATGGGAAATAATGGGTGGTTGTAAAGGGAAGTGTCCCAGGTTGTACATGTATATACGTATCTGCATGCTAGCCATGCTTGCAGATAAGTATACATGTATATATTGGCCCCATATCTCCCCATGTGTTTCAGTCTGTTTGCTGCTGGGGGAGGTTTCAATAGAATGTCCAGCCATGTGCTAAATCAGGTTTTGCGAGTATGGTTGGACATGAACAAAGATCTTAGCCAGTGGGCGGGGAATAATACATCATTTCCTGTGACATGAAGCTGGACACTGGCTGGACTTAAAACCCCAGAATGCACATGTGCTCGGGCCCCTTAGACTCTTGAGGATGGACATAACAACACATGGCTGAGTATCTCTCTTCCCCTGTAACTTCTTTACTTACTAGCCCTACATACCCTGTACTAACCCTCCTAGATATTGATAGATATATATAGGCAAAGTTAGTATAGTTGGGTGGGCCGATATTGCATGAGTGATTAGCAAACGTGGGTGGAAAATATGTTAGGTAATTGGAAATTGTGAATCCGTTTTGTGTACTGTGTTAGTGTGATACCTAGTAGTATATTAACTGTAGACTTTTGTGTAATAAATACCTTTTATTAGCACACGGTTTTGTCTCAGTTGGTATATAGTATAAGGCACAGATAACGTTAGTGGAAATTAATTATTAATAGTCAAGTTTGATGTTAATAGTTAATATCAGACCTCAGTAGAGGTGTAGGAGAGTGCCCCCATTAATTACTGATATTTTGGAGGAAAATCACATCCTTATACAGTGGTGAAAAAAATGCTGAAAAAATGCACCAAAATTTGCAGCAGCGTTTTTGATGGTGAAATAGAATGGGGTTTTTTTTAACAGAACTTTATGTACATGCATAAATAGAGACAGGACAATGAAAAAAATCGCTGAAAAAACTCACAAAAAATGCATCAAAAAATGCAGCAAAACGTTTTTGACGCAGCTGATTTCCTGCCAGAGATTGTGTTTTGATGCAGTTTTCTGAAGCTGAAAAACACAACATGTGTGAACACAGCCAAAGTAAAACTTAAAGGGGTTTACCTGCAAAGTTCATTTTAATCAATAGATCTTGATAATAATAAATTCCACAATTGGATGTGTTTAAATAAAATGTTCCTGTGCTGAGATAATCTTATAAATGGGCCCCTGCTGTGTAGTGTGTAATGGCTTTGTCTGACGGTACAGGGACATGAACAGATAATTCCACAGCTCCTGGGAAGGGGGAGACGCAAAAGAGTCTACAGACATTACAGGACTGGATCACAAAAAATTCTTTCTTTGAGGTAAAACATTTTTTAAAACCAGGCAGGGAAATGTTTTATCTCACATTCATTTTCAAGGAAAACGAACGAGTGCAATCCGATAAAAAATTGGATTCTACTTTGACCAATATTAATCTATGAGTTACCGCTCATCTGTGATTTTTTTCACAGCTGAAATCGGACTTAGAAAAAAAATCGCAAGTCAATGGGTGCGAGAAAAAAAAATCACACGGCTCTCGGACCTTGCGAGTGCCGTTCAATTTTTAAATACCCAGA
Organism: Phyllobates terribilis; assembly: GCF_046119375.1. NCBI lineage: Eukaryota > Metazoa > Chordata > Amphibia > Anura > Dendrobatidae > Phyllobates > Phyllobates terribilis. The sequence goes on from NW_027362762.1 coordinate 601,410,410, forward strand.
ATCAGTTAATTTATTTGAAAGAAACACACAGACTCCTTTAATAAATCTAAATTTAACTAATAACATAACACCCATTCCATTGAAGCCGATGTCAATTGAAATAAAATAATAAAGCATCATCATCCTCACCTGTCCCTGACGTGAATAAAATCATCCATTTGTTGCACGACAGGTCTAGGTCTGCTACATCAAGATGGCAGGCTGTATTGTCGCAAGATACGACTATACAGTCTGCCATCCTGCAGAGACAATTAGCTGTGCAAGCTTGCGCACCTCAGTGTGCTGGCAGAAAGGTCATCGGAGTCCTTATCCAATGAACTCTGTTCACCTCACTAACATTAACGTATGTGCGGTGAGAACTTTCCCACAGCACTGCAGTAAAAAAAGAACACACTTTGTAATGTGTGTTTTCACAGCGCAAATGCACCCAAAGACACATGCATATCATAAATAAATAAAAAAAAATGATGTGGGTTCCCCCCTTCTTTTTATAACCAGCCTTTGTAAAGAACAGAGGTGTGCTCTTGTATTAACAAGATAGGAAGGTCCATAGATATTGGCCCTTTCCCAGCCTAAAAATAAAAGCCTGCAATTACCCCAGAATTGGCGCATCAATGAGATGCGCCAACTCAGGCTCTTTGCTGGCTTTTCCTGATTGCGTTGGTGCAGTGGCAATTGGGGTAGTAGTTTTATCAGGTTGATGTCAGCTTTGTAATGTAATGATTGACAAAAGTCTGGGATGGGCTGAAATGTTTTGTATGTGGACCTCCATTAAAAAGAACTTTTAATCAACCACGTGAGTGACGGGATTCATCATTTTAAGCCTTGTAATGTCAGCTGGCATCAAAACCAAGGGTTAGTAATGGAGTGGTGTGTATCAGACATCCCCATTACTAACCCAGTAATAAAAAAAAAAAAAAACACACACACACAGGAAAACATAGTTTATTTTAAAGAACACTCCCCCACACCTCGTTCACCTATTTATTAAAAAGCAAAAAAAAAACCATGAAGATCCAACGTAATCCAGCCAATCAGAAGAAGTCCAAAAATGGGAACCTGAAAGACATAAAAGGAAAGTTAAATAAATAAAAGGAAGAAACTCTCGCTCATTCGCCAATTTATTTTTAAATTACAATCTCTGCACCTGCGACGTAACCCATTGGGGTTCCCACGACATCTAACGATTCTGTACAGCAAGCTATGGAGCGTCGTTTTGAGAACCATGCTTCATAGGTCACTCCCGGTTATGTCTCACAACCGATAACGTCAGTAACTTAGTAATGTCATCGCTCATGAGTAGTGGTGAGTGATACCTTCCGATATCAGGAAATATCGGATCGGATTGGATCGGGCCGATACTCAAAAAGTATCGGATATCGCCGATTCCGAATCCGGAAACCAATGCAAGTCAATGGGACACAAATATCGGAATGAAAATAAACCCTTTCTTTCCTTGTAGGTTAATTCTACATGAAGGAAAACAACTAACAATAATGTAGAATGTATTGGGGGAGGTGGTTGCCCAAATCGATGGGAACAGTGCTCACAGTGAAACATGAAAAGCCGGCAATTCAGCAGCGGCATACACCGGTACCCGACAATTTAGAACAGAAAGAATAGAGCTTCACACATAGATTAGATAGATAGAAACATGTCAGTCACATATATAAGAAGTACAGTGACAGTGTTGCTTACTGTACTTGTCATTTAGTGTAAAGGATTTATTTAAAAAAATAGTGTTTTCATGCACTGTCTCTTTAAAAAAGCCGGCCGGCAATTCAGCAGCGGTACCCGACAATTTAGAACAGAAAGATAGACCATCACACATAGATTAGATAGATATTATGTATGTGACTGACATGTTTCTAAGTACAGAGACAGTGTTGGTTACTGTACTTGTCATTTAGTGTTAAAATAAAGGATTTATTAAAAAAAAAATTGGCGTGGGGTTCCCCGTAATTTTAGGCTCTAGCGGAGGTTAAGCAGATGGCTGGGGCAGATGTTTGAAGTCTGGGAAGGGGGTAATACCCACGGAGCTTCCCAGGCTACTAATATCAGCCCCCAGCTGAATACCTAGCCTTTTCTAGCTATTAAAATGGGGGACCTCCCCAAAAAAATGACGTGGGGTCCCCCCTATGTTAATAACTAGCAAAGGCTAGGCAGACAGCTGGGGGCTGATATTAATAGCCCAGGAAGGGTGCCATGAATATTGGCACCCCCCCAGGCTAGAAACACCAGCCGTCAGCCGCCCCCAGAAATGTCGCATCCATAGGATGCGCCAATTCTGGCACATAGCCTCGCTCTTCCCACTGCCCTGTAGCGGTGGCAGTGGGGTAATAGGGCTGGGGTTGATGTCAGCTTATAATGCCAGCTGACATCAAGCCCAGGTTAGTAATGGAGAGGCGTCTATAAGACACCCCCATTGCTAACCACATAGTCAAAGTTACAAAAAAACACAAACACCCAGAATAAAGTCCTTTAATTGAAATAAACACACAATTCTTTATTGTTCTAAATTAAACCATACTTACCATCACGCCCATTCCAGCTGAAGCCAACGATCTCCTGCAATAAAAGAAAAATAATAAAGCAACATCATCCTTACTTTTCCATGGTTCCCAGGATAGCTCCAGCTCTGCTACATCGAGATGCTATATTTGTGTCCAGCCAGGTACAGCAGGCAGGAAGGGGCAGCCCCCAACCACCAGCTGCCTATTTTTACCTGGCCGGACACAACAATATAGGGAAGCCCTTTTTTTCTTAATTGTTTCATGAAATAATTAAAAAAAAAATATGTGGGGCTTCGCGCTATTTTTGTGTCCAGCCAGGTACAACTAGGCAGCTGGGGGCTGGAATCTGCAGCGCAGGGAGGCCCAAGCTTTCTGCACCCCCCCGCTGCAAATTGCAGTCCGCAGCCACCCCGGAAAATGGCGCGTTCATAGAAGCGTCATCTTCTGGCGCTGTACCCAACTCATCCAGGGCCCTGGTGCGGTGGCTCACTGGGTAATAAAGGGGTTAGGGCCAGCTTGGTATTATCAGCTGGCCCTAAGCCCGAAATTCATGGGGTCACGCCAATATTAGACATGACCGCCATGAATTTCTAGTAAAGTATTTCAAAAAACACAACACCCATAATAAAGTCCTTTAATTGAAATAAACACACAATTCTTTATTGTTCTAAATTAAACCATCCTTACCATCACGCCCATTCCAGCTGAAGCCAACGATCTCCTGCAATAAAAGTAAAATAATAAAGCAACATCATCCTTACCTTTCCATGGTTCCCAGGACAGCTTCAGCTCTGCTACATTCACATGACAGGCTGGATCGCAGCCGAAAGCTGCCATCCAGCTTGCCATGACGCAGACACTGAGAAGCGCAGGCATGCTTGCGCTCCTCAGTGTCTGGCTGTAACGGCACAAAGATGAGCCGAGGTCATGTCCAATGAACTCAGCTCACCTCATGCACGTCACTGACAGCGTGGGAAAATTCTCCTGCACTCAGCGCTTCAGCGTGAGAATTCTCCCACGCTGCATGAGGTGAGCTGAGTTCATTGGACATGCACATCACTGACAGCGTGGGAAATTTCTCACTCTGAAGCGCTGAGTACAGTAGAATTTTCCCACGCTGTCAGTGACGTGCATGAGGTGAGCTCATGTCCAATGAACTCAGCTCACCTCATGCACGTCACTGATAGCGTGGGAAAATTCTCCTGCACTCAGCGCGTCAGCAGGAGAATTCTCCCACGCTGTCAGTGACGTGCATGAGATGAGCTGAGTTCATTGAACATGAACTCGGCTCATCTGGATGCCGTCACAGCCAGACACTGAGGAGCGCAAGCATGCCTGCGCTTCTCAGTGTCTGCTGCATGGCAAGCTGGATGGCAGCTTTCTGCAGCGATCCAGCCTGTCATGTGAATGTAGCAGAGCTGAAGCTGTCGTGGGAACCATGGAAAGGTAAGGATGATGTTGCTTTATTATTTTACTTTTATTGCAGGAGATCGTTGGCTTCAGTCGGAATGGGCGTGATGGTAAGTATGGTTTAATTTAGAACAATAAAGAATTGTGTCTTTATTTCAATTAAAGGACTTTATTCTGGGTGTTTATGTTTTTTTTAACTTTGACTATGCTCCATTACTAACCTGGGCTTGATGTCAGCTGGCATTATAAGCTGACATCAACCCCAGCCCTATTACCCCACTGCCACCGCTACAGGGCAGTGGGAAGAGCGAGGCTAAGTGCCAGAATTGGCGCATTCTATTTATGCGCCATTTCTGAGGCGGCTGACGGCTGGTGTTTCTAGCCTGGGAGGGGGCCAATATTCATGGCACCCTTCCTGAGCTATTAATATCAGCCCCCAGCTGTCTGCCTAGCCTTTGCTAGCTATTAAAATAGGGGGGACCCCACGTCATTTTTTTGGGGGGTCCCCCATTTTAATGAGACATGACCGGGAGTGACCCGTGAAGCGACCTATGAGCCCATTCCAATAAAATGAAGGTAAACTATTTCATCAACTGTTGTGTTCAAACTTTTTATTGGTACTGTACATGAGCATCCCTTTATAGTGAACCCCTTCAGTGCTGTTACTTTTTCTTCTCTTTGTAATTTATTACTCAAGAAGCTGTCCTCTTTTCTCATATATCCTGAAGTTCTAAATCTTGAAGGGGTTGTCCGGTCAAAATGGATAAGTCTGCAGTCACACTGTGTGACTGCAGACTCATGAATCCCCCTAGCACAGGCACTTTGCGCTATGGGGATTTGCCGATATGAGACCCGGGACCGGAGGCTATGTATGGTTTCATGTTTGTGTATGTGAATGGTTAAAGTGGATCTGTCTCCAGATTTCACAATCCTTCCTCTTCTGCTACTGGTGACATCTCTCACTGCTAAGTGCAAACAGATGCTGGTACGGAAAGTATTCAGACCCCTTTAAATTTGTCACTCTTTTTTTCATTGTAGCCATTTGGTAAATTCTAAAATGTTCATTTTTTTTCTCATTAAAGTACACTCTGCACCCCATCTTGACTGAAAAAAAAACAGAAATGTAGACATTTTTGCAAATTTATTAAAAAATAATATCTGAAATATCATATGGTCATAAGTATTCAGACCCTTTGCTCAGACACTCATATTTAAGTCACATGCTGTCCATTTCCTTGTGATCCTCCTTGAGATGGTTCTACTCCTTCATTGGAGTCCAGCTGTGTTTAATTAAACTGATAGGACTTGATTTGAAAAGGCACACACCTGTCTGTATAAGACCTCACAGCTCACGGTGCATGTCAGACCAAATGAGAATCATGAGCTCAAAGGAACTGCCCAAGGAGCTCAGAGACAGAATTGTGGCAAGACACAGATCTGGCTAAGGTTGCAAATGAATTTCTGCATTACCCAAGGTTCCTAAAAGCAAAGTGGCCTCCATAATCTTTAAATGGAAGAAGTTTGGGACCACCAGAAGTCTTCCTAGACCTGGCCGTCCAGCCAAACAGAGCAATCATGGGAGAAGAGCCTTGGTGAGAAAGGTAAAGAAGAACCCCAAGATCACTGTGGCTGAGCTCCAGAGATGCAGTAGGGAGATGGGAGAAAGTTCCACAAAGTCAACTATCACTGTAGCCCTCCACCAGTTGGGCCTTTATGGCAGAATGGCCCGATGGAAGCCTCTCCTCAGTGCAAGAAATATGAAAGCCTGCATAGAGTTTGCTGAAAAACACATGAAGGACTCCAGACTATGAGAAATAAGATTCTCTGGACCGATGAGATGAAGATAGAACTTTTTGGTGATAATTCTAAGCGGTATGTGTGGAGAAAACCAGGCACTGCTCATCACCTGCCCAATACAATCCCAACAGTGAAACATGGTGGTGGCAGCATCATGCTATGGGGGTCTTTTTCAGCTGCAGGGACATGACGACTGGTTGCAATTGAAGGAAACATGAATGTGGCCAAGTACAGAGATATCCTGGATGAATACCTCTACCAGAGTGCTTTGGACCTCAGACTTGGCCGAAGGTTCACCTTCGAACAAGACAATGACCCTAAGCACACAGCTATAATGACAAAGGCGTGGCTTCAGAACAACTCTGTGACCATTCTTGACTGGTCCAGCCAGAGCTCTGGCCTAAACCCAATTGAGCATCTCTGGAGAGACCTGAAAATGGCTGTCTACTAACGTTCACCATCCAACCTGACAGAACTGGAGAAAGGAAGAATGGCAGAGGATCCCCAAATCCAGGTGTGAAAAAATTGTTGCATCATTCCCAAGAAGACTCATGACTGTACTAGCTCAAAAGAGTGCTTCTACTCAATACCGAGCAAAGGGGCTGAATAGTTATGACCATGTGATATTTCAGTTTTTCTTGTTTAATAAATTTGCAAAAATTTCTACATTTCTGTTTTTTTTTTCAGTCAAGATGGAATGCAGAGTGCACTTTAATGAGAAAAAAATGAACTTTTTAGAATTTACCAAATGGCTGCAATGAAACAAAGAGTGAAAAATTTAAAGGGGTCTGACTACTTTCCGTACCTACTGTATATTGTCCTCTATTTGGTTCTTCCTGAACCTTGGTATTTGGTGATTCTTCCTATGGTCAGAATGCACCTAGGTCTTTCTAGGGTCTCAACTGATGTAATATTACTTTTTCTTTCCTTAAAGGGAACCTGTGACATGAAAGAAGCTATTTTTCTGCATATATGGGGTTAATCTGCAGATTAATAGCGTTCTGAACCTGCCCAGCACTTAGACCCCTACTGTCATGAGGAAATGATCTTTATTCCTCCTTTTAGCATTCTGGTTTCAGTCACGGGCGGCGCCGGCGCGGGTTCAGTCACCGTTCTCTGTATAGAGAGCGGTGGCTGTAACCTCGTCCCCGCCAGTGATTGACAGCCGGCCCTACTGCTGAGCTGCTGTAAGTCAGTGCAGGGGGAGTGTTTGCAGCCACTTCTCACTATACGCAGAGCGGTGACTGAACCCGCATCTACGCCACTCCCGAGACTGAAATCCAATGGATGCCGGGAGAAATAAAGTTCAGAGCAGGGTTAATCTGGAGGTTATCCCCATATCTGCAGTCTGATTGTGTTTTTTTCAGGTGACAGGTTCCCTTTAAGGAAAGAACCATTTTTTATTGTAGTTAATAATTCTTACATGCATGTAGTAATGTCTTTTTTTTTCTTAAATCTGCAGTGCAAGTGGGCCTAGCGAACAACTCTACGAGCATTCAGAAGGTATAATGAAATCTATGACTTTATATTTTATTGATTCCAAACTTTTTATAGGTTTTATAAAATGTACATATAAATAATAGCTTGACACCGGCAATAAAATCTAAAAGGGAATTTGTCGGCAGGTTTTACTACTCATCTGAGAGGAGCGTAATGTAGACAAATAGAAGCTGAATCCAACAATGTATCACTTAGATTACTGGGTGCAGCAGTTCTGACCCAATCAGAGCTTTTAGATTTAGAATGAAGCAGAGCTGAGAAAGCTGTCCCCACCCACACCAGGCTCTCCATGTACAAAGTCCATAGACGGTGTGCTGCTTATCACAGCAGGGGGCGTTGCTGGACTAGTGTTGTCCAGCAATGTTAATCTCTTCTTGATAAATCCTTGACAATTACTAAGCAACACCGCACGCACTTTGACAAGTGACACATCTCTGAATTCTGTGTTTCAGCCGCTATCTCCTGCTGTCCTCAGATTACATAGCAAAAACCTGCTGACAGATTCCCTTTAACCCCTTTACAACCCAAGGTGGTTTGCACGTTAATGACCAGGCCAATTTTTACAATTCTGACCACTATCACTTTATGAGGTAATTACTCTGGAACGCTTCAACGGATCCCCCTGATTCTGAGATTGTTTTTTCGTGACATATTGTACTTCATGATTGTGGTAAAATTTCTTCGATATCACTTGCGTTTATTTGCGAAAAAAATGGAAATTTGGCGAAAATTTTGAAAATTTTGCAATAAATAACATTTCCCACATGTCTACTTTACATCAGCACAATTTTGGAACCAACATTTTTTTTTTGTTAGGGAGATATAAGCGTTAAAAGTTGACCAGCGATTTCTCATTTTTACAACAAAATTTACAAAAACAATTTTTTTAGGGACCACATCACATTTGAAGTCACTTTGAGGGGTCTTTATGACAGAAAATACCCAAAAGTGACACCATTCTAAAAACTGCACCCCTCAAAGTGCTCAAAACCACATTCAAGAACTTTATTAACCCTTCAGGTGCTTCACACCAATTAATTGAACATGAAAGGAATAAATGGACATTTAACTTTTTTTCACTAACATTTTATTTTAGACCCCAATTTTTGTATTTTCACAAGGGTACCAGGAGAAATTGCACCCCATAAGTTGTTGTGCAATTTCTCCTAAGTATGCAGATACCCCATGTGTTGGAGAAAACTACTGTTTGGGCGCATGTCAGGGCTCGGAAGGGAAGGAGTGACGCTTTTGAACGCAGACTTTGATGGAATGGTCTGTGGGCGTGATGTCACGTTCTCAGAACCCCTGATGTGCCTAAACAGTGGAAATGCCCAACAAGTGCCCCCTTTTTGGTAGTGGTAGTTGATTTTTGAATTTTATAATGTAGTTGTTAGGAGGGCGGTTGCAGACAACTTTATTAAAATGGAACGCAACCGACCTCGGGGTCCGCGATGCAGCCTGGAGGACTGCTGCCGAACACTTTCCGGGTGGAAAGGTACGCAACCAACTTAAATGTTAAACCCTTCCGTGTTACCGCACACATGAACGGGTATAGCGGTTCGCTCTATCTCCGTTAACTGCACGGGAGAAGAGTGACCGGGATAGCACCTACTTAACTGAAGAACCACTCCGTGTTAATGCACACGGAGCTGGCTTCAGCGGTTCACACAATCTCCAAGACCTGCAGGGAGACATGCGACTGGAGGGAAAGCAGTAGCCCTGTCTTCGATACAGGCGCTACGCTGTAGGGATTGGCGCTAGATGCGTGTATGACTACGCGACGGGTACACGTGCCTCCAGCCGGCGTGCCACCGGACAGAAGGTTACTACTCCACGTGGCTGACAGGCGATAGCCGTGGACAGGGTGTCTGCAGGCTGCTCGAGGTATTAGGAGACTCCTTTGGCTGAGCCAGGCTGCTAGACGTAGCTACCTGCCTAAGCAAATCTAAGCCTGCCTGAGTGACCTACGCTAATTAGCCAAGCTAACTCTGGCATCGGCAGGTCACGGAGAGAGCAGCTAGAGAGCACGTGGAATACACTCGTCCACACAAACAACACTTGCAAAATGATCTGAGCGCTTCGCCATGTTTGTGGGGGGGGCCTTTTAAAGACTAAGCCCTTACCCACGCGCCATTGGTGATGTTACCCGTGGACCAATCAGTCGGTGGCAGGTCACCGGGTCAGGTGAGTGCCAACCCACCAATCATGATCCGCCAGGTCACGGACATGCTCAGTTCGGCAAATCCTGGACTTAGATTCCACAAGCCCTGTCTCCTTCTGCAACCTATGCTTAACATTGCTAGGCACAACTACCTGGGAGATAAACAGTGCTCGCGGACCAGCTAGGTGTTGGGGCTGATGGTGATTCTGAGCAGCATCCGCCCTGGCTGGACTGAAATGGGAGACCATAGAAGGTCCTGGACCCATTTCGAATCCAGCACCAGACCGACACCTAACAGTAGTGTTATACATCAGTTGTGTAGGACAACCTGATGAACACTACACAACTGATGTATGACAACCTGACGAACACTACGTCAGTTGTGTAGTGTTTGTCAGGTTCTCATACGTCAGAAATTAATTTAATAGTCCATCGAAGTATGGTACCTTTTGAAGCAGTCTTTCATACACAGGCCAGGTTTGTCAGGGCAGTTGTCACATTGATAAATGGTGTCCTTGCGTATTCCACTTTTATAACACACTTGGCTCCTCTTTTGTGACTTTCCTTTTTTTCCGCTGTGAGGGATCTGCCCTGGGAAATGCTGGCCTGCTACAATTCTCAGTCCTTCAATTCCGGAACTACTAGGGCCTGCTCTGTCACCGCTGCCAAATATCAGGGCCTTGATAACAGTCTCCTGGAAGTGAAGGTACGACGTAGAAGTCTGGCCTGCACATTGTGACAGAAGGAAAGCGTTGTGCATTGCCATCTGTACAATGTGCACGGCCAGCTTCTTATACCATACCTTGGCCTTTCTGAAAGATCAACTCCCCCCATGTACTTGTACCCCACTACACAGTCTGGTTTGGCGACCTGTGTAGTGGAACCTCTTACAGAGCTGAGGGTGCTGCCATCACCATGTATGGTGGTCAACAAAAGGACATCCCTCTTGTCCTTGTACTTGACCATCAGCAGGTGGTCGCTACATTGGGCTCTGCTCTCACCCCTTCTGAGCAGCTGCCCAATTAGCGTCTTTGGGAGGCCTTTCTAATTTTTGCGGACAGTACCGCAGGCTGCAGTACGTCGCGCAGAGAGGGACTTGAAGAGCGGGATACTTGTATAAAAGTTATCCACAAAGAGGTGATAACCTTTATCCAGCAGTGGGTGCACCAAGTCCTACACAATTTTCCCACTCACTCCCAGAACGGGGAGGCATTCAGGGGGTTCAATCTGGGAGTCCTTCCCTTCATAAACTCTAAACTTGTGAGTGTACCCTGAGGTACTCTGAAAAAGTTTATACAGCTTGATCCCGTACCTGGACCTCTTACTGGGCAGGTACTGCCGGAATCCAAGCCGCCTTTTAAAAGAGATTAAGGACTCATCCACGCAGATGTCCCTTTGGGGCACGTCCACTTCAGCAAACTTGTTGTTGAAGTGTTCGATGACCGGCCGAACTTTGAAAAGACGATCAAAGTTCGGGTCATCGCGTGCAGGACACCTTGCATTATCTTGGTAATGCAAGAACTTGTGGATGGCCTGAAAGCGTCTCCAGATCATGGCCATTCGGAACACTGGAGTGTTATACAAAACGTCAACACTCCAGTATTGCCGAAGTTTGGGCTTGTTCAGGATCCCCATAAGAAGGACCAGGCCCCAAAACTTCATCATTTCTACTGTGTCTACAGGAGACCAGTTAGAAAATGATGAAGAGGGGTTTTGTTCCAAAAATTGATGAGCGTATAAATTAGTTTGGCCCACCATGAGGTTTACAAAATCCTCAGAGAAAAGACTTTGAAAAAGTCTATTTCTGTGAGGCCGGTGGTGTCAAACTTGATTCCTGATTCCGCCACAAAATCAGTAATCAGTGGTGCATCATTTTCGGGGGGCGAGGTCCATATGGGATCAGTAGTGGGGAGCGCTGGATCATTGTCTCTCCTGCGGCGATGGCGGGGCAGTCCAGCAGAACCGGAGGAAGAGGAGGAAGAAGAGGAAGACGAGTCGGAAAATTAAATAAATGTGGGATCCTCGCCCTCGCTGTCAGTGTCGGTGGCAAGAATAGCGTATGCCTCCTCCGCTGAATAGCGAGTTTGGGATGAGCGGGACATTGTTTTTTATGTATGTGGTGCGTGTGTGTTAATACTTTATTTAGAGTGTGTGTGTGTCAATACTTTATTTAGAGTGTGTGGAAAAAGGAAATTCTGTATGTGGTGCAAACAGCAACGATGTCACCGATCAATACTCGGTGGCTGCTGGATGTGCGCACGGATGTGTGGGGAGTGGGAAGAGGGAAATTGGGGTGGTTGAGGGGAGATCAGAGATGACTTTCCAAAGTCCTCTCTGTTCTTCTTTCAGGATCAGGAGCCTGGACCGGGAGCCCGGCGCTGGTGACCAGGAGCCCGGCGCAGGAGACTGGGAGCCCGGAGCAGGAGACCGGGAGCCCGGAGCAGGAAACCGGGAGCCCGGAGCAGGAGACCGGCGCTGGTGACCGCGAGCCCAGAGCAGGAGACCGGGAGCCCGGAGCAGGAGACCGGTACTGGAGCTGGAGAACAGAACCAAGAGAATTAACAGGGACACTGGGGTGAGGGAGATTGGGGTGGGAAGGGGGGTAAAAAGATGGGGGAGTGGGGAGAGGGGGATTGGGGTGGATGAGGGGAGATCAGAGATGGACTTACCAAGGGGTCAACAGGATCAGCAGCAGGACCGGAACAGGAGACGGAGCCCGGAGCAGGAGACCGGAGCTGGTGACCGGGAGCCTGGAACGAGAGCCCGGCGCTGGTGACCGGGAGCCCGGTGCCGGAGCCCGGCGCTGGTGACCGGGAGCGGAGCTGGAGACTCGGACCGGAGCTGGAGACCGCTGCAGGACGCAGAAAAAAGAATGGTGGTAAGGGGGGGTAAAAAGAGGGGGGAGGGGGGATTGGGGTGGATGAGTGGAGAACAGACTTACCAAAGTCTTCTCTGCAGGATCAGCAGCAGGATCAGCAGCAGGCTCTGGAGCAGGATACCCAGGACGCTGGAGCAGAAGATCCAGGAGCAGCAGCAGCGACTGGAACAGGTGAGAAGATGGTCTTGTGGTGTCACAGAATATTCTGTGGCACTACAAGGCTCAGCACACACACATCAGATGTGACCGCTCTGTAGAAATCCTCACCAAGTGTGAGGGTCTGCAGGGCGGTCACAGGGTGATGATGGGGTGGTGACAGGTGGAGGTAGTCAGGTAATCTGATTGGAGCAATCAATGTCATCATTGATTGCTCCAATCAGAGTTCCTGAATACAGGTGACCGGGCGGTCACAGGGAGGTGTCACCTCTCTGTGACCCCCTGTGGTGCATGCTGTGCCCTAGCCATCTGATTGGTGACATTGATTGCACCAATCAGACATGGCTGTAGCAGAGCACGCACCACAGGGGGTCACAGAGAGGTGACACCTCCCTATGACAGCCCGGTCACCTGTATTCAGGAACTCTGATTGGAGCGATCGATGTCATCATCGATTGCTCCAATCACAGCAGTCTGGGGACTTTGATTACATTACAGGGGGTCATGGGGCAGTGACAGGCAGGTCACAAGCCGGTCACCGCCCCATGACCGTCCTGTTGTCGCGCTACGATCGGTGCGATCGATGTGATCGGCGATCGCACCGATCATAGCAGTCTGGGGCCAGGGCTGGGGTGTCCTAGCAATAGCCTAGGATCGGTGCTCTTTGATCTGCAGCCTAGGATCGGTGCTCCTCTGTTTCCGGCAATGCCGGAAACAGTGAGTAATGCTGTAAAGAGGTGTAAAGGGGTTAACAGAGCATGGATCGGGGGTCGGCAATTAGTTTTCTCAAGGGCTCACATGAAATACTGTGACTGTAGTGCAGGGCTAAACCAACACACTGAATTTAAGAATATTAGTGGAAATATTAAGCAAAGTTATATTAATTTATACTGCTTACTATTGATGAGAATTAAGTATGTTGATCCACTGCCACTATTAGGCAATGTGCCCACAATGCAGAAACGCTCCGGATTTTTCCTGAGCTTTTCTGCATCTCCCTGGCAGAAAAAACTCATGCAGATTTTACATGCGTATTTTCAGCCCGGGACAAACGTTTGTCACGCGTTTAGCACATGCGATTTCCCATGCGGGTTGTCAAGCGTTTTCTAAAAGATTTTGGCTTGGAAAAGTGCTTGACAACTTGGTCACACTATATAAATCCATGCAACCGTGTGACCAAGTTAGTTAAAAAAAAGAATAAAAATGGTAAAAACTCTAAAAAAATCCATTATACTCACCTTCCGATGGCCCACGGTCTCCTTCTCCGGTCTCCCTGGTGGCCCGTGGTGGTGTAAAAGGACCTTCCATGATGTAATTTAGTCAGGTGACAGGTCACATGACCGCTGACGTTGACGAGCCACCGGGGAGCCAAGACACACCGGAGAGAAGACCGCAGGCCATCAGAAGGTGAGTATAATGTTTTTTTTTATTTTAATTTTTTTTTTACAGGTACTATGGTACCCGGGTCTGGATGAGAGTCTCCTCTTCTCCATCCGCACATTGAATTGCTTAATTTCCGCATGTGTACATGTAGTCATGCAGATATTATGCGATTCAATGCAAGTCAATGGCGGCAAAAACGCTGCGCTTACGCAAAATAGTTGGTAGTGCTGCGCTTTTTTCTGTAATAATAATCCGCAGCGGATATTTCCGCAGCATGTGCACAGCACATGTGGATTATCATTGGGGAACATTGCAGACCTCCTACCAAGCGTTTTTTAAGCGTAATTGCCGCTGCAGAAACGCTTAAAAAACGCATAGTGGGCACACAGCCCACTAGAGCTTATTTTATTGTGTTCTTACTAGGAGCAGCCAATCAAAACCATATGATTTATGAATTATTATAACGTCTCATACAGGGGCGGGCACTGAGACCAAAGGGTCCCTGTGCAAGAATTGTGTATGGCCCCCCCTTCTTAAAGGGGACTTTCATTTTAATTATTTTTGTGCTCATCGGCTTGCGCTAGGGAAAAAAAATAATAAAATCAGAGTTACTCATTTTCACCTAGTCTAAAAATAATAAAATCAGAGTTACTCTTTTTCACCTAGTCTAAAAATAATAAAATCAGAGTTACTCATTCTCACCTAGTCTAAAAATAATAAAATCAGAGTTACTCATATTCACGTAGTCTAAAAATAATAAAATCAGTTGCTCATTTTCACCTAGTCTAAAAATAATAAAATCAGAGTTACTCATTTTCACCTAGTCTAAAAATAATAAAATCAGACTTACTCATTTTCACCTAGTCTAAAAATAATAAAATCAGAGTTACTCATTTTCACCTAGTCTAAAAATAATAAAATCAGAGTTACTCATTTTCACCTAGTCTAAAAATAATAAAATCAGAGTTACTCATTTTCACCTAGTCTAAAAATAATAAAATCAGAGTTACTCATTCTCACCTAGTCTAAAAATAATAAAATCAGAGTTACTCATTTTCACCTAGTCTAAAAATAATAAAATCAGAGTTACTCATTCTCACCTAGTCTAAAAATAATAAAATCAGTGTTACTCATTTTCACCTAGTCTAAAAATAATAAAATCAGAGTTACTCATTTTCACCTAGTCTAAAAATAATAAAATCAGAGTTACTCATTCTCACCTAGTCTAAAAATAATAAAATCAGAGTTACTCATTTTCACCTAGTCTAAAAATAATAAAATCAGAGTTACTCATTCTCACCTAGTCTGAAAATAATAAAATCAGAGTTACTCATTTTCACCTAGTCTAAAAATAATAAAATCAGAGTTACTCATTTTCACCTAGTCTAAAAATAATAAAATCAGAGTTACTCATTCTCACCTAGTCTAAAAATAATAAAATCAGAGTTACTCATTTTCACCTAGTCTAAAAATAATAAAATCAGTTACTCATTTTCACCTAGTCTAAAAATAATAAAATCAGAGTTACTCATTTTCACCTAGTCTAAAAATAATAAAATCAGAGTTACTCATTTTCACCTAGTCTAAAAATAATAAAATCAGAGTTACTCATTTTCACCTAGTCTAAAAATAATAAAATCAGAGTTACTCATTTTCACCTAGTCTAAAAATAATAAAATCAGAGTTACTCATTTTCACCTAGTCTAAAAATAATAAAATCAGAGTTACTCATTTTCACCTAGTCTATCGATGTCTTTATGCTCCTGGCCTGTCCGTGTTTACAGGCTGCAGTGGTAATATCTCATGTGACCACTGTAGCCAATCATAGGGTCAGCAGCTTGTTCCATCTACCTTGGCATTACTGCTGAGCTCAGTCATTAAAAGGGTTTTCCTACAAACAAAAGTTAATTTTATAAATTGGCTGTGTCTGAGCGTGTGCGGAACATGGTCTGATCATACCACAGCTCCTGGGCAGGGAAGGCTGCAAAAGACAATGCAGACATTCCAGCACGGGATCTCATAGGATTGATTCATTTTGTGAGGTAAAATATTTCACTGCCTGTGTTTAAACAATATTTTACCTCTCAAAATGAATCCTTTGTGATCCCCTGATGTAATGTCTGTATTGTCTTTGGCTTCCTCCTCCGCTCAGGAGCTGTGGTATTTTCCATACACGGTCAGACACAGACCATTTTTAAAATGAACTTTTGTTTCTGGGAAAACCCCTTTAAGCTCCAGCAGTCACGTGTTTTAGTCAGGACATCACGGCTGCAGCCTGAAAACAAAGACCAGGGCAGTAGCGGAAGAGGAATTGCTGACCCTGAGAGTATCCCTGATTTTATTGTTTTTCTCTAGGGCAAGCCTAAGGACAGTAAAAGAATTAAAACAGAAATTCACTTTAAGTAACATTATTTGATGCAATAAAAACATGTTAGGCACACATCAAAAAATCACTTGTCATACAAGTAACATGAGTGCATCACACACCAGACACATCACACAAGCACAGCGCAGACTTGAGAGATGTCACACAAGCACAGCGCAGACTTGAGAGATGTCACACAAGCACAGCGCAGACTTGAGAGATGTCACACAAGCACAGCGCAGACTTGAGAGATGTCACACAAGCACAGCACAGACTTGAGAGATGTCACACAAGCACAGCGCAGACTTGAGAGATGTCACACAAGCACAGCGCAGACTTGAGAGATGTCACACAAGCACAGCCCAGACTTGAGAGATGTCACACAAGCACAGCGCAGACTTGAGAGATGTCACACAAGCACAGCCCAGACTTGAGAGATGTCACACAAGCACAGCACAGACTTGAGAGATGTCACACAAGCACAGCGCAGACTTGAGAGATGTCACACAAGCACAGCGCAGACTTGAGAGATGTCACACAAGCACAGCGTAGACTTGAGAGATGTCACACAAGCAGAGCGCAGACTTGAGAGATGTCACACAAGCACAGCGCAGACTTGAGAGATGTCACACAAGCACAGCGCAGACTTGAGAGATGTCACACAAGCACAGCGCAGACTTGAGAGATGTCACACAAGCACAGCGCAGACTTGAGAGATGTCACACAAGCACAGCGTAAACTTGAGAGATGTCACACAAGCTGAGCGCAGACTTGAGAGATGTCACACAAGCACAGCGCAGACTTGAGAGATGTCACACAAGCACAGCGTAGACTTGAGAGATGTCACACAAGCACAGTGCACAAATTACACAAGTAGATGTGCACATATCAGAAAGATCACAAGAATAAGCTGCACACATCTTACAAGTACTCCAACACGCATCACAGAAGTGCAGGACATACCGAGGAATTCTGAAGAGACAATTTAGAATGGCTCTACATTCAGGTTCTAAAATGGTCGTTCTGGAGGAATAGAAAGAGATAGATGTTACTTTATGTCACCAACTTATTCGGTCCATGTGTAGAAGACTTGGTGCTGTCCTTAACAATCATAGAGGTCATACAAAATACTACATGTAGTAGTTTTGGTGTAGGGTGCATCACTGAATTTGGGTAAAACTGAAGATTTTGTAATGAAAGTTATGATATTAACATTACTTTCATGCTATGGGTGAAAAAAATGTTCTGTGAAACTCCGTCTTGTTAGTATTTTGGAAACTGTTCTTGTGTTCAGTGAGGTATTAACTAAAATCCTACTTCTTATAGTCACTTTATGCAGGGCACTGAAAAAAAAATGATATTCATACATACCACACACCTACATGTTACATACATTGTTTTATCACCCTGACTAATCAGTATTTCCTTTTATTACTGGCATGATATGCCTGCACTTTTGAGCATAGGTATGTACTGCACATTACCATTTCATGTTTCTTAGCCCTGTCTCGTGGTAATCAGTATTAACCTTTCTGACAGCCCCATTTTTCATATCTGAAACGTCACTTTATTTGGTAATAACTTTGAAATGCTTCTGCTAGTCATTCTGATATTCTGATCTTCTTTTTGGAACAAATTGTACCTGTTGCAGCTGGTAAATTTTAAATTAATACGTTTTGTTGTTATTCATGAAAATATCCCAGATTTTCTAAAAATTTAGAAAAATGTGAAATTTTAAACTTAAAGCGGTTGTGCCACCATAAAGAATACAATTGACCAACCAGAAAAGGTAGAAATAAATCGTTTTGTAATTTATAGTGATTCAAAATTATGCTTCATTCAAAAGATACCAAGCTTTTATTTTTCAAATGCTGTTCTCTGGCGCCCCCTTGCATTATTCCATTACGTCCTGGTAGTGGGTGATCAGCTGGTCGAGTTTGCGCAGTTCCTGGCGTAAGAGCTCCCTACTCTCAGCGTGCAAAATGTATTCTCTGTCACAACTCTCCCTGCTGTAAGCACAGCCTGTGTGTGATTCACCCCCTCCCCCTGTGCTCATAGCTCACAGCTGATCTCCGGGTGAGATACCCCATCCCAATGTGCTCACAGCTCACCTCTGGGTCAGAAAACCCCCTCCTCCTCTGCTCATAGCTCTCAGTTGATCTCCGGGTGAGATACCCCCTCCCCCTGAGCTCATAGCTAATCTCCGGGTGAGATACCCCTTCCCAATGCGCTCACAGTTGATCTCAGCGTGAGACATCCCCTCCCAATGCGCTCACAGCTCATCTCCGGGTGAGTTACCCCCTCCCCCTGCCCTCTCAGCTCATCTCCAGGTGAGATACCCCCTCCCCCTGCCCTCTCAGCTCATCTCCAGGTGAGATACCCCCTCCTCCTGCCCTCTCAGCTCATCTCCAGGTGAGATACCCCCTCCTCCTGCACTCACAGCTGATCCCCGGGTGAGACACCTTCCCCCTGGGCTCACAGCTGATCTCCGGGTGAGACACCCCCTCCCCCTGTGCTAACAGCTCATATTCGGGTGAGATACCCCCTCCCCCTGAGCTCACTGCTGATCTCCGGGTGAGACACAGCCTCCCTCTGCACTCACAGCTCATCTCCGAGTGAGATACCCCCTCCCCCTGCGCTCACTGCTGATCTCTAGGTGAGATACTCCCCTGCCCTCACAGCTCATCTCTGAGTGAGATACTCCCCTGCCCTCACAGCTCATCTCCGAGTGAGATACTCCCCTGCCCTCACAGCTCAACTCCGAGTGAGATACTCCCCTGCCCTCACAGCTCATCTCCGAGTGAGATACTCCCCAGCCCTCACAGCTCATCTCCGAGATACTTCCCTGCCCTCACAGCTCATCTCCGAGTGAGATACTCCCCTGCCCTCACAGCTCATCTCCCAGTGAGATACTCCCCTGCCCTCACAGCTCATCTCCGAGTGAGATACTCCCCTGCCCTCACAGCTCATCTCCGAGATACTTCCCTGCCCTCACAGCTCATCTCCCAGTGAGATACTCCCCTGCCCTCACAACTCATCTCCGAGTGAGATACTCCCCTGCCCTCACAGCTCATCTCCGAGTGAGATACTTCCCTGCCCTCACAGCTCATCTCCCAGTGAGATACTCCCCTGCCCTCACAGCTCATCTCCGAGTGAGATACTCCCCTGCCCTCACAGCTCATCTCCGAGATACTTCCCTGCCCTCACAGCTCATCTCCCAGTGAGATACTCCCCTGCCCTCACAGCTCATCTCCGAGTGAGATACTCCCCTGCCCTCACAGCTCTTCTCCGAGTGAGATACTTCCCTGCCCTCACAGCTCTTCTCCGAGTGAGATACTCCCCTGCCCTCACAGCTTATCTCCCAGTGAGATACTCCCCTGCCCTCACAGCTCATCTCCGAGATACTTCCCTGCCCTCACAGCTCATCTCCCAGTGAGATACTCCCCTGCCCTCACAGCTCATCTCCGAGTGAGATACTCCCCTGCCCTCACAGCTCTTCTCCGAGTGAGATACTTCCCTGCCCTCACAGCTCTTCTCCGAGTGAGATACTTCCCTGCCCTCACAGCTATTCTCCGAGTGAGATACTTCCCTGCCCTCACAGCTCATCTCCCAGTGAGATACTCCCCTGCCCTCACAGCTCATCTCCGAGTGAGATACTCCCCTGCCCTCACAGCTCATCTCCGAGATACTTCCCTGCCCTCACAGCTCATCTCCCATTGAGATACTCCCCTGCCCTCACAGCTCATCTCCGAGTGAGATACTTCCCTGCCCTCACAGCTCTTCTCCGAGTGAGATACTCCTCTGCCCTCACAGCTCATCTCCGAGTGAGATACTCCCCAGCCCTCACAGCTCATCTCCCAGTGAGATACTCCCCTGCCCTCACAGCTCATCTCCGAGTGAGATACTCCCCTGTCCTCACAGCTCATCTCCGAGTGAGATACTCCCTTTCCCTGTGCTCACTGCTGATCTCCGGGTGAGATACCCCCTCCCCCTGCACTCACAGATCATCTCCGGGTGAGATACCCCCTCTCCCTGAGCTCATAGCTAATCTCCGGGTGAGATACCCCTTCCCAATGCGCTCACAGTTGATCTCAGCGTGAGACATCCCCTCCCAATGCGCTCACAGCTCATCTCCGGGTGAGTTACCCCCTCCCCCTGCCCTCTCAGCTCATCTCCAGGTGAGATACCCCCTCCCCCTGCCCTCTCAGCTCATCTCCAGGTGAGATACCCCCTCCTCCTGCACTCACAGCTGATTGCCGGGTGAGACACCTTCCCCCTGGGCTCACAGCTGATCTCCGGGTGAGACACCCCCTCCCCCTGTGCTAACAGCTCATATTCGGGTGAGATACCCCCTCCCCCTGAGCTCACTGCTGATCTCCGGGTGAGACACAGCCTCCCTCTGCACTCACAGCTCATCTCCGAGTGAGATACCCCCTCCCCCTGCGCTCACTGCTGATCTCTAGGTGAGATACTCCCCTGCCCTCACAGCTCATCTCTGAGTGAGATACTCCCCTGCCCTCACAGCTCATCTCCGAGTGAGATACTCCCCTGCCCTCACAGCTCAACTCCGAGTGAGATACTCCCCTGCCCTCACAGCTCATCTCCGAGTGAGATACTCCCCAGCCCTCACAGCTCATCTCCGAGATACTTCCCTGCCCTCACAGCTCATCTCCGAGTGAGATACTCCCCTGCCCTCACAGCTCATCTCCCAGTGAGATACTCCCCTGCCCTCACAGCTCATCTCCGAGTGAGATACTCCCCTGCCCTCACAGCTCATCTCCGAGATACTTCCCTGCCCTCACAGCTCATCTCCCAGTGAGATACTCCCCTGCCCTCACAACTCATCTCCGAGTGAGATACTCCCCTGCCCTCACAGCTCATCTCCGAGTGAGATACTTCCCTGCCCTCACAGCTCATCTCCCAGTGAGATACTCCCCTGCCCTCACAGCTCATCTCCGAGTGAGATACTCCCCTGCCCTCACAGCTCATCTCCGAGATACTTCCCTGCCCTCACAGCTCATCTCCCAGTGAGATACTCCCCTGCCCTCACAGCTCATCTCCGAGTGAGATACTCCCCTGCCCTCACAGCTCTTCTCCGAGTGAGATACTTCCCTGCCCTCACAGCTCTTCTCCGAGTGAGATACTCCCCTGCCCTCACAGCTTATCTCCCAGTGAGATACTCCCCTGCCCTCACAGCTCATCTCCGAGATACTTCCCTGCCCTCACAGCTCATCTCCCAGTGAGATACTCCCCTGCCCTCACAGCTCATCTCCGAGTGAGATACTCCCCTGCCCTCACAGCTCTTCTCCGAGTGAGATACTTCCCTGCCCTCACAGCTCTTCTCCGAGTGAGATACTTCCCTGCCCTCACAGCTATTCTCCGAGTGAGATACTTCCCTGCCCTCACAGCTCATCTCCCAGTGAGATACTCCCCTGCCCTCACAGCTCATCTCCGAGTGAGATACTCCCCTGCCCTCACAGCTCATCTCCGAGATACTTCCCTGCCCTCACAGCTCATCTCCCATTGAGATACTCCCCTGCCCTCACAGCTCATCTCCGAGTGAGATACTTCCCTGCCCTCACAGCTCTTCTCCGAGTGAGATACTCCTCTGCCCTCACAGCTCATCTCCGAGTGAGATACTCCCCAGCCCTCACAGCTCATCTCCCAGTGAGATACTCCCCTGCCCTCACAGCTCATCTCCGAGTGAGATACTCCCCTGTCCTCACAGCTCATCTCCGAGTGAGATACTCCCTTTCCCTGTGCTCACTGCTGATCTCCGGGTGAGATACCCCCTCCCCCTGCACTCACAGATCATCTCCGGGTGAGATACCCCCTCTCCCTGCGCTCACTGCTGATCTCCAGGTGAGACACAGCCTCCCCCTGCACTCACAGCTCATCTCCGGGTGAGATACCCCCTCTCCCTGCGCTCACTGATGATCTCCGGGTGAGACACAGCCTCCCCCTGCGCTCACTGCTGATCTCCGGGTGAGACACAGCCTCCCCCTGCACTCACAGCTTATCTCCGGGTGAGACACAGCCTCCCCCTGCGCTCACTGCTGATCTCCGGGTGAGACACAGCCTCCCCCTGCACTCACAGCTTATCTCCGGGTGAGATACCCCCTCCCCCTGCACTCACAGCTCATCTCCGAGTGAGATACCCCCCTCTCCCTGCGCTCACTGCTGTTCTCCGGGTGAGAAACAGCCTCCCCCTGCACTCACAGCTCATCTCCAAGTGAGATACCCCCTCCCCCTGCGCTCACTGCTGATCTCCGGGTGAGACATAGCCTCCCCCTTCACTCACAGCTCATCTCCAAGTGAGATACCCCCTCCCCCTGCGCTCACTGCTGATATCCGGGTGAGACATAGCCTCCCTCTGCACTCACAGCTTATCTCCGAGTGAGATATCCCCCTCTCCCTGCGCTCACTGCTGATCTCCGGGTGAGATACCCCCTCCCCCTGCACTCACAGCTCATCTCCGAGTGAGATACCCCCCTCCCCCTGCGCTCACTGCTGATCTCTAGGTGAGATACCCCCTCCCCCTGCACTCACAGTTCATCTCCAAGTGAGATACCCCCTCCTCCTGCGCTCACTGCTGATCTCTAGGTGAGATACCCCCTCCCCCTGCACTCACAGCTCATCTCCGAGTGAGATACCCCCCTCTCCCTGCGCTCACTGCTGTTCTCCGGGTGAGAAACAGCCTCCCCCTGCACTCACAGCTCATCTCCAAGTGAGATACCCCCTCCCCCTGCGCTCACTGCTGATCTCTAGGTGAGATACTCCCCCTGCGCTCACTGCTGATCTCCGGGTGAGACACAGCCTCCCCCTGCACTCACAGCTCATCTCCAAGTGAGATACCCCCCTCCCCCTGCGCTCACTGCTGATCTCTAGGTGAGATACCCCCTCCACCTGCACTCACAGCTCATCTCCAAGTGAGATACCCCCCTCCCCCTGCGCTCACTGCTGATCTCTAGGTGAGATACCCCCTCCCCCTGCGCTCACTGCTGATCTCTAGGTGAGATACTCCCCCTGCGCTCACTGCTGATCTCCGAGTGAGATACCCCCTCCCCCTGTGCTCACAGCTCAGCTCTGGGTGAGATCATCTGCTTCACAGACTAAGTATGGGAAGTGTTTCCCTGCTATCGGGCTCTCAAGTCTGTGAAGCAGATGATCTCACCTGGAGATGAGCTGTGAGCACAGGGGGAGAGGGTGTCTAACCTGGAGATGAGCTATGAGCTGTGAGCACAATGGAAGGGAGTATCTCACCTGGAGATCATCTGTGAACACAGGGGGGGGGGGTATCTCACCTGTTGATCAGCTGTGAGTGCAGGGGGAGGGAGTGTCTCACCCCGAGATCAGCTATGAAGCAGGGGGAGGAGGTGTCCCACCTCGAGATCAGCTATGAGCACAGGGGGAGGGGGTGAATGACAGACACTCTGTGTTTACAGCAGGGAGCCTTGTGACAAAGAATACGTTGTGCATAACAATAGAGAACAAATGGAAGTCAGCTCACCCTCCAGGATTTCAGTGTGTTGAAGCCAGGAACAACGTGTGGTCACACTTGGAATCAATGCAAAAAAGAAGTGAAAAATTCCATTAAGTCAAATTCCATTCAGCTAATATGTTACTTTAGACCCAAATTTTAGCCTGCACAATTTATTATGTAATTTCTCCTAAAGGCAACATTGCCCCATACATAGCAGACACTAATATTTTCTAGCTATATACAGTACATGGCATTAAGGGTAAACAAAGCGGTTGTGCCACAATAAAGAATACAGTTAACCAACCAGAAAAGGTGGAAATAAACAGTTTTGTAATTTACATTGATTCAAAATTATGCTTCATTCAAAAGTTACCAAGCTTTTACTTTTATGAATGCTGCTCTCTGGCGCCCCCCTGGCGTTATTATCCTACGTCCTGGTAGTGGGTGATCAGCTGGTCGGGTTTGGGCAGTTCCTGTCATAAGAGCTTCCAACCGGCAGTCTGCACAATGTATTGCAAGAAAAGAAATGAAAAATTCCATCTCCAAAAAAGTTGTATTAAAAAATTCCAAGTTGTTATTACATCATTTTAACATCTGATGAGGTCACAAGGTACATGGGGATTCACATAGCAATTCGTTTCCAAAGCCAACCAGCTTTCTTTGTCAAGTTACTATGACATGATTCTGTGATCTTTTAAATATTTCCGAAACCAATTACAAGTAATACACCAATTACATGACCAATGAGATCACACCCATTACATGACCAATGAGACAAATACATAGAAAGTTACATATCAAATACACTGCTCATAAAATAAAGGGAACACTTAAACAACAGAATATAACTCCAAGTAAATGAAACTTCTGTGAAATCAAACTGTCCACTTAGGAAGCAACACTGATTAACAATCAATTTCACATGCTGTTGTGCAAATGGAATAGACAATAGATGGAAATGATTGGCAATTTTCAAGACACCCTCAATAAAGGAGTGGTTCTGCAGGTGGGGAGCACAGACCATATCTCAGTACCAATGCTTTCTGGCTGATGTTTTGGTCACTTTTGAATGTTGGTTGTACTTTCATAGTTGTGGTAGCATGAGACGGACTCGACAACCCACAGAAGTTGCTCAGGTAGTGCAGCTCATTCTGGATGGCACATCAATGCAAGCTGTGGCAAGAAGGTTTGCTGTGTCTGTCACCGTAGTGTCCAGAGGCTGGATGCACTACCAGGAGACAAGCCAGTACAAAAGGAGACGTGGAGAGGGCCGTAGGAGAGCAACAACCCAGCAGCAGGACCTCTACCTCCACCTTTGTGCAAGGAGGAACAGGAGGAGCACTGCCAGAGCCGTGCAAAATGACCTCCAGCAGGTCACAAATGTGCATGTGTCTGCACAATCAGTTGGAAACCGACTCCATGAGGGTGGTATGAGGGTCTGACGTCCACAGATGGGGGTTGTGCTCACAGCCCAACACCGTGCAGGACACTTGGCATTTGCCACATAACACCAGGATTGGCAAAGTCGCCACTGGCACCCTGGGCCTACTTCTGAGGCATCTGTCTGTACAATGAAAGTTTCCTTGAAGTTGGGGCTGATGAGGACCGGCTGTTCACACAGGGCCAACTTCATGGACTGAAAGGCTTCTTCTGCCTGAAGGTTCCACTGAACCATTACTGATTTTTTTCCTTTCAAGAGATCGGTCAGGGCCGCCGTTCTCCCAGCAAAATTAGGTATAAACCGGCGGTAATACCCAAGGATGTTAAGGAACGCCCTCACCTGCTGTGTATTTGACGGTTTAGGACAATTTTTTATGGCCTCAACTTTATTGATTTGGGGCTTGATAACTCCTCGGCCAATCGCATACCCCAAATATCGGGCTTCCTCTAGCCCTATCGCACATTTTTTTGGGTTTGCCGTTAACTCAGCGACTCTGAGAGAATCCAGCACTGCTTGTACCTGGGATAGATGCGTATGCCAGTCGGTGCTAAAGATGATAATATCATCTAGATATGCGGAGGCGTACTACTGATGAGACTTGAGCACTATGTCCATAAACCTCTGGAATGTAGCCAGGGCCCCATGTAACCCAAAAGGTAAGACCGCATAGTGATATAGACCCTCCGTAGTTATGAAGGCGGTCTTTTCCTCCGCCGATTTCGTGAGACTTACCTGCCAGTAACCCTTGGTGAGATCGAGCGTGGTAAAGTACTGGGCCTACCCCAGTCTCTCAATCAGCTCATCCACCCTGGGCATTGGATAAAGGTCAAACTTCGACACTTCATTTAATTTTCGGAAATCGTTACGGAAGCGTAACGATCCGTCTGGTTTCGTAATCAGTACAATGGGGCTAGCCCACTCTGTCATTTCTCGATGACGCCTAACTGGAGCATCTGTTTTACCTCAGCCGTGATGGCTTGCCTCCGGGCTTCGGTTACCCGGTACGGTCTCTTTCGCACCCTTACCCCAGGTTCGGTGACAATGTCATGTTGGAGAACTGTAGTCCTACCCGGTAGCTCTGAGAACACGTCGGTATTCTGCTGCACCAGTGAGCGAGCCGCCCGTCGCTGCTGTTTAGTGAGAGCATCACTTATCCTGACCTCTCCCCCGGACGCATCCCTGGCTGAAGGTAGAGAACTCTCTGGTGATATGCCCGGAGTGATGTCTGTAACTAACCACTCTCGATCTTTCTAAGATTTCCTCCTTCCGGGCTGATACACCTGGTAATTTACCTCCCCCACCTTTTCTCGAACCTCATATGGCCCTTTCCACTTGGCCATGAGCTTACTCTCGGCTGTGGGTACAAGTACTAACACCCGATCGCCCTTGTTAAAAGACCTGACTCTGGCTCTTTTATTATATGTGCGCCTCTGGGCTGCCTGGGCATCTAACAAATGTTCTTTCACGATGGGCATGACCGCCGCGATCCAGTCCTGCATGCTAGCCACGTGTTCAGTTATACTCCTATGTGGAGTCGGCTCTTGTTCCCACGTCTCTTTGGCTACGTCCAACAGACCTCTAGGGTGTCTGTCGTACAATAACTCAAAGGGAGAGACAACCCTGTGGAAGCCTGGGGTACCTCACGGATGGCGGACATCAAATAGGGTAGCAACATGTCCCAATCCCTTCCGTCCTTAGAAACCACCTTTTTTAACATGAACTTGAGGGTTTTATTGAACCGTTCTACTAGCCCG
This sequence comes from Phyllobates terribilis, assembly GCF_046119375.1. Taxonomy (NCBI): domain Eukaryota; kingdom Metazoa; phylum Chordata; class Amphibia; order Anura; family Dendrobatidae; genus Phyllobates; species Phyllobates terribilis. The sequence goes on from NW_027362762.1 coordinate 601,437,251, forward strand.
TCGGTTTGAGGTTGGTACACCGAGGTGCGCAATTGTTTAATTTTTAGCAGTTTGCACACTTCCCTTGTCATTTTGGACATAAAAGGGGTCCCCTGATCCATCAGGATCTCCTTAGGTAGTCCAAGGCGACAGAACATGACAAACAGCTCCCGTGCAATTTGTTATGCCGAGGTGTGGCGTAGCGGTATAGCCTCCGGGCACCGGGTGGCACAGTCGACGACCATCAGTATATGTTGGAGGCCACGAGCGGATTTTACAATGGACCCTACCAAGTCCATTGCAATCCTTTCAAAAGGTACCTCTATTACTGGCAGGGGTACCAATGAGCTACGGAAACTTGCGGTGGGTGTGGTCAACTGACATTCAGGGCAGGATTCACAGTACTTTTGGACCTCCGCGTAAATCCCCAGCCAAAAGAACCGCTGCAAGATACGCTCTTACGTCTTTTTAACCCCCAAGTGTCCACCCAGCATGTGTGTGTGTGTGCCAACTGCAGAAGGTACAACTGAGATACCACTAACTGTTCCACGACCTGGTCCCTGATTTTGTCTACCCTATAGAGCAACTCACTCTTGACTACCATGCGTGTAAATACAGTATCTGCACGGAGCTGTTGAGCTACGCCATTTACCTCTAACACCCTTTCCCGCGCCCGAGTCAGAGTGGCATCCTGTAGCTGAACTGTCCCAAACGTGCCCCGGGACACTTCCGGCTCGGGGGGCAAGTCTCTTTCCAACACAGTCCCATAGGGAAGAGTTTTTACCAACCCACCACATGTTTTATGTCTCCACATGGCTTGGATAAAACTACCTGCGGTTGGGTACTCTCGGAGGTCCCCATGAATGCACACAACCCCCGACAGTCCGTCCACTGAGGTTGTCTCCTGCCACCATCGACCCATGTACCAAAGTCACTAGGCTCACCGAATCTAGGAGGGCCTCTGTGGGGTACCCATTAACCAGTACCTGACACAGTTGGGGTTCACTGTCAGGGGGGTCGGCGCTCGCAGTGCAGACAGTCTGGGCGTACATTGAGACCCGGTGGATAATCCCGCAGTCCATGGGTTCCGTAGTTAGGGGGCAGCTAGCAACCACATGTCCCTTCCCCTGACACCGTCAGCACCTAATGGTGGAGGTACTGTTAGGTCTTATGACTGTTTGGGAGGGAACTGGTCTCCTGCGACTCTCATTTCAGGTTACCCCTTCAGCACGGGTACGGTGCTGACTGTCCTCAGCAGAGGGACGCGACCCCTTTCCAGGTTCCTGATTTGGCAGGGATCGGCGTGACAGCCGCGAGGGGGCAGAGTCCCGGATAAAGTCCTGAATGGCTGAGTAGCGCTCGATCAGGCTGACCACCTGGTCGAGTGTGCTGGAGTCCCCTTGCCCCACCCAACTTTGGATAGCGGCTGGCAGAGTCCTCACCAGCCGGTCAACAGCACCCTCTCCACCATCTGGGCTGGAGACAAAGTCTCAGGCTGGAGCAACCTCTTTACCAGCTGCAGGAGGTCATAAGCCTGAGACCGGGCGTGTCGGGTATCCACATAAGCCTATGAAAATACATGCTGAGCCCTCACGTATGTATTGACCCCCAGTCGGGCAAGGATCTCACCTTTCAGTCTCTGGTAGTCCTTTTTTCCTCCCGACTGAGGTCGAAGAAGGCCTTTTGGGCATCGCCGACCAGAAACTGAGCCACCGCTTCTGCCCACTGGCCATCCGGTAGGTTTTCCGGCTCCTCTGTGCGCTCATAAATGGTCAGGAAGGCTTCCACATCGTCCTCCGGTCCCATCTTCCTCAACGCTGAGCGAACCTTGTCCCTGGCCTCGCGACGTTCCGGGGCTGGTGCCGTCGGCCTCTCCCGCAGGGCAGCAATCTGTTGCAGCAACAGTTCTTTGGTTTTTGCTGCTGCTGGTACAGTAGCTGCTGCTGCTGATTATGCTGCTGTTCCCGCTCCTGCCTCTGAGACTGCAGCTGCTGCTGCTGGGTAAGTACCAGCTGCTTTAACAGCTCCTCCATTTTATCCACGGGGTGGGGCTGAAAGGTGGCCGGCCGGATTGTGGTCATGCAGCGGCCAGTGGGGTATGCCTCAGTCACTATGCCCGCATTCTCCACCAAGCTGTAAGGCAGCGGTGTTCACACCGTGCAGTAACTGAGGCAGTGACCCAAGCAAGTCCAATATAAACAGCTTTATTCAGCAACTCACCGGTAAACAGAAAAGTCCTCTGGGATAACACAAGTCCTTAAACAACGGTTGCCATAGGCAACGGCTGCGCCAGGCCACTCAGAGCCTGACAGGTGCAGAGCCTTCCCAGGCGTGGGTTCAGCCACACTCAATCCTGCTGAGCTTTCCTGCTATGCTGCTAGTAGGTTCCAACATAGAACCACACTAATCCTTAGTGCAGGGTTTTTAAAGGACCTGTGGCAAGAGCCACTGGAAAACCCGGGTTGGAGGGAGGAGGCCGCCTCACTGCCTTCCTGTAGCCTCCCCCAAGAAATGAAGGCCCTGCCGGGTTTTACTTAATCTGCCTTAGCCAGATAGCCTGACCAGGTCAATGCTCACCTTCAATCGAGTAAATAAGGTTCCGGCACTCATAAATGATCAAAAAGTCAAATATTAAATTAAACTCAATTTCTTTTATTGTTGCTCCAGTGAGTGATTTGCCCAACGTTTCAACCCCACCAGGGTTTTCATCAGAGGCTTTAAACGAGATTATACATGTAAATGGAAAAACAGACAAAAAATAATTAGCATCTAGTACTGATTACATGCATAGAAAAAATAACTGAAAAAACAACAAATAAGTGATCGATGCCTCGTATGAGGACCGGTGTGTTTATCCAAAGAGAGTTGTAGTTAATCATCAGGGTGCCATAAAATTCAAATGACGTAGCAGAACCAGTGTTGGTGACTGAAAAGGTTTGATCTAGAAAAGTGCTATGGTGCACATTAAGGAACAATACAAGTAAGGCATTTGTGGAAAAAATCAGATGTATGTGAAATAAACAGGTAGAGAAAAGCAGAAAAAAGGGGAACAAAAAATAGAGAGCAGTAGATAGTTAAAATCCAAGGAGACCTAAATACCCTAAATCAATTGAGTTTGGAGCCATAGGAGGTAAGTATTCCTCAGGATGAATCTCTGACAGCTGGAACGGAGATTAAAATGAAAATTCAAATACCAGGAGAAATTTAAATGAATAAGAGAAAGAAAAGAAAAACAAAGGTAAAACATGGTCGGATATATACCAAATGTGGAGGTTGATTTAGAGTCCCCAGTGATAAGTAGTATGTGGCATATGGCCACCAGACTCCAGGGGGGGGAAATTACTGCATGGAATCACGTTGTGTTCCTGGCACCTATCTCATATAGTTGAGCCTGGTCTTTAGATTTCTTCTAATGCTCACCTTCATTCCTGCATTGCAGCCGGAGGTGAGCGTGTGACTGCAATGCACTCCAATGGATTTAATAGGTCTCTGTACACATTCTGGGGGATATATAACGTCCCTCGTATACGATCCCGGTCACTGCATCACATTGGTTTCGGAAATATTTAAAAGATCACAGAATCATGTCATAGTAGCTTGACAAAGAAAGCTGGTTGGCTTTGGAAACGCGTTGCTATGTGAATCCCCATGTACCTTGTGACCTCATCAGATTTTAAAATGATGTAATAACTGTATTCTTTATGGTGGCACAACCGCTTTGTTTACCCTTAATGCCATGTACTGTATATAGCTAGAAAATATTAGTGTCTGCTATGTATGGGGCAATGCTGCGTTTAGGAGAAATTACATAATAAATTGTGCAGGCTAAAATTTGGGTCTAAAGTAACATATTAGCTGAATGGAATTTGACTTAATGGCATTTTTAATTCTTTCATTCCATTTTGCATTAATTAACCCCTTTATGGACTTGGACATATCCATACACCCAGGTCCATGGTACTTAAAGGGGTTGTCCACTACTATGTAAAATATGCCAAAGCATTTTTATGTTGAAAAGCAGCTTCTTTGTAACTGCCTCCCTCTTCCTTTTCTGCCTGTGAGTGGCGCTATGACTGACCACTCACAGGCATCACTTAACCCCCGGCTGCAGCCGGCTCTGACATCCGCTGATGTCACGACAAGTCCAGACTGCTGCCGGGGGTCTCTCTCTTCCGCGTTCCATGGTGGCTGCTGGGTTGTGTGTGGGATTAACCCCGCAAGTCATACCCAGCATCCACCGCACGCTGTCCCTCTCCCCATTCATTGGGAAAGCGCGCGGTGGATGCTGGGTGTGACACAGTGGGGTAACCCCGCCTACAACCCAGAAGCCACCACTGGGACCCCAGCGCTGAGTCACGCCTCAATAAACGGGACGTCAGCGGGGGTTCACGTGCTGCCTGTGAGCGGCCAGTGATAGCGCCGCCCACTGGCAGAGGAAGGTAATTATAACGAAGTTGCTTATCATTATAAAAACGCTTTGGCATATTTTAAATATTAGTGTACAACCCCTTAAAAGCGCACCTCAGCATAAATCTACCATTAGGTGTAAGAGGACAATGCTGCCAGTTCCCTTTCATTTTGTTTCTGCCGGACATAACGTTTCACAATTACGCTACTTGGAGTCTATTCCTTTGAAAAGGCGAGGTGGCAACAGAATACACAGATTGAAGGAGAGGCAGGCATATGGCCTCAATCCAGAGTATGAACTGTCTTATTGATTAACATATTCCTTTGTTTCCTCTGTGTTATTTAACCAGTGGATTAGCGATATCTGTTGACATAATTTTACTGTTAAATACATACAGTACAGACCAAAAGTTTGGATACACCTCTGGGAACTCCTTCAAGATTGTTGGAAGACCATTTCCAGTGATTACCTCTTGAAGCTCATCAAGAGAATGCCAAGAGTGTGCAAAGCAGTCATCAAAGCAAAAGGTGGCTACTTTGAAGAACCTAGAATATAAGACATATTTTCAGTTGTTTCACACTTTTTTGTTAAGTATATAATTCCACATGTGTTAACTCATAGTTTTGATGCCTTCAGTGTGAATGTACAATTTTCATAGTCATGAAAATACAGAAAAATCTTTAAATGAGAAGGTGTGTCCAAACTTTTGGTCTGTACTGTAATTTTATGTGTTTCCTACATATATATCCTAATTGTTTTTTTCCCCCTTTTGTCTCCCTTTAGGTCATTTGAACGCTTCACCAGGTATCAAAAAAACCTTACTTTTGGCTCTTACTTTTCTTGTCTATGTTTGCCATCCCATTTCCCCTTTTCTGTATTCTTTCTTTTTCTTTGCTTTATCCTTCTGACTCATTCTACACATCTACCATGCCCTATTTCTTTAATTATGTTGTTCGCGTGTGCGCCATTTAACCTTGAGTGCTAGATTCATGGTGCTCTTCTTTCAAGTCCTGCTCTATGGTACCATGTTCCCTATGCTCAGACTTTTGAGTAAAATGGTGCTCGCGTGTGCACAGTAGCATCTCTCGGCAACCAAAAGATGCTACTGCGCATGCGCGGGCGTCCATGTTGGGGATGTAAATTTCACATGGGCAGAGAAATTACACAGTCAGTATGTAAAAGAGTAGGCAGGTCACTGAAAGCACAGTGACCTGTCAGAGGAAAGAGATAGGAATACATGAATACAGAAGCAGAGCACCAGAGCACATACATATCATTATGGCAGCAGAACTGAAACTAAAGATGATAAAAGAACCACTGGACGTATTACAACATCCAAGGTATCATTTTACTCAGTTTAACGGCGCCCACCTGACAGTGTATGTAGTTTTCTAAGCACAATCCTGCTGACAGATTCACTTTAACAAACTTGGACGTATGGATACGTCATGACGATAGACATCGATCGGAGCATTTAGAGAGCTTGTATAGGGAGGAAGCCCTCTCTGCCCTGGGATTGGCGCCGCAAAAATCAGAATAGAAAGCGATCAAAAAATGTCATGTGCCTGAGAATGATACCAATAAAACGTCAACTCGTTCCGTAAAACAAGCCCTCACATGACGCTGTCGGACAAAATATGGAAAAATTATAGCTCTCAAAATATAGTGATGCCAAAAAAAAGCGTCTTTTAGTGTGTGACAGCTGTCAAACAAAAAGAAAACGATTAAACCTACAATAATCTCCAAGAGGAATATTCTGCCCCCATGGCTGTGCTGTAAATATAGGGTGCTGTGTCTTCACCTTTACTTACAAGGGCGATGGACACAGATAGCTTTAACTCGGCTGCAGGCAGGCACGTTGTAAAGAATTCAGAAGAAGCTTTATTTATATTGAGAAATCTTGTAAGAATGCATGCATCAACAGCAGGTAAAAATAACTTTTCCTGAGACAGGCTGTAAGCACATGAGCTCCTAATTGTTGCAAGATGGAAAATTAGGAAAGGCTGGAAGAAGAAGGGAGGGGCTAGCTACATCACAGTCACATAAGAGGGAGACAGGGAGAGAGAAGGGACAAACTTCAAGGAAGGTGAACCTTACAGCAATGCAATCAAACAGTAATACACAGCAACTGTAAAAAGTTCAGTATATAGTAAGCAAATTTCCCATTCATGGGACGTAACACTCCCCGTCTGAAATCTTTAGATTTTAATGAATCGTTTAATGTGATGTCTTCTGGGAATGGCATGGTAGACCTGAAAGACAAAAGAAAATACTCAAGCAAACAACAATAACTGTAATAGTTGTAGTCCAATTTTCCATTGAAGTCTTCTACAGCCGGATAATCCGAGTCCAAAACAGAAGCCCATCTTCGGATTGGGGAAGCCGCAATGTGCAAACACTTCCACCAACCTAAGAATCCACTGGGAAAAGTTCAAATGTCCCAACACAGCTGGAAGTATATGGCGGTAGGCTCTCCGTCGTAAGCTGTGTCCTGAAGCAGTGTCTTTCATGTGATGACCTCCTTTTGCAAAAGGAGTAGAAGTTCAGTGACTGGACGAAAGAAAACACGAGATGACCTTGACTTCTACCTTACAAGTCTTTCCATCGTTGCTTGGTGTAACCTTGGTGATAAGACCCATTGGCCAGTCATTGCGATGAGCTTCTTTATCTTTAAGGAGGATGAGGTCTCCCTCTTGGAGGTTAGGTTTTGCAGTCTGCCATTTGTGACTGGTTTGAAGTAAGTGCAGGTATTCAGCCTTCCAGCGGTGCCAAAAGACATTAGAAAAGTGTTGTACCTGTTTCCACTGACACCTGTAAATGTCTCCGTCCACAAACTTCCCTGGAGGGATTTCAGCATCTCCAACCTTCTGAGTAAGAAGTGTGGCAGGAGTAAGAATCATTGGAGCTTTGGGGTCCGATGATAATGGTACCAATGGTCTTGCATTTATCACAGCAGACACTTCAGCAAGGAAGGTAACCAGGACTTCATGGGTGAGAGGTAGCTTATGATCCAGCAACATCGAATCAAGGATTCCTCGAGCAATGCCAATCATGCTTTCCCAGGATCCTCCCATATGCGATGAATGAGGAGGGTTGAACACCCAAGTGCACCCATTGTCAGTCTAGAAGTTGTCTAACTGTAGTTCCTTGCACGCTCCCACAAAGTTAGTGCCACAGTCAGATCTGAGCTATTTGGCTGGTCCCCAGATAGAAAAGAATCTTATGAGAGCATTTATGAAGACAAGTGAACAGCACAGCCCACCACTTACTGTTTGCGGCTCCACCACGGATTCTTCTTGTAACAACCGACCATGGTCCAAAAACATCTACGCCGACGTTTGTGAATGGCTGGTCTGTGTTTAGCTGATCTGCTGGGAGATTTGCCATCTGTAGATGTTAGTGTTTTCTTCTTACTTTTTCTCACATAAAGCATTTATGGAGCTCTGAGGAGACACATCTCTTCATCCCCACGATCCAGAGGCCAGCGGACCTTATGATGCCTTCGGCAAACTGTCTGCCTTGGTGCTGCACTTTTTCATGATGGTGATGGAACAATAGTGTAGCATTGTAGTGCCGACCCGGAATGATGATACGATTCTGCTCCTTATTACATAGATCAGACTTCTCTATATGACCATCACCTTTAACAGTCCGTAATGATCGACCACTGGGTTCAATTCAAGCAGTAAACTGTTCTTGGACAGGCTTGTACCCTTTTGTGATACTGTCGATCTCGTGACCATATTCTTGTTGCACTCACCGCTGAATTGCTCGGCATGTATGATGTCAGCAACAGTAGTGTATCCTCTACACATGTGCCAGCCACAACACTGATGATTTGTCACTGGCAAAGGAATGAGCGATATGAACAAGACGAGCTATGGCCCGCACAACAGCTGACCATTTTGAGAAGCTTTCAAAGCGGTGAGATCTTAGTTTTGATTTTGGCATCACAGAAGTGTAGCGCGTAGAGGTGATTGGTCTGATCTCTTTTTCAGACTCCGATTCCACCAGCTTATAAGTGTTGTTGATGTCCTTTGAACTAGAATGCTTATATAAGAGACTTGGAGGTGACAGCCACATGTTGTCATTGAGCTTAGACGCGGCTGTGAATCTTGTCCCTCAGTCAGCTGGGTTCAGGTCAGTAGAGACGTAGTGCCAGTGTTCAGGTATAGAAAAGCTTCTGATACGCTCTACTCTATTGCTGATGTAGACGTAAAATTGTTTTTTTGGTTGTAAATGTAACCAAGTACCACTCTACTGTCTGTGTATAATGTAAATGAATCAATCACAATGTCCATTTCATCCTTTATAGCTTCAGCTAATTCCACTGCCTGTACGGCAGCACAAAGTTTGAGTCTTGGTACAGAGTGAGACGGTTTCAGTGTTAGTTTTGCCTTGCCACGGATGAATCCACAATGTACCTTGTTGTTGCCTTCTGAGGTTTTCAGGTAGGCTACTGCAGCAATGGCCTCTGTAGATGCGTCGGAGAAAATGTGGATTTCTCTCCTGGTGGAGGCTGAAAGGGTGCTTAGGGAATAACTGCGTGAGACTTGGACATGCTCTAAGACCTTCAGAGACTTCTTCCATATCTCCCACCTTTGTTGTTTCTGGGATGGTAGCGGAGTGTCCCAATCCATGCTCTCGGGGGTCAACTGTCTCAACAGTATATTGCCGTGATGGCAAACCTTTTACAGACTGAGTGCCCAAACTGCAACCCAAAACCCACTTATTTATCGCCAAGTGCCAATATGGCAAATTAACCCGAATACTGAGGATTTAGTTTAGGAAAAACAACTCGTACAGAGAGCTGGCGAGGGCATCATAGAGCAGCCACAGAAAGGAGCAGGGTATGAGACTGCAGAAATAAAGAATGTGCTCACTCCCATCTTGGTATATGCCAAAATCCATGTATATATGTTGCCCCCCCACCAATCCATGTATATATGCTGCCTCCCCCCCACCAATCCATGTATACACAGTGGTGGCCAAAAGTATTGGCACCCCTGCAATTCTGTCAGATAATACTCAGTTTCTTCCTGAAAATGATTGCAATCACAAATTCTTTGGTATTACTCTCTTCATTTAATTTGCTTGCAAGGAAAAAACACAAAAGAGAATGAAGCAAAAATCAAATCATTGATCATTTCACACAAAACTCCAAAAATGGGCCAGACAAAAGTATTGGCACCCTCAGCCTAATACTTGGTTGCACAACCTTTAGCCAAAATAACTGCGAACAACCGCTTCCGATAACCATCAATGAGTTTCTTACAATGCTTTGCTGGAATTGTAGACCATTCTTCTTTGGCAAACTGCTGCAGGTCCCTGATATTTGAAATGTGCCTTCTCCAAACTGCCATTTTGAGATCTCTCCACAGGTGTTCTATGGGATTCAAGTCTGGACTCATTGCTGGCCACATTAGAAGTCTCCACTGCTTTCTCTCAAACCATTTTATAGTGCTTTTGGAAGTGTGTTTTGGGTCATTGTCCTGCTAGAAGACCCATGACCTCTGAGTGAGACCCAGCTTTCTCACACTGGGCCCTACATTATGCTGCAAAATTTGTTGGTAGTCTTCAGACTTCATAATGCCATGCACACGGTCAAGCAGTCCAGTGCCAGAGGCAGCAAAGCAACCCCAAAACATCAGGGAACCTCCACCATGTTTGACTGTAGGGACCGTGTTCTTTTCTTTGAATGCCTCTTTTTTTTCCTGTACACTCTATGTTGATGCTTTTTCCCAAAAAGCTCTACTTTTGTCTCATCTGACCAGAGAACATTCTTCCAAAACGTTTTAGGCTTTCTCAGGTAAGTTTTGGCAAACTCCAGCCTGGCTTTTTTATGTCTCGGGGTAAGAAGTGCGCTCTTCCTGGGTATCCTACCATACAGTCCCTTTTCTTTCAGACGCCGATGGATAGTACGGGTTGACACTGTTGTACCATCGGACTGCAGGGCAGCTTGAACTTGTTTGGATGTTAGTCGAGGTTCTTTATCCACCATCCGCACAATCTTGCGTTGAAATCTCTCGTCAATTTTTCTTTTCCGTCCACATCTAGGGAGGTTAGCCACAGTGCCATGGGTTTAAACTTCTTGATGACACTGCGCACGGAAGACACAGGAACATTCAGGTCTTTGGAGATGGACTTGTAGCCTTGAGATTGCTCATGCTTCCTCACAATTTGGTTTCTCAAGTCCTTAGACAGTTCTTTGTTCTTCTTTCTTTTCTCCATGCTCAATGTGGTACACACAAGGACTCAGGACAGAGGTTGAGTCAACTTTAATCCATGTTAACTGGCTGCAAGTGTGATTTAGTTATTGCCAACACCTGTTAGGTGCCACAGGTAAGTTACAGGTGCTGTTAAGTACATGAATTAGAGAAGCATCACATGATTTTTCAAAGGGTGCCAATACTTTTGTCCAGCCCCTTTTTTAGGTTTGGTGTGGAATTATATCCAATTTGGCTTTAGAATAATTCTTTTTGTGTTTTTTTCATTGAATACAAATTAAATGAAGAGAATAATACCAAAGAATTTGTGATTGCAATCATTTTCAGGAAGAAACTGAGTATTATCTGACAGAATTGCAGGGGTGCCAATACTTTTGGCCAGCATTGTATGAAGTCAGCACTCCATTTTTTTCATTATATTTATATAATTGAATATGAATTTCTTCTAAATGTGATCCATGAAATTAATGTAAATAGGGTATAATGATATTTACATGAAATTATTTTCAAGGTACCCAATTAATTTCTCTGTCAATTTCTTAATAGAAGAGGTATAGTAACGCTCATGATGGTGTCATCAGCACTGGCTATATTGGAGTATTCGAAGCAGCGCAACACGGCACAAACGTCCTTCATGGAAGCCCATTCATTGGTGGTTAAGTGGTGTTGTTCTTCACAGCATCTCTCCCCCGTGCGTGCTGCAGCTGAAACTCTACCATTGCCTGCTGCTGCTCACACGGTCTCTCCAGCATATGTAAGGTGGAGTTCCATCTTGGCACGTTGCATATGAGGCAGTGAGTGTGAAGGTAGAAGTGATGCTGCAGCGCAGGCTGGTCAGCAGCCGCAGGGTGAGAACGCCAAAAGCATGCACATGCTGCCCTCACTTTCAGCAGCACCTCTGATATATCTGGGTCATTTTTAAGGAAGCTCTACACCACCAAATTCAGCACATGCGCCAGGCAAGGGATGTGAATCAAACCAGCTAGGCCCAGAGCTGCTAGAGTTTAGAAGAGAGTTTTCTTTTATTTCAAACATGTTTTCTGATGTCTCCTGTTGCTGTTTTATTTGTGCCATTTTCATCCTTTAAAAATCTGTTCATCTCTCTATCTGCAGAGAACCTGGATTTACCACCTACTGTACAGTAAGTGTTTTACAATTTGTAGATATTTTTTAACTAAAAGTAGCAGCCTAGTAAAACTTTTTTTTTAATTCATTCGGTCACTTGTCCACCAGACTACATCATTTTGCTAGTATTAATTTATTAAGTTGTTCTCATAGAGACTCCTTCAGAATTACATGTCTTTGTCTTTCCTGAGGAGGGTCACAAGAAATGAGTGCATTTGATTGAATTGCATGGTCTGTACCACACAAGATCTGCACTGTGAAAAGCAAAATGACCTATGACAGTTACTGATGAGAATAAGACTGCTCCTGGCACACATGTATGAAGAAGATAAAGACAGTTTAGCCATCCTCACTAAATAGTTGTAATCTAATCATGTAATTGGTGGTGGCAAATTCTGACAGGTTAAGCTGGAGAGCATAGAGGACTTTATGGGGGAGTAGTTGGGGCAATTAGTCTTGGTTTCATCTCTCCACGTCTTGGCTGGTGCCATTCAGCCTCACTTCATTCACTTTCAGTATATATAACCCATGAGGTATAGTAGACAATGCGTTGGAATAAGCAGGTTTATGTCCTCAGTCATGCGCTTACATAGCACGGTGCCTAAAAATGAGCCTCTGTTCTGCACTTTCAATCATATTTGTCTATTGGAGAAAACGCTACTTTAGTGGTGCACAGTCTCAGCTGTATTATTGTCTTCTAATACTTTATTGACATTGATTACATACAGTACAGACCAAAAGTTTGGACACACCTTCTCATTTAAAGATTTTTCTGCATTTTCATGACTATGAAAATTGTACATTCACACTGAAGGCATCAAAACTATGAGTTAACACATGTGGAATTATATACTTAACAAAAAAGTGTGAAACAACTGAAAATATGTCTTATATTCTAGGTTCTTCAAAGTAGCCACCTTTTGCTTTGATGACTGCTTTGCACACTCTTGGCATTCTCTTGATGAGCTTCAAGAGGTAGTCACCAGAAATGGTCTTCCAACAATCTTGAAGGAGTTCCCAGAGATGCTTAGCACTTGTTGGCCCTTTTGCCTTCACTCTGCGGTCCAGCTCACCTCAAACCATCTCGATTGGGTTCAGGTCTGGTGACTGTGGAGGCCAGGTCATCTGGCGTAGCACCCCATCACTCTCCTTCTTGGTCAAATAGCCCTTACACAGCCTGGAGGTGTGTTTGTGGGTCATTGTCCTGTTGAAAAATAAATGATGGTCCAACTAAACGCAAACTGGATGGAATAGCATGCCGCTGCAAGATGCTGTGGTAGCCATGCTGGTTCAGTATGCCTTCAATTTTGAATAAATGCCCAACAGTGTCACCAGCAAAGCACCCCCACACCATCACACCTCCTACTCCATGCTTCACGGTGGGAACCAGGCATGTAGAGTCCATCCATTCACCTTTTCTGCGTCGCATAAAGACACAGTGGTTGGAACCAAAGATCTCAAATTTGGACTCATCAGACCAAAGCACAGATTTCCACTGGTCTAATGTCCATTCCTTGTGTTCTTTAGCTCAAACAAGTCTCTTCTGCTTGTTGCCTGTCCTTAGCAGTGGTTTCCTAGCAGCTATTTTACCATGAAGGCTTGCTGCACAAAGTCTCCTCTTAACAGTTGTTGAAGAGATGTGTCTGCTGCTAGAACTCTGTGTACCATTGACCTGGTCTCTAATCTGAGCTGCTGTTAACCTGCGATTTCTGAGGCTGGTGACTCGGATAAACTTATCCTCCGAAGCAGAGGTGACTCTTGGTCTTCCTTTCCTGGGGCGGTCATCATGTGAGCCAGTTTCTTTGTAGCGCTTGATGGTTTTTGCAACTGCACTTGGGGACACTTTCAAAGTTTGCCCATTTTTTTGGACTGACTGACCTTCATTTCTTAAAATAATGATGGCCACTCGTTTTTCTTTACTTAGCTGCTTTTTTCTTGCCATAATACAAATTCTAACCGTCTATTCAGTTGGACTATCTACTGTGTATCCACCAGACTTCTGCACAACACAACTGATGGTCCCAACCCCATTTATAAGGCAAGAAATCCCACTTATTAAACCTGACAGGGCACACCTGTTAAGTGAGAACCATTTCCGGTGACTACCTCTTGAAGCTCATCAAGGGAATGTCAAGAGTGTGCAAAGCGGTCATCAAAGCAAAAGGTGGCTTCTTTGAAGAACCTAGAATATAAGACATATTTTCAGTTGTTTCACACTTTTTTGTTAAGTATATAATTCCACATGTGTTAATTCATTGTTTTGATGCCTTCAGTGTGAATGTACAATTTCCATAGTCAAGAAAATACAGAAAAATATTTAAATGAGAAGGTGTGTCCAAACTTTTGGTCTGTACTGTATGTGAAAATGAAAGCACTCATATTGAATGGCATAATAACTTTCCATGTAGTTAGTTCAATTACTTATATTTTTTCCTAATGTAGTATGTGTTGTTGCAAATACTGTATTTATAGAAGGTAAAACTAGTTTCTGCATTATATAGTGACACATTTTGTGCATATTTAGTGATTACTTGCTTCCTGACAAGTTAAAGGAAATGGTGGAGGATGACCCGGATCCTTATTTTGGGAATATGAACAGCTCTCCCGAATTGCCAGAACCATTCCTTATACCGCAGGTAAAATACTGTGTATGATAGTCTGTGTGATGCATTTTGAAGTGTTTCAACGCATAATTTAAATGTATTGGGTATGGACATGACCAAGTGAAGCACTACATTGTTTCATCCTTCATGTTGATGTCTATATTTAAATTTACATTCTGCCAATATTTGTTGTGATAGATTGGTTCTATTCATGTTTCATTAAAAAGAAAGTCTGCCTAAGTGCTCCATGTTAGAAGATTTTCTCCTCTCTACATGACAGGTTAGGAAACTGTTAGAAGTACCTGACCTGCGGTTCGGAGACGTCTTTTCTAGCAGGAGAGGAAGCTATAGAGAAGGTGAGATTGGAAGGACACAGAAAATATGACTGTCCATTTGATATAGCTTGAATACTAATATTCATCAAAGATGATTTTACTAAATAACACTTATTAAAGGGGTTTTCCATTTCAGAAAAGCCTGGTCTCCAGACGTAGTCCAGGGTCGGACTGGGGAGTCTGGGGCCCACAGGGGTAATTGACTCTAGGGGCCCACCTACAGCAATATGCAAATATCTGTTATCCGCTATCCCTGTTATAGTGGAGCATTGACTGGCGGCTCCGGCACATCTACCGTGCACATACTATAACTGGGATGTACAATTACGATAGTATGCATTAAAGGGGTCCTTTGGTTAAAGCAAGTTATCACCGATCCATGGGCTCCACAGGAGAGGTGATCACTTATTGATCGTTTTGGTCCGAACATTGGAAAACGCACTGATCGGAAGAATGGGGAAGTTTTATCCCTGTCAGGACATTTATCCCCATTTTAAAATGCAGTGACAGATGGGATGTCTGACCGCAGCTCCATTCATTCTCTTGGGGGCTTCCAAAAAAAGAGCTGCGCTCACAGCCACTGTGGGAATGATTGGATCAGTGATCGAGTCGCACATGAGCTCCAGTCTAATGGGGAGAAAAGCTTCACATTCTGCCGATTGTATGCCAGCAGTCAGGACCCCACCAATCAATAACTTATCACTTATCCTGTGGAGAGGTGATTACTTGTTTTCACCAGAGACCCTTGTAAGTGTACCTCTGACGCTCTGGTACAACTCCTAAAATATATACTAAATTGGGTACAGTAGTTCAATGCAGTTTGTGGAAAATATTTTTTTCATAAGAATTTGGGAAAGTTATGAAATGTTCTATAAATGTCTGTCTTATTCCTGTTCTAAGGATCTAGACTTTTTTAAATTTATCACTTAAATATGAACCATGTATGAGGGAGTCGGAGTCGGAAACATGGAAATTGAGGAGTCAGAGTCTGGGTCGAAGGTTTGGCTTACCGACTCCACAGCCCTGCATATTACCGCCACTTACTGACCGAATAATACCACATACAAAGAACAAGTACGGCCACACCATGACCAGACCACATATTACCACCACAAAGTGACAATAATACCACATGCAAGGAAAAAATACTGCCACGCTATGACCGGACAACATATTACCACCACCACAAAGTGACCAAATGCTACAATGCTGATCATGAATACAAACCACAATACTAACAACACTGTTATTACCACCAGCGACATTATACACAGGAGTTCTGTATATACACCGCGTGCAGAATTATTAGGCAAATGAGTATTTTGATCACTTTGATACTTTTTTATACATGTTATCCTACTGCAAGCTGCATAGGCTTGAGAGCCAACTACCAATTAAGTAAATCTGGTGATGTGCATCTCTGTAATGAGGAGGCGTGTTGACTAATGACATCAACACCCTATATAAGGTGTGCTTAATTATTAGGCAACTTCCTTTCCTTTGGCAAAATGGGTCAGAAGAGAGATTTGACGGGCTCTGAAAAGTCCAAAATTGTGAGATGTCTTGCAGAGGGATGCAGCAGTCTTGAAATTTCCAAACTTTTAAAGCGTGATCACCGAACAATCAAGCGTTTCATGGCAAATAGCCAACAGGGTCGCAAGAAGCATGTTGGCCAAAAAAGGCGCAAAATAAGTGCCCATGAATTGAGGAAAATCAAGCGTGAAGCTGCCAAGATGCCATTCGCCACCAGTTTTTCCATATTTCAGCGCTGCAGCGTTACTGGAGTATCAGAAAGCACAAGGTGTGCTATACTCAGGGACATAGTCAAGGTAAGGGAGGCTGAAAAACGACCACCTTTGAACAAGAAACATAAGGTAAAACTTCAAGAATGGGCCAAGAAATATCTTAAGACTGATTTTTCAAAGGTTTTATCGACTGATGAAATGAGAGTTACTCTTGATGGGCCAGATGGATGGGCCAGAGGCTGGATCAGTAAAGGGCAGAGAGCTCCACTCCGATTCAGTCGCCAGCAAAGTGGAGGTGGGGTACTGGTATGGGCTGGTATCATCAAAGATGAACTTGTGGGACCTTTTCGGGTTGAGGATGGAGTGAAGCTCAGCTCCCAGACCTACTGCCAGTTTCTGGAAGACAACTTCTTCAAGCAGTGGTACAGGAAGAAGTCGGTATCGTTCAAGAAAAACATGATTTTCATGCAGAACAATGCTCCATCACATGCATTCAACTACTCCACAGCATGGCTGGCCAGTAAAGGTCTAAAGGAAGAAAAAATAATGACATGGCCCCATTGTTCACCTGATCTGAACCCCATAAAGAACCTGTGGTCCATCATAAAATGTGAGATGTACAGGGAAGGAAAAGAGTACACCTCTTGGAACAGTGTCTGGGAGGCTGTGGTGGCTGCTGCACGCAGTGTTGATCAAAAACAGATCAAGCAACTGACAGAATCTATGGATGGAAGGCTGTTGAGTGTCATCATAAAGATAGGTGGCTATATTGATCACTAATTTTTTTGTTTTTGCATGTCAGAAATGTTTATTTCTAAATTTTGTGCACTGATATTGGTTTACCTGGTGAAAATAAACAAGTAAGATGGGATTATATTTGTTTTTCATTTTTTCATTAAGTTGCCTAATAATTCTGCGCAGTAATCGTTACCTGCACAAACAGATATCCTCCTAAGATCTAAAAAAAAAACCACTCCAACTTCCAAAAATATTAAGCTTGGATATTTGAGTCTTTTGGGTTGATTGAGAAGATAGTTGTTGATCAATAATAGAAATAATCCTCTAAAATACAATTTGCCTAATAATTCTGCACACAGTGTAGTGTCAGTGTACAGATAATATAGTGATCACTAGTGACATTATAAACAGGAGCTCTGTGTATAGTGTACAAATAATACAGTGATCACCAGTGACATTATACACGGGAGCTCTGTATATACTATATAGTGTAAGTGTTCATGTAATACACTGACTCACCAATGATGTCTCTAGGTGAAGTCCTTCATCTTCGCTTTTCTTCTTCGTCTGGTACAGACCGCCATCACTTCTTCCAGCCATGAATCATCTCTGCAGAAAATAACACACAGTTATCAATAACTGATCGCTTCTAGAGCACGTTCCCACTTTTTCCCCCCTGACTTCTACACTACACCAGTTGAAGAAAAAAAAGCGACATAGTGCCGCCCTGCACAGTAACAGGACCCCACTTTTGGTCCCTCCCATGGAAAACAGTTTCCTAAAAAGTAAATTATATTACAGAAGTAATAATGTTCATAATTGGAATCTAAAGTAATTATGTTCCCCACTCGCCACCATAAACAGTAATTAAGTCGCTTGTCCAGCCTGGCTCCCCCCCATATATCCCTTCTGTTCCCCATATGTCCAGCGTGGCCCCTTTATATTTATCCTAGCCCACGTGTATCGAGCCTGCGCCCCCCCATATATCCATCCTGGCCCCCATGTGTCGAGCCTGCCCCCCCATTTATCCATCCTGGCCTCCATGTGTCCAGCTGCCCCCCCATATATCCATCCTGGCCTCCATGTGTCCATTCTCCCCCCCCCCATATATCCATCCTGGCCTCCATGTGTCCAGCCTGCCCCCCCATATATTGATCCTGGCCTCCATGTGTCCAGCCTGCCCCCCCATATATCCAGCCTGCCCCCCCCCCTTATATCCATCCTGCCCCCCTTCCCATGTGTCCAGCCAAACCCCCCATCCTTACATGTTCAGCCAGGCCCCCCTTATGTATCCAGCCAGCCCCCCCATTTATGTGTCCAGTCAGGCCCCCTCACCCATGTGTCCAGCCGGGCACCCCCTTATGTGTCCAGCAGGCTCCCCCTTATGTGTCCAGCCAGGCTCCCCCTTATGTGTTCAGCCAGGTTCCCTCCCCTCCCATGTGTCCAGCCAGGCTCCCCCTTCCATGTGTCCAGCCAGGCTCCCCCCTTATGTGTCCAGCTAGGCTCCCCCTTATGTGTCCAGCCAGCCACCCCTCCCATGTGTCCAGCCAGGCACCCCCTTGTGTGTCCAGCCAGGCTCCCTCATTATGTATCCAGCCAGGCTCCTTCCTTATGTGTCCAGCCAGGCCCCCCCTTGTGTGTCCAGCCAGGCCCCTCCCTTGTGTGTCCAGCCAGGCCCCCCCATTTTGTGTCCATCCAGGCCCCCCCTTTTGTGTCCAGCCAGGTCCCCCTTGTGTGTCCATCCAGGATCCCCCCTTATGTGTCCTCCCAGGCTCCCCCTCCCATGTGTCCAGCCGGTCTCCCCCTCCCATGTGTCCAGACAGGCTTCCTCATGTGTCCAGCCAGGCTCCCACCTTATGTGTCCAGGCAGGCCCCCCCCCTCCCATGTGTCCTGCCAGGCTCCCCCTCCCATTTGTCCAGCCAGTCTCCCCCTCTCATGTGTCCAGCCAGGTCCCTCTCTTGTGTGTCCAGCCAGGCCCCCATCCCATTCTGCATTCATTCACACACACAAAGATTCCTCTTAATATAATCAAAATATAAACCAATAACTCTAGTATTTTTCATCTTTGCAGGATACAACCAGGCTCTGTAGTTTTGGTCGGGGAAATAGGAGCTTGTCCCTGTAGGGTGTTCTTATACATAATAAGCCGGCGTGGTGCACTACACGTATCTGTGTGACTGGCACATTATACAGGTTTTATTCATGTGCATTTAAATTCTGATCATTCACCCCTTTCCCTATGAATGGTCGGTGTGAGTGGTTGTTCATCAGTATGTTGCACCTGTGCTACCTCCCAGCTTTTATCCCTGGAGTTTGTCTGTATCCAGCAGTTAAATTAAGAATAAAAATAGGATTTTTTTTTTTACAAAATCTTCAGTTTTTCTCAAATTTGTTAATGCAAAAATGTATACACCCCACATCAAAAACTACTACTTGTAGTGTTTTGTATGACCTCCATGACTTTTAAGGACAGCAACAAGTTTTTTAGGCATGGAATGAACAAGTTGGAGACATACTGCAACATCTATTTTTTCCCTTTCTTCAAGAACAACCTCTTTTAGAGCCTGGATGCTGGATGGACAGTGATGCTTAAAGGGGTTTTCCTCACAAAAAAAGTACATTTTAATCAATAGATTTTGTAATAATATTAAGTTCCACAATTGTATGTGTTTAAATAAAATGTTCCTGTGCTGAGATGATCTTATAAATGTTCCCCTGCTGTGTACTGTGTAATGGCCGTGTCTGATCGTACAGGGACATGGTCTGATCATTCCATAGCTCCTGGGCAAGGGGAAGCAAAAGAATATACAAACATTACAGCATGGGGTCACAACTGATTCTTTTTGTGAGGTAAAACATTTCCCTGCCTGTTTTTAAACAATGTTTTACTTCAAAGAAAGAATCATCTGCGATCCCCTGATGTAATATCAGTGCACATTTTTTTTCTACCCCCTGCCCAAGAGATGTGGTATGATCAGACCATGTTCGTTCCTGGTCAGGCACAGCCATTACACAGTACACAGCAGGGGCACATTTATAAGATTATCTCAGCACAGGAACATTTTTTAAACATATCCAATTGTGGAAATTATTAGTATTCCAAGATATATTGATTACAATGTACTATTGTTTGTGGGAAAACCCCTTTATTTTGTCTCTTCAGAATTCCCTGTAGGTCTTTTGATTGGGCTCAGATTAATTCTTGGCGACTGAATCTCTTTCACTTGTTCTTTTTTAAAAATGCAACTTATGAAAATTGTACATTCACACTGAAGGCATCAAAACTATGAGTTAACACATGTGGAATTATATACTTAACAAAAAAGTGTGAAACAACTGAAAATATGTCTTATATTCTAGGTTCTTCAAAGTAGCCACCTTTTGCTTTGATGACTGCTTTGCACACTCTTGGCATTCTCTTGATGAGCTTCAAGAGGTAGTCACCAGAAATGGTCTTCCAACAATCTTGAAGGAGTTCCCAGAGATGCTTAGCACTTGTTGGCCCTTTTGCCTTCACTCTGCGGTCCAGCTCACCTCAAACCATCTCGATTGGGTTCAGGTCTGGTGACTGTGGAGGCCAGGTCATCTGGCGTAGCACCCCATCACTCTCCTTCTTGGTCAAATAGCCCTTACACAGCCTGGAGGTGTGTTTGTGGGTCATTGTCCTGTTGAAAAATAAATGATGGTCCAACTAAACGCAAACCGGATGGAATAGCATGCCGCTGCAAGATGCTGTGGTAGCCATGCTGGTTCAGTATGCCTTCAATTTTGAATAAATCCCCAACAGTGTCACCAACAAAGCACCCCCACACCATCACACCACCACCTCCATGCATCACGGTGGGAACCAGGCATGTAGAGTCCATCCGTTCACCTTTTCTGCGTCGCACAAAGACACGGTGGTTGGAACTAAAGAACTCAAATTTGGACTCATCAGACCAAAGCACAGATTTCCACTGGTCTAATGTCCATTCCTTGAGTTCTTTAGCCCAAACAAGTCTCTTCTGCTTGTTGCCTGTCCTTAGCAGTGGTTTCCTAGCAGATATTTTACCATGAAGGCCTGCTGCACAAAGTCTCCTCTTAACAGTTGTTGAAGAGATGTGTCTGCTGCTAGAACTCTGTATGGCATTGACCTGGTCTCTAATCTGAGCTGCTGTTAACCTGCGATTTCTGAGGCTGGTGACTCGGATAAACTTATCCTCAAAAGCTGAGGTGACTCTTGGTCTTACTTTCCTGGGCGGTCCTCATGTGAGCCAGTTTCTTTGTAGCGCTTGATGGTTTTTGCAACTGCACTTGGGGACACTTTCAAAGTTTGCCCAATTTTTCGAACAGACTGACCTTCATTTCTTAAAGTAATGATGGCCACTCGTTTTTCTTTACTTAGCTGCTTTTTTCTTGCCATAAGACAAATTCTAACAGTCTATTCAGTTGGACTATCAGCTGTGTATCCTCCAGACGTCTGCACAACACAACTGATGGTCTCAACCCCTTTTATAAGGCAAGAAATACCACTTATTAAACTTGACAGGGCACACCTGTGAAGTAAGAACCATTTCCGGTGACTACCTCTTGAAGCTCATCAAGAGAATGCCAAGAGTGTGCAAAGCAGTCATCAAAGCAAAAGGTGGCTACTTTGAAGAACATAGAATATAAGACATATTTTCAGTTGTTTCACACTTTTTTGTTAAGTATATAATTCCACATGTGTTAATTCATAGTTTTGATGCCTTCAGTGTGAGTGTACAATTTTCATAGTCATGAAAATACAGAAAAATCTTTAAATGGGAAGATGTGTCCAAACTTTTGGTCTGTACTGTATATATATAATGTATATATATATTATTTTTTCACCCTTACTAATAAGTGTTTCATTACTATACAGAGGAAGATTCAGAGGGAGAGGATGCTTCACCTATAGGTATGTACTGCACAATACCATTCCATGTTTCTTAACCCTGTCTCGTGTAAATCAGCCTTAAACTTCCTGACAGCCCCATTTTTCAAGTCTGATACGTCACTTTCTGTGGTAATAACTTTAAAATGCTTCTGTCAGTGATTCTGAGATTGTGATTTTGTTGTTGTAAAACATTTTACCTGTTACTACCGGTAAATTCAGATCTGTTGTTTTGTCTTTATTCATGAAAATATTCCAAATTTTCTGAAGATTTTGAAAAATGTGCAATCTTTAAACTTGTATACCCTTAATGACATGTATATAGTGTAAGATGGCTGACGGACAGGTCCTTGAGGGGAAATATGTATCATCGAGGTTGGTAGCTTCGGTGATGTAAACCCGAGAAAGCATGCTCCAGCACGTATACTGCTGACAGGGTTAATAGGGCGTATCAGGCCGGTTTTAAGAGCAGTCATAAAAAATGGGTGGGAATGGCTGCCCACATATCCCCACCTCTGGAGCGTGGTTTGGTAAATAAAATAGAGACCAAATGTCTCATTCATTGTCTGTGTCTGGAGACCTGTGGATCTCCAAGGCGTTAGTCTGTACTAAGGATTGGACACTGACCTGAGCAGGCGAACCTGCAACATTGTGTGTACATTTTACTTTGTGCTTCCACTTTGTGCCGGAAAAGGCTGTTTTTGTTTATGCTGTCTGAATAAACCAGTTTGGATTTCAATGAAAATGCTTCCTGTGTCTACCTCAACCGCAGACGAGTGAGTATTAAACCCTACAATTGGTGCTAGAAGCACAGTCACAAATCCCAAGGGGCAGTGTGACTGCTACAGGAAACCGTTTAAGTCTTGGGTGAAGGCCGTCAGCCAGTAGGGGACGTCTGGCATCATGGAGGAGCTGATAAAGCAACTGGTGCAGGCTAATCTCTGGCAGCATCAACAGCAGTAGTGGCAGCAACAGCAGTACAAGCAGCAGATAAACCTCCTAGCCGAGTTAACCCATGGCAGTTCAATCGCCCCACCCCCAAGTCCAAGTGATGACTCACTTGCCAGGAAGACGTTAAGAAGAGCCTTGCAAAAGATGATCCCGGGTGATGAGGACGAGGCGTTCCTGACAATCTTTGAGAGGGTGGCGGAGCGAGAGATATTGCCTCCAGAGCAGTGGGCGGAGGTTCTGGCACCATATTTAACAGGGCAACAGCAGAAGGCCTATTATGACTTTGCCTTGCAAGATGCAAAAGAGTACACCAAGTTGAAGACTGAGATTTTGGCGTGCTTAGGAGTGACTCTGACTGACATGATGCGGGTGTACCACTGGGCCTATTGCAGTGACAAATCTTCCCGGTCCCGAATGTTTTACCTCCTACACTTGGTCCAAAAGTGGTTGCAACCGGAATCTTCCTCTCCAGCACAGATAGTGGCGAGGATTGTGATGGACAGGTTCATACACTCCCTTCCAAGGCTGGTGCAATCCTGGGTTGCCCAGGGAGATCCCCATAAAGCCAATGACTTTGTGAGGTTGGTAGAAAGGTGCCAGGCGGTCAAGAGTGCTTTGGGGAAGTAAGGGGTGGGAGCATCTCCATACTGTGGTTCCCAACAGGGGGGATGGACACCCAAAAGAGGGGAAATAGAACCACATCTGGGGGGCGTCCTAGAGTTCAGGAGGGGTCTGAGTTGCTACCAAAGGCCCCATCCAATAACTTAATTTGTTGGCGATGTCACACCCCGGGTCTAATAGTGGCCTGTTGCCCTATGACCAACGAGCCAGTAGACTGCAGCACATTACGACGCTACTTTGCATATCCTGCCTGCAGTGCTGTCTCTCCACGAGGCGTGGGACCGCAGGCATGCCCCGTGTCAGTGAATGGAGCGCAAATGACTGGTCTGTTCGATTCTGGGAGTTTGGTAACCCTAGTAGGGCCATAATTCCTCATAGTCTGATTCTGCAGAAAAAAGTGGACATCTACTGTATCCATCGAGATGCTAAGGACTACCCTGTGGTCCTAGTGGTCATAGGCACAAACTGTAGCACCGAGTCCCATGAGGTGGGCGTAGTCAAGGACCTGTTGCACCCTGTTATAATAGGGCAGGACTTTGCCTTGTTTTGGGACTTGTGGGAGAAAGGGAGGAAGCCGGGTTGCCCAGACCACAACCAGGTTGCTCCTAAAAAAACCTCGTCGCAGGCCGCAACTGACAGTTTTCCCTTTCATGTGCTTGTTGGGGGTGAGGATGAGGCAGCATCCCTGAGCTGGAGGTGGGGAAACTTTGGAAACGCCCAGCTCAGGGACTGAACTCTAAAAGATGTGTTTAATAATGTCACTGTTCTTAATGGTGTTGCTCAAGAGTCTATGGCTGATACCTGATATCCGTACTGTGCTGGAATTGGGGAGTTAATATGACAGGTCACGAAGCTCAGAAGAGAGGTAATCGATCAGTTACTAGTGCCAGGGCCGTACAGATGCAGGGTGTTAGATATGGCCAATGCACATGTCTTAGGTGGTCATCTGGAGGTAGAAAAAACCCAGGAAAGAATCTTCCAGAAGGTCTACTGGCCCAGTTGTCACCGAGAGATTGTGAATTACTGTAGGTCCTGTCACACCTATCAGCTGACCTCCCCTGTGGCTCACTTCCGTAGCCCTTTAGTGCCACTACCTGTCATTGAGGTCCCAATCGATCGCATCACCATGGATCTAGTGGGACCCCTGGTCAAGTCCGCCAGAGCACATCAGTATATCTTGGTGGTACTGGACAACGCTACATGTTACCCGGAGGCTGTACCACCACGAAACTCCTCTGCCAAGTGCATAGTCCAGGAGCTAGTCCACATCTTTTCTAGAATGGGGTTACCTAAGGAGATCCTAACGGACCAAGGGACCCCATTTATGTCAAGGGGGATGAGGGAGTTGTGAAAAATCCTGCAAATCACACAACTCAGGACCTCAGTCTACCACCCCCAGACAGACGGCTTAGTGGAGAGGTTTAATATGACCTTGAAGGCCATGTTGAAGAAGGTCGTAGAGAAAGACGGCCGGGACTGGGACTGTCTACTGCCGCACCTTCTGTTTTCTATTAGAGAAGTCCCACAGGCCTCTACTGGCTTCTCCCCATTTGAGCTGTTATATAGCTGACAGCCCCTTGGACTCCTGGATGTAGCAAAGGAGGGTCTACACCCTACAGGATTGTAATGGAACATGTGGCCCAGATGCAAGAGAGGATTGCTGAGGTGATGCCTATTGTGAAAGAGCACCTCCTAAAGCACAAGAGGCACAGTCAAGGGTGTACTAAAGATCGGCGAGGGTGAGACACTTCCACCTTGGCAATTGGGTACTAGTGCCTACGGTGGAGAGCAAATTCCTGACCAAGTGGCAGGGCCCCTATGAAGTTCTTGAAAAGCTTGGCAATGTCAACTATAGAGTCCACTGACCAGGGAAAAGGAAGCCCTACCAGGTGTACCACGTCAACCTGATCAAGCCATGGCGACATAGGGAGTTTGTGGAAGCTCCTGTTTGGTGGCGAAGACCAAAGCCCACGTGGAGGAAGTCAAGCTGGCAAAGTTGCTGTCACATGCCCAGAAGCCACAGTGCCGAGAGTTGCTACAGCGGAACTGAGACCTGTTCTCAGAACTACCAGGGTGTACTCGGATCATAGAGCATGAGTTTCTTCCGGGTCATCCTGTCCAAGTAAATATGAAGCCGTATCGGATTCCTGAAGCCCACCGAGAGGTGATTGCAAAAGAGGTGAAGCGGATGCTGAGCATGGGAGTCATTAAGGAGTCCAGGAGTGGCTGGTCCAGTCCCAAAGTCTTAGTGCCAAAACCAGATAGAGAATGTCAGTTTTGCAATGACTATAGGAAACTCAACAAAGTCTTGAAGTTTAACACCTACCCAATGCCCAGTGTAGATGAACTGTTTGAAAGATTGGGGCCAGCCAGGTATATTATCACCCTTGACCTCGCTAAAGGAATTGGCAAATACCCATGTCCCAAGATGCCAAGGAGAAGACGGTCTTCTCAACGCCAGATGGTTGATTCTACTTCACAAGGATGTCGTTTGGGTTGCTAGAAGCCCTGGCTACCTTCCAGAGGACCATGGACTTGATTCTAGCTCCCCACAAGAAGTATGCAGCAGCCTACTTGGATGACATTGTGATCTATAGCCAGGATTGTGGAAGCCATCTGAGCAAAGTCCAGGCGATACTTGATTCTTTAAAGAAGGCAGGGTTTTCTATAAACCTGAAGAAATGTGCCATGGGCATTGAAGAAACCAAATACTTGGGTTATGTCGTAGGGAGAGGTGAAATAAAGCCCCAAATAAAGTCGACGTGATCAAGAGTTGGCCACAACCCCTCTCAGGGAAACAGGTCAAAGCGTTCCTAGGCATCGTGGGCTATTACCGCCGGTTCATCCCTAACTTCGTCATGATAGCGGCCCCTTTGACAGACCTCCTTACAGGGACAAAGTCGGTTATGGCTAAGTAATCTCCAGAAGCTGAGACTGCCTTCGCGGAACTGAAGGTAGCTCTGTGTAAACAGACAGTTATGGTGGCACCGGATTTCTCAAATAAGTTTGTGGTCCAGACAGACATGTCAGATGTCGGGCTGGGTGCTGTCCTATCACAGGAAGTGAATGGGGAAGAGCATCCCATAATGTATTTAAGTCAGAATGTGACATCCTGTGGGAAGAATTACTCCATTGTGGAAAAGGCCATCAAGTGGGTGTTGGACACTTCAAGATACTACCTCTTAGGCAGGAAGTTCAGGCTAGTGTCAGACCATGCCGCACTAAGGTGGATGAGGGACAAGAAGGGGAACGATGCCGGAGTGACCAGATGGTCCCTAGCCCTTCAGGATTTTAGCTTCCATGCAGAGCATAGGCCCGGGAAACTGCATGGCAATGCTGATGCACTGTCGAGGGTCCACTGCTGTCGGGGTGGTGACTCTGCACCGTATGCCCCCTCTACTCCAGACTCATACACAGGTATATAGACTATTCTATACCCGCCTATATTGGTTTATTATTATGGAATAGTTTATACGTTAGGAGCTATTTCCATCATTGCCCCTCTCTTGCATCCTGTGGTTCTTTTGCACAATATTTATTTACACCCTGATAGAGGTAGTACATATGTTTTCCCCATATCTAATACATATAGTCTGTATTGATATACACCTGGTTTCTTATTGTTTTATTTATATGTGTATTATATATATATATATATATATATATATATGTATATATATATACACATATACATAATGGGTATGGAAAGTATTCAGACCCCTTGTGATCCTCCTTGAGATGGTTCTACTCCTTCATTGGAGTCCAGCTGTGTTTAATTAAACTGATAGGACTTGATTTGGAAAGGCACACACCTGTCTGTATAAAGGCCCCGTCACACTAAGCGATGCAACAGCGATCCCGACAACGTTACGACCTGTCAGGGATCGTTGCTGCATCGCTAATACATCGCTGGTGAGCTGTCAAACAGGCAGGCTCACCAGCGATCAGGGGAGCAGCGATATCGTGGAAAGAATCGTTCCACGATGTCCTGCTCCCGTCACCAGCCTGCTGCTTAAGCAGGAGCAGGCTGGTAACTATGGTAAACATCGGGTTACTAAGTGCGCGTGTGCCCCTAGTAACCAGCTGTTTACCATGGATACCACTCTGCTACGGTGCGCGGGAGCCTCCGCGCACCGTAGCAGAGTGGTATCCATGGTAAACAGCGGGTTACTAAGTGCGCGCGTGCCCCTAGTAACCCGATATTTACCATGGTTACCAGCCAGATCTTTGGTCCCGCTGGTCACACACAGCGATGTGTGCTGGCCAGCGGGAGGCCAACGACCAAAAAATGGTCCAGGACACTTTGCAGCGATCAGCGACCTCACAGCAGGGGCCTGATCGTTGCAAAGTGTCACACATAGCGACATCGCTGGTGAGGTCGCTGGTGAGTCACCAAAACCGTGACACAGCAGCGATCTCGCTAGTGATATCACTATGTGAGACGGGGGCTTAAGACCTCACAGCTCACAATGCATGTCAGACCAAATGAAAACCATGAGCTCAAAGAAACTGCCCAAGGAGCTCAGAGACAGAATTGTGGCAAGGCACAGATCTGGCCAAGGTTACAAAATAATTTCTGCATTACTCAAGGTTCCTAAGAGCACAGTGGCCTCCATAATCCTTAAATGGAAGAAGTTTGGGACCACCAGAAGTCTTCCTAGACCTGGCCATCCAGTCAAACAAAGCAATCGTGGGAGAATATCCATGGTGAGAGAGGTAAAGAAGAACCCCAAAATCACTGTGACTAAGCTCCAGAGATGCAGTAGGGAGATGGGAGAAAGTTCCACAAAGTCAACTATCACTGCAGCCCTCCACCAGTCAGGCCTTTATGGCAGAGTGGCCCGACGGAATCCTCTCCTCAGTGCAAGACAAATGAAAGTCCGCATAGAGTTTGCTCAAAAACACATGAAGGACTCCCAGACTATGAGAAATAAGATTCTCTGGTCTGATGAGATGAAGATAGATCTTTTTGATGATAATTCTAAGCGGTATGTGTGGAGAAAACCAGGCACTGCTCATCACCTACCCAATACAATCCCAACAGTGAAACATGGTGGTGGCAGCATCATGCTATGGGGGTGTTTTTCAGCTACAGGGACATGACGACTGGTTGCAATTGAAGGAAACATGAATGCGGCCAAGTACAGAGATATCCTGAGTGAAAACCTCTTCCAGAGTGCTCTGGACCTCAGACTTGGCCGAAGGTTCACCTTCGAACAAGACAATGACCCTAAGCACACAGCTATAATGACAAAGGAGTGGCCTCACAACAACTCTGTGACCATTCTTGACTGGTCCAGCCAGAGCCCTGACCTAAACCTAATTGAGCATCTCTGGAGAGACCTGAAAATGGCTGTCCACCAACGTTCACCATCCAACCTGTCGGAACTGGACAGGAACTGCAAGGAAGAATGGCAGAGGATCCCCAAATCCAGGTGTGAAAAACTTGTTGCTTCATACCCAAGAAGACTCATGGCTGTACTAATTCAAAAGTGTGCTTCTACTCAATACCGAGCAAGGGGGCTGAATATTTATGACCATGTGATATTTCAGTTTTTCTTTTTTAATAAATTTGCAAAAATTTCTAGATTTCTGTTTTTTTTCCTGTCAAGATAGGATGCAAAGTGTACTTTAATGAGAAAAAAAATGAACTTTTTAGAATTTATCAAATGGCTGCAATGAAACAAAGAGTGAAAAATTTAAAGGGGTCTGAATACTTTCTGTACCCACTGTATGTATATATATATGTATTCTGGTGGCAATGGTATATATTCCATTGATTTGTACTGTACATTTGCATGTGGGAAACACATGTTGTTCAGCGCTTTCTCCTGGTTGCTTTGTTCCCACCCCTATTCGTATTTTAGCTTGATCCATTAAAATTTGTTATATTTTAGCATACTCTGGTCTTCTTTTTGGTTCTATATCATTGGTTTTCTGTGTTTTAGTTACCGATTGGTCTATACAGTCCTTTTTAAACATGCACCCTGACTAGGTAGTGTATGTATGTATGTATATATACATGTGTGTGTATATATATATATATATATATATATATATATATATATATATATATATATATATATACATACATGCATGCATGCATACATACATACATACATACATACATACACACACACAGTGTTATACTTAATACATTTCCTTCTCAGAACTGATTATTCTTCTTCTAATCTTCATGTGTATCGTCATTTTCGAATTTTGAGTTTTTTTGCTTATTGATAGCCAAGCCCGCCAGCTTTGGGCAGAGGAGGGTATGTAAGATGGCCACCGGACAGGTCCTCGAGGTTGTTAACTTCGGTGATGTAAACCCAGAAAAGCATGCTCCAGCACATATAGTACTGAAAGGGTTAATAGGACGTATGAGGGCCGCTTTTATGAGCAGTCATAAGAGATTGGTGGGAATGGCTGCTCACATATCCCCACCCCGGGGGCGTGGTTTGGTAAATAAAATGGAGACCAATTGTCTCATTCTGTGTCTGGAGATATGTGGATCTCCAGGATGCTGGTCTGTGCTAAACACCTAAGGATTTGAAACTGACCTGAGCGGTCGAACCCGCAACATTGTATGGACATTTTACTTTGTATTTCCACTTTGTGCCGGAAAAGGGTGTTTTAGTTTTGCTACCTGAGCAGTTTATGCTGTCTGAATAAACTAGCCTGGATTTCAATGAAAATGCTTCCTGTGCCTACCTCAGCCGCAGCCGAGTGAGTACCAAACCGTACAATAGCTATACAATATTAGTGTCTGCTATACAAGGAGTAATGCTGCATTCAGGATAAATTGTTTAATAAATTGTGCAGTCTAAATATTAGGGCTGAAGTAACATTTTAGCTGAATGGAATTTGACTAAATGGAATTATTAATTTTTTTTTCTTATATTTTCATTAATGCAAAGCACCTCAAGGAATAGCAAACTTCTTGTATGCTTTGAAACCTCCATTCTTTAAATTGGGGTGTTTTTTAGGGGGTTACAATAAAAGGCCCTTCAAAGTCACTTCAAAAGTGAATAGGTCCATAAAAGTGCAGTTTATTTTAAATTTCCTTGGAAATATGAAAAATTGCTGCTAAAATTGTAACCCCTTCATGACCTTTGACATACCTATACGTCCTGATCGGGAAGGGATTCCCAACCACTGACATACAGTAACATCATGACGATTGTGCCGGGCCCAGGGGCTGTGCCCTCACCATCATCGTCGGGAGCTTGGCTTAAGTGATAGCAGAGCCTCGGCTGTCACTGTCAGGAGCATTGCCCTCACCATTCCCAGCTTTTTAACCCCTTAAATGTCATTATCAATAGAAATAACAGCATTTAGAAGGCTTGAGGAGGGAGAGGGCTCCCTCTCCTACGTGATCTGCATCGGGTGCCATCATACACTGGGAGATCCCCTGAGGTGCCATAACAGCCTGAGGACCCCATTTTACAAAGTACACCTCTCAGTGAACTCATCTAGGGGTGCAATGATCATATTAACACCATGGGTGTGTCACAGAATTTTATACCATTGGGCAGTGAAGAAAAAATAATTACATTTTTATCTCAAATATTTTGTTTAGCCCCAGATTTTACATTTTAAATGGGGTTAATGGATACAACTGGCCCCTAAAATGTGGCCCACAATTTCTGCTGAATGTGGCAATACCTCATATGTGACTGTACAGTACTGCTTAGCCACACGGCGACACTCGGGAAGGACGGAGCGCTATTTGACTGCTGGAGTATAGGTTTTCCTAGAATAGTTTGCGGACTCCATATACAGAGACCCTAAATGCTAAAAGAGCAGAATACCCCCCCTCAAGTGACCCCATTTTGTAAGTTATACCCCTGCCAAACATGTGGATGGTAAATCTGATGTAGGCACACACTGGAGCTCTGGAGGGCGGGGGTGGGGGGTAGCATTAAAATTTCAGAGCACAGAATTTGCTATATTTCTTTTGGGGGCGAGGAGTTATTTCACTTTTCCAGTGCCCTTGTGCTACCAGTAACGTGGAAGCACCCTATATTTACATTGACAGATGAAACCAGGGGAGGAGTCCTGAGGAGATAATTTGCATATTCCCACTGCATTTTGGGATAAGTGAAGAGTCTCCGCGAGCTCAAAGAACACTGGATTTTGGCCGTTGGAGCTGAAAGGAGGACATCGGTAAACCGAATTTTGGAGCGTATTTCACTGTTTTCATAACACATTAACAATAAGAACATGGAAGAGTCCAGGAGCCATTTGGTGAGCTGCATATCCTGATACATGTTCACATACTTGCCAGGGAAAAGCCAAACTTCACATGCCAGAAATGCAAGCTTGTGTCCCTGTTGGAGGAAAAGTTGCGAAATCTAGAAGAGAGGTTAACTACCTTGAAAATCATTAAGGAAGGTGAAGAGTTCTTAGACAGAGGATAATTATCCCTTCATGATACAGGAAGAGAAGAAATTCGAACTGCACCTGATGAAACAGAGGAATGGAAGCATGTGACCCAGAGAAGCAGGAGTATCGAGAGGCAGTCAGCACCCATACTGCTCAGGAACCAGTACCAGGCTCTCACACAGGAGAACCATGAAGAAATACAGCAAGATAAGACTTTGCCCACAATGAATAACCTTGTAAGCCCTCAGAATCCTCCTGGATAGAGAAAGAAAATGTTGTGAAGGAAAAACGGAGAGTGGTGGTCATGGGGGATTCCCTGTTGAGAGGAACAGAGGCCGCTATCTGCAGACCAGACATAACCTCAAGAGAAATGTGCTGTCTTCCAGGAGCAAAAATTAAAGATGTGTCTGACAGGATATCAAGACTTTTCAGACCTACAGATCACTACCCATTCCTGCTAATACATGTGGGGACAAATGACCCTGCAAGAAAGGACCTGGAAACCATCTGCAGTGACTTTGAAGACTTAGGCAAGAAAGTGAAAGAATTGGGAGCGCAGGTGGTCTTCTCATCCATCCTCCCAGTGGATGGCCATGGAACAATGAGGTGGAATAAGATTCTACAGGTGAACAACTGGCTACGTCGATGGTGCTGTCAACAAGGATTTGGATTTCTGGATCACGGAATGAATTATCTATATGATGGACTACTTGCTAGAGATGGGGTGCCCCTTACGAAGACTGGAAAACATGTATTTGGAAGTCGCCTTGCTACACTCATCAGGAGAGCTTTAAACTAGATCAATGTGGGAAGGGAAGCAAAAGGCCAGAAAAAGCCATACAGCTGACAAATACTATTGAGATTTCTGCTATTGGAAGCGGAAAGGAAGAACAAAGACAAAAAAATCTAAGTAATAAAAATATGGGAGGAAGAGAAACCAATCACAAACTAAAATGTTTTTATACAATTGCACAAAGCATGGGCAACAAACAAGGAGAATTGGAACTACTAACGCAGGAAAAGAAATATGATGTCATTGGAATCACTGAAACTTGGTGGGACGATACACATGATTGGAATACAAGGCTAAAAGGATACAACTTATTTGCAAGAAGCAGACTTGATAAACGAGGAGGAGGTGTCGCATTGTATGTTAGAAAAGAGTATATCTGCAGAGAGATTGAAGCAGAGACTGGGAGTTCTGTGGAAAGTGTTTGGGTAAGAATACAAGGAGAGAACAACGGAAAGGACACCATTGTAGGCATTTACTACAGGCCACCTGGGCAAGCTGAAGATATGGATGAACTCTTTATGTATCAAATGACCAAGTTCTCCAAAAAATATGACGTAGTGGTCATGGGAGATTTCAACTATCCATACATTTGTTGGGAATCTCTCTCAAGTAAAACTAACAGGTCAAGCAAATTCTTATCCTCTCTTGCTGACAACTTTATCTTCCAAAAGGTAGGGGAGAAAACAAGGGGATCTGCTACTTTGGATCTAATCCTTATAAACAGGGAGGAAATGGTTGAGGAGATAAAAGTGGCTGGGACCCTAGGAAGCAGCGATCATGCTATTATAGAATTTTGGATAACTAGAGGAGGAAGACATGTGAAGACTCAAACTTCAAGGTTAGATTTTAAATAGGCAGATTTTAAGAGACTCAGAAAGAGAATAGGAGGGATCCAATGGCTGGATGTCCTTAAGGACAATAATGTCCAGGAAGGATGGGAAATTTTTAAAAATGAGATTCTCAAAGCACAATCGTTAACAATCCCGAAAAGTAGGAAGAATGGGAAGCATTTAAGGAAACCAGGATGGATGAACACAGAACTTAAACACATGCTAAAAAGAAAGAAAGAAATGTTTATCAAATGCAAAGAAGGAGTCATATCTAAAGAAGATTATAATGCAGTCTGCAGATCCTGCAGGGCACGTATCAGGTCAGCTAAAGCTGACAATGAATTAAGGCTTGCAAGAGATGTCAAAAGCAATAAAAAAGGATTTTGGGGGTATGTCAAAAGTAAAAGAAAAGTCAATGATGCTATAGGATTTTTACAGGATGAAAATGGTGAAATGGTAAGAAAGGATGTTGAGAAGGCCGAACTTTTTAATTCCTATTTTGCATCTGTTTTCTCTCAGAAAGAAAATGGAACATCAACTGATCTTCACTGTCCTATTAAAGGAATTGAAGAATCCAGGTTATCTGTAAACAGAAAGATTGTGAGGGAATATTTAGCTAACATAAATGAGTTCAAGTCTCCAGGTCCAGATGAATTAAACCCCAGAGTACTGAAGGAGATCGTAGAAGAAATTTTAGAACAACTCTCCATAATCTTTGAAAATTCTTGGAGAACAGGAGAAGTCCCAGAAGACTGGAGAAGAGCAAATGTTGTTCCTATCTTCAAAAAGGGGAAGAAAGTGGACCCAGGGAACTATAGGCCGGTGAGTCTGACTGCTATACCAGGAAAGATCTTTGAACAAATTATTAAACAACATGTATCTATGTACCTGGATAAGAATGAAGTGATTAACCAGAGTCAGCATGGGTTTGTAACTAACAAATCAAGTCAGACTAACTTAATTTCCTTCTATGACAGAATCACTGACTGGGTGGATCAGGGAAATTGTTAAGGGGACGGTTGCAAACAACTTTTATTCAATAATGGAAAGCAACCTTACACAGGGTCCGCGATGCAGCCTGGTGGACTGCGGCCAAACACCTTCCGGGTGATAAGGTAAAACAACCAACTTAAATAACAATCCCTTCCGTGTTACTGCACACCGGAACGGGAATAGGGATTCGCACTATCTCCGTTAACAGCACGAGAGATGTGCGATAAATAATATATCTGTAGCCCTGTTAACTGCACAGGGACTACACAGCAGACGCTAGGATGCGTGTGTGACTCACGTCGGCGAATATGTGCTCCCAGCCGGCGTGCTACCGCACTGAGGAGTATCTCTCCACGTGGCTTACAGGCGGTGCTGGGAATAGGGTGTCTGCAGACTGCTCGGGGTGTATGGCGACCCCTTTGTCGGAGCCAGACTGTCAGATGAAGCTACCTGCCTATTTCATCTAAGCCTGCCTATTTCCACTAAACCTGCCTGCCAGAAACTAAAGCACACGTGGAGCCCAAAAGACCAAGCGTCCACACAACACCATCACAGCTCAATGATCAGAGCGCGCCGCCATGTTTGTGGGCGGGCTATTTAAAGATTAAGCCCTGCCCACCGTCGCACTATTGGTGACGTCACCCGCAACCAATCAGGCGGCGCCAGGTCACCGGATCAGCTGACTCCCAAACCACCAATCACGGTCCACCATGTCACAAGCATGCTCAGTGCAGAAAATCCTGGACTTTAAGCTTTAGCAGCCCTGTTTCCCTCCGCAACCTATCCTTCATGTTGCTAGGAACAAAGACCCAAGAGACAACCTGTACATCTCGTGCACCAGCTAGGCGTTGGGACTGATGATGATGTTGAGCAGCATCATCCCTGGCTGGACTGGAATGGGAGACTACAGAATCCACTGATGGTTCTGAACCCATTTCAAATCCAGCAAACACCCGATGCCTAACAGAAATGGCGTAGATATAGTATATCTTGACTTCAGCAAAGTATTTGACAAAGTATCTCACACCATCCTTATTGAAAAAATGACCAAGTATTGAAAGGACAAGGCAACTGTTAGGTGGATTCATAACTGGCTTAGTGATTGGACTCAACGGGTGGTTGTAAATGGCTTCACATCCAGCTGGATGAATGTCTGAAGTGGGGTACCACGGGGCTCTGTCCTGGGACCTGTATTGTTCAACATCTTTATCAATGATTTAGATGAAGGAATTGAGGGTAAACTGATTAAATTTGCTGATGACACAAAGCTAGGAGGGATAGCTAACACAAGAGAAGAGAGAGGATTCAAAAAGACCTAAATAAACTGGAGCAGTGGGCAGCAAGTAACAGAATGTTTTTTAACAGGGAAAAATTCAAAGTACTACATCTGGGCAATAAAAATGAAAAAAGCATGTACAAAATGGGAGGAATAGAGCTAAGCAACAGTACATGTGAAAAATACTTAGTTATACTAATAGATCATAGACTGAACATGAGTAAACAGTGTGATGCAGCAGCTAAAAAAGACAAATACAATTCTGGGATGTTTTAACAGAAGCATACAATCTAGATCATGTGAAGTCATTATCGGACTTTACTCCTCCTTGTTCAGACCTCATCTGGAATACTGTGTCCAGTTTTGGGCACCACATTTTAAAAAAGACATCGACAAACTGGAGCAAGTTCAGAGAAGAGCGACCAGAATGGTGACCGGTCTGCAACCATGTCCTATGAGGAACGGTTGCAGGATTTGGGAATGTTTAGCTTGCAAAAAAGAAGACTGAGAGGAGACTTAATAGCTGTCTACAAATATGTCAAGGGCTGTCACATTGTAGAAGGATCATCTTTATTCTCATTTGCACAAGGAAAGACTAGAAGCAATGGGATGAAACTGAATGGGAGGAGACACAGATTAGATATTAGAAAAAACTTTTTGACAGTTAGGATGATCAACGAGTGGAACAGGCTGCCATGAGAGGTGGTGAGTTCTCCTTCAATGGACGTCTTCAAGCAGAGGCTGGACAGATATCTGTCTGAGATGATTTAGTGAATCCTGTTTTGAGCTGAGGGTTGGACCAGATGAGCCAGGAGGTCCCTTCCAACTCTACAATTGTATGATTCTATGAATCTGAGTATTTTGTTTGTTTTATAGATAGATTTGAAGCTTTTATTGGGAACATTTTACATAACATTTTGGATCATATTTATCCGGTGCTCTATGCTGAGCACTTATTTTGAAGTTTCCATTGAAATCTCTGGGTGACGTGATTCAGGTGACACCCCCCAGTGGATCCATTCATTATAATGAGGCAGCAGAGTTACTCTTCTGGGCTCCATCTTACCTCTGTTCAGCGTTGTCCTACTTTTCAGAGGTGTACAAAACTGCGGCCGATCGCGCATTTATGCACACCTAAAAAGACGGACAATACCGACTCACAGGCCAGACGGCATCCAGTGTTGCCATCTGCCTTGTTTTAGGGAATCGTCCTCTGGGACAGTCATGTAAGGGCTTGTTTTTTGCGGGACGATTTGACGTTTTTATTGGTACCATTTTTGGTCACATGTCATTTTTTGATTGCTTTCTATTCTAAATTTGGGGAGGGAAAATAAACAAAAACTGGCAATTCAGGAATTGTGTTTTTTTTTTTTTTTTTTTATGCCGTTCCGCGTGTGGTAAAATTGATAAGGCAGAGTTATTCTTCAGCTCTGTACGTTTACAGCGGTACCACATTAATAGCGTTTTTATACAAAAAATATATATATATTTTGCATCGCTTTATTCTGAGAGCTATAATTTTTTTATCTTTCCACTGATGGGGCTGTATGGCGGCTTGTTTCTTGTGGGACAAGATGACGTTTTCAGCGGTACTAATTTTATATATATTTGTTTTTTTTATCGTGTTTCATTCCCCTTTTTTTTCCCAGTGGCATGGTGATAAAGCATCGTTAGCCTCGTTTTTTTAAGTTTTTTTTGTGCGGCGTTCACTGAATGGGTTAACTAGTGTGACACTTTTATAGGTCGGGTTGTTCCAGACTCGGCAATACCAAATATGTGTACTTTTTTTTATTTTATTTATTTTTTACATAAAAATGTGTATTTATTAGTGAATATTTTTTTAAAATTATTATTATTTATTTAATTTTTTTACATATTTTTACACATTTTTTGCCATTTATTTTTTACTTTTTACTTAGTCCCTTTATGGGACCTTCACTTGTTTCTCTTTGATCACAGATATAATGTATTGCAATGTACTAGATTGCAGTGCATTCATTATACCTTTAGTGAAAGCTCCTGAGCCCATGCTGTGAGCATGGTTTCAGCAGCTTTCCGTAGCTTGGTGACCCGGGGGTCGTCATGACGACCCCTGGTCACCATGGCAATGATTGGGCCCCACGACATCGCAGGGCCACCGATCTGTCAGCGGATTTAACAGCCAGGGGTGGTGCTGACACGGCTACTAGCTGTTTAGTGCCGGAGCTCAGCCACTGGCGGTGCTGAACTCCGGCACTGATCGGGCTGGAGACGCTGATATTTCAGCATCTTCTGCACGATCATGCTGAGATCGGTCAGTCAGATTGACTGACCGATCGCAGCGATCTAGGTGTGCGGACCGACCATATGGCTCCCTGCACCCCATCTTGTGCTGCTCAGCTGTCACAGATAGCTGTCCGCACTTATCTGTCACTGCGTGTTTACACGCTGTGACAGTTTAAAGCCATAACGGACACTGCACGGCAAGGAGCATTAACTTACACCTGCTCATGCCGTGCAGTGTCCGTCATTGGGCGTTATGGGGTTAATACCGCTGTCAAGTGTGATGGTGACATGTAACAGACTTTAACATAATGGCCATCAGTTCTAATGAACATGGGGCCACCGTGCAGTATGAATGCACATTGACGAAGGGTTACCTTGACTGCCGGATGACCACTTTAAAAAAATATATATATGGCTCTCAGAATATGGTGACAAAAGCCAAATTGTTTTTGTAAATGTTTTTATTTTATTTTTAATTAGTAAATCATGAATAGAAATATATAGATTTGGGATCCCGTAACCATACTGACCCATAGAGCAAAGGTAACAGATCACCACCTGATTACCACAAAGTAAGCGGCGCTAGTACAAAACCTTGAAAAAGAAAATGTGGAATTACAGTTTTTCTCCTCACCGTTTCCACTTATTTCATAGAATAAGTTGTGTTCTGCAAAAAACAAGCCCTCTTGCGGCTATGTCGAAATATTACAAAGGTTATGATTCTTGTTACAAGGAGAGGAAAAACTAAGTTACAATATCCTGGGGAAAAGCTCTGTGTCTGCCTCCTGAAAACCTCCAGCTCAGGGTTTGTTACCCGACCGACGACATGTTTAACAGATTCCTTTGACTAAACCACCCTTCACATGTCCATATAATACCGGTACTGGAAAAATGGTACCGGTGTCATAAGTATTTTGGATCAGTGTGTCATCCGTGTGCCATCAGTGTTCCATCCGTGTGCAATTCATTTTTTTTCCACCATGACTTAAATATCAATTCCAAAGCTTCTCCTATACTTTGCAGTGTTAAACATGTACAGCACACGGTTGTCACAAGGATGTTTCACACGGAGCCAGAAATGTGTATTGGCCCTTGTAATCCATGCGGACGGGTCTCATGCAAAGATCTCCATAGATTATGATAGGTATGTGTGCATACGTGTCTTCAGTGCATGTGAAAGCGAATGCCACACGTGCTGAAAACATGTACATGTGAAGGAAGCTTTACACACTGTGTGAACAAGTATGAAAAGTCACCTCTTAATCATTGAATTAAGGTTTTCTCTTTTGGTTCATTGCCATGGGTATAAAATCCAGCATCTAAGCATGTAGTCTGCCTGTGCGAACAGTTGTGATAAAATGGCTCGTTCTAAAGAGCTCCCTGAATTCAGCATCTTGCTGTCATATGTTGTCACAAGTCAGTTCATGAAAGTTCAAATAAGACATGGCTGGGTGAGTTTAGTGTGGAAGAACATGACTGACCCTTCAAGAGACCTAACCTCAACTCCATCAGATAGATACCTTTTGGATTAACCAGAGATTACAAGCCAGGTCCCCTTGTCCAACATCAGTGTCTGACCTGATAACTGCTCTTCTGGAAGAATGGACAACAAATTGCACAGAAATATCCCCCAATTTTTTTTTTTAGAGTGGAAGCTTTATTAGCTGCAAAGGGAGATCAACTCCATGTTAATGACCCTGGATTTAAAAAGGAATGTCATAAAATTTCCTCCAGGAGTAATGTGTATGTGTCCCAATAATTTTATCCCTACAGTGTGTAATAGGTTCTGCTTCTTCCATGGTGAGAGGTGGAGACTGCTTCTCTGATGATGTGTAAATCTGGAGGTGAATGAGAATCATAATCAGTTTTGTTATATATTTTAGGAAGGAAGTCCCGAATAAGAGGCTTAAAGCGCCCAATAATTGAAGACAGTGAGGATGAGGAGGTGCAGCCAACGTAAGCACTAAATACGACTATCATTCGTTACATTGTATTGTAAGGCTATGTTCACATGTCTGGTAGTTATACCTGTTTTTGGATTTGTTAGGGGTGATAAAAAATGAAAAGATACAATGCAAAATTAGTTCATTCAAATAAGGACGGGAATGTCTTAAATTGTTTTCTTTTTTACTGCAATCTGTTTTTTAGCAGGATCATGTGCCGATTTGCCATGAGCGTTACCCGTTGGCCATCGCTCATAGCAGATGATCATTTTAACCATGTGTAGCACAAGTGATCGGATGAAAGCACCTTCAAGTCTTCTAAGGAAACTATTAAGGCCAGAAAAAAGTAAAAAAAAAAATGTTGTTTTTTTTAAAAATATAAACGTTCAAATCACCCCCCTTTTGCCCCATTCAAAATAAATGAATAATAAAACTAAAATATACATATATTGCTGCATTCTGAATCGCCCGATCTATCAAGATATAAAAAGAATTAATCCAAATGGTAAACTGTGTAACGAGAAAAAAAATCAAAACACCAGAATTAAGTTTTTTTGGTCGCTGCAACATCGCAATAAAACGCAATCACAAGCGATTAAAACATTATATCTACCTAAAAATATTATCAATAAAACCTTCAGCTCAGCGTGCGAAAAATAAGCCCTCACCCAGCCCCAGATCCTGAAAAAGGGAGACGCTACGGGTCTCGGAATATGGCGCCATTATAATTTTTTTTACAAACTTTAGAATTTATTTCACCACTTTAAAAAAAATAACCTATTCATGTTTGGTATCTGCAAACTCATAATGACCTGGA
This sequence comes from Phyllobates terribilis, assembly GCF_046119375.1. NCBI lineage: Eukaryota > Metazoa > Chordata > Amphibia > Anura > Dendrobatidae > Phyllobates > Phyllobates terribilis. The sequence continues at coordinate 601,478,180 of NW_027362762.1, forward strand.
GAATCATAATTGCAGGTCAGTTTTAGCATTTAGTGAACATGGTAAAAAAAAACAACAACCAAGAGACAAGTGTAGAATTATACTTTTTTTTGCAATTTTGACGCACTTTTGAATTTTTTCCTTTTTCTCCAGTACACGACATTGTAAAACCAATGATGTCGTTCAAAATTACAATTCGTCCCAGAAAAAATAAACCATCACAGGGACATATTAAAAAATAAAAAAGTTATGCCTCTGGGAAAAAGGGGAGCGAAAAACGGAAAATCCCAAGGTCGTGAAAGGGTTAAAGGACAGAAATCCTCAACTATATTGATTGTATTGATTGAACAGTACCACCACATACCACCATAGCATTACTGAATCTCTCTATACCATGTGTGGTTAATACCGTATGTAATACTGCCATATAGTTACTAAATTATACTTTTATAACATGATTTTAGAACCACCATACTGTAACTGAAAAACAGCATCATATTGTGACTTTATCACTTGGGGTCTGAGCTGTTTTGATGCCCAGCGATCAAAAAGTTATTTAATTCTAAATGCCCTCAGACTCATGAGATAGAAGTTGGCTAAACCCGGTGATTTTGGCTTGAATCGGTTAGCTTCCTAACGTCTGTGGGGACAGGCCTGATTCTAGCTTTTTTTTTTGGTGCCCAAGGCGAAAATTCAAGTGGCACCCCTCCCAGCAGTTCATGGTATACCTGCAGTGAATAAACACAATCCCATCATTGTTTTTTAGGTTTTGCTTTTAAGATATTCATTATGTGGTAAAAGTGACGTGTGAACATGATTCTCCAGGTCTTTGTGATTACAGTAATCCCAAACTTTCAGAGATTCTTATTTTTGTTAAAAAAAACAACATTTAGCTTGTGATGCTCTTTTAAGGACCTGTTAGAACAATAAAAATATATCTATGAAGCTATGTGAGGGCTGTTTTTTGCACAGTAAGTTGAAATATTTATTGCTATCAATTCAGGGTGCATACATTTGGATGGCTTTTTGCTGTAAGAGGTGTGGTGACAAAAAAAGTAGTTCTTCTATTTTTTTTTCTCTTTACTGCATATGTTAGTTCTTTTTATATTTTGATAGATCAGACTTTTAAGGATGTGGACATACCAAATTTTTTTTAATTGTTTAATTTTTTTTTAATGAGGGAAGACCGCACCAGATCCATGATCATTAAATGAATACATCACCAGAACATTCCATCAGTACATGAATGGCACCAGCATCCTCATCAGTACTTAGATACAGCACCAAAACAACCATTAATACACTAATTCATTATTAGAACCATAATCGGTAATTGAATATAGCACTGGGACCATCATTATTAATTGAATACATCGCCAGAACCACCAACTGCACATGAATACAGTGAAGAGCAAAAGAGTATCAATCTTTTGAACTTTTGACTTTCAGGCTCCATATCTCACCATCCACTACTTATTTTATTGTGAGACTACCCTCATTTTATAGACAATCATCTTGTCTATCTCATATATAAACTTGATTTGCAACTATTTGGCATATGATTAATTATGCAGATTCTTGTCATGTCACTGCACTGTTACTGTTTTGCTCCTAAAAATCTAAATACAATTTTTTATTATTTTATTAGTATTTTGTAAATCCACCTTTGGCTTTCCACACTGCCTGAATCCTTCTGGGCATGCTCTCGATCAGATTCAAACATGTCTTGACCGACATCTAATTCCGGGTCTCTTTTACATGTTCCCAGTTGGTGCATGCTCTTCGACTCGCTTGGATATGTATATAGTTTTTTATTCCATTCTACCCACAAGTGTTAAATTGGATTAAGGTCTGAGGTCTGTGGGGGCCAATCCAGCACTTCGACTTCATTGTCATTGAACCATTTATTTGCCAATCTCAACATATGCTTTGGTTCGTTGTCCTACTGGAACACTATGTTGTCCTTTTCATACCGATGGTACTCGAGTGTACAAAGTAATTCGTCTTGTAGGATACTCACATATAGCTCAGCATTGAGACCACCATCGATTCTGGTAAAGTATCCAACGCCTTTAGCTGTGAAACAACCCCATATCATCAGGCTTCCTTCACCGAACTTGACAGTTCCTTCAATTTCTCCATCCTTTAGCCCCATTTTCCTTTGTTTCTTCCAGACCCATTTTCACCCATCATAGCCTAGTCTATTGACTTTTGTCCCATAGCTCCAAACCACCCGTTTCCTATCTTCTACAGTTCACTTTTCATACCTTTTTGCAAACTTGTGTCGACGCTTCTTATGATGATATTGAAGTCGATGCTTCTTCATCTTTTTTTGAGCCACCATTCAAGACTTGTGTAACATGCGTTACACGGTGCTTGCATAGACATCTGTGATCTCACTATTACGAAACTTACAAGTCACTCCAGCCTGTGATATTGGAAGCAGACTTTGCATCCGTAAGTATGGCAAAAGAGGTGACGGGGAATGCATGATTGGAGCAGTAGGCTGGTACTCAAAAGGAGTTGGATATGCTGGAGACGTTGAAATGGTCTGGGAAGAAGCGCTCCCTGAAGGACGATACATTGCATACCGCATAGACTGCTCTTATCTAGGAGAGGCATCTGAGGTATCAGTGAGGAAGTGGTGGGTGCTGCCTTTCATGGTAATTGTAGGGTCTTGTGATGGTGTAGGTGTCTATCTGCCCTTTTTGACACCCACCTGGTTAGGTAAAATGCAATATCCAAGTAGTTGTTGGTGAATTAAGACCCATAAGAACAATGAACATTTCTTCACTCCACATTTGCAAGTACAACTCCCTCTACCTTGATGGTTTTATCATTTAAAATAGTATTTTTCTTTTCACTTTGACTCTTAACACAGACCTTGATTTGTATGTTTCTACAGAAAGAAATTCACAAGAAATGAGGAAACCCCTCCGTCGTCTTTTGTGGCTTTTGAAAGCGACGTTTTGTGAGTAATTTTGACAACATATAATAAGTTCAAGTTAAACTTCACTTAAAAGCTATGTTCACACATGTTGTGTTTTTTTTAGCATTTTTTGCTGCAGATTTTTATGCAAATTTTCAGCTGTGTTTTGCAGTACCTATCAGCAAAGTCTATGAGAAACCAGAATTCTCTGTTCACACATCATGCTTTTTTGTTGTTGCGTATTTTGTGCCTTGGTTGGGTTTTTGGAAAATAGAGCATGTCACTTCTTTCAGCATTTTTGTCAGTGTTTTTTCACCCATGGGAAATAATGGGTGGTTGTAAAGGGAAGTGTTCCAGGTTGTACATGTATATACGTATCTGCATGCTAGCCATGCTTGCAGATAAGTATACATGTATATATTGGCCCCACATCTCCCCATGTGTTTCAGTCTGTTTGCTGCTGGGGGAGGTTTCAATAGAATGTCCAGCCATGTGCTAAAACAGGTTTTGCGAGTATGGTTGGACATGAACAAAGATCTTAGCCAGTGGGCGGGGAATAATACATCATTTCCTGTGACATGAAGCTGGACACTGGCTGGACTTAAAACCCCAGAATGCACATGTGCTAAGGCCCCTTAGACTCTTGAAGATGGACATAACAACACATGGCTGAGTATCTCTCTTTCCCTGTAACTTCTTTACTTACTAGCCCTACATACCCTGTACTAACCCTCCTAGATATTGATAGATATATATAAGCAAAGTTAGTATAGTTGGGTGGGCCGATATTGCATGAGTGATTAGCAAACGTGGGTGGAAAATATATTAGATAATTGGGAATTGTGAATCCGTTTTGTGTACTGTGTTAGTGTGATACCTAGTAATATATTAACTGTAGACTTTTGTGTAATAAATACCTTTTATTAGCACACGATTTTGTCTCAGTTGGTATATAGTATAAGGCACAGATAGCATTAGTGGAAATTAATTATTAATAGTCAAGTTTGATGTTAATAGTGAGGCTGAGTTCACACGATGCGTTTTTCATGCGTTTCCGCGGCGTTTTTGCAGTTGCGTAAACACCGCGGAAACGCATGAAAAACGCAGGTAGAAGGGCAGCAATGTTCCCCAATTGAAATCCGCATGTGCTGTGCCCATGATGCGGATTTTTCCGCAGCGTAAATGCTGCGGTCAAAAATCCGCAGCATGTCAATTAATTTTGCGGAAACGCTGCTCTTTTGCCGCCATTGACTTGCATTAGACCGCATGGAATCCGCATCACTGTATATGTTGATGCGCTTTTCATGCGGTCTAATGTGCGGATGGTATCCGGGTGTGGAGGAGAGGACTCTCATCCAGACCCAGGTACCATTAAAAAAAAAAGAATAAAATAAAAAATATATATATTCTCACCTTCTGACGGCCCGCGCTGCGTCCTGCCGGCTTCCCGCGCACTTCGCGGTTGAATGAAGGACCTTCGCTGACGTCAGAGTCATGTGACGGGTCACGTGACGCTGACGTCGGAAGGTCCTAAAGTCTTCACTGCCGGCAGCCGGGACCGATGAAGCAGGACACCGGGGGCCATCAGAGGGTAAAGTATATATTTATTTTTTATTTTTTGACATTCACACACTATATAAATCCATGCCAGTTGCATGGATTTATATAGTGTGAAGTTGACAAGCACTTTCCAAGTGATGCTAAAATCGCTTGGGAAGCACTTGTCAACCCGCATGCGGAAATGAAAGTGAAGACCGCTTCATTTCCGCATGTCCCTGGCAGGAAACCGCATGTACAATCCGCATGCTTTTTTTCCTGCCAGAAAGATGCAGAAACGCTCAGGAAAAAATCCTGAGCATTTCTGCATAGTGTGCACATAGCCTTAATATCGGACCTCAGTAGAGGTATAGGAGAGTGCCCCCATTAATTACTGATATTTTGGAGGAAACTCACGTCCTTATACAGTGGTGAATAAAACGCTGAAAAAATGCACCAAAATTTGCAGCAGCATCTTTGATGGTGAAATAGAATGGGGTTCTTTTTTAACAGAACTTTATGTACATGCATAAATAGAGACAGGACAGTGAAAAAAATCGCTGAAAAAACTCACAAAAAATGCATCAAAAAACGCAGCAAAACGTTTTTGACGCAGCTGATTTCCTGCCAGAGATTGTGTTTTGATGCAGTTTTCTGAAGCTGAAAAACACAACATGTGTGAACACAGCCAAAGTAAAACTTAACCGGTTCCCGACCGCCCACTGTAGATAAACGTCCGCGCTGCCTGGACTCTGTGCAGCGCCGACGTTTAAAAACGGTGGGTGGTCGCGCAGCGCTCAGGACCCCCAGGGTCCTGCAAGCACTGCGATTCCGGTGCAGAGCGTTAGCTCTGACAGGGAACATCATCAGGCCCTGATTAGATCAGGTCCCGGTGATGTTAACCCTTTGCTGTCTTCTATATGCTGCGATCTATAGTGATCGCGGCAAATAGGAGACAGCAGGAGGAGAGGGGGTCGTCTTACTTACCTCCGAAGACCTCCGTTTCCTTTCAGGACCTGGGGTTGCTATGGCAGCTGGAGGTCACATGACCGCCTCCAGCTCTGCCATATATGGTGTCCTGTCTGGCTCAGCCTGCAAGCTGAGCCAGACAGGAGACTGACTGAAACAGTCAGTGAAGATCTCATGTAATGTAATACATGTCTATTACATTACATGAGATCAGTGATCAGAAAAATAAAAATTAATGTCCCATACAGGGACTAAGTAAAAATGTAAAAAAAAGTTAAAAAAAAGTTTTAAAACTATTAAAAAAAAATCACAAAATAAATAAAAATAAATAAATAAAATATTAAACCAATAAATCCATATATTTTTACAAAACCAAAAAAAGTACACATATTTGGTATCGCCGCGTCCGAAACAACCCGAGCTATAAAACTGTCACACTAATTAACTCCTTCTGTGCATACCGTAATAAAAATAAATAAAAAACGGAGCAAAAAAATATGCTTTTTCATCATATCGCCAAACAAAAAGTGGAAAAAAATGCGATCAAAAAGCAGAATAGAAATAAAAATGGTACCACTGAAAACGTCATAAAAAAAAGCCGCCATACAGCTCCATCAGACGAAAAATAAAAAAGTTATAGCGCTCAGAATAAAGCAATGCAAAAAAAATATTTTTTTTCTATAAAATTGTTTTATTGTGTAAAAGCGCCAAAACATTAAAAAAAATACAGTAAGTGTAGTATCGCTGTAAACGTACTGACCCGAAGAATAACGCTGCCTGATCACTTTTACCACACGCAGAACGGCATAGAAAAAAACTCAAAAAACAATTCCTGAAGTGTTTGTTTTTGTTAATTTTACCTCCCAAAAAACGGAATAGAAAGCGATCAAAAAATGTCACGTACCCAAAAATGGTACCAATAAAAATGTCAACTCGTCCCGCAAAAAACAAGCTGTCACATGACTCTGTCGGCCGAAATCTGGAAAAATTATAGCTCTCAAAATATGGTGATGCAAAAACTAGATTTTGCAAAAAAAGCGTATTTTAGTGTGTGACAGCTGTCAGTCATAAAAACCCGATATAAATCTGGTATCTCTGTAATCGCACCGACCCGAAGAATAAAGTAATCTAATCAGTTATATCACACTAGGAACGGCGTAAAAAATAAATAAAACCAATTCTTCACCTGCTACTGATTTGTTTATTATGTCTCCCAAAGATCCCAGTAAGGCTCTGCTCATATTTATCCTGTGCTCTGCGCTGAGCACTTACACCAGAGTTTCCGTGTAAATCTCTGAAATACGTGATTCAGCCGGAACCCATGACGGAAGATTCCCTGTAATGAGGCAGATATAGGCCACTGTGGACGCCGTCTAGCCTGGGATCCCACGGTGTCATTTGTTTTAGGCGTGCATAAAAGTGCGGTTGGCCACAGTTTTGTGCACTTCTGAAAAAAAGGACACCGCTAAACAGAGGCCAGACGGAGTAGAGAGTAACTCTGCTGCCTCATTATAGTGAATGGATCCTGCAGGGGTTTCATCTGAATTACATCACTTGGAAATTTAGATGGAAACCCCGATGTAAGTGCTCAGCCTAGAGCGCCGGATAAATGTTACGTAAAATGTTCCCAATAAAAGCTTCAACTCAGTCCTCAAAAAAAGCTAGTCCCCACTCAGGTCCGTCATCTGTTAAAAATATAAGGGACTTCCAAGTTACTGGTAGCAGAAAGGCTCTGGAAAAGCAAAATGACCCTTGCCCCCCAAAAGAAATTCAGAAAATTTTGTGCTCCCAAATCCAAATGCCTATTCTACAATAATTTGTTCTCCAATTGTCAAATAGCACTCCGTACCCCCCAGATCTCACCGTATGGCTAAGTGGTACGATACAGCCACATATGGGGTATTGCCACTTTTAGAAGAAATTGTGTGACACATTTCGGCACCATTTTTACCCATTGCCCTGTGTGAAAATGTAAAATCTGAGGGTAAAACATTTTTTTGTGGTAAAAATATAATTATGCTTTTTTCACTGCCCAATGGTATAAATTTAAAAATTAAAAAATACTCACTACTTCCCTAGATGAATTCCTTGAGAGGTGTAGTTTACAAAATGGGGTCACTTGTGGGGGTTTCTGCTGTTTTGACATGTCAGCGACTCTTCAAATGTGACATGGTGTCTGCTGCCTATCCCAGCCAACATAGCGCTCCTTTCTCTTCCGAACCCTGCCGTACACCAAAGCAGTGGTTTTCCCCCACATATGGGGTATCGGCGTACTCAGGAGAAATTGTACAACAAATTTCATGGTGCAATTTATCCTGTTACCCTTATGATAATGCAAAATTAGGGAATGAAAAACATTTTTTATGGGAAAAATGTGAAAATTTTATTTTTACGGCTCAATATTATAAACTTCTGTGAAGCAGCTGGGGGTGCAAGGTGCTCACCACACATCTAGATAAGTTCCCTAAGGGGTCTAGTTTCCAAAATGGTGGCACTTGTGGGGGGTTTCCACTGTTTAGGCACATTAGGGGTTCCCCAAATGCGACATGGCGTCTGCTAATTATTCAAACAAATTTTACATTCAAAAAGTCAAATGGCGCTCCTTCCCTTTCAAACCCTGCCATGCGCCCAAACAGTAATTTGCCTCCACATATGGGGTATCAGCGTGTTCAGGAGAAATTGCACAACAAATTTCATGGTGTAATTTATCCTATTACCCTTATGATAATGCAAAATTAAGGGATGAAAAACGGTTTTGTGGGAAAAATGTGAAAATTTTATTTTTACAGCTCAATATTATAAACTTCTGTGAAGCACCTTGGGGTTCAAGGTGCTCACCACACATCTAGATAAGTTCCCTAAGGGGTCTAGTTTCCAAAATGGTGTCACTTGTGGGGGTTTAGGCACATCAGGAGCTCTCCAAACGCAACATGGCGTCTGCTAATTATTCAGACAAATTTTACATTCAAAAAGTCTAATGGCGCTCCTTCCCTTCCGAACCCTGCAGTGCGCCCAAACAGTGATTTTCCCTCACATATGGGGTATCAGCACGCTCAAGAGAAATTGCACAAAAAAATTTGGGGTCCATTTTTTCCTGTTACCCCTGTGAATATAAAAAAAATTGGGTCTAAAGTAACATTTTTGTGAAAAAAGTTAAATGTTAATTTTTTTCTTCCACATTCCAAAAATTCCTGTGAAGCACCTGAAGGGTTAATAAAGTTCTTGAATGTGGTTTTGAGCACCTTGAGGGGTGCAGTTTTTAGAATGGTGTCACTTTTGGGTATTTTCTGTCATAAAGACCCCTCAAAGTGACTTCAAATATGATGTGGTCCCTAAAATAATGTTTTTGTAAATTTTGTTGGAAAAATGAGAAATCGCTGGTCAACTTTTAACCCTTATAGCTCCCTAACAAAAAAAAATTTTGGTTCCAAAATTGTGCTGATGTAAAGTAGACATGTGGGAAATGTTATTTATTAACTATTTTGTGTGACATATCTCTCTGATTTAAGGGCATGAAAATTCAAAGTTTGAAAATTTCCAAATTTTCGCCAAATTTCCGATTTTTTCACAAATAAACACAAGTTATATCGAAGAAATTTTACCACTATCATGAAGTACAATATGTCATGAAAAAACAATCTCAGAATCAGGGGAATACATTGAAGCGTTCCAGAGTAATTACTTCATAAACTGGCAGTGGTCAGAATTGAAAAAATTGGCCCGGTCACGAAGGCAAAAACAGGCTCTGGTGCGAAGTGGTTAATAGTGCTGCGGTGTACAGAAACAGTTCCAGAATTTTGGGCTGAGGCCCCCCAGTCTTCCTCTATAGAGAGGGGAAATATGTGTGAAGGTACCCCAGGAGAGCTCCAAATGTGTGGGTAAAATATGTATCCCACAGGGGAAAAAATTGAAAAAAAAGTTGAAAAAAATTTTTTTTGTGGACTTAGAAAATTTTCACACATGTGTCAGACTTCCAGAGAGGGGAGCATGTCAGTGCGCGCATCCGATTTCAGTTCCAGAGCGATTCATCCGATGAGTCCTTCATACTTAGTCGTTTTTGTCAAAATTTTTGACTTTTTGAAAATTTCACTTTTTTGTGAAAACTTCCACAAAATGAGGTTATACTATGTTAGAAGGCATCCCAGGAGAGCTCCAAATGTGTGGGTAAAATATATATCCCACAGGGGGAAAATTGAAAAAAAGTTGAAAAAATTTTTTTTTGTGGACTTAGAAAATTTTCACACATGTGTCAGACTTCCAGAGAGGGGAGCATGTGAGTAAGCGCATCCGATTTCAGTTCCAGAGCGATTCGCGCAATGAGTCCTTCATACTTAGTCGTTTTTGGCAAAATTTCTGACTTTTTGCAAATTTCACTTTTTTGTGAAAACTTCCACAAAATGAGGCTATACTATGTTAGAGGGCATCCCAGGAGGGCTCCAAATGTGTGGGTAAAATATATATCCCACGTGGGGAAAATTGAAAAAAAGTTGAAAACATTTTTTTTTGTTGACTTAGAAAATTTTCACACATGTGTCAGACTTCCAGAGAGGCGAGCATGTAAGTAAGCGCATCCGATTTCAGTTCCAGAGCGATTCATCCGATGAGTCCTTCATACTTAGTAGTTTTTGCAAAATTTTGGACTTTTTTGAAAATTTCACTTTTTTGTGAAAACTTCCACAAAATGAGGTTATACTATGTTAGAGGGCATCCCAGGAGAGCTCCAAATGTGTGGGTAAAATATATATCCCACAGGGGGAAAATTGAAAAAAAGTTGAAAAAAAATTTTTTGGTGGACTTAGAAAATTTTCACACATTTGTCAGACTTCCAGAGAGGGGAGCATGTCAGTGCGCGCATCCGATTTCAGTTGCAGAGCGATTCATCCGATGAGTCCTTCATACTTAGTCGTTTTTGGCAAAATTTCTGACTTTTTGAAAATTTCACAATTTTGTGAAAACTTCCACAAAATGAGGTTATAATATGTTAGAGGGCATCCCAGGAGAGCTCCAAATGTGTGGGTAAAATATATATCCCACAGGGGGAAAATTGAAAAAAAGTTGAAAAAAAAATTTTTGTGGACTTAGAAAATTTTTCAACTTGTGTCAGACTTCCAGAGAGGGGAAAATGTGAGTGAACGCATCCGATTTCAGTTCCAGAGCGATTCGCCCGATGAGTCCTTCATACTTAGTCGTTTTCAGAAGTCACAATTTTGACTTCCAGGACCCGCAAAACGTTAGTAAATTGAGCCCGCTCCCCAGTTCCAAGCGTTTTGAGGTGTCCCCGGTTGCAGTAATGCAGCCTGCCCACTAGATGTCGCAAAAGAGACAAAAAGTGAAAAAGAACCAGAATGAGGAAATTCCAGGGAGCCGAATCCGCCTGACAGTTCCAGGCGATCGGGTACTTTTTGGAATGCGTCCCTAAAGTGGGTATAGGGTGACACTCCATACAAAGACCCAGTTTTGCACACCACCGGCAGAATATATGAGAGAGAGGTACCTCTCAGCCCCGACACATTTTGACTCATTTAAGCAGGTTTTCACCTCCGTAGGCCCGGGTACGCGTTTTGGCTATGAGTCCCTGTTCGGCTGGAGGTCTGCACCTTGGCTGAACCCAGGCTTCCGCAGCTGCGTGGGGGGACTTTTGCCGGTCGCCTATCCCAAGTCAGAGAGGTGTTCCTGGGTTGAAGTGAGCCTGGCCAGACCCCCCCCACGGGCCCTGGTTCTCCACATGGGGGCGCCGTCAAGGCTAAAATCTGGATTTTTAGGCTGGGGAGAGGCTCCATGAGGGCGGATGCTTTTGTGGCTTTGACCCCAGTGCTGTTCCACATCCAGTACCCCCTCTGCAAGGGCGCCTGTACCCGAGTCTCGCTTCCAGGACTCTTGGGCACGTATTTCCCGACGACAGGGGTTAGCAGCCTCCGTACTTGGGCAAGTCCCTCCACGCACCCCTGCTCTTCCTCCGATCGATCTGGCGCCGCGCTCCCGGGTGGGGAGGTGGCGCCGCTCGCTCAGCCCGGGCTTTGGAGCTCGCGCTGGCTTAAGGTGAGCGGTCCCCTTCCTCCTCTACCCCCGGGCTTTCGACACCTATCTTTGGGCGCGCACGCCGGCCTCGCCTCCCGTCCGCGGAGGTGGCCGAGCCGTGGGGAGATTGGCCCGACCCGAGCGAAGGCAGCGGTCCGACGACCCGCACGGGCGAACGGCGTGGCGCCCACCCACCCAGGCGTGGGGGCCGTCGTCCGAATCGCTCCCTGTGCGGGGAAGCACACCGATCTTCTCCGAGGGCGGCCCTTTTCTTCCAGATGCGTAACCGGCGGTGGCGACAGCGGCGGCGGTGGGTGGCGTCTCCGCGCCACTGCCGAGCTTCGCGATTTCCAGTCTTTTCCCGGGCCCCTACGTCAGTGGGGAGGACGACAGAGGTGTGGAGGCAGGCGAAGGGGGTTCTCACCGTGTGGTGTGCCCCAGCCCGACCGTCACCTTTCCCCCTCGACCCTCATCCTCCCTGGCGGCTCGGCAGGGAGAAGGAGAGAGAGAGCGAGCGCGGAAACCCCAGAGCCAAGGGGTTAGATGGAGAACGGGAGAAGGAACGAGGGCCAAGAGGTAGGGAGTACGGTGAAAGGCCGACCTGGGGTTCCCCATGCGCTCCCGCCCCCGGGCGGGGAGCAGCCCTGGGAGGAAAAGCCGCTCGGGCATCCCTTTGAGGTTACGGGTGCGAGCGGGAAGAGGGACTACTCTGGAAGGCGACGCCGACACGGCCTGGCCGACGACCACCCACGCGACCTCCGCGTCGCCGGGTTAGTGCCGGTTAGTGCCGGAGCCGCGGCGGACCCTGACGGCCAGCCCCCCTCTCCCAATCCTCGTGCCTGTCCGCCGGTGGGTCGAGGACCCCCCGCGGCGGAGGCAGGTCTAAGCCAGACGGTGGCGCCGCATAGGCCCACCCCCGCACGCCATCTCCCCGAGCGACCCTGTGTGTTGCCTTGGGTGCGGTTGGTGAGACGGGGGGCGGCCGTGGCATCCTCCGGAGGCCAGTCACCTCGCCCTCCCCGTGCAAGGGGTGTTTTCCAGACGCCTGCCGCTTCGGGACCACGCACCGCACAGCGAGCCGCTCCTCCCGCACATGTCCCCGGTGCTGCGAGGGCTCCGTTCCCCGCCCCCCCCAGGGAAGCCCCATGCCATCCCGCATCCTCTCCGGACGCCGCACGCCCTGCCTATACCCGTTCCGTCCGGGCGCCCTGCCGCCGCGGGGCTCTTCCGCCGCCCCCCCTCTCTTCCCGCAGGCCTCTCCTCTCCCGAACCTCGACGCGGTCCAGTCGTGTTGGGGGGCTACCTGGTTGATCCTGCCAGTAGCATATGCTTGTCTCAAAGATTAAGCCATGCACGTGTAAGTACACACGGACGGTACAGTGAAACTGCGAATGGCTCATTAAATCAGTTATGGTTCCTTTGATCGCTCCAAACCGTTGACTCGGACAACTGTGATAATTCTAGAGCTAATACGTGCAAACGAGCGCTGACCGCCAGGGATGCGTGCATTTATCAGATCAAAACCAATCCGGGGTCCCGGGCGCGGCGTCGGGACGGTCCTCCGCGGCCTCCCCCCTGCCGCGCTCTCCCCGTAAGCGTTGCGACTCTGGATAACCTCGGGCCAATCGCACGTCCCCGTGACCGCGACGATCCATTCGGGTGTATGCCCTATCAACTTTCGATGGTACTTTCTGTGCCTACCATGGTGACCACAGGTAACGGAGAATCAGGGTTCAATTCCGGAGAGGGAGCCTGAGAAATGGCTACCACATCCAAGGAAGGCAGCAGGCGCGCAAATTACCCACTCCCGACCCGGTGAGGTAGTGACGAAAAATAACAATACAGGACTCTTTCGAGGCTCTGTAATTGGAATGAGTACACTTTAAATCCTTTAACGAGGATCTATTGGAGGGCAAGTCTTTTGCCAGCAGCCGCGGTAATTCCAGCTCCAGTAGCGTACACTAAAGCTGCTGCAGTTAAAAAGCTCGTAGTTGGATCTTGGGATTGAGCTGGTGGTCCCCCTGCAAGGCGTGCTACCGCCAGTCCCAGCCCCTTTGCCTTGGGGCGCCTCCCCGATGCTCTTGACTGAGTGTCCCGGGGGCCCGAAGCGTTTACTTTGAAAAAATTAGAGTGTTCAAAGCAGGCAGCCACGCCTGAATACTCCAGCTAGGAATAATGGAATAGGACTCCGGTTCTATTTTGTTGGTTGTCGGAACTGGGGCCATGATTAAGAGGGACGGCCGGGGCATCCGTATTGCGCCGCTAGAGGTGAAATTCTTGGACCGGCGCAAGACGAACCAAAGCGAAAGCATTTGCCAAGAATATTTTCATTAATCAAGAACGAAAGTCGGAGGTTCGAAGACCATCAGATACCGTCGTAGTTCCGACCATAAATGATGCCTACTGGCGATCCGGCGGTGTTATTCCCATGACCCGCCGAGCAGCGTCCGGGAAACCAAAGTCTTTGGGTTCCCGGGGGAGTATGGTCGCAAAGCTGAAACTTAAAGGAATTGACAGAAGGGCACCACCAGGAGTGGAGCCTGCGGCTTAATTTGACTCAACACGGGAAACCTCACCCGGCCCGGACACGGAAAGGATTGACAGATTGAAAGCTCTTTCTCGATTCTGTGGGTGGTGGTGCATGGCCGTTCTTAATTGGTGGAGCGATTTGTCTGGTTAATTCCGATAACGAACGAGACTCCGGCATGCTAACTACCTACGCGACCCCCCGCGGTCCGCGTCCAGCTTCTTAGAGGGACAAGTGGCGCTCAGCCACGCGAGATCGAGCAATAACAGGTCTGTGATGCCCTTAGATGTCCGGGGCTGCACGCGCGCTACACTGAACGGACCAGCGTGTGTCTACCCTTCGCCGAGAGGTGCGGGTAACCCGCTGAACCCCGCTCGTGATGGGGATCGGGGATTGCAATTCTTCCCCATGAACGAGGAATTCCCAGTAAGTGCGGGTCACAAGCTCGCGTTGATTAAGTCCCTGCCCTTTGTACACACCGCCCGTCGCTACTACCGATTGGATGGTTTAGTGAGGTCCTTGGATCGGCCCCGCCGGGGTCCGCCAAGACCCTGGCGGAGAGCCGAGAAGACGATCGAACTTGACTATCTAGAGGAAGTAAAAGTCGTAACAAGGTTTCCGTAGGTGAACCTGCGGAAGGATCATTAACGGAGCGATGACCGAACCGAGAAGGCGCGGAGCCGGAAGCCGATTTCCCTGACTGCCTCCCCCTGCCCGAAGGGGGTGCGCGGCGGGATACTTCCGCTCCGCCGGTGCTTACCCGCATGCGGGGGGGATGGCCACGGGCCAGCAAGGGCGATCGCCAGGCGGACGACGACGGGAGGGCGCGGGGAGCCCCTCTCGCTCCATCGTCCAGACGGACGCCTGGCCTCGCGGGGCCCTGCCGTGTTCCCCCCCCCGCCCAGGAAAAAAAAACTCACGCGAAAGGCCATCCCGGGTACCGTTCGCCCGTGCGCCCGTATACCCCTCTCCCCGAGGTTGCGGGTCCGGGCGGTAGGTCGAGAAGCCTCGAGCCCTCCGTCGTTCCCCTCCCCGCCGGAGGGAGGGATGGCGGAGGCCGAGCGCCCGGGGCAACAGGGCCAAGATGAAAACCCCCCGACGCACCCCCTCTGTTTGCCGGCCGACGTACTGAAAAGCCGGGCGCCCCAGAGCGGCCCGGACCCAGAAGCGCGACTCTTAACGGTGGATCACTCGGCTCGCGCGTCGATGAAGAACGCAGCTAGCTGCGAGAATTAGTGTGAATTGCAGGACACATTGATCATCGACACTTCGAACGCACCTTGCGGCCCCGGGTTGCTCCCGGGGCTACGCCTGTCTGAGGGTCGCCCCTCCGTGGATCGCCTCCGTGGCGCGGCTGGGGTCCCGTCGCAAGGGATTTTCCGAGGGAGGCCCGAGGCTTCGCGCCCCGACGCCCTCCCTCTCCGTCTCTCCCTTACGTCCCCCCAAGGCCAGACCCACCCGCCCGGTTACCCTCCGTTCCCCGACCCCGGTCTCGTATTGACTACTTTTTTGTATCTTCTCCTCTGTTGGCTAAATTGATGATATTGTTATGTCTGATCATTCTTCAGTGAGCTTGGAACTATCAAAGGATTTCCCTCGGGGCCCTGACTTCTTGTGGAGATTTCCAGATTACTTTTGCAAAGACGACTCATTTATTTCCTCTCTCAAGATATGGTGGAGCGAATTCTTATCTGATAATTCGGCACACCAAGATAACCCCACATTATTGTGGGAATCGGCCAAGGCGGTACTGAGAGGAAAAATTTTGGCGTATACTTTTTCTCTCAAAAAAGGGTTATGAAAAAATATAGTGAACTGTCCTCTGAACTGAAACAAGCCTACACTACATTTCTTCTTGATCCTTCCCCTCTTAATAAAACACATTGGTCTCAAAAACAATCTGAATTCAACCAATATGCAGATATGAGAGAAAAATTCCATTTATCTCAAACAGAAGCATTCTTTTATAGGTTTGGTAACAAATCGGGGAGGATGATGGCCAATTTAGCTAAAGGTATGAGAAAGCCACAGGGAATATTTCAATTAAGAAATATTAATGGGGTTATTCACACGGACCCTAAATCAATTAATGAGATTTTAGGCTCATTCTATAAGGACCTATACAAAAAAACAAAACAAACCTTGCCCCTCTCTGATACACTCTTGGATAAGGTCAAATTACCTTTTTTTTCGGAGGAACATAAATCTATATTAAATAAACCTATTTCATTGGAGGAGATTACCACTACAATTAAAAATTTGAAACCAAACAAAGCCCCTGGACCTGATGGATACACTTCTGACTTCTTTAAATCCTTAACGGAAGAGGTGTCCCCGTTGTTAGTACCGATCTTCAACAAAATAATTTGTGGCAATCCCATTTTCCCTTCCGCAAATATGACTTATGTCAAATTATTACTAAAGCCAGACAAAGATCCATTATCCCCCAATTCATACAGACCGATTTCACTTATAAATATCGACATTAAGCTTTTATCTAAAATAATGGCTGATAGACTGGCCTCCATTCTACCCCACCTTATATCCCATGTACAAGCAAGCTTTGTTAAAGGTCGCTCAGCCACGCTAAATATTAGGAAAGTATTATTGGCGCTCGATAAAATCCACTCTACTCCTGATCTAAAGGGATCCACAGCAATTATCTCCCTTGACGCCGAAAAAGCCTTTGATAATATAAGTTGAGATTGGTTATACATGGTTTTAACGAAGATGTCATTGTCAGGCCCCTTTTTTAATTACATTCGTAATTTATACACGTCTCCAAAAGCCCAGGTGTGTACCCCAGGTTTTTTATCCTCTCCCTTCCCTCTTGAAAAGGGAATGAGACAAGGATGTCCTTTATCCCCTTACTTTTTAATCTGGCACTAGAGCCCTTAGTCCGTATTTTGTCAGACCCTAAAACTTTTTCAGGCATCCAATTTAACAAAAAATCAATTCAGGCTGCTTTTTTTGCAGACAACATCATTTTGTTCATGTCAGATCCCTTTCTACATTTACCTCTGGTGTTGGATCTACTTAAAAATGTTGGCTCATATTCTGCATTCAAAATAAACACAAAAAAATGTGAATTGCTACCATTAACTGAAAAGGGTATGAAACACTACCCAAAAAAATCTTTCTATGATATTAATATAGCTACATCACATATCACGTATTTGGGCATAAAAATAGGCCGGTTGCCATCTTCTTTATATACATTAAATTATCCCCCCCTCATCAAAAAAATTACTGATCAATTGAAATCGTGGCAGGATTTGCCCTTGTCTTTTTTAGGTAGGGCGCATCTCATTAAGATGATAAGTACTTCTAAAATTATGTATCAACTCCAAACTCTGCCATTACTGCTGAAACACTCTGACGTAATCACACTTAATAAGGCCTTTAGTCATTTTATATGGAGAGGAAAACGTCCTAGGATTAGCCTTGACAAACTTATGTCGTCCAAGGATGATGGAGGCATCAATTTTCCAAGTATCAGGAATTATAACCTTGCTTGCCTTTTTCGCTACATAATTGACTGGCTCCACAAAAGACATACATGCTCTGATTACTCTTTGGAATCAGACTATGCTTACCCCTTTAATTTAACTGCACTTCTACACTCTCGCTACTCTTCTGTACCCCCAGCAATCAAAAGATCAGTAACTTTTAAAGACACCATTTCCGCTTGGAAAGCAGTTAGAAAAAATTATGGCCTTTGTTTCAGAATTTCTAAGCACTTGCCGCTATGGCGGAATCCGGAATTTCCACAGGGCAGTGAAAATAAATTATTTTTTAAATGGCAGCAAGCAGGTATACATAACATATCTCACCTACTTCACCCAAACAGTCGGAGATGGTTGACGTTCCCAGAATGTATAGATAAATATGATCTACCCTTACAGCATGGCCTCCAATTTGAACAAATTAGATTATCCATTATGTCAAACTTAAAGGATGTCACCTTCGAGACCTTTCAAAACTAACTAGATATAATTTTACTATATCCAACTGGTACTCCCTCAATTTCTAGTCTTTACTCGGCTATGAAATCTAATTTATTAAAGATACACCCAGACATTTTCTTTAAATATTGGAAGTAGCAACTTGATGACATTGAAATCCCTACTAAGATCAGATTAGGCTGGAATATATTTAGAAAATACATTATAAACGAATCATGGAGAGAGACTCAGAATAAAATAATACACGGGGCCATTTACGCTTTTAATATACTGAAAAAAGATACCTTGTCAAATAGGATGATTGCATGCCCTAAATGTCATCACCCATACTCTGATCTTATGCACGGCCTATGGTCCTGCCCTGATTCAACAGTATACTGGAATCAAGTCTCAGATGTGATAAAGACTATATGGGGCCCAGGATACACTCTCTCTCCATATGTAGCCATACTACATCATTGGAATAACCCAGAAAATCTTGACCAAAAATCAAAAGGCCCCCCAAAACTACTTCATACTCTATTCTTGCTGGCAAAAAAAGTTACTTAAACATTGGCTGGATCCTATCATGCCCCCTATAGCAGAGCTAATAATCCAAATGAAACATTTTATGGGAGTAGAGCAATTAGATACCCTTTGTAACAAAGAACAGCAAGCTGGCAAATTTCTATCAAAATGGAAGCAGTTTATTATAACATGTTGTTCTCTGTCTGAAAAGAATAAAATTGTCAAACCATTTACTTCTACAGAATGGTATATTCTGGAGGATCTAAATAATAACCTAGGACACTTACGTGTTAACTAAAGCAGGGGAGATAATCATCACAATTTATCGTTATTTAATTAATTAATTCCATTGACTGTAGATGACTGTAACTTGCTAATACTTAGTTTAGATGTCTATTTGTTAAGCCAGCTAACCGGAACTTATTCATTATTCATTGTGCATGATCTGTGTACAGGTTCCTTATTATGTTCATCCTGGCTTTGATTTATTTGTTTTATATGTCTTTCTATGATTTGTTCTGTTGAAAAAAACAAATACAAATGATGTTTGAAAAAGGCTGATGTATCTGATAGGGACGCCACTGTCACAGTTCCTCCTTTGGTGGAAGACGGCGAATATGAAATTTCTCGTATCTTGAATTCTAGATGGCATAGAAGGAGATTACAGTATATTGTCTCCTGGAAGGGTTTTGGTCCCGAAGATAACTCCTGGGTAAGGACGGATGATGTCTCTGCTCCTAGGCTTGTTAAAGCTTTTCCACAGGAGGTTTCCGGATAGGCCTGGGCCTGGAGGATCCGGAGGATCCACATAAAAGAGGGGGTACTGTTAGAACCCTCCTGTTTGTTTTTTCCATCTTGTGTTTTGCGGTCACGTGACCATGCCTTTATATTCCAGCTCCGCCCTTCTGGCTGTGCTGAACTTCAGTGTTTGACTGTTTCTCTAGCCTGGTGCTTCGGTGCCCTTCTCTGTCAGTTCGCTTGGTCCTTCTGGGACCTCTTGTACCTTTTGTCAGTTTGTGTTTTTGTGTTCTGCAACAACTTCTCTGTTTAGGAGGTGTCCCATTTTTTGTCACAGTCCTTAGTTCTTTTAGGGACCCCTCCCTTAATGCTATAGACTAGCCGAGGACTAAGGCGGGTCTGTTCGCTAGGAACAGGCAGCCTGCTACATCGTAGGGATTCAGCTTAGTCTTAATGTAGGGACAGCTTTCCCCTATCTTTCCTTAGTACATGTTGCAGATCATAACACTTTATTTCTAATTGGGATATTGGTTGGTTTAATATATTTTATCTTCTGATATTTTGGGTAGCTTTATACTTTCTAAAAATTGATTGATCAGTTGGGCATTAGGTTGTGGTATTGTATTGGTTTTTTTTGTAAATTGTAGAGGGTTGAGTAATAATTTGCGAAGGTATTGGAAATCTCTTTAGGATTGTATATTTTCTCATTTTGGTCGTTATGTATATACGGTAACCTTTGTTTGGTCATTTTAGCTTTGACTTTGTTCGCTTGTATTTTACCTGCTCTGTTTCCCTGCCAATAGTATTTAGCTTTGCTTTTCCGTAGGTTATACCCGTATTTATGTTGGAGCAATTGATATAAATCGTATCTTAATTTTTGTAATTTTTGGAGAGTTGTGTTAACGGGGCTGTTTTTATGCATTTCTTCTAGTGAGGCTTTGTTTTGGTTGATTTCCTCTATTTGGCGTATTCTTTCTTTTTTGTTTTGGGATGCTATTTGAAAGTTTTCCTCTAATATAAGCCTCATGAGCATACCATACTGTTGATGTGGACACGTTGGGTGTATTATTAATTATAAAATATTCTTTCAAGGTCTCCTGCAGTTGGGGCCTAATTTTATGTGTTGCGATTAGGTAATTATTTACTCTCCATGGGGAGTATGTCGTGTAGTTGTATCCCTCTTTAATGTGGTATTAGATGGGCATGGTCTGACCATGTGATGTTACCTATCGTGGCTTTTGCATGTCATGTAATAACCATTTATCTGTAAGAATTAGGTCGATTCTTGAGTAGCCTTTGTGTGAATGTGAATAGAACGTGTAATCACGTTCAGAGGCGTGCAAAACTCGCCAAACATCATAGAGTTCTTCCGCCAAGAGAGTCTCAGAAAGAGAACAAGGTTTTTCTTTTTTTTGAGGATGTACAGATTTGTCTATGCCTGGCATGGGGTGATATTAAAATCCCTGCACACCAGGAGGGCTCTTTTTTTTGCATCTGTTATTACCGCTAAAGTTTCCTTAACAAAGGAAATCTGCTTGGAATTAGGGGCATATTTGGAGGCGATCGTGTAAGTTTTGTTATTTCTTCTGCATACTAAGATGATGTATCTGCCTTCATTGTCTACAATGCTGTTGATCAATTGGAAGGCAACGGTGTTTTTTATCACTATTACTACTCCCCTTTTTTACCAATTGCGTGAGAGTGAAACACATTGGGAAGTTTCTGTTCTGCAACCTGTGTGCGTCAACACTGTTTAAGTGAGTTTCTTGAACACACAGTACGTCGGCTTTTAGGAGAGAACTTTTAACCCCTTTATGACCTGGGGCATACTAGTTCGCCCCAGGTCATCATCCCCGGTTCAGCACGGGCTCCGGCGCTCAGCCTGCACTGAACCAGTGATTTATACAACTGACATGTGCTCGCAACAGCCGCGGGTGGAATCGCGATCCACCCCCAGCTGTTAACCAGTTAAATGCCGCTGTCATTCTTGGTATTAGCCCCGCCCATCGGTGACCCCATCACATGATCGCGGGTCACCGATGGGTTGGCATGACAACCCGGGGTCTGCAGCAGACCCCAGTGGTTGTCATGTCCTGATTGCTATGAGCGCTGCTGGCCAGTGGTTGATGCTCATAGCAAGTGAACAATTCTGCTGCATATAGGCAATCTGCTCATCTCCTGTATGCAGCAAAGCCGATCTAACCGAAAATAGTATCAATAAAAACGTCAGCTCGACGCGCAAAAAATAAGCCATCACCTGGCCCTAGATTCCGAAAAATGGAGACGCTCAGGGTCTCGGAAATGGCGTGGTTTTTTTCTATAAGGAAACTTTGGATTTTTTTTTCACCACTTAAATAAAAAGAACCTATACAAGTGTGGTATCTACGAACTCATAATAACACAGAGAATATTAATAGCAGGTCAGTTTTAGTATTCAGTGAATGTGGGAAAAAAAAACAAAAAAACATTTTTTTTTGCAATTTCACCGCACTTGGAATTTTTTGCCCGTTTTCTAGTACATGATATGGTAAAAACCAGTGATGTCGTTCAAAAGTACAACTTGTCCCGCAAAAAATAAGCCCTCACATGGCCATATTGAGCGAAAAATAAAAAAGTTATGGCTCTGGGAAGAAGGGGAGCAAAAAATGAAAACGAAAAATCGCAAGGTCATTAAGGGGTTAAACAGACTATTTAACCCTTTCACATTGATATTGGAAATGTGAAGTACCATATACAAAATACAGACAAAATCTATATGTCACCACTAGACAGTTAGGGAAGAATGGGGAAATAACAAAATACAAATCTCAAAAGATATAAATAACTATAACAGTTCCAAGAATAGAGTCCAGTTCTAAGTGAACCTACTGGACATGCCGCGCTATCCAGTATACAACAAGGGGAAGTGAGAATGAAAAAATATTTTTCTCGTGCTACTGCAGAGTATTGGAAAAAGTAGTTGTATGATTTGCTCAAAAAAAATAATAAAAGATCTAGGCAGAGCAACTACATTGAGGGTACAACGGTTAGGAAAGTAAACTTGCTGCTTGTTCAGATCCACTCCTTCCTCAACATCGGCGGTTTCTTCTTCTTTATTAGAGAACTTGTCCCTTCTTCCACAGTCGCCAGCGACCACTTCTGCATCAGAGTCATTGCCTGACGAGGAGATGTCAGGACATGTGTGACTCCTTTCTTAGTCATGATCAGCTTCCAGGGTAGCCCCACTTGTACACGATCTCGTTGTCTCGCAGGATTTTGGTCGCTGTAGAAAACTCGCACCTCCTATTCAGGGTGACAGCAGATAGATCAGTGAACATCATGATGCTCCTGAACCTGTCCGTGAAGCCAGGCAATTACATCTCTGGGTGCAGAGGTGGGGGCACTTTTGGGTTTGGGGATCCTGTGCGCCCTGTCTATTAGAAGGTCCCGCTGATCCTTCTCAAGGTTTAATGCAGTAAAAAAGTCCGTTAGGAACTCCTTCAGTGCGTCTGCAGCAATACTCTCCGGTATCTCTCTAAAATGTAGATTGTTGCGTCTGAAGCGGTTCTCCATATCCGCCAACTTTAATCTCCGTGCATTAATCTCCTCATCTGCCTCATTATGAGCGTCGACCAGATTATTGTGAGCAGTAGTGAACTCCTCCAACTTCTCCTTAATATGTGCTTTTCTATCTCCAATGTGCACAATGTCTTTCTGTAATGCAGTGAAGGTAGAGGTAAAATCACTGTGTATGCCCTGTTTAAGATCCCCTAAAAGGGACTTCAGTGTGGTCTCTGTAATGGGGGCAGAGCTGTGCCATGTGTCAGGTGCATTTGATACTTGCTGTTTGGTGTCTGGAGGTCTCTGGGCTGCAGGATGGCGATCCACATGGGTCCTCTGTCAGGGGGTGATGTTCCTGTGCTGGTCTCGGACTATAACCGCTCTTATTAGGTGAGGTCTGACCCGATAGCAGAGGATCAGACCTCATGGAGCGTTCTGCACCGCCTCTGGCTGCATGATGAGTTCTACGGCAGCCATCTTGGATATTACAGGGTGTCGGCACAAAGACCGAGATCCTGCCCTGTGCCACATCTCTGCTCTTTGTGGTGCGCCCCATCGCCGCCCAAAGTGTACCGGAGCTTGTGTTGCATGATATTAAGGTAGTCCTCTACTTTTTTTTGCGCTGTGAGCCGCTATTTGACGGTGGAAGCTCGGACCTGGGTCTATGTGCGGCCGCTCAGCTCCTCATCTGGACACACCCCCTAAATAACATTTCCCACATGTGTACTTTACGTCAACACAATTTTGGAACCAATATTTTTTAAAAATGGGTTAAAAGGGGTTAAAAATTGACCAGCAACTTTGAGGGGCCTTTATGACAGAAAATACCCAAAAGTGACACCATTCTAAAAACTGCAACCCTCAAGGTGCTCAAAACCACATTCAAGAAGTTTATTAACCTTCCAGGTGCTTCACAGGATTTTTTGGAATGTGGAAGAAAACAATGAACTTTTACCTTTCTTTTTTCACAAAAATGTTATATTAGACCCAAATTTTCTTATTTTCACTCACAAGGGTTTTCAACAGGAAAAAATGAACCACAATATTTGTTGAGCATTTTCTCCTGAAGAAGCCGATACCCCATATGTGGGGGAAAACCACTGTTTGGGCACACGGCAGGGCTCAGAAGGGAAGGAGCGACATTTGACTTTTTGAATGTAAAATTTGCTTGAATAATTTGCGGATGCCATGTCGGGTTTGGAGAGTCACTGATGTGCCTAAACAGTGGAAACCCCCCACAAGTGACCCCATTTTGGAAACTAGATCCCCCAAGGATCTTCTCTAGATGTGTGATGAGCACTCTTAAAAATAAAGAAATCACTTTTTAGGAAAATGAAAAAATCACTTTTTCCACAAAAATGATGTTTTAGCCCCAAATGTTTTTATTTTCACAAGGGTAAGAGGAAAAAATGGACCACAAAAACTGTTGTGCAATTTCTCCTGAGTACAGCGATACCCCATATATGGGGAAAATACACTGTTTAAGCGCACGGTAGGGTTCAGAAGGGAAGGAGCACTGTGTGACTTTTTGAACGCAAAATTGGCTGGAATCGAGAGCGTATGCCATGTCACGTTTGGAGAGCCCCTGATGCGCCTAAACAGTGGAAACCCCCCACAAATGACCCTATTTTAGAAACTAGACCCCTCAAGGATTTTATCAAGGGTTATAGTGAACATTTTGAACCCAGAGGTACGACACAGAATTTGATACCCATTAGGTCATCATATTGAATAAGTTGTCATTATTATTGAGCGCATGTGCTTGCTACTTGAGTTTGAATCGGGTATGCACCATGTATTGCGGGTGCACGAGTGACATGCTCGAGTCCCCGCCCCTCATGTTTCACAGTTGTTAGACACCCAAAAAAAAAACATGCGGGGATCGCTCGTGCATGGCAGGCAATCCCTGCAAGTTTTTTTTGGCTGTATAACAGCCGCAAAACATATGGGGTGGAGACTCGAGCATGTCACTCGAGCATCTGCAATTCTCGGTGTATACCCGAGCACCCGATGCGAACTCAAGTAGCAAGCAGTTGCTCTCAACACTAGTCGCCATATGGTCATCATTTTTTTTTTTTTTTTTTTTACTTTTGATAATATCCTAACCCCAACCCTATCTCCAACCCTAACTACTAGCACAACCCTAAAAGTAACACAACCCTAACCTTAGCACAACCCTAATCCTAGTACAACCCTAAGCCTAAAGGGTTTTTTTTTACGCCTTTCCTTGTGATTAGATGACTTTATTCTTTCGGTCATTGCAATTACAGCAATACCAGATTCATATCGGGTTTTTATGTTTGGCAGATGTCACACACTAAAATACATTTTTTTTTGCAAAGGCTAGTTTTTGCAATCATTTTTCCATATTTTGACCGACAGTCATGTAAGGGCTTGTTTTTTGCGGGACAAGTTGATGTTTTTATTGGTACCATTATCGGGCAAATTACATTTTTGATCGCTTTGTTTTTTATGCAGTTCCGCGTGTGGTAAAATTGATAAGGCAGCGATATTCTTCGGGTACGACATTTATATAGTTTTTTTTCATGTTTTGGCGCTTTTACACAATAAAAAATATTTTATAGAAAAAAAAAATTTTTTGCATCGCTTTATTCTGAGGGCAGTAACTTTTAGATTTTTTGGCTGATGGAGCTGTATGGCAGCTTATTTTTTTGCAGGACAAGATGACATTTTCAGTGGTACTATTTTTATTTACATTCGTCCTTTTGATCACTTTTTTTTGTTTGGCGTTATGATGATAAAGCATAGTTTTTTGATTAGTTTTTTATTTCTTTTTTTTTTTACTGTGTTCACTAAAGGGGTTAAATAGAGGGATAATTTAATAGGACAGGTCTTTCCGAGCGCCGCAATACCAAATATGTGTACTTCTAATATATATATATGCAAAACCTACAAAAGACAAAAATATATCTCATACCCTACCATCATTATATATAAATGTAAAGCAAAGTTGCATAATAAATATAGGGTACTTAGTGAACTATTTTTGATCAAAAAAAAAAAAAAAAGTATACAAGCCGTTTTTTCTTTTTTTTTTTTTTTTGATCAAAAATAGTTCACTAAGTACCCTATATTTATTATGCAACTTTGCTTTACATTTATATATAATGATGGTAGGGTATGAGATATATTTTTGTCTTTTGTAGGTTTTGCTTCTTTTTGCTAGTGTGAACATGCTCCTATTTCTTGCATGTCTACCATCTTAGACCTCAGTTCACATTGCTTGTTTTTTTGTCTTGTTTGCATTCTGTGCAATTTAAGGGTGTGGCATCCCCTTTGTTGAGCTGATTAGTATATATGTAGCTTACCACGGGCCTAGGTGGTCTGGAGTTGGGACCCGGTCCTATTTGTCTACCCTTTTATATGCATTACTTCAACTTTGATATACAATAAGGTTTTTAATATAGACAGTATAGGTACCGTCCCAATTTAGGGTCACCTTGCCGCTGGTGGGACGGCTTGTATACTTTTTTTTTTTGATCAAAAATAGTTCACTAAGTACCCTATATTTATTATGCAACTTTGCTTTACATTTATATATAATGATGGTAGGGTATGAGATATATTTTTGTCTTTTGTAGGTTTTGCTTCTTTTTGCTAGTGTGAACATGCTCCTATTTCTTGCATGTCTACCATCTTAGACCTCAGTTCACATTGCTTGGTTTTTTATATATATATATATGTATCTTTTTTCATAATAATATTTATTTATGGGTACAGAATATTTTTATTTTCTTGGATTTTTTCATTTTTTTTTTTTAATATTTTTACTATTTTTTTTTCACTTTCTGATAACTGTTTTTCACTTTTACACTTTGTCCCACTATGGGACTTTCATTTTTTGCAGGCCGATCGCTTTTAAAGCATAGGGATGCAGTAGCATCCTTGTGCTATGCAGGCTGTCAGCCCTGCACTGGCACAAGTTAGATAAATCGTGCATTGCACACGCTCTATCTATCTTCCTGATGCCTGGTGACCCAGATGTTGTCACGGTATTCAAGGTTAGAGAGGCGCTTTTAACTCTGCTTGCCCCGGAAATGCACAGCCTCTGTGCGGGCGCAATCACATTGTGCATAATCGTAGGTACCTGGTCCATAAGTACCAGGGCGCAGGGACGTACTATTACTGACAATGTCAGAAAGGGGTTAAAGTACATTTACTCCTCTCAAACGCACCCAAAAACACATGTATATCATAAATAATTTTAAAAAATGACGCGGGGTCCCCCCTACTTTTGATAACCAGCCTAGGTAAAGGAGACAGGTGCGGGCTTATATTATCAAGCTGGGAAGATCCATGGATATTGGCCCTTTCCCAGCCCAAAAATTAAAGCTCTCAGCCGCCCCAGAATTGACGCATCCATGAGATGCGCCAATTTGGGCACTTTGCCGACTCTTCCCGATTGCCCTGGTGCGGTGGCAATTGGGGTAATAGTTTATGGGGTGGATGTCAGCTTTGTAATGTCAGTGAGGAACAAGCCTAAGGGTTATTAATGGAGAGTTGTCTATCAGACACCCCCATTACTAATCCAGTAGTCATAAAAAAAAACACAGGAAAAAATCGTTTATTTTAAAAAACACTTCCACACACCTTGCTCGCCAATTTATTAAAAAGCAAAGAAATCAACATGAAGATCCGACGTAATCCAGCCAATTAGAAGTAGTCCAAAAATGGGAACCTGAAAGACATAAAAAGAGAGTTAACTAAATAAAAACAAGAAACATTCCCTCATTCACCAATTTATTATTAATAATAATTCCTGCAGCTTTGATGCAACCCATTGGGGTTCCCACGACGTCTCGCGATTCTGTACAGCAACCTTTGGTGCGTCATTCTGAGAACGACACTTCACAGATCACTCCTGGTCATGTCTCACGAGCGATGACATCAGTAACTTAGTAACGTCATCGTTCGTGAGGGACCTATGAAGGGACCTATTAGCACATTCCAATAAAGTGAATGAAAATTATTGCGTGAACTGTTGTTGTTAAACTTTTTATTGGTACTGTACATGAGCATCCCTTTATAAGGAACCCCTTCGGTGCTGTTACTTTTTCTTCACTTTGTAACTTATTACGCAAGGGACTATCCTCTTTTTTTCATATACCGTAAAATTTCCTTAGTTCATGTCTGTGCATGTGAATGGTTAAAGTGGATCTGTCACCAAATTTGACAATCCTTCCTGCACTGCTACTGGTGGCATCTCACACGGCTAAATGCATGCGGATATATTCTCCTCTATTTGGTTCTTCTTGAACCTTGGTTTGTGGTTGTTCTCCCTATGATCAGAATGCACCTTGGTGTTTCTAGGTTCTCCACTGATGTAATATATTTTTTTTGTTCCTTAAAGGGAACCTGTGACGTGAAAAAAAGCTATTTATCTGCAGATATGGGGTTAATCTGCAGAGTAATAGCGTCCTGAACCTGCACTGCACTTAGACCCCCGCTCTCAGGAGGAAATGAGCTTTATTCCTCCCGGTAGTGTTCTGGGTTCAGTCACGGGGGCTTTGCCGGCGTGGTTCAGTCACCGCTCTGTGTATAGAGAGGGCTGCTGCAACCACATCCCCGGCAGTAATGCTGAGCTGCTTTCAGTCAGTGCCAGTGATGTGGTTACAGCCACAGCTCACTATAGACAGAGTGGTGACTGAACCTACACCTGCGCCACTCCCGAGATGGAAACCCACTGGATGCCGGGAGAAATAAAGTTAATTTCCTCCCAACAGCAGGGGATTAAGTGTCGGCGCCGGGCGGGTTCAGAATAGTATTAACCTAGAGATTATCCCCATATGTGCAGGCTAATTTCGTTTTTTCACATGACAAATTCCCTTCAAGGAAAGAAGCTTTTTTTATTGTAGTTATTATTTCTTACAAGCATGTAGTAATGTGTTTTTTTGTTTTGTTTTTTTAAATCTGCAGTGCTAGCGGACCTTCAGACCGCACCTATTATAGAGGTAAGACATTTTACGAAAATTCAGATGGTATAATGAAATATGTGACTTTATATTTTATTCCAAATTTTTTGTAGGTTTTATTAAAGGTACAGTGGGTACGGAAAGTATTCAGACCCCTTTAAATTTTTCACTCTTTGTTTCATTGTAGCCATTTGGTAAATTCTAAAAAGTTCATTTTTTTTTCTCATTTAAGTACACTCTGCACCCCATCTTGACTGAAAATAAACAGAAATGCAGAAATTTTTGCAAATTTATTAAAAAAGAAAAACTGAAATATCACATGGTCATAAGTATTCAGACCCTTTGCTCAGTATTGAGTAGAAGCACCCTTTTGAGCTGGTACAGCCATGAGTCTTCTTGGGAATGATGCAACAAGTTTTTCACTCCTGGATTTGGGGATCGTCTGCCATTCTTCCTTGCAGATCCTCTCCACTTCCGTCAGGTTGGATGATGAACGATGGTGGACAGCCATTTTCAGGTCTCTCCAGAGATTCTCAATTGGGTTTAGGTCAGGGCTCTGGCTCAGCCAGTCTAGAATGGTCACAGATTTGTTCTGAAGCCTCTCCTTTGTTATTTTAGCTGTGTGCTTAGGGCCATTGTGTTGTTGGAAGGTGAACCTTCAGCCAAGTCTTAGGTCCAGAGCATTCTGGAAGAGGTTTTCATCCACAATATCTCTGTACTTGGCCGCATTAATGTTTCCTTCAATTGCAACTAGTCATCCTGTCCCTGCAGCTGAAAAACACCCCCATAGCATGATGCTGCCACCACCATGTTTCACAGTTGGGATTGTATTGGGCAGGTGATGAGTAGTGCCTGGTTTTCTGCACACACACCGCTTAGAATTACCACCAAAAAGTTCTATCTTTGTCTCATCAGACCAGAGAATCTTATTTCTCATAGTCTAGGAGTCCTTCATGTGTTTTTGAGCAAACTTTATGCGGGCTTTAATATGTCTTGCACTGAGCAGAGGTTTCCTTCGGGCCACTCTGCCATAAAGGCCTGACTGGTGGAGGGCTGCAGTGATAGTTGACTTTGTGGAACTTTCTCCCATCTCCCTACTGCATCTCTGGAGCTCAGCCACAGTGATCTTGGGGTTCTTCTTTATCTCTCTCACCAAGGCTCTTCTCCCACGATTGCTCAGTTTGGCTGGATGGCCAGGTCTAGGAAGACTTCTGGTGGTCCCAAACTTCTTCCATTTAAGGATTATGGAGGCCACTGTGCTCTTTGGAACCTTGAGTAATGCAGTCATTCTTTTGTAATCTTGGCCAGATCTATGCCTTGCCTCAATTCTGTCTCTGAGCTCCTTGGGCAGTTTCTTTGAGCTCATGATTCTCATTTGGTCTGACATGTACTTTGAGCTGTAAGATCTTGCATGTACCTTTCCAAATCAAGTCCTATCAGTTTAATTAAACACAGCTGGAATCCAATGAAGGAGTAGAACCATCTCAAGGAGGATCACAAGGAAATGGACAGCATGTGACTTAAATAAGAGTGTCTGAGCAAAGGATCTGAATACTTATGACCATGTGATATTTCAGTTTTTCTTTTTTAATAAATTTGCAAAAATTGGAGTTGGGGAACACTTTTTTAGTGTGTGACAGCAGCCAAACATAAAAATCCGATATACAGTGGCTTGCAAAAGTATTCGCCCCCTTCGCAGTTTTTGTGTTTTTCTACCTTACAACCTGGAATTTATTTGTTTTTTAAAGGCTTTGCATGAGATCATGTAAAGAACATGCCTACAGCTCTGAACATTTGGTTTTATTTTTGTTGTGAAGCAAACAACAAATAGGACAAAATACCTAAAAACTTCAATGCGCATAACTATTCACCCGTCTAAAGTCAGTACTTAGTAGAAGCTCCTTTTGTAGCAATTACAGCTGAAGGTCGTTTTGGGTAAGTCTCTATGAGCTTTCTACCTCTTGCCACTGGGATTTTTGGCCATTCTTCAAGGCCAAACTGCTCCATCTCCTTCAAGTTAGATGATTTCCTCTGGTGAACAGCAATCTTCAAGTCTGACTACAGATTCTCAATTGGATTACAGTCTGGGCTTTATCACTACAAAACATTTAGGCTATGTGCCCACGATGCAGAAATGCTCCGGATTTTTCCTGAGCGTTTCTGCATCTCCCTTGCAGAAAAAAAGCATGCTTATTGTACATGCGTTTTTCCTGCCAGGGACATGCGGATGTGAAGTGTTCTTCACATGCATTTCTACATGCGGATTGACAAGCGCTTTCCAAGCGATTTTAGCATCACTTGGAAAGTGCTTGACAACTTGGTCACACTATATAAATCCATGTGTGTTATATAGTGTGATCTTAAAGAATGTTTAAAAATAAAAAAAATAATCTATACTTACCTTCCGATGGCCCCGAAGTCTTGCTTCGCTCTGTTCTCCCTTGCCAGCAGCTCGCAGTACACTGCACTGAAGGACCTGCCATCACATGACTATGACGTCAGCGCAGGTCCTTCAGTCCATCCCGAACTGCCGGCATGGGAGGATGAGCGCAGCGGGGGCCGTCAGAAGGTAAATATAATATTTATTTTTTATTTTAGTCTATTTTTTACAGGTTCTATGGTACCCTCGTCCGGAGGAGAGTCTCCTGTCCTCCACAAGCGGGTAGTATCCGCACATTGAAATGCTTGGATTCCGCATGTACAGATGCAGCGATGCATAATCCATGCGTTTCAATGCAAGTCAATGGCGGCGAAAAAAATAATTGGTAGTGCTGCTTTTTTTCCGCAATGATAACCCACAGCGGAAATTTCCGCAGCATGTGCACAGCACATGCGGATTATCATTGGGGACCATGGTTGGCCTTCTACCATGCGTTTCTGCAGCGTTTTTGCCGCTGCGGAAACACTTAAAAAAGCAGCATCGTGGGCACACAGCCTTACACTTTTTCCCTTAAACCACTCGAGTGTTGCTTTAGCAGTTTGCTTTGGATCATTGTCTTGTTGGAAGGTGAACCACTGTCCCAGTCTCAAATCACTGACAGACTGAAACAGGTTTTGCTCAGAAATATCCATGTATTTCGCAGGATCCATCTTTTCCTGGACTTGAACAATTTCCTCTATCCCTGCTGCCGAAAAACATCCCCATAGTATGATGCTAACACCACCATGTTTCACTGTGGGGATAGGGTTCTTGGGGTGATGAGTTGTGTTGGTTTGGCACCAGACATAGCGTTTACTTTGGTGGCAAGAAAGTTCAATTTTGGTCTCATCTGACCACATCGCCTTCCTCCACACATTTGAGGAGACTCCCACATGTCTTTTGGGAAACTCAAAATACCTTACAATTTTTGTAAGCAAAGGCTTTTTTCTTGTTCAATTATGTTTATTGGTATTTTAAAACATTTTAAAGGGAGAAATGCACACACAATATAAGCCTAAAGGTTTGGGGGAGAGTAGGGGAGGTAGTAAAGCTAGGGGAAGGAAGGAAAGGGAAGGAAAAGGTAATTCCTTTTGAAAATATGGAAAAGAGAGGCAAGTGTACAAAAAGCTGTCTTTGAATTTTACATGTAACTTACACTTGTTAAAATTATAGCTTATTCCTTATGAATTAATTGCTGAAAAAAGAAAGACAGAAAAATTAGTAAGACACATATAGTACATTAAAAGTAGCTTAATGATATATGTGGACACTTGCCGGGGATCAAGATGTTCTCCATTTACCTGGGGGGAAGGAGTTCGATTTAAGTTTTCATGAAGTATGAATAGAAGTTCGCTGACCTAATGCAAATATTGAAGATTGTTTCAATTGGAACATGAAAAAAAACGGATTATGATCTTTTTATAATCTGGTTCTTGAAGATAGATTGTAATTCTATGGTAATAGTCCAAGGCATAGACCCAAATTGACCCATATTGTAATCGAATTTAGTGTGAATTGTAATTCAAGTGTTTATAATGTTATAATCTTGGTTAAAATCCGTAGATATTAGCTGATATTTATTCACCTAGTCCAAGAAATTCTAAGCAACACTAGACACTGTGAAAATATTACTATACACTTAATCCTATGTGGTTATTTGTTTCAAACCCACCAGGATAACAGAGACTCTAAATTCAATTAAAAATCTATATTTTTTATTCATTATCCATATAAAAAAACAGAAAAACAAATTTAAAAAAAAAAAAAATGACAGGGGACATCCAGAAAAGAGAGATGCAATATATGGCTTGGTCATATCACATTCATCATGATTGTATAGCAGAAAACTAACCACCTTATTCACTTGATGCATATTTGAACCGGTATTATAGACAGATGTAAACAGATTTGACAAAGTGAAAATTATGCAATACTCAGTCAAATATAATAAATTAAATTAAATGGTAGGGAGTCAGACATTTAAATCTATGATCATAAAGTGCTAAGTGCTTATATTTAGAAAAAATTGTCTGCATTATTTCATTCCATTAGTTGGACCGTAAACAACTGCTTACAACTATGCAAAGTGCCATGGAGTAGTCAATATACCTATTAAAAATTGGTAAGAAAGTAAGAAAAGATTAAAGATATCTAATGATAGGCCAGGCGTCCGGGGGGCTGTCCATAGGAAGTTATCCCATCAATCATGTGCCAGCTGTAAGGTGCTTTGATGGCTCATCGTACATGTGTATAGTACACCTGTTTGCAAAAGGGACTTCCGGGTGGTGCGCAGTGGAACGCATGTGTGCGGTCCACATGTAGCGCATCCCCGGAAGTCAGTAGGTGATGTGACACGCGCGTGCGCACAGCTCCCAAGGGCCGCACGCCACTATACAGGAACCGGATCTGTGGAGTAAAGCCTAGCTGTGCAGAGCAGTGGAATGCATGTGTGGAACGCATGCGGACCACATGGAGCGCAACCTCAAAAAGGTCCATCCCCAATTCCTAAACCATGAACCTGTAGGACATGGCATACATATCAAGGAATGACAAGGGAAAATGGGAGGGGAATGGGGAAGGAAGGAGGGAAGAAGAAAAGAAAAGAATAAACCAAATCTAAAGACAGAAAATAGATGCTGTAGGAGCATCGATTACCATAAAGTGAAATGTGAAAGGGGGGGGGGGTGTGAAAATGAAAGTAAAAGTGTAAATTAAAAAAGAAAAATCATGTATGAATGAAAATATGTATTTGTTGAATGTGAAGTGTATAAATAACGAAAATAATGTATGTATAGTGAAAAAGCAAAGAATAAGTGAAAATTAATAAAACAAATATATGTAAATAAGTGTTAATATGTCTATTGTCAAAGAGAGGCTAAGTGTAACAATTAGAAACATTTAATTGTGCTAGGATTTTATGCCACGCAAGAGAATAAGAGGAGAAGCCTACCCTTCTATCAGTGTCAACCGTCATATACAAAAAACATGTTCTTCCCAAATGGGGACCCCCCAACTCACTCCTGAGATCAAATATTGACATGTTGGATATATATCACTTGTTGAAAAGACAGCACCGTCCAATTTTATAGTCCATGTTCATCATTGATGGATAATTCCAATCCAAATATTTCTTACTTAATTTACTTAATTGCCATAAATTTCCGTGGACAATGCCACAAATTTCAAAAATATTCAATATGTTTCAGATTCACTTGTTAAAGGGACACAGCGCCATCTATAATTATAGTCCATGCATATCATTGGTAGATGGTTCCAAACTAATGTTCCTTGATTCTAATTGTCCATTATCATGGATCTCCACAGAAGGCTCTAGGAACACCATCCCCTTCGGAAGGAGGAGTCAACCAGGTCACCAGACCCCACCCCAAGTAGCCAAGGCAGCAGGTAAGTAGTGGATATAAGTAAGTCTTTGATCTGGGATAAAAAACACAATCAATTAGAAGTACATAATGGTTTACAGTACCCATGATACACAAAAATGAAAAATGAGAAGGGGGGGGGGAGGGAAAAAGGGAACAAGGGAAGGGAAATTGGACCTAAGATCTATTTAAAAGCTGATTACAGCATAATTCTCGGCTACCCTATAAACGGCCTCGCAGACGCCAGGAAAAATGGGCAGAATGAAAAAAAGGGAAAAGTTAAAAAGGTATTAAAATACCATAAGATAAAAACATAAAAAATAGCCACCCAGAAAAAAACATGAAACCTACCAACTCGAAAAAATGGGGGAAAAAATATGAATAAATTACAAGAAAGAACTAAAACCCGTAGCTTCATTTAAACCCTGTGGATTCAAGGTACCCAATCGAAGAATCCAATGACTTTCTAACTAACCTAAGGCTTTTTCCAAGATCTCCACCCCTTAGACCTAGGACTATCTGATCTATGGCAAATGCCTTAAGACCTTTAGGGGAACAATTGTGGTACAGTTTAAAATGACACGGAATAGTTTTGAGCAATGTGGGGTCATCAATGCCAACTTCTTTTTCGATGTCCCTCACATGCTCTCTTACCCGTATTTTGAATTCTGTCGTGGTAAAGCCAACTTAAAGTTTTCGGCAGGGACATTCGGCATAGTAGATTTTTCCTTTGGAGCTGTAATTCAGATGTTTGCGTATCTGGAAAGTTCTGGTGCCATCATGGTTGGCAAATGTTTTGGCTTTCACGAGATTCCAGCAAGCCTTACAGTGGCCACAAGGAAAGAAACCTTGTGGAATAGTAGAAGGTTCCTTGTTTTTGGCAGTTGGATCATAGTAACTATGTACTAATATATCTTTCAGATTTCTACATCTCTTTGCCACCATTGATGGGGCTGAAGGGAGAATTTTGGACAAAACATGGTCCGTAAACCAAACTTTCCAATGTTTGTTGATAATTGATGTCAATTCATCCCATTGGTTATTATACGTTGATATAAACCGTACCACTCCGTCATTATTTGTATCAATCTTCCTGGGCGCATTATGAATGAGCTGTTCTCTGGATACTTTTTTGGCTCTCATATATCCGCGTCTAATTTGTCTTTGACTGTAACCCCTATCCAAAAAGCGTTGAGCAAGATTAGTGGCTTGTTGTTCAACTGACCAATAGGGATTCCCCTAATGGTGGAGGGCAAATGAGATGATTCTGCATGTAGCAGTGAGTTAGTGGCCGTAGACTTGCGATATATATCCGTAATGACACGTCCTTCACTAGAAATGTGGATTTTGAGATCCAAGAAGTCTAGCTCTCTACCATAATGATATGTCAATTTAATGTTAAGATTATTATTATTATTGAGAGCTTTCATCAGAATATCCAAGTCCCCCACTGACCCCTCCCACATAAACCATAAGTCATCGATACATCTCATCCACCTTTGCACCAAATCAATGCCAGGAATTGATTCCCCCTGGAATATGTCCCTCTCCCAAGCTCCTAAAAACAAATTGGCATAGGAGGGGGCACAAGAGGCCTCCATCGCTGTGCTCTGTAGTTGTAAATAAAAATTTTTATGAAAAATAAATACATTATGCTTGAGGACATATTCCAGGAGGATCAATATTAAGTCAACTAGCTCTGAATCCAAATCTGTAGATCTCAGATACCAAGATGCCGCTCTCAAACCATCTTCATGTTTTATACAAGTATACAAGGCTTCCACATCTGCTGTTACCATGATGGCTTGGTCTGGAATATAAAGGTGGTTTAATCTTTGGAGAGCCGCATTGGTGTCCTGGATGAATGATGGTAGGGTGGATACGATAGGTTTCAAAAAATAATCAATGACGTCGGAAATGACCTCACATAATCCCCCATTGCCTGAAACAATGGGTCTACCGGGGGGGGTCAGTGTGGTTTTTGTGGACCTTTGGAATGAGATACAATGTGGGAAGTTTTGGATGAAAGTTATTAATTGTATCTAACATTTTTTTGGTAATAATACCCTTCTCCAAAGCCTTCTCCATGATGAAAATTAATTCATTGTGGAAGGTAGGGGTCGGATTATATACCAGTTTTTTATAGCAAGATGGTGTATTTAAAAGCTTGTGGGCTTGTTTTTCGTATAAATAGGTGGGCCGCACCACCAGATTTCCCCCCTTATCTGCTGGTTTATATACCACGTCGGGGAGGGATTGTAATTCTTTTATAGTTGCTCGCTCCTGTTTATTAATGTTTGACTTCCAGGGGGACAGCTTGGAAGAGATTGAATGTCATTAGTAACTAGTTTGGGGAAGATATCGACCGCTGGGCATGTACTTAGAGGGGGGAAATTTTTGGATTTGTGAAAAAGGTTCGAAGGAATGTTACCAACCTTTGTAAGTTGATTTTTATCATCCAATGATTCCAAAATCTGAAGTGCTTCCCTTTCTTCCACGGTGGAAAACATACACTGATGGTCGGCCTTGTTATGCAGTTTTTTAAAAACTAGCTTTATAGCAAGGAGATGTACATCTCTCACCGCCGAGAACGTGTCTAAATACGAAGAGGAGAAAACGTCAAAACTCTTTCAAGAACTCTGAGTTGAATTTCAGATAGAACATGTGAAGACAAGTTAATTACCCGTAAGCGGTCCTCTCCCTTTTTGGTTCCAGCAGCCTTAGCAAACATATCCGGAAATCTTCGTTCCTGTTTTTTGCCCTTGTCCATATGAAAGCCCCTACTACTGGTGCTATCAATATCACTAGAGGATGAAAATTCATCCGTCTGTGACTGATAAGGAATTTCAGAAGACTGACCTTGATTGAAGAATTTAGTGACGTTTTTATGTTTTTTAATCTGCCAGCAAAATATTTTATTGTTCTCAAAATCAGTTAGATCTCGTTGGTATTTCTTAAATTTTATCTGACTGATATCTCCTTCCCATTTATCGACATCTTTATTTATATCAGTCATAAGTTTTTCAAAATTTTCCCCTGTAATCTCCTTGTGAATAGTTTTCTCCAAGGGTTTAGTATTTGTTTCAATAATGATCTGGATGAAATCCAGCGAGCATAAAGTTGCGGCCTTAATCCATTTATTGCTCAAAGTCTCGTCTTTTAGATCAAAAGATGGGTACACTTGTATACGTAAGCCACGTGGGATGATTCTTTTGGTATAATAATTCTCTAAGGATGTTTTATTCCACCATACTTTTGTTTTTTTATATAAAGCAGTCCTGTACTGGCAGATTAATTCCTTATTATTGTTGGAGGTTTCATGGACAACACTGGATGTTCCCTGTTTGAATAGATCTGAAGCCTTAGTTTGCCAGGCATTCATTCTGGCTTTTAAATCCATTTTAAGTATTTTGAATGGACCAAGCTGTTTGAAAACAGCAAACATAATTATTCACCTAGTCCAAGAAATTCTAAGCAACACTAGACACTGTGAAAATATTACTATACACTTAATCCTATGTGGTTATTTGTTTCAAACCCACCAGGATAACAGAGACTCTAATTTCAATTAAAAATCAATATTTTTTATTCATTATCCATATTAAAAAAACAGAAAAATAAAACAATTTTTTAAAAATGACAGGGGACATCCATAAAAGAGAGATGCAATATATAGCTTGGTCATATCACATTCATCATGATTGTATAACAGAAAACTAAACCACCTTATTCACTTGATGCATGTATTATAGACAGATGTAAACAGATTTGACAAAGTGCAAATGCAAAGTACAAATTCTGCAATACCCTAATTAAATTAAATGGTAGGGAGTCAGACATTTAAATCTATGATCATAAAGTGCTAAGTGCTTATATTTAGAAAAAATTGTCTGCATTATCTCATTCCATTAGTTGGACCGTAAACAACTGCTTACAAATATGCAAAGTGCCATGTACAATTTTCATAGTCATGAAAATACAGAAAAATCTTTAAATGAGAAGGTGTGTCCAAACTTTTGGTCTGTACTGTATGTATAGTGAAAAAGCAAAGAATAAGCATGGGAGCTGTGCGCACGCGCGTGTGACATCACCTACTGACTTCCGGGGATGCGCTACATGTGGACCGGGTGCGTTCCACACATGCTTTCCACTGCGCACCACCCGGAAGTCCCTTTTGCAAACAGGTGTAGTATACACGCGCGCGATGCGCCATCAAAGCACCTTACAGCTGGCACATGATTGACGGGATAACTTCCTATGGACGCCCCCCCCCGGCCTATCATTAGATATCTTTCATCTTTTCTTACTTTCTTTTTCATACATCAGATAATGCAATTGGCTACATGGCTCTATATATACTCAAGCCCCTCAGTGGATAGACACACCCCCGGAAGAAGCTTAACAGCGAAACGGCGTAGGGGTTCTGAGAGGTAAATGCTGTCAATATGGTCAGTTTGTAGCAATTTTTAATAGGTATATTGACTACTCCATGGCACTTTGCATAGTTGTAAGCAGTTGTTTACGGTCCAACTAATGGAATGAGATAATGTAGACAATTTTTTCTAAATATAAGTACTTAGCACTTTATGATCATACACTGTGTTCCAAATTATTATGCAAATAATATTTTCTCAGATTTTCCCAAATTACCTATATGAATTGTTGCAGTCATTGTAATTTTCCAGTCAAATTACTATTAGAGTACAATTGAAAGGTTTTTGTACAAACTGCCTATGATAACAGTATATTTTTAAAAAAATAAAACACTCAAACTGCACTCAAAATGCATGTTCCAAATTATTATGCACAGCAGAGTTTTCAACCTTTTCATTTTAATAAAGAACAAAAAAATGGTCATTTTTGAAATTACTGTATAAGCATTAGCAGGTTATATCACCACACAATGCCCATAAAAATAGTAGCGTGATTATAATGTTCCTGAATAAAAATAACTGCCCGATGCTGAGTCCCTCAATAAATAATTGCCTCTCACTGTGTTCCCTGAACAAAATATGACTTCCACACACTGTCCTCCTTATGGTACTTGCCCTTCATTTCCCCTCTCCTATACTGTATATACTGGGCCCCCTCTTCACACTGTCCTCTCACACTGTCTCCCCTATAGTGCTCAGTCTCTACACTGTGCCCCTCATCACATTCCCCATCCTCGGCACACTGTACTCCCATGCTGCCCTTTCTTTATACTGCCCCCACACACTATTCCTCTCAATAGTCTCCGCACACATTTTTCCCCCCTTCCTCATACTGTCTCCTCACATATTTATCCCCTCGGTGTCTATTTTGTCTACTTGCACCCCATACTGTGTCCGCACCCATTCCCACACTTTGCTCACCATACTGTATCTGTAGCCATCTGTCAGGGAAATATTGAGAGATATTGAAAATTTTCCTTCTCCCCCTGAAGCCCCCCTCACCACTCCCTTATCCCCTATTTGTCACGAGACAAGAGCTGACACTCCACACCGCTGTCTGTATGCCAATAACAGTACAA
This sequence comes from Phyllobates terribilis, assembly GCF_046119375.1. Classification (NCBI taxonomy): domain Eukaryota; kingdom Metazoa; phylum Chordata; class Amphibia; order Anura; family Dendrobatidae; genus Phyllobates; species Phyllobates terribilis. The sequence goes on from NW_027362762.1 coordinate 601,518,132, forward strand.
GAATCTCAATAGCCTATTCTATTTAACATAAGAATGCAGTTCCTCTTAGCACAGACCTGCGAAGTAGACACCTCCAGCAGATGGGCAGAGATGGAAGGAGAGAGGAAATGGCTTTTTAGGCATCAAACGCACTTACAATAATTAAGACAATTCCCCAGCCACAAACTGCAGGATTTTTGACTCCGATACGTAATATGGAATAACTAAAGTTCCATACGTCCGATAATAACGGGACCTATATTTTTAGTGGCAGGATCAGCCAAGGAATAATATGCTTATTTTTGCATAGCCATAAACCCCTCCGTGGAGCTGTAGCGCAAAAGCACCAGAATAACGGATCGAAACTGCGCCATGCGTGGTCTCTAAATGAAGCTAAAATCATAACAGAAAAAATGGTGTAGTTTGCAAGCTTCTGCGATCAACAAGCGATAAGTTATCTCAAAAGCAGGTTTTTAATACAAACATGAAGGGTGGAGCCCGAGCCCACATGATGTCATCACAGGGGTGTGTGGGTCGATCTTCCCCTTCGACATAAGAGAGCCGACGGAAGATTGATCAATGTTCTTTGCCAAGTGGGTATAGAGACTATAAGCAACAGATTTCTTTAGATAACGCTCAAATCAAATCTGGGAGCCCCTCCTACAGCTATACTTATTCGTCTCTGCGAACTCTATAATAAGTTTCTTCTGTAATCCTGTTTATTTTATGTAACTGTCTATTCTGTACTATAAATGTCTCCTTTATAACATCCTTGTATATATTTTTCCTAAACACTGCCTCCCTTTTGGATTAAATATAAATAGTTCTGTTTCTTTTGTCCTGTAATCGTTCCCTCCCCCGAAGCCATATGCTACCAGAACGCAGGCGTCCGGCCAGGCCTGTATTATATTTCAAACTCGGCCGGTGGTGGCAGCCAATAATATTAATAATTGGGCTATTGTGAAGCTGACAGTGACCGTATGGAGGGCGTAAACACATATTCCATGCGTTGGAATCCAGAGGTGTGACGCCATACGCTCACTGGTTGCTTGCCGATACCTCCGTAGTGAGTAGTGGGGCCGTGTGCTCGCGGATCCCTGTCAAAATCCTGATAGTGACGGCACGGTGAGGTATTGCGTGATCTCCTCGGTGTCGTCCCTGTGGAATACATGACACCATCCCTCCCTCTCTTGCTCCCAATACTGTGTCTGTACCCATCTCCCCATCCTCGCTCCTCATACTGTCAGCACCCTTCCCCCCTTGCTCTCCATACTGTGTCTGCACCCAACTCTGATCGCTCCCCATATTTTCTCCTCAAATCCCTCCCCACCCTATTACAACAAATCTTCTGTCCAGCTTCACTGAAGCACTTACCACCGACTTTGTATGCACCTCTGCGGTGCCGCTGATCTGATTACGCTGCTGATGTCACCCAGATGTGATTCGGAAGTGAAAGACGTGAGTACATTTGATTGCTGAAGCTGGCGCGCTGTGCCTTCTCTAATCCATCTGTTAGCTTAACATTATGTTGGGCCTCCCAATACAGTATACAGTATAAAGGCATCACACAGCCCTCATACAGTAAGATAGTCCCCCATGGTCCACTATATAGTAGGATTGTTCTCCACAGTCCCCAGTCTCTGTCCCCTCTTCTAACCTGTGTCTCAGTGAATGCGCATGGCGTGATGCAGTGATGTCACCGCGCAGCCTGATATCCCCTGTGCAGTGCCGGCCTCCAGCAGGCCAGAGGTATCCTGTGGCCTAACAGTAAGTGATGTGGCACTAATATAGTAGCTCTATGCTCAATCACAACTGTTAAGGTATGTTCACACTAGGCTTTTTTTCAGCGTTTTTCTCTGCAGCAAAACACGATCTCTTGGCAGGAAAGAAGCTGCGTCAAAAACTCCAGTTTTGGTGCGTTTTTCAAGATCCCAAAATTCAGCTTTGCTTTCATCACAGAAGCATGAACACATGTCACCAATGCAAAATATATGTGAAACTATATTAACCCGAATTACAAATATAACAGTTGGGGGAGGTGAATTGTTCAGGAATAGTTTACTTAAGACACTGGCAGTGCATTGAGTTTATAGGACACTATTTATTTTCAAGCTATGGTCTGCCATTGAGTTGCTCAGGTATTTTCAATCACACGCCTGGCTCAACCAATGTTTATTGTTGTAAACATCAAAAATTTAATTAAACTGTACTAATCCAAATTGTAATCTCAGGTGACCAAGACAAGATGGTAAACTTGGGAAAAACACAAAAATAAATGAGTTTCACATACTGTTGTACTTGATTTTTTTTCACTAAAAATGCAGCAAAGCCTGATGTCTGTGTTCACACTAGGCGTTTTTTGCTCTATTGTACAACAAAAAAACATGCAAAGCACAAAATACTGATGACACAAAAACCAAGGTGTGTGCATGAGATTTCTGAAATCTTAAACTTTGCTGGTACTGTAAAACATAGCTGAAAATTTTCATTAAAAAAAGATGAAAAAAACCTAGTGTGAACGTGTCCTTATCAGTATCAGCATCCACAGGAAGCTGATATTGTTAACAGTGTACCAGACAGTGTGGCCCACGGCTGTACCGACCCGTCTAATGGCCAGTCTGGCCCTTTGTATGTGTAGTATTCTGTCTTTTTATCATGGTGGTCAGCTACATCCTTAATGCATTAGTATTGTGATCAAATATTGGAGTATTGGTAAATTAGGCTGCTTTTTGCTCTTATAGTTTTGGGGGATTTAATGTCCTTTTCAGTGAATTGCATGTAATTTTAGTGTAGGAACTCACAAGAAAATGGGGACCTATGACACAGGTTACAAACTTGCATATTTTGCTCAAAATATAAACCATTAACTCAAATATTTTTTATCTTTGCAGGATACAACCAGGCTCTGTAGTGTTGGTGGGGAAAATAGGATGCTTGTCCCTGTAGGGTGTTCTTATACATAATAAGCCGGCGTGGTGCACTACACGTATCTGTGTGACTGGCACATTATACAGGTTTTATTCACATGCATCTAGAATTCTAATCATTCACCCCTTTCCCTATGAATGGTCGGTGTGAGTGGTTGTTCACCAGTATTTTGCACCTGTGCTACCTCCCAGTTTTTATCCCTGGAGCTTGCTGTAGCCAGCAGTTAAAGTATGAACATATGACTTTTCTTACAAAATCTTCAGTTTTTTCTCAAATTAGTTAATGCAAAAATGTATATACCCCACATCAAAAACTACTACATCTAGTATTTGGTATGAGCTTCATGACTTTTAAGGACAGCACCAAGTTTTCTAGGCATGGACTGAACAAGTTGGCGACATATTGCAACATCTATCTCTTCCCTTTTTTCAAGAACAACCTCTTTTAGAGCCTAGATGCTGGATGAGAGTGATGCTTAAAGGGGTTTTTCACATGAACAAAAGTATATTTTAATCAATAGATTTTGGAATAATAAGTTCCACAATCGGATGTGTTTAAATAAAATGTTTCTTTGCTGAGATCTTATAAATGTGCCCCTGTTGTGTACTGTGTAATGGCCGTGTCTCACCGACCATACAGAGACATAGTCTGATAATGCTACATCTCTTGGGCAGGGGGTGGGGGGAGCCAAAGAGTATACAGACATTACAGCATGGGTTCACAGCTGATTCTTTTTGTGAGATAAAACATTTCCCTGCCTGTTCTTAAACAATGTTTTACTTCAAAGAAAGAATCATCTGCGATCCCCTGCTGTAATGTCTATTCACTTTTTTTCTACCCCCTTGCCCAGGAGATGTAGTATGATCAGATCATGTTCCTGCACGGTCAGACACGGCCATTACATAGTACACAGTAGGGGCACATTTATAAGATTATCTCAGCACACAAACCTTTTTTTTAAACACATCTAATTGTGGAAGTTATAATTATTTCAAAATCTATTGATTAAAATGAACTTCTGTTCATGGAACAACCTCTTTAACCCCTTAATAACATCTGACGTACTAATACGCGTCTGTGCCCTGGGACTTAAGACCCAGACCCGTATTAGTACGTCATCGCGATCGCGCGCGCACACAGGCTGTGCGGGCGCGATCGCCGCCGGGTGTCAGCTGATTGTCACAGCTGACACCCGGTACTATGTGCTGGGAGCGGTCCTGCACCGCTCCCAGCACATTAACCCCCGCGATGCTGCGATCGAAGTCGATCGCGGCATTGCGGGGGCATGGGGAGGTGATCGGCGATACTCATCTCCTCTTCCGGCTTCCAGCGCAGTCTGCAAAGGCTTCCCGGGTGTTGCCATGACGACTCAATGTCGTCATGACAACATCCGGGTCACCAGAGAGCAGGAAGATTGCTTGGACATGCGCAGTGCATCTCCAAGCAATCTTCACACTGTGCACTTCTGACAGCCTTCATGGCATAGGTATGGTGCTCCATTCCTGTGCCATGCAGGCGATCAGAAAAAAAAAAGTGAAAGTCCCAGAGTGGGACAAAGTAATAAAGTGTATAAACTGTGTGAAAGTGGAAAAAAAAAAAAAAAGTGCAAAAATATTATAAAAAAATAAAAAAAATAATACACCAAAAATAAAATATAATGTACCCATCAATAAATATTATTATAAAAAAAATATAAAAAAAAAACAATAAAAGTACACATATTTGGTATCGCCGCGTCCGGAACAACCTGCCCTATAAAACTGTCCCACTAGTTAACCCCTTCAGTGAACACGGTAAAAAAAAAAAACGAAGCAAAAAACAATGCTTTATCACCATACCGCCAAACAAAAAGTGGAATAACACGCGATCAAAAAGACGCATATAAATAAAAATGATACCGCTGAAAACGTCATCTCGTCCCGCAAAAAACAAGCCGCCATACAGCTCCATCAGCCGAAAAATAAAAAAGTTATAGCTCTCAGAATAAAGCGATGCTAAAAAATATTTTTTTCTATAAAATAGCTTTTATTGTGTATAAGCGCCAAAACATAGAAAAATGATACAAATGTGGTACCGCTGTAAACGTACTGACCCGAAGAATAAAGCTACCTCATCAATTTTACCACACGCGGAACAGAATAAAAAAAAAAGAAAAAAACAATTCCTGAATTGTTGGTTTTTGTTTATTCTGCCTCCCAAAAATCGGAATAGAAAGCGATCAAAAAATGTCACGTGCCTGAAAATGGCACCAATAACAACGTCAAGTCATCCTGCAAAAAACGAGCCGTCACATGACTGTCTGCCAAAATCTGGAAAAATTATAGCTCTCAAAATATGGCGATGCAAAAACTAGATTTTACAAAAAATGCGTCTTTTAGTGTGTGACAGCTGTCAGTCATAAAAACCCCATATGATTCTGGCATTGCTGTAATCACACCGACCCGAAGAATAAAGTCGTCTAATCACTTATACCGCACAAGGAACGGCGTGAAAAATAAACTCTTGGGTTAGGATTGGGCTAGGGTTAGGGCTGGGTTTGGGGCTAGGGTTGTGCTGGGGCTAGGGTTGTGCTGGGGCTAGGGTTGTGCTAGGGCTAGGGTTGTGCTGGGGTTAGGGTTGTGCTGGGGCTAGGGTTGTGCTGGGGCTAGGGTTGTGCTAGGGCTAGGGTTAGGGCTGGGGTTGGGATTTTTTTCAAAAGAAAGAAAAAAAGATGACGATTTGGCGACTAGTGTTGAGAGCAAGTGCTCGCTACTTGAGTTTGCATCGGGTGCTCTTGTATGCATTGAGTATCGTGGGTATTTGAGTGACATGCTCGAGTCTCTGCCCCATATGCTTCGCGGCCAAAAAACTTTACGGGGATTGCCTGCCATGCACGAGCGATCCCCGCATGTTTTTTTTTGGGTGTCTAATAACCGTGAAACATGCGGAGCAGGGACTCGAGCATGTCACTCGAGCACACGCTGTACATGGTGCATACCTGAGTACCCGATGCAAACTCAAGTAGCGAGCACTTGCGCTCAAGAATAATGACAACTTATTCAATATGATGACCTAATGTAAACAAATTCTGTGCCGTACCTCTGGGTTCAAAATGTTCACTATACACCTTAATAAAATCCTTGAGGGGTATAGTTTCCAAAATGGGGACACTTGTGAGGGAGCTCCACTGTTTAGGCACATCACGGGCTCTCCAAACGCGACATGGTGTCCGCTAACAAATTGAATGGAAAATCGGCTCAAATTGTTAGCGGACGCCATGTTGCATTTGGAGAGCCCCTGCGTGCCCAAACATTGGAGCTCCCCCACAAGTGACCCCATTTTGGAAACTAGACCCCCCAAGGCACCTATCTAGATTCATAGTGAGCACTTGGAACCCCAGGTGCTTCACAAATTGATTCATAAAAATGAAAAAGTGGTTTTTTTTTCACTTTTTCATTTTTACGAATCAATTTGTGAAGCACCTGGGGGTTCCAAGTGCTCACTATGCATCTAGAAAGGTGCCTTGGGGGGGTCTAGTTTCCAAACTGGGGTCACTTGTGGGGGAGCTCCAATGTTTGGGCACACAGGGACTCTCTAAATGCAACATGGTATCCGCTAACAAATTGAATGGAAAATCGGCTCAAATTGTTAGCGGACACCACATTGCGTTTGGAGAGCCGCTCTGTGCCCAAACTTTGGAGCTCCCCCACAAGTGACCCCATTTTGGAAACTAGACCCCCCAAGGCACCTTTCTAGATGCAAAGTGAGCACTTGGAACCCCCAGGTGCTTCACAAATTGATTCGTAATAATGAAAAAGTGAAAAAAAAAACACTTTTTCATTTTTATGAATCAATTTGTGAAGCACCTGGGGTTCCAAGTGCTCACTATGAATCTAGATAGGTGCCTTGGGGGGTCTAGTTTCCAAAATGGGGTCACTTGTGGGGGAGCTCTAATTTTTGGACACACAGGGACTCTCCAAATGCAACATGATATCCGCTAACAAATTGTCGGCTCAAATTGTTAGCGGATATCATGTTGCATTTGGAGAGTCCCTGTGTGCCCAAACATTGGAGCTCCCCCACAAGTGACCCCATTTTGGAAACTAGACCCCCCAAGGCACCTATCTAGATGCATAGTGAGCACTTGGAACCCCAGGTGCTTCACAAATTGATTCATAAAAATTAAAAAGTGGTTTTTTTTTCACTTTTTCATTATTACGAATCAATTTGTGAAGCACCTGGGGGTTCCAAGTGCTCACTATGCATCTAGAAAGGTGCCTTGTGGGGTCTAGTTTCCAAAATGGGGTCACTTGTGGGGGAGCTCCAAAGTTTGGGCACAGAGGGGCTCTCCAAACGCAATGTGGTGTCCGCTAACAATTTGAGCCGATTTTCCATTCAATTTGTTAGCGGATACCATGTTGTATTTAGAGAGTCCCTGTGTGCACAAACATTGGAGCTCCCCCACAAGTGACCCCATTTTGGAAACTAGACCCCCCAAGGCACCTATCTAGATGCATAGTGAGCACTTGGAACCCCTAGGTGCTTCACAAATTGATTCGTAAAAATGAAAAAGTGTTTTTTTTTTCACTTTTTCATTTTTACGAATCAATTTGTGAAGCACCTGGGGGTTCCAAGTGCTCACTATGCATCTATAAAGGTGCCTTGGGGGGTCTAGTTTCCAAAATGGGGTCACTTGTGGGGGAGCTCCAAAGTTTGGGCACAGAGGGGCTCTCCAAACGCAATGTGGTGTCCGCTAACAATTTAAGCCGATTTTCCATTCAATTTGTTAGCGGATACCATGTTGTATTTAGAGAGTCCCTGTGTGCCCAAACATTGGAGCTCCCCCACAAGTGACCCCATTTTGGAAACTAGACCCCCCAAGGCACCTATCTAGATGCATAGTGAGCACTTGGAACCCCTAGGTGCTTCACAAATTGATTCGTAAAAATGAAAAAGTGTTTTTTTTTTCACTTTTTCATTTTTACGAATCAATTTGTGAAGCACCTGGGGGTTCCAAGTGCTCACAATGCATCTAGAAAGGTGCCTTGGGGGGTCTAGTTTCCAAAATGGGGTCACTTGTGGGGGAGCTCCAAAGTTTGGGCACACAGGGGCTCTCCAAACACAACATGGCGTCCGCTAATTATTCAAGCAAATTTTACAATCAAAAAGTCAAATGGCGCTCCTTCCCTGCCGTACGCCCAAACAGTGTTTCTTCTCCAAATATTGGGTATCTGCGTGCCCAGGGGAAATTGCACAACAAATTTTGCAGTCCATTTTTTCTTGTTACCCCTGTGAAAATAAAAAAAATTGGGTCTAAAGTAACATTTTTGTGAAAAAAGTTAAATGTTCATTTTTTTCTTCCACATTCAAAAAATTCCTGTGAAGCACCTGAAGGGTTAATAAAGTTCTTGAATGTGGTTTTGAGCACCTTGAGGGGTACAGTTTTTAGAATGGTGTCACTTTTGGGTATTTTCTGTCATAAAGACCTCTCCAAGTGACTTCAAATGTGATGTGGTCCCTAAAAAAATGGTTTTATAAATTTTGTTGGAAAAATGAGAAATTGCTGGTCAACTTTTAACCCTTATAGCTCCCTAACAAAAAAAAATTTTGGTTCCAAAATTGTGCTGATGTAAAGTAGACATGTGGGAAATGTTATTTATTAACTCTTTTGTGTGACATATCGCTCTGATTTCAGGGCTTAAAAATTCAAATTTTGAAAATTGCAAAATTTTCAACATTTTCGCCAAATTTCCGTTTTTTTCACAAATAAACGCAAGTGATATCGAAGAAATTTTTCCACAATCATGAAGTACAATATGTCACGAAAAAACAATCTCAGAATCAGGGGGATCCGTTGAAGCGATCCAGAGTAATTACCTCATAAAGTGACAGTGGTCAGAATTGTAAAAATTGGCCCGGTCATTAACGTGCAAACCACCCGCGGGGCTTAAGGGGTTAACTTGTCTCTTCAAAATTCCCTATAGGTGTCTTGATTGGGTTCAGATTAATTCTTGGCCACTGAATCTCTTTCCCCCAGTTCGTCAAAAATGTAACATATACAGTACAGACCAAAAGTTTGGACACACCTTCTTATTTAAAGATTTTTCTGTGTTTTCATGACTATGAAAATTCTACATTCACACTGAAGGCATCAAAACTATGAATTAACACATGTGGAATTATATACTTAACAAAAAAGTGTGAAATAACTGAAAATATGTCTTATATTCTAGGTTCTTCAAAGTAGCCACCTTTTGCTTTGATGACTGCTTTGCACACTCTTGGCATTCTCTTGATGAGCTTCAAGTGGTAGTCACCAGAAATGGTCTTCCAACAATCTTGAAGGAGTTCCCAGAGATGCTTAGCACTTGTTGGCCCTTTTGCCTTCACTCTGCGGTCCAGCTCACCCCAAGCCATCTCGATTGGGTTCAGGTCTGGTGACTCTGGAGGCCAGGTCATCTGGCGTAGCACCCCATCACTCTCCTTCTTGGTCAGATAGCCCTTACACAGCCTGGAGGTGTGTTTGGGGTCATTGTCCTGTTGAAAAATAAATTATGGTCCAACTAAACGCAAACCTGATGGAGTAGCATGCCGCTGCAAGATGCTGTTGTAGCCATGCTGGTTCAGTATGCCTTCAATTTTGAATAAATCCCCAACAGTGTCAGCAGCAAAGCACACCATCACACCTCCTCCATGCTTCACGGTGGGAACCAGGCATGTAGAGTCCATCCGTTCACCTTTTCTGCGTCGCATAAAGACACGGTGGTTGGAACCAAAGATCTCAAATTTGAACTCATCAGACCAAAGCACAGATTTCCACTGGTCTAATGTCCATTCCTTGTGTTCTTTAGCCCAAACAAATGTCTTCTGCTTGTTGCCTGTCCTTAGCAGTGTTTTCCTAGCAGCTATTTTACCATGAAGACCTGCTGCACAAAGTCTCCACTTAACAGTTGTTGAAGAGATGTGTCTGCTGCTAGAACTCTGTGTGGCATTGACCTGGTCTCTAATCTGAGCTGCTTTTAACCTGCGATTTCTGAGGCTGGTGACTCGGATAATCTTATCCTCAGGAGCAAAGATGACTCTTGGTCTTCCTTTCCTGGGGCGGTCCTCATGTGAGCCAGTTTCTTTGTAGCGCTTGATGGTTTTTGCAACTGCACTTGGGGACACTCTCAAAGTTTTCCCAATTTTTCGGACTGACTGACCTTCATTTCTAAAAGTAATGATGGCCACTCGTTTTTCTTTACTTAGCTGCTTTTTTCTTGCCATAATGCAAATTCTAACAGTCTATTCAGTAGGACTATCAGCTGTGTATCCACCAGACTTCTGCACAACACAACTGATGGTCCCAACCCCATTTATAAGGCAAGAAATCCCACTTATTAAACCTAACAGGGCACAGCTGTGAAGTGAAAATCATTTCTGGTGACTACCACTTGAAGCTCATCAAGAGAATGCCAAGAGTGTGCAAAGCAGTCATCAAATCAAAAGGTGGCTACTTTGAAGAACCTAGAATATAAGACATATTTTCAGTTGTTTCACACTTTTTTGTTAAGTATATAATTCCACATGTGTTAACTCATAGTTTTGATGCCTTCAGTGTGAATGTACAATTTTCATAGTCATGAAAATACAGAAAAATCTTTAAATGAGAAGGTGTGTCCAAACTTTTGGTCTGTACTGTATGTGTTTTTGGATTATTGTTATGTTTGAAACTTGTATGTCTACCAAGGGCACAGAGTTATGGTTGCATCTTTTCTTTCCATGTAGAGCAGTTCATCTTTGAACTCATGATACCTTCAATGAAATGTAGCTCCCCAACATCAGCCGTACTCATACAGCTCCGCATAAGGACACCATGTTTAACTGTAAGCATTATTCATTTAGAAATATGAATTTAGAAAAATGCATGAGGCCTACAGTGAAACATGGTGGTGGCAGCAGTGTCCTTATGTGGGGCTGCATGAGTGCTGCTGATGTTGGGGAGCAAAATTTCATTGTAGATATCAGGACTTTATATTGTACTGGTCTATATTGAAAAAGAAGCTGCTACCACTTTTCCAGCATAGCTATGATCGAAAACACACACGTTGCATTTCTGAAGAACAGATTGAAAATGATTCAGTGACCAAGTATGACTTCTCACAGTCTAAATTTCCTATCAATATGTCTTTGGAGTGTGGGAGCAAACCCATGCAAACACAGAGATAACATACAAACTCCTTGCAGATGTTGTCCTTTGTGGAATTTGAACCCAAGACCCCAGTGCTGCAATGCTGCATTGCTAACCACTGAGCCACCGTGCTGCCCCTATATAGCTATGAAACATTAGTGCCTGCTTTATATTGGGTAATGCAGCTTTCAAGAGAAATTGCATAGTAAATTGTGCATGCTAGCTGAATGGAATTTTTATTTTTTTATTCCATTTTGTATTAATATAAAGCACATCAAGGATTAGCAAACTTGTTGTATACTTTGAAACCTCCATTCTTTAAACTGGGGTGACTTTTAGGAGATTATAATAAAGAGGCCCTTCAAAGTTACTTCAAAATTGAATAGGACCTTAAAATGCAGTTTATTTCAACCTTTTTCTGATGTGGGCCGCAATAATATGTCCCTGTGCCCTGGGCTTTAGTGACTAAATATGTATAGATACGGATCACGCCCGCACAGAGCGCGATCGCCACCGGGTGTCAGCTGATTCTGACAGCTGACAACTGTAACTCAGTGCCATGAGCAGTGCTCGCACCGCTTATGGCACTTTAACTCACTAAATGCTGCATTTAGCAAGCGAGCAGAGGGACAGAAGTCCCCCTGTTCTTGGATTGGAGACCCCACGACCTCATCGCGGGGTCCTGATCGTTGTCATCATGACCCGATGTTGTCATGACAACATCCGGGTCACCAGGCACTGGCAAGGTAGTTTGAGCATGCGCAGTGCATGATCAAACTATGTTGTGTCTGCAAGGCTGAGAGGTTATAAGGTATAGCAGTGATCCTTCCCTGCTATACATTATAACTGCGATCACACTGCAGAAAGTGAAAGTTCCATAGGGACTAAGTGAAAAATAAAAAAAATTGTAAAAATATATTTTTTTTTTAAAAAATCACAAAATAAAAAATATATATTTTATATATATATATATGTATATATATATATATATATATATATATATATATATATATACATATATATATAGTACCCATAAATATTATGCCTCGTCAGAAATGACCTGACCTATGAAACAATCCCACTATTTACCCCTTTAGTGAACACGGTAAAAAAATAAATAAAAAATGAAGGAAAAAAAAGGTGTTTTATCATCATGCTGCTGAAGAAAAAGTGGAATAAAACACGATCAAAAAGACAAATGTAAAGAAAAATGTTACCGCTAAAATCGTTATCTTGTCCTGCAAAACTACATGACTCTGTCAGCCGAAATCTGAAAAAATTATAGCTCTCAAAATATGGCGATGCAAAAACTAGTGTTTGGAGAAAAAAAAAAAGCACTTTTAGTGTGTGACAGCTGCCAAACATAAAAACCCATTATAAATCTGGTATCGCTGTAATCGCACCGACCTGAAGAATAAAGTCATCTAATCACTTACACCGCACAAGGAATAGCGTAAAAAATAAATTAAACCAATTCTTCACCTGGTGCTGATTTGTTCCTTCTGCCTCCCAAAGATTGCAGTAAGGCTCGGCTCACATTTATCCTGTGCTGAGCACTTACAGCGCTTCCTGTGTAAATCTCTGAAATATGTGATTCAGATTCCCTATAATGAGGCAAATGGAGACCCTGTGGACGCCGTGTGGCCTGTAATCCCACGGTGTCCGTCTTTTTATTAGGTGTGCATAAAAATGTGCCGTCGGCCATAGTTTTATTCACCTCTGATAAAAAGGACACTGCTAAACAGAGGCCAGACAGGGTCCAGAGTAACTCTGCTGCCTCATTATAATGAATGGATCCCTCAGGAGTTTCATCTGAATTACGTCACTCTTAGATTTAAATGGAAACCCCGATATCACTGCTGAGCTTAGAGCACAGGATAAATGGGAACATTTTACATAACATTTTGGATCACAATAAAAGCTTTGACTCAATCCACGAAAAAAGCAAGTACCCACTCAGGTCCATCATCTGTTAACGGAAATATAGGGGGCTTCCACGTTATTAGTAGCACAAAAGCTCTGGAAAAGCGAAATGGCTCTAGCCCCCAAAAGAAATTCAGTAAATTCTGTGCTCCCAAATACAAATGCCCACCTCCCTTTTGAGCCCCACAGTGTGCCTAAATCGCAGTTAGCATCCACATGTTTGGAATTACTTTTGCAACAAGAGCCCGCCTAATTTACGGGTGCATGTCTCCAGAAGCACAAGCTAGGCATAACGTACTAGTCACTACAATGGCAGTTTGCAATTTTCAGTCAGCAGCATCCACTGCTGCTTGTTTCTGGAAAACACCCATGTAGTTAAAATCCTCACCACACCTGTACATAAATTCTCAAAGGGGTATAATTTCCAAAATGGAGTCACTTGAGGGGAGATTCTGCTCTTTTAGCACTTAGGGTCTCTGTTAATGGAGTCTGCAAACTATTCTAGCAAAATCTGCGCTCCAGGAGGCAATTAGCGGTCCGTCCCTCCAGAGTCTCACCATGTGGCTAAGCAGTACTGTACAGCCACATGTGGGGTATTTCCACATTCAGCATAAATTGTGGGACAAATTTTGGTGCCATTTTTACCCATTTTCCTGTGTGAAAATGTAAAATCTAAAACAAAACTTTGGTGGTGAAAAATATAATTATTCTTTCTTCACCGCCCAATGGGGTAAATTTCTGTGAGGCACATGTGGTGTCAACATGCTCACTGCACCGCTAGATGAGTTCATTTTCCCTGCTATCCTTGTGAAAATGAAAATATTGGGGGCTAAAACAAATTTTTTGTGGGGAAAATACTGTATATATTTTTTATTTTTACACATCCATTTTGTAAAATTCTGTGATGCACCTGCGCTCACCACACATCTAGATAAATTCCTTGTGTCTAGTTTCCAAAATGGGGTCATTTGTATGGTTTTTCCACTGTTAAAGCACATCAGGGGCTCTCCAAACGCAATATGACACCTGCAGACTATTCCATCAAAGTGTGCATTCCAAAATTTCTCTTCTTCCTTTCTGAGCCCTGCCGTGCGCCCAAACAATAGTTTTACCCCACATATCACCGTACTCAGGAGAAATGGCTCAACAACTTTTGGGGTTCAATTTCTCATGTTATCCTTATGAAGGTAAAAAAATTGGGCCTAAAAGATTATTTTTGTTGAAAAAAAGTGTTTTTTTTTATTTTCACGGCTCTACATTATAAACTTTTGTAAAACACTTGGGGTTCAAAGTGCTCACTATACATCTAGATAAGTTCCTTAAAGGGTCTAGCTTCCAAAATGGGGTCACTTGTGGGGGTTTTCCACTGTTTAAGCCAGGGCTGTGGAGTTGGAGTTGTGGAGTTGGTATAAAATGGACCGACTCTGACTCCTAAAATATATAATAAATTGGGTGCAGTAGTTCAATGCAGTTTGTGGGGAATATTTTTTTACAAGAATTTGGGAAAGTTATGAAATGTCCTATTCCTGATCTCAGGGTCTAGACTTTTAGCTGAGATGAATCTGTGCTACAGTAAATTTATCAATTAAACATGAGTAATGTATGAGGGAGTCAGAGTCATGGAGTCGGAGTTGGTGTCAGGGAAATTGAGGAGTCAAAGTCCAAGGTTTGGCTTACCGACTCCACAGCCCTGGTTTAAGCACATCAGGGGCTCTCCAAACACGATATGACACCCACAGACCATTCCATCAAAATGTGCATTCCAAAATTATACGTCTTCCTTTCTGAGCCCTGCCGTGTGGACAAACAATAGTTTTACCCCACATATGGAGGCCTCAACGTACTCAGGAGTAGTGTTGAGTATTCCGATACTGTAATATCGGGTATCGGCCGATATTCGCGGTATCGGAGTTCCGATACTGAGTTCCGATACTTTTACAATATCGAATACCGGAATTGGAAGTTCCCATAATGCCTGCGCTCTGCAGTGTCTCTGAAGGATGACAAGCTGGATGGCAGCGCTCAGCTGCGATCCAGTCTGTCATCAGAATGCCACCCCAGCGTGAGAGAATTCTCCTGATTGTTTAAAAGCCGGGGGGTGGTAAAAAGCCGGCGGGCGGTAAAAAGCTGCTGGCTTTTAAACAATCACACAGCCCCATACTGCTTCTCCGCAGCCTACCACCCAGGCGGGGAAGCCTGCAGTGAAAAGACTTCACCGCCGGCTGTCCCGTTCTGTGCTGCGCTCTCCCGCCGGTTATTTCAAATGAACAGCTGAGGTATCAGCTGATGCCGATCAGCTGTTCATTTGAAGTAGCCGCGGTGCCCTCAGAGGGTTCATGTGAGTTCATGCTTGACTGCATTGCATGAACTCACATGAACTTTCCCACGGCCGCACAGGTCAGCCTCACCTCCCAGACGATCACACCGGTCATGATTGGTGTGTGCGCGGTGTCTATGCGATGTCTGCGGGTGTCTGCGTGCAGGCAGACATAGGCCGATGTGACACTACTACTCCCATCGGCCTATGTCTGTCCCTTGTCCACTCGTGCCAGCAGGATCAGCTTGATGGGAGCAGTAGTTCCCATCAGCCTGATCCTGCTATTTAAACTGCCCCATATGTTATTTTTGCCCCTATACATGTTTTATTTTTTTAGGCCCCCATATTTTTTTTTTGTTTTTGGTCCCCAATAAATTTTAAATACATTTCATTTGTGGCCAGTGGTTACCTAAAATAAATTAGTTTATACATTACCTGTCCCCGCCGATCGCCACCTAAAATAAAGTAAAAAATAAAAAACTACACCTATACTCACCTAGATACCTAATTCCCCGAAGCCATCGATCTCCTGTAATAAAATATAAAATAATAAACCACAACCTTATCCTTACCCCTCCGTAGTAGTCCACGAGTGTCCCACGATGATCTCCAGTTTAGAGCAGCCACATAGAATGTGACCGCTCTGAACCGCTGCCGCCGCTAGAATGGCGGGGCCGTAAAGCAGCCCCATCATTGCATAAGCGGGTTCGCCGGAGTTCAGGCAGCGCTGCTCCGGTTAGCTCCTTTACGGCCCTGCTGTACCGTGAGAAATTCCCACGGTACAGCAGTGCCCTAAAGGAGGTCTCCGGAGCTGCGCTGACTGAATGCACTCCGGTGACCTCAGTCAGGGGCTCAGGCTGCCGGGAGCGGACGTGTTCCCGGCAGTGTGAGCTTACAGCAGCCATGCACAGCTGTCACCATCTCCAGATGTGACAGCTGTGCATGGGAGATCAGCGCAGGAACGTGGACAGGTAACTATTTTTTTTTAGTAAACTAAGAATTAAATAAAATGGTGTGTTTTATTTCAAATAAATTATTTTTTTCTGGGTGTAGTGTGTGTTTTTTCTTTTTAACACTTTGTAGGTTAGCAATGAGGGTGTCTTATAGACGCCCATCATTACTAACCTGGGCTTCATGGCAGCTGGCGCTGACATGAACCCGACCACTATTACCCCCTGCCACCGCACCAGGGCAGCGTGGAAGAGCGAGGCTAAGTGCCAGAATTGGCGCATCCTATGGATGCGCCATTTCTGGGGCGGCTGACGGCTGTTGTTTCTAGCCTGGGAGGGGGCCAATATTCATGGCACCCTTCCTGGGCTATTAATATCAGCCCCCAGCTGTCTGCCTAGCCTTTGCTAGCTATTAAAATAGGGGGGACCCCACGTCATTTTTTTGGGGGGGTCCCCCATTTTAATAGCTAGTAAAGGCTAGGTATTCAGCTGGGGGCTGATATTAGTAGCCTGGGAAGCTCTGTGGGTATTACCCCCTTCCCAGGCTTCAAACATCTGCCCCAGCTGTCTGCTTAACCTCCGCTAGAGACTAAAATTATGGGGGATCCCACGCCAATTTTTTTTTTCAATAAATCCTTTATTTTAACACTAAATGACACTTGAGGGGCTAATAAAGATGCCGTCCCTAAATTATTATTTATTTTTTAATTAATTTTTCCCAAAAATTTTGACTTGGGCTTTGCCATATTTTTGTATGCCAGCCAGGTACAGCATCCAGGAACGGGCTGCCCCTAACTCCCAGCTGCCTATTTGTACCTGGCCGGACACAACAATATAGGGAAGCCCTTTTTTTTATTATTTCATGAATTTCATGAAATAAGTTAAAAAAAAAAAGTACGTGGGGCTTCGCCTTATTTTTGTGTCCAGCCAGGTACAACTAAGCAGCTGGGGGCTGGAATCCACAGCGCAGGGTGGCCCAAGCATTGTGGGCCCCCCCTGCTGCGAACTGCAGTCCGCAGCCACCCCAGAAAATGTTGCGTTCATAGAAGCGCCATCTTCTGGCGCTGTATCCAGCTCATCTAGGGCCCTGGTGCGGTGGCTCACTGGGTAATAAAGGGGTTAGGGCCAGCTTTGTATTATCCGCTGGCCCTAAGCCCGAAATTCATGGGGCCACGCCAATATTAGACATGACCGCCATGAATTTCTAGTTAAGTATTTAAAAAAACACAACACCCAGAATAAAGTCCTTTAATTGAAATAAACACACAATTCTTTATTGTTCTAAATTAAACTCTACTTACCGTCATGCCCATTCCAGCTGAAGCCAATGATCTCCTGCAATAAAAGTAAAATAATAAAGCAACATCTACCTTACCTTTCCATGGTTCCCAGGACAGCTTCAGCTCTGCTACATTCACATGACAGGCTGGATCGCAGAAGAAAGCTGCCATCCAGCCTGTCATCCCGCAGACACTGAGAAGCGCATGCATGCTTGCGCTCCTCAGTGTCTGGCTGTGACGGCATCCAGATGAGCCGAGTCTCTCACGCTCACCGCATGCGCAGGAGAATTCTCCCACGCTGTCAGTGACGTGCATGAGGTGAGCTGAGTTCATTGTCGGCTCATCTGGATGCCGTCACAGCCAGACACTGAGGAGCGCAAGCATGCCTGCGCTTTTCAGTGTCCGCGGGATGACAGGCTGGATGGCAGCTTTCTGCTGCGATCCAGCCTGTCATCTCGATGTAGCAGAGCTGGAGCTGTCCTGGGAACCATCGAAATGTAAGGATGATGTTGCTTTATTATTTTACTTTTATTGCAGGAGATCGTTGGCTTCAGCTGGAATGGGCGTGATGGTAAGTATGGTTTAATTTAGAACATTAAAGAATTGTGTGTTTATTTCAATTAAAGGACTTCATTCTGGGTGTTTGTGTTTTTTTAACTTTGACTATGGGGTTAGTAATGGGGGTGTCTTATAGACGCCTCTCCATTACTAACCTGGGCTTGATGTCAGCTGGCATTATAAGCTGACATCAACCCCAGCCCTATTACCCCACTGCCACCGCTACAGGGCAGTGGGAAGAGCGAGGCTAAGTGCCAGAAGTCGCACATCCTATGGATGCGCCATTTCTGGGGCGGCTGACGGCTGGTATTTCTAGCCTGGGAGGGGGCCAATATTCATGGCACCCTTTACTGGGCTATTAATATCAGCCCCCAGCTGTCTGCCTAGCCTTTGCTAGCTATTTAAATAGGGGGGACCCCACGTCAATATTTTTGTGGGGTCCCCCATTTTAATAGCTAGTAAAGGCTAGGTATTCAGCTGGGGGCTGATATTAGTAGCCTGGGAAGCTCCGTGGGTATTACCCTCTTCCCAGGCTTCAAACATCTGCCCCAGCCATCTGCTTAACCTCCGCTAGAGCCTAAAATTACGGGGAACCCCACGACAATTTTTTTTTAATAAATCCTTTATTTTAACACTAAATGACAAGTACAGTAACCAACACTATCACTGTACTTATTATATATGTGACTGACATGTTTCTATCTATCTAACCTATTTGTGATTCTCTATTCTTTCTATTCTAAATTGTCGGGTACCGATGCTGAATTGCCGGCCGGCTTTTTTAAAGAGACGGTGCATGAAAACACTAATATTTTTTTAAATAAATCCTTTACACTAAATGACAAGTACAGTAAGCAACACTGTCACTGTACTTCATATATATATGACTGACATGTTTCTATCTATCTAATCTATGCGTGAAGCTCTATTCTTTCTGTTCTATATTGTCGGGTACCGGTGTATGCCGCTGCTGAATTGCCGGCTTTTCATGTTTCACTGTGAGCACTGTCCCCATCGATTTGGGCAACCACCTCCCCCAATACATTCTACATTACTGTTAGTTGTTTTCCTTCATGTAGAATTAACCTACAAGGAAAGAAAGGGTTTATTTTTATTCCGATATTTGTGTCCCATTGACTTGCATTGGTTTCCGGTATCGGAATCGGCGATATCCGATACTTTTTGGGTATCGGCCCGATCCAATCCGATATTTCCTGATATCGGAAGGTATCGCTCAACACTACTCAGGAGATAATTTTTGTTGAAAAAAAGTGATTTTTTTTATTTTCACGGCTCTACGTTATAAACTTTTGTAAAGCACTTGGGGTTCAAAGTGCTCACCACACATCTAGATAAGTTCCTTAAGGGGTCTAGTTTCCAAAATGGTGTCACTTGTGGATTGTTTCCACTGTTTAGGCACATCAGGGGCTCCCCAAACACGACATGGCATCTGCTAAATATTCAAGGAAATTTTACATCCAAAAAAATCAAATGGCGATGCTTCCCTTCCGAGCCATGCCGTGCTCCAAAACAGTGGTTTTCCCCCACATATGGGGTATCGGTGTACTCAGGATAAATTGTACAACAAATTTTGAAATTTTGGGGTCCATTTTTTCCTGTTGTACAACCGAGCATGTGTTTGCATCTTCTTGTTGACATGACTGCTACTAGAAGGCAGGACTGTGGAGTCGGTTTGCCAAACCTCTGACTCCTCAATTTCCATGACACCAACTCCCTCATGCATGGCTCATGTTTAAGTGATAAATTTACTGTATCACAGATTAATCTCAGCTAAAAGTCTAGAACCTGAGATCAGGAATAGGACAGACATTTATAGGACATTTCATAACTTTCCCAAATTCTTATGAAAAAATATTCCCCACAAACTGCATTGAACTACTGTACCCAATTTATTATACATTTTAGGAGTTGCAGTTGGTCCATTTTTTATGGATTCCGACTCCACCAAAATGGGCACCGACTCCCGACTCCACAGCCCTGCTAGAAGGGAGCATGCCCCCTATTTTTGAACTAACCAGACAGATATCATGGCGCTGGAGCTCTGAACAGCGCTGGAACAGGCCACGTCCCCTCTTCTCAGGGTGACTGTTCCTTACGGGGGGAGGGGGCGGGGCTGAACACTTGTGTATTATGTAATGACCCAGATGGGAAGGGTGAGTGGTCAGGAGCAGATTCTGTCACGTGGAATTGCAAGGGTTATAAAGATAATTAAACTGCACTGACCATTTTGTCTTTATAGTGTATGAGTGCAGGAACAGTACACATTTTTTTATCTCCCCAGAGTACCCCTTTAAATAAATGAGAACCTACATATGTTTTGTATCTGCAAACTTGTAATGACCTGGAGAATCATAATGGCAGGTTAGTTTTAACATTTAGTGAGCATGGTAGATTAAAAAAAAAAAAAAAACAGTTGTGGAATTGCACTTTTTTTGGAATTTCACCACACTTGGAAGTTTTTTTTCCTGTTTTTCAGTACATTATAGGGTAAAATCAATGGTGTTGTTGAAAAGTACAACTCGTCCTGCAAAAAAATAAGTCCTCACACAGCCATATTGACAGAAAAATAAAAAAAGTTATGGCTCTAGAAAGAAGGGGAGCAAAAAACGAAACCACAAAAATTGAAAATGGCCAGGGGGTGAAGAGGTTAATTTGCATAAAAAACATGAATCAAAAACGCAATATGTGAACATTGCCTAACACTGACAGGTATAATGTATTGCAGTGCTGGAACATTGAAATGTGTTGTACCAGTAATCTAGAGTAATAAAAATTAAAATCCTATAGGACAAAATAAAAAGTAAAAAATTGTAAAAATCTAAAAAAAAAAATTACAAAATAAAAATAATAAACATACCAATAAATAACTATATTTATGTAAAAACAAAAATAAAAGTACACATTTGTTATCGTCGAAATGACCTGATCTATAAAACTGAACTTAACCCCTTCAGTGAACACCATTAAAAAATAAATTAAAAACTTGGCAAAAAAACTGGAAAAGCAAATCACAGTGGGCTGTGCCTTTCTACACAGAAGCCCACGACAGAGAAACGTATGCTATACAGTATGTTTTCCTTGCAGTGTGCCCCTATAGCTGATGGATGACACCCATCCTGACTGTGGCCAATGTCAAGCATAAACAGAGTGTGTACCTAGCCTTACAGTTGTCTCTGTTCACATCAGTTTTACTTCTTTAAAGTGTGATAGTGGCATGTAAAAGACTTCAACATGGTGGCCATCAGTTCTATTGACCATGTGCCCACCGTGCAGTATGGACGCAGATTTCCGAAGGGTTATCTTGATTGCCGGATGCCCACTTTTTAAAAAATTATGGCTGTCAGAAAATTGTCGACAAAGCCAAATTGTTTTTGTAATTGTTTTTATTTTATTTTTAAGTAGTAAATCAAAAGAAGAATATATAGATTTGGTATCCCGTAACCATACTGACCCATAGAACAAAGTTAACAGATCACCACCACATTACCACAAAGTGAGCAGAGCTAATGCAAAACTCCAAATAAGAATTTGTGGAACTAGTGTTTTTCTCCTCACCGTTTCCACTTATTTCATAAATAAATGGTGTTCTGCAAATAACAAGCCCTCTTGCAGCTATGTTGAAATATAAAAAGTTTATGGCTCTTATTAGAAGGGGAGTAAAAGACAAAGTTACACTATCCTGGGAAAAAGCTCTATGTCTACCTCGTTGCAACCTCCTGCTCAGGGTTTGTTATTCGAAGGATGACATGTGTAATAGATTCCCCTTAACACATCCATATAATACTGGTACCATTGTCATCAGTATTTTGGATCAGTGTTCCATCCGTGTGCCATCCATTTTTTTCCACTATGACTTCAGAAATATCAATTCAAAAGCTTCTCCTATACTTTGCAATGTTAAACATGTACAGCACACAGATGTTACAAGGATGTTTTACACAGAGCCATAAACTTGTATTGGCCCTTGTCATCCATGCAGCCGGGATAAAAATGGACTGGTCTCCGTGTGGTTCATATGAAGATCACCATAGATTATAATAAGTATGTGTGGATACTTGTCTCTGGTGCATGTGAAACCGGATGCCACACGTACCGGAAACACATACATGTGAAGGAGGCTTTAGGGCTCTTTCACATGTCCTGATATTTCCGGTACCAGAAACACCAGTACCGGAGATATCTGTGTCCGTGTGTGGATCACACGTACAGGGGCTGGGGAATCAGTGTACAGTTAGCCCTGTTCCCAAGCTCCGGGTGGGTGCTGAACTCTGCCTTCATCATAGTTCCCTGCTTGCGCTGTGATCAGCACCAGCAGGGACAATTTTGAGAATAGAAGTGTCTGCTCCCGCATTGTCCAACTGTAGAAATGAGAATTAAACAAAAAAAAAACTTATACACATCTGTCCTAAGTGTCCACTGCTGTAATCCATGCAGCCGCTCACACAGAGGAGCCGGGGAAAATGGCTCCTGCAGCAAGAGGGCACCGGACCTCTGCTGAGCAGCTCATCAAGCGGTGTCCTGTCACTCACTGAGTGCAGCTCCGGGGCCCGCTCGCTGCAGCGCGTCATGTGATCATTCGCATGGATTACAGCGGGGGACACCTAGGACAGGTGAATATAAGTTTTTTTTATTTTACAGTTGGACACTGTGGGAGCAGAATACTACTATTCATCATTGTCCCTGCTGGTGCTGATCACAGTGCAAGCAGAGAACAATGATGAGAGCAGCGTTCAGCACCCGACACTTGGGAACAGCGCTAACTGTACCGCTGATCCCAGGCTCCGGTACGTGTCATACGGATAGCATCCGTGTGCCGTATGTGTTTACACAGACCCATTGACTTGAATGGGTCCATGTGATCCAAGCTGCTGGCCAAAGACAGACATGTCTACGTGTGTGTCACTCGGACACACGGTCCGTGGAAACACACTGACATTTGCGTAGACCCATTCATTTGGTGTCTTCGGTACGTGTGGAAACTGACACCACACGTACTGGACACACTGACGTGTGAAAGAGCCCTTACACTGTATGGACAAGGATGGAAAGTCACCTCTTAATCATTGAATTCAGGTTTTCTCTTTTGGTCCCAATGGCACGGGTATATAAAATCCAGCACCTAAACATGTAGTCTGCCTCTGCAAACATTTGTGAAAGAATGACTTGTTCTAAAGAGCTCACTGAATTCAGCAAGTTGCTGTAATATGTTGTCTTAAGGCAGTTCATGAAAGTCCAAATAAGCCATAGTTGGATGAGTTTGATGTGGAAGAACTTGATTAACCTCAACTCCATCAGATACCTTTATCAGATGAGCTAGAGATTGCAAGCCAGGTCCTCCTGTCCAACATCAGCGACTGACCTGATAAATGCTCTTCTAGAAGAGTGGATAAAAGTCAACATAGAAATATTCCCAATTTTCTTTTTAAGAAAGCCTTCCAAAAGAGTGGAAGCTTTATTACCTGCAAAGGGAGATCAACTCCATATTAATGACCCTGGATTTAAAAAGGAATGCCATAAAAGCATCTCTGGGAGTAATGTGTATGTGTCTCAATAGGTTTATCCATATGGTGTGTAATAGGTTCTGCTTCTTTCATTAGTGAGAGGTGGAGACTGCTGCTTTTGACAATGTGTAAATATGGAGATGAATGAGAATCATAATCAGTTTTGTTATATATTTTAGGAAGGAAACAGAAAAAAAGAAAAAGGCCAATAATTGTGGAAGAGGAAGAGACTGTAGAGGCAAAGTAAGCACAAAATAAGACTTTTGTGGATGTGGACATACCAAATATTTTAAATTGTTATTTTATTTTTAATGAGGGAAGGCGTCAACAGAACCATCATCATTAAATGAATACATCACCAGAACATTCCATCAGTATTCCACAAGCATCACCATCAGTACTTAAATACACCATTGATACATAAATTCATCATTGGTTGGGTGAAGCCATTTATTGTCAAACTACTGTGTTTTCTCTTTTTAAATCTTAATGACAACCAAAAACATCCAAATGACCCTGATCAAAAGTTCACATACCCCAGTTCTTAATACCGTGTATTGCCCCCTCTAACATCAATGACAGCTTGAAGTCTTTTGTGGTAGTTGAGGTTCTTTATATTCTCAGATGGTAAAGCTGCCCAATCTTCTTGGCAAAAAGCCTCCAGTTCCTGTAAATTCCTGGGCTGTCTAGCATGCAATGTGCGCTTCAGATCTCCCCAGAGAGGCTTAATGATATTGAGGTAAGGAGACTGAGATGGACACTCCAGAACCTTGAACTGTCTGCATCTGAATCTAGGAGCGCAATCTGAGGTATCAGTAAGGAATTGGTGGATGCTGCCTTCCATGGTAATTGTAGTGTCTTGTGATGGTGTAGGTGTCTATCTTCTCTTTTGCCACCCATCTGGTTAGGTAAAATGCAATCTGATTAGTTGTGGATTAGGGCCCAGGAGAACAATGAACACGTCTTCACTCCACATTTGCTAGGACAATGCCCCCACCATGATGATTTTATTAGTTAAAATGTTATTTTTATTTTGTTTTTAATACTAAAAGAGACCTTGATTTGTATGTTTCTGCAGTAAAACATGTGGGTGTAAAGACATCCCCCCCCGCAAGTTCATCTGTGTCGTGGAAGATTCAGAGTTGTAAGTAATTTTGACAACATAGAATAATAGAAATAAAAGATTAACAATTTGTATAACTTTTGAATTCAACTTAAACTTAACTTAAAGTAAAAGTTAATATGAACATAATATGCATAAAGCAAAGTGACAGTGTCTTTTCTAGCCATATATATGCTGTTTTGCACAGCTGGACCATTCTAGGGCTAAGCCAGGTGCTATGTTATCTGTGTTGGCTATATGCTCTTATTCATAATCACTAGGGCTCGGGCTGTACGCGCTCATAGGCAGAGGCCTGTCATGTCAGGGAAGCGAGTGGCTAGTAAAAGTTTGTTTTTCTCTGTTTGGTACTGTACTTAAAGGGAACCTAAGAACACATCGTTTCAGAGTAAAATATACATGGCTGAGTTCATTCAGTGAGTGATGGAGATATGCTGCCCACGGATTAGGCAGCATGTGTCCGTTACCCTTTAACCCCTTCGCTCCCGGGCAATTTTCTGCTTTGTTTTCATTTTTGATTTTTGTTCCCTTTCTTCCCAGAGCAATAACTTTTTTATTTTTCCCTCAATATAGCCATGTGAGGGCTTGTATTTTGAGGGAGTTGTACTTTTGAAAGACATCATTGAATTTACCATATAGTGTACTGGAAAACGGGGAAAAAATTCCAAGTGCGATGTTTTTTTTTTTTTTTAAATAAGTGCAATTCCACAATTGTGTTTTTTTTACCATGTTAGCTAAATTCTAAAAGTGATCTGCCATTATTATTCTACATGTCTTTACGAGTTCACAGATGCCAAACATGTATAGGTTCTTATTTGTGTAAGTGGTGAAAAAAAATCCAAAGTTGGTAAAAAAAAACAAAAGTGTCGCCATTTCTGAGTCCCGTAGCGTCTCCATTTTTCCGGATTTTGGGCATTATTTTTTGCGGCCTGAGCTGACGTTTTTATCGATACCATTTTGGGGTACATACAATGTTTTGATCCCCTTTTATTGAAATGTTGAGGCGACCAAAAAAAATGTAATTCAGGCGTTTTGAATTTTTTACTCATTAGGCCATTTACCGATCAGATTAATTATTTTTATATTTTGATAGATCGGGCATTTCTGAACCTGCCGATTCGTATATCACAAATATGTGTTTTTTGGTTTTTTTTTATATAGTTTTATTTTGAATGGCGCAAAAGGGTGGCGATTTGAACTTTGTATGGTTTTAATTTTTTAAATATTTTTGGAAATCTTTACTTTTCTTGGGAGACTTCAAGCTGCGGTTATCCGATTGCTTGTGCTGAACATATTAGGGTTTCAGCCTTGCTATGTGTAGCAGAAATGCTCATATGCTATGAACACTGGCCACTGGGTGGCGCTCATAGCAGACAACCTGCAGTCTTCTACAAAACCCGTGTTGGCAGGCCAACCCATGGGCGCCCCGCGATCATGTTACAGATGCGCCGATGGCCGTAGCCATTGACGCTCTTCCAGCCCGGGCATGTTAAATGCCGCTGTCAGAGGTTGACACCAACATTTAACATGTTAACAGCCGCGTGTGGATCACGATTACACCCGCTTCTGTTAGAGGCACATGACTGCTGATCAGATCAGCTGTCATGTGCCTGAAAAGATCAAGGCTCAGCGCCGGAGCCTCATCAAAGGGAGAGACACAACATACCACTTCCCTATACGTCACATCGTGTCATGAAAGGGTTAAGCTCAGTACTAATCAAAAGTTTGAAGAATCCTTTTTATGCAATGGTTTTCCTATTTTTATTGGAAAGTACTCATTGTAGATTTAGACTTAAGGCTGTGTGCCCACGATGCGGATTCAATGCCTTTCCGCGGCGGCGTTTCCACCGCGAAAACACATTAAAAACGCTTGTTAAGTTGTCTGCCATGTTTCCCAATGATAATCCGCATGTGCTGTGCACATGCTGCGGAAATTTCCACTGCGGATTATCATTGCAGAAAAATCCGCAGCGCAACCATTTATTGTGCAAAATCGCCGCCATTGACTTGCATTGAACTGCATACATACATACTTGCGGATGTTATGCGGTTCAATGCGTGGATGGTACCCAGGTCTGGTGAAAATGAGACTCTCCTCCAGACCCGGGTACCATTAGTAAAAAAAGAATTAAAACGTAAAATAAAAAAAACATACTTACCACTCCGGTGGCCCCCGGTCTCCTCTCTTGTGGCGTGCTCTGTCCTCGGCGTCCCGCAATGTTCTCAAAGGACCTGCGGTGACTTCATTTAGTCATGTGATGGTCACGCGACCGCTGACGTCGACGGTCGCGTGACCTGTCAGCTGACTAAATGACGTCAACGCAGGTCCTTTGAGAACACCGCGGGATGCCGATGACAGAGGGCGCCACCAGAGAGGAGACCGGGGGCCACCAGAAAGGTAAGTGTAATGGGTTTTTTTTTTACATTTTAATTCATTTTTTTTACTATTCATGCTGCATTTAAAGCAGCATAAGTTGGTCACACAATATAAATCCATGCCAGTTGCATGGATTTATATTGTGTAACCAACTTGTCAAGTGATGCTCAAAATCGCTTGGAAAAGCGCTTGAAAAAACGCATGCAAAAACGCTTCTTCCTGGCAGAAAAAAACACAAGTAAAATCCGCATGCTTTTTTTCTGCCAGGGAGAGGCAGAAACGCTCAGGAAAAGTCTGCATCAGTTCTGCATTGTAGGCACATAGCCTAAAGATTTAACACATATCCTGGTTTGTTTTAAGTGTATTTCTTTACTCCTAGTTTCCATTTGTGTACCTTCGTGATTTTGCTGCCTTCAGTCTGAATCTACAATGAGCACATTTCAATAAAATAAAGGAAAATTATTTATGTTCAAACTTATTATTGGTACTGTATATGAGCATTCCTTTATAGGGAACCCTTTTGATGCTGTTAGTTTTTCTTCTCTTTGGAACATATTAGCAAGGGGCTGTCCTCTGTCTAATAAAATATCCTTGCGTTCTGAACCTGCCTGGCGCCGGCATTTAGACTCCTGCAGCTGGCAGGAAATTAACTTTATTCATTAACTTTATTAATCAGAGCAGTGACTGAACCAATGTTGGTGCCACCCCCATGACTGAAACCTAATCACTACCGGGGGAAATTTAATTTGGGGGGTCTAAGTGTCGGCGCAGGGCAGGTTCAGAATTGTATTAACCTGCAGATTATCTCCATATGTGCAGGTTAATTGCGTTGTTTCACTTGAAAGTTTCCCTTTAATGTAAATTTCAGTACTATTGTTTTACTCTATAACAGTTTTCTTTTTTAATTTTTTTATTGTAGTTAATATTTTGCACATGCATGTAGTAATGTGCTTTTTTCTAATCTACAGCATTGTGGAACATTTGTATCATTCATGCGGTATGTCCTTATTTTATTTATTCCAAATTTTTATGTCTTTTATAAAGGATACATATAAACAATGGCTTAGTGATAAACCCTTCACAGTTAGCAAATAACTGCATGCAGTTTGACAAGTGACACATCCTTGAATTCTGTGTTTCAGCCTCTATCTCCTGCTGTCCTCAGATTACATAGACAAAACCTGCTGACAGATTCCCTTCAATAGAGCATGGATCTGGGGTCAGCAATTAGTTTTCTCAAGGGCTCACATAAGAGACTGCGCCTGTTGTGCAGGGTTAAACCAACACACTGAATTTAAGAATATTAGTAGAAATATTAAGCAAAGTTATTATTATATTAATTTTGACTGCTTGCTATTTATCACAAGCATGTTGATCAACTGCCACTATTAATAGAGCTTATTGTAACGTGCTCTTACTTCAAACAGCCAATCAAAACCATATAATTTATTGATTTTTATATCGCCCATGCCCCAAAGCTCCCTCCCACGCACAGTATAATAGCCATCACAGCCACCATACACATAGTAGGATGCCCCTATGGCAGGATGACTACTGTTCACCCTACACATTTTATGGTACCCCATACATACAGTATCATTCCTCAAAGTTCTCCCCCAGACACACACAAGGTATGATACCAAACAGATCCCTCCTCACACAGCCACCATATGCACAGAATGCTGCCCACAAAATGTGTTGGCTCCACACCCCCAATTCAATATGATTGCCCCACTGTACCCCTGTGACTGTCTGAACCCAACCTGAACAGCTGTGGGGGAATTCTAAAGAGACAAGTTAAGAATCGCTCTACATTCAGGCTCTAAAAAGGTCCTTCTATAAGAATAGAAAAAGATAGATGTTACAATATGTCACCAACTTTT
This sequence comes from Phyllobates terribilis, assembly GCF_046119375.1. NCBI lineage: Eukaryota > Metazoa > Chordata > Amphibia > Anura > Dendrobatidae > Phyllobates > Phyllobates terribilis. The sequence continues at coordinate 601,547,118 of NW_027362762.1, forward strand.
TCATTCCATGTGTAGAAGACTTGGTGCTGTCCTTAACAATATAGAGGTCATACAAAATACTACATGTAGTAGTTTTGATGTGGGGTGTATACATTTTTGCATCAACTAATGTGGGAAAACTGAAGAGTTTGTAAAGAAAGTTATAATATTAACCTTACCTTTATGCTTTATGGGTCAAAAAAAATGTTCTGTGAAACCCTTCTTATCAGCATTTTGGAAATTGTTCTTGTGTTCAGTGAGGTATTAGTTAAAATCCTACTTTTTTAAGGAGTTGTGGTCACTTTTTGCTGAGCACTGCAAAAAAAATTACATTTAAACATGCATAAATATATCACCTATTTTCATGTTACATACATTATTGTATTACCCTGACTAATCAGTATTTCCTCTAATTACTATTTAGCATAAGAAGAGCATGACTCTTAATTTGTCAGGTATGTACTGCACATTACCATTCCATGTCTCCTAACCTTGTCTTGTGGTAATCAGTATTAACCTTCCTGACAGCCCCATTATTCAAGTTTGACACATCAATTTATGTGGTAATAACTGTAAAATGCTTCTGCCAGTGATACTGAGATTGTGATTTTCTTTTCTCTTTCGCTTCATTAGGTGACCCAGGAAACCATGGGTGTATGCTGCTGCCACTAGGAGGCTGACACTATGCACAAAAAAGTTAGCTTCTCCCCAGCAATGTACAGCCCACTGACTGGCATTAAGTTAATCAGTTTAGTTTAGTGTCAGTAGGAGGTGGACACTGATATTTTACTAGACCCAGATTTACCTCGAGTTTCGTAGTTTTCCAGTAGTGTCTCCCTCTTCTTCAGAAGGCTCTTCTCCTAGATTAGCTCTGGAGGGATACAGTGTGCGACGGTCACACTGTACTCCCATTTAAAGGCTATGAGTATGGTGTGAACTGCCACTCCATATCCTCATGACTATCGGCTAGGACCCCAACCCCTTACAGTGTGTTCAGGTGATCCAGTCGTCGTTCCTCGCACCCCTCTCCTGCCCGGTTGTCTACCAGAGCTTGACAGTTTCAGGAGCGGTGGACGTCCTACAACCCAATGAAGCCTGGACATCTTTTGATCCCACTACATCTTCAGGGATGGAGAGGTACTTCTTTTTCGCTCTCCATCAGGTTCTCATTCCAGAGGCTAAGAGAAGACAAAGTTCGATAGGAAGAAGAAAGAAGATTCCATAGGCATGGGGCTGATTTTATTGTTACTGTGTACTGTTACATTGTGCTTACCCGGGCACGTTAGTCTGAACTTTGTGCATTTATCTCTACAGGGGCCCTGCTTATTTGTGTTTCCCCTGCAGCAGGCTGTATCTGGGCATGTTAAATGGGACTCTAGGCTACTTGCAACGTCTTTTACAGCCTTCATGCCGCAACCCCCCTCTTCGCCGGCCTCACTTTCTAATTTAGGCTCTGGCTTCAGTGTGGCCTAATTGCAGTGTTTAGCTCTGCCCCTTCCCTGTCCCCTCAAGCGGGCTTTTCTCTGTCTGTGGTTAGCTCCACCCTTATCCGGCCTCATTGAGTGGGCTTCTCTGTCTGCCTCGGTCAAGTCCCCTTCCCAGTGGCGCGGAATCTGCGTGCCTTTTTACCTCCTCTTTCTCCTGCTTCATCCTGCTGCCCCCTATTTGCCGACATCCAGCCAGCTTGTGACAGGCGCTTTCCTCCGGTCGCCCTGAGCCCTCCCTTCTCCAGGAGTATCTTCAGCAGTTCCTTCCTGGTACATCCTCTCCTCAGACTACTAGCAGCAGACTTTAGGACCTCATCACTTCTGTGGGTAAGCTCTGCTCTGCAAACTGGCACTCTCCTCAGCAAATCTTTACCTGTCCCCTGACCTCTGGCATTGGTTAGTGACTCTGCCGTCTCTTTTATCATGTCTAAGTCTAAAGGAGAGCACTCTCGCCCTCCAGCCTCTACTACTCTGGTAACTGAATTTGTCTGTTCTTTATGTAAATGCAGTCTCCCTTCGGGTCACTTTTCTTTCCTCTGTCGGAACTGCAACATTACTCCCGCTCCTGCTACCCCAGAGGTCCCATTGCGTCCGGAGTGAGTGTTCCCCCTATCACGGGTGGGCGACTTCCCTGTTACCCTGGTAAGGTCCGTGACAGATTGTATCTCAGATCCTGGTATCTGCATTATACAGATTAGCTACACCTGCTTCTACCACTGCCAACGAATCACAGGAACCTCCGGCTAAGCCTACCAATTTCGGCTGTAAGAGATCTAGGCAGGAAAGCCGTTCCAGGTCCTCCTCTCTCTCCCACACTCCCCCTGGTCCTTCCCGGCGGGCAGCTTCTTCCCGGTCCTCATCCCCTGACTCACCTGTCGAGCCAGACTCGGATACGTTTACCGAACCTGACTCTGACATGGACTATGACCAGGCCTCTAACAAGTGGGACATAGTTCAGAGCCTTATTTTAGCTGTCAACCAGACCTTTAACATTAAGGATACCGCTACGGAAGCCGCTGAACAGCCAGTTTTGTTTTTGATGGTCTAGACCAACCCCTAATTTATTCGCTGCTCAAAAGGAATTTGAAGAGGTCCTTTCCAGGGAGCGAGAATACCTCACCAGATGCTTCCAGAGAGGGAAGCGTCTCGGCATCCTGTACCGCTTTGCTCTCTGACGTTACTGAGAACTGGACCACATCCCCCATGGTAGACCTCCAGTCTCTAGGTTATCCACCAACATGGGTCTTCCTGTTACGGACGGGGCATCCCTCAAGGACTCCCATGACAGGCTCTTAGAGTAGTTTTCCAAATCAGCCTTCGAAGCAGCATCTTCCATGTTGTGCACTGCCTTTGCCACTACATGGGTTTCAAAATCCATCTCTGCATGGGCTAAACAACTCAGTCAAGTCATCCTCACTGGAGCTCGGGCTGAGGAGTTAGCTGATTTGGCGGATCAGATATCTCATGCGGGAAAATACGTGGTATCTTCCTCCTTTTACGCCGCTTCATGTGCCGCCCAAGTGGCCAGTAATGTAGTGGCCATCCGCAGAACCATTTGGCTAAAGGCGTGGCAAGTGGACTTGACATCTAAGAAGTCCCTTACCAATCTACCTTTCCAGGGATCGCAGCTATTTGGTACCAAGCTGGACCAGATTATTAAGGACGCCATGGTAGGGACAAGCTCTCTCCGTCCTCTGGCCAAACCCCGACGTCCTCCTCCGAAACTTAAGCTTTGGTCTTTTCGCCCCTTTCATCCACGGATGAGCCCTCAAGCTGGGAGAAGCAGCAGGCACGTAAGGAGAGGAAAAGGGTTTCCTTTAAACCAACCCCTTTCAAGGCAGATCCTCCACGGCCCAGCCTGGCATGTTCTCCTCCGCTTTACTCACTACCACCCAGGGATTCCCACAGGTTGGGCGGTCGTCTCATGTATTTCAAGGACATCTGGCTAGCTTCCATTGAGGACACCTGGGTCAGAGAAGTTGTATCTTCAGGATACAAGACAGATTTTGTTTTGTGGCCCTGAGATTACTTCGAATCCTTCTCCCCAAGGGATCCATCTCTGGTCCTGGGTTTTTTTGGAAGCCGTTGCCTCTCTCCTCAAATCAGGGGTCATCGTTCGTATTCCAATTCAGGAACGTTTCACAGGCTTTTATTCGAGACTCTTTGTGGTTCCAAAGAAGGACTGGTCAGTTTGTCCCATCCTGGATTTAAAATTGCTGAACAGAAAGGTTTGTCTTCACCATTCGTTCAGTAATAGCTTCCATGGAGTTGCAAGAGTTCCTGTGCTCTATAGACATCCAAGACACCTACAGTACAGACCAAAAGTTTGGACACACCTCATTTAAAGATTTTTCTGTATTTTCATGACTATGAAAATTGTACATTCACACTGAAGGCATCAAAACTATGAATTAACACATGTGGAATTATATACTTAACAAAAAAGTGTGAAACAACTGAAAATATGTCTTATATTGTAGGTTCTTCAAAGTGGCCACCTTTTGCTTTGATGACTGCTTTGCACACTCTTGGCATTCTCTTGATGAGCTTCAAGAGGTAATCACCGGAAATGGTCTTCCAACAATCTTGAAGGAGTTCCCAGAGATGCTTAGCACTTGTTGGTCCTTTTGTCTTCACTCTGCGGTCCAGCTCACCCCAAACCATCTCGATTGGGTTCAGGTCTGGTGACTGGAGGCCAGGTCATCTGGCGTAGCACCCCATCACTCTCCCTCTTGGTCAAATAGCCCTTACACAGCCTGGAGGTATGTTTGGGGTCATTGTCCTGTTAAAAAATAAATGATGGTCCAACTAAACGCAAACCGGATGGAATAGCATGCCGCTGCAAGATGCTGTGGTAGCCATGCTGATTCAGTATGCCTTCAGTTTTGAATAAATCCCCAACAGTGTCACGAGCAAAGCACCCCCACACCATCACACCTTCTCCTCCATGCTTCACAGTGGGCACCCAGGCATGTAGAGTCCATCCATTCACCTTTTCTGCGTCACACAAAGACACGGTGGTTGGAACCAAAGATCTCAAATTTGGACTCATCAGACCAAAGCACAGATTTCCACTGGTCTAATGTCCATTTCTTGTGTTCTTTAGCCCAAACAAGTCTCTTCTGCTTGTTGCCTGTCCTTATCAGTGATTTCCTAGCAGCTATTTTACCATGAAGGCCTGCTGCACAAAGTCTCCTCTTAACAGTTGTTGAAGAGATGTGTCTGCTGCTAGAACTCTGTGTGGCATTGACTTGGTCTCTAATCTGAGCTGCTGTTAACCTGCGATTTCTGAGGCTGGTGACTCGGATAATCTTATCCTCAGGAGCAAAGATGACTCTTGGTCTTCCTTTCCTGGGTCGGTCCTCATGTGAGCCAGTTTCTTTGTAGCGATTGATGGTTTTTGCAACTGCACTAGGGGATACTTTCAAAGTTTTCCCAATTTTTCGGACTGACTGACCTTCATTTTTTAAAGTAATGATGGCCGCTCGTTTTTCTTTGCTTAACTGCTTTTTTCTTGCCATAATACAAATTTTAACAGCCTATTCAGTAGGACTATCAGCTGTGTATCCACCAGAGTTCTGCACAGCACAACTGATGGTCCCAACCCCATTTATAAGGCAAGAAATCACACTTATTAAACCTGACAGGGCACACCTGTGAAGTGAAAACCATTTCCGGTGACTACCTCTTGAAGCTCATCAAGAGAATGCCAAGAGTGTGCAAAGCAGTCATCAAAGCAAAAGGTGGCCACTTTGAAGAACCTAGAATATAAGACATATTTTCAGTTATTTCACACTTTTTTGTTAAGTATATAATTCCACATGTGTTAATTCATAGTTTTGATGCCTTCAATGTGAATGTACAATTTTCATAGTCATGAAAATACAGAAAAATCTTTAAATGAGAAGGTGTGTCCAAACTTTTGGTCTGTACTGTACCTCCATGTCCCTATCTTCCCAGTGGATCAGAGATTCCTGCGCTTTGCGGTACTTCAGGACCACTTCCATTTCGTCACCCTGCCATTCGGCCTTTCTACAGCTCAAACTTTTCACAAAGATAATGGCAGCGGTAATGGTCCTTCAGGTCAGGGGCCTAGTGATCATTCCTTACCTTGAGACATTCTCGTCAAGGTTCCATCCTTCTCCCTCGCCCAGGAGAGTCTTTCCATTGCTCTTGATACACTGTCTCGACTCGGGTGACTTGTAAACAGGAAAAAATCTTGTCTTGTTCCTACCCAGCGCCTGATCTTCCTCGGCATCCTATTCTCCGCGCACCAGCCGATTGTTAGCTCTCTTCAGACCCCTCAACCATTATCGCTCTGCTCGGCTATGGCGGTCCTGGGGAGGATGGTGGCGGTGTTGGTAGCGATTCCTTTTGAGCAGTTCCGCAACAGACCACTTCCGCACGCCATCCTTTCCTAATGGAACAGATCATCTCTCTCCCTTGACCGTCCAGTTCGGATCTCGTCCCGGGTCAGGATGTCTCTGAACTGGTGACTGTGTTCCCCTCTTATTAATCAGGGTCGATTCCTTCTCCCCGTTCACTGGCAAGTGGTGACTACAGATGCCAGCCTCCTTGACTGGGGAGCGGTACTCCACAACATTGCTGTCCAGGGACATTGGTCGTAGGAGGAGTCCACTCTGCCGATCAATATTCTAGAGATCAGAGCCATTCCATTGTCCCTTTGTCACTGCAGGACCTTCTCGGAGGCCTACCAGTCCGAGTTCAGACAGACAATGCCACGGTGGTGGCATATGTCAACCACCAGGGAGAGACTCTTGAGTCCTTTGGCATTATCCGAAGTCTCCAAGATCCTTCTCTGTGCTGATAGCAGGGTTCCGGCAATATCCGCAGTGCATATCCCCGGCGTCGAGAACTGGTCCGCCGATTTTCTCAGTCGCGATGGTATGGTCTCTACATCAGGACGTCTTCCTTCAGATTTGCCTGAGGAGGGGCACTTCGGTTGTAGATCTCATGGTGTCCTGGTTTAACCGGAAGGTGCCGCAGTTCATTTCCAGGTCCCTCCGACCCCCTCATGGTGGGAGTCGACGTGCTGTCGATACCCTGGTTGCAGTTTGCACTTCCTTATCTGTTCCCGCCTCTTTCCCTTCTTCCCAGACTGTTGAAGAAGATCAAAGCAGAAGGGGTGCCGGTCATCATGATCGCTCCGGATTGGCCCACGAGGTCCTTGTATGTAGAGGTCATCAGTCTTCTCGCAGATGCCCCTTGGAAGCTCCAGGAGAGATCAGCTCTGCTTTCCCAGGGCCCCATCTCCCACCGGAAATTCTCGGTTGCTCGATTTGACGGCTTGGCTGTTGAAACCCTGGTCCTAAGAGCATCTGGATTTTCAGAACGAGTTGCTGAGACGATGATCTGGGTATGGAAGCCATCATCGTCTCGAGTATACTATCAGACGGCCTTTTTCCATTGTGAGATTAATCACAACGCACCTATGACATTCGCCCTTCCGGCAATTTTGGCCTTCCTTCAGGCTGGGCTTGACGCACGACTTGCTGTCAGCTCCTTGAAGGGCCAAGTCTCTGCACTTACTATCCTCTTCCAGAAGAATTTGGCATCTCGCTCTCAGGTCAAAACCTTTCTTCAGGGAATAGCTCACTCTGTCCCTCCGTACCGAACGCTCGTCGATCCCGGGTGAGCCTCAACCTAGTTCTGGGGGCCATTAGGAGTTCCCCCTTTGAACTGCTGCAAGAAGTGTCTCTGTCTTTTTTCTCTTGGAAGGTGGTCTTTCTGGTGGACATCACTTTCACTCGGTGTATTTCAGAGCTGGCGGCCTTTTTTTCTATTGATCTCCTTTCCTGATCCTCCACCAGGACAAGGTGGTCTTGCGACCGGTGCCTTCGTTCCTCCCCAGGTGGTCTCCACCTTTCACTTCAGTGAGGACCTCATCCTCCCTTGTTTTTGTCTGGCTCTGTCACCCTCTGGTGTGTTCCCTGAATAGGTTGGACATTGTCAGAGCAGTTAGGGTTTATCTTGCAAGGGCCGCCCCCTTCCGGAAGACGAATACCTCTTTGTTATCCCTGAGGGGGTGCGGAAGGCCTTCCGGCTTTTAAGGCTACAATTTCTCTCTGGATCCGGACGGCAATCTTTGAGGCATACCGGAGTAAGAACAGGACTGCTCCTCCCGGAATTAAGCCCAATCTACCAGAGCTGTTGGCGCCTCCTGGGCAGTCCGCTCTACAGCTGTCATGCTAGCTATGGAAAAAAACCAGCGTACGAAGATGGGAAAAGGTGGTTAGCCCAGCAACTAGAGAAAAGGGGGAGTGGAGACCCCAATGCAGATCTAACAACTCCATGACTCCCCTATCATCCCTAAATAGGTTCCGCACCGATCGCCAAGCAGGATACCTTAGCCATGGCTGACCCTAGAGCTAGGCCCTAGTTAGGGAGGGGTGAGCACTAGTCAGCCCCACTGCAACTAAAGACAAACAAGGGAGACATACAAGGGGATACACTTAACTTTGAGAAGACACCAGAGAGATAACGACTACAATCTACAAAGGAACTCCAAGGATAACCTAGCCGACTACTAGAATTCAGACCTGTACAGAGGAATTTACTCTATCACCAGCAAGTTTCTGGATAAACTGAGTGTATTTAACCCCTTAATGACCGGATCATTTTGCGTTTTCTTTTTTGCTCCCCTTCTTTCCAGAGCCAGAACTTTTTTATTTTTTGCTCAATATGGCCATGTGAGGGTTCATTTTTTGCGAGACGAGTTTTACTTTTAAATGCCATCACTGGTTTTACCATATTGTGTACTGGAAAACAAGAAAAAAATTCCAAGTGCGGTGAAATTGCAAAAAAAATGCAATTCCACATTTGTTTTTTTGTTTTTTTACCACGTTCACTGAATACTAAAACTGACCTGCCATTATTATTCTCCAGGTCATTATGAGTTCTTAAACACCAAACATGTATAGGTTATTTTTTATTTAAGTGGTGAAAACAAATTCCAAAATTTGGTAAAAAAAATGTTTAGAGACCCGTAGCGTCTCCATTTTTCAGGATCTGGGGCCGGGTGAGGGCTTATGTTTTGCGCGCTGGGCTGACATTTTTATTAATACCATTTTGGGGTAGATCCCATGTTTTGATCGCCCTTTATTGCATTTCATTACAATTTTGCGGCGACCAAAAAAAACGTAATTCTGGCGTTTGGAATTTTTTTCTCGTTACGCTGTTTAACGATCGGATTAATTCTTTTTTTATATTGATAGATCGGGCGATTCTGAACGCGGCAATACTAAATATGTGTATGTGGGGTTTATTTTTTATTTTATTTTGAATGTGGCAAAAGGGGGGTGATTTAAACTTTTATATTTTTTTAATATTTTTAAAAACATTTTTTTTACACTTTTTGCTTGCTTCAATAGTCTCCATAGGAGACTAAAAGCAGCAGCTGTCCGATTGCCTCTGCTACATAGAGGCGATGAGCAGATCGCCTCTATGTAGTAGAAATGCTCACTTACTATGAGTGCCGACCACTGGGTGGCGCTCAAAGCAATCGAGACATGCCAATCCATCGATGACCCACGATTACGGGACTGGGTCACCGATGGGTGGGGCTTAGGACATGCTTCCTGTAAGTACAAGTTAAATCCCGCTGTCAGAGATTAACAGCGGCATTTAACTGGTTAACAGCCGCGGGTGGATCGCGATTCCACCCGCGGCTGTTGCGGGCACATGTCAGCTGTATAAATCAGCTGACATGTGCCCGGTTCAGCGTGGGCTCAGCGCCGGAGCCCCCGCTGAACCGGCCTTTCCGATGTGGTGCGTACTATTACTGACCACGTCGGAAAGGGGTTAAAGATCCAGCAAAGGTGTGTCAATTAGCCGTAGAAGGTGGAGATCACCGCTGGGTCCTCCGATGATGGAAGGATCAAGAAGATGTCTGCAAGGCCAAGTGCAGAGACTTTCTATAGCTGGATCCAGAATGACTGTCTGTCAAACCTGACACAGCTGTGACAACAGCTTTGCAAAGCGGCAACCTGGTCCTCCATCCACACGTTCACCAAGTTTTACAGGTTTCATACCTATTCTTCAGCAGATGCCACCCTAGGTAGGAGAATCCTTCAGGTGACAGTGGTTAGTTCTCCCACCTGAATGGAGTTTCTTTCTGTTGTTTCCCTCGCCAGGGACTGGTTTTGGACATCCCATGGTTTCCTGTGTCCCCCAATGAATCAATAGAGAAAGCAGGATTTTTGGTTACTCACCATAAAATCTGTTTCTCGGAGTCTTCATTGGGGAACATAGCACCCTCCCATTTTGACAGCTTTACTAACTTTTATTGTTATGTTACAGTTTGTTTTTTTCTTGTATTTCTCTCTGTTTAATGTTGCTTCTCCTACTGCTTGTATACAAACTGATTAACTTAATGGCAGTTGGTGAGGTGTACAATGTACAAAAAAAAAATAGCTCCTCCCCAGCATAGTGGCAGCCTTCTAGTGGCAGCAACATACACCCATGGTTTCCTGTGTCCCCCAATGAAGGCTCTGAGAAACAGATTTTACGGTCAGTAACCAAAAATCCTGTTTTTGTAACACATTGTACCTGTTGCTACTGGTAAATTTAGATCAGTATGTTTTGTTGTTATTCATGAAAATATTTCAAAGTTTCAGAAAATTTTGAAAAATATGAAACTTTGAAAGTTAATTGTATACCCTTAATGACCTATAGAGTAGTGTTCAAAATAATAGCAGAGTTCAAAAACATGAGTTAAGCACAAAATCTTCATACTAGTTTTTATTTCGATTCATTGGAAACATTGCACACTGTTTTCTAATTCAAAACATGAAGAGAAATGTATATAATTTTTAACTACTTTACAGAAAATAACAAAAAAATGAACATTGGGCTGTTCAAAATAATAGCAGTGTCTGCATTTGTCTTTACAAACTCACAATATGTACTCTTTTTTGGAGATTTAGCATTCCTGTGGATCACTAACCTAATATTTAGTTGTATACCCACAGTTTTTTTGGAACTGCTTCATATCTATGTTGCATAGAGTCAACGAACTTCTGGGACCTGTCAACTGTTATTCCAGCCCAGGATGCTTTGACTACATCCCACAATTTTTTGGCATTTGTTGGCTTTGCCTCAGAAACTGCATTTTTTATGTCACCCCACAAGTATTCTATCGGATTAAGGTCCGGGGATTGGGCTGGCCACTCCATAACCTCCAATTTGTTGGACTGGAACCAAGATTTTGCTTGTTTACTGGTGTATTGAGGGTTGTTTTCCTAAACTGACTTGGTCAAATAACTTGACCCAGTCCACACTTACTTTTACTTTGCATGATAACAACAGCCGTGGCTGTGATTAGTATGTACTCCAGCGGTTCAGTATGCTTCTTAGCACATTTTGGTGAATACATAATGGCCCTCGAATTTGATTCCCCTCATTATCCTACCACCCACCCCTCTGTTGTAACTTGTGGGGTTGAACACCTGTGAACAGGGTGCCCGTGACAGGGCATCCATATTCCTTTGTGACTTCCTACCTCGATGTTCCACTCAAAAACTAATTTTTTTTAAGGACAGAAACCATCTGATGACCCCATCATTCCCCTCATTGCTTGTCTGGGCATATATAGATAACCGTTGAGTAAACCCGCAGTCATTGGGCTTTGCAGTCAGGGAGAAGTTGGCAGCCACCACATGTCCTGGCCCTTGGCACAGCCAGCACCTGATAGCAGTGGGACTTAGCGAGATCGGTTTAGGGTATACTGGACTCTTCCCCCTCAATTGTGGCATGGTCCGGACTAACCGCAGCAGAGAATCGTATCCCTATGACATGTTTCTGGGCTCGTAGGGCCCGGCATGATATTTGCAGTGGGGCAGAATCTCGTACAAAGTCGTGTGTGGCCACCTTACCCTAGATCAGGCCACCTGATATAGGCTTCATGGGTCCCCTTGTCACGCCAAGCGCTGTATGGCTACTGGCGAAGGTCGCACCAACTGGTCGACTACTACCCTCTCTAACATCTAGGCTGGGCTCAAGGTCTCAGGCTGGAGCCATTTTTTACTGTAACTGTAACAAATCAAACGCCAAGCGGGGCTGGTTTCTACAAATGACAACTGGTACTCAAGGTGTTCCCATACATATGTATTAACTTCCATACGGGCAAGGATCTCACCTTTGAGTTTCCCATAGTTCTGGCCATCCTCCTGGCGGAGGTTAAAGTACCTCCGTTCCTGGCTGGGAGTCTCGCATCAGGAACGGAGTCACCACTTCAGCCCACTGTAAAATTGGCAAGCTCTCCCACTTCGCTGTGCATTCAAACATGGTGAGGAAAGCTTCTATGTTGTCCTCTGGACTCATCTTCCTCAGTGTCGACCTGACTATGTCCCAGGCCTCAAGACGAACCAGGGTTGGCAGTCTCTCGCAGGGCCACAGTCTGTTGCAGAATCAGATTGTTCGTCTGCTTCTACTGGTACAGCTGTTGCTGTTTGTGCTGATCCTGTTGTTGCCACTTAAACTGCAGCTGCTGCTGCTGGGGGAGGACCAAGGGCCTGATTTGTAATTTTGCAGCCTTAATTACCGACACGCAGTTTTCTTTGGGGTATGTTTCAATTCACACTGCTCGCATTCTCCACCATATGTAAGGCAGCAGTGTTTCCACCACAAAATTTAGTGAGACAGTGACCTAGGCAAGTTAAGTAAAATGTCCTTTATTGTCCAAATACTGCACACATGAAATTGCTCACCTCCGATTAGCAGCTGGGAACACTTCAATAAAGCCCAGTGCAGCTAGCACTTGCATCCCCGTAAGGTTCTTGGGTGCCATCGTTGATGCCCACGTTGCTGGCTCTGGTCTGTGCTAGCTTCACACAGCTAGTCATACATCCACAGTGCCTTCAGTTCTGCTTCATGTGAAATCCAAAACTTAACTGCAGGTTTAAATAAAAACCATGACCATGGGCCATTTGTACAGTCCAGAATGGAGGGAGAAATCCGTCCCACTACCATCCTACAGATCTCTCCAAAAATAAAAGCCCAATACAGGTTTTCCTAAACTGATTTGGTCAAATAACTTGACCCAGTCCACACTTTTATTTTGTATAGTAACTGTGATTACTCTGCTCTCCAGCGATTCAATATGCTTTTAAGCACATCCTGGGGGATACATACCGGTCCTCGAATATAATTCCACTCACTGTCTCACAGTAGGCTTGTTGCTCTTTACGCTGTTTAACTGGCAAGTAATATATTGTATCTATATAAAGGTCCTTTATTTCTGGGATCATCTCTGAGCTCTTGGTTTCATGATTGTGGTATTATCTTAGTTATATCTAACATTATTACACTGTGTGACTTTCAGTATTTCTTATGACATGTACAATTATATTGATAATATATGCTAATTGCTTTCCTAGTGTTGCTAGTGCCACATTACTATTGTAAACCGATGGCTACAAAATGTGGAGGGGGGGGGAATGCCTCTTGCATCAGGGAGACTTTTGTTTGCTACCATATTTTCAGAACTTCCCCCTGATGCTTATCTTTTTAGTTTGGCCTCTTATATTATTATTACAATCTTTTTTTTTCATTTGACAAATCCAGTATTAGGGTATGTGCACACAGCATCGCAGCTGCCACATATTCCCAATTGAAGCCACTTGATGATAACGCCTGCAATTGTTTTCCTAAAGCAGTTTCACTGGCGGTTTTCAATTTGTACTCTGAATATAGAGCATGGCAGCTTCCCAAAAGAAGCCGCCCAAAGATTGAACATGTTACTTTTTCTAACCGCTTCAGGGTTTACGAACCCTAAAACAGTTAAAAGAAGTGAAATAAGGCATAACGTGGCCAGCAATCACAATACATTACTGTGCACAATGCTCATTTTATGGGATGCCTATGTGGCACTTTTTCAAGCGGATTCTGGGCAGAATGTAGCTGAAAAAGACGCTTGTGCAAATGGCCTTAACTGGTTCCTGTCCCATTTGGTTTGTTTTGTGTTTAGTTCATCTCACAGGGGTCTTGTTGTAGTGTGTTTGGAGATTTAGGCTACGTTCACATGTTCAGTATTTTACATCAGTATTTGTAAGCCAAAATCAGGAGTGGGTGAAAAATACAGAAGTGTTGCGTGTTTCTACGGGCTTCGTTCCCATGATGAGCTTTTATTGCGTTTTTGACACTGCGCATTTTCCCTGCATCTTAAACGCAACATCTTACAGTTCCAGCAAAGTGGATGGGATTTCTAGAAATCTCACGCCCACCGTGCTTCTTCTTTACGTTGTGTAAACTGACCTGCGGTCCATTTTTCAAATGCGCAACATGTCAATTTCCCTTGAGGGTACGCTGAGGTTTCTGTGCAGATTTTCCTCATAAACTTACGCTAGATTCGGAAAATCCGCAGGTAAAAATGCACATGTGTTTTTAGTGCATTTACACAGCTTAAACGCATCAAAAACACATGTAATCCGCACCTAACTATATGAATAAATTTCAATGAAATCAAAATACCAAGGAGTTTCAAAAACAAAGCAGCTTTATTTAAAGAATGACACACCAAACAGAGACAGTGTTAAATAACGCTCACAAAAACACAATGAAAAAATGCAAATGACTTAATTTAAATAATAGGTGTAGAAATGGTGCAGAAATTCGGCAACATCAAAAGCTCATTGTGGGAATGTAGCCTTATACTTTGTTCTACTCCTTGTTTTGGCTTACAAATCCTCAGCTAAAATACTCACCAAATACTTCACGTATACACGTGGCCTTATTGTTCCGTTCCTGATTTTGGCTTACTGATGTAAAATACTGACTAAATGCTGGACATGGTCTTAAATGTACTGTAGGTTTAATTCTGTAAAAGTTATCTATTAACCATTTTATGTGAACTGACTGTTTTAAAGGTATACAAATTAAAAATTTTTAAATTTTCATCAAATTTCAGATATATTCATAATTAGTCCTAAATTATAATGACCTAAATTTAGTAGAAGGTATAACCCCCTCACAACCTTGGACATATTGGTACGTCCAAGGTCGTGTCCCTTCCTTTGATACGGGCTCCGATGCTGAGCCCGCATCTTTCCCTGCTCATGCGACATCCACATGCGGCTGTTAATCACTGACAGCAGCATTTAACACGCAATGTCTAGAAGTGTGTCACAAGACCCACCCATCAACACTCCTGTCACGTGATCACGGGGCGCCGATGGGTTGTCATGAGAGCCAGGGGTCTGCCGAAGATTCGGCATTCATAAGAGATAGTGATTTCAACTACACTTAGCAGGGCTAAAGCCCTTCTATGTGTAGCACAGGCGATCGGATGATCACAGCTTCAAAGTCTCCTAAGGGGACTATTGAAGCCAGTAAAAAGTTAAAAAAAAAAAAAGTTTTAAAAAGTAATAAAAAAATGAAAACCAAAAGTTCAAAACACCCCCTTTTGCTCCATTCAAAATAAAACAAATAAAAAATATAAAGTAAGCTAATCAGATTTGTAAATAACGTAACGAGAAAAAAGTTGAAACTCCAGAATTACTTTTTTTTGGGCCGCCACAACATTGCAATAAAATGCTGTAAAGAACGATCAAAACATTGTATCTATCCCAAAATGGTATCAATATAATGTCAGCTCACGGCACAAAAGATAGCCCCTCATATAGCTCCATATCACAAAAAATAAAAATGCTATAGGTCTTGGGAAAATGGCGACAAAGCAAAATTTTGTCTTAAGAATTTCATAATTTTTTTTCACCATTTAAATAAAAAAATGTCATCAATGTAGTAGTGCAATGCACAGCCCATAGTCATCCATATATGTAGTATAATACACAGCCAATAGTCATTCATGGAGTATAATGCTCATCCCATAGTCAACCATGGAGTATAATGCTCATTCCATAGTTATCCATGGAGTATAATGCTCATCCCATAGTCATCCTTGTTGTATAATGCAAAACCAATAGTAATCCATATAGTATAATGCACAGCCCATTTTCACAGACCATTTTCATATTTTTTTTTATCAATGTAGTATAATGCGCAACCCATAGTCACCCATACAGTATAATGAACAGCCTATAGTGTTCCATATATTAACCACTTTATGACGTCAGACGTAATAGTACTCCTGATATCATAACCCCCTGTTCAGCGCGGGCTCCAACACTGAGCCCGCACTTTTCCAGGCAATATATATAAAAGTTGACCCCATGCGACCCCGGTCACGTGCACGCCAACGTCAGCTGCTTACCTCTGATTGGCTGGCAGTGTGTTTTGCTGCGCACGGACCCAATGGGTCTGTTCGCTACACTACACTTCAGTTGAATGTGCGTCCGAGGATGCACATCTAGCTAAAATATTTGCTGATGTTGGCGGGCTCCTCACCCGCTGGGCCCAGGCAATCACAACTGCGACTGCGGTAGTTATTCCCCATGCCGACAGCGAGTTGGCCTCCCCGTTTGTCCAATTACCCCAGCATTTCCTGGGTTCGCCGGATGGTGGCACCAGCCCCGCATACAGTGGTGGCCAAAAGTATTGGCACCCCTGCAATTCTGTCAGATAATACTCCGTTTCTTCCTGAAAATGATTGCAATCACAAATTCTTTGGTATTATTATCTTCATTTAATTTGCTTGCAAGGAAAAAACACAAAAGAGAATGAAGCAAAAATCAAATCATTGATCATTTCACACAAAACTCCAAAAATGGGCCAGACAAAAGTATTGCCACCCTCAGCCTAAGGCTGTGTTCACACGATGCGTATTTCATGCGTTTCCGCGGCGTTTTTGCAGTTGCGTAAACGCCGCGGAAACGCATGAAAAACGCATGGTAGAAGGGCAGCAATGTTCCCCAATGGAAATCCGCATGTGCTGTGCCCATGATGCGGATTTTTCCGCAGCGTTAACGCTGCGGTCAAAAATCCGCAGCATGTCAATTAATTTTGCGGAAACGCGGCGATTTCGCCGCCATTGACTTGCATTAGAACGCGCCAATTCCGCAAGACAGCATTTGTACTTGCGTAATTGGTGCGTTCTAATGTGCGGATGGTACCCGGGTGTGGAGGAGAGGAGAGTCTCATCCACACCCAGGTACCATTGAAAAAGCTGTAAAAAGAAGAATAAAATAAAAAATAAATGTATTCTTACCTTCTGTCGGCCCGCACAGCGCTCCCGCTTGGTTCCCGGCACTTGCAGTGAGTTGTAGGACCTGCGGTGACGTCAGAGTCATGTGACGGGTCACGTGACGCTGACGTCGGCAGGTCTTTCAATTCAAAGTTGCCGGCAGCCGGGAGAACGGAGTGAGCAGGACAGCGCGGGCCATCGGAGGTAAGTATATACACTCTCTCGGTTCACACTGTATAAATCCATGCTGTTTGCATGGATTTATACAGTGTGACCTAGTTATCAAGCACTTTCCAGGTGATGCTAACATCGCCTGGAAAGCGCTTGTCAATCTGCATGCGGAAACGCATGTGAATCTGCATGTGGATCCGCATGTATTCTGCAGGAAAAACGCATGCACAATCTGCATGCGTTTTTTCTGCCAGGGAGATGCAGAAATGATGCAGAAATTTTCTGCTTCATTTCTGCATCGTGTGCACATACCCTAATACTTGGTTGCACAACCTTTAGCCAAAATAACTGCGAACAACCGCTTCCGGTAACCATCAATGAGTTTCTTACAATGCTCTGCTGGAATTGTAGACCATTCTTCTTTGGCAAACTGCTCCAGGTCCCTGATATTTGAAGGGTGCCTTCTCCAAACTGCCATTTTGAGATCTCTCCACAGGTGTTCTATGGGATTCAGGTCTGGACTCATTGCTGGCTATCTTAGAAGTCTCCAGTGCTTTCTCTCAAACCATTTTATAGTGCTTTTGGAAGTGTGTTTTGGGTCATTGTCCTGCTGGAAGACCCATGACCTCTGAGGGAGACCCAGCTTTCTCACACTTGGCCCTACATTATGCTGCAAAATTTGTTGGTAGTCTTCAGACTTCATAATGCCATGCACACGGTCAAGCAGTCCAGTGCCAGAGGCAGCAAAGCAACCCCAAAACATCAGGGAACCCCTGCCATGTTTGACTGTAGGGACCGTGTTCTTTTCTTTGAATGCCTCTTTTTTTTTCCTGTACACTTTATGTTGATGCTTTTTCCCAAAAAGCTCTACTTTTGTCTCATCTGACCAGAGAACATTCTTCCAAAACGTTTTAGGCTTTCTCAGGTAAGTTTTGGCAAACTCCAGCCTGGATTTTTTATGTCTCGGGGTAAGAAGTGGGGTCTTCCTGGGTATCCTACCATACAGTCCCTTTTCATTCAGATGCCGACGGATAGTACGGGTTGACACTGTTGTACCCTCGGACTGCAGGGCAGCTTGAACTTGTTTGGATGTTAGTCGAGGTTCTTTATCCACCATCCGCACAATCTTGCGTTGAAATCTCTCGTCAATTTTTCTTTTCCGTCCACACCTAGGGAGGATAGCCACAGTCCCATGGGCTTTAAACTTCTTGATGACACTGCACACGGAAGACCCAGGAACATTCAGGTCTTTGGAGATGGACTTGTAGCCTTGAGATTACTCATGCTTCCTCACAATTTGGTTTCTCAAGTCCTCAGACAGTTCTTTGGTCTTCTTTCTTTTCTCCATGCTCAATGTGGTACACACAAGGACACAGGACAGAGGTTGAGTCAACTTTAATCCATGTTAACTGGCTGCAAGTGTGATTTAGTTATTGCCAACACCTGTTAGGTGCCACAGGTAAGTTACAGGTGCTGTTAATTACACGAATTAGAGAAGCATCACATGATTTTTCAAACAGTGCCAATACTTTTGTCCGGCCCCTTTTTTAGGTTTGGTGTGGAATTGTATCCAATTTGGCTTTAGTACAATTCTTTTTGTGTTTTTTCAATTTAGACAAATTAAATGAAGGCACTAATACCAAAGAATTTGTGATTGCAATCATTTTCAGGAAGAAACTGAGTATTATCTGACAGAATTGCAGGGTGCCAATACTTTTGGCCACCACTGTATGTGGTATCTACATACTCTGACTGACTTGGAGAATCATACTGCCCGGTCCGTTTTACTACATACTTTAGTGTACATGGTAAACCCAAAAAACAACTTTGGTATTGCAATTTTTTTGCAACTCAGCACACTTTTATTTTTTTTCTCTGCTTTCCAGTGCATCACATGATAAAATGAATGATGTAATTTAAAAGTGCAACTCACCCCACAAAAAACAAGCCATCATACTTCTATTTTGTTGGAATAGTAAAGGAGTTATGGCTCTTGGAAAAGGTGGAGGTGAAAACGGAAAATCACCCTGGGATGAAGGGGTTGAAGGGATTGTCCTCTTTCAGCAATCTTTTGCACGCTAGCTTTGCTTGCTCTTACTGGGTTATATACTGAGTCTTCCCCACTACCCCTCTCTCTGTTTAGCTGCAGCATAATGTCAACAGCGCTGCACCCAAACAATACTAAACTCCGTAGCTTCTGCCATTTACATTCGCAGACCTGCTGAGTGGAGTGATTAGCTGCAGGGCTGTCGACGTAGCGTCACTGCTGAATCCACACAACAGGGACCAGAGCAACAAAACACAGTATTGGCGGTTTGTTTAACCCCTTTACGACCAATGGCGAACATAGCATGTCATGAGCAGTTTCCACATCATGACGTGCTATGTCCATTGTGATTTAAAACTGTCAATGCGTGTAAACATGCTGTGACAGTAACATGCTAACAGCTGAGCAGCACGGGAAGAGGTGCGGGGACCCATGCTGTGTTTGGTCAGTCAATGTGACTGACACAGTATGATCATGCAGGAAGTATTAAAATATCAGCACCTCCCACATGATCCCCGCAGGAGCTTGACGCAGCTAACAACCAAGCTCCTGCAATGAGAGCCAGAGACGGTGCCAGCACAGCCCCAGGCTCATTATCCCTCCAGATGCCACGATTGAGAGCGATCGCAACATTTGAAAGGTTGTGAGAGGGAGGCGGCTCCCTCTCTAAATCCCATTGGCACCCCCGTGACCAAATCAAGGGGAGTCGATGGTTGTCACGGCACCCAGATGTCAAACAATAACCACCTGGTGTGCCATGTACAGTGGCCTGTTACACCCAGCCATAGACTGGTTATAACAGTGGTTCTGCCTGTGTAATCACACAGGTCTCATACATTGCAATGCATGATGCAAAAACAAAAAAGTACACACATTTAGTATTGCCACGTCTGGAACGATTTGATCTACAAAACTGTCTCACTAGTTAACGTTTTCAGTGAACACTGTTAAAAAAAAAAGTGGAAAAAACTATGGTTTTTCATCATACCGGTGGAAAAAAAGTAGAATAAAACACAGTCAAAAAGACCAATGTTACTAAAAAGAGTATCGCTGAAAATACAACCTTGCCCTTCAAAAAACAAGCCAACATACAGCCCCATCAGTGAAAAAAATAAAAAAGTTATAGCTCTCAGAATAAAGCGATGCAAAAACAATATTTTTTCTATAAAATAGTTTTTATTGTGAAGAAGTGACAAAACATAAAAAATTATATAAATGTGGTATCGCTGTAATCGTACTGACCCGAAGAGAAGAATAAAGAAATGTTATCACTTTTACCACACTGTGAACGCCATTAAATAAAACCGCCCAAAAAACAATTTCTGAATTGCTCTTTTTTGTTAATTCTGCCTCCCAAAAATCATAATACAAAAGCGATCAAAAAATGTTATAAGCTAAAAAATGGTACCAATAAAAACATCAACTTGTCCCGCAAAAATAGAGCCCTCACATGACTCTGTCGGCGTGAAAATGATAGCTCTCAAAATATGGCGATGCAAAAACTTTATTTTGCAAAACAATGCGTCTTTTAGTGTGTGACAGCATGACAGCAGCCAAACATAAAAAAAACTATATACAGTGGCTTTTGGAAGTATTCACCCCCCTTCGTGTTTTGCTACCTAACATGGAATTTCACAGATTTTTTTTTAAGGGTTTGCATAAGTTTATATAAAAAACATGCCTACAAATGTGAACATTTGGTTTTCTTTTTATTGTGAAGAAAACAACATATAGGACAAAATACCTGAAAACTTCAGTATGCATAACTATTCACCCCCCTAAAGTGACTACTTTGTTGTGCCTCCTTTTGCAGGAATTACAGCTGAAAGTCACTTTGGATAAGTCTCTGAGCTTTCTTTATCGCTTTGTCACTGGGAGTTTTGCCCATTACTCAAGGCAAAAGTGCTCCAGTTCCTTCAAGTCAGGTGGTTTCCTCTGATGAACACTAATCTTCAAGTCTGACTACAGATTCTCAATTGGATTAAGGTCTGAGCTTTCACTAGGCCACTGCAAAACATTTACACATTTCCCCTTAAACCACTTGAGTGTTGCTTTAGCAGTATGCTTTGGGTCATTGTCTTTTTGGAAGGCTAACCTCCTTCCCAGTCTCAAATCACTGACAGACTGAAACAGGTTTTGCTGAAGAATATCCCTGTATTTAGCGCCATCCACCTTACCTCAGACTCGGACCATTTTCAATGTCTCTGCTGCTGAAAAACATCCCCACAGCATGATGTTGCGACCACTATGCTTCAGTGCGGTGTTCTTGGGTTGATGAGCTGTGTTGGTTTGGTGCCAGACATAGCATTTACCTTGGTGGCCAAAAAGTTCTATTTTGGTCTCATCTGACCACTGCACCTTCTTCCATACATTTGAGGAGTCTCCCACATGATATACAATTTTTTTTGTGTGTGAAGAGACAAGACACTGGTACCAGAACAGCATGGAGGTGTGGCAGAGGGGAGGAGTTTGATCAGGTCTCTGGGGACAGCATTGTCAGGAAAATGAGCTGAGGAGAAAAACAGCACGTGTACAAGTTCTGAGGTGGTTATGACACTAAAGAGAGAGACGGGAGGAGCAACAGTAGCGTCCGGAGCTCCTGTCAGGAAGAAAGGTGCCACGTATCCACCGAGGACAGACGTCCACGTTCAAGCCCCGAAGACCCAAGTGATGCCAGTAAAGGTTCCCAGCCCAGAAGTCGACGGTGAAGACTCGAGCGATGCCAGTCAAGATTCTTCATACGGGTGACGTCTGTCAACAGAACGGGAACAGGTTGTGGTGGCACAGTTCTCAGACGTGTGCGGCAGTGACAAGACGTCGCAAAAGCTTTTCAGTTGTCAGATTGGAGATTCATGGTCGGGTCGACGACCAAGAAGGATACACGAAACGGGCCTTTACCGCTGACAGGGACATATGGTACCGGTCACAGATAGAGGGAAAGACAGTAGTCATTCGAGGACCAGCAGACGCCAGAGCGGCATTGCAAAAGTGGATAGGGAGTTACGGGGCAAAGGGACAGCGAGTTGTGATAGGAACAGAGTATTGCCAAAGCTTTAAAAGACTGCCTCTTGCCCACTATAGTTAATATAGTTCCCCTTTCCTCCAATAGATCATTTGAAACTACCAACCCCTGAATTCTAGTGTACTCTGATAATTTATTCTGTTATGTGATTGGCTGCTAATTTTACTGTCAAATGTTGTAAAGAAATTGTTACCATATAATACATTTTACAGTTTATATTACTTGTTTGACTGCACTATATTTGGCGTATTCGGCAGGATGCAACATTCCAGTGCGGAAAAGGCGGGACAGGGTGATGGCGGACATGTCAGGAGAAGTATTGCCCTAGGGGCCCTGCTCAGTAACTTCCCAAAATTTGCGGGGAATAATATAGAGTTGAGGGATTGGGTGGAGAGACTGCAGATGATGATCAGCATGTACCCTATGACCCCAGCCATGCAGACAGAGCTAGCCTTTATGCACAGTGACACTACTGACCTTGGTAACTTACCCATGCGCTTATTTAAATTAATTCAAGGGGAAAGTGAGACTATTGCTCTGCGGGAGGTGACGGCCCATATCGCCAAGAAGAGGAATTTCAAGGGCTGGGATCCTTAGACGAAGTACTGTGGGATCAATTTGTTGCCGGACTAAGGGAACCCTGCCTGCGACAGGCTCTGAAGGAGCAGTAACTGACTAATCCGGACATGACTTTCTTGGAAACGGGGCTGAGGCACAAGTTCGAGAAAAAGAGGCACCCGCCTTGATGGGTATGGTCTGGAGTCACCAGGTAGCTACCGCATCGGAGGCTAACAGGGAACCTGACTGGGCACGAGAATTTCGTCAGGATATTAGAAATATTCGAGGAGAGTTACACAATCTCAAAGGAGCCTCTAGTAACTTGCCAAGGGATGGCCCCTCAGATATATAAAAGAAGGACCAAGGAGAGGATGCTATACCCGCACATTCCTTGTCTCAGACCCGTCACCGGACGGAAGAGCAAAGAGTTGAATGTTGGAACTGTGGTGGCTGAGGACATATATCCTGAGAGTGCCCAAGCCGGAGCCAAGGAAGAAGGGGGTATCCTTTAAACTAAGGAGCCCCACAGTTGAGGAGCACACCGTGGGGTACCATGTCCCAGGAGAAGGGGAGGAAGGCTCCGAAAACATTGTCTCTGAAAGGCCCATGATTTGGGACGGATTTGATGGGAAACGCATTCAATGTTTAATGGACATGGGGTGACCACTGTGGCTGTGTTATGCACACGCCCGGGCTGAGCGGCGTGTGCGTGTGATTGGTAGTGATTCCACTGGACCGTGCCGGAGAGTGAATGCCTGGAGGGGCGTGACTAAGTATTCACCCGATCCGACCAGGGTCGCACGACGGCATACGACGCCAGTGCACCAAGGAGGAACCGAGCAGAGGGACCAGGTGCTACTCCAGGACAGACCCCGGACACGGCTGTTGACCCACACAGGGGAATACAGGAACAGGCTGGTAGGCTGGCACACAGACTGGTGGGTATAGGCAGGCACGACTGGTATGCAGGCAGGCGGGTATGCAGGCAGGGGGGTAAAGGCAAGCACAGCTAGAGTGCAGACAGGGAGGCACTAGCAGGTAGGAACACAGGCGGGATAGGACCCAGTACACACCGGGACTCAGGACAGACCCCGGACACGGCTGTTGACCCACACAGGGGAATACAGGAACAGGCTGGTAGGCTGGCACACAGACTGGTGGGTATAGGCAGGCACGACTGGTATGCAGGCAGGCGGGTATGCAGGCAGGGGGGTAAAGGCAAGCACAGCTAGAGTGCAGACAGGGAGGCACTAGCAGGTAGGAACACAGGCGGGATAGGACCCAGTACACACCGGGACTCAGGAACAATACAGGCAGAGGGTTACAGGCAAGCACAGCTAGAGTGCAGACAAGGCTGAGCAGGGCAGGACAGGACTGCCGGAGCAGCGGGCAGAAGCAGGGCAGGACAGGACTGCCGGAGCAGCGGGCAGAAGCAGGGCAAGACAGGACTGCCGGAGCAGCGGGCAGAAGCAGGGCAGGACAGGACTGCCGGAGCAGCGGGCAGAAGCAGGGCAGGACAGGACTGCCGGAGCAGCGGGCAGAAGCAGGGCAGGACAGGACTCTGTTCACACGGAACAGACAGGAAGGGAAAGACAGAGCCAGACACCCACAGGGTACTTGCAGTGAAGTAGCGAGTGGACCACAAACTCACAAACGGGAGTACAGAGACAACAGGCAGGAGTTAGGTACGAGTTCAGACTCTGCAGAAAAAGGAAGGGAACGGACATAGAGGCAAAACAGGTAAAGGATAGGAGAGAGTTCAGACTGGAACTGAGTGTACGGAGGAGACCGACACTGCAGCGGGATACAGGAGCAGGTCTGGGAATACTGCCCCCAGAGAGGCGGGACGAACAGGCAAGGAGCGTGTTCAGACAGGACAGACAAGATACAGGAGCGGGTCTAGGTAATCGGCCCCTAGAAGGCGGGAGGAACAGGCTAGGAGCGTGTTCAGACAGGACAGACAAGATACACAGAAAGGACTCAGTTCAGACACGGGAACTAATACCGCAAAGCAGGAGACATACAGGACTCAGTTCAGACACGGGAGCTGATACCGCAAAGCAGGAGACATACAGGACACAGTTCAGACACGGGAGCTGATACCGCAAAGCAGGAGACATACAGGACTCAGTTCAGACACGGGAACTGATACAAAAGCAGGAGACATACAGGACTCAGTTCAGACACGGGAACTGATACAAAAGCAGGAGACATACAGGACTCAGTTCAGACACGGGAACTGATACAAAAGCAGGAGACATACAGGACTCAGTTCAGACACGGGAACTGATACAAAAGCAGGAGACATACAGGACTCAGTTCAGACGGGCCTGGAAATACAGCCTCCAGGAAAGGCAGACAAGGAAACAAAGATGGGACCTGGCACCTTCAGAGTGCAAGCACACACTGAAGGAAAACACTATGCTCAGGCAGGGAAAGAAGGGAGCTGCTGAGCTATATACCAAGTGACAGACAGCAATAGGCTGAGGACGCACAAGGGGTGTGACCCACAGTAGGTACAAAAGGCAGGAAGTGATCGGGCGCCGCCCTTAAGCAGCAGAAACAGACACAAACAGACAGCATGGAGGGAAGCCAGAGAGACATTCTGGACAGGAGATCAAGTGCGCCCTCTTGCACAGTGGGAGATGGACCACCATGCAAGGACGCCGCCAGGTATGTTACAGTACCTCCCCCCTTACGCCCCCTCTTCTTCAGGCCTGCCAGAATCTTCCGCAGGGAATTCGAGGACCAGTCGTTCACTGGGTTGGAGGGGGACAGAGACTTGAGGGTAATCTCTGCTTCGAGGTACATCTTGTCAAGCTCACAGGAAAAAATAGACGGGTTATCAGGTACATAATGAGGAAAAGTCACTGTCTCTTTGTTATCTGGTGGTATCCCGGAGGATTCAGGAAACAACTGGAGGTCCTCCGCCGGGTCAGAAGAGTGCAGAGGCTCAGAGAAAACAACTGCTTCAGAGTACACTAGGTCGGACTCACTGGAGGAAGCAGGCGAGGTATCGGGTACCGAGTATAGGAAAGTCTCTGTCCATTCACCACCAGGTGGCACCCCGAAGGGTTCTGAACACAACTGGAGGTCCTCCGCCTGGTCGGAGGGGTGTAGAGACTCGGGAGTAACCTCTGCTTCGGAGTACACTAGGTCGGACTCACTGGACGAAGCGAGCGAGGTATCAGGTACAGGATATAGGAAAGTCTCTGTCCATTCACCACCAGGTGGCACCCCGAAGGATTCTGAACACAACTGGAGGTCCTCCGCCTGGTCGGAGGGGTGTAGAGACTCAGGAGTAACCTCTGCTTCGGAGTACACTAGGTTGGACTCACTGGACGAAGCGAGCGAGGTATCAGGTACAGAGTATAGGAGAGTCTCTGTCCTTTCGCTACCAGGTAGCACCCCGAAGGGTTCAGGAGACAACTGGAGATCCTCCGCCTGGTCGGAGGGGTGTAGAGACTCGGAGGTAACTACCACTTTGGGGTACCCATTGTCAGGCTCACAGGACGAAGCGGACAAAGTATTGTGTACCGGGTGTAGAGAAGTCTCTCTCCATTTGTCATCGAGTGGTATCCCGGAGGGTTCAGGAGGCAACAGGGGATCCTCCGCCAGGTAGTAGAGGTGCACAGACTCTGAGGTAACCACAGCTTTGGAGCATCCTTGGACATGCACACCGGTTAAAGAGAGAGAAGCATCTGATGCCGGGTGCAGGAAGTTCTCCTGTGTGGAGTCTGGATGGGCAGAAGTCTCTTCAGCCAGGAGAACTGGTGCACTACCCACGCACATTACCCATTGGGGTTTCTCCGGGATACAGGGAGATGAAGCTTCAGTAGGGACTTCAAGGTTGGGGTCAGGAGGTCTCAGGGAGGACAGACCCTGGCGTGACGGCTTGCCTCTAAGTCTAGCACGTCTGGACTGCCTCTTGAGGTTGAGAGAAGTATTCCGGAAAGCGTAGTCACCCTGTGAGGATTCTGGGTGGGCAGTAGTCTCATTGGGCTGGAGGACTATTGCGCTACCCACACACATTACCCATCGGGGCTGCTCCGGGATATTGGGAAGTGAAGCTTCAGCAGGGGCTTCAGAGTTAGGGTCCTCGAAGACCATACGAAAGGCCACCAGGAAGGCCTGCAGGTCAAGGATGACAGGATCCCATGCTTCCCATAGGGGGGTGACCCATTTCAAGGCATCACCCGCTAGGTAGTCAATCATAAAGGCCACTTTAGCCCAATCGGAAGGAAAGTAGAGAGGGTAGGCCTTAAAGTGTAGCATGCATTGCTCCACAAATGCACGACACTGTCTTGGATCCCCATAGTAACGTGGCGGATCCGCAGGAACGAGAGCTGATAGATCCATCTGGACGGGTGCGTAATTCGCCTGGAACTCAGCTAAAGGGGGAAAAAAAATTATTTATTTTATTTTAATGCATGTATTCGCTGGAAAAACTTCTCAAAGAGCGAAGGCCGTGGGGCTCAACGGGAACCATGGCCTGAGCATGCTGTTATGCACACGCCCGGGCTGAGCGGCGTGTGCGTGTGATTGGTAGTGATTCCACTGGACCGTGCCGGAGAGTGAATGCCTGGAGGGGCGTGACTAAGTATTCACCCGATCCGACCAGGGTCGCACGACGGCATACGACGCCAGTGCACCAAGGAGGAACCGAGCAGAGGGACCAGGTGCTACTCCAGGACAGACCCCGGACACGGCTGTTGACCCACACAGGGGAATACAGGAACAGGCTGGTAGGCTGGCACACAGACTGGTGGGTATAGGCAGGCACGACTGGTATGCAGGCAGGCGGGTATGCAGGCAGGGGGGTAAAGGCAAGCACAGCTAGAGTGCAGACAGGGAGGCACTAGCAGGTAGGAACACAGGCGGGATAGGACCCAGTACACACCGGGACTCAGGACAGACCCCGGACACGGCTGTTGACCCACACAGGGGAATACAGGAACAGGCTGGTAGGCTGGCACACAGACTGGTGGGTATAGGCAGGCACGACTGGTATGCAGGCAGGCGGGTATGCAGGCAGGGGGGTAAAGGCAAGCACAGCTAGAGTGCAGACAGGAAGGCACTAGCAGGTAGGAACACAGGCGGGATAGGACCCAGTACACACCGGGACTCAGGAACAATACAGGCAGAGGGTTACAGGCAAGCACAGCTAGAGTGCAGACAAGGCTGAGCAGGGCAGGACAGGACTGCCGGAGCAGCGGGCAGAAGCAGGGCAGGACAGGACTGCCGGAGCAGCGGGCAGAAGCAGGGCAGGACAGGACTGCCGGAGCAGCGGGCAGAAGCAGGGCAGGACAGGACTGCCGGAGCAGCGGGCAGAAGCAGGGCAGGACAGGACTGCCGGAGCAGCGGGCAGAAGCAGGGCAGGACAGGACTCTGTTCACACGGAACAGACAGGAAGGGAAAGACAGAGCCAGACACCCACAGGGTACTTGCAGTGAAGTAGCGAGTGGACCACAAACTCACAAACGGGAGTACAGAGACAACAGGCAGGAGTTAGGTACGAGTTCAGACTCTGCAGAAAAAGGAAGGGAACGGACATAGAGGCAAAACAGGTAAAGGATAGGAGAGAGTTCAGACTGGAACTGAGTGTACGGAGGAGACCGACACTGCAGCGGGATACAGGAGCAGGTCTGGGAATACTGCCCCCAGAGAGGCGGGACGAACAGGCAAGGAGCGTGTTCAGACAGGACAGACAAGATACAGGAGCGGGTCTAGGTAATCGGCCCCTAGAAGGCGGGAGGAACAGGCTAGGAGCGTGTTCAGACAGGACAGACAAGATACACAGAAAGGACTCAGTTCAGACACGGGAACTAATACCGCAAAGCAGGAGACATACAGGACTCAGTTCAGACACGGGAGCTGATACCGCAAAGCAGGAGACATACAGGACACAGTTCAGACACGGGAGCTGATACCGCAAAGCAGGAGACATACAGGACTCAGTTCAGACACGGGAACTGATACAAAAGCAGGAGACATACAGGACTCAGTTCAGACACGGGAACTGATACAAAAGCAGGAGACATACAGGACTCAGTTCAGACACGGGAACTGATACAAAAGCAGGAGACATACAGGACTCAGTTCAGACACGGGAACTGATACAAAAGCAGGAGACATACAGGACTCAGTTCAGACGGGCCTGGAAATACAGCCTCCAGGAAAGGCAGACAAGGAAACAAAGATGGGACCTGGCACCTTCAGAGTGCAAGCACACACTGAAGGAAAACACTATGCTCAGGCAGGGAAAGAAGGGAGCTGCTGAGCTATATACCAAGTGACAGACAGCAATAGGCTGAGGACGCACAAGGGGTGTGACCCACAGTAGGTACAAAAGGCAGGAAGTGATCGGGCGCCGCCCTTAAGCAGCAGAAACAGACACAAACAGACAGCATGGAGGGAAGCCAGAGAGACATTCTGGACAGGAGATCAAGTGCGCCCTCTTGCACAGTGGGAGATGGACCACCATGCAAGGACGCCGCCAGGTATGTTACAGGCTGAAGAATACTTCCACGCTCACTTCCCTGCAGTCAGCTGGTCCAACAAGGGGCCGAATATTAGACTAGTAGCTGCCAACCAGCTCCCCATTCCAGTGGCTGGGGTGATATGGATGACTGTCTGTATGTGTGGATGAAAATTAGGAAAGAAAAGGATTGTGTTGGTGAAAGGCCCAATAATCCCCGGGCCCATAGTGACATTGAGAATGAATAGCCTAAAGGAAGTAGGGGAGTTCCTGATTGGTGAATCACAAAGAGGCAACTGGAATCGCGTAACCAGGCGTCACGTTAGACAAAGTGTTTTTCAATAACTCATCCAAGGGAGTCAGGTCCAGAACTTACCAGACACCTCTCAGCTTCTTGGCAAAGTGATTATGCCTCCGGAGGCTGCCGTGACTCTACCCATTGGACAAACTACACTCACCCTCCCTGTAAGGGCTTGTGTACCTATCGAGGGGGTGAAGTTGCAATTTGAGCCCAGAGAAGGTGACAAAACCTGGGCTCTTGGTCACCTGAACTCTCACCCCAGTGCGGCACAGGCATGTGCCAGTATGCTGCGTTAACTTGAGCGAAATAAATTTATAGTTGAACCCTCAGAATGAAATCGCCCAGGTGAACTTAATGCCAGAGGATCTCCCCAAACTAGACTCCATTGAGTTAACACCCCTGGAAGGAGATCCATGGACTCTATCAGTGTCTCTCACTAAGAGAATAAAAGAAAGGGGAGCATGGGTTGGTTGCTCTCTCCTAGAACAGATGAAGGCTGACCTTACCGAATTTTCCCCTGAGCAAGCAGAACAAATTGAGGGCCTACTGCAGCGTTATCACGGGGTGTTCGCTCGTCGTGAAGACTATTTTGGGTGCACTGAGGCTATCCAGAATGAGATACCTATGGGGGACACCGCTCTCATTAGAGAGAGATACCGTAAGATTCTGCCACGAATGTATCAAGAAGTGAAAGACCTCTTGTCCCATATGTTACGAAATGGAGTAATTTGAGAAAGTCAGAGCCCTTGGGCTGCACCCATTGTACTAGTTCGGAAGAAGAATGGGACGGTTGAACGCTTGTACGATGTGGGATTCCTATCCCCTGCCGCGGATTGAAGAGTCCCTGTCTGATTTAGGAAAAGCTTAATATTTCTCCTCCCTCAAGCTGGCCAGCGGCTACTGGCAAGTTCCTATGGCCGACGTCACGGGGTTACCGTGACAGTTTGGAGCCAGAAGACCTCAGAGTCAGATGGCTCCTACTGCTGCTTTGAGAAGAAGCACTTCTCCTTCATTTTAAATGTGTTGGTTTCTTTTGGCAGAACAGGGGTTAAGCGGCCATCTTGAATTTCCCTGTTCACAGCTGAGCTAGGTTAATAACTCACTCTCCCTTTATAATCTGGGCTCTGACTCTGTTCTTTGTCAGAGCTAGCATCTTGCTGCATGGCTAGTGGAGAGTGGAGTTTATGAAAAGGAGCTTTGGAGGAATTACTTGTGACTGGTGTTTTGTTCGTATGTGTGGTTATTCCTTTTCCATTTTGGTTCATTCACCCTATCTTCACACCCTGGTGATTCCCTCTGTTATATGTGAGAGAATATTTTGTGTGCCTGGAGTTTTCTGTTTACCCCTTTCTGTGTTGCCCTGTTTGTCGGGTGGGTGTACTTCGGTGCACAGAAGCGCCCCTCTTCCCCGGGTGGGGGAGGAGATCAATCGGAGGGCTAACTCAAGAGTTAGGGAGAGGGTGGATGCCACGGCATCCTCATCTTCAGAGGTATCCTGTGGAATAGGGCAAGCAAGGGCGCCCCCTAGTGTTAGGGTCAGGGTAGGAGCCCCTGAACCCTGTGCACTCGGCAGCTGTGCCGTGACAGCCGATAAGGGTCAGTTGAAGACTGCCTTCATCCTCCCCATTGGTCTGTACGAGTTCAACCAGATGCCCTTTGGCCTAACTAACGCACCTGGAACTTTTCAACGGTTGATGGAGAGATCAATTTAAAAGCGAGCTTAATCTATCTGGATGACATTGTATTATTTTCCACCTTCGAGGAAGATCTCCGTCGGTTAGAACAAGTGTTAGAGAGGATCCAAAAGCTTGGGCTGAAGATTAATACTCTGAAATTTCACTTGTTCCAGAGGGAGATTGAGTATCTGGGGCACAGTCTCCTGTGCTGGGGTCTACCCCACCCAAGAAAAAGTGTTGGCTGTACAGAACTGGCCCATTCCGACTAATATAAGAGAGCTAAGAGCGTTCCTGGGCCTGGCAGGCTACTATCGAAGATTCATCAAAGATTTTGCCTAAATAGCGACCCCTCACCACAAGCTTCTGAGAGGATCAGCTGGGGAACATAGACAATGGGCCATTCAGTAGGGGCGCCGACAGCAAGAAGCCTTTTGTACCCTGAATATGGCATTAACCAATGCTCCCATATCGGCCTATGGCGACTTCTCCCAACCCTTCTTACTATACACGATGGAAGTCTGTACGGCTTAGGAGCAGTATTAGTGCAAATTCAAGAAGGCAAAGAACGGGTGATTGTATATGCTAGTTGGTCACTGAGAGAAACTGAAAGGAACCCTGATAACTACAGTTTATTCAAGTTAGAGCTGAAAAGGTTGTTAAGGATCTGTCAGGGTCAGAGGTTCAGGTGAGAACCGATAACAATCCCCTTGCTCATCGCGAAAATGCAAAGTTAGGAGCACTGGAACAAAGGTGGGTTGCCAGAATATCCAAGTACCAGTGCTGAATCGCGTATTGGTCAAAAGCTCAGAATACCCATGCCGATATTTGTCTCAAGTCACTTCAATAAGTCCAAAGGGAGACACAGATGAAGATCTAGAAGGCGACGAGAACACGGATTTCACTCATTTTGCAGCCGACATGGTGGCTGCTCAAGAAAAAGAAGGGGAGCGTAAACCAGGGCTGTGGAGTCGGTAAGCCACAGTTGCGACTCCGACTCCTGGATTTTATCAGGTTCCGGCTCCGACTCCGACTCCTTCATAAATGGCCAATTTGTAACAATAAATTTACTGTTGTAAAATATTAACATTGTGCTTATTCAGTTTCTCACCATCATATAAGTAATCAGACCACTTAGAGCAAAAACTATATTTATTAGAATACAATTAGAATATAGCAAATAACTTTTATAAACTTTTCTAAACTCTTGTAAGTAAATATGCAATAAACGCTGTTATGCAGTTAATAAGAAGTCTATAAATTTGTCCTCAGAAAAAGTATTGCCTCTGTCAGATCCTCCTTCATGGATGCCCTCAAATCTGATCTAATTATTTTGAGAGCAGAGAACAACCTCTCTACACTAACTTGGGTTGGTGGCAAAGCAGTAACCACTCGGGCAACATCTCTGACAATGTCAGGATACAGAGGAATCGCTTGTTGCACTGTTATTTTTGATGAACGGTCAAATTTCTCAATTTCTTTTAGTGCACATGAAAAATTCTGCTGAAATGTACTGGCTGTGTTCTTTGATGGGGATGACTCTTCTATGCGGGAACGCTTTGCACGGTCCTTGTGATCCAAATATTTTTCTAAATTAAATTCTTCATCAGTTGATGAGGGTGAAGATGTGGCAGGACGACCAAATTCTTCTTGTTCCTCCTGACTGTTCTGCAACCCTTTCATCCTTACTGCTATTTCAAACAGAGCTTCTTTTCCTTTAGTTAGCTGTTGATCATCTAGAAGAATCCGATGCATTGGGTCTACCTAAACAGCTGCCAAAAGAATGTTATTTTGTAATAGTAGCTCCTCTCTCCGTTTCATTGATGTAGCAATGCCACTTGCAATTAACCCTCCTCTTTGGGACAGGCGAAACATCAGGTTCTTCCACTCCTTTAAGAAAATACCTGGAGTTAAGTCCTCTGCTTGTAATTTTTTAGTCACTGTAAATGGGTGCTCTAGCAATTTTTCCAGCTCAGTCACCTGATGCCACTGACTTTCATTTAGCGTCAGTTGAGGGTTAGCCATGTCTACAAGAAAGGTTTTCAGTTCAACCAAGCGCTGAATCATTAAGTAAGTACTGCCCCATCGTGTGGCTTGATCAATAATTGCCCTTTTTCCAGCACGTCTCTTCAAAATTGAGTCAACTTTAGGGGTTCTGGCAACAGTAGCCAATTTTCTCACCTTGCCAATCAGTGCAGCAGCATGTCCTTCTTGCAGACAGTCTCTTATAGCCAGCTGTAGCGTATGCACAACACAGCGCATGTGATGAATGAAAGAACGTATTGACACAGTTTCAACAAGATCATCTAAACTATCATGTTGCTGTTCATGTGAAGCAACTTCAATTTGCTCCTCAGTTACAATACTGTGTTCCTCTATTTCAAACATTTCTGTGTCTGTGGACCCAGAATGTTCTTCTAGCTGCTGGTCACCATCATTACTCTCATTCCTGGATCAGTAGTGGGCAGAGACCTCAACTTCGACTCATATGTCAGCAAGGTGGAGGTGGGGTACTGCTATGGGCTGGTTTTATTAAAGATTAGCTATTTGGACTTTTTTTTGGTTGAAAACTCAATGTCAACTTCCAAACCTACTGCCAGATTTTAGAAGCTGTGCTGCAGGAAAAGACTGCATCTTCCCAGAAAAACATGATTTTCATGCAGAACAATGCACAATCGCATGCAAAAATAATAAATAACTAATAATAATGAATAAAAAAACAAAAGTTGAAAAAAATAATGTATTCATTATTATTTATGTATTACATATATACATATATATATTTTTAGCTATGTATTTGTTATGTATGTTTTTTATTTATTGTTAATTCTTTTTTACACTTTTACTTTCAATAATTCCAATATTGTTTAGGATCCCATTTGTTATATTTAATTCATGGTCTATAGTCTATATTGGTCTATTATCACCATCATTTACCTATCTTCTTCCATGCACACAAAGTACGTTTATTATTAGGGGTAGTCATCATCCATTCATTTAATGCCTTCCTTGGATACTCGGTGCTAAAGATTTTTCTAAGCCCTTGCATATATCGGAGCAGCCACACTCATTTATTCATCCTTGATATGCTGTTGTTCTTAATAGTGCAATAACGCTCCTGCTACTCGTTGAGGTTCCTCGTCACCTCGTGTCGAAGTGCGCATGCTTGACCTTAACTCCTG
This sequence comes from Phyllobates terribilis, assembly GCF_046119375.1. Classification (NCBI taxonomy): domain Eukaryota; kingdom Metazoa; phylum Chordata; class Amphibia; order Anura; family Dendrobatidae; genus Phyllobates; species Phyllobates terribilis. Next base: position 601,581,116 of record NW_027362762.1, read on the forward strand.
GGTTCCTGCTCATGTAGCACAGCACAGCGGGACTCCGGCGCATGCTGGACGTACTTTGCACATCGCTACAATGGTGTCTGGGCCTGGCTTGCGTCTCGCTGCCCCGAAACAGAAAGAGGACATTACACCATCCCATGAGCCGACATGCTATGCGCCACACACGCGACTTGAATGCTTATTGATTTCAGCTGGAATTGCGGTTCTGGCCTCATTCTATTGGTCATTACACAATACTTTAATCCACAGCACTTTCTCCCCTTTACACACGTCACCTGCTGAAGCAGGGTAAAACACACATGTTGGGGCTCTGGGTTTGTCCTGTCTGATCGTGATCCTGCCCATTTCTCTGTAACCTGTTTCTGAGCCAGTCCTATCTCTACAAAGTCCTGAGTCTGATCTGCATTGTCCGCACCTACAGTGCTGGCCAAAAGTATTGGCACCCCTGCAATTCTGTCAGATAATACTCAGTTTATTCCTGAAAATGATTGCAATCACAAATTCTTTGGTATTATTCTCATCATTTAATTTGTCTTCAATGAAAAAAATACAAAAAGAATTGTCCTAAAGCCAAATTCGATATAATTCCACACCAAACCTAAAAAAGGGGGTAGACAAAAGTATTGGCACCCTTTGAAAAATCATGTGATGCTTCTCTAATTCGTGTAATTAACAGCACCTGTAACTTACCTGTGGCACCTAACTGGTGTTGGCTATAACTAAATCACACTTGCAGCCAGTTAACATGGATTAAAGTTGACTCAACCTCTGTCCTGTGTCCTTGTGTACCACATTGAGCATGGAGAAAATAAAGAAGACCAAAGAACTGTCTGAGGACTTGAGAAACCAAATTGTGAGGAAGCATGAGCAATCTCAAGGCTACAAGTCCATCTCCAAAGACCTGAATGTTCCTGTGTCTTCCGTGCGCAGTGTCATCAAGAAGTTTAAAGCCCATGGCACTGTGGCTAACCTCCCTAGATGTGGACGGAAAAGAAAAATTGATGAGAGATTTCAACGCAAGATTGTGCGGATGGTGGATAAAGAACCTCGACTAACATCCAAACAAGTTCAAGCTGCCCTGCAGTCCGAGGGTACAACAGTGTCAACCCGTACTATCCGTTGACGTCTGAAGGAAAAGGGACTGTATGGTAGGATACCCAGGAAGACCCCACTTCTTACCCTGATACATAAAAAAGCCAGGCTGGAGTTTGCCAAAACGTACCTGAGAAAGCCTAAAACGTTTTGGAAGAATGTTCTCTGGTCAGATGAGACAAAAGTAGAGCTTTTTGGGAAAAAGCATCAACATAGAGTGTACAGGAAAAAAAAGAGGCATTCAAAGAAAAGAACACGGTCCCTACAGTCAAACATGGCGGAGGTTCCCTGATGTTTTGGAGTTGCTTTGCTGCCTCTGTCACTGGACTGCTTGACCGTGTGCATGGCATTATGAAGTCTGAAGACTACCAACAAATTTTGCAGTATAATGTAGGGCCCAGTGTGAGAAAGCTGGGTCTCCCTCAGAGGTCATGGGTCTTCCAGCTGGACAATGACCCAAAACACACTTCCAAAAGCACTATAAAATGGTTTTAGAGAAAGCACTAGAGACTTCTAAGGTGGCCAGCAATGAGTCCAGACCTAAATCCCATAGAACACCTGAGGAGAGATCTCAAAATGGCAGTTTGGAGAAGGCACCCTTCAAATATCAGGGACCTGGAGCAGTTTGCCAAAGAAGAATGGTCTACAATTCCAGCAGAGCATTGTAAGAAACTCATTGATGGTTACCGGAAGCGGTTGTTCGCAGTTATTTTGGCTAAAGGTTGTGCAACCAAGTATTAGGCTGAGGGTGCCAATACTTTTGTCTGGCCCATTTTTGGAGTTTTGTGTGAAATGATCAATGATTTGATTTTTGCTTCATTCTCTTTTGTGTTTTTTCCTTGCAAGCAAATTAAATGAAGAGAATAATACCAAAGAATTTGTGATTGCAACCATTTTCAATAAGAAACTGAGTATTATCTGACAGAATTGCAGGGGTGCCAATACTTTTGGCCAGCACTGTATACCGCTACCCTCACCAATTCAGTCTGAACCTGCACCTGTGACCCTGCTTGTGTTTCTTAACCTATCCTGTCCATTCCTGATCCAGAACCTGTTCTGTCTACCAGCCGAGCAGTCCAGATCCTGAACCTGTACTGTCTAACCAGCCACACGTCTTCCTATTTACCAGTTCCTTGCCGGTTCTGCTTCCCTGACCCTTTGGGGGACAGTTGCTGCGGCTCCGGGGTCTGCCCCACCGTCAGGGATTCTAGTGAAGAACCAAGTGGTCACTTAGTTATGCCTCTCCAGACTCTCCCCGGACTGTGGCATAGTAGTTCCACAACCACGTGCGTAACTCCCTACACTTTTCCCTATCTACCTAATCTCTAAATGTATTTTCTTACTGTACATCTTGTGACGTTTTGTTTGAGAAGAGTCTTTCCCCCGGATGATGATTTGTTTGAGGGCGGTACTAGAAGCTGTTGGGCGATGCTGGTATTACTCACTGCTTCTACATTATCTCCGCCCCCTGATGACGTCTTCGTTCACAGAAGCGACAGTTGAGATAGAAGCACTCACATCTCCCATGGCATCCATACCCATGATTCAGGACTTCTTCAGAGGGGGCAGCGATGCAAGAAACTAGTGAGTAATTGCAGCACTGTCCCCTGTGACATCCTGTTCCAGACAGGCAATGGACTCTGAGGGGAGTGAGTGCAGTCCAAGCCTTCTGTGACTTCACGTTTGAGACTCCTCAAATGAAACGTCACAGGAAGTACAGTAAAAAGCACATTTAGAGATTAGCTAGATATGGAAAAGTGTAGGGTCTTGTGTAATAAAACTCATTACAAAAGTGGTTAGGGTGTAAGGATAGATAATTAGAAAATACATTTTAGGTGCCCAACCACCCCTTTGAGGCTACGAAGTCCCTGATTTTCCCAATTTATGTCCTTATACAAAGTAAGGCCAATCTTGAATCACTATTTTCATTCAGACAGTCTGAGGAGGGTATCGCAAACAAGGGATTGCACTGACTACTTCTCACATGATTGTGAAAAAGAACTTTGATCTTTATATCTCTCTCAAATCTGATCTGCAGTCCACTATTTTAGAATGATCTTCATGACGAAGATTTTGTATCTCTTCAGAAGCATTGCTGTAAACATTCCAAGGACTCGAATCTCTAAATTCCAAGCTCTATTCATCAAAGTGTTTTCGGCCAAAACTTTTTGAAAAGGCTCATAAAAATTTTTTGCAAATTGATGTTGCGAAAAAAAATTGCGATTTTTTTATTTATTTTTTTTCTCTTATGGCAAAAATGTTATTCCAGTTTTTATAAGATGTGCAAAATTTATTAAGTGGGTCTTAATAAATTTGTGCGAAACGCCAGTCGTACTGATTCTGGGCCCAAGATTTGCACAAAAAGGAATGTTTTTTTCTAATAATTTATGTCTGATGGGAGCCCCTCACGTTATGGTCTATGCTAAGCCTGCAATTTTAGACTTGACCAAAGGTTGGTGTATTTCAAATATGACACATACCTTATTTTTCAGATTATAAGACACACTTTCTTTCCTCAAAATTTGCAGGGGAAATGGGGGTGCGTCTTATAATCTGAATGTAGCTTACCGGCTGAGGTGGAGCAGGGACCCAGGGTCATTGCTGCAGGAAACTGGGGGCGTTTGGAGGAGTGCGGCGATGCTGTTGTTCCCAGGCTGGTAGGAGGGGGTGTTGGGCAGTGGAGGGGTTCGCCGACATTTTGAGAAAGCCTGGAGCCCCCACACTTTCCATGATTTTGAATGCAGTGGACTTTGGGAAAATGGTCGCCAAAGGCGGCGCATGGCAGATCGACATCTTGGTGCTGAGATATCAATCTACGCATGTGCCACCTTCACAAAATGTCAGCAGAGCCCCCGCACTACTGAACACCCTCTCCTACCAGCCTGGGGCCTACAGCATCGCCCCACTCCTGCCTCCAGCTACCGTAAAAACAGACTATAAGACGCACCATCATTTTATTTAAAAAATTTTTTTCCTATTTTCTTCTTCAAAATTTGTGGTACGTTTTATAATCCAGTGTTTCTAATAATCCGCAAAATACGGTAGGTGGTAACAGATTTAAAATTAGTTTGCTAAGCTTTGTTCTGCTAGATGAACTCTTGATACAGAAGATATGAAAGCATCCTCTTTTGCTTCAATTCTCCAACCATGTCTGCTATCATCACCGTTTGGAAACACTGGATGATTAAAAACATGTCCATTTATCTGAGATTTCCGTTAAATCATATTCCTTATCTAAATATGTCATCATGAGTTATTGACTCTAGCAGACGTGTGGAAGTTCCTCTCCTTTATCATTTGATGAGATTGTTAAAGGGCACCTGACAGCTGATACATGCTGCCCGTGGACCGGGCAGCATGTATCAGACACTAGCTGCACGACTTCAGCCATTCATGTGCAACTGTGAAACACTACAGAGTTTCAGAGAAAAACATAGTTTAATAGTCGCCGTGGACTGCGGCCATGGACACGTCTCTCCCTCTGCAGGGAGAGACCTCTCATTCTAGGGCAAGGTGTTGGCGAGAAGCCACCAGGGACCCTCCCGTCTGACTAGTCTCTTGTATGACAGTACCCGGTAGCTTTCCAACTATGTTTTTATCTGAAACACTATGGCATTTCAGAGTTAGACTTATATGGCTGGAATCATGCAGCCAGGGTTTGATACATGGTGCCCTTTGATCGGGCAGAATGTATCAGCTGTTAAGTTCCCTTTCGTCTCTTCAACATGGATGGTTTTTACCAATATCTGCAGATTAGACACTTTATCTTCCGTTTTCCCTTACTCTTGTAATTCTTCTTTCTTTCCCTTTCAAAACTTTTCTCTTAATACACAAGTCCTCAATTATTTACAAGTTGTTAAATGCCCCCTGGATGATCAGAAACTCCCTTATATGGTCAAATGGAAGGAGGGTTCATCCTTTCCATTTACATGAACGCAGTGTCATTGAGCTCTAGTTGGGTCTCAAAAAACAACTACATGTATTAGTCCTATAGAACAGGGGTGAAGAAACCTCCATTTGGATATTCATACCATCCTTCGGGGACCGTACAAATTGTATGCTAACTCCACCCACAAATTAAGCCTTAACGCTGGCACTGGTGTCAGGACGTAATCAGCATTACGTAGTGAAAGCGTTCAGTAGTGAAAGCTGCATTGCATGTGCTCACAGAGTAAGAAGAAACTAAGGGGCATCAAAACTAAGCTGCCAACCCACGCACTGTAGTCCCCAGAAATCTGCTTGGCGGCAGGAAAAAAGGCCATCTAGGGCTGTAAATGGCCCTTGGCCCTGAGATTCTCCACCCTTGCTATAGAGATGCTATTTGACACTTGGAAGACTAGCCAACTGTTCTCAAGGTTTTTTCCTTTCTGTTGGAAAGGCTGTTTCCAACCAGGAATCTAAGCCATGCTTGGTGGTTTTGTCCAATAGTGAGTGGAATTCGGACTGATATTTTAAAACCTCTTTCTATGGTTACTAAAACTGACATCCAGGCGCATCCAGGTTTAGCAGGTCTGAATATTGTCGTTGAAGATATCCCACTTAAAATAAACTAATTTTCATCATGAAACTGGCAATTGAAATTGAAAAATATGGTCCCTGTGGTCATCCTAGTCTTTGGCTACTTCTTCTATTGAGTCTTAGGCTATGTTCACACACGTTGTGTTTTTTTCAATCAAAAATATGCAGCAAAACTGATCTCTGGCAGGAAATCTGCCTAAAAAATGCTTGTTTTGCTGCTTTTTTTCAGGGGTTTTTCAGCATTTTTTTCACTGTCCTTCTGTCTCTATTCATGCATGTACATAAAGTTCTGTGAAAAAAAGAACCCCTTTCTATTTTGCCATCAAAAATGCTGAAAAAATGTACCTGCGTTTTTTGGTGCGTTTTTTCAACTGGTTTTTTTTTTACCACTCATTACTTCCTATGGGTGAAAAAACGCTGAAAGAAGTGACATGCTCTATTTTCCAAAAACCCAACCAAGGCAGAAAATACGCAGCAAAAAAACACAAGTTGTGTGAACAGAGAATTCTGGTTTCTCATAGACTTTGCTGGTACTTCAAAACGCAACTGAAAATTTGCATAAAAATCTGCCACAAAATTCGCTGAAAAACACAACGTGTGTGAACATAGTCTTAGTCTTTTGTTTGCTATTTTCTTTACCTCCTCACCCCTACCTACTCCCCCTCCAAATCTTTATTCTTCATCCCTTCCTCCTTCTTTCCCCATCTTGCACATCTTAAGTTTATTTCTTCTTTCTTCCTCTTCTCTTATTTTACTCATACTTGACAGGCTGACATATGATGGCATTTTCCATATCACATTATATGATATATACTACATTTTATATATGCTGGCCTGTGTGCTAACAGATGTTTTCTTGTAACTGCTTGTTCTTGCACTTCTGTGTTATCTTGCTATACTTTTCATAAATAATGATAAAAATCTATTGCAGAAAAGCTGCCATTTTCTGAGACCTGTCCATCAATGGAGCTCTGGGGGTCTTGCTTTTTTGCATCCCGAGCTGCTGTTTTTTTATACTAATTTTTAGCTTTTTTATTTTTGAAGGGAACAAAGGACTGATTATAAACTTTTGTATAATTGTATTTTTTATGTTTTATGAACAAAGTTTTTATTTTATTTTTACTTTACTTTACTTTTTAGTCACCTTAAAGGGAACATGTTACCAGTAGTGATGAGCGAGTATGCTCGTTACTCGAGATTTACGAGCATGGTCAAGCGTTTTCCGAGTATTTTCAGCGTGCTCGGGTGTTATGTTTGACTCACTCCGTGCACATGATTTGCAACTGTTTGACAGCTTTAATTCATGTGAGGAATGCCTGTTTCTTAGGCATTCCTCACATGTATTAAAGCTGTCAAACAATCGTAAATCATGCGCACAGAGAGACTCAAACATAACACCCGAGTACGCTGAAAATACTCGGCGAGCACTCGAGCATGCTCGATGAAAGGGTTAACAGAACATACTCGCTCATCACTAGTCATCAGAAATAATACTATTAACTTGCAGATATCCGGTTAATCTGCAAGTTTAACCGCACCCCCGGCCCTGACTGACATTGGCTCTGCATTGCGGCTGATTGTCAGTCAATGCTGGGGCGCCATTACAGCCGCCGCGGTCTATACTCGGAGCAGGTGACTCGGCCAGCACCACCCTCACCCCCATGACTGAAACTGAACGCTGGTGGGGAGAATACAGTTAATTTTCTCCCCGCTGCATTCGGCTACGCGCAGGCGCCGTGCAGCATGATAACGCTGTTGACATGCAGCTTAATGAATGGTGATTGTAAATGAAGCTGTTGTAGTTCTGAATGTAATGATAATGCGACTGCTGAAAAGTCATCTGTACAGAACAGGAAATCCAGTATTATGCTCAGCGATGTGTGAAAATTACAATATTTCAGTTTTTTCTTTTAAATATTGTAATATGGAAAATGGAAAGAAAATCTTTTTTCGATATCAATAATGATTTATTGTATTCCTATAATAATAATGATCTAGAAGTTGACTTCTACAATTAAGTCCTGGTTGAAATCTTTTAATTAATTGGAAATTTCAAATTCCTTCTGTTTTATGAAAATGTTATTTCCAGTCCTCTCCTTGTATTAGACCTGTTAAAAGGGTTGTTAGGATGATACATAAAAGTGATAAAGCAATACCTCCCCCCCACCCCCCTGTGTTGGCATGCAGCTGGCACATGCCTGAGTCAGGTAGAGGATCATTTCAGAAGGAGTGGGCTTGTGTAAAGTGCGGGATCCTTTCTTACCATGTTGCATTTAGTTTACCTGTGGCTTGATGTTCACCAAGCTGTCCATGTAACCTCGAAGCGTCATTAGCATTTTTTGGAAAGTGGTGAGAAAAGCTTTTTAGCCTAACTTAATTCTCTTCAAAAAAACATAATATATATATATATATATATATATAATATTATCTGTGTTAAATTACCAGACTTGTAAAGACTTGATTGCAAGAGTCAAGAGTATTTATTTATTGAAACCTCTTTATTTTTCCATCAACAGTTCGTGTAATCTAAAAGAAGAAAAGCCAATAAAAACAATGCCGGCCTTCCACATTTTATATAAGAATTTTATCACAGGCTGTGATTCTTAGTTCACGACCGGCTGCCCTACTGTAAGTGGGAATATAGAATGTTATATATGTGTGTGTGTGTGTGTGTGTTTTATACTGTCTGTAGTAACTATTTCTAATATATATTTGTACATACGTATATGTTTGTGTGTGTGTATATATCTTCACTGATTCACTCATAAAGAAAATCTTGATTGGCTCTGTTCTGCACTGTATCCTGCAACCTACCTGATTGACAGGTCTCTCCTGTGTGTACATAGGGAGAGTCCTCTCAATTCCCTGGTGCATCACTGTGATAAGCTGGCTGAGAGAGTCACTGGCATTCGTGCTGCCAGGCTCTGATTCGTGCTGCCCATGATTTACTCAGCACAAATTAGTTGATAGGTTCCCTTTAATGATTCCCATGCAGTCTACATACTTTATACAGCAACTACTATGTTCATCCACTGTTATTTAATGAGGTGTTGTCAAGTTCTTAAATTGCTTTAATTACTTTTTAATGACAGCATGAAAATAATCAAGTTTGTCTTTGCCTTGTTTTTCCTATCTGCTGTCATTCTGCTATTAGAGATTTTATATTTTATAGCGTACCAGTAAAATCTGCTTGTGTCAAGAAACCCATTGCCAAAACTTTATCTTACGACTAGTTTTTTTTTAAATCAAACGTTTTTTATTCATTTTTATAGGGCTCGGGGTATAGACATTACTGGGCGGGCTGGGAGCCTTCCCCAGTGATGTCCATACCCCCAGCCCTCCTCAGTGATATTTATGCCCCCCAGCGTTATCTATGACCCCAGCTCACCCCATTGATGTATATGCCTCCCAGCCCTCCTCAGTGATGTCTATGCCCCCAGGGATGTCTGTGCCCCCTAGCCCTCCACATTGATGTATATGCACACCAGCTGTCCCTACTGATGTATATGCTTCTCAGCCCTCCCCAGTGATTTTAATGAAGAGGAGATTCTAATGTAAGACAGCACTTTGTTTTGCAACTTTCAGAGTCTCTCTCTACTCCCTTGTAGCTTTTTATTTTTGTAAATCACTTTCTCAACTAACCTATTAATTTATTTTCTATAGACCATGCACAGCCCTGTGTGGATGATGGGAATGTGATACACTTTATTAAGAATCACATTCTTAATTTTTCTCAGTCATGTAGTAACAGTTATTCAAACCTCACGTGATGTAAAGGCAATTTTATTTAGTTGACATGATCAAATGGTATATACCGTATATACGCAAGTCTAAGCTGACTTTTTCAGAACATTTTTTATGTTGAAAAAGCCCCCATCGGCTTATATGTTATATACTCAGGTATAGTATATACGTTCCGATGGTGGTGGGGAGGTTGCGGCAGCAGAAGAGCACTGCACAGGCAGTAGCCGCTGCTGCAGCTACCACGTGTGCCCGCTGCTAAAAGAAAATTAATACTCACTCTTCTCCATGCTCATGTGAGTGGAGAGGAGTGAATATTAATTTTCTTTAATAGCGCGCACTGTCAGCAGCGCCGCAGCTTCTGCTGCGGCTCAGCTATCCTCTGTGCCCACTATTAGAGAGAATGAATATTCACTCCTCTCCACTCCCATGGGCACACACAGGATTGTTGCTGACAGTATGCGCTGTTAAAGAAAGTGGATATTCACTCCTCTCCACGCCCATAGTCCTGGTGTGAAGAGGAGTGAATATCCCCACAGCTCACATTGGCATCTGAGGGCGCATGGCAGTGACGTCATGCGCTGCTCAAGTGCTGAGATGAACTAGTGGCAGAACAGGATACAGCGCTGGAGCAGAGGGGAGGAAGGAAGGTGAGTAGAAGTGTTTATTTTTTTCTTGTGTGCAGTGATGGGGGGGGGCATGTATACCAGGATAGGGGGGCCATGCATACCACGATTGGGGATGAGGGTTGCCATACATAGCAGGATTGGTGATAAGGTGACCATGCATACCCGGATTGGGGATGAGGGGACCATTCATACCAGAATTGGGTATGAGGGGACCATGCTTACCAGGATTGGTGATGATGGGAGCCATGCATACCAGGATTAGATGAGAGGGCCATATATACCAGGATTGGGGGACCATGCATATGAGGATTGGGGATGAGGGGGCCATACATACCAGGATTGGGGATGAGGGACTCATGCATACCAGGATTAGGGTGAGGAACCCATGCATTCCAGGATTAGGGATGAGGGACCCACGCATACCAGGACTGGGGATGAGGGGCCCACGCATGCCAGGATTGGGAATGAGGGGCCCATGCATGCCAGGATTGGGGATGAGGGGCCCATGCATACCAGGATTGGGGATGAGGGACCCATGCATGCAAGGATTGGGGATGAGGGGCAATGCTTGCCAGGAAGGGGAAATTTACCAGTAGTTGCTGCATTTCCCACCCCTGGCTTATACTCGAGTCAATACTTTTTCCTATTTTTTGTGGTAAAATTAGGTGCCTCGGCTTTTATTCGGGTTGGCTTCTACTCTAGTATAATGTAAAAAACATTTAAAAAGACCAAAACGGTAATAAGACAAAAACTGACCTAGTCTCTGTAGGACTTGGGTCCAGCCAACTGCCCTGAAAGCTCAAACAATGTATAACATGATTGGTGTATAACATGTTTAATAATTATACAAAAAAGATGATTACATACAGATTAGTCAGGGCTCATATACTTGATAAATTTAATGTACTCAAGAATATAGAAAGTGCATAACATTCATATCAAGTGCAATGGGAAGCAAATATGCTTTACGTATACACAGCAGCAAATAAGTGAATAAAATCCTATATCAATCCGCAGTATTACTAATGTTAATCTGCAGTTTTGGTATTCAGCACTTATGAGGAGTTTTTAGTACAGAGTAGATTAGCATGAGCTCACTATAAAAGAGTAATACAATACCAGCACCACTAATTAAAAGTGGGTCCATTTAAAGAGATTTTGCCACCATAAAGAATACAGTTAACCAACCAGAAAAGGTGGAAATAGTTTTGTAATTCATAGTAATTCAAAATTATGCATCATTTAAAAGATACCAAGCTTTTATTTTTTGAATGCTGCTCTCTGGTGCCCCCTCATGTTATTCCATTACGTCCTGGTAGTGGGTGATCAGCTGGTTGAATTTGCGCAGTTCCTGTCATAAGAGCTCCCCACCCGCAGCGTGCACAATGTATTCTCTGTCACAAGGCTCAGATTCAGACCCTCCCCCTGCACTCACATCTGATTTCCTGGTGATTCACCCTCTCCCCCTGCACTCCCAGCTGATCTCCAGGTGATTCACCCTCTCCCCCTGCACTCACATCTGGTTTCCTGGTGATTCACTCTCTCCCCCTGCACTCACAACTGATCTCTGGGTGATTCACCCCACCCCCTGCACTCACATCTGGTTTCCTGGTGATTCACCCTCTCCCTCTGCACTCACAGCTCATCTCCAGGTGATTCACCCTTCCCCCTGCACTCACATCTGGTTTCCTGGTGATTCACCCTCTCCCCCTGCACTCACAACTGATCACCGGGTGATTCACCCCACCCCCTGCACTCACATCTGGTTTCCTGGTGATTCACCCTCTCCCCCTGCACTCACAACTGATCTCCGGGTGATTCACCCCTCCCCCTGCACTCACATCTGGTTTCCTGGTGATTCACTCTCTCCCCCTGCACTCACAACTGATCTCCGAGTGATTCACCCCTCCCCCTGCACTCACATCTGGTTTCCTGGTGATTCACCCTCTCCCCCTGCACTCCCAGCTGATCTCCAGGTGATTCACCCTCTCCCCCTGCACTCACATCTGGTTTCCTGGTGATTCACTCTCTCCCCCTGCACTCACAACTGATCTCCGGATGATTAACCCCACCCCCTGCACTCACATCTGGTTTCCTGGTGATTCACCCTCTCCCCCTGCACTCACAACTGATCTCCGGGTGATTCACCCCACCCCCTGCACTCACATCTGGTTTCCTGGTGATTCACCCTCTCCCCCTGCACTCACAACTGATCTCCGGGTGATTCACCCCTCCCCCTGCACTCACAACTGATCTCCGAGTGATTCACCCCTCCCCCTGCACTCACATCTGGTTTCCTGGTGATTCACCCTCTCCCCCTGCACTCACAGCTGATCTCCAGGTGATTCACCCTCTCCCCCTGCACTCACAGATGATCTCCGGGTCATTCACCCTACCCCCTGCACTCACAGATGATCTCCGGGTGATTCACCCCACCCCCTGCACTCACAGCTGTTCTGCAGATGAGACACCCTCTCCCCCTGCATTCACAGCTGATCTCTACGTGATTCACCCCACCCCCTGCACTCACAGCTGTTCTCCAGATGAGACACCCTCTCCCCCTGCACTCACAGCTGTTCTCCAGATGAGACACCTCCCTCCCCCTAAACTCACAGCTGATCTCCAGATGAGACACCCTCTCCCCCTGCACTCACAGATGATCTCCAAGTGAGACACCCTCTCCCCCTGCCTCACAGCTGATCTCCAGGTGAGATACCTCCTTCCCCTGCTCTCACAGCTGATCTCCGGGTGAGATACCCCCTCCTCCTGCACTCACAGCTGATCTCCAGGTGAGATACCCCCTCCTCCTGCACTCACAGCTGATCTCCAGGTGAGATACCCTCTCCCCCTGCACTCACAGCTGATCTCCGGATGAGACACCCCCTCCCCCTGCACTCACAGCTGATCTCCAGGTGAGACACCCCCTCCCCCTGCCTCACAGCTGATCTCCAGGTGAGATACCTCCTTCCCCTGCTCTCACAGCTGATCTCCGGGTGAGATACCCCCTCCTCCTGCACTCACAGCTGATCTCCAGATGAGACACCTCCCTCCTCCTGCACTCACAGCTGATCTCCGGGTGAGACACCCTCTCCCCCTGCACTCACAGCTGATCTCCAGGTGATTCACCCCTCCCCCTGCACTCACAGCTGATCTCCGGATGAGACACCCTCTCCCCCTGCACTCACAGCTGTTCTCCAGATGAGACACCCTCTCCCCCTGCACTCACAACTGATCTCCAGATGAGACACCCTCTCCCCCTGCACTCACAACTGATCTCCAGGTGAGACATCCCCTCCCCCTGCACTCACAGCTGATCTCCGGGTGAGATACCCCCTCCCCCTGCACTCACAGCTGATCTCCAGATGAGACACCCTCTCCCCCTGCACTCACAGCTGTTCTCCAGATGAGACACCCTCTCCCCCTGCACTCACAACTGATCTCCAGGTGAGACACCCCCTCCCCCTGCACTCACAGCTGATCTCCAGATAAGACACCCTCTTCCCCTGCACTCACAGCTGTTCTCCGGGTGAGACACCCCCTCCCCCTGCACTCACAGCTCATCTCCGGGTGATTCACCCCACCCCCTGCACTCACAGCTGAAATCTGGATGAGACACCCCCTCCCCCTGCACACACAGCTGATCTCCAGGTGAGACACCCCCTCCCTCTGCACTCACAGCTGATCTCTGGGTGAGACACCCCCTCCCCCTGCACTCACAGCTGATCTCCGGGTGAGATACCCCCTCCTCCTGCACTCACAGCTGATCTCCAGGTGAGACACCCCCTCCCCTGCACTCACAGCTGATCTCCGGGTGAGATACCCCCTCCCCCTGCACTCACAGCTGATCTCCGGGTGAGATACCTCCCTCCCCTGCACTCACAGCTGATCTCCAGGTGAGATACCTCCTTCCCCTGCTCTCACAGCTGATCTCCGGGTGAGATACCCCCTCCTCCTGCACTCACAGCTGATCTCCGGGTGAGACACCCCCTCCCCTGCACTCACAGCTGATCTCCAGGTGAGATACCTCCTTCCCCTGCTCTCACAGCTGATCTCCGGATGAGATACCCTCTCCTCCTGCACTCACAGCTGATCTCCGGGTGAGATACCCCCTCCCCTGCACTCACAGCTGATCTCCAGGTGAGATACCTCCTTCCCCTGCTCTCACAGCTGATCTCCGGGTTAGACACCCCCTCCCCCTGCACTCACAGCTGATCTCCGGGTGAGATACCCTCTCCCCCTGCACTCATAGCTGATCTCCAGGTGAGATACCCCCTCCCCCTGCACTCACAGCTGATCTCCAGGTGAGATACCCCCTCCCCCTGCACTCACAGCTGATCTCCAGGTGAGATACCACATCCCCCTGCACTCACAGCTGATCTCAAGGTGATTCACCCCTCCCCCTGCACTCACAGCTGATCTCCGGATGAGACACCCTCTCCCCCTGCACTCACAGCTGTTCTCCAGATGAGACACCCTCTCCCCCTGCACTCACACCTGATCTCCAGGTGAGACATCCCCTCCCCCTGCACTCACAACTGATCTCCAGGTGAGACATCCCCTCCCCCTGCACTCACAGCTGATCTCCGGGTGAGACACCCCCTCCCCCTGCACTCACAGCTGATCTCCAGGTGAGACACCCCCTCCCCCTGCACTCACAGCTGATCTCCAGGTGAGACACCCCCTCCCCCTGCACTCATAGCTGATCTCCAGGTGAGACACCTCCTCCCCCTGCCTTACAGCTGATCTCCGGGTGAGACACCCCCTCCCCCTGCACTCACAGCTGATCTCAGGGTGAGACACCCCCTCCCCCTGCACTCACAGCTGATATCCGGGTGAGATACCCCCTCCCCCTGCACTCACAGCTGATCTCCAGATGAGACACCCTCTCCCCCTGCACTCACAGCTGATCTCCAGGTGAGGCACCCCCTCCCCCTGCACTCACAGCTGATCTCCAGATGAGACACCCTCTTCCCCTGCACTCACAGCTGATCTCCAGGTGAGACACCCCCTCCCCCTGCACTCATAGCTGATCTCCAGGTGAGACACCTCCTCCCCCTGCCTTACAGCTGATCTCCGGGTGAGACACCCCCTCCCCCTGCACTCACAGCTGATCTCCAGGTGAGATACCCCCTCCTCCTGCCCTCACAGCTGATCTCCGGGTGAGATACCCCCTCCCCACGCGCTCACAGCTGATCTCTGGGTGAGACACTCCCTCCCCCTGCACTCACAGCTGATCTTCAGGTGAGATACCCCCTCCACCTGCCCTCACAGCTGATCTCTGGGTGAGATACCCCCTCCTCCTGCCCTCACAGCTGATCTCTGGGTGAGACACTCCCTCCCCCTGCACTCACAGCTGATCTCCAGGTGAGATACCCCCTCCACCTGCCCTCACAGCTGATCTCTGGGTGAGATACCTCCTCCCCCTGCACTCACAGCTGATCTCCGGGTGAGATACCCCCTCCTCCTGCACTCACAGCTGATCTCCAGGTGAGACACCCCCTCCCCCTGCACTCACAACTGATCTCCGGGTGAGACACCCCCTTCCCCTGTCCTCACAGCTGATCTCCGGGTGAGATACCTCCTCCCCCTGCACTCACAGCTGATCTCCGGATGAGACACCCCCTCCCCCTGCACTCACAGCTGATCTCCAGGTGAGACACCCCCTCCCCCTGCCTTACAGCTGATCTCCAGGTGAGATTCCCCCTCCCCCTGCACTCACAGATGATCTCCAGGTGAGATACCCCCTCCCCCTGCACTCACAGCTGATCTCCGGATGAGACACCCCCTCCTCCTGCCTTACAGCTGATCTCCGGGTGATACATCCCCTCCCTCTGCACTCACAGCTGATCTCCGGATGAGACACCCCCTCCCCTTGCACTCATAGCTGATCTCCGGGTGATACACCCCCTCCCTCTGCACTCATAGCTGATTTCCGGATGAGACACCCCCTCCCCCTGCACTCACAGCTGATCTCCGGGTGAGATCATCTAGTTCACAGACTTGTAAGCAGGATAGCAGAGAGACTCTTCCCGTACTTAGTCTGTGAAGCACATGATCTCACCCGGAGATCAGGTGTGAGTGCAGGTTGAGGGTGTGAATCACACGGAGATCAGCTGTGAGTGCAGTGGAAGGGGGTGTTTCATCCGGAAATCAGCTGTGAGCGCCGGTGGAGGCGGTGTCTCACCGTGAGATCAGCGGTGAGTGCAGGGGGAGGAGGTATCTCACCTGGAGATCAGCTGTGAGTGCAGGGGGAGGTGGTATCTCACCCGGAGATCAGCTGTGAGTGCAGGGGGAGGGGGTATCTCACCTGGAGATCAGCTGTGAGTGCAGGGGGAGGTGGTATCTCACCCGGAGATCAGTTGTGAGTGCAGGGGGAGGGGGTATCTCACCTGGAGATCAGTTGTGAGTGCAGGGGGAGGGGGTGTCTCACCCGGAGATCAGCTGTGAGTGCAGGAGGAGAGGGTATCTCACCTGGAGATCAGCTGTGAGTGCAGGAGGAGGGGGTATCTCACCCGGAGATCAGCTGTGAGTGCAGGGGGAGGAGGTATCTCACCCGGAGATCAGCTGTGAGGGCAGGTGGAGGGGGTATCTCACCCGGAGATCAGCTGTGAGGACAGGGGAAGGGGGTGTCTCACCCGGAGATCAGCTGTGAGTGCAGGGGGAGGGAGTGTCTCACCCAGAGATCAGCTGTGAGGGCAGGAGGAGGGGGTATCTCACCCAGAGATCAGCTGTGAGGGCAGGTGGAGGGGGTATCTCACCTGAAGATCAGCTGTGAGTGCAGGGGGAGGGAGTGTCTCACCCAGAGATCAGCTGTGAGCGCCTGGGGAGGGGGTGTCTCACCTGGAGATCAGCTGTGAGTGCAGGGGGAGGGAGTGTCTCACCCAGAGATCAGCTGTGAGCTCCTGGGGAGGGGGTATCTCACCCGTTGATCAGCTGTGAGTGCAGGGGGAGGGAGTGTCTCACCCAGAGATCAGCTGTGAGCGCCTGGGGAGGGGGTATCTCACCCGGAGATCAGCTGTGAGGCAAATTCAACCAGCTGATCACCCACTACCAGAACATAGTGGAATAACGCCAGGGGGCGACAGAGAGCAGCATTCATAAAAGTAAAAGCTTGGTATCTTTTTAATGAAGAATAATTTTGAATCACCATAAATTACAAAACTATTTCCACCTTTTCTAGTTGGTTAACTGTATTCTTTATGGTGGCACAACCGCTTTAAGAAGGATACCACTCTGAGGTACTTTGTACAGGATAAGACCTGGAAGGATGTTCCCTTTCTCAAATCGCCGCTACCAGTGCGGCTTCATCAGGAGTACCTGCATTAAAGAGCGTTCAAAGCTTGTGTGTACATATATGTATATAATATATATTTATGTAACTCATTAATTAAGATAACTTACATCTGGAGGGGCGGCCGCCTCGGCAAACAGACATGCGCCAAATACTCTGACATTGTTTCCTTGTAAGTGCTGGCCCGAGTACTGTGGTCCCCAGTAATCTGCCTGGGGGGCCACAGAGAAGCTGATCACGTGCCCGGGGTTCCCCACCCCTGCTCTAATGGAAATGTACTGCAGAGGAAACAAGCTATTGCAATGACAATGACTCAAAAAGATCTAATCAAATAAAAGTTTAAGATCCAGTAGCAGTTTTGGTATTCAGCACTTATGAGGAGTTTTTAGTATAGAGTAAATTAGCATGAGCTCACTATAAAAGAGTAATACAATACCAGCACCACCAATTTAAAGTGGGTCCATTTAAAGGGGTTGTGCGACCATAAAGAATACAGTTAACCAACCAGAAAAGGTGGAAATAAATAGTTTTGTAATTTATAGTGATTAAAAATTATGCTTCATTCAAAAGATACCAAACTTTTATTTTTTAAATTATGCTCTCTGGCGCCCCCTGGCGTTATTCCACTATGTTCTGGTAGTGGGTGATCAGCTGGTCAAGATTGCGCAGTTCCTGTCATAAGAGCTCCCCACCCGCAGCGTGCACAATGTATTGTCTGTCACAAGGCCCCCTGCTGTAAGCACAGTGTGTGTGATTCACCCCCTCCCCTTGTGCTCACTGCTCACCTCCTGCTGACTCACCCCCTCCTCCTGAACTCACAGCTGTTCTCCGGGGTATTCACCCTCTCTCCCTGCGCTCACCGCTCATATCCGGATGAGATACCCCCTCCTCCTGCACTCACAGCTGATCCCCGGGTGAGACACCCCCTTCCCCTGCACTCACAGCTGATCCCCGGGTGAGACACCTTCCCCCTGGGCTCACAGCTGATCTCCGGGTTAGACACCCCCTCCCCCTGTGCTAACAGCTCATATTCGGGTGAGATACCCCCTCCTCCTGCACTCACAGCTGATCCCCAGGTGAGACACCTTCCCCCTGGGCTCACAGCTGATCTCCGGGTGAGACACCCCCTCCCCCTGTGCTAACAGCTCATATTCGGGTGAGATACCCCCTCCCCCTGCACTCACAGCTGATCTCCGGGTGAGATACCCCCTCCCCCTGCCTCACAGCTGATCTCCAGGTGAGATACCCCCTCCTCCTGCCCTCACAGCTGATCTCCGGGTGAGATACCCCCTCCCCATGTGCTCACAGCTGATCTCTGGGTGAGACACTCCCTCCCCCTGCACTCACAGCTGATCTTCAGGTGAGATACCCCCTCCACCTGCCCTCACAGCTGATCTCTGGGTGAGATACCCCCTCCTCCTGCCCTCACAGCTGATCTCTGGGTGAGACACTCCCTCCCCCTGCACTCACAGCTGATCTCCAGGTGAGATACCCCCTCCACCTGCCCTCACAGCTGATCTCCGGGTGAGATACCTCCTCCCCCTGCACTCACAGCTGATCTCCGGGTGAGATACCCCCTCCTCCTGCACTCACAGCTGATCTCCAGGTGAGACACCCCCTCCCCCTGCACTCACAACTGATCTCCGGGTGAGACACCCCCTTCCCCTGTCCTCACAGCTGATCTCCGGGTGAGATACCTCCTCCCCCTGCACTCACAGCTGATCTCCGGATGAGACACCCCCTCCCCCTGCACTCACAGCTGATCTCCAGGTGAGACACCCCCTCCCCCTGCCTTACAGCTGATCTCCAGGTGAGATGCCCCCTCCCCCTGCACTCACAGCTGATCTCCAGGTGAGATACCCCCTCCCCCTGCACTCACAGCTGATCTCCGGATGAGACACCCCCTCCTCCTGCCTTACAGCTGATCTCCGGGTGATACATCCCCTCCCTCTGCACTCACAGCTGATCTCCGGATGAGACACCCCCTCCCCTTGCACTCATAGCTGATCTCCGGGTGATACACCCCCTCCCTCTGCACTCATAGCTGATTTCCGGATGAGACACCCCCTCCCCCTGCACTCACAGCTGATCTCCGGGTGAGATCATCTAGTTCACAGACTTGTAAGCAGGATAGCAGAGAGACTCTTCCCGTACTTAGTCTGTGAAGCACATGATCTCACCCGGAGATCAGGTGTGAGTGCAGGTTGAGGGTGTGAATCACACGGAGATCAGCTGTGAGTGCAGTGGAAGGGGGTGTTTCATCCGGAAATCAGCTGTGAGCGCCGGTGGAGGCGGTGTCTCACCGTGAGATCAGCGGTGAGTGCAGGGGGAGGAGGTATCTCACCTGGAGATCAGCTGTGAGTGCAGGGGGAGGTGGTATCTCACCCGGAGATCAGCTGTGAGTGCAGGGGGAGGGGGTATCTCACCTGGAGATCAGCTGTGAGTGCAGGGGGAGGTGGTATCTCACCCGGAGATCAGCTGTGAGTGCAGGGGGAGGGGGTATCTCACCTGGAGATCAGTTGTCAGTGCAGGGGGAGGGGGTGTCTCACCCGGAGATCAGCTGTGAGTGCAGGAGGAGAGGGTATCTCACCTGGAGATCAGCTGTGAGTGCAGGAGGAGGGGGTATCTCACCCGGAGATCAGCTGTGAGTGCAGGGGGAGGAGGTATCTCACCCGGAGATCAGCTGTGAGGGCAGGTGGAGGGGGTATCTCACCCGGAGATCAGCTGTGAGGACAGGGGAAGGGGGTGTCTCACCCGGAGATCAGCTGTGAGTGCAGGGGGAGGGAGTGTCTCACCCAGAGATCAGCTGTGAGGGCAGGAGGAGGGGGTATCTCACCCAGAGATCAGCTGTGAGGGCAGGTGGAGGGGGTATCTCACCTGAAGATCAGCTGTGAGTGCAGGGGGAGGGAGTGTCTCACCCAGAGATCAGCTGTGAGCGCCTGGGGAGGGGGTGTCTCACCTGGAGATCAGCTGTGAGTGCAGGGGGAGGGAGTGTCTCACCCAGAGATCAGCTGTGAGCGCCTGGGGAGGGGGTATCTCACCCGTTGATCAGCTGTGAGTGCAGGGGGAGGGAGTGTCTCACCCAGAGATCAGCTGTGAGCGCCTGGGGAGGGGGTATCTCACCCGGAGATCAGCTGTGAGGCAAATTCAACCAGCTGATCACCCACTACCAGAACATAGTGGAATAACGCCAGGGGGCGACAGAGAGCAGCATTCATAAAAGTAAAAGCTTGGTATCTTTTTAATGAAGAATAATTTTGAATCACCATAAATTACAAAACTATTTCCACCTTTTCTAGTTGGTTAACTGTATTCTTTATGGTGGCACAACCGCTTTAAGAAGGATACCACTCTGAGGTACTTTGTACAGGATAAGACCTGGAAGGATGTTCCCTTTCTCAAATCGCCGCTACCAGTTTGGCTTCATCAGGAGTACCTGCATTAAAGAGCGTTCAAAGCTTGTGTGTACATATATGTATATAATATATATTTATGTAACTCATTAATTAAGATAACTTACATCTGGAGGGGCGGCCGCCTCGGCAAACAGACATGCGCCAAATACTCTGACATTGTTTCCTTGTAAGTGCTGACCCGAGTACTGTGGTCCCCAGTAATCTGCCTGGGGGGCCACAGAGAAGCTGATCACGTGCCCGGGGTTCCCCACCCCTGCTCTAATGGAAATGTACTGCAGAGGAAACAAGCTATTGCAATGACAATGACTCAAAAAGATCTAATCAAATAAAAGTTTAAGATCCAGTAGCAGTTTTGGTATTCAGCACTTATGAGGAGTTTTTAGTATAGAGTAAATTAGCATGAGCTCACTATAAAAGAGTAATACTATACCAGCACCACCAATTTAAAGTGGGTCCATTTAAAGGGGTTGTGCGACCATAAAGAATACAGTTAACCAACCAGAAAAGGTGGAAATAAATAGTTTTGTAATTTATAGTGATTAAAAATTATGCTTCATTCAAAAGATACCAAACTTTTATTTTTTAAATTATGCTCTCTGGCGCCCCCTGGCGTTATTCCACTATGTTCTGGTAGTGGGTGATCAGCTGGTCAAGATTGCGCAGTTCCTGTCATAAGAGCTCCCCACCCGCAGCGTGCACAATGTATTGTCTGTCACAAGGCCCCCTGCTGTAAGCACAGTGTGTGTGATTCACCCCCTCCCCTTGTGCTCACTGCTCACCTCCTGCTGACTCACCCCCTCCTCCTGAACTCACAGCTGTTCTCCGGGGTATTCACCCTCTCTCCCTGCACTCACAGCTGATCCCCGGGTGAGACACCTTCCCCCTGGGCTCACAGCTGATCTCCGGGTGAGACACCCCCTCCCCCTGTGCTAACAGCTCATATTCGGGTGAGATACCCCCTCCCCCTGCACTCACAGCTGATCTCCGGGTGAGATACCCCCTCCCCCTGCCTCACAGCTGATCTCCGGGTGAGACACTCCCTCCCCCTGCACTCACAGCTGATCTCCAGGTGAGACACCCCCTCCCCCTGCGCTCACAGCTGATCTCCGGGTGAGATACCCCCTCCCCCTGCACTCACAGCTGATCTCCAGGTGAGATACCCCCTCCTCCTGCACTCACAGCTAATCTCCAGGTGGGATACCTCCTCCCCCTGCACTCACAGCTGATCTCCAGGTGAGATACCCCCTCCCCCTGCACTCACAACTGATCTCCAGGTGAGATACCCCCTCCCCCTGCACTCACAGCTGATCTCCAGGTGAGATACCTCCTCCTCCTGCACTCACAGCTGATCTCCAGGTGAGATACCCTCTCCCCCTACACTCACAGCTGATCTTCAGGTGAGATACCCCCTCCTCCTGCACTCACAGCTGATCTCCAGGTGAGACACCCCCTCCCCCTGCACTCACAGCTGATCTCCAGGTGAGATACCCCCTCCCCCTGCACTCACAGCTGATCTCCAGGTGAGACACCTCCTCCCCCTGCACTCACAGCTGATCTCCAGGTGAGATACCCCCTCGCCCTGCACTCACAGCTGATCTCCAGGTGAGATACCCCCTCCCCCTGCACTCACAGCTGATCTCCAGGTGAGATACCCCCTCCCCCTGCACTCACAGCTGATCTCCAGGTGAGACACCTCCTCCCCCTGCACTCACAGCTGATCTCCAGGTGAGATACCCCATCGCCCTGCACTCACAGCTGATCTCCGGGTGAGATACCCCCTCCTCCTGCCCTCACAGCTGATCTCCAGGTGAGACACCCCCTCCCCCTGCACTCACAGCTGATCTATGGGTGAGACACCCCCTCCCCCTGCACTCACAGCTGATCTCCAGGTGAGACACCCCCTCCTCCTGCCCTCACAGCTGATCTCCAGGTGAGATACCCCCTCCCCCTGCACTCACAGCTGATCTCCAGGTGAGATACCTCCTCCCCCTGCACTCACAGCTGATCTCCAGGTGAGGTCATGTGCTTCACAGAATTGTAAGCAGGATAGCAGAGAGACTCTTCCTGTGCTTAGTCTGTGAAGCAGATGATCTCACCCGGAGATCAGCTGTGAGTGCAGGGGGAGGGGGTATCTCACCTGGAGATCAGCTGTGAGTGCAGGGGGAGGGGGTATCTCACCTGGAGATCAGCTGTGAGTGCAGGAGGAGGGGGTATCTCACCTGGAGATCAGCTGTGAGTGCAGGGGGAGGGGGTGTCTCACCCAGAGATCAGCTGTGAGTGCAGGGGGAGGGGGTGTCTCACCTGTAGATCAGCTGTGAGTGCAGGAGGAGGGTGTGAATCACCTGGAGATCAGCTGTGAGTGCAGGAGGAGGGGGTGTCTCACCCAGAGATCAGCTGTGAGTGCAGGGGGAGCGGGTATCTCACCTGGAGATCAGCTGTGAGTGCAGGGGGAGGGGGTGTCTCACCTGGAGATCAGCTGTGAGTGCAGGAGGAGGGTGTGAATCACCTGGAGATCAGCTGTGAGTGCAGGAGGAGGGGGTGTCTCACCCAGAGATCAGCTGTGAGTGCAGGGGGAGGAGTTGTCTCACCCTGAGATCAGCTGTAAGTGCAGGAGGAGGAGGTGTCTCACCTGGAGATCAGCTGTGAGTGTAGGAGGAGGGTGTGAATCACCTGGAGATCAGCTGTGAGTGCAGGAGGAGGGGGTGTCTCACCTGGAGATCAGCTGTGAGTGCAGGGGGAGGGGGTATCTCACCTGGAGATCAGCTGTGAGTGCAGGGGGAGGAGGTATCTCACCTGGAGATCAGCTGTGAGTGCAGGGGGAGGGGGTATCTCACCCGGAGATCAGCTGTGAGCGCAGGGGGAGGGGGTGTCTCACCTGGAGATCAGCTGTGAGTGCAGGGGGAGGGAGTGTCTCACCCGGAGATCAGCTGTGAGGCAGGGGGAGGAGGTGTCTCACCTGGAGATTAGCTGTGAGTGCAGGGGGAGGGGGTATCTCACCCGGAGATCAGCTGTGAGTGCAGGGGGAGGGGGTATCTCACCCGGAGATCAGCTGTGAGCGCAGGGGGAGGGGGTGTCTCACCCGGAGATCAGCTGTGAGGCAGGGGGAGGGGGTATCTCACCCGGAGATCAGCTGTGAGTGTAGGAGGAGGGTGTGAATCACCTGGAGATCAGCTGTGAGTGCAGGAGGAGGGGGTGTCTCACCTGGAGATCAGCTGTGAGTGCAGGAGGAGGGTGTGAATCACCTGGAGATCAGGTGTGAGTGTAGGAGGAGGGTGTGAATCACCTGGAGATCAGCTGTGAGTGCAGGGGGAGGGGGTGTCTCACCTGGAGATCAGCTGTGAGTGTAGGAGGAGGGTGTGAATCACCTGGAGATCAGCTGTGAGTGTAGGAGGAGGGTGTGAATCACCTGGAGATCAGCTGTGAGTGTAGGAGGAGGGTGTGAATCACCTGGAGATCAGCTGTGAGTGTAGGAGGAGGGTGTGAATCACCTGGAGATCAGCTGTGAGTGTAGGAGGAGGGTGTGAATCACCTGGAGATCAGCTGTGAGTGCAGGAGGAGGGTGTGAATCACCTGGAGATCAGCTGTGAGTGTAGGAGGAGGGTGTGAATCACCTGGAGATCAGCTGTGAGTGTAGGAGGAGGGTGTGAATCACCTGGAGATCAGCTGTGAGTGTAGGAGGAGGGTGTGAATCACCTGGAGATCAGCTGTGAGTGCAGGAGGAGGGTGTGAATCACCTGGAGATCAGATGTGAGTGCAGGGGGAGGGTCTGAATCTGAGCCTTGTGACAGAGAATACATTGTGCAGGCTGCGGGTGGGGAGCTTTTATGACAGAAACTGCGCAAACTCGACCAGCTTATCACCCACTACCTGTGCGTAATGGAATATCGCCAGGTGGCGCCAGAGAGCAGCATTCAAGAAATAAAAGTTTGGTATCTGTTGAATGAAGCATAATTTTTAATCACTAGAAATTACAAAAATATTTTCACCTTTTCTAGTCGGTTTATGGTGGTGCAACCCATTTAAGTAGGATACTATTCTGAGGTACTCAGTACAGGATAAGACCTGGAAGGGTGTTCCCCCACTCGAATCGCCGTTACCAGTGCGGCTTCATCAGGGGTACCTGCATTAAAGAGCGTTCAAAGCTTGTGTGTATATATTGATATAAAAACTAGCTATTGAACCCGTTCTACGCCCGGGTGGCGAGCATTTTTATTGGTACATTTTTAATTTTATTAATGGCAGAGGAGTCGGCGCGTGCGCTTATCGCGCTATCCTGCGCCATTTTTTAAAGACATTATGTCTGCGAATTTACAGACAGTGTCTTCAATAAAATGGAGCTGGATATCGCAGGATGCGCACGTTCTGACTCCGGCAACATAGCAGAGCGCACACCCGCCTATAGGGATAATTGTAATGCCCGGCGTGCGCATCCTGCGATATCCAGCTCCATTTTATTGAAGACTCTGTCTGTGAATTCGCAAACGCAGTGTCTTCAATAAAATGGCGCAGCAGTGCGGTATACACACATACTGACTCTGGCGACTCACTGCACAGGTGACACTGATCCTGCTACAGACAACAGAAAGCGTCCAAAATATATAAAATGTACTGATAATACGGGGGTGTACTCACTTATGCTGAGCCCCTTATATATAATGTACTGATAATACAGGGGGTGTACTCACTTATGCTGAGCACTGTATATATAATGTACTGATAATACAGGGGGTGTACTCACTTATGCTGAGCACTGTATATATAATGTACTGATAATACAGGGGTGTACTCACTTATACTGAGCACTGTATATATAATGTTCTGATAATACGGGGGTGTACTCACTTATACTGAGCCCTGTATATATAATGTACTGATAATACAGGGGTGTACTCACTTATGCTGAGCTCTGTATATATAATGTACTGATAATACAGTGGTGTACTCACTTATGCTGAGCCCTATATATAATGTACTGATAATACAGGGGTGTACTCACTTATGCTGAGCTCTATATATATAATGTACTGATAATACAGGGGTGTACTCACTTATGCTGAGCACTGTATATATAATGTACTGATAATACAGGGGTGTACTCACTTATGCTGAGCACTGTATATATAATGTACTGATAATACAGGGGTGTACTCACTTATGCTGAGCCCTGTATATATAATGTACTGATAATACAGGGGGTGTACTCACTTATGCTGAGCTCTGTATATATAATGTACTGATAATACAGGGGGTGTACTCACTTATGCTGAGCACTGTATATATAATGTACTGATAATACAGGGGTGTACTCACTTATACTGAGCACTGTATATATAATGTTCTGATAATACGGGGGTGTACTCACTTATACTGAGCCCTGTATATATAATGTACTGATAATACAGGGGTGTACTCACTTATGCTGAGCTCTGTATATATAATGTACTGATAATACAGGGGTGTACTCACTTATGCTGAGCACTGTATATATAATGTACTGATAATACAGGGTGTACTCACTTATACTGAGCACTGTATATATAATGTACTGATAATACAGGGGTGTACTCACTTATACTGAGCTCTGTATATATAATGTACTGATAATACAGTGGTGTACTCACTTATGCTGAGCCCTGTATATATAATGTACTGATAATACAGGGGTGTACTCACTTATACTGAGCACTGTATATATAATGTACTGATAATACAGGGGTGTACTCACTTATACTGAGCACTGTATATATAATGTACTGATAATACAGGGGTGTACTCACTTATACTGAGCACTGTATATATAATGTACTGATAATACAGGGGTGTACTCACTTACACTGATCCCTGTATATATAATGTACTGATAATACAGTGGTGTACTCACTTATGCTGAGCACTGTATATATAATGTACTGATAATACAGGGTGTACTCACTTATACTGAGCACTGTATATATAATGTGCTGATAATACAGGGGTGTACTCACTTATGCTGAGCACTGTATATATAATGTACTGATAATACAGGGTGTACTCACTTATACTGAGCACTGTATATATAATGTACTGATAATACAGGGGTGTACTCACTTATACTGAGCACTGTATATATAATGTACTGATAATACAGGGGTGTACTCACTTATACTGAGCACTGTATATATAATGTACTGATAATACAGGGGTGTACTCACTTACACTGATCCCTGTATATATAATGTACTGATAATACAGGGGTGTACTCATTTATACTGAGCTCTGTATATATAATGTACTGATAATACAGGGGTGTACTCACTTATACTGAGCACTGTATATATAATGTACTGATAATACAGTGGTGTACTCACTTATACTGAGCACTGTATATATAATGTTCTGATAATACGGGGGTGTACTCACTTATACTGAGCCCTGTATATATAATGTACTGATAATACAGGGGTGTACTCACTTATGCTGAGCCCTGTATATATAATGTACTGATAATACAGGGGTGTACTCACTTATGCTGAGCTCTGTATATATAATGTACTGATAATACAGGGGTGTACTCACTTATGCTGAGCTCTGTATATATAATGTACTGATAATACAGGGGTGTACTCACTTATGCTGAGCACTGTATATATAATGTACTGATAATACAGGGTGTACTCACTTATACTGAGCACTGTATATATAATGTACTGATAATACAGGGGTGTACTCACTTATACTGAGCACTGTATATATAATGTACTGATAATACAGGGGTGTACTCACTTATGCTGAGCACTGTATATATAATGTACTGATAATACAGGGTGTACTCACTTATACTGAGCACTGTATATATAATGTACTGATAATACAGGGGTGTACTCACTTATACTGAGCACTGTATATATAATGTACTGATAATTCAGGGGTGTACTCACTTATGCTGAGCCCTGTATATATAATGTACTGATAATACAGGGGTGTACTCACTTATGCTGAGCTCTGTATATATAATGTACTGATAATACAGGGGTGTACTCACTTATGCTGAGCCCTGTATATATAATGTACTGATAATACAGTGGTGTACTCACTTATGCTGAGCACTGTATATATAATGTACTGATAATACAGGGGTGTACTCACTTATGCTGAGCCCTGCATATATAATGTACTGATAATACAGGTGTGTACTCACTTATGCTGAGCCCTGTATATATAATGTACTGATAATACAGGGGTGTACTCACTTATACTGAGCCCTGTATATATAATGTACTGATAATACAGGGGTGTACTCACTTATGCTGAGCCCTGTATATATAATGTACTGATAATACAGGGGTGTACTCACTTATGCTGAGCACTGTATATATAATGTACTGATAATACAGTGGTGTACTCACTTATGCTGAGCACTCTATATATAATGTACTGATAATACAGGGGTGTACTCACTTATACTGAGCACTCTATATATAATGTACTGATAATACAGGGGTGTACTCACTTATACTGAGCACTCTATATATAATGTACTGATAATACAGGGGTGTACTCACTTATGCTAAGCAGTGTATATATAATGTACTGATAATACAGGGGTGTACTCACTTATGCTGAGCCCTGTATATATAATGTACTGATAATACAGGGGGTGTACTCACTTATGCTGAGCACTGTATATATAATGTACTGATAATACAGGAGTGTACTCACTTATGCTGAGCACTGTATATATAATGTACTGATAATACCGGGGTGTACTCACTTATACTGAGCCCTGTATATATAATGTACTGATAATACAAGGGTGTACTCACTTATACTGAGCACTCTATATATAATGTACTGATAATACAGGGGTGTACTCACTTATGCTAAGCAGTGTATATATAATGTACTGATAATACAGGGGTGTACTCACTTATGCTGAGCCCTGTATATATAATGTACTGATAATACAGTGGTGTACTCACTTATGCTGAGCACTGTATATATAATGTACTGATAATACAGGGGTGTACTCACTTATGCTGAGCACTGTATATATAATGTACTGATAATACAGGGGTGTACTCACTTATGCTGAGCACTGTATATATAATGTACTGATAATACCGGGGTGTACTCACTTATACTGAGCCCTGTATATATAATGTACTGATAATACAGGGATGCACTCACTTATGCTGAGCACTGTATATATAATGTACTGATAATACAGGGGTGTACTCACTTATGTTGAGCACTGTATATATAATTTACTGATAATACAGGGGGTGTACTCACTTATACTGAGCCCTGTATATATAATGTACTGATAATACAGGGTGTAGTCACTTACACTGAGCACTGTATATATAATGTACTGATAATACAGGGGTGTACTCACTTACACTGAGCACTGTATATATAATGTACTGATAATACAGGGGTGTACTCACTTATGCTGAGCACTGGATATATAATGTACTGATAATACAAGGGTGTACTCACTTATGCTGAGCACTGTATATATAATGTACTGATAATACAGGGGGTGTACTCACTTATACTGAGCTCTGTATATATAATGTACTGATAATACAGGGGGTGTACTCACTTATGCTGTGCGCTGTATATATAATGTTATGTTAATACAGGGGTGTACTCACTTACACTGAGCACTGTATATATAATGTACTGATAATACAGCGGTGTACTCACTTACACTGAGCACTGTATATATAATGTACTGATAATACAGGGGTGTACTCACTTATGCTGAGCCCTGTATATATAATGTACTGATAATACAGGGGGTGTACTCACTTATGCTGAGCACTGTATATATAATGTACTGATAATACAGGGGTGTACTCACTTATGCTGAGCCCTGTATATATAATGTACTGATAATACAGGGGTGTACTCACTTACACTGAGCACTGTATATATAATGTACTGATAATACAGTGGTGTACTCACTTATGCTGAGCACTGTATATATAATGTACTGATAATACAGGGGGTGTACTCACTTATGCTGAGCCCTGTATATATAATGTACTGATAATACAGGGGTGTACTCACTTACACTGAGCACTGTATATATAATGTACTGATAATACAGGGGTGTACTCACTTACACTGAGCACTGTATATATAATGTACTGATAATACAGGGGTGTACTCACTTATGCTGAGCGCTGTATATATAATGTACTGATAATACAGGGGCGTACTCACTTATGCTGAGCCCTGTATATATAATGTACTGATAATACAGTGGTGTACTCACTTATGCTGAGCACTGTATATATAATGTACTGATAATACAGGGGTGTACTCACTTATGCTGAGCCCTGTATATATAATGTACTGATAATACAGGGGGTGTACTCACTTATGCTGAGCACTGTATATATAATGTACTGATAATACAGGGGTGTACTCACTTATGCTGAGCCCTGTATATATAATGTACTGATAATACAGGGGTGTACTCACTTACACTGAGCACTGTATATATAATGTACTGATAATACAGTGGTGTACTCACTTATGCTGAGCACTGTATATATAATGTACTGATAATACAGGGGGTGTACTCACTTATGCTGAGCCCTGTATATATAATGTACTGATAATACAGGGGTGTACTCACTTACACTGAGCACTGTATATATAATGTACTGATAATACAGTGGTGTACTCACTTATGCTGAGCACTGTATATATAATGTACTGATAATACAGGGGGTGTACTCACTTACACTGAACACTGTATATATAATGTAATGTTAATACAGGGGTGTACTCACTTATACTGAGCACTGTATATATAATCTACTGATAATACAGGGATGTAATCACTTATGCTGAGCCCTATATATAATGTACTGATAATACAGGGGTGTACTCACTTATACTGAGCGCTGTATATATAATGTACTGATAATACAGGGGGTGTACTCACTTATACTGAGCACTGTATATATAATGTACTGATAATACAGGGGGTGTACTCACTTATACTGAGCTCTGTATATATAATGTACTGATAATACAGGGGGTGTACTCACTTATACTGAGCACTGTATATATAATGTACTGATAATACAGTGGTGTACTCACTTATGCTGAGCACTGTATATATAATGTACTGATAATACAGGGGGTGTACTCACTTATGCTGAGCGCTGTATATATAATGTACTGATAATACAGGGGTGTACTCACTTATGCTGAGCACTGTATATATAATGTACTGATAATACAGGGGGTGTACTCACTTATACTGAGCTCTGTATATATAATGTACTGATAATACAGGGGGTGTACTCACTTATCCTGAGCACTGTATATATAATGTACTGATAATACAGTGGTGTACTCACTTATGCTGAGCACTGTATATATAATGTACTGAGAATACAGGGGGTGTACTCACTTATGCTGAGCGCTGTATATATAATGTTATGTTAATACAGGGGTGTACTCACTTATGCTGAGCGCTGTATATATAATGTTATGTTAATACAGGGGGTGTACTCACTTATACTGAGCACTGTATATATAATGTACTGATAATACAGGGGGTGTACTCACTTATGCTGAGCGCTGTATATGTAATGTTATGTTAATACAGGGGGTGTGCTCACTTATACTGAGCACTGTATATATAATATACTGATAATACAGGGGTGTACTCACTTATGCTGAGCACTGTATATATAATGAACTGATAATACAGGGGTGTACTCACTTATACTGAGCACTGTATATATAATGTACTGATAATACAGTGGTGTACTCACTTATGTTGAGCACTGTATATATAATATACTGATAATACAGGGGTGTACTCACTTATGCTGAGCGCTGTATATATAATGTTATGTTAATACAGGGGGTGTACTCACTTATACTGAGCACTGTATATATAATGTACTGATAATACAGTGGTGTACTCACTTATACTGAGCACTGTATATATAATGTACTGATAATACAGGGGTGTACTCACTTATGCTGAGCGCTGTATATATAATGTACTGACAATACAGGGGTGTACTCACTTATGCTGAGCCCTGTATATATAATGTACTGATAATACAGGGGTGTACTCACTTATGCTGAGCCCTGTATATATAATGTACTGATAATACAGGGGGTGTACTCACTTATGCTGAGCCCTGTATATATAATGTACTAATAATACAGGGGTGTACTCACTTATGCTGAGCACTGTATATATAATGTACTGATAATACAGGGGGTGTACTCACTTATACTGAGCACTGTATATATAATGTACTGATAATACAGGGGGTGTACTCACTTATACTGAGCCCTATAGATATAATGTACTGATAATACAGGGGTGTACTCACTTATGCTGAGCCCTGTATATATAATGTACTGATAATACAGGGGTGTACTCACTTATACTGAGCACTATATATATAATGTACTGATAATACAGGGGGTGTACTCACTTATGCTGAGCCCTGTATATATAATGTACTAATAATACAGGGGAGTACTCACTTATGCTGAGCACTGTATATATAATGTACTGATAATACAGGGGGTGTACTCACTTATACTGAGCAGTGTATATATAATGTACTGATAATACAGGGGGTGTACTCACTTATACTGAGCCCTATAGATATAATGTACTGATAATACAGGGATGCACTCACTTATACTGAGCCCTGTATATATAATGTACTGATAATACAGGAGTGTACTCACTTATGCTGAGCCCTGTATATATAATGTACTGATAATACAGGGGGTGTATTCACTTATGCTGAGCCCTGTATATATAATGTACTAATAATACAGGGGTGTACTCACTTATGCTGAGCACTGTATATATAATGTACTGATAATACAGGGGGTGTACTCACTTATACTGAGCACTGTATATATAATGTACTGATAATACAGGGGTGTACTCACTTATACTGAGCTCTGTATATATAATGTACTGATAATACAGTGGTGTACTCACTTATGCTGAGCCCTGTATATATAATGTACTGATAATACAGGGGTGTACTCACTTATACTGAGCACTGTATATATAATGTACTGATAATACAGGGGTGTACTCACTTATACTGAGCACTGTATATATAATGTACTGATAATACAGGGGTGTACTCACTTATACTGAGCACTGTATATATAATGTACTGATAATACAGGGGTGTACTCACTTACACTGATCCCTGTATATATAATGTACTGATAATACAGTGGTGTACTCACTTATGCTGAGCACTGTATATATAATGTACTGATAATACAGGGTGTACTCACTTATACTGAGCACTGTATATATAATGTGCTGATAATACAGGGGTGTACTCACTTATGCTGAGCACTGTATATATAATGTACTGATAATACAGGGTGTACTCACTTATACTGAGCACTGTATATATAATGTACTGATAATACAGGGGTGTACTCACTTATACTGAGCACTGTATATATAATGTACTGATAATACAGGGGTGTACTCACTTATACTGAGCACTGTATATATAATGTACTGATAATACAGGGGTGTACTCACTTACACTGATCCCTGTATATATAATGTACTGATAATACAGGGGTGTACTCATTTATACTGAGCTCTGTATATATAATGTACTGATAATACAGGGGTGTACTCACTTATACTGAGCACTGTATATATAATGTACTGATAATACAGTGGTGTACTCACTTATACTGAGCACTGTATATATAATGTTCTGATAATACGGGGGTGTACTCACTTATACTGAGCCCTGTATATATAATGTACTGATAATACAGGGGTGTACTCACTTATGCTGAGCCCTGTATATATAATGTACTGATAATACAGGGGTGTACTCACTTATGCTGAGCTCTGTATATATAATGTACTGATAATACAGGGGTGTACTCACTTATGCTGAGCTCTGTATATATAATGTACTGATAATACAGGGGTGTACTCACTTATGCTGAGCACTGTATATATAATGTACTGATAATACAGGGTGTACTCACTTATACTGAGCACTGTATATATAATGTACTGATAATACAGGGGTGTACTCACTTATACTGAGCACTGTATATATAATGTACTGATAATACAGGGGTGTACTCACTTATGCTGAGCACTGTATATATAATGTACTGATAATACAGGGTGTACTCACTTATACTGAGCACTGTATATATAATGTACTGATAATACAGGGGTGTACTCACTTATACTGAGCACTGTATATATAATGTACTGATAATACAGGGGTGTACTCACTTATGCTGAGCCCTGTATATATAATGTACTGATAATACAGGGGTGTACTCACTTATGCTGAGCTCTGTATATATAATGTACTGATAATACAGGGGTGTACTCACTTATGCTGAGCCCTGTATATATAATGTACTGATAATACAGTGGTGTACTCACTTATGCTGAGCACTGTATATATAATGTACTGATAATACAGGGGTGTACTCACTTATGCTGAGCCCTGCATATATAATGTACTGATAATACAGGTGTGTACTCACTTATGCTGAGCCCTGTATATATAATGTACTGATAATACAGGGGTGTACTCACTTATACTGAGCCCTGTATATATAATGTACTGATAATACAGGGGTGTACTCACTTATGCTGAGCCCTGTATATATAATGTACTGATAATACAGGGGTGTACTCACTTATGCTGAGCACTGTATATATAATGTACTGATAATACAAGGGTGTACTCACTTATACTGAGCACTCTATATATAATGTACTGATAATACAGGGGTGTACTCACTTATGCTAAGCAGTGTATATATAATGTACTGATAATACAGGGGTGTACTCACTTATGCTGAGCCCTGTATATATAATGTACTGATAATACAGTGGTGTACTCACTTATGCTGAGCACTGTATATATAATGTACTGATAATACAGGGGTGTACTCACTTATGCTGAGCACTGTATATATAATGTACTGATAATACAGGGGTGTACTCACTTATGCTGAGCACTGTATATATAATGTACTGATAATACCGGGGTGTACTCACTTATACTGAGCCCTGTATATATAATGTACTGATAATACAGGGATGCACTCACTTATGCTGAGCACTGTATATATAATGTACTGATAATACAGGGGTGTACTCACTTATGTTGAGCACTGTATATATAATGTACTGATAATACAGGGGGTGTACTCACTTATACTGAGCCCTGTATATATAATGTACTGATAATACAGGGTGTAGTCACTTACACTGAGCACTGTATATATAATGTACTGATAATACAGGGGTGTACTCACTTACACTGAGCACTGTATATATAATGTACTGATAATACAGGGGTGTACTCACTTATGCTGAGCACTGTATATATAATGTACTGATAATACAAGGGTGTACTCACTTATGCTGAGCACTGTATATATAATGTACTGATAATACAGGGGGTGTACTCACTTATACTGAGCTCTGTATATATAATGTACTGATAATACAGGGGGTGTACTCACTTATGCTGTGCGCTGTATATATAATGTTATGTTAATACAGGGGTGTACTCACTTACACTGAGCACTGTATATATAATGTACTGATAATACAGCGGTGTACTCACTTACACTGAGCACTGTATATATAATGTACTGATAATACAGTGGTGTACTCACTTATGCTGAGCACTGTATATATAATGTACTGATAATACAGGGGTGTACTCACTTATGCTGAGCCCTGTATATATAATGTACTGATAATACAGGGGTGTACTCACTTACACTGAGCACTGTATATATAATGTACTGATAATACAGTGGTGTACTCACTTATGCTGAGCACTGTATATATAATGTACTGATAATACAGGGGGTGTACTCACTTATGCTGAGCCCTGTATATATAATGTACTGATAATACAGGGGTGTACTCACTTACACTGAGCACTGTATATATAATGTACTGATAATACAGTGGTGTACTCACTTATGCTGAGCACTGTATATATAATGTACTGATAATACAGGGGGTGTACTCACTTACACTGAACACTGTATATATAATGTAATGTTAATACAGGGGTGTACTCACTTATACTGAGCACTGTATATATAATCTACTGATAATACAGGGATGTAATCACTTATGCTGAGCCCTTTATATAATGTACTGATAATACAGGGGTGTACTCACTTATACTGAGCGCTGTATATATAATGTACTGATAATACAGGGGGTGTACTCACTTATACTGAGCACTGTATATATAATGTACTGATAATACAGGGGGTGTACTCACTTATACTGAGCTCTGTATATATAATGTACTGATAATACAGGGGGTGTACTCACTTATACTGAGCACTGTATATATAATGTACTGATAATACAGTGGTGTACTCACTTATGCTGAGCACTGTATATATAATGTACTGATAATACAGGGGGTGTACTCACTTATGCTGAGCGCTGTATATATAATGTACTGATAATACAGGGGTGTACTCACTTATGCTGAGCACTGTATATATAATGTACTGATAATACAGGGGGTGTACTCACTTATACTGAGCTCTGTATATATAATGTACTGATAATACAGGGGGTGTACTCACTTATCCTGAGCACTGTATATATAATGTACTGATAATACAGTGGTGTACTCACTTATGCTGAGCACTGTATATATAATGTACTGAGAATACAGGGGGTGTACTCACTTATGCTGAGCGCTGTATATATAATGTTATGTTAATACAGGGGTGTACTCACTTATGCTGAGCGCTGTATATATAATGTTATGTTAATACAGGGGGTGTACTCACTTATACTGAGCACTGTATATATAATGTACTGATAATACAGGGGGTGTACTCACTTATGCTGAGCGCTGTATATGTAATGTTATGTTAATACAGGGGGTGTGCTCACTTATACTGAGCACTGTATATATAATGTACTGATAATACAGGGGTGTACTCACTTATGCTGAGCACTGTATATATAATGAACTGATAATACAGGGGTGTACTCACTTATACTGAGCACTGTATATATAATGTACTGATAATACAGTGGTGTACTCACTTATGTTGAGCACTGTATATATAATATACTGATAATACAGGGGTGTACTCACTTATGCTGAGCGCTGTATATATAATGTTATGTTAATACAGGGGGTGTACTCACTTATACTGAGCACTGTATATATAATGTACTGATAATACAGTGGTGTACTCACTTATACTGAGCACTGTATATATAATGTACTGATAATACAGGGGTGTACTCACTTATGCTGAGCGCTGTATATATAATGTACTGACAATACAGGGGTGTACTCACTTATGCTGAGCCCTGTATATATAATGTACTGATAATACAGGGGTGTACTCACTTATGCTGAGCCCTGTATATATAATGTACTGATAATACAGGGGGTGTACTCACTTATGCTGAGCCCTGTATATATAATGTACTAATAATACAGGGGTGTACTCACTTATGCTGAGCACTGTATATATAATGTACTGATAATACAGGGGGTGTACTCACTTATACTGAGCACTGTATATATAATGTACTGATAATACAGGGGGTGTACTCACTTATACTGAGCCCTATAGATATAATGTACTGATAATACAGGGGTGTACTCACTTATGCTGAGCCCTGTATATATAATGTACTGATAATACAGGGGTGTACTCACTTATACTGAGCACTATATATATAATGTACTGATAATACAGGGGGTGTACTCACTTATGCTGAGCCCTGTATATATAATGTACTAATAATACAGGGGTGTACTCACTTATGCTGAGCACTGTATATATAATGTACTGATAATACAGGGGGTGTACTCACTTATACTGAGCACTGTATATATAATGTACTGATACTACAGGGGGTGTACTCACTTATACTGAGCCCTATAGATATAATGTACTGATAATACAGGGATGCACTCACTTATACTGAGCCCTGTATATATAATGTACTGATAATACAGGAGTGTACTCACTTATGCTGAGCCCTGTATATATAATGTACTGATAATACAGGGGGTGTATTCACTTATGCTGAGCCCTGTATATATAATGTACTGATAATACAGGGATGTACTCACTTATACTGAGCGCTGTATGTATAATGTACTGATAATACAGGGGTGTACTCACTTATGCTGAGCACTGTATATATAATGTACTGATAATACAGGGGTGTACTCACTTATGCTGAGCACTGTATATATAATGTACTGATAATACAGGGTGTACTCACTTATGCTGAGCCCTGTATATATAAGATACTGATAATACAGGGGTGTACTCACTTATGCTGAGCACTGTATATATAATGTACTGATAATACAGGGGTGTACTCACTTATGCTGAGCACTGTATATATAATGTCCTGATAATACAGTGGTGTACTCACTTATACTGAGCCCTATATATATAATGTACTGATAATACAGGGGTGTACTCACTTACGTTGAGCACTGTATATATAATGTACTGATAATACAGGGGTGTACTCTCTTATGCTGAGCCCTGTAAATATAATGTACTGATAATACAGGGGTGTACTCACTTATGCTGAGCACTGTATATATAATGTACTGATAATACAGGGTGTACTCACTTATACTGAGCACTGTATATATAATGTACTGATAATACAGGGGTGTACTCACTTATACTGAGCACTGTATATATAATGTACTGATAATACAGGGGTGTACTCACTTATGCTGAGCCCTGTATATATAATGTACTGATAATACAGGGGTGTACTCACTTATGCTGAGCTCTGTATATATAATGTACTGATAATACAGGGGTGTACTCACTTATGCTGAGCCCTGTATATATAATGTACTGATAATACAGTGGTGTACTCACTTATGCT
The DNA here is from genome assembly GCF_046119375.1 of Phyllobates terribilis. Lineage (NCBI taxonomy): Eukaryota > Metazoa > Chordata > Amphibia > Anura > Dendrobatidae > Phyllobates > Phyllobates terribilis. The sequence continues at coordinate 601,619,735 of NW_027362762.1, forward strand.
GAGCACTGTATATATAATGTACTGATAAAACAGGGGTGTACTCACTTATGCTGAGCCCTGCATATATAATGTACTGATAATACAGGGGTGTACTCACTTATGCTGAGCCCTGTATATATAATGTACTGATAATACAGGGGTGTACTCACTTATACTGAGCCCTGTATATATAATGTACTGATAATACAGGGGTGTACTCACTTATGCTGAGCCCTGTATATATAATGTACTGATAATACAGGGGTGTACTCACTTATGCTGAGCACTGTATATATAATGTACTGATAATACAAGGGTGTACTCACTTATACTGAGCACTCTATATATAATGTACTGATAATACAGGGGTGTACTCACTTATGCTAAGCAGTGTATATATAATGTACTGATAATACAGGGGTGTACTCACTTATGCTGAGCCCTGTATATATAATGTACTGATAATACAGTGGTGTACTCACTTATGCTGAGCACTGTATATATAATGTACTGATAATACAGGGGTGTACTCACTTATGCTGAGTACTGTATATATAATGTACTGACAATACAGGGGTGTACTCACTTATGCTGAGCCCTGTATATATAATGTACTGATAATACAGGGGTGTACTCACTTATGCTGAGCCCTGTATATATAATGTACTGATAATACAGTGATGCACTCACTTATGCTGAGCACTGTATATATAATGTACTGATAATACAGGGGTGTACTCACTTATGTTGAGCACTGTATATATAATGTACTGATAATACAGGGGGTGTACTCACTTATACTGAGCCCTGTATATATAATGTACTGATAATACAGGGTGTAGTCACTTACACTGAGCACTGTATATATAATGTACTGATAATACAGGGGTGAACTCACTTACACTGAGCACTGTATATATAATGTACTGATAATACAGGGGTGTACTCACTTATGCTGAGCACTGTATATATAATGTACTGATAATACAAGGGTGTACACACTTATGCTGAGCACTGTATATATAATGTACTGATAATACAGGGGGTGTACTCACTTATACTGAGCTCTGTATATATAATGTATTGATAATACAGGGGGTGTACTCACTTATGCTGAGCGCTGTATATATAATGTTATGTTAATACAGGGGTGTACTCACTTACACTGAGCACTGTATATATAATGTACTGATAATACAGCGGTGTACTCACTTACACTGAGCACTGTATATATAATGTACTGATAATACAGTGGTGTACTCACTTATGCTGAGCACTGTATATATAATGTACTGATAATACAGGGGTGTACTCACTTATGCTGAGCCCTGTATATATAATGTACTGATAATACAGGGGTGTACTCACTTACACTGAGCACTGTATATATAATGTACTGATAATACAGTGTTGTACTCACTTATGCTGAGCACTGTATATATAATGTACTGATAATACAGGGGGTGTACTCACTTACACTGAACACTGTATATATAATGTAATGTTAATACAGGGGTGTACTCACTTATACTGAGCACTGTATATATAATCTACTGATAATACAGGGATGTAATCACTTATGCTGAGCCCTATATATAATGTACTGATAATACAGGGGTGTACTCACTTATACTGAGCGCTGTATATATAATGTACTGATAATACAGGGGGTGTACTCACTTATACTGAGCCCTGTATATATAATGTACTGATAATACAGTGGTGTACTCACTTATACTGAGCACTGTATATATAATGTACTGATAATACAGGGGGTGTACTCACTTATACTGAGCTCTGTATATATAATGTACTGATAATACAGGGGGTGTACTCACTTATACTGAGCACTGTATATATAATGTACTGATAATACAGTGGTGTACTCACTTATGCTGAGCACTGTATATATAATGTACTGATAATACAGGGGTGTACTCACTTATGCTGTGCACTGTATATATAATGTACTGATAATACAGGGGTGTACTCACTTATGCTGTGCACTGTATATATAATGTACTGATAATACAGGGTGTACTCACTTATACTGAGCACTGTATATATAATGTACTGATAATACAGGGGTGTACTCACTTATGCTGAGCACTGTATATATAATGTACTGATAATACAGGGGTGTACTCACTTATGCTGAGCGCTGTATATATAATGTACTAATAATACAGGGGTGTACTCACTTATGCTGAGCACTGTATATATAATGTACTAATAATACAGGGGTGTACTCACTTATGCTGAGCACTGTATATATAATGTACTGATAATACAGGGGGTGTACTCACTTATACTGAGCACTGTATATATAATGTACTGATAATACAGGGGGTGTACTCACTTATACTGAGCCCTATAGATATAATGTACTGATAATACAGGGGTGTACTCACTTCTGCTGAGCCCTGTATATATAATGTACTGATAATACAGGGGTGTACTCACTTATACTGAGCACTGTATATATAATGTACTGATAATACAGGGATGTACTCACTTATACTGAGCGCTGTATATATAATGTACTGATAATACAGGGGTGTACTCACTTATGCTGAGCACTGTATATATAATGTACTGATAATACAGGGGTGTACTCACTTATGCTGAGCACTGTATATATAATGTACTGATAATACAGGGTGTACTCACTTATACTGAGCCCTATATATATAATGTACTGATAATACAGGGGTGTACTCACTTACGTTGAGCACTGTATATATAATGTACTGATAATACAGGGGTGTACTCTCTTATGCTGAGCCCTGTATATATAATGTACTGATAATACAGGGGTGTACTCACTTATGCTGAGCACTGTATATATAATGTACTGATAATACAGGGGTGTACTCACTTATGCTGAGCCCTGTATATATAATGTACTGATAATACAGTGGTGTACTCACTTATGCTGAGCCCTGTATATATAATGTACTAATAATACAGGGGTGTACTCACTTATGCTGAGCACTGTATATATAATGTACTGATAATACAGGGGTGTACTCACTTATACTGAGCACTGTATATATAATGTACTGATAATACAGGGGGTGTACTCACTTATACTGAGCCCTATAGATATAATGTACTGATAATACAGGGGTGTACTCACTTATGCTGAGCACTGTATATATAATGTACTGATAATACAGGGGTGTACTCACTTATGCTGAGCACTGTATATATAATGTACTGATAATACAGGGGTGTACTCACTTATACTGAGCCCTATAGATATAATGTACTGATAATACAGGGATGCACTCACTTATACTGAGCCCTGTATATATAATGTACTGATAATACAGGAGTGTACTCACTTATGCTGAGCCCTGTATATATAATGTACTGATAATACAGGGGGTGTATTCACTTATGCTGAGCCCTGTATATATAATGTACTAATAATACAGGGGTGTACTCACTTATGCTGAGCACTGTATATATAATGTACTGATAATACAGGGGGTGTACTCACTTATACTGAGCACTGTATATATAATGTACTGATAATACAGGGGGTGTACTCACTTATACTGAGCCCTATAGATATAATGTACTGATAATACAGGGGTGTACTCACTTATGCTGAGCCCTGTATATATAATGTACTGATAATACAAGGGTGTACTCACTTATACTGAGCACTGTATATATAATGTACTGATAATACAGGGATGTACTCACTTATACTGAGCGCTGTATATATAATGTACTGATAATACAGGGGTGTACTCACTTATGCTGAGCACTGTATATATAATGTACTGATAATACAGGGGTGTACTCACTTATGCTGAGCACTGTATATATAATGTACTGATAATACAGGGTGTACTCACTTATGCTGAGCCCTGTATATATAAGATACTGATAATACAGGGGTGTACTCACTTATGCTGAGCACTGTATATATAATGTACTGATAATACAGGGGTGTACTCACTTATGCTGAGCACTGTATATATAATGTACTGATAATACAGTGGTGTACTCACTTATACTGAGCCCTATATATATAATGTACTGATAATACAGGGGTGTACTCATTTACGTTGAGCACTGTATATATAATGTACTGATAATACAGGGGTGTACTCTCTTATGCTGAGCCCTGTAAATATAATGTACTGATAATACAGGGGTGTACTCACTTATGCTGAGCACTGTATATATAATGTACTGATAATACAGGGTGTACTCACTTATACTGAGCACTGTATATATAATGTACTGATAATACAGGGGTGTACTCACTTATACTGAGCACTGTATATATAATGTACTGATAATACAGGGGTGTACTCACTTATGCTGAGCCCTGTATATATAATGTACTGATAATACGGGGGTGTACTCACTTATGCTGAGCTCTGTATATATAATGTACTGATAATACAGGGGTGTACTCACTTATGCTGAGCCCTGTATATATAATGTACTGATAATACAGTGGTGTACTCACTTATGCTGAGCACTGTATATATAATGTACTGATAAAACAGGGGTGTACTCACTTATGCTGAGCCCTGCATATATAATGTACTGATAATACAGGGGTGTACTCACTTATGCTGAGCCCTGTATATATAATGTACTGATAATACAGGGGTGTACTCACTTATACTGAGCCCTGTATATATAATGTACTGATAATACAGGGGTGTACTCACTTATGCTGAGCCCTGTATATATAATGTACTGATAATACAGGGGTGTACTCACTTATGCTGAGCACTGTATATATAATGTACTGATAATACAAGGGTGTACTCACTTATACTGAGCACTCTATATATAATGTACTGATAATACAGGGGTGTACTCACTTATGCTAAGCAGTGTATATATAATGTACTGATAATACAGGGGTGTACTCACTTATGCTGAGCCCTGTATATATAATGTACTGATAATACAGTGGTGTACTCACTTATGCTGAGCACTGTATATATAATGTACTGATAATACAGGGGTGTACTCACTTATGCTGAGTACTGTATATATAATGTACTGATAATACAGGGGTGTACTCACTTATGCTGAGCACTGTATATATAATGTACTGATAATACCGGGATGTACTCACTTATACTGAGCCCTGTATATATAATGTACTGATAATACAGGGATGCACTCACTTATGCTGAGCACTGTATATATAATGTACTGATAATACAGGGGTGTACTCACTTATGTTGAGCACTGTATATATAATGTACTGATAATACAGGGGGTGTACTCACTTATACTGAGCCCTGTATATATAATGTACTGATAATACAGGGTGTAGTCACTTACACTGAGCACTGTATATATAATGTACTGATAATACAGGGGTGTACTCACTTACACTGAGCACTGTATATATAATGTACTGATAATACAGGGGTGTACTCACTTATGCTGAGCACTGTATATATAATGTACTGATAATACAAGGGTGTACACACTTATGCTGAGCACTGTATATATAATGTACTGATAATACAGGGGGTGTACTCACTTATACTGAGCTCTGTATATATAATGTATTGATAATACAGGGGGTGTACTCACTTATGCTGAGCGCTGTATATATAATGTTATGTTAATACAGGGGTGTACTCACTTACACTGAGCACTGTATATATAATGTACTGATAATACAGCGGTGTACTCACTTACACTGAGCACTGTATATATAATGTACTGATAATACAGTGGTGTACTCACTTATGCTGAGCACTGTATATATAATGTACTGATAATACAGGGGTGTACTCACTTATGCTGAGCCCTGTATATATAATGTACTGATAATACAGGGGTGTACTCACTTACACTGAGCACTGTATATATAATGTACTGATAATACAGTGGTGTACTCACTTATGCTGAGCACTGTATATATAATGTACTGATAATACAGGGGGTGTACTCACTTACACTGAACACTGTATATATAATGTAATGTTAATACAGGGGTGTACTCACTTATACTGAGCACTGTATATATAATCTACTGATAATACAGGGATGTAATCACTTATGCTGAGCCCTATATATAATGTACTGATAATACAGGGGTGTACTCACTTATACTGAGCGCTGTATATATAATGTACTGATAATACAGGGGGTGTACTCACTTATACTGAGCCCTGTATATATAATGTACTGATAATACAGTGGTGTACTCACTTATACTGAGCACTGTATATATAATGTACTGATAATACAGGGGGTGTACTCACTTATACTGAGCTCTGTATATATAATGTACTGATAATACAGGGGGTGTACTCACTTATACTGAGCACTGTATATATAATGTACTGATAATACAGTGGTGTACTCACTTATGCTGAGCACTGTATATATAATGTACTGATAATACAGGGGTGTACTCACTTATGCTGTGCACTGTATATATAATGTACTGATAATACAGGGGTGTACTCACTTATGCTGTGCACTGTATATATAATGTACTGATAATACAGGGTGTACTCACTTATACTGAGCACTGTATATATAATGTACTGATAATACAGGGGTGTACTCACTTATGCTGAGCACTGTATATATAATGTACTGATAATACAGGGGTGTACTCACTTATGCTGAGCGCTGTATATATAATGTACTAATAATACAGGGGTGTACTCACTTATGCTGAGCACTGTATATATAATGTACTAATAATACAGGGGTGTACTCACTTATGCTGAGCACTGTATATATAATGTACTGATAATACAGGGGGTGTACTCACTTATACTGAGCACTGTATATATAATGTACTGATATTACAGGGGGTGTACTCACTTATACTGAGCCCTATAGATATAATGTACTGATAATACAGGGGTGTACTCACTTCTGCTGAGCCCTGTATATATAATGTACTGATAATACAGGGGTGTACTCACTTATACTGAGCACTGTATATATAATGTACTGATAATACAGGGATGTACTCACTTATACTGAGCGCTGTATATATAATGTACTGATAATACAGGGGTGTACTCACTTATGCTGAGCACTGTATATATAATGTACTGATAATACAGGGGTGTACTCACTTATGCTGAGCACTGTATATATAATGTACTGATAATACAGGGTGTACTCACTTATACTGAGCCCTATATATATAATGTACTGATAATACAGGGGTGTACTCACTTACGTTGAGCACTGTATATATAATGTACTGATAATACAGGGGTGTACTCTCTTATGCTGAGCCCTGTATATATAATGTACTGATAATACAGGGGTGTACTCACTTATGCTGAGCACTGTATATATAATGTACTGATAATACAGGGGTGTACTCACTTATGCTGAGCCCTGTATATATAATGTACTGATAATACAGTGGTGTACTCACTTATGCTGAGCCCTGTATATATAATGTACTAATAATACAGGGGTGTACTCACTTATGCTGAGCACTGTATATATAATGTACTGATAATACAGGGGTGTACTCACTTATACTGAGCACTGTATATATAATGTACTGATAATACAGGGGGTGTACTCACTTATACTGAGCCCTATAGATATAATGTACTGATAATACAGGGGTGTACTCACTTATGCTGAGCACTGTATATATAATGTACTGATAATACAGGGGTGTACTCACTTATGCTGAGCACTGTATATATAATGTACTGATAATACAGGGGTGTACTCACTTATGTTGAGCACTGTATATATAATGTACTGATAATACAGGGGTGTACTCACTTATGTTGAGCACTGTATATATAATGTACTGATAATACAGGGGTGTACTCACTTATGCTGAGCACTGTATATATAATGTACTGATAATACAGGGGGTGTACTCACTTATACTGAGCCCTATAGATATAATGTACTGATAATACAGGGGTGTACTCACTTATGCTGAGCCCTGTATATATAATGTACTGATAATACAGGGGTGTACTCACTTATGCTGAGCCCTGTATATATAATGTACTGATAATACAGGGGGTGTACTCACTTATGCTGAGCACTGTATATATAATGAACTGATAATACAGGGGTGTACTCACTTATACTGAGCACTGTATATATAATGTACTGATAATACAGTGGTGTACTCACTTATGTTGAGCACTGTATATATAATATACTGATAATACAGGGGGTGTACTCACTTATGCTGAGCCCTGTATATATAATGTACTGATAATACAGGGGTGTACTCACTTATGCTGAGCGCTGTATATATAATGTTATGTTAATACAGGGGGTGTACTCACTTATACTGAGCACTGTATATATAATGTACTGATAATACAGTGGTGTACTCACTTATACTGAGCACTGTATATATAATGTACTGATAATACAGGGGGTGTACTCACTTATGCTGAGCGCTGTATATATAATGTACTGATAATACAGGGGTGTACTCACTTATGCTGAGCCCTGTATATATAATGTACTGATAATACAGGGGTGTACTCACTTATGCTGAGCGCTGTATATATAATGTTATGTTAATACAGGGGTGTACTCACTTATGCTGAGCGCTGTATATATAATGTTATGTTAATACAGGGGGTGTACTCACTTATACTGAGCACTGTATATATAATGTACTGATAATACAGGGGGTGTACTCACTTATGCTGAGCGCTGTATATATAATGTTATGTTAATACAGGGGGTGTGCTCACTTATACTGAGCACTGTATATATAATGTACTGATAATACAGGGGTGTACTCACTTATGCTGAGCACTGTATATATAATGAACTGATAATACAGCGGTGTACTCACTTATACTGAGCACTGTATATATAATGTACTGATAATACAGTGGTGTACTCACTTATGTTGAGCACTGTATATATAATATACTGATAATACAGGGGGTGTACTCACTTATGCTGAGCCCTGTATATATAATGTACTGATAATACAGGGGTGTACTCACTTATGCTGAGCGCTGTATATATAATGTTATGTTAATACAGGGGGTGTACTCACTTATACTGAGCACTGTATATATAATGTACTGATAATACAGTGGTGTACTCACTTATACTGAGCACTGTATATATAATGTACTGATAATACAGGGGGTGTACTCACTTATGCTGAGCGCTGTATATATAATGTACTGATAATACAGGGGTGTACTCACTTATGCTGAGCCCTGTATATATAATGTACTGATAATACAGGGGTGTACTCACTTATGCTGAGCCCTGTATATATAATGTACTGATAATACAGGGGGTGTACTCACTTATGCTGAGCCCTGTATATATAATGTACTAATAATACAGGGGTGTACTCACTTATGCTGAGCACTGTATATATAATGTACTGATAATAGGGGGGGTGTACTCACTTATACTGAACACTGTATATATAATGTACTGATAATACAGGGGGTGTACTCACTTATACTGAGCCCTATAGATATAATGTACTGATAATACAGGGGTGTACTCACTTATGCTGAGCCCTGTATATATAATGTACTGATAATACAGGGGTGTACTCACTTATACTGAGCACTATATATATAATGTACTGATAATACAGGGGGTGTACTCACTTATGCTGAGCCCTGTATATATAATGTACTAATAATACAGGGGTGTACTCACTTATGCTGAGCACTGTATATATAATGTACTGATAATACAGGGGGTGTACTCACTTATACTGAGCACTGTATATATAATGTACTGATAATACAGGGGGTGTACTCACTTATACTGAGCCCTGTATATATAATGTGCTGATAATACAGGGGGTGTACTCACTTTTGCTGAGCCTTGTATATATAATGTACTAATAATACAGGGGTGTACTCACTTATGCTGAGCACTGTATATATAATGTACTGATAATACAGGGGGTGTACTCACTTATACTGAGCACTGTATATATAATGTACTGATAATACAGGGGGTGTACTCACTTATACTGAGCCCTATAGATATAATGTACTGATAATACAGGGGTGTACTCACTTATGCTGAGCCCTGTATATATAATGTACTGATAATACAGGGGTGTACTCACTTATACTGAGCACTGTATATATAATGTACTGATAATACAGGGATGTACTCACTTATACTGAGCGCTGTATATATAATGTACTGATAATACAGGGGTGTACTCACTTATGCTGAGCACTGTATATATAATGTACTGATAATACAGGGGTGTACTCACTTATGCTGAGCACTGTATATATAATGTACTGATAATACACGGTGTACTCACTTATACTGAGCCCTATATATATAATGTACTAATAATACAGGGGTGTACTCACTTACGTTGAGCACTGTATATATAATGTACTGATAATACAGGGGTGTACTCTCTTATGCTGAGCCCTGTATATATAATGTACTGATAATACAGGGGTGTACTCACTTATGCTGAGCACTGTATATATAATGTACTGATAATACAGGGGTGTACTCACTTATGCTGAGCCCTGTATATATAATGTACTGATAATACAGTGGTGTACTCACTTATGCTGAGCCCTGTATATATAATGTACTAATAATACAGGGGTGTACTCACTTATGCTGAGCACTGTATATATAATGTACTGATAATACAGGGGTGTACTCACTTATACTGAGCACTGTATATATAATGTACTGATAATACAGGGGGTGTACTCACTTATACTGAGCCCTATAGATATAATGTACTGATAATACAGGGGTGTACTCACTTATGCTGAGCACTGTATATATAATGTACTGATAATACAGGGGTGTACTCACTTATGCTGAGCACTGTGTAAATAATGTACTGATAATACAGGGGTGTACTCACTTATGTTGAGCACTGTATATATAATGTACTGATAATACAGGGGTGTACTCACTTATTTTGAGCACTGTATATATAATGTACTGATAATACAGGGGTGTACTCACTTATGCTGAGCACTGTATATATAATGTACTGATAATACAGGGGGTGTACTCACTTATACTGAGCCCTATAGATATAATGTACTGATAATACAGGGGTGTACTCACTTATGCTGAGCCCTGTATATATAATGTACTGATAATACAGGGGTGTACTCACTTATGCTGAGCCCTGTATATATAATGTACTGATAATACAGGGGGTGTACTCACTTATGCTGAGCACTGTATATATAATGAACTGATAATACAGGGGTGTACTCACTTATACTGAGCACTGTATATATAATGTACTGATAATACAGTGGTGTACTCACTTATGTTGAGCACTGTATATATAATATACTGATAATACAGGGGGTGTACTCACTTATGCTGAGCCCTGTATATATAATGTACTGATAATACAGGGGTGTACTCACTTATGCTGAGCGCTGTATATATAATGTTATGTTAATACAGGGGGTGTACTCACTTATACTGAGCACTGTATATATAATGTACTGATAATACAGTGGTGTACTCACTTATACTGAGCACTGTATATATAATGTACTGATAATACAGGGGGTGTACTCACTTATGCTGAGCGCTGTATATATAATGTACTGATAATACAGGGGTGTACTCACTTATGCTGAGCCCTGTATATATAATGTACTGATAATACAGGGGTGTACTCACTTATGCTGAGCCCTGTATATATAATGTACTGATAATACAGGGGGTGTACTCACTTATGCTGAGCCCTGTATATATAATGTACTAATAATACAGGGGTGTACTCACTTATGCTGAGCACTGTATATATAATGTACTGATAATACAGGGGGTGTACTCACTTATACTGAGCACTGTATATATAATGTACTGATAATACAGGGGGTGTACTCACTTATACTGAGCCCTATAGATATAATGTACTGATAATACAGGGGTGTACTCACTTATGCTGAGCCCTGTATATATAATGTACTGATAATACAGGGGTGTACTCACTTATACTGAGCACTATATATATAATGTACTGATAATACAGGGGGTGTACTCACTTATGCTGAGCCCTGTATATATAATGTACTAATAATACAGGGGTGTACTCACTTATGCTGAGCACTGTATATATAATGTACTGATAATACAGGGGTGTACTCACTTATGCTGAGCCCTGTATATATAATGTACTGATAATACAGGGGTGTACTCAGTTATGCTGAGCACTGTATATATAATGTACTGATAATACAGGGGGTGTACTCACTTATGCTGAGCCCTGTATATATAATGTACTGATAATACAGGGGTGTACTCACTTATGCTGAGCACTGTATTTATAATGTACTGATAATACAGGGGTGTACTCAGTTATGCTGAGCACTGTATATATAATGTACTCATAATACAGGGGGTGTACTCACTTATGCTGAGCACTGTATATATAATGTACTGATAATACAGAGTTGTACTCACTTATACTGAGCCCTGTATATATAATGTACTGATAATACAGGGGTGTACTCACTTATGCTGAGCACTGTATATATAATGTACTGATAATACAGGGGTGTACTCACTTATGTTGAGCACTGTATATATAATGTACTGATAATACAGGGGTGTACTCACTTATGCTGAGCACTGTATATATAATGTACTGATAATACAGGGGGTGTACTCACTTATGCTGAGCCCTGTATATATAATGTACTGATAATACAGGGGTGTACTCACTTATACTGAGCCCTGTATATATAATGTACTGATAATACAGGGGTGTACTCACTTATGCTGAGCCCTGTATATATAATGTACTGATAATACAGGGGTGTACTCACTTATGCTGAGCTCTGTATATATAATGTACTGATAATACAGGGGTGTACTCACTTATGCTGAGCACTGTATATATAATGTACTGATAATACAGGGGTGTACTCACTTATGGTGAGCACTGTATATATAATGTACTGATAATATAGGGGTGTACTCACTTATGCTGAGCACTGTATATATAATGTACTGATAATACAGGGGTGTAGTCACTTATACTGAGCACTGTATATATAATGTACTGATAATACAGGGGGTGTACTCACTTATGCTGAGCACTGTATATATAATGTACTGATAATACAGGGGTGTACTCACTTATACTGAGCACTGTATATATAATGTACTGATAATACAGGGGTGTACTCACTTATGCTGAGCGCTATATATATAATGTACTGATAATACAGGGGTGTACCCACTTATGCTGAGCACTGTATATATAATGTACTGATAATACAGGGAGTGTACTCACTTATACTGAGCCCTGTATATATAATGTACTGATAATACAGGGGTGTACTCACTTATGGTGAGCACTGTATATATAATGTACTGATAATACAGGGGTGTACTCATTTATGCTGAGCCCTGTATATATAATGTACTGATAATACAGGGGTGTACTCAGTTATGCTGAGCACTGTATATATAATGTACTGATAATACAGGGGGTGTACTCACTTATGCTGAGCCCTGTATTTATAATGTACTGATAATACAGGGGTGTACTCAGTTAAGCTGAGCACTGTATATATAATGTACTGATAATACAGGGGGTGTACTCACTTATGCTGAGCACTGTATATATAATGTACTGATAATACAGAGTTGTACTCACTTATACTGAGCCCTGTATATATAATGTACTGATTATACAGGGGTGTACTCACTTATGCTGAGCACTGTATATATAATGTACTGATAATACAGGGGTGTACTCACTTATGCTGAGCCCTGTATATATAATGTACTGATAATACAGGGGTGTACTCACTTATTGTGAGCCCTGTATATATAATGTACTGATAATACAGTGGTGTACTCACTTATACTGAGCACTGTATATATAATGTACTGATAATACAGAGGTGTACTCACTTATGCTGAGCCCTGTATATATAAGATACTGATAATACAGGGGTGTACTCACTTATACTGAGCCCTGTATATATAATGTACTGATAATACAGGGGTGTACTCACTTATACTGAGCCCTGTATATATAATGTACTGATAATACAGGAGTGTACTCACTTATGCTGAGCCCTGTATATATAATGTACTGATAATACAGGGGTGTACTCACTTATACTGAGCCCTGTATATATAATGTACTGATAATACAGTGGTGTACTCACTTATGCTGAGCCCTGTATATATAATGTACTGATAATACAGGGGTGTACTCACTTATACTGAGCTCTGTATATATAATGTACTGATAATACAGGGGTGTACTCACTTATGCTGAGCCCTGTATATATAATGTACTGATAATACAGGGGTGTACTCACTTATACTGAGCGCTGTACATATAATGTACTGATAATACATTGGTGTACTCACTTATGCTGAGCGCTGTATATATAATGTACTGATAATACAGGGATGTACTCACTTATACTGAGCTCTGTATATATAATGTACTGATAATACAGGGGTGTACTCACTTATGCTGAGCCCTGTATATATAATGTACTGATAATACAGTGGTGTACTCACTTATGCTGAGCACTGTATATATAATGTACTGATAATACAGGGATGTACTCACTTATACTGAGCTCTGTATATATAATGTACTGATAATACAGGGATGTACTCACTTATACTGAGCGCTGTACATATAATGTACTGATAATACAGTGGTGTACTCACTTATGCACTGATAAGACAGGGGTGTACTCACTTATGCTGAGCCCTGTATATATAATGTACTGATAATACAGGGGTGTACTCACCTATACTGAGCACTGTATATATAATGTACTGATAATACAGGGGTGTACTCACTTATGCTGAGCCCTGTATATATAATGTACTGATAATACAGTGGTGTACTCACTTATGCTGAGCACTGTATATATAATGTACTGATAATACAGGGGTGTACTCACTTATACTGAGCCCTATATATATAATGTACTGATAATACCGGGGTGTACTCACTTATACTGAGCACTGTATATATAATGTACTGATAATACAGGGGTGTACTCACTTATGCTGAGCCCTGTATATATAATGTACTGATAATACAGGGGTGTACTCACTTATACTGAGCCCTGTATATATAATGTACTTATAATACAGGGGTGTACTCACTTATACTGAGCCCTGTATATATAATGTACTGATAATACAGGGGTGTACTCACTTATACTGAGCCCTGTATATATAATGTACTGATAATACTGGGGGTGTACTCACTTATGCTGAGCCCTGTATATATAATGTACTGATAATACAGGGGGTGTACTCACTTATACTGAGCCCTGTATATATAATGTACTGATAATACAGGGGTGTACTCACTTACACTGAGCACTGTATATATAATGTACTGATAATACAGGGGTGTACTCACTTATGCTGAGCACTGTATATATAATGTACTGATAATACAGGGGGTGTGCTCACTTACACTGAGCTCTGTATATATAATGTACTGATAATACAGGGGGTGTACTCACTTATGTTGAGCACTGTATATATAATGTACTGATAATACAGGGGTGTACTCACTTATGCTGAGCACTGTATATATAATGTACTGATAATACAGGGGGTGTACTCACTTATGCTGAGCGCTGTATATAAAATGTACTATTAATACAGGGGTGTACTCACTTACACTGAGCACTGTATATATAATGTACTGATAATACAGGGGTGTACTCACTTATACTGAGCCCTGTATATAAAATGTACTGATAATACAGGGGTGTACTCACTTATGCTGAGCGCTGTATATATAATGTACTGATAATACAGGGGTGTACTCACTTATGCTGAGCACTGTATATATAATGTACTGATAATACAGGGTGTACTCACTTATACTGAGCTCTATATATATAATGTACTGATAATTCCGGGGTGTACTCACTTATGTTGAGCACTGTATATATAATGTACTGATAATACAGGGGTGTACTCTCTTATGCTGATCCCTGTATATATAATGTACTGATAATACAGGGGTGTACTCACTTATGCTGAGCCCTGTATATATAATGTACTGATAATACAGTGGTGTACTCACTTATGCTGAGCCCTGTATATATAATGTACTGATAATACAGGGGTGTACTCACTTATACTGAGCTCTGTATATATAATGTACTGATAATACAGGGGTGTACTCACTTATGCTGAGCCCTGTATATATAATGTACTGATAATACAGTGGTGTACTCACTTATGCTGAGCACTATATATATAATGTACTGATAATACAGGGGTGTACTCACTTATACTGAGCACTGTATATATAATGTAATGATAATACAGGGGTGTACTCACTTATACTGAGCTCTGTATATATAATGTACTGATAATACAGGGGTGTACTCACTTATGCTGAGCCCTGTATATATAATGTACTGATAATACAGTGGTGTACTCACTTATGCTGAGCACTATATATATAATGTACTGATAATACAGGGGTGTACTCACTTATGCTGAGCCCTGTATATATAATGTACTGATAATACAGGGGTGTACTCACTTATGCTGAGCACTGTATATATAATGTACTGATAATACAGGGGTGTACTCACTTATGGTGAGCACTGTATATATAATGTACTGATAATACAGGGGTGTACTCACTTATACTGAGCCCTGTATATATAATGTACTGATAATACCGCGGTGTACTCACTTATGCTGAGCACTGTATATATAATGTACTGATAATACAGGGGGTGTGCTCACTTATACTGAGCACTGTATATATAATGTACTGATAATACAGGGGTGTACTCACTTACACTGAACACTGTATATATAATGTAATGTTAATACAGGGGTGTACTCACTTATACTGAGCACTGTATATATAATGTACTGATAATACAGGGGTGTACTCTCTTATGCTGAGCACTGTATATATAATGTACTGATAATACAGGGGTGTACTCACTTACACTGAACACTGTATATATAATGTAATGTTAATACAGGGGTGTACTCACTTATACTGAGCACTGTATATATAATGTACTGATAATACAGGGGTGTACTCTCTTATGCTGAGCACTGTATATATAATGTACTGATAATACAGTGGTGTACTCACTTATGCTGAGCACTGTATATATCATGTACTGATAATACAGGGGTGTACTCACTTATGCTGAGCCCTGTATATATAATGTACTGACAATACAGTGGTGTACTCACTTATGCTGAGCACTGTATATATAATGTACTGATAATAGAGGGGTGTACTCACTTATGCTGAGCCCTGTATATATAATGTACTGATAATACAGGGGTGTACTCACTTATGCTGAGCCCTGTATATATAATGTACTGAGAATACAGGGGTGTACTCACTTATGCTGAGCCCTGTATATATAATGTACTGAGAATACAGGGGTGTACTCACTTATGCTGAGCCCTGTATATATAATGTACTGATAATACAGGGGTGTACTCACTTATGCTGAGCCCTGTATATATAATGTACTGAGAATACAGGGGTGTACTCACTTATGCTGAGCCCTGTATATATAATGTACTGATAATACAGGGGTGTACTCACTTATGCTGAGCCCTGTATATATAATGTACTGACAATACAGTGGTGTACTCACTTATGCTGAGCTCTGTATATATAATGTACTGATAATACAGGGGGTGTACTCACTTATGCTGAGCCCTGTATATATAATGTACTGATAATACAGTGGTGTACTCACTTATGCTGAGCGCTGTATATGTAATGTACTGATAATACAGGGGTGTACTCACTTATGTTGAGCACTGTATATATAATGTACTGATAATACAGGGGTGTACTCACTTATGCTGAGCACTGTATATATAATGTACTGATAATACAGGGTTGTACTCACTTATGCTGAGCCCTGTATATATAATGTACTGATAATACAGGGGTGTACTCACTTATACTGAGCCCTGTATATATAATGTACTGATAATACAGGGGTGTACTCACTTATGCTGAGCACTATATATATAATGTACTGATAATACAGGGGGTGTACTCACTTATACTGAGCACTGTATATATAATGTACTAATAATACAGGGATGCACTCACTTATGCTGAGCCCTGTATATATAATGTACTGATAATACAGGGGTGTACTCACTTATGCTGAGCACTGTATATATAATGTACTGATAATACAGGGGTGTACTCACTTATGCTGAGTCCTGTATATATAATGTACTGATAATACAGGGGTGTACTTACTTATGCTGAGCACTGTATATATAATGTACTAATAATACCGGGGTGTATTCACTTATACTGAGCCCTGTATATATAATGTGCTGATAATACAGGGGTGTACTCACTTATACTGAGCCCTGTATATATAATGTACTGATAATACATGGGGTGTACTCACTTATGCTGAGCGCTGTATATATAATGTACTGATAATACAGGGGTGTACTCACTTATGCTGAGTCCTGTATATATAATGTACTGATAATACAGGGGTGTACTTACTTATGCTGAGCACTGTATATATAATGTACTAATAATACCGGGGTGTACTCACTTATACTGAGCACTGTATATATAATGTACTGATAATACATGGGGTGTACTCACTTATACTGAGCACTGTATATATAATGTACTGATAATACAGTGGTGTACTCACTTATGCTGAGCACTATATATATAATGTACTGATAATACAGGGGTGTACTCACTTATGCTGAGCCCTGTATATATAATGTACTGATAATACAGGGGTGTACTCACTTATGCTGAGCACTGTATATATAATGTACTGATAATACAGGGGTGTACTCACTTATGGTGAGCACTGTATATATAATGTACTGATAATACAGGGGTGTACTCACTTATACTGAGCCCTGTATATATAATGTACTGATAATACCGCGGTGTACTCACTTATGCTGAGCACTGTATATATAATGTACTGATAATACAGGAGTGTACTCACTTATACTGAGCACTGTATATATAATGTACTGATAATACAGGGGTGTACTCACTTACACTGAACACTGTATATATAATGTAATGTTAATACAGGGGTGTACTCACTTATACTGAGCACTGTATATATAATGTACTGATAATACAGGGGTGTACTCTCTTATGCTGAGCACTGTATATATAATGTACTGATAATACAGGGGTGTACTCACTTACACTGAACACTGTATATATAATGTAATGTTAATACAGGGGTGTACTCACCTATACTGAGCACTGTATATATAATGTACTGATAATGCAGGGGTGTACTCTCTTATGCTGAGCACTGTATATATAATGTACTGATAATACAGTGGTGTACTCACTTATGCTGAGCACTGTATATATAATGTACTGATAATACAGGGGTGTACTCTCTTATGCTGAGCACTGTATATATAATGTACTGATAATACAGTGGTGTACTCACTTATGCTGAGCACTGTATATATCATGTACTGATAATACAGGGGTGTACTCACTTATGCTGAGCCCTGTATATATAATGTACTGACAATACAGTGGTGTACTCACTTATGCTGAGCACTGTATATATAATGTACTGATAATACAGGGGTGTACTCACTTATGCTGAGCCCTGTATATATAATGTACTGATAATACAGGGGTGTACTCACTTATGCTGAGCACTGTATATATCATGTACTGATAATACAGTGGTGTACTCACTTATGCTGAGCCCTGTATATATAATGTACTGAGAATACAGGGGTGTACTCACTTATGCTGAGCCCTGTATATATAATGTACTGAGAATACAGGGGTGTACTCACTTATGCTGAGCCCTGTATATATAATGTACTGAGAATACAGGGGTGTACTCACTTATGCTGAGCCCTGTATATATAATGTACTGATAATACAGGGGTGTACTCACTTATGCTGAGCCCTGTATATATAATGTACTGAGAATACAGGGGTGTACTCACTTATGCTGAGCCCTGTATATATAATGTACTGACAATACAGTGGTGTACTCACTTATGCTGAGCTCTGTATATATAATGTACTGATAATACAGGGGGTGTACTCACTTATACTGAGCCCTGTATATATAATGTACTGATAATACAGGGGTGTACTCACTTATGCTGAGCCCTGTATATATAATGTACTGAGAATACAGGGGTGTACTCACTTATACTGAGCCCTGTATATATAATGTACTGATAATACAGGGGTGTACTCACTTATGCTGAGCCCTGTATATATAATGTACTGATAATACAGGGGTGTACTCACTTATGCTGAGCCCTGTATATATAATGTACTGACAATACAGTGGTGTACTCACTTATGCTGAGCTCTGTATATATAATGTACTGATAATACAGGGGGTGTACTCACTTATGCTGAGCCCTGTATATATAATGTACTGATAATACAGTCGTGTACTCACGTATGCTGAGCGCTGTATATATAATGTACTGATAATACAGGGGTGTACTCACTTATGTTGAGCACTGTATATATAATGTACTGATAATACAGGGGTGTACTCACTTATGCTGAGCCCTATATATATAATGTACTGATAATACAGAGTTGTACTCACTTATGCTGAGCCCTGTATATATAATGTACTGATAATACAGGGGTGTACTCACTTATACTGAGCCCTGTATATATAATGTACTGATAATACAGAGTTGTACTCACTTATGCTGAGCCCTGTATATATAATGTACTGATAATACAGGAGTGTACTCACTTATACTGAGCACTGTATATATAATGTACTGATAATACAGGGGTGTACTCACTTACACTGAACACTGTATATATAATGTAATGTTAATACAGGGGTGTACTCACTAATACTGAGCACTGTATATATAATGTACTGATAATACAGGGGTGTACTCTCTTATGCTGAGCACTGTATATATAATGTACTGATAATACAGGGGTGTACTCACTTACACTGAACAATGTATATATAATGTAATGTTAATACAGGGGTGTACTCACTTATACTGAGCACTGTATATATAATGTACTGATAATACAGGGGTGTACTCTCTTATGCTGAGCACTGTATATATAATGTACTGATAATACAGTGGTGTACTCACTTATACTGAACAATGTATATATAATGTAATGTTAATACAGGGGTGTACTCACTTATACTGAGCACTGTATATATAATGTACTGATAATACAGGGGTGTACTCTCTTATGCTGAGCACTGTATATATAATGTACTGATAATACAGGGGTGTACTCACTTACACTGAACAATGTATATATAATGTAATGTTAATACAGGGGTGTACTCACTTATACTGAGCACTGTATATATAATGTACTGATAATACAGGGGTGTACTCTCTTATGCTGAGCACTGTATATATAATGTACTGATAATACAGGGGTGTACTCACTTATGCTGAGCACTGTATATATCATGTACTGATAATACAGGGGTGTACTCACTTATGCTGAGCCCTGTATATATAATGTACTGACAATACAGTGGTGTACTCACTTATGCTGAGCACTGTATATATAATGTACTGATAATACAGGGGTGTACTCACTTATGCTGAGCCCTGTATATATAATGTACTGATAATACAGGGGTGTACTCACTTATGCTGAGCCCTGTATATATAATGTACTGAGAATACAGGGGTGTACTCACTTATGCTGAGCCCTGTATATATAATGTACTGAGAATACAGGGGTGTACTCACTTATGCTGAGCCCTGTATATATAATGTACTGAGAATACAGGGGTGTACTCACTTATGCTGAGCCCTGTATATATAATGTACTGATAATACAGGGGTGTACTCACTTATGCTGAGCCCTGTATATATAATGTACTGAGAATACAGGGGTGTACTCACTTATGCTGAGCCCTGTATATATAATGTACTGATAATACAGGGGTGTACTCACTTATGCTGAGCCCTGTATATATAATGTACTGACAATACAGTGGTGTACTCACTTATGCTGAGCTCTGTATATATAATGTACTGATAATACAGGGGGTGTACTCACTTATGCTGAGCCCTGTATATATAATGTACTGATAATACAGTGGTGTACTCACTTATGCTGAGCTCTGTATATATAACGTACTGACAATACAGTGGTGTACTCACTTATGCTGATCACTGTATATATAATGTACTGATAATACAGGGGTGTACTCACTTATGCTGAGCCCTGTATATATAATGTACTGACAATACAGTGGTGTACTCACTTATGCTGAGCCCTGTATATATAATGTACTGATAATACCGGGGTGTACTCACTTATGCTGAGCCCTGTATACATAATGTACTGATAATACAGGGGTGTACTCACTTATGCTGAGCACTGTATATATAATGTACTGATAATACAGGGGTGTACTCACTTATGTTGAGCACTGTATATATAATGTACTGATAATACAGGGGTGTACTCTCTTATGCTGAGCCCTGTATATATAATGTACTGATAATACAGGGGTGTACTCACTTATGCTGAGCCCTGTATATATAATGTAATGATAATACAGTAGTGTACTCACTTATGCTGAGCACTGTATATATAATGTACTGATAATACAGGGGTGTACTCACTTATGCTGAGCCCTGTATATATAATGTACTGATAATACAGGGGTGTACTCACTTATACTGAGCCCTGTATATATAATGTACTGATAATACAGGGGTGTACTCACTTATGCTGAGCCCTGTATATATAATGTACTGATAATACAGGGGTGTACTCACTTATGCTGAGCACTGTATATATAATGTACTGATAATACAGGGGTGTACTCACTTATGCTGAGTCCTGTATATATAATGTACTGATAATACAGGGGTGTACTTACTTATGCTGAGCACTGTATATATAATGTACTAATAATACCGGGGTGTACTCACTTATACTGAGCACTGTATATATAATGTGCTGATAATACATGGGGTGTACTCACTTATGCTGAGCGCTGTATATATAATGTACTGTTAATACAGGGGTGTACTCACTTACACTGAGCACTGTATATATAATGTACTGATAATACAGCGGTGTACTCACTTACACTGAACCCTGTATATATAATGTACTGATATTACAGGGGTGTACTCTCTTATGCTGAGCCCTGTATATATAATGTACTGATAATACAGGGGTGTACTCTCTTATGCTGAGCCCTGTATATATAATGTACTGATAATACAGGGGTGTACTCACTTATACTGAGCCCTGTAGTTAAAATGTACTGATAATACAGGGGTGTACTCACTTATGCTGAGCACTGTATATATAATGTACTGATAATACAGGGTGTACTCACTTATACTGAGCCCTATATATATAATGTACTGATAATACAGGGGTGTACTCACTTATGTTGAGCACTGTATATATAATGTACTGATAATACAGGGGTGTACTCTCTTATGCTGAGCCCTGTATATATAATGTACTGATAATACAGGGGTGTACTCACTTATGCTGAGCCCTGTATATATAATGTACTGATAATACAGTAGTGTACTCACTTATGCTGAGCACTGTATATATAATGTACTGATAATACAGGGGTGTACTCACTTATGCTGAGCCCTGTATATATAATGTACTGAGAATACAGGGGTGTACTCACTTATGCTGAGCCCTGTATATATAATGTACTGACAATACAGTGGTGTACTCACTTATGCTGAGCTCTGTATATATAATGTACTGATAATACAGGGGGTGTACTCACTTATGCTGAGCCCTGTATATATAATGTACTGATAATACAGTGGTGTACTCACTTATGCTGAGCGCTGTATATGTAATGTACTGATAATACAGGGGTGTACTCACTTATGTTGTGCACTGTATATATAATGTACTGATAATACAGGGGTGTACTCACTTATGCTGAGCACTGTATATATAATGTACTGATAATACAGGGTTGTACTCACTTATGCTGAGCCCTGTATATATAATGTACTGATAATACAGGGGTGTACTCACTTATACTGAGCCCTGTATATATAATGTACTGATAATACAGGGGTGTACTCACTTATGCTGAGCACTATATATATAATGTACTGATAATACAGGGGGTGTACTCACTTATACTGAGCACTGTATATATAATGTACTAAAAATACAGGGATGCACTGACTTATGCTGAGAACTGTATATATAATGTACTGATAATACAGGGGTGTACTCACTTATGCTGAGCACTGTATATATAATGTACTGATAATACAGGGGTGTACTCACTTATGCTGAGTCCTGTATATATAATGTACTGATAATACAGGGGTGTACTTACTTATGCTGAGCACTGTATATATAATGTACTAATAATACCGGGGTGTACTCACTTATACTGAGCACTGTATATATAATGTACTGATAATACATGGGGTGTACTCACTTATGCTGAGCGCTGTATATATAATGTACTGATAATACAGGGGTGTACTCACTTATGCTGAGTCCTGTATATATAATGTACTGATAATACAGGGGTGTACTTACTTATGCTGAGCACTGTATATATAATGTACTAATAATACCGGGGTGTACTCACTTATACTGAGCACTGTATATATAATGTACTGATAATACATGGGGTGTACTCACTTATACTGAGCACTGTATATATAATGTACTGATAATACAGTGGTGTACTCACTTATGCTGAGCACTATATATATAATGTACTGATAATACAGGGGTGTACTCACTTATGCTGAGCCCTGTATATATAATGTACTGATAATACAGGGGTGTACTCACTTATGCTGAGCACTGTATATATAATGTACTGATAATACAGGGGTGTACTCACTTATGGTGAGCACTGTATATATAATGTACTGATAATACAGGGGTGTACTCACTTATACTGAGCCCTGTATATATAATGTACTGATAATACCGCGGTGTACTCACTTATGCTGAGCACTGTATATATAATGTACTGATAATACAGGAGTGTACTCACTTATACTGAGCACTGTATATATAATGTACTGATAATACAGGGGTGTACTCACTTACACTGAACACTGTATATATAATGTAATGTTAATACAGGGGTGTACTCACTTATACTGAGCACTGTATATATAATGTACTGATAATACAGGGGTGTACTCTCTTATGCTGAGCACTGTATATATAATGTACTGATAATACAGGGGTGTACTCACTTACACTGAACACTGTATATATAATGTAATGTTAATACAGGGGTGTACTCACTTATACTGAGCACTGTATATATAATGTACTGATAATACAGGGGTGTACTCTCTTATGCTGAGCACTGTATATATAATGTACTGATAATACAGTGGTGTACTCACTTATGCTGAGCACTGTATATATCATGTACTGATAATACAGGGGTGTACTCACTTATGCTGAGCCCTATATATATAATGTACTGACAATACAGTGGTGTACTCACTTATGCTGAGCACTGTATATATAATGTACTGATAATACAGGGGTGTACTCACTTATGCTGAGCCCTGTATATATAATGTACTGATAATACAGGGGTGTACTCACTTATGCTGAGCACTGTATATATCATGTACTGATAATACAGTGGTGTACTCACTTATGCTGAGCCCTGTATATATAATGTACTGAGAATACAGGGGTGTACTCACTTATGCTGAGCCCTGTATATATAATGTACTGAGAATACAGGGGTGTACTCACTTATGCTGAGCCCTGTATATATAATGTACTGAGAATACAGGGGTGTACTCACTTATGCTGAGCCCTGTATATATAATGTACTGATAATACAGGGGTGTACTCACTTATGCTGAGCCCTGTATATATAATGTACTGAGAATACAGGGGTGTACTCACTTATGCTGAGCCCTGTATATATAATGTACTGATAATACAGGGGTGTACTCACTTATGCTGAGCCCTGTATATATAATGTACTGACAATACAGTGGTGTACTCACTTATGCTGAGCTCTGTATATATAATGTACTGATAATACAGGGGGTGTACTCACTTATGCTGAGCCCTGTATATATAATGTACTGATAATACAGTGGTGTACTCACTTATGCTGAGCGCTGTATATATAATGTACTGATAATACAGGGGTGTACTCACTTATGTTGAGCACTGTATATATAATGTACTGATAATACAGGGGTGTACTCACTTATGCTGAGCCCTATATATATAATGTACTGATAATACAGAGTTGTACTCACTTATGCTGAGCCCTGTATATATAATGTACTGATAATACAGGGGTGTACTCACTTATACTGAGCCCTGTATATATAATGTACTGATAATACAGAGTTGTACTCACTTATGCTGAGCCCTGTATATATAATGTACTGATAATACAGGAGTGTACTCACTTATACTGAGCACTGTATATATAATGTACTGATAATACAGGGGTGTACTCACTTACACTGAACACTGTATATATAATGTAATGTTAATACAGGGGTGTACTCACTTATACTGAGCACTGTATATATAATGTACTGATAATACAGGGGTGTACTCTCTTATGCTGAGCACTGTATATATAATGTACTGATAATACAGGGGTGTACTCACTTACACTGAACAATGTATATATAATGTAATGTTAATACAGGGGTGTACTCACTTATACTGAGCACTGTATATATAATGTACTGATAATACAGGGGTGTACTCTCTTATGCTGAGCACTGTATATATAATGTACTGATAATACAGTGGTGTACTCACTTATACTGAACAATGTATATATAATGTAATGTTAATACAGGGGTGTACTCACTTATACTGAGCACTGTATATATAATGTACTGATAATACAGGGGTGTACTCTCTTATGCTGAGCACTGTATATATAATGTACTGATAATACAGGGGTGTACTCACTTACACTGAACAATGTATATATAATGTAATGTTAATACAGGGGTGTACTCACTTATACTGAGCACTGTATATATAATGTACTGATAATACAGGGGTGTACTCTCTTATGCTGAGCACTGTATATATAATGTACTGATAATACAGGGGTGTACTCACTTATGCTGAGCACTGTATATATCATGTACTGATAATACAGGGGTGTACTCACTTATGCTGAGCCCTGTATATATAATGTACTGACAATACAGTGGTGTACTCACTTATGCTGAGCACTGTATATATAATGTACTGATAATACAGGGGTGTACTCACTTATGCTGAGCCCTGTATATATAATGTACTGATAATACAGGGGTGTACTCACTTATGCTGAGCCCTGTATATATAATGTACTGAGAATACAGGGGTGTACTCACTTATGCTGAGCCCTGTATATATAATGTACTGAGAATACAGGGGTGTACTCACTTATGCTGAGCCCTGTATATATAATGTACTGAGAATACAGGGGTGTACTCACTTATGCTGAGCCCTGTATATATAATGTACTGATAATACAGGGGTGTACTCACTTATGCTGAGCCCTGTATATATAATGTACTGAGAATACAGGGGTGTACTCACTTATGCTGAGCCCTGTATATATAATGTACTGATAATACAGGGGTGTACTCACTTATGCTGAGCCCTGTATATATAATGTACTGACAATACAGTGGTGTACTCACTTATGCTGAGCTCTGTATATATAATGTACTGATAATACAGGGGGTGTACTCACTTATGCTGAGCCCTGTATATATAATGTACTGATAATACAGTGGTGTACTCACTTATGCTGAGCTCTGTATATATAACGTACTGACAATACAGTGGTGTACTCACTTATGCTGAGCACTGTATATATAATGTACTGATAATACAGGGGTGTACTCACTTATGCTGAGCCCTGTATATATAATGTACTGACAATACAGTGGTGTACTCACTTATGCTGAGCCCTGTATATATAATGTACTGATAATACCGGGGTGTACTCACTTATGCTGAGCCCTGTATACATAATGTACTGATAATACAGGGGTGTACTCACTTATGCTGAGCACTGTATATATAATGTACTGATAATACAGGGTTGTACTCACTTATGCTGAGCCCTGTATATATAATGTACTGATAATACAGGGGTGTACTCACTTATACTGAGCCCTGTATATATAATGTACTGATAATACAGGGGTGTACTCACTTATGCTGAGCACTATATATATAATGTACTGATAATACAGGGGGTGTACTCACTTATACTGAGCACTGTATATATAATGTACTAATAATACAGGGATGCACTCACTTATGCTGAGCCCTGTATATATAATGTACTGATAATACAGGGGTGTACTCACTTATGCTGAGCACTGTATATATAATGTACTGATAATACAGGGGTGTACTCACTTATGCTGAGTCCTGTATATATAATGTACTGATAATACAGGGGTGTACTTACTTATGCTGAGCACTGTATATATAATGTACTAATAATACCGGTGTGTACTCACTTATACTGAGCACTGTATATATAATGTGCTGATAATACATGGGGTGTACTCACTTATGCTGAGCGCTGTATATATAATGTACTGTTAATACAGGGGTGTACTCACTTACACTGAGCACTGTATATATAATGTACTGATAATACAGCGGTGTACTCACTTACACTGAACCCTGTATATATAATGTACTGATATTACAGGGGTGTACTCTCTTATGCTGAGCCCTGTATATATAATGTACTGATAATACAGGGGTGTACTCTCTTATGCTGAGCCCTGTATATATAATGTACTGATAATACAGGGGTGTACTCACTTATACTGAGCCCTGTAGTTAAAATGTACTGATAATACAGGGGTGTACTCACTTATGCTGAGCACTGTATATATAATGTACTGATAATACAGGGTGTACTCACTTATACTGAGCCCTATATATATAATGTACTGATAATACAGGGGTGTACTCACTTATGTTGAGCACTGTATATATAATGTACTGATAATACAGGGGTGTACTCTCTTATGCTGAGCCCTGTATATATAATGTACTGATAATACAGGGGTGTACTCACTTATGCTGAGCCCTGTATATATAATGTACTGATAATACAGTAGTGTACTCACTTATGCTGAGCACTGTATATATAATGTACTGATAATACAGGGGTGTACTCACTTATGCTGAGCCCTGTATATATAATTTACTGATAATACAGTGGTGTACTCACTTATGCTGAGCCCTGTATATATAATGTACTGATAATACAGGGGTGTACTCACTTATGCTCAGCACTGTATATATAATGTACTGATAATACAGGGGTGTACTCACTTATGCTGAGCCCTGTATATATAATGTACTGATAATACAGGGGTGTACTCACTTATGTTGAGCACTGTATATATAATGTAATGATAATACAGGGGTGTACTCACTTATACTGAGCTCTGTATATATAATGTACTGATAATACAGGGGTGTACTCACTTATGCTGAGCACTATATATATAATGTACTCATAATACAGGGGTGTACTCACTTATGCTGAGCCCTGTATATATAATGTACTGATAATACAGTGGTGTACTCACTTATGCTGAGCACTGTATATATAATGTACTGATAATACAGGGGTGTACTCACTTATGCTGAGCCCTGTATATATAATGTACTGACAATACAGTGGTGTACTCACTTATGCTGAGCACTGTATATATAATGTACTGATAATACAGGGGTGTACTCACTTATGCTGAGCACTGTATATATAATGTACTGATAATACCGGGGTGTACTCACTTATACTGAGCACTGTATATATAATGTACTGATAATACAGGGGTGTACTCACTTATGCTGAGCCCTGTATATATAATGTACTGATAATACAGGGGGTGTACTCACTTACACTGAGCACTGTATATATAATGTACTGATAATACAGGGGTGTACTCACTTATGCTGAGCCCTGTATATATAATGTACTGATAATACAAGGGTGTACTCACTTATGCTGAGCACTGTATATATAATGTACTGAAAATACAGGGGGTGTACTCACTTATACTGAGCTCTGTATATATAATGTACTGTTAATACAGGGGTGTACTCACTTACACTGAGCACTGTATATATAATGTACTGATAATACAGGGGTGTACTCACTTATACTGAACCCTGTATATATAATGTACTGATAATACAGGGTGTACTCACTTATACTGAGCCCTATATATATAATGTACTGATAATACAGGGGTGTACTCACTTATGTTGAGCACTGTATATATAATGTACTGATAATACAGGGGTGTACTCTCTTATGCTGAGCCCTGTATATATAATGTACTGATAATACAGGGGTGTACTCACTTATGCTGAGCCCTGTATATATAATGTAATGATAATACAGTAGTGTACTCACTTATGCTGAGCACTGTATATATAATGTACTGATAATACAGGGGTGTACTCACTTATGCTGAGCCCTGTATATATAATGTACTGATAATACAGTGGTGTACTCACTTATGCTGAGCACTGTATATATAATGTACTGATAATACAGGGGTGTACTCACTTATGCTGAGCCCTGTATATATAATGTACTGATAATACAGGGGTGTACTCACTTATACTGAGCCCTGTATATATAATGTACTGATAATACAGGGGTGTACTCACTTATACTGAGCACTATATATATAATGTACTGATAATACAGGGGTGTACTCACTTATACTGAGCCCTGTATATATAATGTACTGATAATACAGGGGTGTAATCACTTACACTGAGCACTGTATATATAATGTACTGATAATACAGGGGGTGTACTCACTTATACTGAGCCCTGTATATATAATGTACTGATAATACAGGGGTGTACTCACTTATGCTGAGCACTGTATATATAATGTACTGATAATACAGTGGTGTACTCACTTATGCTGAGCCCTGAATATATAATGTACTGATAATACAGGGATGCACTCACTTATGCTGAGCACTGTATATATAATGTACTGATAATACAGGGGGTGTACTCACTTATGCTGAGCCCTGTATATATAATGTACTAATAATACAGGGGGTTTACTCACTTATACTGAGCCCTGTATATATAATGTACTGGTAATACAGGGGTGTACTCACTTATGCTGAGCACTGTATATATAATGTACTGATAATACAGTGGTGTACTCACTTATGCTGAGCCCTGAATATATAATGTACTGATAATACAGGGGTGTACTCACTTATGCTGAGCACTGTATATATAATGTACTGATAATACAGTGGTGTACTCACTTATGCTGAGCCCTGTATATATAATGTTCTGATAATACGGGGGTGTACTCACTTATACTGAGCCCTGTATATATAATGTACTGATAATACAGGGATGCACTCACTTATGCTGAGCACTGTATATATAATGTACTGATAATACAGGGGTGTACTCACTTATGCTGAGCACTGTATATATAATGTACTGATAATACAGTGGTGTACTCACTTATGCTGAGCCCTGTATATATAATGTACTGATAATACAGGGATGCACTCACTTATGCTGAGCCCTGTATATATAATGTACTGATAATACTGGGGTGTACTCACTTTTGCTGAGCACTGTATATATAAAGTACTGATAATACAGGGGTGTACTCACTTATGCTGAGCCCTGTATATATAATGTACTGATAATACAGGGGTGTACTCACTTATGTTGTGCACTCTATATATAATGTACTGATAATACAGGGGTGTACTCACTTATGCTGAGCACTGTATATATAATGTACTGATAATACAGGGGGTGTACTCACTTATACTGAGCACTGTATATATAATGTACTGATAATACAGTGGTGTACTCACTTATGCTGAGCACTGTATATATAATGTACTGATAATACAGGGGGTGTACTCACTTATGCTGAGCTCTGTATATATAATGTACTGATAATACAGGGGTGTACTCACTTATGCTGAGCCCTGTATATATAATGTACTGATAATACAGGGGTGTACTCACTTATACTGAGCTCTGTATATATAATGTACTGATAATACAGGGGTGTACTCACTTATACTGAGCACTGTATATATAATGTACTGATAATACAGGGGTGTACTCACTTACACTGAGCCCTGTATATATAATGTACTGATAATACAGGGGTGTACTCACTTATACTGAGCCCTGTATATATAATGTACTGATAATACAGTGGTGTACTCACTTATGCTGAGCCCTGAATATATAATGTACTGATAATACAGGGATGCACTCACTTATGCTGAGCACTGTATATATAATGTACTGATAATACAGGGGTGTACTCACTTATGCTGAGCCCTGTATATATAATGTACTGACAATACAGTGGTGTACTCACTTATGCTGAGCACTGTATATATAATGTACTGATAATACAGGGGTGTACTCACTTATGCTGAGCACTGTATATATAATGTACTGATAATACCGGGGTGTACTCACTTATACTGAGCACTGTATATATAATGTACTGACAATACAGGGTTGTACTCACTTATGCTGAGCCCTGTATATATAATGTACTGATAATACAGGGGGTGTACTCACTTACACTGAGCACTGTATATATAATGTACTGATAATACAAGGGTGTACTCACTTATGCTGAGCACTGTATATATAATGTACTGAAAATACAGGGGGTGTACTCACTTATACTGAGCTCTGTATATATAATGTACTGTTAATACAGGGGTGTACTCACTTACACTGAGCACTGTATATATAATGTACTGTTAATACAGGGGTGTACTCACTTACACTGAGCACTGTATATATAATGTACTGATAATACAGGGGTGTACTCACTTATACTGAACCCTGTATATATAATGTACTGATAATACAGGGGTGTACTCACTTATGTTGAGCACTGTATATATAATGTACTGATAATACAGGGGTGTACTCTCTTATGCTGAGCCCTGTATATATAATGTACTGATAATACAGGGGTGTACTCACTTATGCTGAGCCCTGTATATATAATGTACTGATAATACAGTAGTGTACTCACTTATGCTGAGGACGGTATATATAATGTACTGATAATACAGGGGTGTACTCACTTATGCTGAGCCCTGTATATATAATGTACTGATAATACAGTGGTGTACTCACTTATGCTGAGCCCTGTATATATAATGTACTGATAATATAGTGGTGTACTCACTTATGCTGAGCACTGTATATATAATGTACTGATAATACAGGGGTGTACTCACTTATGCTGAGCCCTGTATATATAAGGTACTGATAATACAGTGGTGTACTCACTTATACTGAGCACTATATATATAATGTACTGATAATACAGGGGTGTACTCACTTATACTGAGCCCTGTATATATAATGTACTGATAATACAGGGGTGTAATCACTTACACTGAGCACTGTATATATAATGTACTGATAATACAGGGGGTGTACTCACTTATACTGAGCCCTGTATATATAATGTACTGATAATACAGGGGTGTACTCACTTATGCTGAGCACTGTATATATAATGTACTGATAATACAGTGGTGTACTCACTTATGCTGAGCCCTGAATATATAATGTACTGATAATACAGGGATGCACTCACTTATGCTGAGCACTGTATATATAATGTACTGATAATACAGGGGGTGTACTCACTTATGCTGAGCCCTGTATATATAATGTACTAATAATACAGGGGGTGTACTCACTTATACTGAGCCCTGTATATGTAATGTACTGATAATACAGGGGTGTACTCACTTATGCTGAGCACTGTATATATAATGTACTGATAATATAGTGGTGTACTCACTTATGCTGAGCCCTGAATATATAATGTACTGATAATACAGAGTTGTACTCACTTATGCTGAGCCCTGTATATATAATGTACTGATAATACAGGGGTGTACTCACTTATACTGAGCCCTGTATATATAATGTACTGATAATACAGAGTTGTACTCACTTATGCTGAGCCCTGTATATATAATGTACTGATAATACAGGAGTGTACTCACTTATACTGAGCACTGTATATATAATGTACTGATAATACAGGGGTGTACTCACTTACACTGAACACTGTATATATAATGTAATGTTAATACAGGGGTGTACTCACTTATACTGAGCACTGTATATATAATGTACTGATAATACAGGGGTGTACTCTCTTATGCTGAGCACTGTATATATAATGTACTGATAATACAGGGGTGTACTCACTTACACTGAACAATGTATATATAATGTAATGTTAATACAGGGGTGTACTCACTTATACTGAGCACTGTATATATAATGTACTGATAATACAGGGGTGTACTCTCTTATGCTGAGCACTGTATATATAATGTACTGATAATACAGTGGTGTACTCACTTATACTGAACAATGTATATATAATGTAATGTTAATACAGGGGTGTACTCACTTATACTGAGCACTGTATATATAATGTACTGATAATACAGGGGTGTACTCTCTTATGCTGAGCACTGTATATATAATGTACTGATAATACAGGGGTGTACTCACTTACACTGAACAATGTATATATAATGTAATGTTAATACAGGGGTGTACTCACTTATACTGAGCACTGTATATATAATGTACTGATAATACAGGGGTGTACTCTCTTATGCTGAGCACTGTATATATAATGTACTGATAATACAGGGGTGTACTCACTTATGCTGAGCACTGTATATATCATGTACTGATAATACAGGGGTGTACTCACTTATGCTGAGCCCTGTATATATAATGTACTGACAATACAGTGGTGTACTCACTTATGCTGAGCACTGTATATATAATGTACTGATAATACAGGGGTGTACTCACTTATGCTGAGCCCTGTATATATAATGTACTGATAATACAGGGGTGTACTCACTTATGCTGAGCCCTGTATATATAATGTACTGAGAATACAGGGGTGTACTCACTTATGCTGAGCCCTGTATATATAATGTACTGAGAATACAGGGGTGTACTCACTTATGCTGAGCCCTGTATATATAATGTACTGAGAATACAGGGGTGTACTCACTTATGCTGAGCCCTGTATATATAATGTACTGATAATACAGGGGTGTACTCACTTATGCTGAGCCCTGTATATATAATGTACTGAGAATACAGGGGTGTACTCACTTATGCTGAGCCCTGTATATATAATGTACTGATAATACAGGGGTGTACTCACTTATGCTGAGCCCTGTATATATAATGTACTGACAATACAGTGGTGTACTCACTTATGCTGAGCTCTGTATATATAATGTACTGATAATACAGGGGGTGTACTCACTTATGCTGAGCCCTGTATATATAATGTACTGATAATACAGTGGTGTACTCACTTATGCTGAGCTCTGTATATATAACGTACTGACAATACAGTGGTGTACTCACTTATGCTGAGCACTGTATATATAATGTACTGATAATACAGGGGTGTACTCACTTATGCTGAGCCCTGTATATATAATGTACTGACAATACAGTGGTGTACTCACTTATGCTGAGCCCTGTATATATAATGTACTGATAATACCGGGGTGTACTCACTTATGCTGAGCCCTGTATACATAATGTACTGATAATACAGGGGTGTACTCACTTATGCTGAGCACTGTATATATAATGTACTGATAATACAGGGTTGTACTCACTTATGCTGAGCCCTGTATATATAATGTACTGATAATACAGGGGTGTACTCACTTATACTGAGCCCTGTATATATAATGTACTGATAATACAGGGGTGTACTCACTTATGCTGAGCACTATATATATAATGTACTGATAATACAGGGGGTGTACTCACTTATACTGAGCACTGTATATATAATGTACTAATAATACAGGGATGCACTCACTTATGCTGAGCCCTGTATATATAATGTACTGATAATACAGGGGTGTACTCACTTATGCTGAGCACTGTATATATAATGTACTGATAATACAGGGGTGTACTCACTTATGCTGAGTCCTGTATATATAATGTACTGATAATACAGGGGTGTACTTACTTATGCTGAGCACTGTATATATAATGTACTAATAATACCGGGGTGTACTCACTTATACTGAGCACTGTATATATAATGTGCTGATAATACATGGGGTGTACTCACTTATGCTGAGCGCTGTATATATAATGTACTGTTAATACAGGGGTGTACTCACTTACACTGAGCACTGTATATATAATGTACTGATAATACAGCGGTGTACTCACTTACACTGAACCCTGTATATATAATGTACTGTTAATACAGGGGTGTACTCACTTACACTGAGCACTGTATATATAATGTACTGATAATA
This sequence comes from Phyllobates terribilis, assembly GCF_046119375.1. NCBI lineage: Eukaryota > Metazoa > Chordata > Amphibia > Anura > Dendrobatidae > Phyllobates > Phyllobates terribilis. The sequence continues at coordinate 601,656,120 of NW_027362762.1, forward strand.
CAGGGTGTACTCACTTATACTGAGCCCTATATATATAATGTACTGATAATACAGGGGTGTACTCACTTATGTTGAGCACTGTATATATAATGTACTGATAATACAGGGGTGTACTCTCTTATGCTGAGCCCTGTATATATAATGTACTGATAATACAGGGGTGTACTCACTTATGCTGAGCCCTGTATATATAATGTACTGATAATACAGTAGTGTACTCACTTATGCTGAGCACTGTATATATAATGTACTGATAATACAGGGGTGTACTCACTTATGCTGAGCCCTGTATATATAATTTACTGATAATACAGTGGTGTACTCACTTATGCTGAGCCCTGTATATATAATGTACTGATAATACAGGGGTGTACTCACTTATGCTGAGCACTGTATATATAATGTACTGATAATACAGGGGTGTACTCACTTATGCTGAGCCCTGTATATATAATGTACTGATAATACAGGGGTGTACTCACTTATGTTGAGCACTGTATATATAATGTAATGATAATACAGGGGTGTACTCACTTATACTGAGCTCTGTATATATAATGTACTGATAATACAGGGGTGTACTCACTTATGCTGAGCACTATATATATAATGTACTCATAATACAGGGGTGTACTCACTTATGCTGAGCCCTGTATATATAATGTACTGATAATACAGTGGTGTACTCACTTATGCTGAGCACTGTATATATAATGTACTGATAATACAGGGGTGTACTCACTTATGCTGAGCCCTGTATATATAATGTACTGACAATACAGTGGTGTACTCACTTATGCTGAGCACTGTATATATAATGTACTGATAATACAGGGGTGTACTCACTTATGCTGAGCACTGTATATATAATGTACTGATAATACCGGGGTGTACTCACTTATACTGAGCACTGTATATATAATGTACTGATAATACAGGGGTGTACTCACTTATGCTGAGCCCTGTATATATAATGTACTGATAATACAGGGGGTGTACTCACTTACACTGAGCACTGTATATATAATGTACTGATAATACAGGGGTGTACTCACTTATGCTGAGCCCTGTATATATAATGTACTGATAATACAAGGGTGTACTCACTTATGCTGAGCACTGTATATATAATGTACTGAAAATACAGGGGGTGTACTCACTTATACTGAGCTCTGTATATATAATGTACTGTTAATACAGGGGTGTACTCACTTACACTGAGCACTGTATATATAATGTACTGATAATACAGGGGTGTACTCACTTATACTGAACCCTGTATATATAATGTACTGATAATACAGGGTGTACTCACTTATACTGAGCCCTATATATATAATGTACTGATAATACAGGGGTGTACTCACTTATGTTGAGCACTGTATATATAATGTACTGATAATACAGGGGTGTACTCTCTTATGCTGAGCCCTGTATATATAATGTACTGATAATACAGGGGTGTACTCACTTATGCTGAGCCCTGTATATATAATGTAATGATAATACAGTAGTGTACTCACTTATGCTGAGCACTGTATATATAATGTACTGATAATACAGGGGTGTACTCACTTATGCTGAGCCCTGTATATATAATGTACTGATAATGCAGTGGTGTACTCACTTATGCTGAGCACTGTATATATAATGTACTGATAATACAGGGGTGTACTCACTTATGCTGAGCCCTGTATATATAATGTACTGATAATACAGGGGTGTACTCACTTATACTGAGCCCTGTATATATAATGTACTGATAATACAGGGGTGTACTCACTTATACTGAGCACTATATATATAATGTACTGATAATACAGGGGTGTACTCACTTATACTGAGCCCTGTATATATAATGTACTGATAATACAGGGGTGTAATCACTTACACTGAGCACTGTATATATAATGTACTGATAATACAGGGGGTGTACTCACTTATACTGAGCCCTGTATATATAATGTACTGATAATACAGGGGTGTACTCACTTATGCTGAGCACTGTATATATAATGTACTGATAATACAGGGATGCACTCACTTATGCTGAGCACTGTATATATAATGTACTGATAATACAGGGGGTGTACTCACTTATGCTGAGCCCTGTATATATAATGTACTAATAATACAGGGGGTTTACTCACTTATACTGAGCCCTGTATATATAATGTACTGGTAATACAGGGGTGTACTCACTTATGCTGAGCACTGTATATATAATGTACTGATAATACAGTGGTGTACTCACTTATGCTGAGCCCTGAATATATAATGTACTGATAATACAGGGGTGTACTCACTTATGCTGAGCACTGTATATATAATGTACTGATAATACAGTGGTGTACTCACTTATGCTGAGCCCTGTATATATAATGTTCTGATAATACGGGGGTGTACTCACTTATACTGAGCCCTGTATATATAATGTACTGATAATACAGGGATGCACTCACTTATGCTGAGCACTGTATATATAATGTACTGATAATACAGGGGTGTACTCACTTATGCTGAGCACTGTATATATAATGTACTGATAATACAGTGGTGTACTCACTTATGCTGAGCCCTGTATATATAATGTACTGATAATACAGGGATGCACTCACTTATGCTGAGCCCTGTATATATAATGTACTGATAATACTGGGGTGTACTCACTTTTGCTGAGCACTGTATATATAAAGTACTGATAATACAGGGGTGTACTCACTTATGCTGAGCCCTGTATATATAATGTACTGATAATACAGGGGTGTACTCACTTATGTTGTGCACTCTATATATAATGTACTGATAATACAGGGGTGTACTCACTTATGCTGAGCACTGTATATATAATGTCCTGATAATACAGGGGGTGTACTCACTTATACTGAGCACTGTATATATAATGTACTGATAATACAGTGGTGTACTCACTTATGCTGAGCACTGTATATATAATGTACTGATAATACAGGGGGTGTACTCACTTATGCTGAGCTCTGTATATATAATGTACTGATAATACAGGGGTGTACTCACTTATGCTGAGCCCTGTATATATAATGTACTGATAATACAGGGGTGTACTCACTTATACTGAGCTCTGTATATATAATGTACTGATAATACAGGGGTGTACTCACTTATACTGAGCACTGTATATATAATGTACTGATAATACAGGGGTGTACTCACTTACACTGAGCCCTGTATATATAATGTACTGATAATACAGGGGTGTACTCACTTATACTGAGCCCTGTATATATAATGTACTGATAATACAGTGGTGTACTCACTTATGCTGAGCCCTGAATATATAATGTACTGATAATACAGGGATGCACTCACTTATGCTGAGCACTGTATATATAATGTACTGATAATACAGGGGTGTACTCACTTATGCTGAGCCCTGTATATATAATGTACTGACAATACAGTGGTGTACTCACTTATGCTGAGCACTGTATATATAATGTACTGATAATACAGGGGTGTACTCACTTATGCTGAGCACTGTATATATAATGTACTGATAATACCGGGGTGTACTCACTTATACTGAGCACTGTATATATAATGTACTGACAATACAGGGGTGTACTCACTTATGCTGAGCCCTGTATATATAATGTACTGATAATACAGGGGGTGTACTCACTTACACTGAGCACTGTATATATAATGTACTGATAATACAAGGGTGTACTCACTTATGCTGAGCACTGTATATATAATGTACTGAAAATACAGGGGGTGTACTCACTTATACTGAGCTCTGTATATATAATGTACTGTTAATACAGGGGTGTACTCACTTACACTGAGCACTGTATATATAATGTACTGATAATACAGGGGTGTACTCACTTATACTGAACCCTGTATATATAATGTACTGATAATACGGGGGTGTACTCACTTATGTTGAGCACTGTATATATAATGTACTGATAATACAGGGGTGTACTCTCTTATGCTGAGCCCTGTATATATAATGTACTGATAATACAGGGGTGTACTCACTTATGCTGAGCCCTGTATATATAATGTACTGATAATACAGTAGTGTACTCACTTATGCTGAGGACGGTATATATAATGTACTGATAATACAGGGGTGTACTCACTTATGCTGAGCCCTGTATATATAATGTACTGATAATACAGTGGTGTACTCACTTATGCTGAGCCCTGTATATATAATGTACTGATAATACAGTGGTGTACTCACTTATGCTGAGCACTGTATATATAATGTACTGATAATACAGGGGTGTACTCACTTATGCTGAGCCCTGTATATATAAGGTACTGATAATACAGTGGTGTACTCACTTATACTGAGCACTATATATATAATGTACTGATAATACAGGGGTGTACTCACTTATACTGAGCCCTGTATATATAATGTACTGATAATACAGGGGTGTAATCACTTACACTGAGCACTGTATATATAATGTACTGATAATACAGGGGGTGTACTCACTTATACTGAGCCCTGTATATATAATGTACTGATAATACAGGGGTGTACTCACTTATGCTGAGCACTGTATATATAATGTACTGATAATACAGTGGTGTACTCACTTATGCTGAGCCCTGAATATATAATGTACTGATAATACAGGGATGCACTCACTTATGCTGAGCACTGTATATATAATGTACTGATAATACAGGGGGTGTACTCACTTATGCTGAGCCCTGTATATATAATGTACTAATAATACAGGGGGTGTACTCACTTATACTGAGCCCTGTATATGTAATGTACTGATAATACAGGGGTGTACTCACTTATGCTGAGCACTGTATATATAATGTACTGATAATATAGTGGTGTACTCACTTATGCTGAGCCCTGAATATATAATGTACTGATAATACAGGGATGCACTCACTTATGCTGAGCACTGTATATATAATGTACTGATAATACAGGGGTGTACTCACTTATGCTGAGCACTGTATATATAATGTACTGATAATACAGTGGTGTACTCACTTATGCTGAGCCCTGTATATATAATGTACTGATAATACAGGGATGCACTCACTTATGCTGAGCCCTGTATATATAATGTACTGATAATACAGGGGTGTACTCACTTATGCTGAGCACTGTATATATAAAGTACTGATAATACAGGGGTGTACTCACTTATGCTGAGCCCTGTATATATAATGTACTGATAATACAGGGGTGTACTCACTTATGTTGTGCACTCTATATATAATGTACTGATAATACAGGGGTGTACTCACTTATGCTGAGCACTGTATATATAATGTACTGATAATACAGGGGGTGTACTCACTTATACTGAGCCCTATAGATATAATGTACTGATAATACAGGGGTGTACTCACTTATACTAAGCACTGTATATATAATGTACTGATAATACAGGGGTGTACTCACTTATGCTGAGCACTGTATATATAATGTACTGATAATACAGGGGGTGTACTCACTTATACTGAGCACTGTATATATAATGTACTGATAATACAGTGGTGTACTCACTTATGCTGAGCACTGTATATATAATGTACTGATAATACAGGGGGTGTACTCACTTATGCTGAGCTCTGTATATATAATGTACTGATAATACAGGGGTGTACTCACTTATACTGAGCACTGTATATATAATGTACTGATAATACAGGGGTGTACTCACTTATGCTGAGCACTGTATATATAATGTACTGATAATACAGGGGGTGTACTCACTTATACTGAGCACTGTATATATAATGTACTGATAATACAGTGGTGTACTCACTTATGCTGAGCACTGTATATATAATGTACTGATAATACAGGGGGTGTACTCACTTATGCTGAGCTCTGTATATATAATGTACTGATAATACAGGGGTGTACTCACTTATGCTGAGCACTGTATATATAATGTACTGATAATACAGGGGTGTACTCACTTATACTGAGCACTGTATATATAATGTACTGATAATACAGTGGTGTACTCACTTATGTTGAGCTCTGTATATATAATGTACTGATAATACAGGGGTGTACTCACTTATGCTGAGCCCTGTATATATAATGTACTGATAATACAGTGGTGTACTCACTTATGCTGAGCCCTGTATATATAATGTACTGATAATACAGGGGTGTACTCACTTATGCTGAGCCCTGTATATATAATGTACTGATAATACAGGGGTGTACTCACTTATACTGAGCTCTGTATATATAATGTACTGATAATACAGTGGTGTACTCACTTATGCTGAGCACTGTATATATAATGTACTGATAATACAGGGGTGTACTCACTTATGCTGAGCACTGTATATATAATGTACTGATAATACAGGGGTGTACTCACTTATGCTGAGCACTGTATATATAATGTACTGCTAATACAGGGGTGTACTCACTTATGCTGAGCACTGTATATATAATGTACTGATAATACAGGGGTGTACTCACTTATGCTGAGCACTGTATATATAATGTACTGATAATACAGTGGTGTACTCACTTATGCTGAGCACTGTATATATAATGTACTGATAATACAGTGGTGTACTCACTTATGCTGAGCACTGTATATATAATGTACTGATAATACAGTGGTGTACTCACTTATACTGAGCACTGTATATTTAATGTACTGATAATGCAGGGGTGTACTCACTTATACTGAGCACTGTATATATAATGTACTGATAATACAGAGGTGTACTCACTTATGCTGAGCCCTGTATATATAAGATACTGATAATACAGGGGTGTACTCACTTATACTGAGCCCTGTATATATAATGTACTGATAATACAGTGGTGTACTCACTTATGCTGAGCCCTGTATATATAATGTACTGATAATACAGGGGTGTACTCACTTATACTGAGCCCTGTATATATAATGTACTGATAATACAGTGGTGTACTCACTTATGCTGAGCCCTGTATATATAATGTACTGATAATGCAGGGGTGTACTCACTTATACTGAGCACTGTATATATAATGTACTGATAATACAGAGGTGTACTCACTTATGCTGAGCCCTGTATATATAAGATACTGATAATACAGGGGTGTACTCACTTATACTGAGCCCTGTATATATAATGTACTGATAATACAGTGGTGTACTCACTTATGCTGAGCCCTGTATATATAATGTACTGATAATGCAGGGGTGTACTCACTTATACTGAGCACTGTATATATAATGTACTGATAATACAGAGGTGTACTCACTTATGCTGAGCCCTGTATATATAAGATACTGATAATACAGGGGTGTACTCACTTATGCTGAGCACTGTATATATAATGTACTGATAATACAGTGGTGTACTCACTTATGCTGAGCCCTGTATATATAATGTACTGATAATACAGGGGTGTACTCACTTATACTGAGCTCTGTATATATAATGTACTGATAATACAGGGGTGTACTCACTTATGCTGAGCCCTGTATATATAATGTACTGATAATACAGGGGTGTACTCACTTATACTGAGCTCTGTATATATAATGTACTGATAATACAGTGGTGTACTCACTTATACTGAGCGCTGTACATATAATGTACTGATAATACATTGGTGTACTCACTTATACTGAACACTGTATATATAATGTACTGATAATACAGGGGTGTACTCACTTATGTTGAGCTCTGTATATATAATGTACTGATAATACAGTGGTGTACTCACTTATGCTGAGCGCTGTATATATAATGTACTGATAATACAGGGATGTACTCACTTATACTGAGCTCTGTATATATAATGTACTGATAATACAGGGGTGTACTCACTTATGCTGAGCCCTGTATATATAATGTACTGATAATACAGTGGTGTACTCACTTATGCTGAGCACTGTATATATAATGTACTGATAATACAGGGATGTACTCACTTATACTGAGCTCTGTATATATAATGTACTGATAATACAGGGGTGTACTCACTTATACTGAGCGCTGTACATATAATGTACTGATAATACAGTGGTGTACTCACTTATGCTGAGCGCTGTATATATAATGTACTGATAAAACAGGGGTGTACTCACTTATGCTGAGCCCTGTATATATAATGTACTGATAATACAGGGGTGTACTCACTTATACTGAGCACTGTATATATATAATGTACTGATAATACAGGGGTGTACTCACTTATGCTGAGCCCTGTATATATAATGTACTGATAATACAGTGGTGTACTCACTTATGCTGAGCACTGTATATATAATGTACTGATAATACAGGGGTGTACTCACTTATACTGAGCCCTATATATATAATGTACTGATAATACAGGGTGTACTCACTTATACTGAGCCCTGTATATATAATGTACTGATAATACAGGGGTGTACTCACTTATGTTGTGCACTCTATATATAATGTACTGATAATACAGGGGTGTACTCACTTATGCTGAGCACTGTATATATAATGTACTGATAATACAGGGGGTGTACTCACTTATACTGAGCCCTATAGATATAATGTACTGATAATACAGGGGTGTACTCACTTATACTGAGCACTGTATATATAATGTACTGATAATACAGGGGTGTACTCACTTATGCTGAGCACTGTATATATAATGTACTGATAATACAGGGGGTGTACTCACTTATACTGAGCACTGTATATATAATGTATTGATAATACAGTGGTGTACTCACTTATGCTGAGCACTGTATATATAATGTACTGATAATACAGGGGGTGTACTCACTTATGCTGAGCTCTGTATATATAATGTACTGATAATACAGGGGTGTACTCACTTATACTGAGCACTGTATATATAATGTACTGATAATACAGGGGTGTACTCACTTATGCTGAGCACTGTATATATAATGTACTGATAATACAGGGGGTGTACTCACTTATACTGAGCACTGTATATATAATGTACTGATAATACAGTGGTGTACTCACTTATGCTGAGCACTGTATATATAATGTACTGATAATACAGGGGGTGTACTCACTTATGCTGAGCTCTGTATATATAATGTACTGATAATACAGGGGTGTACTCACTTATGCTGAGCACTGTATATATAATGTACTGATAATACAGGGGTGTACTCACTTATACTGAGCACTGTATATATAATGTACTGATAATACAGTGGTGTACTCACTTATGTTGAGCTCTGTATATATAATGTACTGATAATACAGGGGTGTACTCACTTATGCTGAGCCCTGTATATATAATGTACTGATAATACAGTGGTGTACTCACTTATGCTGAGCCCTGTATATATAATGTACTGATAATACAGGGGTGTTCTCACTTATGCTGAGCCCTGTATATATAATGTACTGATAATACAGGGGTGTACTCACTTATACTGAGCTCTGTATATATAATGTACTGATAATACAGTGGTGTACTCACTTATGCTGAGCACTGTATATATAATGTACTGATAATACAGGGGTGTACTCACTTATGCTGAGCACTGTATATATAATGTACTGATAATACAGGGGTGTACTCACTTATGCTGAGCACTGTATATATAATGTACTGCTAATACAGGGGTGTACTCACTTATGCTGAGCACTGTATATATAATGTACTGATAATACAGGGGTGTACTCACTTATGCTGAGCACTGTATATATAATGTACTGATAATACAGTGGTGTACTCACTTATGCTGAGCACTGTATATATAATGTACTGATAATACAGTGGTGTACTCACTTATGCTGAGCACTGTATATATAATGTACTGATAATACAGTGGTGTACTCACTTATACTGAGCACTGTATATTTAATGTACTGATAATGCAGGGGTGTACTCACTTATACTGAGCACTGTATATATAATGTACTGATAATACAGAGGTGTACTCACTTATGCTGAGCCCTGTATATATAAGATACTGATAATACAGGGGTGTACTCACTTATACTGAGCCCTGTATATATAATGTACTGATAATACAGTGGTGTACTCACTTATGCTGAGCCCTGTATATATAATGTACTGATAATACAGGGGTGTACTCACTTATACTGAGCCCTGTATATATAATGTACTGATAATACAGTGGTGTACTCACTTATGCTGAGCCCTGTATATATAATGTACTGATAATGCAGGGGTGTACTCACTTATACTGAGCACTGTATATATAATGTACTGATAATACAGAGGTGTACTCACTTATGCTGAGCCCTGTATATATAAGATACTGATAATACAGGGGTGTACTCACTTATACTGAGCCCTGTATATATAATGTACTGATAATACAGTGGTGTACTCACTTATGCTGAGCCCTGTATATATAATGTACTGATAATGCAGGGGTGTACTCACTTATACTGAGCACTGTATATATAATGTACTGATAATACAGAGGTGTACTCACTTATGCTGAGCCCTGTATATATAAGATACTGATAATACAGGGGTGTACTCACTTATGCTGAGCACTGTATATATAATGTACTGATAATACAGTGGTGTACTCACTTATGCTGAGCCCTGTATATATAATGTACTGATAATCAGGGGTGTACTCACTTATACTGAGCTCTGTATATATAATGTACTGATAATACAGGGGTGTACTCACTTATGCTGAGCCCTGTATATATAATGTACTGATAATACAGTGGTGTACTCACTTATACTGAGCGCTGTACATATAATGTACTGATAATACATTGGTGTACTCACTTATACTGAACACTGTATATATAATGTACTGATAATACAGGGGTGTACTCACTTATGTTGAGCTCTGTATATATAATGTACTGATAATACAGTGGTGTACTCACTTATGCTGAGCGCTGTATATATAATGTACTGATAATACAGGGATGTACTCACTTATACTGAGCTCTGTATATATAATGTACTGATAATACAGGGGTGTACTCACTTATGCTGAGCCCTGTATATATAATGTACTGATAATACAGTGGTGTACTCACTTATGCTGAGCACTGTATATATAATGTACTGATAATACAGGGATGTACTCACTTATACTGAGCTCTGTATATATAATGTACTGATAATACAGGGGTGTACTCACTTATACTGAGCGCTGTACATATAATGTACTGATAATACAGTGGTGTACTCACTTATGCTGAGCGCTGTATATATAATGTACTGATAAAACAGGGGTGTACTCACTTATGCTGAGCCCTGTATATATAATGTACTGATAATACAGGGGTGTACTCACTTATACTGAGCACTGTATATATATATAATGTACTGATAATACAGGGGTGTACTCACTTATGCTGAGCCCTGTATATATAATGTACTGATAATACAGTGGTGTACTCACTTATGCTGAGCACTGTATATATAATGTACTGATAATACAGGGGTGTACTCACTTATACTGAGCCCTATATATATAATGTACTGATAATACAGGGTGTACTCACTTATACTGAGCCCTGTATATATAATGTACTGATAATACAGGGGTGTACTCACTTATGCTGAGCCCTGTATATATAATGTACTGATAATACAGGGGGTGTACTCACTTATGCTGAGCCCTGTATATATAATGTACTGATAATACAGGGGGTGTACTCACTTATACTGAGCCCTGTATATATAATGTACTGATAATACAGGGGTGTACTCACTTATGCTGAGCCCTGTATATATAATGTACTGATAATACAGGGATGCTCTCACTTATACTGAGCACTGTATAAATAATGTACTGATAATACAGGGGGTGTACTCACTTATACTGAGCCCTGTATATATAATGTACTGATAATACAGTGGTGTACTCACTTATGCTGAGCACTGTATATATAATGTACTGATAATACAGGGGTATACTCACTTATACTGAGCACTGTATATATAATGTACTGATAATACAGGGGTGTACTCACTTATGCTGAGCACTGTATATATAATGTACTGATAATACAGGGGGTGTACTCACTTATGCTGAGCCCTGTATATATAATGTAATGATAATACAGGGGTGTACTCACTTATGCTGAGCCCTGTATATATAATGTACTGATAATACAGGGGTGTACTCACTTATGCTGAGCCCTGTATATATAATGTACTGATAATACAGGGATGTACTCACTTACACTGAGCACTGTATATATAATGTACTGATAATACCGGGGTGTACTCACTTATGCTGAGCACTGTATATATAATGTACTGATAATACAGGGGGTGTACTCACTTATGCTGAGCCCTGTATATATAATGTAATGATAATACAGGGGTGTACTCACTTATGCTGAGCCCTGTATATATAATGTACTGATAATACAGGGGTGTACTCACTTATGCTGAGCCCTGTATATATAATGTACTGATAATACAGGGATGTACTCACTTACACTGAGCACTGTATATATAATGTACTGATAATACCGGGGTGTACTCACTTATGCTGAGCACTGTATATGTAATGTACTGATAATACAGGGGTGTACTCGCTTATGCTGAGCACTGTATATATAATGTACTGATAATATAGGGGTGTACTCACTTATGCTGAGCCCTGTATATATAATGTACTGATAATACAGGGGGTGTACTCACTTATGCTGAGCACTGTATATATAATGTACTGATAATACAGGGGTGTACTCACTTATGCTGAGCACTGTATATATAATGTACTGACAATACAGTGGTATACTCACTTATGCTGAGCCCTGTATATATAATGTACTGATAATACAGTGGTGTACTCACTTATGCTGAGCCCTGTATATATAATGTAATGATAATACAGGGGTGTACTCACTTATGCTGAGCCCTGTATATATAATGTACTGACAATACAGGGGTGTACTCACTTATGCTGAGCACTGTATATATAATGTACTGATAATACAGGGGTGTACTCACTTATGCTGAGCACTGTATATATAATGTACTGATAATACAGGGGTGTACTCACTTATGCTGAGCACTGTATATATAATGTACTGATAATACAGTGGTGTACTCACTTATACTGAGCACTGTATATATAATGTACTGATAATACAGGGGTGTACTCACTTATGCTGAGCCCTGTATATATAATGTACTGATAATACAGGGGTGTACTCACTTATACTGAGCCCTGTATATATAACGTACTGATAATACAGGGATGCACTCACTTGTACTGAGCACTGTATATATAATGTATTGATAATACAGGGGTGTACTCACTTATGCTGAGCCCTGTATATATAATGTACTGATAATGCATTGGTGTACTCACTTATTCTGAGCCCTGTATATATAACGTACTGATAATACAGGGATGCACTCACTTGTACTGAGCACTGTATATATAATGTACTGATAATACAGGGGTGTACTCACTTATACTGAGCCCTGTATATATAGTGTACTGATAATACAGGGGTGTACTCACTTATGCTGAGCCCTGTATATATAATGTACTGATAATACAGGGGTGTACTCACTTGTACTGAGCACTGTATATATAGTGTACTGATAATACAGGGGTGTACTCACTTATACTGAGCCCTGTATATATAGTGTACTGATAATACAGGGGTGTACTCACTTATGCTGAGCCCTGTATATATAATGTACTGATAATACAGGGGTGTACTCACTTATACTGAGCACTGTATATATAATGTACTGATAATACAGGGGTGTACTCACTTATGCTGAGCACTCTATATATAATGTACTGATAATACAGGGGTGTACTCACTTACACTGAGCACTGTATATATAATGTACTGATAATACAGGGGTGTACTCACTTATGCTGAGCACTGTATATATAATGTACTGATAATACATGTGGTGTACTCACTTATGCTGAGCACTGTATATATAATGTACTGATAATACAGGGGTGTACTTACTTATACTGAGCCCTGTATATATAATGTACTGATAATACAGGGGTGTACTCACTTATGCTGAGCCCTGTATATATAATGTACTGATAATACAGGGGTGTACTCACTTATACTGAGCCCTGTATATATAATGTACTGGTAATACAGGGGTGTACTCACTTATGCTAAGCGCTGTATATATAATGTACTGATAATACTGGGGGTGTGCTCACTTATACTGAGCCCTGTATATATAATGTACTGATAATACAGGGGGTGTACTCACTTATGCTGAGCACTGTATATATAATGTACTGATAATACAGGGGTGTACTCACTTATACTGAGCCCTATATATATAATGTACTGATGATACAGGGATGTACTCACTTATGCTGAGCACTGTATATAAAATGTACTGATAATACAGGGGTGTACTCACTTATACTGAGCCTTGTATATATAATGTACTGATAATTCAGGGGGTATACTCACTTATGCTGAGCCCTGTATATATAAAGTACTGATAATACAGGGGTGTACTCACTTATGCTGAGCCCTGTATATATAAAGTACTGATAATACAGGGGTGTATTCACTTGCGCTGAGCACTGTATATATAATGTACTGATAATACAGGGGTGTACTCACTTATGCTGAACACTGTATATATAATGTACTGATAATACAGTGGCGTACTCACTTATGCTGAGCGCTGTATGTATAATGTACTGATAATACAGGGGTGTACTCACTTATGCTGAGCACTGTATATATAATGTACTGATAATACAGACGTGTACTCACTTATGCTGAGCTCTGTATATATAATGTACTGATAATACAGGGGTGTACTCACTTATACTGAGCACTGTATATATAATGTACTGATAATACAAGGGGTGTACTCACTTATGCTGAGCGCTATATATATAATGTACTGATAATACAGGGGTGTACCCACTTATGTTGAGCACTGTATATATAATGTACTGATAATACAGGGGGTGTACTCACTTATGCTGAGCCCTGTATATATAATGTACTGATAATACAGGGGTGTACTCACTTATGCTGAGCCCTGTATATATAATGTACTGATAATACAGGGGTGTACTCACTTATGCTGAGCCCTGTATATATAATGTACTGATAATACAGGGGTGTACTCACTTATGCTGAGCCCTGTATATATAATGTACTGATAATACAGTGGTGTACTCACTTATACTGAGCACTATATATATAATGTACTGATAATACAGGGGTGTACTCACTTATACTGAGCCCTGTATATATAATGTACTGATAATACAGGGGTGTACTCACTTATACTGAGCACTGTATATATAATGTACTGATAATACAGGGGATGTACTCACTTATGCTGAGCCCTGTATATATAATGTACTGATAATACAGGGGTGTACTCACTTATACTGAGCTCTGTATATATAATGTACTGATAATACAGGGGGTGTACTCACATATACTGAGCCCTATATATATAAAGTACTGATAATACTGGGGTGTACTCACTTATGCTGAGCCCTGTATATATAATGTACTGATAATACTGGGGGTGTACTCACTTATGTTGAGCACTGTATATATAATGTACTGATAATACAGGGGTGTACTCACTTATACTGAGCACTGTATATATAATGTACTGATAATACAGGGGTGTACTCACTTATGCTGAGCACTGTATATATAATGTACTGATAATACAGGGGGTGTACTCACTTATACTGAGCACTCTATATATAATGTACTGATAATACAGGGGGGTGTACTCACTTATGCTGAGCCCTGTATATATAATGTACTTATAATACTGGGGGTGTACTCACTTATACTGAGCCCTCTATATATAATGTACTGATAATACTGGGGGTGTACTCACTTATGTTGAGCACTGTATATATAATGTACTGATAATACAGGGGTGTACTCACTTATACTGAGCACTGTATATATAATGTACTGATAATACAGGGGTGTACTCACTTATGCTGAGCCCTGTATATATAATGTACTGATAATACAGGGGTGTACTCACTTATACTGAGCACTGTATATATAATGTACTGATAATACAGGGGTGTACTCACTTATGCTGAGCACTCTATATATAATGTACTGATAATACAGGGGTGTACTCACTTACACTGAGCACTGTATATATAATGTACTGATAATACAGGGGTGTACTCACTTATGCTGAGCACTGTATATATAATGTACTGATAATACATGTGGTGTACTCACTTATGCTGAGCACTGTATATATAATGTACTGATAATACAGGGGTGTACTTACTTATACTGAGCCCTGTATATATAATGTACTGATAATACAGGGGTGTACTCACTTATGCTGAGCCCTGTATATATAATGTACTGATAATACAGGGGTGTACTCACTTATACTGAGCCCTGTATATATAATGTACTGGTAATACAGGGGTGTACTCACTTATGCTAAGCGCTGTATATATAATGTACTGATAATACTGGGGGTGTGCTCACTTATACTGAGCCCTGTATATATAATGTACTGATAATACAGGGGTGTATTCTCTTACGCTGAGCACTGTATATATAATGTACTGATAATACAGGGGGTGTACACACTTATGCTGAGCCCTATATATATAATGTACTGATAATACAGGGGTGTACTCACTTATACTGAGCACTGTATATATAATGTATTGATAATACAGGGGGTGTACACACTTATGCTGAGCCCTATATATATAATGTACTGATAATACAGGGGTGTACTCACTTATACTGAGCACTGTATATATAATGTACTGATAATACAGGGTGTACTCACTTATGCTGAGCACTGTATATATAATGTACTGATAATATAGGGGTGTACTCTCTTATGCTGAGCACTGTATATATAATGTACTGATAATACAGGGGGTGTACTCACTTATACTGAGCACTGTATATATAATGTACTGACAATACAGGGGTGTACTCACTTAGACTGAGCCCTGTATATATAATGTACTGATAATACAGGGGTGTACTCACTTATGCTGAGCCCTGTATATATAATGTACTTATAATACTGGGGGTGTACTCACTTATACTGAGCCCTCTATATATAATGTACTGATAATACAGGGGTGTATTCTCTTACGCTGAGCACTGTATATATAATGTACTGATAATACAGGGGGTGTACACACTTATGCTGAGCCCTATATATATAATGTACTGATGATACAGGGGTGTACTCACTTATACTGAGCACTGTATATATAATGTATTGATAATACAGGGGGTGTACACACTTATGCTGAGCCCTATATATATAATGTACTGATAATACAGGGGTGTACTCACTTATACTGAGCACTGTATATATAATGTACTGATAATACAGGGTGTACTCACTTATGCTGAGCACTGTATATATAATGTACTGATAATATAGGGGTGTACTCTCTTATGCTGAGCACTGTATATATAATGTACTGATAATACAGGGGGTGTACTCACTTATACTGAGCACTGTATATATAATGTACTGACAATACAGGGGTGTACTCACTTAGACTGAGCCCTGTATATATAATGTACTGATAATACAGGGGTGTACTCACTTATACTGAGCCCTGTATATATAATGTACTGATAATACAGGGGTGTACTCACTTATGCTGAGCCCTGTATATATAATGTACTGATAATACAGGGGGTGTACTCACTTATTGTGAGCCCTGTATATATAATGCACTGATAATACAGGGGTGCACTCACTTATGCTGAGCCCTGTATATATAATGTACTGATAATACAGGGGGTGTACTCACTTATTGTGAGCCCTGTATATATAATGTACTGATAATACAGGGGTGTACTCACTTATGCTGAGCCCTGTATATATAATGTACTGATAATACAGGGGGTGTACTCACTTATTGTGAGCCCTGTATATATAATGTACTGATAATACAGTGGTGTACTCACTTATACTGAGCCCTATATATATAATGTACTGATACTACAGGGGTGTACTCACTTATACTGAGCCCTGTATATATAATGTACTGATAATACAGGGGTGTACTCACTTATGCTGAGCACTGTATATATAATGTACTGATAATACAGGGGTGTACTCACTTATACTGAGCCCTATATATATAATGTACTGATACTACAGGGGTGTACTCACTTATACTGAGCCCTGTATATATAATGTACTGATAATACAGGGGTGTACTCACTTATACTGAGCCCTGTATATATAATGTACTGATACTACAAGGGTGTACTCACTTATACTGAGCCCTGTATATATAATGTACTGATAATACAGGGCTGTACTCACTTATGCTGAGCCCTGTATATATAATGTACTGATAATACAGGGGGTGTACTCACTTATTGTGAGCCTTGTATATATAATATACTGATAATACAGGGGTGTACTCACTTATGTTGAGCTCTGTATATATAATGTACTGATAATACAGGGGTGTACTCACTTATACTGAGCACTGTATATATAATGTACTGATAATACAGGGGTGTACTCACTTATACTGAGCCCTGTATATATAATGTACTGATAATACAGTGGTGTACTCACTTATACTGAGCCCTGTATATATAATGTACTGATAATACCGGGGTGTACTCACTTATGCTGAGCACTGTATATATAATGTACTGATAATACAGGGGTGTACTCACTTATGCTGAGCCCTGTATATATAATGTACTGATAATACAGTGGTGTACTCACTTATGCTGAGCCCTGTATATATAATGTACTGATAATACAGTGATGTTCTCACTTATGCTGAGCACTGTTTATATAATGTACTGATAATACAGGGGTGTACTCACTGATGCTGAGCCCTGTATATATAATGTACTGATAATACAGGGGTGTACTCACTTATGCTGAGCCCTGTATATATAATGTACTGATAATACAGTGGTGTACTCACTTATGCTGAGCCCTGTATATATAATGTACTGATAATACAGTGGTGTAGTCACTTATGCTGAGCACTGTATATATAATGTACTGACAATACAGGGGTGTACTCACTTATGCTGAGCCCTGTATATATAACGTACTGATAATACAGGGGTATACTCACTTTTGCTGAGCTCTGTATATATAATGTACTGACAATACAGTGGTGTACTCACTTATGCTGAGCACTGTATATATAATGTACTGACAATACAGTGGTGTACTCACTTATGCTGAGCACTGTATATATAATGTACTGATAATACAGTGGTGTACTCACTTATGCTGAGCACTGTATATATAATGTACTGATAATACAGGGGTGTACTCACTTATGCTGAGCACTGTATATATAATGTACTGATAATACAGGGGGTGTACTCACTTATGCTGAGCACTGTATATATAATGTACTGATAATACAGTGGTGTACTCACTTATGCTGAGCACTGTATATATAATGTACTGATAATACAGTGGTGTACTCACTTATGCTGAGCCCTGTATATATAATGTACTGATAATACAGGGGGTGTACTCACTTATGCTGAGCACTGTATATATAATGTACTGATAATACAGGGGTGTACCCACTTATGCTGAGCACTGTATATATAATGTACTGATAATACAGGGGTGTACTCACTTATGCTGAGCACTGTATATATAATGTACTGATAATACACTGGTGTACTCACTTATGCTGAGCCCTGTATATAAAATGTACTGATAATACAGTGGTGTACTCACTTATGCTGAGCACTGTATATATAATGTACTGATAATACAGGGGTGTACTCACTTATGCTGAGCCCTGTATATATAATGTACTGATAATACAGGGGGTGTACTCACTTATACTGAGCACTATATATATAATGTACTGATAATACAGGGGTGTACTCACTTATACTGAGCACTATATATATAATGTACTGATAATACAGGGGTGTACTCACTTATGCTGAGCACTGTATATATAATGTACTGATAATACCAGGGGTGTACTCACTTATGCTGAGCCCTATATATATAATGTACTGATAATACAGGGGTGTACTCACTTATACTGAGCACTGTATATATAATGTATTGATAATACAGGGGGTGTACACACTTATGCTGAGCCCTATATATATAATGTACTGATAATACAGGGGTGTACTCACTTATACTGAGCACTGTATATATAATGTACTGATAATACAGGGGTGTACTCACTTATACTGAGCACTGTATATATAATGTACTGATAATACAGGGGTGTACTCACTTATGCTGAGCCCTGTATATATAATGTACTGATAATACAGGGGTGTACTCACTTATGCTGAGCACTGTATATATAATGTACTGATAATACAGGGGGTGTACTCACTTATACTGAGCACTCTATATATAATGTACTGATAATACAGGGGGTGTACTCACTTATGCTGAGCCCTGTATATATAATGTACTTATAATACTGGGGGTGTACTCACTTATACTGAGCCCTCTATATATAATGTACTGATAATACAGGGGTGTATTCTCTTACGCTGAGCACTGTATATATAATGTACTGATAATACAGGGGGTGTACACACTTATGCTGAGCCCTATATATATAATGTACTGATAATACAGGGGTGTACTCACTTATACTGAGCACTGTATATATAATGTATTGATAATACAGGGGGTGTACACACTTATGCTGAGCCCTATATATATAATGTACTGATAATACAGGGGTGTACTCACTTATACTGAGCACTGTATATATAATGTACTGATAATACAGGGTGTACTCACTTATACTGAGCACTGTATATATAATGTACTGATAATATAGGGGTGTACTCTCTTATGCTGAGCACTGTATATATAATGTACTGATAATACAGGGGGTGTACTCACTTATACTGAGCACTGTATATATAATGTACTGACAATACAGGGGTGTACTCACTTAGACTGAGCCCTGTATATATAATGTACTGATAATACAGGGGTGTACTCACTTATACTGAGCCCTGTATATATAATGTACTGATAATACAGGGGTGTACTCACTTATGCTGAGCCCTGTATATATAATGTACTGATAACACAGGGGGTGTACTCACTTATTGTGAGCCCTGTATATATAATGTACTGATAATACAGGGGTGTACTCACTTATGCTGAGCCCTGTATATATAATGTACTCATAATACAGGGGGTGTACTCACTTATTGTGAGCCCTGTATATATAATGTACTGATAATACAGGGGTGTACTCACTTATTGTGAGCCCTGTATATATAATGTACTGATAATATAGGGGTGTACTCTCTTATGCTGAGCACTGTATATATAATGTACTGATAATACAGGGGGTGTACTCACTTATACTGAGCACTGTATATATAATGTACTGATAATACAGTGGTGTACTCACTTATACTGAGCCCTATATATATAATGTACTGATACTACAGGGGTGTACTCACTTATACTGAGCCCTGTATATATAATGTACTGATAATACAGGGGTGTACTCACTTATGCTGAGCCCTGTATATATAATGTACTGATAATACAGGGGGTGTACTCACTTATTGTGAGCCCTGTATATATAATATACTGATAATACAGGGGTGTACTCACTTATGTTGAGCTCTGTATATATAATGTACTGATAATACAGGGGTGTACTCACTTATACTGAGCACTGTATATATAATGTACTGATAATACAGGGGTGTACTCACTTATACTGAGCCCTGTATACATAATGTACTGATAATACAGTGGTGTACTCACTTATACTGAGCCCTGTATATATAATGTACTGATAATACCGGGGTGTACTCACTTATGCTGAGCACTGTATATATAATGTACTGATAATACAGGGGTGTACTCACTTATGCTGAGCCCTGTATATATAATGTACTGATAATACAGTGGTGTACTCACTTATGCTGAGCCCTGTATATATAATGTACTGATAATACAGTGATGTTCTCACTTATGCTGAGCACTGTATATATAATGTACTGATAATACAGGGGTGTACTCACTTATGCTGAGCCCTGTATATATAATGTACTGATAATACAGTGGTGTACTCACTTATGCTGAGCCCTGTATATATAATGTACTGATAATACAGTGGTGTAGTCACTTATGCTGAGCACTGTATATATAATGCACTGACAATACAGGGGTGTACTCACTTATGCTGAGCCCTGTATATATAACGTACTGATAATACAGGGGTATACTCACTTTTGCTGAGCTCTGTATATATAATGTACTGACAATACAGTGGTGTACTCACTTATGCTGAGCACTGTATATATAATGTACTGACAATACAGGGGTGTACTCACTTATGCTGAGCCCTGTATATATAATGTACTGATAATACAGGGGTGTACTCACTTATGCTGAGCACTGTATATATAATGTACTGACAATACAGTGGTGTACTCACTTATGCTGAGCACTGTATATATAATGTACTGATAATACAGTGGTGTACTCACTTATGCTGAGCACTGTATATATAATGTACTGATAATACAGGGGTGTACTCACTTATGCTGAGCACTGTATATATAATGTACTGATAATACAGGGGGTGTACTCACTTATGCTGAGCACTGTATATATAATGTACTGATAATACAGTGGTGTACTCACTTATGCTGAGCACTGTATATATAATGTACTGATAATACAGTGGTGTACTCACTTATGCTGAGCCCTGTATATATAATGTACTGATAATACAGGGGGTGTACACACTTATGCTGAGCACTGTATATATAATGTACTGATAATACAGTGGTGTACTCACTTATACTGAGCACTGTATATATAATGTACTGATAATACAGTGGTGTACTCACTTATACTGAGCCCTATATATATAATGTACTGATACTACAGGGGTGTACTCACTTATACTGAGCCCTGTATATATAATGTACTGATAATACAGGGGTGTACTCACTTATGCTGAGCCCTGTATATATAATGTACTGATAATACAGGGGGTGTACTCACTTATTGTGAGCCCTGTATATATAATATACTGATAATACAGGGGTGTACTCACTTATGTTGAGCTCTGTATATATAATGTACTGATAATACAGGGGTGTACTCACTTATACTGAGCACTGTATATATAATGTACTGATAATACAGGGGTGTACTCACTTATACTGAGCCCTGTATATATAATGTACTGATAATACAGTGGTGTACTCACTTATACTGAGCCCTGTATATATAATGTACTGATAATACCGGGGTGTACTCACTTATGCTGAGCACTGTATATATAATGTACTGATAATACAGGGGTGTACTCACTTATGCTGAGCCCTGTATATATAATGTACTGATAATACAGTGGTGTACTCACTTATGCTGAGCCCTGTATATATAATGTACTGATAATACAGTGATGTTCTCACTTATGCTGAGCACTGTATATATAATGTACTGATAATACAGGGGTGTACTCACTTATGCTGAGCCCTGTATATATAATGTACTGATAATACAGTGGTGTACTCACTTATGCTGAGCCCTGTATATATAATGTACTGATAATACAGTGGTGTAGTCACTTATGCTGAGCACTGTATATATAATGCACTGACAATACAGGGGTGTACTCACTTATGCTGAGCCCTGTATATATAACGTACTGATAATACAGGGGTATACTCACTTTTGCTGAGCTCTGTATATATAATGTACTGACAATACAGTGGTGTACTCACTTATGCTGAGCACTGTATATATAATGTACTGACAATACAGGGGTGTACTCACTTATGCTGAGCCCTGTATATATAATGTACTGATAATACAGGGGTGTACTCACTTATGCTGAGCACTGTATATATAATGTACTGACAATACAGTGGTGTACTCACTTATGCTGAGCACTGTATATATAATGTACTGATAATACAGGGGGTGTACTCACTTATGCTGAGCACTGTATATATAATGTACTGATAATACAGTGGTGTACTCACTTATGCTGAGCACTGTATATATAATGTACTGATAATACAGTGGTGTACTCACTTATGCTGAGCCCTGTATATATAATGTACTGATAATACAGGGGGTGTACTCACTTATGCTGAGCACTGTATATATAATGTACTGATAATACAGGGGTGTACCCACTTATGCTGAGCACTGTATATATAATGTACTGATAATACAGGGGTGTACTCACTTATGCTGAGCACTGTATATATAATGTACTGATAATACACTGGTGTACTCACTTATGCTGAGCCCTGTATATATAATGTACTGATAATACAGTGGTGTACTCACTTATGCTGAGCACTGTATATATAATGTACTGATAATACAGGGGTGTACTCACTTGTGCTGAGCCCTGTATATATAATGTACTGATAATACAGGGGGTGTACTCACTTATACTGAGCACTATATATATAATGTACTGATAATACAGGGGTGTACTCACTTATACTGAGCACTATATATATAATGTACTGATAATACAGGGGTGTACTCACTTATGCTGAGCAATGTATATATAATGTACTGATAATACCAGGGGTGTACTCACTTATGCTGAGCCCTATATATATAATGTACTGATAATACAGGGGTGTACTCACTTATACTGAGCACTGTATATATAATGTATTGATAATACAGGGGGTGTACACACTTATGCTGAGCCCTATATATATAATGTACTGATAATACAGGGGTGTACTCACTTATACTGAGCACTGTATATATAATGTACTGATAATACAGGGGTGTACTCACTTATACTGAGCACTGTATATATAATGTACTGATAATACAGGGGTGTACTCACTTATGCTGAGCCCTGTATATATAATGTACTGATAATACAGGGGTGTACTCACTTATGCTGAGCACTGTATATATAATGTACTGATAATACAGGGGGTGTACTCACTTATACTGAGCACTCTATATAATGTACTGATAATACAGGGGGTGTACTCACTTATGCTGAGCCCTGTATATATAATGTACTTATAATACTGGGGGTGTACTCACTTATACTGAGCCCTCTATATATAATGTACTGATAATACAGGGGTGTATTCTCTTACGCTGAGCACTGTATATATAATGTACTGATAATACAGGGTGTACTCACTTATACTGAGCACTGTATATATAATGTACTGATAACACAGGGGGTGTACTCACTTATTGTGAGCCCTGTATATATAATGTACTGATAATACAGGGGTGTACTCACTTATGCTGAGTCCTGTATATATAATGTACTCATAATACAGGGGGTGTACTCACTTATTGTGAGCCCTGTATATATAATGTACTGATAATACAGGGGTATACTCACTTATGCTGAGCCCTGTATATATAATGTACTGATAATACAGGGGGTGTACTCACTTATTGTGAGCCCTGTATATATAATGTACTGATAATACAGGGGTGTACTCACTTATGTTGAGCTCTGTATATATAATGTACTGATAATACAGGGGTGTACTCACTTATACTGAGCACTGTATATATAATGTACTGATAATACAGGGGTGTACTCACTTATACTGAGCCCTGTATATATAATGTACTGATAATACAGTGGTGTACTCACTTATGCTGAGCACTGTATATATAATGTACTGATAATACAGGGGTGTACTCACTTATGCTGAGCCCTGTATATATAATGTACTGATAATACAGGGGTGTACTCACTTATGCTGAGCCCTGTATATATAATGTACTGATAATACAGTGGTGTACTCACTTATGCTGAGCCCTGTATATATAATGTACTGATAATACAGTGGTGTAGTCACTTATGCTGAGCACTGTATATATAATGTACTGACAATACAGGGGTGTACTCACTTATGCTGAGCCCTATATATATAACGTACTGATAATACAGGGGTATACTCACTTATGCTGAGCTCTGTATATATAACGTACTGACAATACAGTGGTGTACTCACTTATGCTGAGCACTGTATATATAATGTACTGATAATACAGTGGTGTACTCACTTATGCTGAGCACTGTATATATAATGTACTGATAATACAGTGGTGTACTCACTTATGCTGAGCCCTGTATATATAATGTACTGATAATACAGGGGGTGTACACACTTATGCTGAGCACTGTATATATAATGTACTGATAATACAGTGGTGTACTCACTTATGCTGAGCACTGTATATATAATGTACTGATAATACACTGGTGTACTCACTTATGCTGAGCCCTGTATATATAATGTACTGATAATACAGTGGTGTACTCACTTATGCTGAGCACTGTATATATAATGTACTGATAATACAGGAGTGTACTCACTTATGCTGAGCCCTGTATATATAATGTACTGATAATACACTGGTGTACTCACTTATGCTGAGCCCTGTATATATAATGTACTGATAATACAGGGGTGTACTCACTTATGCTGAGCACTGTATATATAATGTACTGATAATACAGGGGTGTACTCACTTATGCTGAGCACTGTATATATAATGTACTGATAATACAGGAGTGTACTCACTTATGCTGAGCCCTGTATATATAATGTACTGATAATACAGTGGTGTACTCACTTATGCTGAGCACTGTATATATAATGTACTGATAATACAGGGGTGTACTCACTTATGCTGAGCCCTGTATATATAATGTACTGATAATACAGGGGTGTACTCACTTATGCTGAGCTCTTTATATATAATGTACTGATAATACAGGGGTGTACTCACTTATGCTGAGCACTGTATATATAATGTACTGATAATACAGGGGTGTACTCACTTATGCTGAGCCCTGTATATATAATGTACTGATAATACAGTGGTGTACTCACTTATACTGAGCACTATATATATAATGTACTGATAATACAGGGGTGTACTCACTTATGCTGAGCACTGTATATATAATGTACTGATAATACCAGGGGTGTACTCACTTATGCTGAGCCCTATATATATAATGTACTGATAATACAGGGGTGTACTCACTTATACTGAGCACTGTATATATAATGTATTGATAATACAGGGGGTGTACACACTTATGCTGAGCCCTAAATATATAATGTACTGATATTACAGGGGTGTACTCACTTATACTGAGCACTGTATATATAATGTACTGATAATACAGGGTGTACTCACTTATGCTGAGCACTGTATATATAATGTACTGATAATACAGGAGTGTACTCACTTATGTTGAGCACTGTATATATAATGTACTGATAATACAGGGGTGTACTCACTTATGCTGAGCGCTGTATATATAATGTACTGATAATACACTGGTGTACTCACTTATGCTGAGCCCTGTATATATAATGTACTGATAATACAGGGGTGTACTCACTTATGCTGAGCACTGTATATATAATGTACTGATAATACAGGGGTGTACTCACTTATGCTGAGCACTGTATATATAATGTACTGATAATACAGGGGTGTACTCACTTATGCTGAGCCCTGTATATATAATGTACTGATAATACAGTGGTGTACTCAATTATGCTGAGCACTGTATATATAATGTACTGATAATACAGAGTTGTACTCACTTATGCTGAGCACTGTATATATAATGTACTGATAATACAGGGGGTGTACTCACTTATGCTGAGCACTGTATATATAATGTACTGATAATACAGGGGTGTACTCACTTATGCTGAGCTCTTTATATATAATGTACTGATAATACAGGGGTGTACTCACTTATGCTGAGCACTGTATATATAATGTACTGATAATACAGGGGTGTACTCACTTATGCTGAGCCCTGTATATATAATGTACTGATAATACAGGGGTGTACTCACTTATGCTGAGCTCTTTATATATAATGTACTGATAATACAGGGGTGTACTCACTTATACTGAGCACTATATATATAATGTACTGATAATACAGGGGTGTACTCACTTATGCTGAGCACTGTATATATAATGTACTGATAATACCAGGGGTGTACTCACTTATGCTGAGCCCTATATATATAATGTACTGATAATACAGGGGTGTACTCACTTATACTGAGCACTGTATATATAATGTATTGATAATACAGGGGGTGTACACACTTATGCTGAGCCCTATATATATAATGTACTGATAATACAGGGGTGTACTCACTTATTCTGAGCACTGTATATATAATGTACTGATAATACAGGGTGTACTCACTTATGCTGAGCACTGTATATATAATGTACTGATAATATAGGGGTGTACTCTCTTATGCTGAGCACTGTATATATAATGTACTGATAATACAGGGGGTGTACTCACTTATACTGAGCACTGTTTATATAATGTACTGACAATACAGGGGTGTACTCACTTATACTGAGCCCTGTATATATAATGTACTGATAATACAGGTGTGTACTCACTTATACTGAGCCCTGTATATATAATGTACTGATAATACAGGGGTGTACTCACTTATGCTGAGCCCTGTATATATAATGTACTGATAATACAGGGGGTGTACTCACTTATTGTGAGCCCTGTATATATAATGTACTGATAATACAGGGGTGTACTCACTTATGCTGAGCCCTGTATATATAATGTACTGATAATACAGGGGGTGTACTCACTTATTGTGAGCCCTGTATATATAATGTACTGATAATACAGGGGGTGTACTCACTTATTGTGAGCCCTGTATATATAATGTACTGATAATACAGTGGTGTACTCACTTATACTGAGCCCTATATATATAATGTACTGATACTACAGGGGTGTACTCACTTATACTGAGCCCTGTATATATAATGTACTGATAATACAGGGGTGTACTCACTTATGCTGAGCACTGTATATATAATGTACTGATAATACAGGGGTGTACTCACTTATACTGAGCCCTATATATATAATGTACTGATACTACAGGGGTGTACTCACTTATACTGAGCCCTGTATATATAATGTACTGATAATACTGGGGTGTACTCACTTATACTGAGCCCTGTATATATAATGTACTGATACTACAAGGGTGTACTCACTTATACTGAGCACTATATATATAATGTACTGATAATACAGGGGTGTACTCACTTATGCTGAGCACTGTATATATAATGTACTGATAATACCAGGGGTGTACTCACTTATGCTGAGCCCTATATATATAATGTACTGATAATACAGGGGTGTACTCACTTATACTGAGCACTGTATATATAATGTATTGATAATACAGGGGGTGTACACACTTATGCTGAGCCCTATATATATAATGTACTGATAATACAGGGGTGTACTCACTTATACTGAGCACTGTATATATAATGTACTGATAATACAGGGTGTACTCACTTATGCTGAGCACTGTATATATAATGTACTGATAATACAGGAGTGTACTCACTTATGTTGAGCACTGTATATATAATGTACTGATAATACAGGGGTGTACTCACTTATGCTGAGCGCTGTATATATAATGTACTGATAATACACTGGTGTACTCACTTATGCTGAGCCCTGTATATATAATGTACTGATAATACAGGGGTGTACTCACTTATGCTGAGCACTGTATATATAATGTACTGATAATACAGGTGTGTACTCACTTATGCTGAGCACTGTATATATAATGTACTGATAATACAGGGGTGTACTCACTTATGCTGAGCCCTGTATATATAATGTACTGATAATACAGTGGTGTACTCACTTATGCTGAGCACTGTATATATAATGTACTGATAATACAGAGTTGTACTCACTTATGCTGAGCACTGTATATATAATGTACTGATAATACAGGGGGTGTACTCACTTATGCTGAGCACTGTATATATAATGTACTGATAATACAGGGGTGTACTCACTTATGCTGAGCTCTTTATATATAATGTACTGATAATACAGGGGTGTACTCACTTATGCTGAGCACTGTATATATAATGTACTGATAATACAGGGGTGTACTCACTTATGCTGAGCCCTGTATATATAATGTACTGATAATACAGTGGTGTACTCACTTATACTGAGCACTATATATATAATGTACTGATAATACAGGGGTGTACTCACTTATGCTGAGCACTGTATATATAATGTACTGATAATACCAGGGGTGTACTCACTTATGCTGAGCCCTATATATATAATGTACTGATAATACAGGGGTGTACTCACTTATACTGAGCACTGTATATATAATGTATTGATAATACAGGGGGTGTACACACTTATGCTGAGCCCTATATATATAATGTACTGATAATACAGGGATGTACTCACTTATACTGAGCACTGTATATATAATGTACTGATAATACAGGGTGTACTCACTTATGCTGAGCACTGTATATATAATGTACTGATAATATAGGGGTGTACTCTCTTATGCTGAGCACTGTATATATAATGTACTGATAATACAGGGGGTGTACTCACTTATACTGAGCACTGTATATATAATGTACTGACAATACAGGGGTGTACTCACTTATACTGAGCCCTGTATATATAATGTACTGATAATACAGGTGTGTACTCACTTATACTGAGCCCTGTATATATAATGTACTGATAATACAGGGGTGTACTCACTTATGCTGAGCCCTGTATATATAATGTACTGATAATACAGGGGGTGTATTCACTTATTGTGAGCCCTGTATATATAATGTACTGATAATACAGGGGTGTACTCACTTATGCTGAGCCCTGTATATATAATGTACTGATAATACAGGGGGTGTACTCACTTATTGTGAGCCCTGTATATATAATGTACTGATAATACAGGGGTGTACTCACTTATGCTGAGCCCTGTATATATAATGTACTGATAATACAGGGGGTGTACTCACTTATTGTGAGCCCTGTATATATAATGTACTGATAATACAGTGGTGTACACACTTATACTGAGCCCTCTATATATAATGTACTGATACTACAGGGGTGTACTCACTTATACTGAGCCCTGTATATATAATGTACTGATAATACAGGGGTGTACTCACTTATGCTGAGCACTGTATATATAATGTACTGATAATACAGGGGTGTACTCACTTATACTGAGCCCTATATATATAATGTACTGATACTACAGGGGTGTACTCACTTATACTGAGCCCTGTATATATAATGTACTGATAATACTGGGGTGTACTCACTTATACTGAGCCCTGTATATATAATGTACTGATACTACAAGGGTGTACTCACTTATACTGAGCCCTGTATATATAATGTACTGATAATACAGGGGTGTACTCAATTATGCTGAGCCCTGTATATATAATGTACTGATAATACAGGGGGAGTACTCACTTATTGTGAGCCCTGTATATAAAATGTACTGATAATACAGGGGTGTACTCACTTATGTTGAGTTCTGTATATATAATGTACTGATAATACAGGGGTGTACTCACTTATACTGAGCACTGTATATATAATGTACTGATAATACAGGGGTGTACTCACTTATACTGAGCCCTGTATATATAATGTACTGATAATACCGGGGTGTACTCACTTATGCTGAGCACTGTATATATAATGTACTGATAATACAGGGGTGTACTCACTTATGCTGAGCCCTGTATATATAATGTACTGATAATACAGTGGTGTACTCACTTATGCTGAGCCCTGTATATATAATGTACTGATAATACAGTGGTGTACTCACTTATGCTGAGCACGGTATATATAATGTACTGATAATACAGGGGTGTACTCACTTATACTGAGCCCTGTATATATAATGTACTGATAATACAGTGGTGTACTCACTTATACTGAGCCCAGTATATATAATGTACTGATAATACCGGGGTGTACTCACTTATGCTGAGCACTGTATATATAATGTACTGATAATACAGGGGTGTACTCACTTATGCTGAGCCCTGTATATATAATGTACTGATAATACAGTGGTGTACTCACTTATGCTGAGCCCTGTATATATAATGTACTGATAATACAGTGGTGTACTCACTTATGCTGAGCACGGTATATATAATGTACTGATAATACAGGGGTGTACTCACTTATGCTGAGCCCTGTATATATAATGTACTGATAATACAGTGGTGTACTCACTTATGCTGAGCACGGTATATATAATGTACTGATAATACAGGGGTGTACTCACTTATACTGAGCACTGTATATATAATGTACTGATAATACAGTGGTGTACTCACTTATACTGAGCCCTGTATATATAATGTACTGATAATACCGGGGTGTACTCACTTATGCTGAGCACTGTATATATAATGTACTGATAATACAGGGGTGTACTCACTTATGCTGAGCCCTGTATATATAATGTACTGATAATACAGTGGTGTACTCACTTATGCTGAGCCCTGTATATATAATGTACTGATAATACAGTGGTGTACTCACTTATGCTGAGCACGGTATATATAATGTACTGATAATACAGGGGTGTACTCACTTATGCTGAGCCCTGTATATATAATGTACTGATAATACAGTGGTGTACTCACTTATGCTGAGCCCTGTATATATAATGTACTGATAATACAGGGGTGTACCCACTTATGCTGAGCACTCTATATATAATGTACTGATAATACAGGGGTGTACTCACTTACACTGAGCACTGTATATATAATGTACTGATAATACAGGGGTGTACTCACTTATGCTGAGCCCTGTATATATAATGTACTGATAATACAGGGGTGTACTCACTTATACTGAGCTCTGTATATATAATGTACTGATAATACAGTGGTGTACTCACTTATGCTGAGCCCTGTATATATAATGTACTGATAATACAGTGGTGTACTCACTTACACTGAACACTGTATATATAATGTACTGATAATACAGGGGTGTACTCACTTATGCTGAGCACTGTATATATAATGTACTGATAATACAGGGGTGTACTCACTTATGCTGAGCCCTGTATATATAATGTACTGATAATACAGGGGTATACTCACTTATGCTGAGCTCTGTATATATAATGTACTGACAATACAGTGGTGTACTCACTTATGCTGAGCACTGTATATATAATGTACTGATAATACAGGGGGTGTACTCACTTATGCTGAGCCCTGTATATATAATGTACTGATAATACAGGGGGTGTACTCACTTATACTGAGCACTGTATATATAATGTACTGATAATACAGGGGTGTACTCACTTATGCTGAGCACTGTATATATAATGTACTGATAATACAGTGGTGTACTCACTTATGCTGAGCCCTGTATATATAAGGTACTGATAATACAGGGGTGTACTCACTTATACTGAGCTCTGTATATATAACGTACTGATAATACAGGGGTGTACTCACTTATGCTGAGCCCTGTATATATAATGTACTGATAATACAGGGGTGTACTCACTTATACTGAGCGCTGTACATATAATGTACTGATAATACAGGGGTGTACTCACTTATGCTGAGCGCTGTATATATAATGTACTGATAATACAGGGGTGTACTCACTTATACTGAGCTCTGTATATATAATGTACTGATAATACAGGGGTGTACTCACTTATGCTGAGCCCTGTATATATAATGTACTCATAATACAGGGGTGTACTCACTTATACTGAGCGCTGTACATATAATGTACTGATAATACAGGGGTGTACTCACTTATGCTGAGCGCTGTATATATAATGTACTGATAATACAGGGGTGTACTCACTTATACTGAGCTCTGTATATATAATGTACTGATAATACAGGGGTCTACTCACTTATGCTGAGCCCTGTATATATAATGTACTGATAATACAGGGGTGTACTCACTTATACTGAGCGCTGTACATATAATGTACTGATAATACAGTGGTGTACTCACTTATGCTGAGCGCTGTATATATAATGTACTGATAATACAGGGGTGTACTCACTTATGCTGAGCCCTGTATATATAATGTACTGATAATACAGGGGTGTACTCACTTATACTGAGCACTGTATATATAATGTACTGATAATACAGGGGTGTACTCACTTATGCTGAGCCCTGTATATATAATGTACTGATAATACAGTGGTGTACTCACTTATGCTGAGCACTGTATATATAATGTACTGATAATACAGGGGTGTACTCACTTATACTGAGCCCTATATATATAATGTACTGATAATACAGGGTGTACTCACTTATACTGAGCCCTGTATATATAATGTACTGAAAATACAGGGGTGTACTCACTTATGCTGAGCCCTGTATATATAATGTACTGATAATACAGGGGGTGTACTCACTTATGCTGAGCCCTGTATATATAATGTACTGATAATACAGGGGGTGTACTCACTTATACTGAGCCCTGTATATATAATGTACTGATAATACTGGGGTGTACTCACTTATGCTGAGCCCTGTATATATAATGTACTGATAATACAGGGATGCACTCACTTATACTGAGCACTGTATATATAATGTACTGATAATACAGGGGGTGTACTCACTTATACTGAGCCCTGTATATATAATGTACTGATAATACAGGGGTGTACTCACTTATGCTGAGCCCTGTATATATAATGTACTGATAATACAGGGGGTGTACTCACTTATACTGAGCCCTGTATATATAATGTACTGATAATACAGTGGTGTACTCACTTACACTGAGCCCTGTATATATAATGTACTGATAATACAGGGGTGTACTCACTTATACTGAGCCCTGTATATATAATGTACTGATAATACAGGGGTGTACTCACTTATGCTGACCCCTGTATATATAATGTACTGATAATACAGGGGGTGTACTCACTTATGCTGAGCCCTGTATATATAATGTACTGATAATACAGGGGGTGTACTCACTTATACTGAGCCCTGTATATATAATGTACTGATAATACAGGGGTGTACTCACTTATGCTGAGCCCTGTATATATAATGTACTGATAATACAGGGATGCACTCACTTATACTGAGCACTGTATATATAATGTACTGATAATACAGGGGGTGTACTCACTTATACTGAGCCCTGTATATATAATGTACTGATAATACAGTGGTGTACTCACTTATGCTGAGCCCTGTATATATAATGTACTGATAATACAGGGGTGTACCCACTTATGCTGAGCACTCTATATATAATGTACTGATAATACAGGGGTGTACTCACTTACACTGAGCACTGTATATATAATGTACTGATAATACAGGGGTGTACTCACTTATGCTGAGCCCTGTATATATAATGTACTGATAATACAGGGGTGTACTCACTTATACTGAGCTCTGTATATATAATGTACTGATAATACAGTGGTGTACTCACTTATGCTGAGCCCTGTATATATAATGTACTGATAATACAGTGGTGTACTCACTTACACTGAACACTGTATATATAATGTACTGATAATACAGGGGTGTACTCACTTATGCTGAGCACTGTATATATAATGTACTGATAATACAGGGGTGTACTCACTTATGCTGAGCCCTGTATATATAATGTACTGATAATACAGGGGTATACTCACTTATGCTGAGCTCTGTATATATAATGTACTGACAATACAGTGGTGTACTCACTTATGCTGAGCACTGTATATATAATGTACTGATAATACAGGGGGTGTACTCACTTATGCTGAGCCCTGTATATATAATGTACTGATAATACAGGGGGTGTACTCACTTATACTGAGCACTGTATATATAATGTACTGATAATACAGGGGTGTACTCACTTATGCTGAGCACTGTATATATAATGTACTGATAATACAGTGGTGTACTCACTTATGCTGAGCCCTGTATATATAATGTACTGATAATACAGGGGTGTACTCACTTATACTGAGCTCTGTATATATAACGTACTGATAATACAGGGGTGTACTCACTTATGCTGAGCCCTGTATATATAATGTACTGATAATACAGGGGTGTACTCACTTATACTGAGCGCTGTACATATAATGTACTGATAATACAGGGGTGTACTCACTTATGCTGAGCGCTGTATATATAATGTACTGATAATACAGGGGTGTACTCACTTATA
Organism: Phyllobates terribilis; assembly: GCF_046119375.1. Classification (NCBI taxonomy): domain Eukaryota; kingdom Metazoa; phylum Chordata; class Amphibia; order Anura; family Dendrobatidae; genus Phyllobates; species Phyllobates terribilis. The sequence continues at coordinate 601,692,177 of NW_027362762.1, forward strand.
CTGAGCTCTGTATATATAATGTACTGATAATACAGGGGTGTACTCACTTATGCTGAGCCCTGTATATATAATGTACTCATAATACAGGGGTGTACTCACTTATACTGAGCGCTGTACATATAATGTACTGATAATACAGGGGTGTACTCACTTATGCTGAGCGCTGTATATATAATGTACTGATAATACAGGGGTGTACTCACTTATACTGAGCTCTGTATATATAATGTACTGATAATACAGGGGTCTACTCACTTATGCTGAGCCCTGTATATATAATGTACTGATAATACAGGGGTGTACTCACTTATACTGAGCGCTGTACATATAATGTACTGATAATACAGTGGTGTACTCACTTATGCTGAGCGCTGTATATATAATGTACTGATAATACAGGGGTGTACTCACTTATGCTGAGCCCTGTATATATAATGTACTGATAATACAGGGGTGTACTCACTTATACTGAGCACTGTATATATAATGTACTGATAATACAGGGGTGTACTCACTTATGCTGAGCCCTGTATATATAATGTACTGATAATACAGTGGTGTACTCACTTATGCTGAGCACTGTATATATAATGTACTGATAATACAGGGGTGTACTCACTTATACTGAGCCCTATATATATAATGTACTGATAATACAGGGTGTACTCACTTATACTGAGCCCTGTATATATAATGTACTTATAATACAGGGGTGTACTCACTTATGCTGAGCCCTGTATATATAATGTACTGATAATACAGGGGGTGTACTCACTTATGCTGAGCCCTGTATATATAATGTACTGATAATACAGGGGGTGTACTCACTTATACTGAGCCCTGTATATATAATGTACTGATAATACTGGGGTGTACTCACTTATGCTGAGCCCTGTATATATAATGTACTGATAATACAGGGATGCACTCACTTATACTGAGCACTGTATATATAATGTACTGATAATACAGGGGGTGTACTCACTTATACTGAGCCCTGTATATATAATGTACTGATAATACAGGGGTGTACTCACTTATGCTGAGCCCTGTATATATAATGTACTGATAATACAGGGGGTGTACTCACTTATACTGAGCCCTGTATATATAATGTACTGATAATACAGTGGTGTACTCACTTACACTGAGCCCTGTATATATAATGTACTGATAATACAGGGGTGTACTCACTTATACTGAGCCCTGTATATATAATGTACTGATAATACAGGGGTGTACTCACTTATGCTGAGCCCTGTATATATAATGTACTGATAATACAGGGGGTGTACTCACTTATGCTGAGCCCTGTATATATAATGTACTGATAATACAGGGGGTGTACTCACTTATACTGAGCCCTGTATATATAATGTACTGATAATACAGGGGTGTACTCACTTATGCTGAGCCCTGTATATATAATGTACTGATAATACAGGGATGCACTCACTTATACTGAGCACTGTATATATAATGTACTGATAATACAGGGGGTGTACTCACTTATACTGAGCCCTGTATATATAATGTACTGATAATACAGGGGTGTACTCACTTATGCTGAGCCCTGTATATATAATGTACTGATAATACAGGGGGTGTACTCACTTATACTGAGCCCTGTATATATAATGTACTGATAATACAGTGGTGTACTCACTTACACTGAGCCCTGTATATATAATGTACTGATAATACAGGGGTGTACTCACTTATACTGAGCCCTGTATATATAATGTACTGATAATACAGGGGTGTACTCACTTATGCTGAGCCCTGTATATATAATGTACTGATAATACAGGGGGTGTACTCACTTATACTGAGCCCTGTATATATAATGTACTGATAATACAGGGGTGTACTCACTTATGCTGAGCCCTGTATATATAATGTACTGATAATACAGGGATGCACTCACTTACACTGAGCTCTGTATATATAATGTACTGATAATACAGCGGTGTACTCACTTATACTCAGCGCTGTACATATAATGTAATGATAATACAGGGGTGTACTCACTTATGCTGAGCCCTGTATATATAATGTACTGATAATACAGGGGTGTACTCACTTATGCTGAGCACTGTATATATAATGTACTGATAATACAGGGGTGTACTCACTTATGCTGAGCCCTGTATATATAATGTACTGATAATACAGGGGTGTACTCACTTATGCTGAGCCCTGTATATATAATGTACTGATAATACAGGGGGTGTACTCACTTATGCTGAGCCCTGTATATATAATGTAATGATAATACAGGGGTGTACTCACTTATGCTGAGCCCTGTATATATAATGTACTGATAATACAGGGGTGTACTCACTTATGCTGAGCCCTGTATATATAATGTACTGATAATACAGGGGTGTACTCACTTATGCTGAGCCCTGTATATATAATGTACTGATAATACAGGGATGTACTCACCTACACTGAGCACTGTATATATAATGTACTGATAATACCGGGGTGTACTCACTTATGCTGAGCACTGTATATATAATGTACTGATAATACAGGGGTGTACTCACTTATGCTGAGCACTGTATATATAATGTACTGATAATATAGGGGTGTACTCACTTATGCTGAGCCCTGTATATATAATGTACTGATAATACAGGGTTTGTACTCACTTATGCTGAGCCCTGTTTATATAATGTACTGATAATACAGTGGTGTACTCACTTATGCTGAGCCCTGTATATATAATGTAATGATAATACAGGGGTGTACTCACTTATGCTGAGCCCTGTATATATAATGTACTGACAATACAGGGGTGTATTCACTTATGCTGAGCACTGTATATATAATGTACTGATAATACAGGGGTGTACTCACTTATGCTGAGCACTGTATATATAATGTACTGATAATACAGGGGTGTACTCACTTATGCTGAGCACTGTATATATAATGTACTGATAATACAGTGGTGTACTCACTTATACTGAGCACTTTATATATAATGTACTGATAATACAGGGGTGTACTCACTTATGCTGAGCCCTGTATATATAATGTACTGATAATACAGGGGTGTACTCACTTATGCTGAGCCCTGTATATATAACGTACTGATAATACAGGGATGCACTCACTTATACTGAGCACTGTATATATAATGTACTGATAATACAGGGGTGTACTCACTTATACTGAGCCCTGTATATATAGTGTACTGATAATACAGGGGTGTACTCACTTATGCTGAGCCCTGTATATATAATGTACTGATAATACAGGGGTGTACTCACTTATGCTGAGCCCTGTATATATAATGTACTGATAATACAGGGGTGTACTCACTTATACTGAGCCCTGTATATATAGTGTACTGATAATACAGGGGTGTACTCACTTATACTGAGCACTGTATATATAATGTACTGATAATACAGGGGTGTACTCACTTATGCTGAGCACTCTATATATAATGTACTGATAATACAGGGGTGTACTCACTTACACTGAGCACTGTATATATAATGTACTGATAATACAGGGGTGTACTCACTTATGCTGAGCACTGTATATATAATGTACTGATAATACATGTGGTGTACTCACTTATGCTGAGCACTGTATATATAATGTACTGATAATACAGGGGTGTACTCACTTATGCTGAGCACTGTATATATAATGTACTGATAATACTGGGGTGTACTCACTTACACTGAGCACTGTATATATAATGTACTGATAATACAGGGGTGTACTCACTTATGCTGAGCACTGTATATATAATGTACTGATAATACATGTGGTGTACTCACTTATGCTGAGCACTGTATATATAATGTACTGATAATACAGGGGGTGTACTCACTTATACTGAGCACTGTATATATAATGTACTGATAATACATGTGGTGTACTCACTTATACTGAGCCCTGTATATATAATGTACTGATAATACAGGGGGTGTACTCACTTATGCTGAGCCCTGTATATATAATGTACTGATAATACAGGGGGTGTACTCACTTATACTGAGTCCTGTATATATAATGTACTGATAATACAGGGGGTGTACTCACTTATGCTGAGCCCTGTATATGTAATGTACTGATAATACAGGGGTGTACTCACTTATGCTGAGCCCTGTATATATAATGTACTGATAATACAGGGGGTGTACTCACTTATGCTGAGCCCTGTATATATAATGTACTGATAATACCGGGGTGTACTCACTTATACTGAGCCCTGTATATATAGTGTACTGATAATACAGGGGGTGTACTCACTTATGCTGAGCCCTGTATATATAATGTACTGATAATACAGTGGTGTACTCACTTATACTGAGCACTGTATATATAATGTACTGATAATACAGGGGTGTACTCACTTATGCTGAGCCCTGTATATATAATGTACTGATAATACAGGGGTGCACTCACTTATACTGAGCACTGTATATATAATGTACTGATAATACAGGGGTGTACTCACTTATGCTGAGCCCTGTATATATAATGTACTGATAATACAGTGGTGTACTCACTTATACTGAGCACTGTATATATAATGTACTGATAAAACAGGGGTGTACTCACTTATGCTGAGCCCTGTATATATAATGTACTGATAATACAGGGGTGCACTCACTTATACTGAGCACTGTATATATAATGTACTGATAATACAGGGGTGTACTCACTTATGCTGAGCCCTGTATATATAATGTACTGATAATACAGGGGTGTACTCACTTATACTGAGCCCTGTATATATAATGTACTGATAATACAGGGGTGTATTCACTTATGCTGAGCGCTGTATATATAATGTACTGATAATACAGGGGTGTACTCACTTATACTGAGCCCTGTATATATAATGTACTGATAATACAGGGGTGTACTCACTTATGCTGAGCTCTGTATATATAATGTACTGATAATACAGGGGTGTACTCAGTTATGCTGAGCACTGTATATATAATGTACTGATAATACAGGGGGTGTACTCACTTATACTGAGCCCTGTATATATAATGTACTGATAATACAGGGGGTGTACTCACTTATGCTGAGCCCTGTATATATAATATACTGATAATACAGGGGTGTACTCACTTATACTGAGCACTGTATATATAATGTACTGATAATACAGGGGGTGTACTCACTTATGCTGAGCCCTGTATATATAATGTACTGATAATACAGGGGTGTACTCACTTATGCTGAGCCCTGTATATATAATGTACTGATAATACAGGGGGTGTACTCACTTATACTGAGCACTGTATATATAATGTACTGATAATACAGGGGGTGTACTCACTTATGCTGAGCCCTGTATATATAATGTACTGATAATACAGGGGTGTACTCACTTATACTGAGCACTGTATATATAATGTACTGATAATACAGGGGGTGTACTCACTTATGCTGAGCCCTGTATATATAATGTACTGATAATACAGGGGTGTATTCTCTTACGCTGAGCACTGTATATATAATGTACTGATAATACAGGGGGTGTACACACTTATGCTGAGCCCTATATATATAATGTACTGATAATACAGGGGTGTACTCACTTATACTGAGCACTGTATATATAATGTATTGATAATACAGGGGGTGTACACACTTATGCTGAGCCCTATATATATAATGTACTGATAATACAGGGGTGTACTCACTTATACTGAGCACTGTATATATAATGTACTGATAATACAGGGTGTACTCACTTATGCTGAGCACTGTATATATAATGTACTGATAATATAGGGGTGTACTCTCTTATGCTGAGCACTGTATATATAATGTACTGATAATACAGGGGGTGTACTCACTTATACTGAGCACTGTATATATAATGTACTGACAATACAGGGGTGTACTCACTTAGACTGAGCCCTGTATATATAATGTACTGATAATACAGGGGTGTACTCACTTATGCTGAGCCCTGTATATATAATGTACTTATAATACTGGGGGTATACTCACTTATACTGAGCCCTCTATATATAATGTACTGATAATACAGGGGTGTATTCTCTTACGCTGAGCACTGTATATATAATGTACTGATAATACAGGGGGTGTACACACTTATGCTGAGCCCTATATATATAATGTACTGATAATACAGGGGTGTACTCACTTATACTGAGCACTGTATATATAATGTATTGATAATACAGGGGGTGTACACACTTATGCTGAGCCCTATATATATAATGTACTGATAATACAGGGGTGTACTCACTTATACTGAGCACTGTATATATAATGTACTGATAATACAGGGTGTACTCACTTATGCTGAGCACTGTATATATAATGTACTGATAATATAGGGGTGTACTCTCTTATGCTGAGCACTGTATATATAATGTACTGATAATACAGGGGGTGTACTCACTTATACTGAGCACTGTATATATAATGTACTGACAATACAGGGGTGTACTCACTTAGACTGAGCCCTGTATATATAATGTACTGATAATACAGGGGTGTACTCACTTATACTGAGCCCTGTATATATAATGTACTGATAATACAGGGGTGTACTCACTTATGCTGAGCCCTGTATATATAATGTACTGATAATACAGGGGGTGTACTCACTTATTGTGAGCCCTGTATTATATAATGTACTGATAATACAGGGGTGCACTCACTTATGCTGAGCCCTGTATATATAATGTACTGATAATACAGGGGGTGTACTCACTTATTGTGAGCCCTGTATATATAATGTACTGATAATACAGGGGTGTACTCACTTATGCTGAGCCCTGTATATATAATGTACTGATAATACAGGGGGTGTACTCACTTATTGTGAGCCCTGTATATATAATGTACTGATAATACAGTGGTGTACTCACTTATACTGAGCCCTATATATATAATGTACTGATACTACAGGGGTGTACTCACTTATACTGAGCCCTGTATATATAATGTACTGATAATACAGGGGTGTACTCACTTATGCTGAGCACTGTATATATAATGTACTGATAATACAGGGGTGTACTCACTTATACTGAGCCCTATATATATAATGTACTGATACTACAGGGGTGTACTCACTTATACTGAGCCCTGTATATATAATGTACTGATAATACAGGGGTGTACTCACTTATACTGAGCCCTGTATATATAATGTACTGATACTACAAGGGTGTACTCACTTATACTGAGCCCTGTATATATAATGTACTGATAATACAGGGGTGTACTCACTTACACTGAGCACTGTATATATAATGTACTGATAATACAGGGGTGTACTCACTTATGCTGAGCACTGTATATATAATGTACTGATAATACATGTGGTGTACTCACTTATGCTGAGCACTGTATATATAATGTACTGATAATACAGGGGTGTACTCACTTATGCTGAGCACTGTATATATAATGTACTGATAATACTGGGGTGTACTCACTTACACTGAGCACTGTATATATAATGTACTGATAATACAGGGGTGTACTCACTTATGCTGAGCACTGTATATATAATGTACTGATAATACATGTGGTGTACTCACTTATGCTGAGCACTGTATATATAATGTACTGATAATACAGGGGGTGTACTCACTTATACTGAGCACTGTATATATAATGTACTGATAATACATGTGGTGTACTCACTTATACTGAGCCCTGTATATATAATGTACTGATAATACAGGGGGTGTACTCACTTATGCTGAGCCCTGTATATATAATGTACTGATAATACAGGGGGTGTACTCACTTATACTGAGTCCTGTATATATAATGTACTGATAATACAGGGGGTGTACTCACTTATGCTGAGCCCTGTATATGTAATGTACTGATAATACAGGGGTGTACTCACTTATGCTGAGCCCTGTATATATAATGTACTGATAATACAGGGGGTGTACTCACTTATGCTGAGCCCTGTATATATAATGTACTGATAATACCGGGGTGTACTCACTTATACTGAGCCCTGTATATATAGTGTACTGATAATACAGGGGGTGTACTCACTTATGCTGAGCCCTGTATATATAATGTACTGATAATACAGTGGTGTACTCACTTATACTGAGCACTGTATATATAATGTACTGATAATACAGGGGTGTACTCACTTATGCTGAGCCCTGTATATATAATGTACTGATAATACAGGGGTGCACTCACTTATACTGAGCACTGTATATATAATGTACTGATAATACAGGGGTGTACTCACTTATGCTGAGCCCTGTATATATAATGTACTGATAATACAGTGGTGTACTCACTTATACTGAGCACTGTATATATAATGTACTGATAAAACAGGGGTGTACTCACTTATGCTGAGCCCTGTATATATAATGTACTGATAATACAGGGGTGCACTCACTTATACTGAGCACTGTATATATAATGTACTGATAATACAGGGGTGTACTCACTTATGCTGAGCCCTGTATATATAATGTACTGATAATACAGGGGTGTACTCACTTATACTGAGCCCTGTATATATAATGTACTGATAATACAGGGGTGTATTCACTTATGCTGAGCGCTGTATATATAATGTACTGATAATACAGGGGTGTACTCACTTATACTGAGCCCTGTATATATAATGTACTGATAATACAGGGGTGTACTCACTTATGCTGAGCTCTGTATATATAATGTACTGATAATACAGGGGTGTACTCAGTTATGCTGAGCACTGTATATATAATGTACTGATAATACAGGGGGTGTACTCACTTATACTGAGCCCTGTATATATAATGTACTGATAATACAGGGGGTGTACTCACTTATGCTGAGCCCTGTATATATAATATACTGATAATACAGGGGTGTACTCACTTATACTGAGCACTGTATATATAATGTACTGATAATACAGGGGGTGTACTCACTTATGCTGAGCCCTGTATATATAATGTACTGATAATACAGGGGTGTACTCACTTATGCTGAGCCCTGTATATATAATGTACTGATAATACAGGGGGTGTACTCACTTATACTGAGCACTGTATATATAATGTACTGATAATACAGGGGGTGTACTCACTTATGCTGAGCCCTGTATATATAATGTACTGATAATACAGGGGTGTACTCACTTATACTGAGCACTGTATATATAATGTACTGATAATACAGGGGGTGTACTCACTTATGCTGAGCCCTGTATATATAATGTACTGATAATACAGGGGTGTATTCTCTTACGCTGAGCACTGTATATATAATGTACTGATAATACAGGGGGTGTACACACTTATGCTGAGCCCTATATATATAATGTACTGATAATACAGGGGTGTACTCACTTATACTGAGCACTGTATATATAATGTATTGATAATACAGGGGGTGTACACACTTATGCTGAGCCCTATATATATAATGTACTGATAATACAGGGGTGTACTCACTTATACTGAGCACTGTATATATAATGTACTGATAATACAGGGTGTACTCACTTATGCTGAGCACTGTATATATAATGTACTGATAATATAGGGGTGTACTCTCTTATGCTGAGCACTGTATATATAATGTACTGATAATACAGGGGGTGTACTCACTTATACTGAGCACTGTATATATAATGTACTGACAATACAGGGGTGTACTCACTTAGACTGAGCCCTGTATATATAATGTACTGATAATACAGGGGTGTACTCACTTATGCTGAGCCCTGTATATATAATGTACTTATAATACTGGGGGTGTACTCACTTATACTGAGCCCTCTATATATAATGTACTGATAATACAGGGGTGTATTCTCTTACGCTGAGCACTGTATATATAATGTACTGATAATACAGGGGGTGTACACACTTATGCTGAGCCCTATATATATAATGTACTGATAATACAGGGGTGTACTCACTTATACTGAGCACTGTATATATAATGTATTGATAATACAGGGGGTGTACACACTTATGCTGAGCCCTATATATATAATGTACTGATAATACAGGGGTGTACTCACTTATACTGAGCACTGTATATATAATGTACTGATAATACAGGGTGTACTCACTTATGCTGAGCACTGTATATATAATGTACTGATAATATAGGGGTGTACTCTCTTATGCTGAGCACTGTATATATAATGTACTGATAATACAGGGGGTGTACTCACTTATACTGAGCACTGTATATATAATGTACTGACAATACAGGGGTGTACTCACTTAGACTGAGCCCTGTATATATAATGTACTGATAATACAGGGGTGTACTCACTTATACTGAGCCCTGTATATATAATGTACTGATAATACAGGGGTGTACTCACTTATGCTGAGCCCTGTATATATAATGTACTGATAATACAGGGGGTGTACTCACTTATTGTGAGCCCTGTATTATATAATGTACTGATAATACAGGGGTGCACTCACTTATGCTGAGCCCTGTATATATAATGTACTGATAATACAGGGGGTGTACTCACTTATTGTGAGCCCTGTATATATAATGTACTGATAATACAGGGGTGTACTCACTTATGCTGAGCCCTGTATATATAATGTACTGATAATACAGGGGGTGTACTCACTTATTGTGAGCCCTGTATATATAATGTACTGATAATACAGTGGTGTACTCACTTATACTGAGCCCTATATATATAATGTACTGATACTACAGGGGTGTACTCACTTATACTGAGCCCTGTATATATAATGTACTGATAATACAGGGGTGTACTCACTTATGCTGAGCACTGTATATATAATGTACTGATAATACAGGGGTGTACTCACTTATACTGAGCCCTATATATATAATGTACTGATACTACAGGGGTGTACTCACTTATACTGAGCCCTGTATATATAATGTACTGATAATACAGGGGTGTACTCACTTATACTGAGCCCTGTATATATAATGTACTGATACTACAAGGGTGTACTCACTTATACTGAGCCCTGTATATATAATGTACTGATAATACAGGGGTGTACTCACTTATGCTGAGCCCTGTATATATAATGTACTGATAATACAGGGGGTGTACTCACTTATTGTGAGCCCTGTATATATAATATACTGATAATACAGGGGTGTACTCACTTATGTTGAGCTCTGTATATATAATGTACTGATAATACAGGGGTGTACTCACTTATACTGAGCACTGTATATATAATGTACTGATAATACAGGGGTGTACTCACTTATACTGAGCCCTGTATATATAATGTACTGATAATACAGTGGTGTACTCACTTATACTGAGCCCTATATATATAATGTACTGATAATACAGGGGTGTACTCACTTATGCTGAGCCCTGTATATATAATGTACTGATAATACCGGGGTGTACTCACTTATGCTGAGCACTGTATATATAATGTACTGATAATACAGGGGTGTACTCACTTATACTGAGCCCTGTATATATAATGTACTGATAATACAGTGGTGTACTCACTTATGCTGAGCCCTGTATATATAATGTACTGATAATACCGGGGTGTACTCACTTATGCTGAGCCCTGTATATATAATGTACTGATAATACAGTGATGTTCTCACTTATGCTGAGCACTGTATATATAATGTACTGATAATACAGGGGTGTACTCACTTATGCTGAGCCCTGTATATATAATGTACTGATAATACAGGGGTGTACTCACTTATGCTGAGCCCTGTATATATAATGTACTGATAATACAGTGGTGTACTCACTTATGCTGAGCCCTGTATATATAATGTACTGATAATACAGTGGTGTAGTCACTTATGCTGAGCACTGTATATATAATGTACTGACAATACAGGGGTGTACTCACTTATGCTGAGCCCTGTATATATAACGTACTGATAATACAGGGGTATACTCACTTATGCTGAGCTCTGTATATATAACGTACTGACAATACAGTGGTGTACTCACTTATGCTGAGCACTGTATATATAATGTACTGATAATACAGTGGTGTACTCACTTATGCTGAGCACTGTATATATAATGTACTGATAATACAGTGGTGTACTCACTTATGCTGAGCTCTGTATATATAATGTACTGATAATACAGTGGTGTACTCACTTATGCTGAGCACTGTATATATAATGTACTGATAATACACTGGTGTACTCACTTATGCTGAGCCCTGTATATATAATGTACTGATAATACAGTGGTGTACTCACTTATACTGAGCACTGTATATATAATGTACTGATAATACAGGAGTGTACTCACTTATGCTGAGCCCTGTATATATAATGTACTGATAATACACTGGTGTACTCACTTATGCTGAGCCCTGTATATATAATGTACTGATAATACAGGGGTGTACTCACTTATGCTGAGCACTGTATATATAATGTACTGATAATACAGGGGTGTACTCACTTATGCTGAGCACTGTATATATAATGTACTGATAATACAGGGGTGTACTCACTTATGCTGAGCACTGTATATATAATGTACTGATAATACAGGGGGTGTACTCACTTATGCTGAGCACTGTATATATAATGTACTGATAATACAGTGGTGTACTCACTTATGCTGAGCACTGTATATATAATGTACTGATAATACAGTGGTGTACTCACTTATGCTGAGCCCTGTATATATAATGTACTGATAATACAGGGGGTGTACTCACTTATGCTGAGCACTGTATATATAATGTACTGATAATACAGGGGTGTACCCACTTATGCTGAGCACTGTATATATAATGTACTGATAATACAGGGGTGTACTCACTTATGCTGAGCACTGTATATATAATGTACTGATAATACACTGGTGTACTCACTTATGCTGAGCCCTGTATATATAATGTACTGATAATACAGTGGTGTACTCACTTATGCTGAGCACTGTATATATAATGTACTGATAATACAGGGGTGTACTCACTTATGCTGAGCCCTGTATATATAATGTACTGATAATACAGGGGGTGTACTCACTTATACTGAGCACTATATATATAATGTACTGATAATACAGGGGTGTACTCACTTATACTGAGCACTATATATATAATGTACTGATAATACAGGGGTGTACTCACTTATGCTGAGCACTGTATATATAATGTACTGATAATACCAGGGGTGTACTCACTTATGCTGAGCCCTATATATATAATGTACTGATAATACAGGGGTGTACTCAATTATACTGAGCACTGTATATATAATGTATTGATAATACAGGGGGTGTACACACTTATGCTGAGCCCTATATATATAATGTACTGATAATACAGGGGTGTACTCACTTATACTGAGCACTGTATATATAATGTACTGATAATACAGGGGTGTACTCACTTATACTGAGCACTGTATATATAATGTACTGATAATACAGGGGTGTACTCACTTATGCTGAGCCCTGTATATATAATGTACTGATAATACAGGGGTGTACTCACTTATGCTGAGCACTGTATATATAATGTACTGATAATACAGGGGGTGTACTCACTTATACTGAGCACTCTATATATAATGTACTGATAATACAGGGGGTGTACTCACTTATGCTGAGCCCTGTATATATAATGTACTTATAATACTGGGGGTGTACTCACTTATACTGAGCCCTCTATATATAATGTACTGATAATACAGGGGTGTATTCTCTTACGCTGAGCACTGTATATATAATGTACTGATAATACAGGGGGTGTACACACTTATGCTGAGCCCTATATATATAATGTACTGATAATACAGGGGTGTACTCACTTATACTGAGCACTGTATATATAATGTATTGATAATACAGGGGGTGTACACACTTATGCTGAGCCCTATATATATAATGTACTGATAATACAGGGGTGTACTCACTTATACTGAGCACTGTATATATAATGTACTGATAATACAGGGTGTACTCACTTATACTGAGCACTGTATATATAATGTACTGATAATATAGGGGTGTACTCTCTTATGCTGAGCACTGTATATATAATGTACTGATAATACAGGGGGTGTACTCACTTATACTGAGCACTGTATATATAATGTACTGACAATACAGGGGTGTACTCACTTAGACTGAGCCCTGTATATATAATGTACTGATAATACAGGGGTGTACTCACTTATACTGAGCCCTGTATATATAATGTACTGATAATACAGGGGTGTACTCACTTATGCTGAGCCCTGTATATATAATGTACTGATAACACAGGGGGTGTACTCACTTATTGTGAGCCCTGTATATATAATGTACTGATAATACAGGGGTGTACTCACTTATGCTGAGCCCTGTATATATAATGTACTCATAATACAGGGGGTGTACTCACTTATTGTGAGCCCTGTATATATAATGTACTGATAATACAGGGGTGTACTCACTTATTGTGAGCCCTGTATATATAATGTACTGATAATACAGTGGTGTACTCACTTATACTGAGCCCTATATATATAATGTACTGATACTACAGGGGTGTACTCACTTATACTGAGCCCTGTATATATAATGTACTGATAATACAGGGGTGTACTCACTTATGCTGAGCCCTGTATATATAATGTACTGATAATACAGGGGGTGTACTCACTTATTGTGAGCCCTGTATATATAATATACTGATAATAAAGGGGTGTACTCACTTATGTTGAGCTCTGTATATATAATGTACTGATAATACAGGGGTGTACTCACTTATACTGAGCACTGTATATATAATGTACTGATAATACAGGGGTGTACTCACTTATACTGAGCACTGTATATATAATGTACTGATAATACAGGGGTGTACTCACTTATGCTGAGCCCTGTATATATAATGTACTGATAATACAGGGGTGTACTCACTTATGCTGAGCACTGTATATATAATGTACTGATAATACAGGGGGTGTACTCACTTATACTGAGCACTCTATATATAATGTACTGATAATACAGGGGGTGTACTCACTTATGCTGAGCCCTGTATATATAATGTACTTATAATACTGGGGGTGTACTCACTTATACTGAGCCCTCTATATATAATGTACTGATAATACAGGGGTGTATTCTCTTACGCTGAGCACTGTATATATAATGTACTGATAATACAGGGGGTGTACACACTTATGCTGAGCCCTATATATATAATGTACTGAAAATACAGGGGTGTACTCACTTATACTGAGCACTGTATATATAATGTATTGATAATACAGGGGGTGTACACACTTATGCTGAGCCCTATATATATAATGTACTGATAATACAGGGGTGTACTCACTTATACTGAGCACTGTATATATAATGTACTGATAATACAGGGTGTACTCACTTATACTGAGCACTGTATATATAATGTACTGATAATATAGGGGTGTACTCTCTTATGCTGAGCACTGTATATATAATGTACTGATAATACAGGGGGTGTACTCACTTATACTGAGCACTGTATATATAATGTACTGACAATACAGGGGTGTACTCACTTAGACTGAGCCCTGTATATATAATGTACTGATAATACAGGGGTGTACTCACTTATACTGAGCCCTGTATATATAATGTACTGATAATACAGGGGTGTACTCACTTATGCTGAGCCCTGTATATATAATGTACTGATAACACAGGGGGTGTACTCACTTATTGTGAGCCCTGTATATATAATGTACTGATAATACAGGGGTGTACTCACTTATGCTGAGCCCTGTATATATAATGTACTCATAATACAGGGGGTGTACTCACTTATTGTGAGCCCTGTATATATAATGTACTGATAATACAGGGGTGTACTCACTTATTGTGAGCCCTGTATATATAATGTACTGATAATACAGTGGTGTACTCACTTATACTGAGCCCTATATATATAATGTACTGATACTACAGGGGTGTACTCACTTATACTGAGCCCTGTATATATAATGTACTGATAATACAGGGGTGTACTCACTTATGCTGAGCCCTGTATATATAATGTACTGATAATACAGGGGGTGTACTCACTTATTGTGAGCCCTGTATATATAATATACTGATAATAAAGGGGTGTACTCACTTATGTTGAGCTCTGTATATATAATGTACTGATAATACAGGGGTGTACTCACTTATACTGAGCACTGTATATATAATGTACTGATAATACAGGGGTGTTCTCACTTATACTGAGCCCTGTATATATAATGTACTGATAATACAGTGGTGTACTCACTTATACTGAGCCCTGTATATATAATGTACTGATAATACAGGGGGTGTACTCACTTATACTGAGCCCTGTATATATAATGTACTGATAATACTGGGGTGTACTCACTTATGCTGAGCACTGTATATATAATGTACTGATAATACAGGGGTGTACTCACTTATGCTGAGCACTGTATATATAATGTACTGATAATACAGTGATGTTCTCACTTATGCTGAGCACTGTATATATAATGTACTGATAATACAGGGGTGTACTCACTTATGCTGAGCCCTGTATATATAATGTACTGATAATACAGGGGTGTACTCACTTATGCTGAGCCCTGTATATATAATGTACTGATAATACAGTGGTGTACTCACTTATGCTGAGCCCTGTATATATAATGTACTGATAATACAGTGGTGTAGTCACTTATGCTGAGCACTGTATATATAATGTACTGACAATACAGGGGTGTACTCACTTATGCTGAGCCCTGTATATATAACGTACTGATAATACAGGGGTATACTCACTTTTGCTGAGCTCTGTATATATAATGTACTGACAATACAGTGGTGTACTCACTTATGCTGAGCACTGTATATATAATGTACTGACAATACAGGGGTGTACTCACTTATGCTGAGCCCTGTATATATAATGTACTGATAATACAGGGGTGTACTCACTTATGCTGAGCACTGTATATATAATGTACTGACAATACAGTGGTGTACTCACTTATGCTGAGCACTGTATATATAATGTACTGATAATACAGTGGTGTACTCACTTATGCTGAGCACTGTATATATAATGTACTGATAATACAGGGGTGTACTCACTTATGCTGAGCACTGTATATATAATGTACTGATAATACAGGGGGTGTACTCACTTATGCTGAGCACTGTAGATATAATGTACTGATAATACAGTGGTGTACTCACTTATGCTGAGCACTGTATATATAATGTACTGATAATACAGTGGTGTACTCACTTATGCTGAGCCCTGTATATATAATGTACTGATAATACAGGGGGTGTACTCACTTATGCTGAGCACTGTATATATAATGTACTGATAATACAGGGGTGTACCCACTTATGCTGAGCACTGTATATATAATGTACTGATAATACAGGGGTGTACTCACTTATGCTGAGCACTGTATATATAATGTACTAATAATACACTGGTGTACTCACTTATGCTGAGCCCTGTATATATAATGTACTGATAATACAGTGGTGTACTCACTTATGCTGAGCACTGTATATATAATGTACTGATAATACAGGGGTGTACTCACTTATGCTGAGCCCTGTATATATAATGTACTGATAATACAGGGGGTGTACTCACTTATACTGAGCACTATATATATAATGTACTGATAATACAGGGGTGTACTCACTTATACTGAGCACTATATATATAATGTACTGATAATACAGGGGTGTACTCACTTATGCTGAGCACTGTATATATAATGTACTGATAATACCAGGGGTGTACTCACTTATGCTGAGCCCTATATATATAATGTACTGATAATACAGGGGTGTACTCACTTATACTGAGCACTGTATATATAATGTATTGATAATACAGGGGGTGTACACACTTATGCTGAGCCCTATTTATATAATGTACTGATAATACAGGGGTGTACTCACTTATACTGAGCACTGTATATATAATGTACTGATAATACAGGGGTGTACTCACTTATACTGAGCACTGTATATATAATGTACTGATAATACAGGGGTGTACTCACTTATGCTGAGCCCTGTATATATAATGTACTGATAATATAGGGGTGTACTCACTTATGCTGAGCACTGTATATATAATGTACTGATAATACAGGGGGTGTACTCACTTATACTGAGCACTCTATATATAATGTACTGATAATACAGGGGGTGTACTCACTTATGCTGAGCCCTGTATATATAATGTACTTATAATACTGGGGGTGTACTCACTTATACTGAGCCCTCTATATATAATGTACTGATAATACAGGGGTGTATTCTCTTACGCTGAGCACTGTATATATAATGTACTGATAATACAGGGGTGTACTCACTTATGCTGAGCCCTGTATATATAATGTACTGATAATACAGGGGTGTACTCACTTATGCTGAGCCCTGTATATATAATGTACTGATAATACAGTGGTGTACTCACTTATGCTGAGCCCTGTATATATAATGTACTGATAATACAGTGGTGTAGTCACTTATGCTGAGCACTGTATATATAATGTACTGACAATACAGGGGTGTACTCACTTATGCTGAGCCCTGTATATATAACGTACTGATAATACAGGGGTATACTCACTTTTGCTGAGCTCTGTATATATAATGTACTGACAATACAGTGGTGTACTCACTTATGCTGAGCACTGTATATATAATGTACTGACAATACAGGGGTGTACTCACTTATGCTGAGCCCTGTATATATAATGTACTGATAATACAGGGGTGTACTCACTTATGCTGAGCACTGTATATATAATGTACTGACAATACAGTGGTGTACTCACTTATGCTGAGCACTGTATATATAATGTACTGATAATACAGTGGTGTACTCACTTATGCTGAGCACTGTATATATAATGTACTGATAATACAGGGGTGTACTCACTTATGCTGAGCACTGTATATATAATGTACTGATAATACAGGGGGTGTACTCACTTATGCTGAGCACTGTAGATATAATGTACTGATAATACAGTGGTGTACTCACTTATGCTGAGCACTGTATATATAATGTACTGATAATACAGTGGTGTACTCACTTATGCTGAGCCCTGTATATATAATGTACTGATAATACAGGGGGTGTACTCACTTATGCTGAGCACTGTATATATAATGTACTGATAATACAGGGGTGTACCCACTTATGCTGAGCACTGTATATATAATGTACTGATAATACAGGGGTGTACTCACTTATGCTGAGCACTGTATATATAATGTACTAATAATACACTGGTGTACTCACTTATGCTGAGCCCTGTATATATAATGTACTGATAATACAGTGGTGTACTCACTTATGCTGAGCACTGTATATATAATGTACTGATAATACAGGGGTGTACTCACTTATGCTGAGCCCTGTATATATAATGTACTGATAATACAGGGGGTGTACTCACTTATACTGAGCACTATATATATAATGTACTGATAATACAGGGGTGTACTCACTTATACTGAGCACTATATATATAATGTACTGATAATACAGGGGTGTACTCACTTATGCTGAGCACTGTATATATAATGTACTGATAATACCAGGGGTGTACTCACTTATGCTGAGCCCTATATATATAATGTACTGATAATACAGGGGTGTACTCACTTATACTGAGCACTGTATATATAATGTATTGATAATACAGGGGGTGTACACACTTATGCTGAGCCCTATTTATATAATGTACTGATAATACAGGGGTGTACTCACTTATACTGAGCACTGTATATATAATGTACTGATAATACAGGGGTGTACTCACTTATACTGAGCACTGTATATATAATGTACTGATAATACAGGGGTGTACTCACTTATGCTGAGCCCTGTATATATAATGTACTGATAATATAGGGGTGTACTCACTTATGCTGAGCACTGTATATATAATGTACTGATAATACAGGGGGTGTACTCACTTATACTGAGCACTCTATATATAATGTACTGATAATACAGGGGGTGTACTCACTTATGCTGAGCCCTGTATATATAATGTACTTATAATACTGGGGGTGTACTCACTTATACTGAGCCCTCTATATATAATGTACTGATAATACAGGGGTGTATTCTCTTACGCTGAGCACTGTATATATAATGTACTGATAATACAGGGGGTGTACACACTTATGCTGAGCCCTATATATATAATGTACTGATAATACAGGGGTGTACTCACTTATACTGAGCACTGTATATATAATGTATTGATAATACAGGGGGTGTACACACTTATGCTGAGCCCTATATATATAATGTACTGATAATACAGGGGTGTACTCACTTATACTGAGCACTGTATATATAATGTACTGATAATACACGGTGTACTCACTTATACTGAGCACTGTATATATAATGTACTGATAATATAGGGGTGTACTCTCTTATGCTGAGCACTGTATATATAATGTACTGATAATACAGGGGGTGTACTCACTTATACTGAGCACTGTATATATAATGTACTGACAATACAGGGGTGTACTCACTTAGACTGAGCCCTGTATATATAATGTACTGATAATACAGGGGTGTACTCACTTATACTGAGCCCTGTATATATAATGTACTGATAATACAGGGGTGTACTCACTTATGCTGAGCCCTGTATATATAATGTACTGATAACACAGGGGGTGTACTCACTTATTGTGAGCCCTGTATATATAATGTACTGATAATACAGGGGTGTACTCACTTATGCTGAGCCCTGTATATATAATGTACTCATAATACAGGGGGTGTACTCATTTATTGTGAGCCCTGTATATATAATGTACTGATAATACAGGGGTATACTCACTTATGCTGAGCCCTGTATATATAATGTACTGATAATACAGGGGGTGTACTCACTTATTGTGAGCCCTGTATATATAATGTACTGATAATACAGGGGTGTACTCACTTATGTTGAGCTCTGTATATATAATGTACTGATAATACAGGGGTGTACTCACTTATACTGAGCACTGTATATATAATGTACTGATAATACAGGGGTGTACTCACTTATACTGAGCCCTGTATATATAATGTACTGATAATACAGTGGTGTACTCACTTATACTGAGCCCTGTATATATAATGTACTGATAATACCGCGGTGTACTCACTTATGCTGAGCACTGTATATATAATGTACTGATAATACAGGGGTGTACTCACTTATGCTGAGCCCTGTATATATAATGTACTGATAATACAGTGATGTACTCACTTATGCTGAGCACTGTATATATAATGTACTGATAATACAGGGGTGTACTCACTTATGCTGAGCCCTGTATATATAATGTACTGATAATACAGGGGTGTACTCACTTATGCTGAGCCCTGTATATATAATGTACTGATAATACAGTGGTGTAGTCACTTATGCTGAGCACTGTATATATAATGTACTGACAATACAGGGGTGTACTCACTTATGCTGAGCCCTATATATATAACGTACTGATAATACAGGGGTATACTCACTTATGCTGAGCACTGTATATATAATGTACTGATAATACAGTGGTGTACTCACTTATGCTGAGCACTGTATATATAATGTACTGATAATACAGTGGTGTACTCACTTATGCTGAGCCCTGTATATATAATGTACTGATAATACAGGGGGTGTACTCACTTATACTGAGCTCTGTATATATAACGTACTGATAATACAGGGGTGTACTCACTTATACTGAGCTCTGTATATATAACGTACTGACAATACAGTGGTGTACTCACTTATGCTGAGCACTGTATATATAATGTACTGATAATACAGTGGTGTACTCACTTATGCTGAGCACTGTATATATAATGTACTGATAATACAGTGGTGTACTCACTTATGCTGAGCCCTGTATATATAATGTACTGATAATACAGGGGGTGTACACACTTATGCTGAGCACTGTATATATAATGTACTGATAATACAGTGGTGTACTCACTTATGCTGAGCACTGTATATATAATGTACTGATAATACACTGGTGTACTCACTTATGCTGAGCACTGTATATATAATGTACTGATAATACAGGGGTGTACTCACTTATGCTGAGCACTGTATATATAATGTACTGATAATACAGTGGTGTACTCACTTATGCTGAGCACTGTATATATAATGTACTGATAATACAGGAGTGTACTCACTTATGCTGAGCCCTGTATATATAATGTACTGATAATACACTGGTGTACTCACTTATGCTGAGCCCTGTATATATAATGTACTGATAATACAGGGGTGTACTCACTTATGCTGAGCACTGTATATATAATGTACTGATAATACAGGGGTGTACTCACTTATGCTGAGCACTGTATATATAATGTACTGATAATACAGGGGTGTACTCACTTATGCTGAGCACTGTATATATAATGTACTGATAATACAGGGGTGTACTCACTTATGCTGAGCCCTGTATATATAATGTACTGATAATACAGTGGTGTACTCACTTATGCTGAGCACTGTATATATAATGTACTGATAATACAGGGGTGTACTCACTTATGCTGAGCTCTTTATATATAATGTACTGATAATACAGGGGTGTACTCACTTATGCTGAGCACTGTATATATAATGTACTGATAATACAGGGGTGTACTCACTTATGCTGAGCCCTGTATATATAATGTACTGATAATACAGTGGTGTACTCACTTATACTGAGCACTATATATATAATGTACTGATAATACAGGGGTGTACTCACTTATGCTGAGCACTGTATATATAATGTACTGATAATACCAGGGGTGTACTCACTTATGCTGAGCCCTATATATATAATGTACTGATAATACAGGGGTGTACTCACTTATACTGAGCACTGTATATATAATGTATTGATAATACAGGGGGTGTACACACTTATGCTGAGCCCTAAATATATAATGTACTGATAATACAGGGGTGTACTCACTTATACTGAGCACTGTATATATAATGTACTGATAATACAGGGTGTACTCACTTATGCTGAGCACTGTATATATAATGTACTGATAATACAGGAGTGTACTCACTTATGTTGAGCACTGTATATATAATGTACTGATAATACAGGGGTGTACTCACTTATGCTGAGCGCTGTATATATAATGTACTGATAATACACTGGTGTACTCACTTATGCTGAGCCCTGTATATATAATGTACTGATAATACAGGGGTGTACTCACTTATGCTGAGCACTGTATATATAATGTACTGATAATACAGGGGTGTACTCACTTATGCTGAGCACTGTATATATAATGTACTGATAATACAGGGGTGTACTCACTTATGCTGAGCCCTGTATATATAATGTACTGATAATACAGTGGTGTACTCAATTATGCTGAGCACTGTATATATAATGTACTGATAATACAGAGTTGTACTCACTTATGCTGAGCACTGTATATATAATGTACTGATAATACAGGGGGTGTACTCACTTATGCTGAGCACTGTATATATAATGTACTGATAATACAGGGGTGTACTCACTTATGCTGAGCTCTTTATATATAATGTACTGATAATACAGGGGTGTACTCACTTATGCTGAGCACTGTATATATAATGTACTGATAATACAGGGGTGTACTCACTTATGCTGAGCCCTGTATATATAATGTACTGATAATACAGGGGTGTACTCACTTATGCTGAGCTCTTTATATATAATGTACTGATAATACAGGGGTGTACTCACTTATACTGAGCACTATATATATAATGTACTGATAATACAGGGGTGTACTCACTTATGCTGAGCACTGTATATATAATGTACTGATAATACCAGGGGTGTACTCACTTATGCTGAGCCCTATATATATAATGTACTGATAATACAGGGGTGTACTCACTTATACTGAGCACTGTATATATAATGTATTGATAATACAGGGGGTGTACACACTTATGCTGAGCCCTATATATATAATGTACTGATAATACAGGGGTGTACTCACTTATTCTGAGCACTGTATATATAATGTACTGATAATACAGGGTGTACTCACTTATGCTGAGCACTGTATATATAATGTACTGATAATACAGGGGTGTACTCACTTATGCTGAGCCCTGTATATATAATGTACTGATAATACAGGGGTGTACTCACTTATGCTGAGCACTGTATATATAATGTACTGATAATACAGGGGGTGTACTCACTTATACTGAGCACTCTATATATAATGTACTGATAATACAGGGGGTGTACTCACTTATGCTGAGCCCTGTATATATAATGTACTTATAATACTGGGGGTGTACTCACTTATACTGAGCCCTCTATATATAATGTACTGATAATACAGGGGTGTATTCTCTTATGCTGAGCACTGTATATATAATGTACTGATAATACAGGGGGTGTACACACTTATGCTGAGCCCTATATATATAATGTACTGATAATACAGGGGTGTACTCACTTATACTGAGCACTGTATATATAATGTATTGATAATACAGGGGGTGTACACACTTATGCTGAGCCCTATATATATAATGTACTGATAATACAGGGGTGTACTCACTTATACTGAGCACTGTATATATAATGTACTGATAATACACGGTGTACTCACTTATACTGAGCACTGTATATATAAAGTACTGATAATATAGGGGTGTACTCTCTTATGCTGAGCACTGTATATATAATGTACTGATAATACAGGGGGTGTACTCACTTATACTGAGCACTGTATATATAATGTACTGCCAATACAGGGGTGTACTCACTTAGACTGAGCCCTGTATATATAATGTACTGATAATACAGGGGTGTACTCACTTATACTGAGCCCTGTATATATAATGTACTGATAATACAGGGGTGTACTCACTTATGCTGAGCCCTGTATATATAATGTACTGATAACACAGGGGGTGTACTCACTTATTGTGAGCCCTGTATATATAATGTACTGATAATACAGGGGTGTACTCACTTATGCTGAGCCCTGTATATATAATGTACTCATAATACAGGGGGTGTACTCACTTATTGTGAGCCCTGTATATATAATGTACTGATAATACAGGGGTATACTCACTTATGCTGAGCCCTGTATATATAATGTACTGATAATACAGGGGGTGTACTCACTTATTGTGAGCCCTGTATATATAATGTACTGATAATACAGGGGTGTACTCACTTATGTTGAGCTCTGTATATATAATGTACTGATAATACAGGGGTGTACTCACTTATACTGAGCACTGTATATATAATGTACTGATAATACAGGGGTGTACTCACTTATACTGAGCCCTGTATATATAATGTACTGATAATACAGTGGTGTACTCACTTATACTGAGCCCTGTATATATAATGTACTGATAATACCGCGGTGTACTCACTTATGCTGAGCACTGTATATATAATGTACTGATAATACAGGGGTGTACTCACTTATGCTGAGCCCTGTATATATAATGTACTGATAATACAGTGATGTACTCACTTATGCTGAGCACTGTATATATAATGTACTGATAATACAGGGGTGTACTCACTTATGCTGAGCCCTGTATATATAATGTACTGATAATACAGGGGTGTACTCACTTATGCTGAGCCCTGTATATATAATGTACTGATAATACAGTGGTGTACTCACTTATACTGAGCCCTGTATATATAATGTACTGATAATACATGGGGTGTACTCACTTATGCTGAGCCCTGTATATATAATGTACTGATAATACAGTGGTGTAGTCACTTATGCTGAGCACTGTATATATAATGTACTGATAATACAGTGGTGTACTCACTTATACTGAGCCCTGTATATATAATGTACTGATAATACATGGGGTGTACTCACTTATGCTGAGCACTGTATATATAATGTACTGATAATACAGTGGTGTAGTCACTTATGCTGAGCACTGTATATATAATGTACTGATAATACAGTGGTGTACTCACTTATGCTGAGCACTGTATATATAATGTACTGATAATACAGTGGTGTACTCACTTATGCTGAGCACTGTATATATAATGTACTGATAATACAGTGGTGTACTCACTTATGCTGAGCACTGTATATATAATGTACTGATAATACAGTGGTGTACTCACTTATGCTGAGCCCTGTATATATAATGTACTGATAATACAGGGGGTGTACACACTTATGCTGAGCACTGTATATATAATGTACTGATAATACAGTGGTGTACTCACTTATGCTGAGCACTGTATATATAATGTACTGATAATACACTGGTGTACTCACTTATGCTGAGCCCTGTATATATAATGTACTGATAATACAGTGGTGTACTCACTTATGCTGAGCACTGTATATATAATGTACTGATAATACAGGAGTGTACTCACTTATGCTGAGCCCTGTATATATAATGTACTGATAATACACTGGTGTACTCACTTATGCTGAGCCCTGTATATATAATGTACTGATAATACAGGGGTGTACTCACTTATGCTGAGCACTGTATATATAATGTACTGATAATACAGGGGTGTACTCACTTATGCTGAGCACTGTATATATAATGTACTGATAATACAGGGGTGTACTCACTTATGCTGAGCCCTGTATATATAATGTACTGATAATACAGTGGTGTACTCACTTATGCTGAGCACTGTATATATAATGTACTGATAATACAGGGGTGTACTCACTTATGCTGAGCACTGTATATATAATGTACTGATAATACAGGGGTGTACTCACTTATGCTGAGCCCTGTATATATAATGTACTGATAATACAAGGGTGTACTCACTTATGCTGAGCACTGTATATATAATGTACTGATAATACAGGGGTGTACTCACTTATGCTGAGCACTGTATATATAATGTACTGATAATACAGGGGTGTACTCACTTATGCTGAGCCCTGTATATATAATGTACTGATAATACAGGGGTGTACTCACTTATGCTGAGCACTATATATATAATGTACTGATAATACAGGGGTGTACTCACTTATGCTGAGCACTGTATATATAATGTACTGATAATACAGGGGTGTACTCACTTATGCTGAGCCCTGTATATATAATGTACTGATAATACAGGGGTGTACTCACTTATGCTGAGCTCTTTATATATAATGTACTGATAATACAGGGGTGTACTCACTTATGCTGAGCACTGTATATATAATGTACTGATAATACAGGGGTGTACTCACTTATGCTGAGCCCTGTATATATAATGTACTGATAATACAGTGGTGTACTCACTTATACTGAGCACTATATATATAATGTACTGATAATACAGGGGTGTACTCACTTATGCTGAGCACTGTATATATAATGTACTGATAATACCAGGGGTGTACTCACTTATGCTGAGCCCTATATATATAATGTACTGATAATACAGGGGTGTACTCACTTATACTGAGCACTGTATATATAATGTATTGATAATACAGGGGGTGTACACACTTATGCTGAGCCCTAAATATATAATGTACTGATAATACAGGGGTGTACTCACTTATGCTGAGCCCTGTATATATAATGTACTGATAATACAGGGGTGTACTCACTTATGCTGAGCACTGTATATATAATGTACTGATAATACAGGGATGTACTCACTTATGCTGAGCCCTGTATATATAATGTACTGATAATACAGGGGTGTACTCACTTATGCTGAGCACTGTATATATAATGTACTGATAATACACTGGTGTACTCACTTATACTGAGCACTGTATATATAATGTACTGATAATACAGGGTGTACTCACTTATGCTGAGCACTGTATATATAATGTACTGATAATACAGGAGTGTACTCACTTATGTTGAGCACTGTATATATAATGTACTGATAATACAGGGGTGTACTCACTTATGCTGAGCGCTGTATATATAATGTACTGATAATACAGGGGTGTACTCACTTAT
This sequence comes from Phyllobates terribilis, assembly GCF_046119375.1. NCBI lineage: Eukaryota > Metazoa > Chordata > Amphibia > Anura > Dendrobatidae > Phyllobates > Phyllobates terribilis. The sequence continues at coordinate 601,720,167 of NW_027362762.1, forward strand.
GCTGAGCCCTGTATATATAATGTACTGATAATACACTGGTGTACTCACTTATGCTGAGCCCTGTATATATAATGTACTGATAATACAGGGGTGTACTCACTTATGCTGAGCACTGTATATATAATGTACTGATAATACAGGGGTGTACTCACTTATGCTGAGCACTGTATATATAATGTACTGATAATACAGGGGTGTACTCACTTATGCTGAGCCCTGTATATATAATGTGCTGATAATACAGTGGTGTACTCAATTATGCTGAGCACTGTATATATAATGTACTGATAATACAGAGTTGTACTCACTTATGCTGAGCACTGTATATATAATGTACTGATAATACAGGGGGTGTACTCACTTATGCTGAGCACTGTATATATAATGTACTGATAATACAGGGGTGTACTCACTTATGCTGAGCTCTTTATATATAATGTACTGATAATACAGGGGTGTACTCACTTATGCTGAGCACTGTATATATAATGTACTGATAATACAGGGGTGTACTCACTTATGCTGAGCGCTGTATATATAATGTACTGATAATACAGGGGTGTACTCACTTATGCTGAGCTCTTTATATATAATGTACTGATAATACAGGGGTGTACTCACTTATACTGAGCACTATATATATAATGTACTGATAATACAGGGGTGTACTCACTTATGCTGAGCACTGTATATATAATGTACTGATAATACCAGGGGTGTACTCACTTATGCTGAGCCCTATATATATAATGTACTGATAATACAGGGGTGTACTCACTTATACTGAGCACTGTATATATAATGTATTGATAATACAGGGGGTGTACACACTTATGCTGAGCCCTATATATATAATGTACTGATAATACAGGGGTGTACTCACTTATTCTGAGCACTGTATATATAATGTACTGATAATACAGGGTGTACTCACTTATGCTGAGCACTGTATATATAATGTACTGATAATATAGGGGTGTACTCTCTTATGCTGAGCACTGTATATATAATGTACTGATAATACAGGGGGTGTACTCACTTATACTGAGCACTGTATATATAATGTAGTGACAATACAGGGGTGTACTCACTTATACTGAGCCCTGTATATATAATGTACTGATAATACAGGTGTGTACTCACTTATACTGAGCCCTGTATATATAATGTACTGATAATACAGGGGTGTACTCACTTATGCTGAGCCCTGTATATATAATGTACTGATAATACAGGGGGTGTACTCACTTATTGTGAGCCCTGTATATATAATGTACTGATAATACAGGGGTGTACTCACTTATGCTGAGCCCTGTATATATAATGTACTGATAATACAGGGGGTGTACTCACTTATTGTGAGCCCTGTATATATAATGTACTGATAATACAGGGGTGTACTCACTTATGCTGAGCCCTGTATATATAATGTACTGATAATACAGGGGGTGTACTCACTTATTGTGAGCCCTGTATATATAATGTACTGATAATACAGTGGTGTACTCACTTATACTGAGCCCTATATATATAATGTACTGATACTACAGGGGTGTACTCACTTATACTGAGCCCTGTATATATAATGTACTGATAATACAGGGGTGTACTCACTTATGCTGAGCACTGTATATATAATGTACTGATAATACAGGGGTGTACTCACTTATACTGAGCCCTATATATATAATGTACTGATACTACAGGGGTGTACTCACTTATACTGAGCCCTGTATATATAATGTACTGATAATACTGGGGTGTACTCACTTATACTGAGCCCTGTATATATAATGTACTGATACTACAAGGGTGTACTCACTTATACTGAGCACTATATATATAATGTACTGATAATACAGGGGTGTACTCACTTATGCTGAGCACTGTTTATATAATGTACTGATAATACCAGGGGTGTACTCACTTATGCTGAGCCCTATATATATAATGTACTGATAATACAGGGGTGTACTCACTTATACTGAGCACTGTATATATAATGTATTGATAATACAGGGGGTGTACACACTTATACTGAGCCCTATATATATAATGTACTGATAATACAGGGGTGTACTCACTTATACTGAGCACTGTATATATAATGTACTGATAATACAGGGTGTACTCACTTATGCTGAGCACTGTATATATAATGTACTGATAATACAGGAGTGTACTCACTTATGTTGAGCACTGTATATATAATGTACTGATAATACAGGGGTGTACTCACTTATGCTGAGCGCTGTATATATAATGTACTGATAATACACTGGTGTACTCACTTATGCTGAGCCCTGTATATATAATGTACTGATAATACAGGGGTGTACTCACTTATGCTGAGCACTGTATATATAATGTACTGATAATACAGGGGTGTACTCACTTATGCTGAGCACTGTATATATAATGTACTGATAATACAGGGGTGTACTCACTTATGCTGAGCCCTGTATATATAATGTACTGATAATACAGTGGTGTACTCACTTATGCTGAGCACTGTATATATAATGTACTGATAATACAGAGTTGTACTCACTTATGCTGAGCACTGTATATATAATGTACTGATAATACAGGGGGTGTACTCACTTATGCTGAGCACTGTATATATAATGTACTGATAATACAGGGGTGTACTCACTTATGCTGAGCTCTTTATATATAATGTACTGATAATACAGGGGTGTACTCACTTATGCTGAGCACTGTATATATAATGTACTAATAATACAGGGGTGTACTCACTTATGCTGAGCCCTGTATATATAATGTACTGATAATACAGTGGTGTACTCACTTATACTGAGCACTATATATATAATGTACTGATAATACAGGGGTGTACTCACTTATGCTGAGCACTGTATATATAATGTACTGATAATACCAGGGGTGTACTCACTTATGCTGAGCCCTATATATATAATGTACTGATAATACAGGGGTGTACTCACTTATACTGAGCACTGTATATATAATGTATTGATAATACAGGGGGTGTACACACTTATGCTGAGCCCTATATATATAATGTACTGATAATACAGGGGTGTACTCACTTATACTGAGCACTGTATATATAATGTACTGATAATACAGGGTGTACTCACTTATGCTGAGCACTGTATATATAATGTACTGATAATATAGGGGTGTACTCTCTTATGCTGAGCACTGTATATATAATGTACTGATAATACAGGGGGTGTACTCACTTATACTGAGCACTGTATATATAATGTACTGACAATACAGGGGTGTACTCACTTATACTGAGCCCTGTATATATAATGTACTGATAATAAAGGTGTGTACTCACTTATACTGAGCCCTGTATATATAATGTACTGATAATACAGGGGTGTACTCACTTATGCTGAGCCCTGTATATATAATGTACTGATAATACAGGGGGTGTACTCACTTATTGTGAGCCCTGTATATATAATGTACTGATAATACAGGGGTGTACTCACTTATGCTGAGCCCTGTATATATAATGTACTGATAATACAGGGGGTGTACTCACTTATTGTGAGCCCTGTATATATAATGTACTGATAATACAGGGGTATACTCACTTATGCTGAGCCCTGTATATATAATGTACTGATAATACAGGGGGTGTACTCACTTATTGTGAGCCCTGTATATATAATGTACTGATAATACAGTGGTGTACTCACTTATACTGAGCCCTCTATATATAATGTACTGATACTACAGGGGTGTACTCACTTATACTGAGCCCTGTATATATAATGTACTGATAATACAGGGGTGTACTCACTTATGCTGAGCACTGTATATATAATGTACTGATAATACAGGGGTGTACTCACTTATACTGAGCCCTATATATATAATGTACTGATACTACAGGGGTGTACTCACTTATACTGAGCCCTGTATATATAATGTACTGATAATACTGGGGTGTACTCACTTATACTGAGCCCTGTATATATAATGTACTGATACTACAAGGGTGTACTCACTTATACTGAGCCCTGTATATATAATGTACTGATAATACAGGGGTGTACTCAATTATGCTGAGCCCTGTATATATAATGTACTGATAATACAGGGGGTGTACTCACTTATTGTGAGCCCTGTATATAAAATGTACTGATAATACAGGGGTGTACTCACTTATGTTGAGTTCTGTATATATAATGTACTGATAATACAGGGGTGTACTCACTTATACTGAGCACTGTATATATAATGTACTGATAATACAGGGGTGTACTCACTTATACTGAGCCCTGTATATATAATGTACTCATAATACAGTGGTGTACTCACTTATACTGAGCCCTGTATATATAATGTACTGATAATACCGGGGTGTACTCACTTATGCTGAGCACTGTATATATAATGTACTGATAATACAGGGGTGTACTCACTTATGCTGAGCCCTGTATATATAATGTACTGATAATACAGTGGTGTACTCACTTATGCTGAGCCCTGTATATATAATGTACTGATAATACAGTGGTGTACTCACTTATGCTGAGCACGGTATATATAATGTACTGATAATACAGGGGTGTACTCACTTATGCTGAGCCCTGTATATATAATGTACTGATAATACAGTGGTGTACTCACTTATGCTGAGCCCTGTATATATAATGTACTGATAATACAGGGGTGTACCCACTTATGCTGAGCACTCTATATATAATGTACTGATAATACAGGGGTGTACTCACTTACACTGAGCACTGTATATATAATGTACTGATAATACAGGGGTGTACTCACTTATGCTGAGCCCTGTATATATAATGTACTGATAATACAGGGGTGTACTCACTTATACTGAGCTCTGTATATATAATGTACTGATAATACAGTGGTGTACTCACTTATGCTGAGCCCTGTATATATAATGTACTGATAATACAGTGGTGTACTCACTTACACTGAACACTGTATATATAATGTACTGATAATACAGGGGTGTACTCACTTATGCTGAGCACTGTATATATAATGTACTGATAATACAGGGGTGTACTCACTTATGCTGAGCCCTGTATATATAATGTACTGATAATACAGGGGTATACTCACTTATGCTGAGCTCTGTATATATAATGTACTGACAATACAGTGGTGTACTCACTTATGCTGAGCACTGTATATATAATGTACTGATAATACAGGGGTGTACTCACTTATGCTGAGCCCTGTATATATAATGTACTGATAATACAGGGGTGTACTCACTTATGCTGAGCACTGTATATATAATGTACTGATAATACAGGGGGTGTACTCACTTATGCTGAGCCCTGTATATATAATGTACTGATAATACAGGGGGTGTACTCACTTATACTGAGCACTGTATATATAATGTACTGATAATACAGGGGTGTACTCACTTATGCTGAGCACTGTATATATAATGTACTGATAATACAGTGGTGTACTCACTTATGCTGAGCCCTGTATATATAATGTACTGATAATACAGGGGTGTACTCACTTATACTGAGCTCTGTATATATAACGTACTGATAATACAGGGGTGTACTCACTTATGCTGAGCCCTGTATATATAATGTACTGATAATACAGGGGTGTACTCACTTATACTGAGCGCTGTACATATAATGTACTGATAATACAGGGGTGTACTCACTTATGCTGAGCGCTGTATATATAATGTACTGATAATACAGGGGTGTACTCACTTATACTGAGCTCTGTATATATAATGTACTGATAATACAGGGGTGTACTCACTTATGCTGAGCCCTGTATATATAATGTACTCATAATACAGGGGTGTACTCACTTATACTGAGCGCTGTACATATAATGTACTGATAATAGAGGGGTGTACTCACTTATGCTGAGCGCTGTATATATAATGTACTGATAATACAGGGGTGTACTCACTTATACTGAGCTCTGTATATATAATGTACTGATAATACAGGGGTGTACTCACTTATGCTGAGCCCTGTATATATAATGTACTGATAATACAGGGGTGTACTCACTTATACTGAGCGCTGTACATATAATGTACTGATAATACAGTGGTGTACTCACTTATGCTGAGCGCTGTATATATAATGTACTGATAATACAGGGGTGTACTCACTTATGCTGAGCCCTGTATATATAATGTACTGATAATACAGGGGTGTACTCACTTATACTGAGCACTGTATATATAATGTACTGATAATACAGGGGTGTACTCACTTATGCTGAGCCCTGTATATATAATGTACTGATAATACAGTGGTGTACTCACTTATGCTGAGCACTGTATATATAATGTACTGATAATACAGGGGTGTACTCACTTATACTGAGCCCTATATATATAATGTACTGATAATACAGGGTGTACTCACTTATACTGAGCCCTGTATATATAATGTACTGATAATACAGGGGTGTACTCACTTATGCTGAGCCCTGTATATATAATGTACTGATAATACAGGGGGTGTACTCACTTATGCTGAGCCCTGTATATATAATGTACTGATAATACAGGGGGTGTTCTCACTTATACTGAGCCCTGTATATATAATGTACTGATAATACAGTGGTGTACTCACTTATGCTGAGCCCTGTATATATAATGTACTGATAATACAGGGGTGTACTCACTTATGCTGAGCACTCTATATATAATGTACTGATAATACAGGGGTGTACTCACTTACACTGAGCACTGTATATATAATGTACTGATAATACAGGGGTGTACTCACTTATGCTGAGCCCTGTATATATAATGTACTGATAATACAGGGGTGTACTCACTTATACTGAGCTCTGTATATATAATGTACTGATAATACAGTGGTGTACTCACTTATGCTGAGCCCTGTATATATAATGTACTGATAATACAGTGGTGTACTCACTTACACTGAACACTGTATATATAATGTACTGATAATACAGGGGTGTACTCACTTATGCTGAGCACTGTATATATAATGTACTGATAATACAGGGGTGTACTCACTTATGCTGAGCCCTGTATATATAATGTACTGATAATACAGGAGTATACTCACTTATGCTGAGCTCTGTATATATAATGTACTGACAATACAGTGGTGTACTCACTTATGCTGAGCACTGTATATATAATGTACTGATAATACAGGGGGTGTACTCACTTATGCTGAGCCCTGTATATATAATGTACTGATAATACAGGGGGTGTACTCACTTATACTGAGCACTGTATATATAATGTACTGATAATACAGGGGTGTACTCACTTATGCTGAGCACTGTATATATAATGTACTGATAATACAGTGGTGTACTCACTTATGCTGAGCCCTGTATATATAATGTACTGATAATACAGGGGTGTACTCACTTATACTGAGCTCTGTATATATAACGTACTGATAATACAGGGGTGTACTCACTTATGCTGAGCCCTGTATATATAATGTACTGATAATACAGGGGTGTACTCACTTATACTGAGCGCTGTACATATAATGTACTGATAATACAGGGGTGTACTCACTTATGCTGAGCGCTGTATATATAATGTACTGATAATACAGGGGTGTACTCACTTATACTGAGCTCTGTATATATAATGTACTGATAATACAGTGGTGTACTCACTTATGCTGAGCCCTGTATATATAATGTACTGATAATACAGTGGTGTACTCACTTACACTGAACACTGTATATATAATGTACTGATAATACAGGGGTGTACTCACTTATGCTGAGCACTGTATATATAATGTACTGATAATACAGGGGTGTACTCACTTATGCTGAGCCCTGTATATATAATGTACTGATAATACAGGGGTATACTCACTTATGCTGAGCTCTGTATATATAATGTACTGACAATACAGTGGTGTACTCACTTATGCTGAGCACTGTATATATAATGTACTGATAATACAGGGGTGTACTCACTTATGCTGAGCCCTGTATATATAATGTACTGATAATACAGGGGTGTACTCACTTATGCTGAGCACTGTATATATAATGTACTGATAATACAGGGGGTGTACTCACTTATGCTGAGCCCTGTATATATAATGTACTGATAATACAGGGGGTGTACTCACTTATACTGAGCACTGTATATATAATGTACTGATAATACAGGGGTGTACTCACTTATGCTGAGCACTGTATATATAATGTACTGATAATACAGTGGTGTACTCACTTATGCTGAGCCCTGTATATATAATGTACTGATAATACAGGGGTGTACTCACTTATACTGAGCTCTGTATATATAACGTACTGATAATACAGGGGTGTACTCACTTATGCTGAGCCCTGTATATATAATGTACTGATAATACAGGGGTGTACTCACTTATACTGAGCGCTGTACATATAATGTACTGATAATACAGGGGTGTACTCACTTATGCTGAGCGCTGTATATATAATGTACTGATAATACAGGGGTGTACTCACTTATACTGAGCTCTGTATATATAATGTACTGATAATACAGGGGTGTACTCACTTATGCTGAGCCCTGTATATATAATGTACTCATAATACAGGGGTGTACTCACTTATACTGAGCGCTGTACATATAATGTACTGATAATAGAGGGGTGTACTCACTTATGCTGAGCGCTGTATATATAATGTACTGATAATACAGGGGTGTACTCACTTATACTGAGCTCTGTATATATAATGTACTGATAATACAGGGGTGTACTCACTTATGCTGAGCCCTGTATATATAATGTACTGATAATACAGGGGTGAACTCACTTATACTGAGCGCTGTACATATAATGTACTGATAATACAGTGGTGTACTCACTTATGCTGAGCGCTGTATATATAATGTACTGATAATACAGGGGTGTACTCACTTATGCTGAGCCCTGTATATATAATGTACTGATAATACAGGGGTGTACTCACTTATACTGAGCACTGTATATATAATGTACTGATAATACAGGGGTGTACTCACTTATGCTGAGCCCTGTATATATAATGTACTGATAATACAGTGGTGTACTCACTTATGCTGAGCACTGTATATATAATGTACTGATAATACAGGGGTGTACTCACTTATACTGAGCCCTATATATATAATGTACTGATAATACAGGGTGTACTCACTTATACTGAGCCCTGTATATATAATGTACTGATAATACAGGGGTGTACTCACTTATGCTGAGCCCTGTATATATAATGTACTGATAATACAGGGGGTGTACTCACTTATGCTGAGCCCTGTATATATAATGTACTGATAATACAGGGGGTGTTCTCACTTATACTGAGCCCTGTATATATAATGTACTGATAATACAGTGGTGTACTCACTTATGCTGAGCCCTGTATATATAATGTACTGATAATACAGGGGTGTACTCACTTATGCTGAGCACTCTATATATAATGTACTGATAATACAGGGGTGTACTCACTTACACTGAGCACTGTATATATAATGTACTGATAATACAGGGGTGTACTCACTTATGCTGAGCCCTGTATATATAATGTACTGATAATACAGGGGTGTACTCACTTATACTGAGCTCTGTATATATAATGTACTGATAATACAGTGGTGTACTCACTTATGCTGAGCCCTGTATATATAATGTACTGATAATACAGTGGTGTACTCACTTACACTGAACACTGTATATATAATGTACTGATAATACAGGGGTGTACTCACTTATGCTGAGCACTGTATATATAATGTACTGATAATACAGGGGTGTACTCACTTATGCTGAGCCCTGTATATATAATGTACTGATAATACAGGGGTATACTCACTTATGCTGAGCTCTGTATATATAATGTACTGACAATACAGTGGTGTACTCACTTATGCTGAGCACTGTATATATAATGTACTGATAATACAGGGGGTGTACTCACTTATGCTGAGCCCTGTATATATAATGTACTGATAATACAGGGGGTGTACTCACTTATACTGAGCACTGTATATATAATGTACTGATAATACAGGGGTGTACTCACTTATGCTGAGCACTGTATATATAATGTACTGATAATACAGTGGTGTACTCACTTATGCTGAGCCCTGTATATATAATGTACTGATAATACAGGGGTGTACTCACTTATACTGAGCTCTGTATATATAACGTACTGATAATACAGGGGTGTACTCACTTATGCTGAGCCCTGTATATATAATGTACTGATAATACAGGGGTGTACTCACTTATACTGAGCGCTGTACATATAATGTACTGATAATACAGGGGTGTACTCACTTATGCTGAGCGCTGTATATATAATGTACTGATAATACAGGGGTGTACTCACTTATACTGAGCTCTGTATATATAATGTACTGATAATACAGGGGTGTACTCACTTATGCTGAGCCCTGTATATATAATGTACTCATAATACAGGGGTGTACTCACTTATACTGAGCGCTGTACATATAATGTACTGATAATACAGGGGTGTACTCACTTATGCTGAGCGCTGTATATATAATGTACTGATAATACAGGGGTGTACTCACTTATACTGAGCTCTGTATATATAATGTACTGATAATACAGGGGTGTACTCACTTATGCTGAGCCCTGTATATATAATGTACTGATAATACAGGGGTGTACTCACTTATACTGAGCGCTGTACATATAATGTACTGATAATACAGTGGTGTACTCACTTATGCTGAGCGCTGTATATATAATGTACTGATAATACAGGGGTGTACTCACTTATGCTGAGCCCTGTATATATAATGTACTGATAATACAGGGGTGTACTCACTTATACTGAGCACTGTATATATAATGTACTGATAATACAGGGGTGTACTCACTTATGCTGAGCCCTGTATATATAATGTACTGATAATACAGTGGTGTACTCACTTATGCTGAGCACTGTATATATAATGTACTGATAATACAGGGGTGTACTCACTTATACTGAGCCCTATATATATAATGTACTGATAATACAGGGTGTACTCACTTATACTGAGCCCTGTATATATAATGTACTGATAATACAGGGGTGTACTCACTTATGCTGAGCCCTGTATATATAATGTACTGATAATACAGGGGGTGTACTCACTTATGCTGAGCCCTGTATATATAATGTACTGATAATACAGGGGGTGTACTCACTTATACTGAGCGCTGTACATATAATGTACTGATAATAGAGGGGTGTACTCACTTATGCTGAGCGCTGTATATATAATGTACTGATAATACAGGGGTGTACTCACTTATACTGAGCTCTGTATATATAATGTACTGATAATACAGGGGTGTACTCACTTATGCTGAGCCCTGTATATATAATGTACTGATAATACAGGGGTGAACTCACTTATACTGAGCGCTGTACATATAATGTACTGATAATACAGTGGTGTACTCACTTATGCTGAGCGCTGTATATATAATGTACTGATAATACAGGGGTGTACTCACTTATGCTGAGCCCTGTATATATAATGTACTGATAATACAGGGGTGTACTCACTTATACTGAGCACTGTATATATAATGTACTGATAATACAGGGGTGTACTCACTTATGCTGAGCCCTGTATATATAATGTACTGATAATACAGTGGTGTACTCACTTATGCTGAGCACTGTATATATAATGTACTGATAATACAGGGGTGTACTCACTTATACTGAGCCCTATATATATAATGTACTGATAATACAGGGTGTACTCACTTATACTGAGCCCTGTATATATAATGTACTGATAATACAGGGGTGTACTCACTTATGCTGAGCCCTGTATATATAATGTACTGATAATACAGGGGGTGTACTCACTTATGCTGAGCCCTGTATATATAATGTACTGATAATACAGGGGGTGTTCTCACTTATACTGAGCCCTGTATATATAATGTACTGATAATACAGTGGTGTACTCACTTATGCTGAGCCCTGTATATATAATGTACTGATAATACAGGGGTGTACTCACTTATGCTGAGCACTCTATATATAATGTACTGATAATACAGGGGTGTACTCACTTACACTGAGCACTGTATATATAATGTACTGATAATACAGGGGTGTACTCACTTATGCTGAGCCCTGTATATATAATGTACTGATAATACAGGGGTGTACTCACTTATACTGAGCTCTGTATATATAATGTACTGATAATACAGTGGTGTACTCACTTATGCTGAGCCCTGTATATATAATGTACTGATAATACAGTGGTGTACTCACTTACACTGAACACTGTATATATAATGTACTGATAATACAGGGGTGTACTCACTTATGCTGAGCACTGTATATATAATGTACTGATAATACAGGGGTGTACTCACTTATGCTGAGCCCTGTATATATAATGTACTGATAATACAGGGGTATACTCACTTATGCTGAGCTCTGTATATATAATGTACTGACAATACAGTGGTGTACTCACTTATGCTGAGCACTGTATATATAATGTACTGATAATACAGGGGGTGTACTCACTTATGCTGAGCCCTGTATATATAATGTACTGATAATACAGGGGGTGTACTCACTTATACTGAGCACTGTATATATAATGTACTGATAATACAGGGGTGTACTCACTTATGCTGAGCACTGTATATATAATGTACTGATAATACAGTGGTGTACTCACTTATGCTGAGCCCTGTATATATAATGTACTGATAATACAGGGGTGTACTCACTTATACTGAGCTCTGTATATATAACGTACTGATAATACAGGGGTGTACTCACTTATGCTGAGCCCTGTATATATAATGTACTGATAATACAGGGGTGTACTCACTTATACTGAGCGCTGTACATATAATGTACTGATAATACAGGGGTGTACTCACTTATGCTGAGCGCTGTATATATAATGTACTGATAATACAGGGGTGTACTCACTTATACTGAGCTCTGTATATATAATGTACTGATAATACAGGGGTGTACTCACTTATGCTGAGCCCTGTATATATAATGTACTCATAATACAGGGGTGTACTCACTTATACTGAGCGCTGTACATATAATGTACTGATAATACAGGGGTGTACTCACTTATGCTGAGCGCTGTATATATAATGTACTGATAATACAGGGGTGTACTCACTTATACTGAGCTCTGTATATATAATGTACTGATAATACAGGGGTGTACTCACTTATGCTGAGCCCTGTATATATAATGTACTGATAATACAGGGGTGTACTCACTTATACTGAGCGCTGTACATATAATGTACTGATAATACAGTGGTGTACTCACTTATGCTGAGCGCTGTATATATAATGTACTGATAATACAGGGGTGTACTCACTTATGCTGAGCCCTGTATATATAATGTACTGATAATACAGGGGTGTACTCACTTATACTGAGCACTGTATATATAATGTACTGATAATACAGGGGTGTACTCACTTATGCTGAGCCCTGTATATATAATGTACTGATAATACAGTGGTGTACTCACTTATGCTGAGCACTGTATATATAATGTACTGATAATACAGGGGTGTACTCACTTATACTGAGCCCTATATATATAATGTACTGATAATACAGGGTGTACTCACTTATACTGAGCCCTGTATATATAATGTACTGATAATACAGGGGTGTACTCACTTATGCTGAGCCCTGTATATATAATGTACTGATAATACAGGGGGTGTACTCACTTATGCTGAGCCCTGTATATATAATGTACTGATAATACAGGGGGTGTACTCACTTATACTGAGCCCTGTATATATAATGTACTGATAATACAGGGGTGTACTCACTTATGCTGAGCCCTGTATATATAATGTACTGATAATACAGGGATGCACTCACTTATACTGAGCACTGTATATATAATGTACTGATAATACAGGGGGTGTACTCACTTATACTGAGCCCTGTATATATAATGTACTGATAATACAGGGGTGTACTCACTTATGCTGAGCCCTGTATATATAATGTACTGATAATACAGGGGGTGTACTCACTTATACTGAGCCCTGTATATATAATGTACTGATAATACAGTGGTGTACTCACTTACACTGAGCCCTGTATATATAGTGTACTGATAATACAGGGGTGTACTCACTTATACTGAGCCCTGTATATATAATGTACTGATAATACAGGGGTGTACTCACTTATGCTGAGCCCTGTATATATAATGTACTGATAATACAGGGGGTGTACTCACTTATGCTGAGCCCTGTATATATAATGTACTGATAATACAGGGGGTGTACTCACTTATACTGAGCCCTGTATATATAATGTACTGATAATACAGGGGTGTACTCACTTATGCTGAGCCCTGTATATATAATGTACTGATAATACAGGGATGCACTCACTTATACTGAGCACTGTATATATAATGTACTGATAATACAGGGGGTGTACTCACTTATACTGAGCCCTGTATATATAATGTACTGATAATACAGGGGTGTACTCACTTATGCTGAGCCCTGTATATATAATGTACTGATAATACAGGGGGTGTACTCCCTTATACTGAGCCCTGTATATATAATGTACTGATAATACAGTGGTGTACTCACTTACACTGAGCCCTGTATATATAATGTACTGATAATACAGGGGTGTACTCACTTATACTGAGCCCTGTATATATAATGTACTGATAATACAGGGGTGTACTCACTTATGCTGAGCCCTGTATATATAATGTACTGATAATACAGGGGGTGTACTCACTTATACTGAGCCCTGTATATATAATGTACTGATAATACAGGGGTGTACTCACTTATGCTGAGCCCTGTATATATAATGTACTGATAATACAGGGATGCACTCACTTACACTGAGCTCTGTATATATAATGTACTGATAATACAGCGGTGTACTCACTTATACTGAGCGCTGTACATATAATGTAATGATAATACAGGGGTGTACTCACTTATGCTGAGCCCTGTATATATAATGTACTGATAATACAGGGGTGTACTCACTTATGCTGAGCACTGTATATATAATGTACTGATAATACAGGGGTGTACTCACTTATGCTGAGCCCTGTATATATAATGTACTGATAATACAGGGGTGTACTCACTTATGCTGAGCCCTGTATATATAATGTACTGATAATACAGGGGGTGTACTCACTTATGCTGAGCCCTGTATATATAATGTAATGATAATACAGGGGTGTACTCACTTATGCTGAGCCCTGTATATATAATGTACTGATAATACAGGGGTGTACTCACTTATGCTGAGCCCTGTATATATAATGTACTGATAATACAGGGGTGTACTCACTTATGCTGAGCCCTGTATATATAATGTACTGATAATACAGGGATGTACTCACCTACACTGAGCACTGTATATATAATGTACTGATAATACCGGGGTGTACTCACTTATGCTGAGCACTGTATATATAATGTACTGATAATACAGGGGTGTACTCGCTTATGCTGAGCACTGTATATATAATGTACTGATAATATAGGGGTGTACTCACTTATGCTGAGCCCTGTATACAGTCATATGAAAAAGTTTGGGCACCCCTATTAATCTTAAGCTTAATGTTTTATAAAAATTGGTGTTTTTGCAACAGCTATTTCAGTTTGATATATGTAATAACTGTTGGACACAGTAATGTTTCTGCCTTGAAATGAGGTTTATTGTGCTAACAGAAAATGTGCAATCTGCATTCAAACAAAATTTGACCGGTGCATAAGTATGGGCACCCTTATCATTTTCTTGTTTTAAATACTCCTGCCTACTTTTTACTGACTTACTAAAGCACTTTTTTTGGTTTTGTAACCTCATTGAGCTTTGAACTTTATAGCCAGGTGTATGCAATCATGAGAAAAGCTACTTAAAGTGGCCACTTGCAAGTTGTTCTCCTGTTTGAATCTCCTCTGAAGAGTGGCATCATGGGCTCCTCAAAACAACTGTCAAATGATCTGAAAACAAAGATTATTCAACATAGTTGTTCAGGGGAAGGATACAAAAAGCTGTCTCAGAGATTTAACCTGTCAGTTTCCACTGTGAGGAACATAGTAAGGAAATGGAAGAACATAGGGACAGTTCTTGTTAAGGCCAGAAGTGTCAGGACAAGAAAAACATCAGAAAGGCAGAGAAGAAGAATGGTGAGATCAGTCAAGGACAATCCTCAGACCACCTCCAGAGAGCTGCAGCATCAACTTGCTGCAGATGGTGTCACTGTGCATCGGTCAACTATACAACGCACTTTGCACAAGGAGAAGCTGTATGGGAGAGTGATGCGAAAGAAGCCGTTTCTGCAAGTACGCACAAACAGAGTCGGCTGAGGTATGCAAAAGCACATTGGAAGAAGCCTATTTCTTTTTGGAAGAAGGTCCTGTGGACTGATGAAACCAAGATTGAGTTGTTTGGTCATACAAAAAGGCGTTATGCATGGTGGCAAAAAAACACAGCATTCCAAGAAAAACACTTGCTACCCACAGTAAAATTTGGTGGAGGTTCCATCATGCTTTGGGGCTGTGTGGTCAATGCCGGCACTGGGAATCTTGTTAAAGTTGAGGGACGCATGGATTCCACTCAGTATCAGCAGATTCTTGGCAATAGTGTTCAAGAATCAGTGATAAAGTTGAAGTTACGCAGTGGATGGATCTTTCAGCAAGACAATGATCCAAAACACCGCTCCAAATCTACTCAGGCATTCATGCAGAGGAACAATTACAATGTTCTGGAATGGCCATCCCAGTCCCCAGACCTGAATATCATTGAACATCTGTGGGATCATTTGAAGAGGCTGTCCATGCTCGGCGACCATCAAACTTAACTGAACTGGAATTGTTTTGTAAAGAGGAATGGTCAAAAATACCTTCATCCAGGATCCAGGAACTCATTAAAAGCTACAGGAAGCGACTAGAGGCTGTTATTTTTGCAAAAGGAGGATCTACTAAATATTAATGTCACTTTTCTGGTGAGGTGCCCATACTTATGCACCTGTCAAATTTTGTTTGAATGCAGATTGCACATTTTCTGTTAGTACAATAAACCTCATTTCAAGGCAGAAACATTACTGTATCCAACAGTTATTACATATATCAAACTGAAATAGCTGTTGCAAAAACACCAATTTTTATAAAACATTAAGCTTAAGATTAATAGGGGTGCCCAAACTTTTTCATATGACTGTATATAATGTACTGATAATACAGGGTTTGTACTCACTTATGCTGAGCCCTGTATATATAATGTACTGATAATTCAGTGGTGTACTCACTTATGCTGAGCCCTGTATATATAATGTAATGATAATACAGGGGTGTACTCACTTATGCTGAGCCCTGTATATATAATGTACTGACAATACAGGGGTGTATTCACTTATGCTGAGCACTGTATATATAATGTACTGATAATACAGGGGTGTACTCACTTATGCTGAGCACTGTATATATAATGTACTGATAATACAGGGGTGTACTCACTTATGCTGAGCACTGTATATATAATGTACTGATAATACAGTGGTGTACTCACTTATACTGAGCACTTTATATATAATGTACTGATAATACAGGGGTGTACTCACTTATGCTGAGCCCTGTATATATAATGTACTGATAATACAGGGGTGTACTCACTTATGCTGAGCCCTGTATATATAACGTACTGATAATACAGGGATGCACTCACTTATACTGAGCACTGTATATATAATGTACTGATAATACAGGGGTGTACTCACTTATACTGAGCCCTGTATATATAGTGTACTGATAATACAGGGGTGTACTCACTTATGCTGAGCCCTGTATATATAATGTACTGATAATACAGGGGTGTACTCACTTATACTGAGCACTGTATATATAATGTACTGATAATACAGGGGTGTACTCACTTATGCTGAGCACTCTATATATAATGTACTGATAATACAGGGGTGTACTCACTTACACTGAGCACTGTATATATAATGTACTGATAATACAGGGGTGTACTCACTTATGCTGAGCACTGTATATATAATGTACTGATAATACATGTGGTGTACTCACTTATGCTGAGCACTGTATATATAATGTACTGATAATACAGGGGTGTACTCACTTATGCTGAGCACTGTATATATAATGTACTGATAATACAGGGGTGTACTCACTTACACTGAGCACTGTATATATAATGTACTGATAATACAGGGGTGTACTCACTTATGCTGAGCACTGTATATATAATGTACTGATAATACATGTGGTGTACTCACTTATGCTGAGCACTGTATATATAATGTACTGATAATACAGGGGGTGTACTCACTTATACTGAGCACTGTATATATAATGTACTGATAATACATGTGGTGTACTCACTTATACTGAGCCCTGTATATATAATGTACTGATAATACAGGGGGTGTACTCACTTATGCTGAGCCCTGTATATATAATGTACTGATAATACAGGGGGTGTACTCACTTATGCTGAGTCCTGTATATATAATGTACTGATAATACAGGGGGTGTACTCACTTATGCTGAGCCCTGTATATGTAATGTACTGATAATACAGGGGTGTACTCACTTATGCTGAGCCCTGTATATATAATGTACTGATAATACAGGGGGTGTACTCACTTATGCTGAGCCCTGTATATATAATGTACTGATAATACCGGGGTGTACTCACTTATACTGAGCCCTGTATATATAGTGTACTGATAATACAGGGGGTGTACTCACTTATGCTGAGCCCTGTATATATAATGTACTGATAATACAGTGGTGTACTCACTTATACTGAGCACTGTATATATAATGTACTGATAATACAGGGGTGTACTCACTTATGCTGAGCCCTGTATATATAATGTACTGATAATACAGGGGTGCACTCACTTATACTGAGCACTGTATATATAATGTACTGATAATACAGGGGTGTACTCACTTATGCTGAGCCCTGTATATATAATGTACTGATAATGCAGTGGTGTACTCACTTATACTGAGCACTGTATATATAATGTACTGATAATACAGGGGTGTACTCACTTATGCTGAGCCCTGTATATATAATGTACTGATAATACAGGGGTGCACTCACTTATACTGAGCACTGTATATATAATGTACTGATAATACAGGGGTGTACTCACTTATGCTGAGCCCTGTATATATAATGTACTGATAATACAGGGGTGTACTCACTTATACTGAGCCCTGTATATATAATGTACTGATAATACAGGGGTGTATTCACTTATGCTGAGCGCTGTATATATAATGTACTGATAATACAGGGGTGTACTCACTTATACTGAGCCCTGTATATATAATGTACTGATAATACAGGGGTGTACTCACTTATGCTGAGCTCTGTATATATAATGTACTGATAATACAGGGGTGTACTCAGTTATGCTGAGCACTGTATATATAATGTACTGATAATACAGGGGGTGTACTCACTTATACTGAGCCCTGTATATATAATGTACTGATAATACAGGGGGTGTACTCACTTATGCTGAGCCCTGTATATATAATGTACTGATAATACAGGGGTGTACTCACTTATACTGAGCACTGTATATATAATGTACTGATAATACAGGGGGTGTACTCACTTATGCTGAGCCCTGTATATATAATGTACTGATAATACAGGGGTGTACTCACTTATGCTGAGCCCTGTATATATAATGTACTGATAATACAGGGGGTGTACTCACTTATACTGAGCACTGTATATATAATGTACTGATAATACAGGGGGTGTACTCACTTATGCTGAGCCCTGTATATATAATGTACTGATAATACAGGGGTGTACTCACTTATACTGAGCACTGTATATATAATGTACTGATAATACAGGGGGTGTACTCACTTATGCTGAGCCCTGTATATATAATGTACTGATAATACAGGGGTGTATTCTCTTACGCTGAGCACTGTATATATAATGTACTGATAATACAGGGGGTGTACACACTTATGCTGAGCCCTATATATATAATGTACTGATAATACAGGGGTGTACTCACTTATACTGAGCACTGTATATATAATGTATTGATAATACAGGGGGTGTACACACTTATGCTGAGCCCTATATATATAATGTACTGATAATACAGGGGTGTACTCACTTATACTGAGCACTGTATATATAATGTACTGATAATACAGGGTGTACTCACTTATGCTGAGCACTGTATATATAATGTACTGATAATATAGGGGTGTACTCTCTTATGCTGAGCACTGTATATATAATGTACTGATAATACAGGGGGTGTACTCACTTATACTGAGCACTGTATATATAATGTACTGACAATACAGGGGTGTACTCACTTAGACTGAGCCCTGTATATATAATGTACTGATAATACAGGGGTGTACTCACTTATGCTGAGCCCTGTATATATAATGTACTTATAATACTGGGGGTGTACTCACTTATACTGAGCCCTCTATATATAATGTACTTATAATACAGGGGTGTATTCTCTTACGCTGAGCACTGTATATATAATGTACTGATAATACAGGGGGTGTACACACTTATGCTGAGCCCTATATATATAATGTACTGATAATACAGGGGTGTACTCACTTATACTGAGCACTGTATATATAATGTATTGATAATACAGGGGGTGTACACACTTATGCTGAGCCCTATATATATAATGTACTGATAATACAGGGGTGTACTCACTTATACTGAGCACTGTATATATAATGTACTGATAATACAGGGTGTACTCACTTATGCTGAGCACTGTATATAAAATGTACTGATAATATAGGGGTGTACTCTCTTATGCTGAGCACTGTATATATAATGTACTGATAATACAGGGGGTGTACTCACTTATACTGAGCACTGTATATATAATGTACTGACAATACAGGGGTGTACTCACTTAGACTGAGCCCTGTATATATAATGTACTGATAATACAGGGGTGTACTCACTTATACTGAGCCCTGTATATATAATGTACTGATAATACAGGGGTGTACTCACTTATGCTGAGCCCTGTATATATAATGTACTGATAATACAGGGGGTGTACTCACTTATTGTGAGCCCTGTATATATAATGTACTGATAATACAGGGGTGCACTCACTTATGCTGAGCCCTGTATATATAATGTACTGATAATACAGGGGGTGTACTCACTTATTGTGAGCCCTGTATATATAATGTACTGATAATACAGGGGTGTACTCACTTATGCTGAGCCCTGTATATATAATGTACTGATAATACAGGGGGTGTACTCACTTATTGTGAGCCCTGTATATATAATGTACTGATAATACAGTGGTGTACTCACTTATACTGAGCCCTATATATATAATGTACTGATACTACAGGGGTGTACTCACTTATACTGAGCCCTGTATATATAATGTACTGATAATACAGGGGTGTACTCACTTATGCTGAGCACTGTATATATAATGTACTGATAATACAGGGGTGTACTCACTTATACTGAGCCCTATATATATAATGTACTGATACTACAGGGGTGTACTCACTTATACTGAGCCCTGTATATATAATGTACTGATAATACAGGGGTGTACTCACTTATACTGAGCCCTGTATATATAATGTACTGATACTACAAGGGTGTACTCACTTATACTGAGCCCTGTATATATAATGTACTGATAATACAGGGGTGTACTCACTTATGCTGAGCCCTGTATATATAATGTACTGATAATACAGGGGGTGTACTCACTTATTGTGAGCCCTGTATATATAATATACTGATAATACAGGGGTGTACTCACTTATGTTGAGCTCTGTATATATAATGTACTGATAATACAGGGGTGTACTCACTTATACTGAGCACTGTATATATAATGTACTGATAATACAGGGGTGTACTCACTTATACTGAGCCCTGTATATATAATGTACTGATAATACAGTGGTGTACTCACTTATACTGAGCCCTATATATATAATGTACTGATAATACCGGGGTGTACTCACTTATGCTGAGCACTGTATATATAATGTACTGATAATACAGGGGTGTACTCACTTATACTGAGCCCTGTATATATAATGTACTGATAATACAGTGGTGTACTCACTTATGCTGAGCCCTGTATATATAATGTACTGATAATACCGGGGTGTACTCACTTATGCTGAGCCCTGTATATATAATGTACTGATAATACAGGGGTGTACTCACTTATGCTGAGGCCTGTATATATAATGTACTGATAATACAATGGTGTACTCACTTATGCTGAGCCCTGTATATATAATGTACTGATAATACAGTGGTGTAGTCACTTATGCTGAGCACTGTATATATAATGTACTGACAATACAGGGGTGTACTCACTTATGCTGAGCCCTGTATATATAACGTACTGATAATACAGGGGTATACTCACTTTTGCTGAGCTCTGTATATATAATGTACTGATAATACAGTGGTGTACTCACTTATGCTGAGCACTGTATATATAATGTACTGACAATACAGTGGTGTACTCACTTATGCTGAGCACTGTATATATAATGTACTGATAATACAGTGGTGTACTCACTTATGCTGAGCACTGTATATATAATGTACTGATAATACAGGGGTGTACTCACTTATGCTGAGCACTGTATATATAATGTACTGATAATACAGGGGGTGTACTCACTTATGCTGAGCACTGTATATATAATGTACTGATAATACAGTGGTGTACTCACTTATGCTGAGCACTGTATATATAATGTACTGATAATACAGTGGTGTACTCACTTATGCTGAGCACTGTATATATAATGTACTGATAATACACTGGTGTACTCACTTATGCTGAGCCCTGTATATATAATGTACTGATAATACAGGGGTGTACTCACTTATGCTGAGCACTGTATATATAATGTACTGATAATACAGGGGTGTACTCACTTATGCTGAGCCCTGTATATATAATGTACTGATAATACACTGGTGTACTCACTTATGCTGAGCCCTGTATATATAATGTACTGATAATACAGGGGTGTACTCACTTATACTGAGCTCTGTATATATAATGTACTGATAATACAGGGGTGTACTCACTTATGCTGAGCACTGTATATATAATGTACTGATAATACCAGGGGTGTACTCACTTATGCTGAGCCCTATATATATAATGTACTGATAATACAGGGGTGTACTCACTTATACTGAGCACTGTATATATAATGTATTGATAATACAGGGGGTGTACACACTTATGCTGAGCCCTATATATATAATGTACTGATAATACAGGGGTGTACTCACTTATACTGAGCACTGTATATATAATGTACTGATAATACAGGGGTGTACTCACTTATACTGAGCACTGTATATATAATGTACTGATAATACAGGGGTGTACTCACTTATGCTGAGCCCTGTATATATAATGTACTGATAATACAGGGGGTGTACTCACTTATGCTGAGCACTGTATATATAATGTACTGATAATACAGGGGGTGTACTCACTTATACTGAGCACTCTATATATAATGTACTGATAATACAGGGGGTGTACTCACTTATGCTGAGCCCTGTATATATAATGTACTTATAATACTGGGGGTGTACTCACTTATACTGAGCCCTCTATATATAATGTACTGATAATACAGGGGTGTATTCTCTTACGCTGAGCACTGTATATATAATGTACTGATAATACAAGGGGTGTACACACTTATGCTGAGCCCTATATATATAATGTACTGATAATACAGGGGTGTACTCACTTATACTGAGCACTGTATATATAATGTATTGATAATACAGGGGGTGTACACACTTATGCTGAGCCCTATATATATAATGTACTGATAATACAGGGGTGTACTCACTTATACTGAGCACTGTATATATAATGTACTGATAATACAGGGTGTACTCACTTATGCTGAGCACTGTATATATAATGTACTGATAATATAGGGGTGTACTCTCTTATGCTGAGCACTGTATATATAATGTACTGATAATACAGGGGGTGTACTCACTTATACTGAGCCCTGTATATATAATGTACTGATAATACAGGGGTGTACTCACTTATGCTGAGCCCTGTATATATAATGTACTGATAACACAGGGGGTGTACTCACTTATTGTGAGCCCTGTATATATAATGTACTGATAATACAGGGGTGTACTCACTTATGCTGAGCCCTGTATATATAATGTACTCATAATACAGGGGGTGTACTCACTTATTGTGAGCCCTGTATATATAATGTACTGATAATACAGGGGTGTACTCACTTATTGTGAGCCCTGTATATATAATGTACTGATAATACTGTGGTGTACTCACTTATACTGAGCCCTATATATATAATGTACTGATACTACAGGGCTGTACTCACTTATACTGAGCCCTGTATATATAATGTACTGATAATACAGGGGTGTACTCACTTATGCTGAGCACTGTATATATAATGTACTGATAATACAGGGGTGTACTCACTTATACTGAGCCCTATATATATAATGTACTGATACTACAGGGGTGTACTCACTTATACTGAGCCCTGTATATATAATGTACTGATAATACAGGGGTGTACTCACTTATACTGAGCCCTGTATATATAATGTACTGATACTACAAGGGTGTACTCACTTATACTGAGCCCTGTATATATAATGTACTGATAATACAGGGGTATACTCACTTATGCTGAGCCCTGTATATATAATGTACTGATAATACAGGGGGTGTACTCACTTATTGTGAGCCCTGTATATATAATGTACTGATAATTCAGGGGTGTACTCACTTATGTTGAGCTCTGTATATATAATGTACTGATAATACAGGGGTGTACTCACTTATACTGAGCACTGTATATATAATGTACTGATAATACAGGGGTGTACTCACTTATACTGAGCCCTGTATATATAATGTACTGATAATACAGTGGTGTACTCACTTATACTGAGCCCTGTATATATAATGTACTGATAATACCGCGGTGTACTCACTTATGCTGAGCACTGTATATATAATGTACTGATAATACAGGGGTGTACTCACTTATGCTGAGCCCTGTATATATAATGTACTGATAATACAGTGATGTACTCACTTATGCTGAGCACTCTATATATAATGTACTGATAATACAGGGGTGTACTCACTTATGCTGAGCCCTGTATATATAATGTACTGATAATACAGGGGTGTACTCACTTATGCTGAGCCCTGTATATATAATGTACTGATAATACAGGGGTGTACTCACTTATGCTGAGCCCTGTATATATAATGTACTGATAATACAGTGATGTACTCACTTACACTGAGCACTGTATATATAATGTACTGATAATACAGGGGTGTACTCACTTATGCTGAGCCCTGTATATATAATGTACTGATAATACAGGGGTGTACTCACTTATGCTGAGCCCTGTATATATAATGTACTGATAATACAGTGGTGTACTCACTTATGCTGAGCCCGGTATATATAATGTACTGATAATACAGTGGTGTACTCACTTATGCTGAGCACTGTATATATAATGTACTGACAATACAGGGGTGTACTCACTTATGCTGAGCCCTGTATATATAACGTACTGATAATACAGGGGTATACTCACTTATGCTGAGCTCTGTATATATAACGTACTGACAATACAGTGGTGTACTCACTTATGCTGAGCACTGTATATATAATGTACTGATAATACAGTGGTGTACTCACTTATGCTGAGCACTGTATATATAATGTACTGATAATACAGTGGTGTACTCACTTATGCTGAGCACTGTATATATAATGTACTGATAATACAGTGGTGTACTCACTTATGCTGAGCACTGTATATATAATGTACTGATAATACACTGGTGTACTCACTTATGCTGAGCCCTGTATATATA
Organism: Phyllobates terribilis; assembly: GCF_046119375.1. Classification (NCBI taxonomy): domain Eukaryota; kingdom Metazoa; phylum Chordata; class Amphibia; order Anura; family Dendrobatidae; genus Phyllobates; species Phyllobates terribilis. The sequence goes on from NW_027362762.1 coordinate 601,746,194, forward strand.
ATGTACTGATAATACAGGGGTGTACTCACTTATGCTGAGCACTGTATATATAATGTACTGATAATACAGGGGTGTACTCACTTATGCTGAGCACTGTATATATAATGTACTGATAATACACTGGTGTACTCACTTATGCTGAGCCCTGTATATATAATGTACTGATAATACAGGGGTGTACTCACTTATGCTGAGCACTGTATATATAATGTACTGATAATACAGGGGTGTACTCACTTATGCTGAGCACTGTATATATAATGTACTGATAATACAGGGGGTGTACTCACTTATGCTGAGCACTGTATATATAATGTACTGATAATACAGGGGTGTACTCACTTATGCTGAGCTCTTTATATATAATGTACTGATAATACAGGGGTGTACTCACTTATGCTGAGCACTGTATATATAATGTACTGATAATACAGGGGTGTACTCACTTATGCTGAGCCCTGTATATATAATGTACTGATAATACAGTGGTGTACTCACTTATACTGAGCACTATATATATAATGTACTGATAATACAGGGGTGTACTCACTTATGCTGAGCCCTGTATATATAATGTACTGATAATACAGGGGGTGTACTCACTTATGCTGAGCACTGTATATATAATGTACTGATAATACAGGGGGTGTACTCACTTATGCTGAGCACTGTATATATAATGTACTGATAATACAGGGGTGTACTCACTTATGCTGAGCACTGTATATATAATGTACTGATAATACAGGGGTGTACTCACTTATGCTGAGCACTGTATATATAATGTACTGATAATACCAGGGGTGTACTCACTTATGCTGAGCCCTATATATATAATGTACTGATAATACAGGGGTGTACTCACTTATACTGAGCACTGTATATATAATGTATTGATAATACAGGGGGTGTACACACTTATGCTGAGCCCTATATATATAATGTACTGATAATACAGGGGTGTACTCACTTATACTGAGCACTGTATATATAATGTACTGATAATACAGGGTGTACTCACTTATGCTGAGCACTGTATATATAATGTACTGATAATACAGGAGTGTACTCACTTATGTTGAGCACTGTATATATAATGTACTGATAATACAGGGGTGTACTCACTTATGCTGAGCGCTGTATATATAATGTACTGATAATACACTGGTGTACTCACTTATGCTGAGCCCTGTATATATAATGTACTGATAATACAGGGGTGTACTCACTTATGCTGAGCACTGTATATATAATGTACTGATAATACAGGGGTGTACTCAATTATGCTGAGCACTGTATATATAATGTACTGATAATATAGGGGTGTACTCACTTATGCTGAGCCCTGTATATATAATGTACTGATAATACAGTGGTGTACTCAATTATGCTGAGCACTGTATATATAATGTACTGATAATACAGAGTTGTACTCACTTATGCTGAGCACTGTATATATAATGTACTGATAATACAGGGGGTGTACTCACTTATGCTGAGCACTGTATATATAATGTACTGATAATACAGGGGTGTACTCACTTATGCTGAGCTCTTTATATATAATGTACTGATAATACAGGGGTGTACTCACTTATGCTGAGCACTGTATATGTAATGTACTGATAATACAGGGGTGTACTCACTTATGCTGAGCCCTGTATATATAATGTACTGATAATACAGGGGTGTACTCACTTATGCTGAGCTCTTTATATATAATGTACTGATAATACAGGGGTGTACTCACTTATACTGAGCACTATATATATAATGTACTGATAATACAGGGGTGTACTCACTTATACTGAGCACTGTATATATAATGTACTGATAATACAGGGGGTGTACTCACTTATACTGAGCGCTGTATATATAATGTACTGATAATACAGGGGTGTACTCACTTATGCTGAGCACTGTATATATAATGTACTGATAATACCAGGGGTGTACTCACTTATGCTGAGCCCTATATATATAATGTACTGATAATACAGGGGTGTACTCACTTATACTGAGCACTGTATATATAATGTATTGATAATACAGGGGGTGTACACACTTATGCTGAGCCCTATATATATAATGTACTGATAATACAGGGGTGTACTCACTTATTCTGAGCACTGTATATATAATGTACTGATAATACAGGGTGTACTCACTTATGCTGAGCACTGTATATATAATGTACTGATAATATAGGGGTGTACTCTCTTATGCTGAGCACTGTATATATAATGTACTGATAATACAGGGGGTGTACTCACTTATACTGAGCACTGTATATATAATGTACTGACAATACAGGGGTGTACTCACTTATACTGAGCCCTGTATATATAATGTACTGATAATACAGGTGTGTACTCACTTATACTGAGCCCTGTATATATAATGTACTGATAATACAGGGGTGTACTCACTTATGCTGAGCCCTGTATATATAATGTACTGATAATACAGGGGGTGTACTCACTTATTGTGAGCCCTGTATATATAATGTACTGATAATACAGGGGTGTACTCACTTATGCTGAGCCCTGTATATATAATGTACTGATAATACAGGGGGTGTACTCACTTATTGTGAGCCCTGTATATATAATGTACTGATAATACAGGGGTGTACTCACTTATGCTGAGCCCTGTATATATAATGTACTGATAATACAGGGGGTGTACTCACTTATTGTGAGCCCTGTATATATAATGTACTGATAATACAGTGGTGTACTCACTTATACTGAGCCCTATATATATAATGTACTGATACTACAGGGGTGTACTCACTTATACTGAGCCCTGTATATATAATGTACTGATAATACAGGGGTGTACTCACTTATGCTGAGCACTGTATATATAATGTACTGATAATACAGGGGTGTACTCACTTATACTGAGCCCTATATATATAATGTACTGATACTACAGGGGTGTACTCACTTATACTGAGCCCTGTATATATAATGTACTGATAATACTGGGGTGTACTCACTTATACTGAGCCCTGTATATATAATGTACTGATACTACAAGGGTGTACTCACTTATACTGAGCACTATATATATAATGTACTGATAATACAGGGGTGTACTCACTTATGCTGAGCACTGTATATATAATGTACTGATAATACCAGGGGTGTACTCACTTATGCTGAGCCCTATATATATAATGTACTGATAATACAGGGGTGTACTCACTTATACTGAGCACTGTATATATAATGTATTGATAATACAGGGGGTGTACACACTTATGCTGAGCCCTATATATATAATGTACTGATAATACCAGGGGTGTACTCACTTATGCTGAGCCCTGTATATATAATGTACTGATAATACAGGGGTGTACTCACTTATACTGAGCACTGTATATATAATGTACTGATAATACAGGGTGTACTCACTTATGCTGAGCACTGTATATATAATGTACTGATAATACAGGAGTGTACTCACTTATGTTGAGCACTGTATATATAATGTACTGATAATACAGGGGTGTACTCACTTATGCTGAGCGCTGTATATATAATGTACTGATAATACACTGGTGTACTCACTTATGCTGAGCCCTGTATATATAATGTACTGATAATACAGGGGTGTACTCACTTATGCTGAGCACTGTATATATAATGTACTGATAATACAGGGGTGTACTCACTTATGCTGAGCACTGTATATATAATGTACTGATAATACAGGGGTGTACTCACTTATGCTGAGCCCTGTATATATAATGTACTGATAATACAGTGGTGTACTCAATTATGCTGAGCACTGTATATATAATGTACTGATAATACAGAGTTGTACTCACTTATGCTGAGCACTGTATATATAATGTACTGATAATACAGGGGGTGTACTCACTTATGCTGAGCACTGTATATATAATGTACTGATAATACAGGGGTGTACTCACTTATGCTGAGCTCTTTATATATAATGTACTGATAATACAGGGGTGTACTCACTTATGCTGAGCACTGTATATATAATGTACTGATAATACAGGGGTGTACTCACTTATGCTGAGCCCTGTATATATAATGTACTGATAATACAGTGGTGTACTCACTTATACTGAGCACTATATATATAATGTACTGATAATACAGGGGTGTACTCACTTATGCTGAGCACTGTATATATAATGTACTGATAATACCAGGGGTGTACTCACTTATGCTGAGCCCTATATATATAATGTACTGATAATACAGGGGTGTACTCACTTATACTGAGCACTGTATATATAATGTATTGATAATACAGGGGGTGTACACACTTATGCTGAGCCCTATATATATAATGTACTGATAATACAGGGGTGTACTCACTTATACTGAGCACTGTATATATAATGTACTGATAATACAGGGTGTACTCACTTATGCTGAGCACTGTATATATAATGTACTGATAATATAGGGGTGTACTCTCTTATGCTGAGCACTGTATATATAATGTACTGATAATACAGGGTGTGTACTCACTTATACTGAGCACTGTATATATAATGTACTGACAATACAGGGGTGTACTCACTTATACTGAGCCCTGTATATATAATGTACTGATAATACAGGTGTGTACTCACTTATACTGAGCCCTGTATATATAATGTACTGATAATACAGGGGTGTACTCACTTATGCTGAGCCCTGTATATATAATGTACTGATAATACAGGGGGTGTACTCACTTATTGTGAGCCCTGTATATATAATGTACTGATAATACAGGGGTGTACTCACTTATGCTGAGCCCTGTATATATAATGTACTGATAATACAGGGGGTGTACTCACTTATTGTGAGCCCTGTATATATAATGTACTGATAATACAGGGGTGTACTCACTTATGCTGAGCCCTGTATATATAATGTACTGATAATACAGGGGGTGTACTCACTTATTGTGAGCCCTCTATATATAATGTACTGATACTACAGGGGTGTACTCACTTATACTGAGCCCTGTATATATAATGTACTGATAATACAGGGGTGTACTCACTTATGCTGAGCACTGTATATATAATGTACTGATAATACAGGGGTGTACTCACTTATACTGAGCCCTATATATATAATGTACTGATACTACAGGGGTGTACTCACTTATACTGAGCCCTGTATATATAATGTACTGATAATACTGGGGTGTACTCACTTATACTGAGCCCTGTATATATAATGTACTGATACTACAAGGGTGTACTCACTTATACTGAGCCCTGTATATATAATGTACTGATAATACAGGGGTGTACTCAATTATGCTGAGCCCTGTATATATAATGTACTGATAATACAGGGGGTGTACTCACTTATTGTGCGCCCTGTATATAAAATGTACTGATAATACAGGGGTGTACTCACTTATGTTGAGCTCTGTATATATAATGTACTGATAATACAGGGGTGTACTCACTTATACTGAGCACTGTATATATAATGTACTGATAATACAGGGGTGTACTCACTTATACTGAGCCCTGTATATATAATGTACTCATAATACAGTGGTGTACTCACTTATACTGAGCCCTGTATATATAATGTACTGATAATACCGGGGTGTACTCACTTATGCTGAGCACTGTATATATAATGTACTGATAATACAGGGGTGTACTCACTTATGCTGAGCCCTGTATATATAATGTACTGATAATACAGTGGTGTACTCACTTATGCTAAGCCCTGTATATATAATGTACTGATAATACAGTGGTGTACTCACTTATGCTGAGCACGGTATATATAATGTACTGATAATACAGGGGTGTACTCACTTATGCTGAGCCCTGTATATATAATGTACTGATAATACAGTGGTGTACTCACTTATGCTGAGCCCTGTATATATAATGTACTGATAATACAGTGGTGTACTCACTTATGCTGAGCACGGTATATATAATGTACTGATAATACAGGGGTGTACCCACTTATGCTGAGCACTCTATATATAATGTACTGATAATACAGGGGTGTACTCACTTACACTGAGCACTGTATATATAATGTACTGATAATACAGGGGTGTACTCACTTATGCTGAGCCCTGTATATATAATGTACTGATAATACAGGGGTGTACTCACTTATACTGAGCTCTGTATATATAATGTACTGATAATACAGTGGTGTACTCACTTATGCTGAGCACTGTATATATAATGTACTGATAATACAGTGGTGTACTCACTTATACTGAGCGCTGTACATATAATGTACTGATAATACAGTGGTGTACTCACTTACACTGAACACTGTATATATAATGTACTGATAATACAGGGGGTGTACTCACTTATGCTGAGCCCTGTATATATAATGTACTGATAATACAGGGGTGTACTCACTTATGCTGAGCACTGTATATATAATGTACTGATAATACAGGGGTGTACTCACTTATACTGAGCCCTATATATATAATGTACTGATACTACAGGGGTGTACTCACTTATACTGAGCCCTGTATATATAATGTACTGATAATACTGGGGTGTACTCACTTATACTGAGCCCTGTATATATAATGTACTGATACTACAAGGGTGTACTCACTTATACTGAGCACTATATATATAATGTACTGATAATACAGGGGTGTACTCACTTATGCTGAGCACTGTATATATAATGTACTGATAATACCAGGGGTGTACTCACTTATGCTGAGCCCTATATATATAATGTACTGATAATACAGGGGTGTACTCACTTATACTGAGCACTGTATATATAATGTATTGATAATACAGGGGGTGTACACACTTATGCTGAGCCCTATATATATAATGTACTGATAATACCAGGGGTGTACTCACTTATGCTGAGCCCTGTATATATAATGTACTGATAATACAGGGGTGTACTCACTTATACTGAGCACTGTATATATAATGTACTGATAATACAGGGTGTACTCACTTATGCTGAGCACTGTATATATAATGTACTGATAATACAGGAGTGTACTCACTTATGTTGAGCACTGTATATATAATGTACTGATAATACAGGGGTGTACTCACTTATGCTGAGCGCTGTATATATAATGTACTGATAATACACTGGTGTACTCACTTATGCTGAGCCCTGTATATATAATGTACTGATAATACAGGGGTGTACTCACTTATGCTGAGCACTGTATATATAATGTACTGATAATACAGGGGTGTACTCACTTATGCTGAGCACTGTATATATAATGTACTGATAATACAGGGGTGTACTCACTTATGCTGAGCCCTGTATATATAATGTACTGATAATACAGTGGTGTACTCAATTATGCTGAGCACTGTATATATAATGTACTGATAATACAGAGTTGTACTCACTTATGCTGAGCACTGTATATATAATGTACTGATAATACAGGGGGTGTACTCACTTATGCTGAGCACTGTATATATAATGTACTGATAATACAGGGGTGTACTCACTTATGCTGAGCTCTTTATATATAATGTACTGATAATACAGGGGTGTACTCACTTATGCTGAGCACTGTATATATAATGTACTGATAATACAGGGGTGTACTCACTTATGCTGAGCCCTGTATATATAATGTACTGATAATACAGTGGTGTACTCACTTATACTGAGCACTATATATATAATGTACTGATAATACAGGGGTGTACTCACTTATGCTGAGCACTGTATATATAATGTACTGATAATACCAGGGGTGTACTCACTTATGCTGAGCCCTATATATATAATGTACTGATAATACAGGGGTGTACTCACTTATACTGAGCACTGTATATATAATGTATTGATAATACAGGGGGTGTACACACTTATGCTGAGCCCTATATATATAATGTACTGATAATACAGGGGTGTACTCACTTATACTGAGCACTGTATATATAATGTACTGATAATACAGGGTGTACTCACTTATGCTGAGCACTGTATATATAATGTACTGATAATATAGGGGTGTACTCTCTTATGCTGAGCACTGTATATATAATGTACTGATAATACAGGGTGTGTACTCACTTATACTGAGCACTGTATATATAATGTACTGACAATACAGGGGTGTACTCACTTATACTGAGCCCTGTATATATAATGTACTGATAATACAGGTGTGTACTCACTTATACTGAGCCCTGTATATATAATGTACTGATAATACAGGGGTGTCCTCACTTATGCTGAGCCCTGTATATATAATGTACTGATAATACAGGGGGTGTACTCACTTATTGTGAGCCCTGTATATATAATGTACTGATAATACAGGGGTGTACTCACTTATGCTGAGCCCTGTATATATAATGTACTGATAATACAGGGGGTGTACTCACTTATTGTGAGCCCTGTATATATAATGTACTGATAATACAGGGGTGTACTCACTTATGCTGAGCCCTGTATATATAATGTACTGATAATACAGGGGGTGTACTCACTTATTGTGAGCCCTCTATATATAATGTACTGATACTACAGGGGTGTACTCACTTATACTGAGCCCTGTATATATAATGTACTGATAATACAGGGGTGTACTCACTTATGCTGAGCACTGTATATATAATGTACTGATAATACAGGGGTGTACTCACTTATACTGAGCCCTATATATATAATGTACTGATACTACAGGGGTGTACTCACTTATACTGAGCCCTGTATATATAATGTACTGATAATACTGGGGTGTACTCACTTATACTGAGCCCTGTATATATAATGTACTGATACTACAAGGGTGTACTCACTTATACTGAGCCCTGTATATATAATGTACTGATAATACAGGGGTGTACTCAATTATGCTGAGCCCTGTATATATAATGTACTGATAATACAGGGGGTGTACTCACTTATTGTGCGCCCTGTATATAAAATGTACTGATAATACAGGGGTGTACTCACTTATGTTGAGCTCTGTATATATAATGTACTGATAATACAGGGGTGTACTCACTTATACTGAGCACTGTATATATAATGTACTGATAATACAGGGGTGTACTCACTTATACTGAGCCCTGTATATATAATGTACTCATAATACAGTGGTGTACTCACTTATACTGAGCCCTGTATATATAATGTACTGATAATACCGGGGTGTACTCACTTATGCTGAGCACTGTATATATAATGTACTGATAATACAGGGGTGTACTCACTTATGCTGAGCCCTGTATATATAATGTACTGATAATACAGTGGTGTACTCACTTATGCTAAGCCCTGTATATATAATGTACTGATAATACAGTGGTGTACTCACTTATGCTGAGCACGGTATATATAATGTACTGATAATACAGGGGTGTACTCACTTATGCTGAGCCCTGTATATATAATGTACTGATAATACAGTGGTGTACTCACTTATGCTGAGCCCTGTATATATAATGTACTGATAATACAGTGGTGTACTCACTTATGCTGAGCACGGTATATATAATGTACTGATAATACAGGGGTGTACCCACTTATGCTGAGCACTCTATATATAATGTACTGATAATACAGGGGTGTACTCACTTACACTGAGCACTGTATATATAATGTACTGATAATACAGGGGTGTACTCACTTATGCTGAGCCCTGTATATATAATGTACTGATAATACAGGGGTGTACTCACTTATACTGAGCTCTGTATATATAATGTACTGATAATACAGTGGTGTACTCACTTATGCTGAGCACTGTATATATAATGTACTGATAATACAGTGGTGTACTCACTTATACTGAGCGCTGTACATATAATGTACTGATAATACAGTGGTGTACTCACTTACACTGAACACTGTATATATAATGTACTGATAATACAGGGGGTGTACTCACTTATACTGAGCCCTGTATATATAATGTACTGATAATACAGGGGTGTACTCACTTATGCTGAGCCCTGTATATATAATGTACTGATAATACAGGGATGCACTCACTTATACTGAGCACTGTATATATAATGTACTGATAATACAGGGGGTGTACTCACTTATACTGAGCCCTGTATATATAATGTACTGATAATACAGGGGTGTACTCACTTATGCTGAGCCCTGTATATATAATGTACTGATAATACAGTGGTGTACTCACTTATACTGAGCACTATATATATAATGTACTGATAATACAGGGGTGTACTCACTTATGCTGAGCACTGTATATATAATGTACTGATAATACCAGGGGTGTACTCACTTATGCTGAGCCCTATATATATAATGTACTGATAATACAGGGGTGTACTCACTTATACTGAGCACTGTATATATAATGTATTGATAATACAGGGGGTGTACACACTTATGCTGAGCCCTATATATATAATGTACTGATAATACAGGGGTGTACTCACTTATACTGAGCACTGTATATATAATGTACTGATAATACAGGGGTGTACTCACTTATACTGAGCACTGTATATATAATGTACTGATAATACAGGGGTGTACTCACTTATGCTGAGCCCTGTATATATAATGTACTGATATTACAGGGGGTGTACTCACTTATGCTGAGCACTGTATATATAATGTACTGATAATACAGGGGGTGTACTCACTTATACTGAGCACTCTATATATAATGTACTGATAATACAGGGGGTGTACTCACTTATGCTGAGCCCTGTATATATAATGTACTTATAATACTGGGGGTGTACTCACTTATACTGAGCCCTCTATATATAATGTACTGATAATACAGGAGTGTATTCTCTTACGCTGAGCACTGTATATATAATGTACTGATAATACAGGGGGTGTACACACTTATGCTGAGCCCTATATATATAATGTACTGATAATACAGGGGTGTACTCACTTATACTGAGCACTGTATATATAATGTATTGATAATACAGGGGGTGTACACACTTATGCTGAGCCCTATATATATAATGTACTGATAATACAGGGGTGTACTCACTTATACTGAGCACTGTATATATAATGTACTGATAATACAGGGTGTACTCACTTATGCTGAGCACTGTATATATAATGTACTGATAATATAGGGGTGTACTCTCTTATGCTGAGCACTGTATATATAATGTACTGATAATACAGGGGGTGTACTCACTTATACTGAGCACTGTATATATAATGTACTGACAATACAGGGGTGTACTCACTTAGACTGAGCCCTGTATATATAATGTACTGATAATACAGGGGTGTACTCACTTATACTGAGCCCTGTATATATAATGTACTGATAATACAGGGGTGTACTCACTTATGCTGAGCCTTGTATATATAATGTACTGATAACACAGGGGGTGTACTCACTTATTGTGAGCCCTGTATATATAATGTACTGATAATACAGGGGTGTACTCACTTATGCTGAGCCCTGTATATATAATGTACTCATAATACAGGGGGTGTACTCACTTATTGTGAGCCCTGTATATATAATGTACTGATAATACAGGGGTGTACTCACTTATTGTGAGCCCTGTATATATAATGTACTGATAATACAGTGGTGTACTCACTTATACTGAGCCCTATATATATAATGTACTGATACTACAGGGGTGTACTCACTTATACTGAGCCCTGTATATATAATGTACTGATAATACAGGGGTGTACTCACTTATGCTGAGCACTGTATATATAATGTACTGATAATACAGGGGTGTACTCACTTATACTGAGCCCTATATATATAATGTACTGATACTACAGGGGTGTACTCACTTATACTGAGCCCTGTATATATAATGTACTGATAATACAGGGGTGTACTCACTTATACTGAGCCCTGTATAAATAATGTACTGATACTACAAGGGTGTACTCACTTATACTGAGCCCTGTATATATAATGTACTGATAATACAGGGGTATACTCACTTATGCTGAGCCCTGTATATATAATGTACTGATAATACAGGGGGTGTACTCACTTATTGTGAGCCCTGTATATATAATGTACTGATAATACAGGGGTGTACTCACTTATGTTGAGCTCTGTATATATAATGTACTGATAATACAGGGGTGTACTCACTTATACTGAGCACTGTATATATAATGTACTGATAATACAGGGGTGTACTCACTTATACTGAGCCCTGTATATATAATGTACTGATAATACAGTGGTGTACTCACTTATACTGAGCCCTGTATATATAATGTACTGATAATACCGCGGTGTACTCACTTATGCTGAGCACTGTATATATAATGTACTGATAATACAGGGGTGTACTCACTTATGCTGAGCCCTGTATATATAATGTACTGATAATACAGTGATGTACTCACTTATGCTGAGCACTGTATATATAATGTACTGATAATACAGGGGGTGTACTCACTTATGCTGAGCACTGTATATATAATGTACTGATAATACAGGGGTGTACTCACTTATGCTGAGCTCTTTATATATAATGTACTGATAATACAGGGGTGTACTCACTTATGCTGAGCACTGTATATGTAATGTACTGATAATACAGGGGTGTACTCACTTATGCTGAGCCCTGTATATATAATGTACTGATAATACAGGGGTGTACTCACTTATGCTGAGCTCTTTATATATAATGTACTGATAATACAGGGGTGTACTCACTTATACTGAGCACTATATATATAATGTACTGATAATACAGGGGTGTACTCACTTATACTGAGCACTGTATATATAATGTACTGATAATACAGGGGGTGTACTCACTTATACTGAGCGCTGTATATATAATGTACTGATAATACAGGGGTGTACTCACTTATGCTGAGCACTGTATATATAATGTACTGATAATACCAGGGGTGTACTCACTTATGCTGAGCCCTATATATATAATGTACTGATAATACAGGGGTGTACTCACTTATACTGAGCACTGTATATATAATGTATTGATAATACAGGGGGTGTACACACTTATGCTGAGCCCTATATATATAATGTACTGATAATACAGGGGTGTACTCACTTATTCTGAGCACTGTATATATAATGTACTGATAATACAGGGGTGTACTCACTTATACTGAGCCCTATATATATAATGTACTGATACTACAGGGGTGTACTCACTTATACTGAGCCCTGTATATATAATGTACTGATAATACAGGGGTGTACTCACTTATACTGAGCCCTGTATAAATAATGTACTGATACTACAAGGGTGTACTCACTTATACTGAGCCCTGTATATATAATGTACTGATAATACAGGGGTATACTCACTTATGCTGAGCCCTGTATATATAATGTACTGATAATACAGGGGGTGTACTCACTTATTGTGAGCCCTGTATATATAATGTACTGATAATACAGGGGTGTACTCACTTATGTTGAGCTCTGTATATATAATGTACTGATAATACAGGGGTGTACTCACTTATACTGAGCACTGTATATATAATGTACTGATAATACAGGGGTGTACTCACTTATACTGAGCCCTGTATATATAATGTACTGATAATACAGTGGTGTACTCACTTATACTGAGCCCTGTATATATAATGTACTGATAATACCGCGGTGTACTCACTTATGCTGAGCACTGTATATATAATGTACTGATAATACAGGGGTGTACTCACTTATGCTGAGCCCTGTATATATAATGTACTGATAATACAGTGATGTACTCACTTATGCTGAGCACTGTATATATAATGTACTGATAATACAGGGGGTGTACTCACTTATGCTGAGCACTGTATATATAATGTACTGATAATACAGGGGTGTACTCACTTATGCTGAGCTCTTTATATATAATGTACTGATAATACAGGGGTGTACTCACTTATGCTGAGCACTGTATATGTAATGTACTGATAATACAGGGGTGTACTCACTTATGCTGAGCCCTGTATATATAATGTACTGATAATACAGGGGTGTACTCACTTATGCTGAGCTCTTTATATATAATGTACTGATAATACAGGGGTGTACTCACTTATACTGAGCACTATATATATAATGTACTGATAATACAGGGGTGTACTCACTTATACTGAGCACTGTATATATAATGTACTGATAATACAGGGGGTGTACTCACTTATACTGAGCGCTGTATATATAATGTACTGATAATACAGGGGTGTACTCACTTATGCTGAGCACTGTATATATAATGTACTGATAATACCAGGGGTGTACTCACTTATGCTGAGCCCTATATATATAATGTACTGATAATACAGGGGTGTACTCACTTATACTGAGCACTGTATATATAATGTATTGATAATACAGGGGGTGTACACACTTATGCTGAGCCCTATATATATAATGTACTGATAATACAGGGGTGTACTCACTTATTCTGAGCACTGTATATATAATGTACTGATAATACAGGGTGTACTCACTTATGCTGAGCACTGTATATATAATGTACTGATAATATAGGGGTGTACTCTCTTATGCTGAGCACTGTATATATAATGTACTGATAATACAGGGGGTGTACTCACTTATACTGAGCACTGTATATATAATGTACTGACAATACAGGGGTGTACTCACTTATACTGAGCCCTGTATATATAATGTACTGATAATACAGGTGTGTACTCACTTATACTGAGCCCTGTATATATAATGTACTGATAATACAGGGGTGTACTCACTTATGCTGAGCCCTGTATATATAATGTACTGATAATACAGGGGGTGTACTCACTTATTGTGAGCCCTGTATATATAATGTACTGATAATACAGGGGTGTACTCACTTATGCTGAGCCCTGTATATATAATGTACTGATAATACAGGGGGTGTACTCACTTATTGTGAGCCCTGTATATATAATGTACTGATAATACAGGGGTGTACTCACTTATGCTGAGCCCTGTATATATAATGTACTGATAATACAGGGGGTGTACTCACTTATTGTGAGCCCTGTATATATAATGTACTGATAATACAGTGGTGTACTCACTTATACTGAGCCCTATATATATAATGTACTGATACTACAGGGGTGTACTCACTTATACTGAGCCCTGTATATATAAAGTACTGATAATACAGGGGTGTACTCACTTATGCTGAGCACTGTATATATAATGTACTGATAATACAGGGGTGTACTCACTTATACTGAGCCCTATATATATAATGTACTGATACTACAGGGGTGTACTCACTTATACTGAGCCCTGTATATATAATGTACTGATAATACTGGGGTGTACTCACTTATACTGAGCCCTGTATATATAATGTACTGATACTACAAGGGTGTACTCACTTATACTGAGCACTATATATATAATGTACTGATAATACAGGGGTGTACTCACTTATGCTGAGCACTGTATATATAATGTACTGATAATACCAGGGGTGTACTCACTTATGCTGAGCCCTATATATATAATGTACTGATAATACAGGGGTGTACTCACTTATACTGAGCACTGTATATATAATGTATTGATAATACAGGGGGTGTACACACTTATGCTGAGCCCTATATATATAATGTACTGATAATACCAGGGGTGTACTCACTTATGCTGAGCCCTGTATATATAATGTACTGATAATACAGGGGTGTACTCACTTATACTGAGCACTGTATATATAATGTACTGATAATACAGGGTGTACTCACTTATGCTGAGCACTGTATATATAATGTACTGATAATACAGGAGTGTACTCACTTATGTTGAGCACTGTATATATAATGTACTGATAATACAGGGGTGTACTCACTTATGCTGAGCGCTGTATATATAATGTACTGATAATACACTGGTGTACTCACTTATGCTGAGCCCTGTATATATAATGTACTGATAATACAGGGGTGTACTCACTTATGCTGAGCACTGTATATATAATGTACTGATAATACAGGGGTGTACTCACTTATGCTGAGCACTGTATATATAATGTACTGATAATACAGGGGTGTACTCACTTATGCTGAGCCCTGTATATATAATGTACTGATAATACAGTGGTGTACTCAATTATGCTGAGCACTGTATATATAATGTACTGATAATACAGAGTTGTACTCACTTATGCTGAGCACTGTATATATAATGTACTGATAATACAGGGGGTGTACTCACTTATGCTGAGCACTGTATATATAATGTACTGATAATACAGGGGTGTACTCACTTATGCTGAGCTCTTTATATATAATGTACTGATAATACAGGGGTGTACTCACTTATGCTGAGCACTGTATATATAATGTACTGATAATACAGGGGTGTACTCACTTATGCTGAGCCCTGTATATATAATGTACTGATAATACAGTGGTGTACTCACTTATACTGAGCACTATATATATAATGTACTGATAATACAGGGGTGTACTCACTTATGCTGAGCACTGTATATATAATGTACTGATAATACCAGGGGTGTACTCACTTATGCTGAGCCCTATATATATAATGTACTGATAATACAGGGGTGTACTCACTTATACTGAGCACTGTATATATAATGTATTGATAATACAGGGGGTGTACACACTTATGCTGAGCCCTATATATATAATGTACTGATAATACAGGGGTGTACTCACTTATACTGAGCACTGTATATATAATGTACTGATAATACAGGGTGTACTCACTTATGCTGAGCACTGTATATATAATGTACTGATAATATAGGGGTGTACTCTCTTATGCTGAGCACTGTATATATAATGTACTGATAATACAGGGTGTGTACTCACTTATACTGAGCACTGTATATATAATGTACTGACAATACAGGGGTGTACTCACTTATACTGAGCCCTGTATATATAATGTACTGATAATACAGGTGTGTACTCACTTATACTGAGCCCTGTATATATAATGTACTGATAATACAGGGGTGTACTCACTTATGCTGAGCCCTGTATATATAATGTACTGATAATACAGGGGGTGTACTCACTTATTGTGAGCCCTGTATATATAATGTACTGATAATACAGGGGTGTACTCACTTATGCTGAGCCCTGTATATATAATGTACTGATAATACAGGGGGTGTACTCACTTATTGTGAGCCCTGTATATATAATGTACTGATAATACAGGGGTGTACTCACTTATGCTGAGCCCTGTATATATAATGTACTGATAATACAGGGGGTGTACTCACTTATTGTGAGCCCTCTATATATAATGTACTGATACTACAGGGGTGTACTCACTTATACTGAGCCCTGTATATATAATGTACTGATAATACAGGGGTGTACTCACTTATGCTGAGCACTGTATATATAATGTACTGATAATACAGGGGTGTACTCACTTATACTGAGCCCTATATATATAATGTACTGATACTACAGGGGTGTACTCACTTATACTGAGCCCTGTATATATAATGTACTGATAATACTGGGGTGTACTCACTTATACTGAGCCCTGTATATATAATGTACTGATACTACAAGGGTGTACTCACTTATACTGAGCCCTGTATATATAATGTACTGATAATACAGGGGTGTACTCAATTATGCTGAGCCCTGTATATATAATGTACTGATAATACAGGGGGTGTACTCACTTATTGTGCGCCCTGTATATAAAATGTACTGATAATACAGGGGTGTACTCACTTATGTTGAGCTCTGTATATATAATGTACTGATAATACAGGGGTGTACTCACTTATACTGAGCACTGTATATATAATGTACTGATAATACAGGGGTGTACTCACTTATACTGAGCCCTGTATATATAATGTACTCATAATACAGTGGTGTACTCACTTATACTGAGCCCTGTATATATAATGTACTGATAATACCGGGGTGTACTCACTTATGCTGAGCACTGTATATATAATGTACTGATAATACAGGGGTGTACTCACTTATGCTGAGCCCTGTATATATAATGTACTGATAATACAGTGGTGTACTCACTTATGCTAAGCCCTGTATATATAATGTACTGATAATACAGTGGTGTACTCACTTATGCTGAGCACGGTATATATAATGTACTGATAATACAGGGGTGTACTCACTTATGCTGAGCCCTGTATATATAATGTACTGATAATACAGTGGTGTACTCACTTATGCTGAGCCCTGTATATATAATGTACTGATAATACAGTGGTGTACTCACTTATGCTGAGCACGGTATATATAATGTACTGATAATACAGGGGTGTACCCACTTATGCTGAGCACTCTATATATAATGTACTGATAATACAGGGGTGTACTCACTTACACTGAGCACTGTATATATAATGTACTGATAATACAGGGGTGTACTCACTTATGCTGAGCCCTGTATATATAATGTACTGATAATACAGGGGTGTACTCACTTATACTGAGCTCTGTATATATAATGAACTGATAATACAGTGGTGTACTCACTTATGCTGAGCACTGTATATATAATGTACTGATAATACAGTGGTGTACTCACTTATACTGAGCGCTGTACATATAATGTACTGATAATACAGTGGTGTACTCACTTACACTGAACACTGTATATATAATGTACTGATAATACAGGGGGTGTACTCACTTATACTGAGCCCTGTATATATAATGTACTGATAATACAGGGGTGTACTCACTTATGCTGAGCCCTGTATATATAATGTACTGATAATACAGGGATGCACTCACTTATACTGAGCACTGTATATATAATGTACTGATAATACAGGGGGTGTACTCACTTATACTGAGCCCTGTATATATAATGTACTGATAATACAGGGGTGTACTCACTTATGCTGAGCCCTGTATATATAATGTACTGATAATACAGTGGTGTACTCACTTATACTGAGCACTATATATATAATGTACTGATAATACAGGGGTGTACTCACTTATGCTGAGCACTGTATATATAATGTACTGATAATACCAGGGGTGTACTCACTTATGCTGAGCCCTATATATATAATGTACTGATAATACAGGGGTGTACTCACTTATACTGAGCACTGTATATATAATGTATTGATAATACAGGGGGTGTACACACTTATGCTGAGCCCTATATATATAATGTACTGATAATACAGGGGTGTACTCACTTATACTGAGCACTGTATATATAATGTACTGATAATACAGGGGTGTACTCACTTATACTGAGCACTGTATATATAATGTACTGATAATACAGGGGTGTACTCACTTATGCTGAGCCCTGTATATATAATGTACTGATATTACAGGGGGTGTACTCACTTATGCTGAGCACTGTATATATAATGTACTGATAATACAGGGGGTGTACTCACTTATACTGAGCACTCTATATATAATGTACTGATAATACAGGGGGTGTACTCACTTATGCTGAGCCCTGTATATATAATGTACTTATAATACTGGGGGTGTACTCACTTATACTGAGCCCTCTATATATAATGTACTGATAATACAGGGGTGTATTCTCTTACGCTGAGCACTGTATATATAATGTACTGATAATACAGGGGGTGTACACACTTATGCTGAGCCCTATATATATAATGTACTGATAATACAGGGGTGTACTCACTTATACTGAGCACTGTATATATAATGTATTGATAATACAGGGGGTGTACACACTTATGCTGAGCCCTA
This sequence comes from Phyllobates terribilis, assembly GCF_046119375.1. Lineage (NCBI taxonomy): Eukaryota > Metazoa > Chordata > Amphibia > Anura > Dendrobatidae > Phyllobates > Phyllobates terribilis. The sequence continues at coordinate 601,765,864 of NW_027362762.1, forward strand.
TATATATAATGTACTGATAATACAGGGGTGTACTCACTTATACTGAGCACTGTATATATAATGTACTGATAATACAGGGTGTACTCACTTATGCTGAGCACTGTATATATAATGTACTGATAATATAGGGGTGTACTCTCTTATGCTGAGCACTGTATATATAATGTACTGATAATACAGGGGGTGTACTCACTTATACTGAGCACTGTATATATAATGTACTGACAATACAGGGGTGTACTCACTTAGACTGAGCCCTGTATATATAATGTACTGATAATACAGGGGTGTACTCACTTATACTGAGCCCTGTATATATAATGTACTGATAATACAGGGGTGTACTCACTTATGCTGAGCCTTGTATATATAATGTACTGATAACACAGGGGGTGTACTCACTTATTGTGAGCCCTGTATATATAATGTACTGATAATACAGGGGTGTACTCACTTATGCTGAGCCCTGTATATATAATGTACTCATAATACAGGGGGTGTACTCACTTATTGTGAGCCCTGTATATATAATGTACTGATAATACAGGGGTGTACTCACTTATTGTGAGCCCTGTATATATAATGTACTGATAATACAGTGGTGTACTCACTTATACTGAGCCCTATATATATAATGTACTGATACTACAGGGGTGTACTCACTTATACTGAGCCCTGTATATATAATGTACTGATAATACAGGGGTGTACTCACTTATGCTGAGCACTGTATATATAATGTACTGATAATACAGGGGTGTACTCACTTATACTGAGCCCTATATATATAATGTACTGATACTACAGGGGTGTACTCACTTATACTGAGCCCTGTATATATAATGTACTGATAATACAGGGGTGTACTCACTTATACTGAGCCCTGTATAAATAATGTACTGATACTACAAGGGTGTACTCACTTATACTGAGCCCTGTATATATAATGTACTGATAATACAGGGGTATACTCACTTATGCTGAGCCCTGTATATATAATGTACTGATAATACAGGGGGTGTACTCACTTATTGTGAGCCCTGTATATATAATGTACTGATAATACAGGGGTGTACTCACTTATGTTGAGCTCTGTATATATAATGTACTGATAATACAGGGGTGTACTCACTTATACTGAGCACTGTATATATAATGTACTGATAATACAGGGGTGTACTCACTTATACTGAGCCCTGTATATATAATGTACTGATAATACAGTGGTGTACTCACTTATACTGAGCCCTGTATATATAATGTACTGATAATACCGCGGTGTACTCACTTATGCTGAGCACTGTATATATAATGTACTGATAATACAGGGGTGTACTCACTTATGCTGAGCCCTGTATATATAATGTACTGATAATACAGTGATGTACTCACTTATGCTGAGCACTGTATATATAATGTACTGATAATACAGGGGTGTACTCACTTATGCTGAGCCCTGTATATATAATGTACTGATAATACAGGGGTGTACTCACTTATGCTGAGCCCTGTATATATAATGTACTGATAATACAGTGGTGTACTCACTTATGCTGAGCCCTGTATATATAATGTACTGATAATACAGTGGTGTAGTCACTTATGCTGAGCACTGTATATATAATGTACTGACAATACAGGGGTGTACTCACTTATGCTGAGCCCTGTATATATAACGTACTGATAATACAGGGGTATACTCACTTATGCTGAGCTCTGTATATATAACGTACTGACAATACAGTGGTGTACTCACTTATGCTGAGCACTGTATATATAATGTACTGATAATACAGTGGTGTACTCACTTATGCTGAGCACTGTATATATAATGTACTGATAATACAGTGGTGTACTCACTTATGCTGAGCACTGTATATATAATGTACTGATAATACAGTGGTGTACTCACTTATGCTGAGCACTGTATATATAATGTACTGATACTACAGGGGTGTACTCACTTATACTGAGCTCTGTATATATAATGTACTGATAATACACTGGTGTACTCACTTATGCTGAGCCCTGTATATATAATGTACTGATACTACAGGGGTGTACTCACTTATACTGAGCTCTGTATATATAATGTACTGATAATACACTGGTGTACTCACTTATGCTGAGCCCTGTATATATAATGTACTGATAATACAGTGGTGTACTCACTTATACTGAGCACTGTATATATAATGTACTGATAATACAGGAGTGTACTCACTTATGCTGAGCCCTGTATATATAATGTACTGATAATACAGGAGTGTACTCACTTATGCTGAGCCCTGTATATATAATGTACTGATAATACAGGGGTGTACTCACTTATGCTGAGCACTGTATATATAATGTACTGATAATACAGGGGTGTACTCACTTATGCTGAGCACTGTATATATAATGTACTGATAATACAGGGGTGTACTCACTTATGCTGAGCCCTGTATATATAATGTACTGATAATACAGTGGTGTACTCACTTATGCTGAGCACTGTATATATAATGTACTGATAATACAGAGTTGTACTCACTTATGCTGAGCACTGTATATATAATGTACTGATAATACAGGGGGTGTACTCACTTATGCTGAGCACTGTATATATAATGTACTGATAATACAGGGGTGTACTCACTTATGCTGAGCTCTTTATATATAATGTACTGATAATACAGGGGTGTACTCACTTATGCTGAGCACTGTATATATAATGTACTGATAATACAGGGGTGTACTCACTTATGCTGAGCCCTGTATATATAATGTACTGATAATACAGTGGTATACTCACTTATACTGAGCACTATATATATAATGTACTGATAATACAGGGGTGTACTCACTTATGCTGAGCACTGTATATATAATGTACTGATAATACCAGGGGTGTACTCACTTATGCTGAGCCCTATATATATAATGTACTGATAATACAGGGGTGTACTCACTTATACTGAGCACTGTATATATAATGTATTGATAATACAGGGGGTGTACACACTTATGCTGAGCCCTATATATATAATGTACTGATAATACAGGGGTGTACTCACTTATACTGAGCACTGTATATATAATGTACTGATAATACAGGGTGTACTCACTTATGCTGAGCACTGTATATATAATGTACTGATAATACAGGAGTGTACTCACTTATGTTGAGCACTGTATATATAATGTACTGATAATACAGGGGTGTACTCACTTATGCTGAGCGCTGTATATATAATGTACTGATAATACACTGGTGTACTCACTTATGCTGAGCCCTGTATATATAATGTACTGATAATACAGGGGTGTACTCACTTATGCTGAGCACTGTATATATAATGTACTGATAATACAGGGGTGTACTCACTTATGCTGAGCACTGTATATATAATGTACTGATAGTACAGGGGTGTACTCACTTATGCTGAGCCCTGTATATATAATGTACTGATAATACAGTGGTGTACTCAATTATGCTGAGCACTGTATATATAATGTACTGATAATACAGAGTTGTACTCACTTATGCTGAGCACTGTATATATAATGTACTGATAATACAGGGGGTGTACTCACTTATGCTGAGCACTGTATATATAATGTACTGATAATACAGGGGTGTACTCACTTATGCTGAGCTCTTTATATATAATGTACTGATAATACAGGGGTGTACTCACTTATGCTGAGCACTGTATATGTAATGTACTGATAATACAGGGGTGTACTCACTTATGCTGAGCCCTGTATATATAATGTACTGATAATACAGGGGTGTACTCACTTATGCTGAGCTCTTTATATATAATGTACTGATAATACAGGGGTGTACTCACTTATACTGAGCACTATATATATAATGTACTGATAATACAGGGGTGTACTCACTTATGCTGAGCACTGTATATATAATGTACTGATAATACCAGGGGTGTACTCACTTATGCTGAGCCCTATATATATAATGTACTGATAATACAGGGGTGTACTCACTTATACTGAGCACTGTATATATAATGTATTGATAATACAGGGGGTGTACACACTTATGCTGAGCCCTATATATATAATGTACTGATAATACAGGGGTGTACTCACTTATTCTGAGCACTGTATATATAATGTACTGATAATACAGGGTGTACTCACTTATGCTGAGCACTGTATATATAATGTACTGATAATATAGGGGTGTACTCTCTTATGCTGAGCACTGTATATATAATGTACTGATAATACAGGGGGTGTACTCACTTATACTGAGCACTGTATATATAATGTACTGACAATACAGGGGTGTACTCACTTATACTGAGCCCTGTATATATAATGTACTGATAATACAGGTGTGTACTCACTTATACTGAGCCCTGTATATATAATGTACTGATAATACAGGGGTGTACTCACTTATGCTGAGCCCTGTATATATAATGTACTGATAATACAGGGGGTGTACTCACTTATTGTGAGCCCTGTATATATAATGTACTGATAATACAGGGGTGTACTCACTTATGCTGAGCCCTGTATATATAATGTACTGATAATACAGGGGGTGTACTCACTTATTGTGAGCCCTGTATATATAATGTACTGATAATACAGTGGTGTACTCACTTATACTGAGCACTATATATATAATGTACTGATAATACAGGGGTGTACTCACTTATGCTGAGCACTGTATATATAATGTACTGATAATACCAGGGGTGTACTCACTTATGCTGAGCCCTATATATATAATGTACTGATAATACAGGGGTGTACTCACTTATACTGAGCACTGTATATATAATGTATTGATAATACAGGGGGTGTACACACTTATGCTGAGCCCTATATATATAATGTACTGATAATACAGGGGTGTACTCACTTATACTGAGCACTGTATATATAATGTACTGATAATACAGGGTGTACTCACTTATGCTGAGCACTGTATATATAATGTACTGATAATACAGGAGTGTACTCACTTATGTTGAGCACTGTATATATAATGTACTGATAATACAGGGGTGTACTCACTTATGCTGAGTGCTGTATATATAATGTACTGATAATACACTGGTGTACTCACTTATGCTGAGCCCTGTATATATAATGTACTGATAATACAGGGGTGTACTCACTTATGCTGAGCACTGTATATATAATGTACTGATAATACAGGGGTGTACTCACTTATGCTGAGCACTGTATATATAATGTACTGATAGTACAGGGGTGTACTCACTTATGCTGAGCCCTGTATATATAATGTACTGATAATACAGTGGTGTACTCAATTATGCTGAGCACTGTATATATAATGTACTGATAATACAGAGTTGTACTCACTTATGCTGAGCACTGTATATATAATGTACTGATAATACAGGGGGTGTACTCACTTATGCTGAGCACTGTATATATAATGTACTGATAATACAGGGGTGTACTCACTTATGCTGAGCTCTTTATATATAATGTACTGATAATACAGGGGTGTACTCACTTATGCTGAGCACTGTATATGTAATGTACTGATAATACAGGGGTGTACTCACTTATGCTGAGCCCTGTATATATAATGTACTGATAATACAGGGGTGTACTCACTTATGCTGAGCTCTTTATATATAATGTACTGATAATACAGGGGTGTACTCACTTATACTGAGCACTATATATATAATGTACTGATAATACAGGGGTGTACTCACTTATGCTGAGCACTGTATATATAATGTACTGATAATACCAGGGGTGTACTCACTTATGCTGAGCCCTATATATATAATGTACTGATAATACAGGGGTGTACTCACTTATACTGAGCACTGTATATATAATGTATTGATAATACAGGGGGTGTACACACTTATGCTGAGCCCTATATATATAATGTACTGATAATACAGGGGTGTACTCACTTATTCTGAGCACTGTATATATAATGTACTGATAATACAGGGTGTACTCACTTATGCTGAGCACTGTATATATAATGTACTGATAATATAGGGGTGTACTCTCTTATGCTGAGCACTGTATTTATAATGCACTGATAATACAGGGGGTGTACTCACTTATACTGAGCACTGTATATATAATGTACTGACAATACAGGGGTGTACTCACTTATACTGAGCCCTGTATATATAATGTACTGATAAGACAGGTGTGTACTCACTTATACTGAGCCCTGTATATATAATGTACTGATAATACAGGGGTGTACTCACTTATGCTGAGCCCTGTATATATAATGTACTGATAATACAGGGGGTGTACTCACTTATTGTGAGCCCTGTATATATAATGTACTGATAATACAGGGGTGTACTCACTTATGCTGAGCCCTGTATATATAATGTACTGATAATACAGGGGGTGTACTCACTTATTGTGAGCCCTGTATATATAATGTACTGATAATACAGGGGTGTACTCACTTATGCTGAGCCCTGTATATATAATGTACTGATAATACAGGGGGTGTACTCACTTATTGTGAGCCCTGTATATATAATGTACTGATAATACAGTGGTGTACTCACTTATACTGAGCCCTATATATATAATGTACTGATACTACAGGGGTGTACTCACTTATACTGAGCCCTGTATATATAATGTACTGATAATACAGGGGTGTACTCACTTATGCTGAGCACTGTATATATAATGTACTGATAATACAGGGGTGTACTCACTTATACTGAGCCCTATATATATAATGTACTGATACTACAGGGGTGTACTCACTTATACTGAGCCCTGTATATATAATGTACTGATAATACTGGGGTGTACTCACTTATACTGAGCCCTGTATATATAATGTACTGATACTACAAGGGTGTACTCACTTATACTGAGCACTATATATATAATGTACTGATAATACAGGGGTGTACTCACTTATGCTGAGCACTGTATATATAATGTACTGATAATACCAGGGGTGTACTCACTTATGCTGAGCCCTATATATATAATGTACTGATAATACAGGGGTGTACTCACTTATACTGAGCACTGTATATATAATGTATTGATAATACAGGGGGTGTACACACTTATGCTGAGCCCTATATATATAATGTACTGATAATACCAGGGGTGTACTCACTTATGCTGAGCCCTGTATATATAATGTACTGATAATACAGGGGTGTACTCACTTATACTGAGCACTGTATATATAATGTACTGATAATACAGGGTGTACTCACTTATGCTGAGCACTGTATATATAATGTACTGATAATACAGGAGTGTACTCACTTATGTTGAGCACTGTATATATAATGTACTGATAATACAGGGGTGTACTCACTTATGCTGAGCGCTGTATATATAATGTACTGATAATACACTGGTGTACTCACTTATGCTGAGCCCTGTATATATAATGTACTGATAATACAGGGGTGTACTCACTTATGCTGAGCACTGTATATATAATGTACTGATAATACAGGGGTGTACTCACTTATGCTGAGCACTGTATATATAATGTACTGATAATACAGGGGTGTACTCACTTATGCTGAGCCCTGTATATATAATGTACTGATAATACAGTGGTGTACTCAATTATGCTGAGCCCTGTATATATAATGTACTGATAATACAGGGGTGTACTCACTTATACTGAGCCCTATATATCTAATGTACTGATAATACAGTGGTGTACTCACTTATACTGAGCCCTGTATATATAATGTACTGATAATACAGAGTTGTACTCACTTATGCTGAGCACTGTATATATAATGTACTGATAATACAGGGGGTGTACTCACTTATGCTGAGCACTGTATATATAATGTACTGATAATATAGGGGTGTACTCTCTTATGCTGAGCACTGTATATATAATGTACTGATAATACAGGGGGTGTACTCACTTATACTGAGCACTGTATATATAATGTACTGACAATACAGGGGTGTACTCACTTATACTGAGCCCTGTATATATAATGTACTGATAATACAGGTGTGTACTCACTTATACTGAGCCCTGTATATATAATGTACTGATAATACAGGGGTGTACTCACTTATGCTGAGCCCTGTATATATAATGTACTGATAATACAGGGGGTGTACTCACTTATTGTGAGCCCTGTATATATAATGTACTGATAATACAGGGGTGTACTCACTTATGCTGAGCCCTGTATATATAATGTACTGATAATACAGGGGGTGTACTCACTTATTGTGAGCCCTGTATATATAATGTACTGATAATACAGGGGTGTACTCACTTATGCTGAGCCCTGTATATATAATGTACTGATAATACAGGGGGTGTACTCACGTATTGTGAGCCCTGTATATATAATGTACTGATAATACAGTGGTGTACTCACTTATACTGAGCCCTCTATATATAATGTACTGATACTACAGGGGTGTACTCACTTATACTGAGCCCTGTATATATAATGTACTGATAATACAGGGGTGTACTCACTTATGCTGAGCACTGTATATATAATGTACTGATAATACAGGGGTGTACTCACTTATACTGAGCCCTATATATATAATGTACTGATACTACAGGGGTGTACTCACTTATACTGAGCCCTGTATATATAATGTACTGATAATACTGGGGTGTACTCACTTATACTGAGCCCTGTATATATAATGTACTGATACTACAAGGGTGTACTCACTTATACTGAGCCCTGTATATATAATGTACTGATAATACAGGGGTGTACTCAATTATGCTGAGCCCTGTATATATAATGTACTGATAATACAGGGGGTGTACTCACTTATTGTGAGCCCTGTATATAAAATGTACTGATAATACAGGGGTGTACTCACTTATGTTGAGCTCTGTATATATAATGTACTGATAATACAGGGGTGTACTCACTTATACTGAGCACTGTATATATAATGTACTGATAATACAGGGGTGTACTCACTTATACTGAGCCCTGTATATATAATGTACTCATAATACAGTGGTGTACTCACTGATACTGAGCCGTGTATATATAATGTACTGATAATACCGGGGTGTACTCACTTATGCTGAGCACTGTATATATAATGTACTGATAATACAGGGGTGTACTCACTTATGCTGAGCCCTGTATATATAATGTACTGATAATACAGTGGTGTACTCACTTATGCTGAGCCCTGTATATATAATGTACTGATAATACAGTGGTGTACTCACTTATGCTGAGCACGGTATATATAATGTACTGATAATACAGGGGTGTACTCACTTATGCTGAGCCCTGTATATATAATGTACTGATAATACAGTGGTGTACTCACTTATGCTGAGCCCTGTATATATAATGTACTGATAATACAGTGGTGTACTCACTTATGCTGAGCACGGTATATATAATGTACTGATAATACAGGGGTGTACCCACTTATGCTGAGCACTCTATATATAATGTACTGATAATACAGGGGTGTACTCACTTACACTGAGCACTGTATATATAATGTACTGATAATACAGGGGTGTACTCACTTATGCTGAGCCCTGTATATATAATGTACTGATAATACAGGGGTGTACTCACTTATACTGAGCTCTGTATATATAATGTACTGATAATACAGTGGTGTACTCACTTATGCTGAGCACTGTATATATAATGTACTGATAATACAGTGGTGTACTCACTTATACTGAGCGCTGTACATATAATGTACTGATAATACAGTGGTGTACTCACTTACACTGAACACTGTATATATTATGTACTGATAATACAGGGGGTGTACTCACTTATACTGAGCCCTGTATATATAATGTACTGATAATACAGGGGTGTACTCACTTATGCTGAGCCCTGTATATATAATGTACTGATAATACAGGGATGCACTCACTTATACTGAGCACTGTATATATAATGTACTGATAATACAGGGGGTGTACTCACTTATACTGAGCCCTGTATATATAATGTACTGATAATACAGGGGTGTACTCACTTATGCTGAGCCCTGTATATATAATGTACTGATAATACAGGGGGTGTACTCACTTATACTGAGCCCTGTATATATAATGTACTGATAATACAGTGGTGTACTCACTTACACTGAGCCCTGTATATATAATGTACTGATAATACAGGGGTGTACTCACTTATACTGAGCCCTGTATATATAATGTACTGATAATACAGGGGTGTACTCACTTATGCTGAGCCCTGTATATATAATGTACTGATAATACAGGGGTGTACTCACTTATACTGAGCTCTGTATATATAATGTACTGATAATACAGTGGTGTACTCACTTATGCTGAGCACTGTATATATAATGTACTGATAATACAGTGGTGTACTCACTTATACTGAGCGCTGTACATATAATGTACTGATAATACAGTGGTGTACTCACTTACACTGAACACTGTATATATAATGTACTGATAATACAAGGGTGTACTCACTTATGCTGAGCACTGTATATATAATGTACTGATAATACAGGGGTATACTCACTTATGCTGAGCTCTGTATATATAATGTACTGACAATACAGTGGTGTACTCACTTATGCTGAGCACTGTATATATAATGTACTGATAATACAGGGGGTGTACTCACTTATGCTGAGCCCTGTATATATAATGTACTGATAATACAGGGGGTGTACTCACTTATACTGAGCACTGTATATATAATGTACTGATAATACAGGGGTGTACTCACTTATGCTGAGCACTGTATATATAATGTACTGATAATACAGTGGTGTACTCACTTATGCTGAGCCCTGTATATATAATGTACTGATAATACAGGGGTGTACTCACTTATACTGAGCTCTGTATATATAACGTACTGATAATACAGGGGTGTACTCACTTATGCTGAGCCCTGTATATATAATGTACTGATAATACAGGCGTGTACTCACTTATACTGAGCGCTGTACATATAATGTACTGATAATACAGGGGTGTACTCACTTATGCTGAGCGCTGTATATATAATGTACTGATAATACAGGGGTTTACTCACTTATACTGAGCTCTGTATATATAATGTACTGATAATACAGGGGTGTACTCACTTATGCTGAGCCCTGTATATATAATGTACTGATAATACAGTGGTGTACTCACTTATACTGAGCGCTGTACATATAATGTACTGATAATACAGTGGTGTACTCACTTATGCTGAGCGCTGTATATATAATGTACTGATAATACAGGGGTGTACTCACTTATGCTGAGCCCTGTATATATAATGTACTGATAATACAGGGGTGTACTCACTTATACTGAGCACTGTATATATAATGTACTGATAATACAGGGGTGTACTCACTTATGCTGAGCCCTGTATATATAATGTACTGATAATACAGTGGTGTACTCACTTATGCTGAGCACTGTATATATAATGTACTGATAATACAGGGGTGTACTCACTTATACTGAGCCCTATATATATAATGTACTGATAATACAGGGTGTACTCACTTATACTGAGCCCTGTATATATAATGTACTGATAATACAGGGGTGTACTCACTTATGCTGAGCCCTGTATATATAATGTACTGATAATACAGGGGGTGTACTCACTTATGCTGAGCCCTGTATATATAATGTACTGATAATACAGGGGGTGTACTCACTTATACTGAGCCCTGTATATATAATGTACTGATAATACAGGGGTGTACTCACTTATGCTGAGCCCTGTATATATAATGTACTGATAATACAGGGATGCACTCACTTATACTGAGCACTGTATATATAATGTACTGATAATACAGGGGGTGTACTCACTTATACTGAGCCCTGTATATATAATGTACTGATAATACAGGGGTGTACTCACTTATGCTGAGCCCTGTATATATAATGTACTGATAATACAGGGGTGTACTCACTTATGCTGAGCCCTGTATATATAATGTACTGATAATACAGGGGGTGTACTCACTTATACTGAGCCCTGTATATGTAATGTACTGATAATACAGTGGTGTACTCACTTACACTGAGCCCTGTATATATAATGTACTGATAATACAGGGGTGTACTCACTTATACTGAGCCCTGTATATATAATGTACTGATAATACAGGGGTGTACTCACTTATGCTGAGCCCTGTATATATAATGTACTGATAATACAGGGGGTGTACTCACTTATGCTGAGCCCTGTATATATAATGTACTGATAATACAGGGGGTGTACTCACTTATACTGAGCCCTGTATATATAATGTACTGATAATACAGGGGTGTACTCACTTATGCTGAGCCCTGTATATATAATGTACTGATAATACAGGGATGCACTCACTTATGCTGAGCACTGTATATATAATGTACTGATAATACAGGGGGTGTACTCACTTATACTGAGCCCTGTATATATAATGTACTGATAATACAGGGGTGTACTCACTTATGCTGAGCCCTGTATATATAATGTACTGATAATACAGGGGGTGTACTCACTTATACTGAGCCCTGTATATATAATGTACTGATAATACAGGGGTGTACTCACTTATACTGAGCCCTGTATATATAATGTACTGATAATACAGGGGTGTACTCACTTATGCTGAGCCCTGTATATATAATGTACTGATAATACAGGGGTGTACTCACTTATACTGAGCCCTGTATATATAATGTGCTGATAATACAGGGGGTGTACTCACTTACACTGAGCCCTGTATATATAATGTACTGATAATACAGGGGTGTACTCACTTATACTGAGCCCTGTATATATAATGTACTGATAATACAGGGGTGTACTCACTTATGCTGAGCCCTGTATATATAATGTACTGATAATACAGGGGTGTACTCACTTATACTGAGCCCTGTATATATAATGTACTGATAATACAGGGGTGTACTCACTTATGCTGAGCCCTGTATATATAATGTACTGATAATACAGGGGGTGTACTCACTTATGCTGAGCCCTGTATATATAATGTACTGATAATACAGGGTGTACTCACTTATACTGAGCCCTGTATATATAATGTACTGATAATACAGGGGTGTACTCACTTATGCTGAGCCCTGTATATATAATGTACTGATAATACAGGGGGTGTACTCACTTATGCTGAGCCCTGTATATATAATGTACTGATAATACAGGGGGTGTACTCACTTATACTGAGCCCTGTATATATAATGTACTGATAATACAGGGGTGTACTCACTTATGCTGAGCCCTGTATATATAATGTACTGATAATACAGGGATGCACTCACTTATACTGAGCACTGTATATATAATGTACTGATAATACAGGGGGTGTACTCACTTATACTGAGCCCTGTATATATAATGTACTGATAATACAGGGGTGTACTCACTTATGCTGAGCCCTGTATATATAATGTACTGATAATACAGGGGTGTACTCACTTATGCTGAGCCCTGTATATATAATGTACTGATAATACATCGGGTGTACTCACTTATACTGAGCCCTGTATATGTAATGTACTGATAATACAGTGGTGTACTCACTTACACTGAGCCCTGTATATATAATGTACTGATAATACAGGGGTGTACTCACTTATACTGAGCCCTGTATATATAATGTACTGATAATACAGGGGTGTACTCACTTATGCTGAGCCCTGTATATATAATGTACTGATAATACAGGGGGTGTACTCACTTATGCTGAGCCCTGTATATATAATGTACTGATAATACAGGGGGTGTACTCACTTATACTGAGCCCTGTATATATAATGTACTGATAATACAGGGGTGTACTCACTTATGCTGAGCCCTGTATATATAATGTACTGATAATACAGGGATGCACTCACTTATGCTGAGCACTGTATATATAATGTACTGATAATACAGGGGGTGTACTCACTTATACTGAGCCCTGTATATATAATGTACTGATAATACAGGGGTGTACTCACTTATGCTGAGCCCTGTATATATAATGTACTGATAATACAGGGTGTGTACTCACTTATACTGAGCCCTGTATATATAATGTACTGATAATACAGGGGTGTACTCACTTATACTGAGCCCTGTATATATAATGTACTGATAATACAGGGGTGTACTCACTTATGCTGAGCCCTGTATATATAATGTACTGATAATACAGGGGTGTACTCACTTATACTGAGCCCTGTATATATAATGTGCTGATAATACAGGGGGTGTACTCACTTACACTGAGCCCTGTATATATAATGTACTGATAATACAGGGGTGTACTCACTTATACTGAGCCCTGTATATATAATGTACTGATAATACAGGGGTGTACTCACTTATGCTGAGCCCTGTATATATAATGTACTGATAATACAGGGGGTGTACTCACTTATACTGAGCACTCTATATATAATGTACTGATAATACAGGGGTGTACTCACTTACACTGAGCACTGTATATATAATGTACTGATAATACAGGGGTGTACTCACTTATGCTGAGCCCTGTATATATAATGTACTGATAATACAGGGGTGTACTCACTTATACTGAGCTCTGTATATATAATGTACTGATAATACAGTGGTGTACTCACTTATGCTGAGCACTGTATATATAATGTACTGATAATACAGTGGTGTACTCACTTATACTGAGCGCTGTACATATAATGTACTGATAATACAGTGGTGTACTCACTTATGCTGAGCCCTGTATATATAATGTACTGATAATACAGGGGGTGTAATCACTTACACTGAACACTGTATATATAATGTACTGATAATACAGGGGGTGTACTCACTTATACTGAGCCCTGTATATATAATGTACTGATAATACAGGGGTGTACTCACTTATGCTGAGCCCTGTATATATAATGTACTGATAATACAGGGATGCACTCACTTATACTGAGCACTGTATATATAATGTACTGATAATACAGGGGGTGTACTCACTTATACTGAGCCCTGTATATATAATGTACTGATAATACAGGGGTGTACTCACTTATGCTGAGCCCTGTATATATAATGTACTGATAATACAGGGGGTGTACTCACTTATACTGAGCCCTGTATATATAATGTACTGATAATACAGTGGTGTACTCACTTACACTGAGCCCTGTATATATAATGTACTGATAATACAGGGGTGTACTCACTTATACTGAGCCCTGTATATATAATGTACTGATAATACAGGGGTGTACTCACTTATGCTGAGCCCTGTATATATAATGTACTGATAATACAGGGGTGTACTCACTTATACTGAGCTCTGTATATATAATGTACTGATAATACAGTGGTGTACTCACTTATGCTGAGCACTGTATATATAATGTACTGATAATACAGTGGTGTACTCACTTATACTGAGCGCTGTACATATAATGTACTGATAATACAGTGGTGTACTCACTTACACTGAACACTGTATATATAATGTACTGATAATACAGGGGTGTACTCACTTATGCTGAGCACTGTATATATAATGTACTGATAATACAGGGGTATACTCACTTATGCTGAGCTCTGTATATATAATGTACTGACAATACAGTGGTGTACTCACTTATGCTGAGCACTGTATATATAATGTACTGATAATACAGGGGGTGTACTCACTTATGCTGAGCCCTGTATATATAATGTACTGATAATACAGGGGGTGTACTCACTTATACTGAGCACTGTATATATAATGTACTGATAATACAGGGGTGTACTCACTTATGCTGAGCACTGTATATATAATGTACTGATAATACAGTGGTGTACTCACTTATGCTGAGCCCTGTATATATAATGTACTGATAATACAGGGGTGTACTCACTTATACTGAGCTCTGTATATATAACGTACTGATAATACAGGGGTGTACTCACTTATGCTGAGCCCTGTATATATAATGTACTGATAATACAGGGGTGTACTCACTTATACTGAGCGCTGTACATATAATGTACTGATAATACAGGGGTGTACTCACTTATGCTGAGCGCTGTATATATAATGTACTGATAATACAGGGGTGTACTCACTTATACTGAGCTCTGTATATATAATGTACTGATAATACAGGGGTGTACTCACTTATGCTGAGCCCTGTATATATAATGTACTGATAATACAGGGGTGTACTCACTTATACTGAGCGCTGTACATATAATGTACTGATAATACAGGGGTGTACTCACTTATGCTGAGCGCTGTATATATAATGTACTGATAATACAGGGGTGTACTCACTTATACTGAGCTCTGTATATATAATGTACTGATAATACAGGGGTGTACTCACTTATGCTGAGCCCTGTATATATAATGTACTGATAATACAGTGGTGTACTCACTTATACTGAGCGCTGTACATATAATGTACTGATAATACAGTGGTGTACTCACTTATGCTGAGCGCTGTATATATAATGTACTGATAATACAGGGGTGTACTCACTTATGCTGAGCCCTGTATATATAATGTACTGATAATACAGGGGTGTACTCACTTATACTGAGCACTGTATATATAATGTACTGATAATACAGGGGTGTACTCACTTATGCTGAGCCCTGTATATATAATGTACTGATAATACAGTGGTGTACTCACTTATGCTGAGCACTGTATATATAATGTACTGATAATACAGGGGTGTACTCACTTATACTGAGCCCTATATATATAATGTACTGATAATACAGGGTGTACTCACTTATACTGAGCCCTGTATATATAATGTACTGATAATACAGGGGTGTACTCACTTATGCTGAGCCCTGTATATATAATGTACTGATAATACAGGGGGTGTACTCACTTATGCTGAGCCCTGTATATATAATGTACTGATAATACAGGGGGTGTACTCACTTATACTGAGCCCTGTATATATAATGTACTGATAATACAGGGGTGTACTCACTTATGCTGAGCCCTGTATATATAATGTACTGATAATACAGGGATGCACTCACTTATACTGAGCACTGTATATATAATGTACTGATAATACAGGGGGTGTACTCACTTATACTGAGCCCTGTATATATAATGTACTGATAATACAGGGGTGTACTCACTTATGCTGAGCCCTGTATATATAATGTACTGATAATACAGGGGTGTACTCACTTATGCTGAGCCCTGTATATATAATGTACTGATAATACAGGGGGTGTACTCACTTATACTGAGCCCTGTATATGTAATGTACTGATAATACAGTGGTGTACTCACTTACACTGAGCCCTGTATATATAATGTACTGATAATACAGGGGTGTACTCACTTATACTGAGCCCTGTATATATAATGTACTGATAATACAGGGGTGTACTCACTTATGCTGAGCCCTGTATATATAATGTACTGATAATACAGGGGGTGTACTCACTTATGCTGAGCCCTGTATATATAATGTACTGATAATACAGGGGGTGTACTCACTTATACTGAGCCCTGTATATATAATGTACTGATAATACAGGGGTGTACTCACTTATGCTGAGCCCTGTATATATAATGTACTGATAATACAGGGATGCACTCACTTATACTGAGCACTGTATATATAATGTACTGATAATACAGGGGGTGTACTCACTTATACTGAGCCCTGTATATATAATGTACTGATAATACAGGGGTGTACTCACTTATGCTGAGCCCTGTATATATAATGTACTGATAATACAGGGGGTGTACTCACTTATACTGAGCCCTGTATATATAATGTACTGATAATACAGGGGTGTACTCACTTATACTGAGCCCTGTATATATAATGTACTGATAATACAGGGGTGTACTCACTTATGCTGAGCCCTGTATATATAATGTACTGATAATACAGGGGTGTACTCACTTATACTGAGCCCTGTATATATAATGTGCTGATAATACAGGGGGTGTACTCACTTACACTGAGCCCTGTATATATAATGTACTGATAATACAGGGGTGTACTCACTTATACTGAGCCCTGTATATATAATGTACTGATAATACAGGGGTGTACTCACTTATGCTGAGCCCTGTATATATAATGTACTGATAATACAGGGGGTGTACTCACTTATACTGAGCACTCTATATATAATGTACTGATAATACAGGGGTGTACTCACTTACACTGAGCACTGTATATATAATGTACTGATAATACAGGGGTGTACTCACTTATGCTGAGCCCTGTATATATAATGTACTGATAATACAGGGGTGTACTCACTTATACTGAGCTCTGTATATATAATGTACTGATAATACAGTGGTGTACTCACTTATGCTGAGCACTGTATATATAATGTACTGATAATACAGTGGTGTACTCACTTATACTGAGCGCTGTACATATAATGTACTGATAATACAGTGGTGTACTCACTTATGCTGAGCCCTGTATATATAATGTACTGATAATACAGGGGGTGTAATCACTTACACTGAACACTGTATATATAATGTACTGATAATACAGGGGGTGTACTCACTTATACTGAGCCCTGTATATATAATGTACTGATAATACAGGGGTGTACTCACTTATGCTGAGCCCTGTATATATAATGTACTGATAATACAGGGATGCACTCACTTATACTGAGCACTGTATATATAATGTACTGATAATACAGGGGGTGTACTCACTTATACTGAGCCCTGTATATATAATGTACTGATAATACAGGGGTGTACTCACTTATGCTGAGCCCTGTATATATAATGTACTGATAATACAGGGGGTGTACTCACTTATACTGAGCCCTGTATATATAATGTACTGATAATACAGTGGTGTACTCACTTACACTGAGCCCTGTATATATAATGTACTGATAATACAGGGGTGTACTCACTTATACTGAGCTCTGTATATATAATGTACTGATAATACAGGGGTGTACTCACTTATACTGAGCTCTGTATATATAATGTACTGATAATACAGTGGTGTACTCACTTATGCTGAGCACTGTATATATAATGTACTGATAATACAGTGGTGTACTCACTTATACTGAGCGCTGTACATATAATGTACTGATAATACAGTGGTGTACTCACTTACACTGAACACTGTATATATAATGTACTGATAATACAGGGGTGTACTCACTTATGCTGAGCACTGTATATATAATGTACTGATAATACAGGGGTATACTCACTTATGCTGAGCTCTGTATATATAATGTACTGACAATACAGTGGTGTACTCACTTATGCTGAGCACTGTATATATAATGTACTGATAATACAGGGGGTGTACTCACTTATGCTGAGCCCTGTATATATAATGTACTGATAATACAGGGGGTGTACTCACTTATACTGAGCACTGTATATATAATGTACTGATAATACAGGGGTGTACTCACTTATGCTGAGCACTGTATATATAATGTACTGATAATACAGTGGTGTACTCACTTATGCTGAGCCCTGTATATATAATGTACTGATAATACAGGGGTGTACTCACTTATACTGAGCTCTGTATATATAACGTACTGATAATACAGGGGTGTACTCACTTATGCTGAGCCCTGTATATATAATGTACTGATAATACAGGGGTGTACTCACTTATACTGAGCGCTGTACATATAATGTACTGATAATACAGGGGTGTACTCACTTATGCTGAGCGCTGTATATATAATGTACTGATAATACAGGGGTGTACTCACTTATACTGAGCTCTGTATATATAATGTACTGATAATACAGGGGTGTACTCACTTATGCTGAGCCCTGTATATATAATGTACTGATAATACAGGGGTGTACTCACTTATACTGAGCGCTGTACATATAATGTACTGATAATACAGGGGTGTACTCACTTATGCTGAGCGCTGTATATATAATGTACTGATAATACAGGGGTGTACTCACTTATACTGAGCTCTGTATATATAATGTACTGATAATACAGGGGTGTACTCACTTATGCTGAGCCCTGTATATATAATGTACTGATAATACAGGGGTGTACTCACTTATACTGAGCGCTGTACATATAATGTACTGATAATACAGTGGTGTACTCACTTATGCTGAGCGCTGTATATATAATGTACTGATAATACAGGGGTGTACTCACTTATGCTGAGCCCTGAATATATAATGTACTGATAATAAAGGGGTGTACTCACTTATACTGAGCACTGTATATATAATGTACTGATAATACAGGGGTGTACTCACTTATGCTGAGCCCTGTATATATAATGTACTGATAATACAGTGGTGTACTCACTTATGCTGAGCACTGTATATATAATGTACTGATAATACAGGGGTGTACTCACTTATACTGAGCCCTATATATATAATGTACTGATAATACAGGGTGTACTCACTTATACTGAGCCCTGTATATATAATGTACTGATAATACAGGGGTGTACTCACTTATGCTGAGCCCTGTATATATAATGTACTGATAATACAGGGGGTGTACTCACTTATGCTGAGCCCTGTATATATAATGTACTGATAATACAGGGGGTGTACTCACTTATACTGAGCCCTGTATATATAATGTACTGATAATACAGGGGTGTACTCACTTATGCTGAGCCCTGTATATATAATGTACTGATAATACAGGGATGCACTCACTTATACTGAGCACTGTATATATAATGTACTGATAATACAGGGGGTGTACTCACTTATACTGAGCCCTGTATATATAATGTACTGATAATACAGGGGTGTACTCACTTATGCTGAGCCCTGTATATATAATGTACTGATAATACAGGAGGTGTACTCACTTATACTGAGCCCTGTATATGTAATGTACTGATAATACAGTGGTGTACTCACTTACACTGAGCCCTGTATATATAATGTACTGATAATACAGGGGTGTACTCACTTATACTGAGCCCTGTATATATAATGTACTGATAATACAGGGGTGTACTCACTTATGCTGAGCCCTGTATATATAATGTACTGATAATACAGGGGGTGTACTCACTTATGCTGAGCCCTGTATATATAATGTACTGATAATACAGGGGGTGTACTCACTTATACTGAGCCCTGTATATATAATGTACTGATAATACAGGGGTGTACTCACTTATGCTGAGCCCTGTATATATAATGTACTGATAATACAGGGATGCACTCACTTATACTGAGCACTGTATATATAATGTACTGATAATACAGGGGGTGTACTCACTTATACTGAGCCCTGTATATATAATGTACTGATAATACAGGGGTGTACTCACTTATGCTGAGCCCTGTATATATAATGTACTGATAATACAGGGGGTGTACTCACTTATACTGAGCCCTGTATATATAATGTACTGATAATACAGTGGTGTACTCACTTACACTGAGCCCTGTATATATAATGTACTGATAATACAGGGGTGTACTCACTTATACTGAGCCCTGTATATATAATGTACTGATAATACAGGGGTGTACTCACTTATGCTGAGCCCTGTATATATAATGTACTGATAATACAGGGGGTGTACTCACTTATACTGAGCCCTGTATATATAATGTACTGATAATACAGGGGTGTACTCACTTATGCTGAGCCCTGTATATATAATGTACTGATAATACAGGGATGCACTCACTTACACTGAGCTCTGTATATATAATGTACTGATAATACAGCGGTGTACTCACTTATGCTGAGCCCTGTATATATAATGTACTGATAATACAGGGTGTACTCACTTATGCTGAGCCCTGTATATATAATGTACTGATAATACAGGGGTGTACTCACTTATACTGAGCACTGTATATATAATGTACTGATAATACAGGGGTGTACTCACTTATACTGAGCGCTGTACATATAATGTACTGATAATACAGGGGTGTACTCACTTATGCTGAGCCCTGTATATATAATGTACTGATAATACAGGGGTGTACTCACTTATACTGAGCCCTGTATATATAATGTACTGATAATACAGGGGTGTACTCACTTATGCTGAGCCCTGTATATATAATGTACTGATAATACAGGGATGCACTCACTTATACTGAGCACTGTATATATAATGTACTGATAATACAGGGGGTGTACTCACTTATACTGAGCCCTGTATATATAATGTACTGATAATACAGGGGTGTACTCACTTATGCTGAGCCCTGTATATATAATGTACTGATAATACAGGAGGTGTACTCACTTATACTGAGCCCTGTATATGTAATGTACTGATAATACAGTGGTGTACTCACTTACACTGAGCCCTGTATATATAATGTACTGATAATACAGGGGTGTACTCACTTATACTGAGCCCTGTATATTTAATGTACTGATAATACAGGGGTGTACTCACTTATGCTGAGCCCTGTATATATAATGTACTGATAATACAGGGGGTGTACTCACTTATGCTGAGCCCTGTATATATAATGTACTGATAATACAGGGGGTGTACTCACTTATACTGAGCCCTGTATATATAATGTACTGATAATACAGGGGTGTACTCACTTATGCTGAGCCCTGTATATATAATGTACTGATAATACAGGGATGCACTCACTTATACTGAGCACTGTATATATAATGTACTGATAATACAGGGGGTGTACTCACTTATACTGAGCCCTGTATATATAATGTACTGATAATACAGGGGTGTACTCACTTATGCTGAGCCCTGTATATATAATGTACTGATAATACAGGGGGTGTACTCACTTATACTGAGCCCTGTATATATAATGTACTGATAATACAGTGGTGTACTCACTTACACTGAGCCCTGTATATATAATGTACTGATAATACAGGGGTGTACTCACTTATACTGAGCCCTGTATATATAATGTACTGATAATACAGGGTGTACTCACTTATGCTGAGCCCTGTATATATAATGTACTGATAATACAGGGGTGTACTCACTTATACTGAGCACTGTATATATAATGTACTGATAATACAGGGGTGTACTCACTTATACTGAGCGCTGTACATATAATGTACTGATAATACAGGGGTGTACTCACTTATGCTGAGCCCTGTATATATAATGTACTGATAATACAGGGGTGTACTCACTTATACTGAGCCCTGTATATATAATGTACTGATAATACAGGGGTGTACTCACTTATGCTGAGCCCTGTATATATAATGTACTGATAATACAGGGATGCACTCACTTATACTGAGCACTGTATATATAATGTACTGATAATACAGGGGGTGTACTCACTTATACTGAGCCCTGTATATATAATGTACTGATAATACAGGGGTGTACTCACTTATGCTGAGCCCTGTATATATAATGTACTGATAATACAGGAGGTGTACTCACTTATACTGAGCCCTGTATATGTAATGTACTGATAATACAGTGGTGTACTCACTTACACTGAGCCCTGTATATATAATGTACTGATAATACAGGGGTGTACTCACTTATACTGAGCCCTGTATATTTAATGTACTGATAATACAGGGGTGTACTCACTTATGCTGAGCCCTGTATATATAATGTACTGATAATACAGGGGGTGTACTCACTTATGCTGAGCCCTGTATATATAATGTACTGATAATACAGGGGGTGTACTCACTTATACTGAGCCCTGTATATATAATGTACTGATAATACAGGGGTGTACTCACTTATGCTGAGCCCTGTATATATAATGTACTGATAATACAGGGATGCACTCACTTATACTGAGCACTGTATATATAATGTACTGATAATACAGGGGGTGTACTCACTTATACTGAGCCCTGTATATATAATGTACTGATAATACAGGGGTGTACTCACTTATGCTGAGCCCTGTATATATAATGTATTGATAATACAGGGGGTGTACTCACTTATACTGAGCCCTGTATATATAATGTACTGATAATACAGTGGTGTACTCACTTACACTGAGCCCTGTATATATAATGTACTGATAATACAGGGGTGTACTCACTTATACTGAGCCCTGTATATATAATGTACTGATAATACAGGGGTGTACTCACTTATGCTGAGCCCTGTATATATAATGTACTGATAATACAGGGGGTGTACTCACTTATACTGAGCCCTGTATATATAATGTACTGATAATACAGGGGTGTACTCACTTATGCTGAGCCCTGTATATATAATGTACTGATAATACAGGGATGCACTCACTTACACTGAGCTCTGTATATATAATGTACTGATAATACAGCGGTGTACTCACTTATGCTGAGCCCTGTATATATAATGTACTGATAATACAGGGTGTACTCACTTATGCTGAGCCCTGTATATATAATGTACTGATAATACAGGGGTGTACTCACTTATACTGAGCACTGTATATATAATGTACTGATAATACAGGGGTGTACTCACTTATACTGAGCGCTGTACATATAATGTAATGATAATACAGGGGTGTACTCACTTATGCTGAGCCCTGTATATATAATGTACTGATAATACAGGGGTGTACTCACTTATGCTGAGCACTGTATATATAATGTACTGATAATACAGGGGTGTACTCACTTATGCTGAGCCCTGTATATATAATGTACTGATAATACAGGGGTGTACTCACTTATGCTGAGCCCTGTATATATAATGTACTGATAATACAGGGGGTGTACTCACTTATGCTGAGCCCTGTATATATAATGTACTGATAATACAGGGGTGTACTCACTTATGCTGAGCACTGTATATATAATGTAATGATAATACAGGGGTATACTCACTTATGCTGAGCCCTGTATATATAATGTACTGATAATACAGGGGTGTACTCACTTATGCTGAGCCCTGTATATATAATGTACTGATAATACAGGGGTGTACTCACTTATGCTGAGCCCTGTATATATAATGTACTGATAATACAGGGATGTACTCACCTACACTGAGCACTGTATATATAATGTACTGATAATACCGGGGTGTACTCACTTATGCTGAGCACTGTATATATAATGTACTGATAATACAGGGGGTGTACTCACTTATGCTGAGCCCTGTATATATAATGTACTGATAATACAGGGTTTGTACTCACTTATGCTGAGCACTGTATATATAATGTACTGATAATACAGGGGTGTACTCACTTATGCTGAGCCCTGTATATATAATGTACTGATAATACAGGGGTGTACTCACTTATGCTGAGCCCTGTATATATAATGTACTGATAATACAGGGGTGTACTCACTTATGCTGAGCCCTGTATATATAATGTACTGATAATACAGGGATGTACTCACCTACACTGAGCACTGTATATATAATGTACTGATAATACCGGGGTGTACTCACTTATGCTGAGCACTATATATATAATGTACTGATAATACAGGGGTGTACTCGCTTATGCTGAGCACTGTATATATAATGTACTGATAATATAGGGGTGTACTCACTTATGCTGAGCCCTGTATATATAATGTACTGATAATACAGGGTTTGTACTCACTTATGCTGAGCACTGTATATATAATGTACTGATAATACAGGGGTGTACTCACTTATGCTGAGCCCTGTATATATAATGTACTGATAATACAGGGGTGTACTCACTTATACTGAGCTCTGTATATATAATGTACTGATAATACAGTGGTGTACTCACTTATACTGAGCACTGTATATATAATGTACTGATAATACAGGGGGTGTACTCACTTATGCTGAGCCCTGTATATATAATGTAATGATAATACAGGGGTGTACTCACTTATGCTGAGCCCTGTATATATAATGTACTGATAATACAGGGTTTGTACTCACTTATGCTGAGCACTGTATATATAATGTACTGATAATACAGGGGTGTACTCACTTATGCTGAGCCCTGTATATATAATGTACTAATAATACAGGGGTGTACTCACTTATACTGAGCTCTGTATATATAATGTACTGATAATACAGTGGTGTACTCACTTATACTGAGCACTGTATATATAATGTACTGATAATACAGGGGGTGTACTCACTTATGCTGAGCCCTGTATATATAATGTAATGATAATACAGGGGTGTACTCACTTATGCTGAGCCCTGTATATATAATGTACTGACAATACAGGGGTGTATTCACTTATGCTGAGCACTGTATATATAATGTACTGATAATACAGTGGTGTACTCACTTATGCTGAGCCCTGTATATATAATGTAATGATAATACAGGGGTGTACTCACTTATGCTGAGCCCTGTATATATAATGTACTGACAATACAGGGGTGTATTCACTTATGCTGAGCACTGTATATATAATGTACTGATAATACAGGGGTGTACTCACTTATGCTGAGCACTGTATATATAATGTACTGATAATACAGGGGTGTACTCACTTATGCTGAGCACTGTATATATAATGTACTGATAATACAGTGGTGTACTCACTTATACTGAGCACTTTATATATAATGTACTGATAATACAGGGGTGTACTCACTCATGCTGAGCCCTGTATATATAATGTACTGATAATACAGGGGTGTACTCACTTATGCTGAGCCCTGTATATATAACGTACTGATAATACAGGGATGCACTCACTTATACTGAGCACTGTATATATAATGTACTGATAATACAGGGGTGTACTCACTTATACTGAGCCCTGTATATATAGTGTACTGATAATACAGGGGTGTACTCACTTATGCTGAGCCCTGTATATATAATGTACTGATAATACAGGGGTGTACTCACTTATACTGAGCACTGTATATATAATGTACTGATAATACAGGGGTGTACTGACTTATGCTGAGCACTCTATATATAATGTACTGATAATACAGGGGTGTACTCACTTACACTGAGCACTGTATATATAATGTACTGATAATACAGGGGTGTACTCACTTATGCTGAGCACTGTATATATAATGTACTGATAATACATGTGGTGTACTCACTTATGCTGAGCACTGTATATATAATGTACTGATAATACAGGGGTGTACTCACTTATGCTGAGCACTGTATATATAATGTACTGATAATACAGGGGTGTACTCACTTACACTGAGCACTGTATATATAATGTACTGATAATACAGGGGTGTACTCACTTATGCTGAGCACTGTATATATAATGTACTGATAATACATGTGGTGTACTCACTTATGCTGAGCACTGTATATATAATGTACTGATAATACAGGGGGTGTACTCACTTATACTGAGCACTGTATATATAATGTACTGATAATACAGGGGTGTACTCACTTATGCTGAGCCCTGTATATATAATGTACTGATAATACAGGGGTGTACTCACTTATGCTGAGCCCTGTATATATAATGTACTGATAATACAGGGATGCACTCACTTATACTGAGCACTGTATATATAATGTACTGATAATACAGGGGTGTACTCACTTATGCTGAGCCCTGTATATATAATGTACTGATAATACCGGGGTGTACTCACTTATACTGAGCCCTGTATATATAGTGTACTGATAATACAGGGGGTGTACTCACTTATGCTGAGCCCTGTATATATAATGTACTGATAATACAGTGGTGTACTCACTTATACTGAGCACTGTATATATAATGTACTGATAATACAGGGGTGTACTCACTTATACTGAGCCCTGTATATATAGTGTACTGATAATACAGGGGTGTACTCACTTATGCTGAGCCCTGTATATATAATGTACTGATAATACAGGGGTGTACTCACTTATACTGAGCACTGTATATATAATGTACTGATAATACAGGGGTGTACTGACTTATGCTGAGCACTCTATATATAATGTACTGATAATACAGGGGTGTACTCACTTACACTGAGCACTGTATATATAATGTACTGATAATACAGGGGTGTACTCACTTATGCTGAGCACTGTATATATAATGTACTGATAATACATGTGGTGTACTCACTTATGCTGAGCACTGTATATATAATGTACTGATAATACAGGGGTGTACTCACTTATGCTGAGCACTGTATATATAATGTACTGATAATACAGGGGTGTACTCACTTACACTGAGCACTGTATATATAATGTACTGATAATACAGGGGTGTACTCACTTATGCTGAGCACTGTATATATAATGTACTGATAATACATGTGGTGTACTCACTTATGCTGAGCACTGTATATATAATGTACTGATAATACAGGGGGTGTACTCACTTATACTGAGCACTGTATATATAATGTACTGATAATACAGGGGTGTACTCACTTATGCTGAGCCCTGTATATATAATGTACTGATAATACAGGGGTGTACTCACTTATGCTGAGCCCTGTATATATAATGTACTGATAATACAGGGATGCACTCACTTATACTGAGCACTGTATATATAATGTACTGATAATACAGGGGTGTACTCACTTATGCTGAGCCCTGTATATATAATGTACTGATAATACCGGGGTGTACTCACTTATACTGAGCCCTGTATATATAGTGTACTGATAATACAGGGGGTGTACTCACTTATGCTGAGCCCTGTATATATAATGTACTGATAATACAGTGGTGTACTCACTTATACTGAGCACTGTATATATAATGTACTGATAATACAGGGGTGTACTCACTTATGCTGAGCCCTGTATATATAATGTACTGATAATACAGGGGTGCACTCACTTATACTGAGCACTGTATATATAATGTACTGATAATACAGGGGTGTACTCACTTATGCTGAGCCCTGTATATATAATGTACTGATAATACAGGGGTGTACTCACTTATACTGAGCCCTGTATATATAATGTACTGATAATACAGGGGTGTATTCACTTATGCTGAGCGCTGTATATATAATGTACTGATAATACAGGGGTGTACTCACTTATACTGAGCCCTGTATATATAATGTACTGATAATACAGGGGTGTACTCACTTATGCTGAGCTCTGTATATATAATGTACTGATAATACAGGGGTGTACTCAGTTATGCTGAGCACTGTATATATAATGTACTGATAATACAGGGGGTGTACTCACTTATACTGAGCCCTGTATATATAATGTGCTGATAATACAGGGGGTGTACTCACTTATACTGAGCACTGTATATATAATGTACTGATAATACAGGGGGTGTACTCACTTATGCTGAGCCCTGTATATATAATGTACTGATAATACAGGGGTGTACTCACTTATACTGAGCACTGTATATATAATGTACTGATAATACAGTGGTGTACTCACTTATACTGAGCACTGTATATATAATGTACTGATAATACAGGGGTGTACTCACTTATGCTGAGCACTGTATATTTAATGTACTGATAATACCGGGGTGTACTCACTTATACTGAGCCCTGTATATATAATGTACTGATAATACAGGGGTGTACTCAGTTATGCTGAGCCCTGTATATATAATGTACTGATAATACAGGGGGTGTACTCACTTATACTTAGCACTGTATATATAATGTACTGATAATACAGTGGTGTACTCACTTATACTGAGCACTGTATATATAATGTACTGATAATACAGGGGTGTACTCACTTATGCTGAGCACTGTATATTTAATGTACTGATAATACCGGGGTGTACTCACTTATACTGAGCCCTGTATATATAATGTACTGATAATACAGGGGTGTACTCAGTTATGCTGAGCCCTGTATATATAATGTACTGATAATACAGGGGGTGTACTCACTTATACTGAGCACTGTATATATAATGTACTGATAATACAGGGGGTGTACTCACTTATGCTGAGCCCTGTATATATAATGTACTGATAATACAGGGGTGTACTCACTTATGCTGAGCCCTGTATATATAATGTACTGATAATACAGGGGGTGTACTCACTTATACTGAGCACTGTATATATAATGTACTGATAATACAGGGGGTGTACTCACTTATGCTGAGCCCTGTATATATAATGTACTGATAATACAGGGGTGTACTCACTTATACTGAGCACTGTATATATAATGTACTGATAATACAGGGGGTGTACTCACTTATGCTGAGCCCTGTATATATAATGTACTGATAATACAGGGGTGTACTCACTTATACTGAGCACTGTATATATAATGTACTGATAATACAGTGGTGTACTCACTTATACTGAGCCCTGTATATATAATGTACTGATAATACTGGGGTGTACTCACTTATACTGAGCCCTGTATATATAATGTACTGATAATACAGTGGTGTACTCACTTATACTGAGCCCTGTATATATAATGTACTGATAATACTGGGGTGTACTCACTTATACTGAGCCCTGTATATATAATGTACTGATAATACAGGGGTGTACTCACTTATACTGAGCACTGTATATATAATGTACTGATAATACAGGGATGTACTCACCTACACTGAGCACTGTATATATAATGTACTGATAATACCGGGGTGTACTCACTTATGCTGAGCACTGTATATATAATGTACTGATAATACAGGGGGTGTACTCACTTATGCTGAGCCCTGTATATATAATGTACTGATAATACAGGGTTTGTACTCACTTATGCTGAGCACTGTATATATAATGTACTGATAATACAGGGGTGTACTCACTTATGCTGAGCCCTGTATATATAATGTACTGATAATACAGGGGTGTACTCACTTATGCTGAGCCCTGTATATATAATGTACTGATAATACAGGGGTGTACTCACTTATGCTGAGCCCTGTATATATAATGTACTGATAATACAGGGATGTACTCACCTACACTGAGCACTGTATATATAATGTACTGATAATACAGGGTTTGTACTCACTTATGCTGAGCACTGTATATATAATGTACTGATAATACAGGGGTGTACTCACTTATGCTGAGCCCTGTATATATAATGTACTGATAATACAGGGGTGTACTCACTTATGCTGAGCCCTGTATATATAATGTACTGATAATACAGGGATGTACTCACCTACACTGAGCACTGTATATATAATGTACTGATAATACCGGGGTGTACTCACTTATGCTGAGCACTGTATATATAATGTACTGATAATACAGGGGTGTACTCGCTTATGCTGAGCACTGTATATATAATGTACTGATAATATAGGGGTGTACTCACTTATGCTGAGCCCTGTATATATAATGTACTGATAATACAGGGTTTGTACTCACTTATGCTGAGCACTTTATATATAATGTACTGATAATACAGGGGTGTACTCACTTATGCTGAGCCCTGTATATATAATGTACTGATAATACAGGGGTGTACTCACTTATACTGAGCTCTGTATATATAATGTACTGATAATACAGTGGTGTACTCACTTATACTGAGCACTGTATATATAATGTACTGATAATACAGGGGGTGTACTCACTTATGCTGAGCCCTGTATATATAATGTAATGATAATACAGGGGTGTACTCACTTATGCTGAGCCCTGTATATATAATGTACTGACAATACAGGGGTGTATTAACTTATGCTGAGCACTGTATATATAATGTACTGATAATACAGTGGTGTACTCACTTATGCTGAGCCCTGTATATATAATGTAATGATAATACAGGGGTGTACTCACTTATGCTGAGCCCTGTATATATAATGTACTGACAATACAGGGGTGTATTCACTTATGCTGAGCACTGTATATATAATGTACTGATAATACAGAGGTGTACTCACTTATGCTGAGCACTGTATATATAATGTACTGATAATACAGGGGTGTACTCACTTATGCTGAGCACTGTATATATAATGTACTGATAATACAGTGGTGTACTCACTTATACTGAGCACTTTATATATAATGTACTGATAATACAGGGGTGTACTCACTTATGCTGAGCCCTGTATATATAATGTACTGATAATACAGGGGTGTACTCACTTATGCTGAGCCCTGTATATATAACGTACTGATAAAACAGGGATGCACTCACTTATACTGAGCACTGTATATATAATGTACTGATAATACAGGGGTGTACTCACTTATACTGAGCCCTGTATATATAGTGTACTGATAATACAGGGGTGTACTCACTTATGCTGAGCCCTGTATATATAATGTACTGATAATACAGTGGTGTACTCACTTATACTGAGCACTGTATATATAATGTACTGATAATACAGGGGTGTACTCACTTATACTGAGCCCTGTATATATAGTGTGCTGATAATACAGGGGTGTACTCACTTATGCTGAGCCCTGTATATATAATGTACTGATAATACAGGGGTGTACTCACTTATACTGAGCACTGTATATATAATGTACTGATAATACAGGGGTGTACTCACTTATGCTGAGCACTCTATATATAATGTACTGATAATACAGGGGTGTACTCACTTACACTGAGCACTGTATATATAATGTACTGATAATACAGGGGTGTACTCACTTATGCTGAGCACTGTATATATAATGTACTGATAATACATGTGGTGTACTCACTTATGCTGAGCACTGTATATATAATGTACTGATAATACAGGGGTGTACTCACTTATGCTGAGCACTGTATATATAATGTACTGATAATACAGGGGTGTACTCACTTACACTGAGCACTGTATATATAATGTACTGATAATACAGGGGTGTACTCACTTATGCTGAGCACTGTATATATAATGTACTGATAATACATGTGGTGTACTCACTTATGCTGAGCACTGTATATATAATGTACTGATAATACAGGGGGTGTACTCACTTATACTGAGCACTGTATATATAATGTACTGATAATACAGGGGTGTACTCACTTATGCTGAGCCCTGTATATATAATGTACTGATAATACAGGGGTGTACTCACTTATGCTGAGCCCTGTATATATAATGTACTGATAATACAGGGATGCACTCACTTATACTGAGCACTGTATATATAATGTACTGATAATACAGGGGTGTACTCACTTATGCTGAGCCCTGTATATATAATGTACTGATAATACCGGGGTGTACTCACTTATACTGAGCCCTGTATATATAGTGTACTGATAATACAGGGGGTGTACTCACTTATGCTGAGCCCTGTATATATAATGTACTGATAATACAGTGGTGTACTCACTTATACTGAGCACTGTATATATAATGTACTGATAATACAGGGGTGTACTCACTTATGCTGAGCCCTGTATATATAATGTACTGATAATACAGGGGTGCACTCACTTATACTGAGCACTGTATATATAATGTACTGATAATACAGGGGTGTACTCACTTATGCTGAGCCCTGTATATATAATGTACTGATAATACAGGGGTGTACTCACTTATACTGAGCCCTGTATATATAATGTACTGATAATACAGGGGTGTATTCACTTATGCTGAGCGCTGTATATATAATGTACTGATAATACAGGGGTGTACTCACTTATACTGAGCCCTGTATATATAATGTACTGATAATACAGGGGTGTACTCACTTATGCTGAGCTCTGTATATATAATGTACTGATAATACAGGGGTGTACTCAGTTATGCTGAGCACTGTATATATAATGTACTGATAATACAGGGGGTGTACTCACTTATACTGAGCCCTGTATATATAATGTGCTGATAATACAGGGGGTGTACTCACTTATACTGAGCACTGTATATATAATGTACTGATAATACAGGGGGTGTACTCACTTATGCTGAGCCCTGTATATATAATGTACTGATAATACAGGGGTGTACTCACTTATACTGAGCACTGTATATATAATGTACTGATAATACAGTGGTGTACTCACTTATACTGAGCACTGTATATATAATGTACTGATAATACAGGGGTGTACTCACTTATGCTGAGCACTGTATATTTAATGTACTGATAATACCGGGGTGTACTCACTTATACTGAGCCCTGTATATATAATGTACTGATAATACAGGGGTGTACTCAGTTATGCTGAGCCCTGTATATATAATGTACTGATAATACAGGGGGTGTACTCACTTATACTGAGCACTGTATATATAATGTACTGATAATACAGTGGTGTACTCACTTATACTGAGCACTGTATATATAATGTACTGATAATACAGGGGTGTACTCACTTATGCTGAGCACTGTATATTTAATGTACTGATAATACCGGGGTGTACTCACTTATACTGAGCCCTGTATATATAATGTACTGATAATACAGGGGTGTACTCAGTTATGCTGAGCCCTGTATATATAATGTACTGATAATACAGGGGGTGTACTCACTTATACTGAGCACTGTATATATAATGTACTGATAATACAGGTGGTGTACTCACTTATGCTGAGCCCTGTATATATAATGTACTGATAATACAGGGGTGTACTCACTTATGCTGAGCCCTGTATATATAATGTACTGATAATACAGGGGGTGTACTCACTTATACTGAGCACTGTATATATAATGTACTGATAATACAGGGGGTGTACTCACTTATGCTGAGCCCTGTATATATAATGTACTGATAATACAGGGGTGTACTCACTTATACTGAGCACTGTATATATAATGTACTGATAATACAGGGGGTGTACTCACTTATGCTGAGCACTGTATATATAATGTACTGATAATACAGGGGGTGTACTCACTTATGCTGAGCCCTGTATATATAATGTACTGATAATACAGGGGTGTACTCACTTATACTGAGCACTGTATATATAATGTACTGATAATACAGGGGTGTACTCACTTATGCTGAGCCCTGTATATATAATGTACTGATAATACAGGGGTGTACTCACTTATACTGAGCACTGTATATATAATGTACTGATAATACAGTGGTGTACTCACTTATACTGAGCCCTGTATATATAATGTACTGATAATACTGGGGTGTACTCACTTATACTGAGCCCTGTATATATAATGTACTGATAATACAGTGGTGTACTCACTTATACTGAGCCCTGTATATATAATGTACTGATAATACTGGGGTGTACTCACTTATGCTGAGCACTGTATATATAATGTACTGATAATACAGGGGGTGTACTCACTTATACTGAGCCCTGTATATATAATGTACTGATAATACAGGGGTGTACTCACTTATACTGAGCACTGTATATATAATGTACTGATAATACAGTGGTGTACTCACTTATACTGAGCCCTGTATATATAATGTACTGATAATACTGGGGTGTACTCACTTATACTGAGCCCTGTATATATAATGTACTGATAATACAGGGGTGTACTCACTTATACTGAGCCCTGTATATATAATGTACTGATAATACAGTGGTGTACGCACTTATACTGAGCTCTGTATATATAATGTACTGATAATACAGGGGTGTACTCACTTATGCTGAGCCCTGTATATATAATGTACCGATAATACAGGGGGTGTACTCACTTATGCTGAGCCCTGTATATATAATGTACTGATAATACAGGGGGTGTACTCACTTATGCTGAGCCCTGTATATATAATGTACTGATAATACAGGGGGTGTACTCACTTATACTGAGCACTGTATATATAATGTACTGATAATACAGGGGTGTACTCACTTATACTGAGCACTATATATATAATGTACTGATAATACAGGGGTGTACTCACTTATACTGAGCACTGTATATATAATGTACTGATAATACAGGGGTGTACTCACTTATACTGAGCACTGTATATATATTGTACTGATAATACAGGGGTGTACTCACTTATACTGAGCACTATATATATAATGTACTGATAATACAGGGGTGTACTCACTTATACTGAGCCCTGTATATATAGTGTACTGATAATACAGGGGTGTACTCACTTATGCTGAGCACTGTATATATAATGTACTGATAATACAGGGATGCACTCACTTATACTGAGCACTGTATATATAATGTACTGATAATACAGGGGTGTACTCACTTATACTGAGCACTGTATGTATAATGTACTGATAATACAGGGGTGTACTCACTTATACTGAGCACTGTATATATATATTGTA
Organism: Phyllobates terribilis; assembly: GCF_046119375.1. NCBI lineage: Eukaryota > Metazoa > Chordata > Amphibia > Anura > Dendrobatidae > Phyllobates > Phyllobates terribilis. The sequence continues at coordinate 601,801,893 of NW_027362762.1, forward strand.
CTGATAATACAGGGGTGTACTCACTTATACTGAGCACTATATATATAATGTACTGATAATACAGGGGTGTACTCACTTATACTGAGCCCTGTATATATAATGTACTGATAATACAGGGGTGTACTCACTTATACTGAGCACTGTATATATAATGTACTGATAATACAGGGGGTGTACTCACTTATGCTGAACACTGTATATATAATGTACTGATAATACAGGGGGTGTACTCACTTATGCTGAGCCCTGTATATATAATGTACTGATAATACAGGGGTGTACTCACTTATACTGAGCACTGTATATATAATGTACTGATAATACAGGGGTGTACTCACTTATGCTGAGCCCTGTATATATAATGTACTGATAATACAGGGGTGTACTCACTTATACTGAGCACTGTATATATAATGTACTGATAATACAGTGGTGTACTCACTTATACTGAGCCCTGTATATATAATGTACTGATAATACTGGGGTGTACTCACTTATACTGAGCCCTGTATATATAATGTACTGATAATACAGTGGTGTACTCACTTATACTGAGCCCTGTATATATAATGTACTGATAATACTGGGGTGTACTCACTTATGCTGAGCACTGTATATATAATGTACTGATAATACAGGGGGTGTACTCACTTATACTGAGCCCTGTATATATAATGTACTGATAATACAGGGGTGTACTCACTTATACTGAGCACTGTATATATAATGTACTGATAATACAGTGGTGTACTCACTTATACTGAGCCCTGTATATATAATGTACTGATAATACTGGGGTGTACTCACTTATACTGAGCCCTGTATATATAATGTACTGATAATACAGGGGTGTACTCACTTATACTGAGCCCTGTATATATAATGTACTGATAATACAGTGGTGTACTCACTTATACTGAGCTCTGTATATATAATGTACTGATAATACAGGGGTGTACTCACTTATGCTGAGCCCTGTATATATAATGTACCGATAATACAGGGGGTGTACTCACTTATGCTGAGCCCTGTATATATAATGTACTGATAATACAGGGGGTGTACTCACTTATGCTGAGCCCTGTATATATAATGTACTGATAATACAGGGGGTGTACTCACTTATACTGAGCACTGTATATATAATGTACTGATAATACAGGGGTGCACTCACTTATACTGAGCACTATATATATAATGTACTGATAATACAGGGGTGTACTCACTTATACTGAGCACTGTATATATAATGTACTGATAATACAGGGGTGTACTCACTTATACTGAGCACTGTATATATATTGTACTGATAATACAGGGGTGTACTCACTTATACTGAGCACTATATATATAATGTACTGATAATACAGGGGTGTACTCACTTATACTGAGCCCTGTATATATAGTGTACTGATAATACAGGGGTGTACTCACTTATGCTGAGCACTGTATATATAATGTACTGATAATACAGGGGTGTACTCACTTATACTGAGCACTGTATATATAATGTACTGATAATACAGGGGTGTACTCACTTATACTGAGCACTATATATATATTGTACTGATAATACAGGGGTGTACTCACTTATACTGAGCACTATATATATAATGTACTGATAATACAGGGGGTGTACTCACTTATGCTGAGCCCTGTATATATAATGTACCGATAATACAGGGGGTGTACTCACTTATGCTGAGCCCTGTATATATAATGTACTGATAATACAGGGGGTGTACTCACTTATTCTGAGCTCTGTATATATAATGTACTGATAATACAGGGGTGTACTCACTTATTATGAGCTCTGTATATATAATGTACTGATAATACAGGGGGTGTACTCACTTATACTGAGCCCTGTATATATAATGTACTGATAATACAGTGGTGTACTCACTTATGCTGAGCACTGTATATATAATGTACTGATAATACAGGGGTGTACTCACTTATGCTGAGCACTGTATATATAATGTACTGATAATACAGGGGTGTACTCACTTATACTGAGCACTGTATATATAATGTACTGATAATACAGGGATGCACTCACTTATACTGAGCACTGTATATATAATGTACTGATAATACAGGGGTGTACTCACTTATGCTGAGCACTGTATATATAATGTACTGATAATACAGGGGTGTACTCACTTATACTGAGCACTGTATATATAATGTACTGATAATACAGGGATGCACTCACTTATACTGAGCACTGTATATATAATGTACTGATAATACAGGGGTGTACTCACTTATACTGAGCACTGTATATATAATGTACTGATAATACAGGGGTGTACTCACTTATACTGAGCACTGTATATATATATTGTACTGATAATACAGGGGTGTACTCACTTATACTGAGCACTATATATATAATGTACTGATAATACAGGGGTGTACTCACTTATACTGAGCCCTGTATATATAGTGTGCTGATAATACAGGGGTGTACTCACTTATACTGAGCACTGTATATATAATGTACTGATAATACAGGGGTGTACTCACTTATACTGAGCACTGTATATATAATGTACTGATAATACAGGGGTGTACTCACTTATACTGAGCACTGTATATATATATTGTACTGATAATACAGGGGTGTACTCACTTATACTGAGCACTATATATATAATGTACTGATAATACAGGGGTGTACTCACTTATACTGAGCCCTGTATATATAGTGTGCTGATAATAAAGGTGGAGGCTTCAGACAGAGACACGCATCCCCGGTTATATTATAGATAGATAGATAGATATATTTATGTAACTCATTAATTAAGATAACTTACATCTGGAGGGGCGGCCGCCTCGGCAAACAGACATGCGCCAAATACTCTGACATTGTTTCCTCGTAAATGCTGGCCCGAGTACTGTGGTCCTCAGTAATCTGCCTGGGGGGCCACAGAGAAGCTGATCACGTGCCCGGGGTTCCCCACCCCTGCTCTAATGGAAATGTACTGCAGAGGAAACAAGCTATTGCAATGACAATGACTCAAAAAAATCTAATCAAATAAAAGTTTAAGATCCAGTAGTAGTTTTGGTATTCAGCACTTATGAGGAGTTTTTAGTATAGAGTAAATTAGCATGAGCTCACTATAAAAGAGTAATACAATACCAGCACCACCAATTAAAAGTGGGTCCATTTAGAGGGGTTGTGCCACCATAAAGAATACAGTAAACCAACCAGAAAAGGTGAAAATATATAGATTTTTAATTTATTGTGATTAAAAATTATGCTTCATTCAAAAGATACCAAACTTTTATTTTTTCAATTATGCTCTCTGGCGCCACCTGGCGTTATTCCATTAGGTTCTGGTAGTGGGTGATCAGCTGGTTGCAGTTCCTGTCATAAGAGCTCCCCACCCGCAGCGTGCACAATGTATTGTCTGTCACAAGGCTCCCTGCTACAAGCACAGCGTGTCTGTGATTCACCCCCTCCCCTTGAGCTCACTGCTCACCTCCAGGTGATTCACTCCCTCCCCCTGCACTCACTGCTGATCTCCGGGTGATTCACCCTCTCCCCGTGCACTCACAGCTGATCTCCGGGTGAGACACCCCTCCACCTGCACTCACAGCTGATCTCACTGAGTCACCCCCTCCACCTGCACTCACAGCTGATCTCTGGGTGAGACACCCCTCCACCTGCACTCACAGCTGATCTTTGGGTGAGACAGCCCCTCCCCCTGCGCTCACAGCTGTTCTCCCGCTTAGACATCTCCTCCTCCTGCGCTCACCGCTCATATCCGGGTGAGATACCCCCTCCACCTGCACTCACAGCTGATCTCCGGCTGAGACACCCCCCCTCCTCCTGCCCTCACAGCTGATCTCCGGGTGAGACACCTCCTCCCCCTGCACTCACAGCTGATCTCCAGGTGAGACACCTCCTCCCCCTGCACTCACAGCTGATCTCCAGGTGAGATACCCCCTCCCCCTGCACTCACAGCTGATCTCCAGGTGAGATACCTCCTCCTCCTGCACTCACAGCTGATCTCCATGTGAGACACCTCCTCCCCCTGCACTCACAGCTGATCTCCAGGTGAGATACCCCCTCCCCCTGCACTCACAGCTGATCTCCAGGTGAGACACCTCCTCCCCCTGCACTCACAGCTGATCTCCAGGTGAGATACCCCCTCCCCCTGCACTCACAGCTGATCTCCAGGTGAGATACCCCCTCCCCCTGCACTCACAGCTGATCTCCAGGTGAGATACCTCCTCCCCCTGCACTCACAGCTGATCTCCAGGTGAGACACCCCCTCCTCCTGCCCTCACAGCTGATCTCCAGGTGAGACACCTCCTCCCCCTGCACTCACAGCTGATCTCCAGGTGAGATACCTCCTCCCCCTGCACTCACAGCTGATCTGTGGGTGAGACACCCCCTCCCCCTGCACTCACAGCTGATCTCCAGGTGAGACACCTCCTCCCCCTGCACTCACAGCTGATCTCCAGGTGAGATACCCCCTCCCCCTGCCCTCACAGCTGATCTCCAGGTGAGATACCCCCTCCTCCTGCCCTCACAGCTGATCTCCAGGTGAGATACCCCCTCCTCCTGCCCTCACAGCTGTTCTCCAGGTGAGATACCCCCTCCCCCTGCACTCACAGCTGATCTCCAGGTGAGACACCCCCTCCTCCTGCACTCACAGCTTATCTCCAGGTGAGACACCCCCTCCCCCTGCACTCACAGCTGATCTCCAGGTGAGACACCCCCTCCCCCTGCACTCACAGCTGATCTCCAGGTGAGACACCTCCTCCCCCTGCACTCACAGCTGATCTCCAGGTGAGACACCCCCTCCTCCTGCACTCACAGCTGATCTCCAGGTGAGATACCCCCTCCCTCTGCACTCACAGCTGATCTCCAGGTGAGATACCCCCTCCCCCTGCACTCACAGCTGATCTCCAGGTGAGGTCATGTGCTTCACAGAATTGTAAACAGGATAGCAGAGAGACTCTTCCTGTGCTTAGTCTGTGAAGCAGATGATCTCACCCAGAGATCAGCTGTGAATACAGGTGGAAGTAGTGAATCACCGGGAGATCAGCTGTGAGTGCAGGGGGAGGAGGTGTCTCACCTGGAGATCAGCTGTGAGTGCAGGGTGAGGGGGTGTCTCACCCGGAGATCAGCTGTGAGTGCAGGGGGAGGGGATGTCTCACCCGGATATCAGCTGTGAGTGCAGGGGGATGAGGTGTCTCACCCGGAGATCAGCTGTGAGTGCAGGGGGATGAGGTGTCTCACCCGGAGATCAGCTGTGAGTGCAGGGGGAGGGGGTGTCTCACCTGGAGATCAGCTGTGAGTGCAGGGGGAGGAGGTATCTCACCTGGAGATCAGCAGTGAGCGCAGGGGGAGGAGGTGTCTCACCTGGAGATCAGCTGTGAGTGCAGGGGGAGGAGGTGTCTCACCTTGAGATCAGCTGTGAGTGCAGGGGGAGGGGGTGTCTCACCTGGAGATCAGCTGTGAGTGCAGGGGCAGGGGGTGTCTCACCTGGAGATCAGCTGTGAGTGCAGGGTGAGGGGGTGTCTCACCCGGAGATCAGCTGTGAGTGCAGGGGGTGGGGTGAATCACCCGGAGATCACCTGTGAGTGCAGGGGAAGGGGGTGTCTCACCCAGAGATCACCTGTGAGTGCAGGGGGGGGAGGTGTCTCACCCAGAGATCAGCTGTAAGGCAGGGGGAGGGGGTGTCTCACCCGGAGATCAGCTGTGAGTGCAGGGGGAGGAGGTGTCTAACCCGGAGATCAGCTGTAAGGCAGGGGGAGGGAGTATCTCACCCGGAGATCAGCTGTGAGTGCAGGGGGAGGAGGTGTCTCACCTGGAGATCAGCTGTGAGTACAGGGAGAGGGGGAGTCTCACCCGGAGATCAGCTGTGAGTGCAGGGAGAGGGGGAGTCTCACCCAGAGATCAGCTGTGAGTGCAGGAGGAGGGGGTGTCTCACCTGGAGATCAGCTGTAAGGCAGGGGGAGGGGGTGTCTCACCCATAGATCAGCTGTGAGTGCAGGGGGAGGAGGTGTCTCACCTGGAGATCAGCTGTAAGGCAGAGGGAGGGGGTGTCTCACCCAGAGATCAGCTATGAGTGCAGGTGGAGGGGGTATCTCACCTGGAGATCAGCTGTGAGTGCAGGGGGAGGTGGTGTCTCACCCATAGATCAGCTGTAAGGCAGGGGGAGGGGGTGTCTCACCTGGAGATCAGCTGTGAGTGCAGGGGGAGGGGGTATCTCACCTGGAGATCAGCTGTAAGGCAGGGGGAGGAGGTGTCTCACCTGGAGATCAGCTGTAAGGCAGAGGGAGGGGGTGTCTCACCCGGAGATCAGCTGTGAGTGCAGGAGGAGGGGGTATCTCACCTGGAGATCAGCTGTGAGTGCAGGGGGAGGGGGTATCTCACCCGGAGATCAGCTGTAAGGCAGAGGGAGGGGGTGTCTCACCCGGAGATCAGCTGTGAGTGCAGGGGGAGGCGGTGTCTCACCTGGAGATCAGCTGTGAGTGCAGGGGGGGGGGGTGTCTCACTTGGAGATCAGCTGTGAGTGCAGGGGGATGGGGTGTCTCACCCGTAGATCAGCTGTAAGGCAGGGGGAGGGGGTGTCTCACCCATAGATCAGCTGTGAGTGCAGGGGGAGGGGGTATCTCACCTGGAGATCAGCTGTAAGGCAGGGGGAGGGGGTGTCTCACCCGTAGATCAGCTGTGAGTGCAGGGGGAGGAGGTGTCTCACCCGGAGATCAGCTGTGAGTGCAGGAGGAGGGGGGGTGTCTCACCCAGAGATCAGCTGTGAGTGCAGGGGGAGGGGGTGTCTCACCCGGAGATCAGCTGTGAGTGCAGGGGGAGGGGGTGTCTCACCCGTAGATCAGCTGTGAGTGCAGGGGGAGGGGGTGTCTCACCTGGAGATCAGCTGTGAGTGCAGGAGGAGGGGGGGTGTCTCACCTTGAGATCAGCTGTGAGTGCAGGGGGAGGGGGTGTCTCACCCGTAGATCAGCTGTGAGTGCAGGGGGAGGGGGTGTCTCACCCGTAGATCAGCTGTGAGTGCAGGGGGAGGGGGTGTCTCACCTGGAGATCAGCTGTGAGTGCAGGAGGAGGTGGGGTGTCTCACCTGGAGATCAGCTGTGAGTGCAGGGGGAGGGGGTGTCTCACCCGTAGATCAGCTGTGAGTGCAGGGGGAGGGGGTGTCTCACCTGGAGATCAGCTGTGAGTGCAGGGGGAGGGGGTGTCTCACCTGGAGATCAGCTGTGAGTGCAGGGGGAGGGGGTGTCTCACCTGGAGATCAGCTATGAGCGGAGGGGGAGGGGGTGTCTCACCCGGGGATCAGCTGTGAGAGCAGGGGGAGGGGGTGTCTCACCCGTAGATCAGCTGTGAGTGCAGGGGGAGGGGGTATCTCACCTGGAGATCAGCTGTAAGGCAGGGGGAGGGGGTGTCTCACCCGTAGTTCAGCTGTGAGTGCAGGGGGAGGAGGTGTCTCACCCGGAGATCAGCTGTGAGTGCAGGGGGAGAGAGTGAATCACAGACACTCTGTGCTTGCAGCAGGGGGCCTTGTGACAGAGAATACATTGTGCAGGCTGCGGGTGGGGAGCTCTTATGACAGGAACTGCAGCCAGCTGATCACCCACTACCAGAACCTAATGGAATAACGCCAGGTGGCGCCAGAGAGCATAATTGAAAAAATAAAAGCTTGGTAACTTTTGAATGAAGCATAATTTTGAATCACTTTAAATTACAAAACTATTTATTTCCAACTTTTCTGGTTGGTTACTTGTATTCATTATAGTGGCACAACCCCTTTAAGAAGGATACTACTCTGAGGTACAGGATAAGACCAGGAAGGGTGTTCCCCCACTCGAATCGCCGCTACCAGTGCGGCTTCATCAGGAGTACCTGCATTAAAGAGCGTTCAAAGCTTGTGTGTACATATATGTATATAATATATATTTATGTAACTCATAAATTAAGATAACTTACATCTGGAGGGGCGGCCGCCTCGGCAAACAGACATGCGCCAAATACTCTGACATTGTTTCCTTGTAAGTGCTGGCCCGAGTACTGTGGTCCCCAGTAATCTGCCTGGGGGGCCACAGAGAAGCTGATCACGTGCCCGGGGTTCCCCAGCCCTGCTCTAATGGAAATGTACTGCAGAGGAAACAAACTATTGCAATGACAATGACTCAAAAAGATCTAATCAAATAAAAGTTTAAGATCCAGTAGCAGTTTTAGTATTCAGCACTTATGAGGAGTTTTTAGTATAGAGTAAATTAGCATGAGCTCACTATAAAAGAGTAATACAATACCAGCACCACCAATTAAAAGTGGGTCCATTTAGAGGGGTTGTGCGACCATAAAGAATACAGTTAACCAACCAGAAAAGGTGGAAATAAATAGTTTTGTAATTTATAGTGATTAAAAATTATGCTTCATTCAAAAGATACCAAGCTTTTATTTTTTGAATGCTGCTCTCTGGCGCCCCCTGGTGTTATTCCACTACGTCCTGGTAGTAGGTGATCAGCTGGTCGGGTTTGAGCAGTTCCTGTCATAAGAGTTCCCCACCCGCAGCGTGCACAATGTATTCTCTGTCACAAGGCCCCCTGCTGTAAGCACAGTGTGTCTGTGATTCACCCCCTCCCCTTGTACTCACTGCTGATCTCCGGGTGATTCACCCTCTCCCCGTGCACTCAAAGCTGTACTTTGTGTGAGACCCCCCTCCCCCTTCGCTCACAGCTGATCTCCGGGTGAGACACCCCTCCACCTGCACTCACAGCTGATCTCACTGAGTCACCCCTCCCCCTGTGCTCACAGCTGATCTCTGGGTGAGACAGCCCCTCCCCCTGCGCTCACAGCTGATCTCCGGGTGAGACACCCCTCCACCTGCGCTCACAGCTGATCTACAGGTGAGAGACTCGCTGCGCTCACAGCTGATCTCACTGAGTCACCCCCTCCCCCTGTGCTCACAGCTGATCTCTGGGTGAGACACCCCCTCCCCCTGCGCACACAGCTGATCTCCGGGTGACACACCCCGTCCCCCTGCGCTCACAGCTGTTCTCCCGGTTAGACACCTCCTCCTCCTGCGCTCACCGCTCATATCCGGGTGAGATACCTCCTCCTCCTGCCCTCACAGCTGATCTCCGGGTGAGACACCTCCCCCCCCTGCACTCACAGCTGATCTCTAGGTGAGATACCCCCTCCTCCTGCACTCACAGCTGATCTCCAGGTGAGATACCCCCTCCCCCTGCACTCACAGCTGATCTGCAGGTGAGACACCCTCTCCTCCTGCACTCACAGCTGATCTCCAGGTGAGATACCCCCTCCCCCTGCACACACAGCTTATCTCCGGGTGAGACACCCCTCCACCTGCTCTCACAGCTGATCTACAGGTGAGAGACTCGCTGCGCTCACAGCTGATCTCACTGAGTCACCCCCTCCCCCTGTGCTCACAGCTGATCTCTGGGTGAGACACTCCCTCCCCCTGCGCACACAGCTGATCTCCAGGTGAGACACCCCGTCCCCCTGCGCTCACAGCTGTTCTCCTGGTTAGACACCTCCTCCTCCTGCGCTCACCGCTCATATCCGGGTGAGATACCTCCTCCTCCTGCCCTCACAGCTGATCTCCGGGTGAGACACCTCCTCCCCCTGCACTCACAGCTGATCTCAGGGTGAGACACCCCCCCCCTGCACTCACAGCTGATCTCCAGGTGAGATACCCCCTCCTCCTGCCCTCACAGCTGATCTCCAGGTGAGATACCACCTCCCCCTGCCCTCACAGCTGATCTCCGGGTGAGATACCCCCTCCCCCTGCACTCACAGCTGATCTCCAGGTGAGATACCCTCTCCTCCTGCACTCACAGCTGATCTCCAGGTGAGATACCCCCTCCCCCTGCACACACAGCTGATCTCCAGGTGAGATACCCCCTCCCCCTGCACACACAGCTTATCTCCGGGTGAGACCCCCCCTCCCCCTGCTCTCACAGCTGTTCTCGGGTTAAGACACCTCCTCCTCCTGCGCTCACCGCTCATATCTGGGTGAGATACCCCCTCCCCCTGCACTCATAGCTGATCTCCAGGTGAGATACCCCCTCCCCCTGCACACACAGCTTATCTCCGGGTGAGACCCCCCCTCCCCCTGCTCTCACAGCTGTTCTCGGGTTAAGACACCTCCTCCTCCTGCGCTCACCGCTTATATCTGGGTGAGATACCCCCTCCCCCTGCACTCATAGCTGATCTCCAGGTGAGACACCCCCTCCTCCTGCACTCACAGCTGATCTCCAGGTGAGATACCCCCTCCCCCTGCCCTCACAGCTGATCTCCAGGTGAGATACCCCTTCCCCCTGCCCTCACATTTGATCTCCAGGTGAGATACCCCCTCCCCCTGCACTCACAGCTGATCTCCAGGTAAGATACCCCCTCCCCCTGCACTCATAGCTGATCTCCAGGTGAGATACCACCTCCCCCTGCACTCACAGCTGATCTCCAGGTGAGATACCCCCTCCCCCTGCACTCACAGCTGATCACCAGGTGAGACTCCCCCTCCCCCTGCCTCACAGCTGATCTCCAGGTGAGATACCTCCTCCCCCTGCATTCATAGCTGATCTCCAGGTGAGATACCCCCTCCTCTTGCCCTCACAGCTGATCTCCAGGTGAGATCATGTGCTTCACAGAATTGTAAACAGGATAGCAGAGAGACTCTTCCTGTGCTTAGTCTGTGAAGCAGATGATCTCACCCGGAGATCAGCTGTGAATACAGGTGGAGGTAGTGAATCACCCGGAGATCAGCTGTCAGCGCAGGGGGAGGGGATGAATCACGGGAGATCAGCTGTGAGTGCAGGGTGAGGGGGTGTCTCACCCGGAGATCAGCTGTGAGCGCAGGGTTAAGAGGTGTCTCAACCGGAGATCAGCTGTGAGTGCAGGGGGAGGGGGTATCTCACCTGGAGATCAGCTGTGAGTGCAGGGGGAGGGGGCATCTCACCTGGAGATCAGCTGTAAGGCAGGGGGAGGGGGTGTCTCACCTGGAGATCAGCTGTGAGTGCAGGGGGAGGGGGTGTCTCATCCGGAGATCAGCTGTGAGTGCAGGGGGAGGGGGTATCTCACCTGGAGATCAGCTGTGAGTGCAGGGGGAGGGGGTATCTCACCTGGAGATCAGCTGTGAGTGCAGGGGGAGGAGGTGTCTCACCCTGAGATCAGCTGTAAGTGCAGGAGGAGGAGGTGTCTAAGCGGGAGAACAGCTGTGAGCGCAGGGGGAGGGGGTGTCTCACCTGGAGATCAGCTGTGAGTGCAGGGGGAGGGGGTATCTCACCTGGAGATCAGCTGTGAGTACAGGGGGAGGGGGTATCTCACCTGGAGATCAGCTGTGAGTGCAGGGGGAGGAGGTGTCTCACCTGGAGATCAGCTGTGAGTGCAGGGGGAGGAGGTGTCTCACCTGGAGATCAGCTGTGAGTGCAGGGGGAGAAGGTGTCTCACCTGGAGATCAGCTGTGAGTGCAGGGGGAGGGGGTATCTCACCCGGAGATCAGCTGTAAGGCAGGGGGAGAAGGTGTCTCCCGTGGAGATCAGCTGTGAGCGCAGGGGGAGGGGGTGTCTCACTTGGAGATCAGCTATGAGTGGAGGGGGAGGGGGTGTCTCACCCGGAGATCAGATGTGAGTGCAGAAGGAGGAGTTGTCTCACCCAGAGATCAGCTGTGAGTGCAGAAGGAGAAGTTGTCTCACCCGGAGATCAGCTGTGAGTGCAGAAGGAGGAGTTGTCTCACCCAGAGATCAGCTATGAGTGCAGGCGGAGGAGGTGTCTCACCCGGAGATCAGCTGTGAGTGCAGAAGGAGGAGTTGTTCACCCAGAGATCAGCTGTGAGTGCAGAAGGGGTTGGTGTCTCACCTGGAGATCAGCTGTGAGTGCAGGGGGAGGGGGTATCTCACCTGGATATCAGCTGTGAGTGCAGAAGGAGGAGGTGTCTCACCCAGAGATCAGCTGTGAGTGCAGGGGGAGGAGGTGTCTCACCTGGATATCAGCTGTGAGTGCAGGAGGAGGAGTTGTCTCACCCAGAGATCAGCTGTGAGTGCAGGGGGAGGGGGTGTCTCACCTAGAGATCAGCTGTTAGCACAGGGGGAGGGGGTGTCTCACCCGGAGATCAGCTGTTAGCACAGGGGGAGGGGGTGTCTCACCTGGAGATCAGCTGTAAGGCAGGGGGAGGGGGTATCTCACCCGTAGATCAGCTGTGAGTGCAGGGGGAGGTGGTATTTCACCTGGAGATCAGCTGTGAGGCAGGGGGAGGGGGTGTCTCACCCGTAGATCAGCTGTGAGTGCAGGGGGAGGGGGTATCTCACCTGGAGATCAGCTGTAAGGCAGGGGGAGGGGGTGTCTCACCCCTAGATCAGCTGTGAGTGCAGGGGGAGGAGGTGTCTCACCCGTAGATCAGCTGTGAGGGCAGGGGGAGGGGGTGTCTCACCCGTAGATCAGCTGTGAGTGCAGGGGGAGGGGGTGTCTCACCTGGAGATCAGCTGTAAGGCAGGGGGAGGGGGTGTCTCACCCCTAGATCAGCTGTAAGTGCAGGGGGAGGAGGTGTCTCACCTGGAGATCAGCTGTGAGTGCAGGGGGAGGGGGTGTCTCACCCGTAGATCAGCTGTGAGTGCAGGGGGAGGAGGTGTCTCACCTGGAGATCAGCTGTGAGTGCAGGGGGAGGGGGTGTCTCACCCGTAGATCAGCTGTGAGTGCAGGGGGAGGGGGTATCTCACCTGGAGATCAGCTGTAAGGCAGGGGGAGGGGGTGTCTCACCCGTAGTTCAGCTGTGAGTGCAGGGGGAGGAGGTGTCTCACCCGTAGATTAGCTGTGAGTGCAGGGGGAGAGAGTGAATCACAGACACTCTGTGCTTACAGCAGGGGGCCTTGTGACAGAGAATACATTGTGCAGGCTGCGGGTGGGGAGCTCTTATGACAGGAACTGCAGCCAGCTGATCACCCACTACCAGAACCTAATGGAATAACGCCAGGTGGCGCCAGAGAGCATAATTGAAAAAATAAAAGCTTGGTATCTTTTGAATGAAGCATAATTTTGAATCACTTTAAATTACAAAACTATTTATTTCCACCTTTTCTGGTTGGTTACTTGTATTCATTATAGTGGCACAACCCCTTTAAGAAGGATACTACTCTGAGGTACAGGATAAGACCAGGAAGGGTGTTCCCCCACTCGAATCGCCGCTACCAGTGCGGCTTCATCAGGAGTACCTGCATTAAAGAGCGTTCAAAGCTTGTGTGTACATATATGTATATAATATATATTTATGTAACTCATTAATTAAGACAACTTACATCTGGAGGGGCGGCCGCCTCGGCAAACAGACATGCGCCAAATACTCTGACATTGTTTCCTCGTAAGTGCTGGCCCGAGTACTGTGGTCCCCAGTAATCTGCCTGGGGGGCCACAGAGAAGCTGATCACGTGCCCGGGGTTCCCCAGCCCTGCTCTAATGGAAATGTACTGCAGAGGAAACAAACTATTGCAATGACAATGACTCAAAAAAATCTAATCAAATAAAAGTTTAAGATCCAGTAGCAGTTTTGGTATTCAGCACTTATGAGAAGTTTTTAGTATAGAGTAAATTAGCATGAGCTCACTATAAAAGAGTAATACAATACCAGCACCACCAATTAAAAGTGGGTCCATTTAGAGGGGTTGTGCCACCATAAAGAATACAGTTAACCAACCAGAAAAGGTGGAAATAAATAGTTTTGTAATTTATAGTGATTAAAAATTATGCTTCATTCAAAAGATACCAAGCTTTTATTTTTTGAATGCTGCTCTCTGGCGCCCCCTGGCGTTATTCCACTACGTCCTGGTAGTAGGTGATCAGCTGGTCGAGTTTGAGCAGTTTCTGTCATAAGAGCTCCCCACCCGCAGCGTGCACAATGTATTCTTTGTCACAAGGCCCCCTGCTGTAAGCACAGTGTGTCTGTGATTCACCCCCTCCCCTTGAGCTCACTGCTCACCTCCAGGTGATTCACTCCCTCCCCCTACACTCACTGCTGATCTCCGGGTGATTCACCCCCTCCCCTTACACTCATAGCTGATCTCCGGGTGAGACACCCCTCCACCTGCGCTCACAGCTGATCTACAGGTGAGAGACCCGCTGCGCTCACAGCTGATCTCACTGAGTCACCCCCTCCCCCTGTGATCACAGCTGATCTCTGGGTGAGACACCCCCTCCTCCTACGCTCACAGCTTATCTCCTGGTGAGACACCCCCTCCCCCTGCGCACACAGCTTATCTCCTGGTGAGACACCCCCTCCCCCTGCGCTCACAGCTGTTCTCCCGGTTAGACACCTCCTCCTCCTGTGCTCACCGCTCATATCCGGGTGAGACACCTCCTCCCCCTGCACTCACAGCTGATCTCAGGGTGAGACACCTCCCCCCCCCTGCACTCACAGCTGATCTCCAGGTGAGACACCTCCTCCCCCTGCACTCACAGCTCATATCTGGCTGAGACACCTCGTTACCCCTGTGCTCACAGCTGATCTCCAGGTGAGACACCTCCTCCCCCTGCACTCACAGCTGATCTCAGGGTGAGACACCTCCCCCCCCCTGCACTCACAGCTGATCTCCAGGTGAGACACCTCCTCCCCCTGCACTCACAGCTCATATCTGGCTGAGACACCTCGTTACCCCTGTGCTCACAGCTGATCTCCGGGTGAGACACCCCCTTCCCCTGTCCTCACAGCTGATCTCCAGGTGAGACACCCCCTCCTCCTGCCCTCACAGCTGATCTCCAGGTGAGACACCCCCTTCCCCTGCACTCACAGCTGTTCTCCAGGTGAGACACCCCCTCCCCCTGCCCTCACAGCTGATCTCCAGGTGAGACACCTCCTCCCCCTGCACTCACAGCTGATCTCCGGGTTAGACTCCCCCTCCCCCTGCACTCACAGCTGATCTCCAGGTGAGATACCCCCTCCCCCTGCACTCACAGCTGATCTCCAGGTGAGACACCTCCTCCCCCTGCACTCACAGCTGATCTCCGGGTTAGACTCCCCCTCCCCCTGCACTCACAGCTGATCTCCAGGTGAGATACCCCCTCCCCCTGCACTCACAGCTGATCTCCAGGTGAGACACCTCCTCCCCCTGCACTCACAGCTGATCTCCGGGTTAGACTCCCCCTCCCCCTGCACTCAAAGCTGATCTCCAGGTGAGACACCTCCTCCCCCTGCCCTCACAGCTGATCTCCGGGTGAGATACCCCCTCCCCCTGCACTCACAGCTGATCTCCAGGTGAGACACCCCCTCCCCCTGCACTCACAGCTGATCTCTGGGTGAGACACCCCCTCCCCCTGCCCTCACAGCTGATCTCCGGGTTAGACACTCCCTCCCCCTGCGCTCACAGCTGATCTCAGGGTGATTCACCCTCTAACCCTGCACTCCCTGCAGATCTCCAGGGGGCGCCAGAGAGTATTATTCAAATACTAAAAGCTTGATATCTTTTGAATGAAGCATAATTTTGAATCATTATAAATTACAAAATTATTTATTTCCACCTTTTCTGGTTGGTTAACTGTATTCTTTATGGTGACACAACCCCTTTAAGAAGGATACCACTCTGAGGTACAGGATAAGACCAGAAAGGTTGTTCCCCCTCGCGAATCGCCGCTACCAGTGCGTCTTCATCAGCGGAAGTTGCCGTAAAGAGTGTTCAAAGCTTAGATGTATATATATATATATATTTATGTCATTCATTAATTAAGATAACTTACATCTGGAGGGGCGGCCGCCTCGGCAAACAGACATGAGCCAAGATACTCTGCCGTAATTTCCTCGTATAGTGGATGAACATGACATACAGTATGTACCTAAAAGAGCCACCACATTGAGGGACTTATTATCCCCCAGTATGTTTGTGGATAGGGTTAAAAATACTAAAAAATCCTGGCTTAGTATCAGTGGGTTCCATAAGTGCAGAGCCAACGTATGCAAATGCTGCAGTTTTGCTAGAAAAGATAACAAATTTAAATGCATCGCCAATGGTAAAGAATTCCCCATAAGGAACTTTATTAATTGCAACACTGAATCTGTGATATTGAATCACATTTGATTCAGTGTGATATTTGCAATGCGTTGGATGCACGATGGGTGCTTTGAAAAAGCGCATTAGGAAACATCTCTCGGATGCTGTTCACCTCCCAGTAGCGGGTTACTCTGCGGTATCTATTTGCATTTAAGCATAATGGGGATTTAGGCTCCTTTTCATTTAAGGGTTTAGAACAGGTGTGTAAACCCACCAGAGGTGGTGGTATGCATAAATTAGTGCTAAAAAGAGAAAGTAAGTGGATTTTCTTGTTAGACACTGACACATGGTTTAAATAACAGGTTAGATCTAATTACACAATACTAGTTTGGGACCATAGTGCAATAAACAACTAAAAAGAAGGGAACAGATAAGGGTTTTGTTTGTTTTTTTCCTTTTTTTGGGTTTTTTTTTTTGTATTTTGTGTTTTTTGTTTTATTATTTCCCAACTACATAACTTGTTATGTTCCTATCAGTTTCAATTTTACCCTTACTCTCATTTACCCTAACAAAAATTATTTCCTGTTATTTCCTGTATAGGTACAGGTATGGCACATACCCTATAATAGATTGTGATCTGTATCTATTGTTCAACTTGGCTTTTTCCCTGTGCAATTTATAATCACCATTATATACAGAAAAAAATATATATTTTCTTTTTATATTCACATATTTATGTTTTTTTATTCATGTTCTATGTATACTCTGTCTATATGAAGCATCAAGGTAACTAGCAGTGATAATGTTGAGACTTCCTCTCTATGGGAAAGGCTGATACATGCATACGGATGGGGTCACACCCAGTTGGTTGTAACTTCTCCTCCAAACAATTCTATGCCTTATATATTCCTAGTTAGCTCTATCTAGACAGGTTTTGGACCTTGAAGAAGGCACTACCCGTGTCGAACACGTAGTCCGGAGGGGTCTCTGCATCTCTATTGTTCTGTTGTGTGGACTATGGATATGGTTTCATGGAATTTGAGTAAAAGTCGTTTCTTATAATCACCATTGAGGAATAGCTGGAGAAATGTCTTGTAAATCTTCACATATATATATAAAGTTGAAAAAGGTGCAGCACAGGTTAGCTGTATAAATCATGGGTGCAAAGCCTTGCAAACAGAACCAAACCTCAACGCAGTCCACAAAAGTAAAGGCAGCACTCCAGTCTTCAAAATAAGCTGTGATTTCTTGTCACATAGTCATAGTGGCAGTGGCAACGTTTAATTCCCCTTGAGGAACTTTCTCAAGCAGTGCTCAATCCATCTAGTCAGCATTATATAGGTGATACAATTAGACTTATTACAATTCCAATCTTCATAAAAGCATTAAGAGAAATGTTTACATACAGTGATTAGAATGTTAAAGTGCATCTCAGTGCTTCTGCAGATATAAGACAACCCATCACATAGTTCATTTTTGATTTCATAACTTAATATTATTAGATTAGTGTTAATTGGGAAATTTCATATCTATGTAACATATATTTCACCCACCTATGTGATTGATGTCCATGATGCCGCGCTATTCTCAGCGTCCTTCCCATCCCATAGTGCGGGGATTCTTGGGAATGACTACAAAGTCTACTGTGCACACGTGGCCATATTGGAGACCATTTCTCCATGGTTGCAGACAGATATTTACTGTGCATGCTCAATGTACTCGAGACTTGCAGCACTAATAACTACTGCGGTAATGTCTATCTCCAGTCTCATAATTAAACTATATCTCAGCGCACATCTCCGTATTGGGTTAGATGTTTGCGCATATATATTACTTTCAACAATTACAAATATAGGTACAGATGATATTTATATTACCGAAGTATATGTTTTACAATCCATGCAGATATCTAATAGCAACAGACTTAAAGTGACAGTGCATGGTATGAAATAAACATTTTATCTATTATAAACAAATTGATCAATACATAGAAATGTCTTTTTTGTAAAGTGAATTGTGCAATTCTTCCCTCATCTGTAAGAGAGAAAAAAGTGAAAAAAATATAAATGAAAATGGTTAAAAATACACAGATAAATCCAAAGTTTTACCGGTTTTATGGCAATTAATCAGATTAAATTATGTAATTTCTAATCAGCATTGAGGCCATTAGGTCTCAATGTATTTAGTTCATAAATCCATTTCATTTCTTTATTTTTTAATATTTTAACCCTATCTCCTCTTCTTCATGGCATAGGTACATGATCTATAATACAGAATCTAAGGTCCCTTTCTCCATGTCCCATCTCACTGAAATGTTTGGGGACTGGCAGATCCATCTTTTTCTTCCTAATTGTATGGCGATGATTATTAATCCTGAGTTTAAATTCACTGGTTGTTTCGCCTACATAGATTAAATTCCATGGACATTGTAGTATATAAATAACTAATTCACTCTCACACGTTAAGTAATGCTTAATATCATACTCCTTTCCAGTGCCTGGGTGTATAAAATGTTCTCCCTTTATCATAAGCTTACAATTAACACAGCTCAAGCATGGAAAGCAGCCCATCCGTTTGTGTCCTGTCAATGAGCCCTGTATATTCCTCTTAAAGGTGCCAATATCAGAATGTACCAATTTATCTTAAAGGCTAGCTTTTTTTTATATATGAAAACAATGGCGGGGCCTTAAATTCTTCTATATCTGGCATACACATTCCCAGCATTGGCCAATGTCATTTTATGATGTTTTCTATCTCTGTGGTCTCTTCTCCATATTTACTGGCAAAGGGGATTCTCTTATTTTGTGTTTTGATGTCTTTCTTCACTAGCAGGGATTCACACGATAGACCTTCAGTCCTGTTTTTAGTTTTCTCTAGAACTAATTTTGGGTAACCCCTACTTAGAAATTTCTTTGTTAATTTTTCAAATTCGGGTTGTACTAATTTTTCATCACTAATTATTCTTTTACGCCTCAAAAACTGGCTATATGGCAAAGATTCAACCAATCTCCTCAGATGGTGGCTCTCAAATTTCAGTAAGTTATTTTTATCAGTGGCTTTTGTATATAGGGTCGTTGATAACCCTTTCTCATCCTGTTGGACTAAAACATCCAAAAATTCGATATCCGTTTCGGAATATATCAGTGTAAATTTAATATCTCTGTCTATTTGATTTAAAAAGGGTTCAAAATCCAGTAATTCTTCAATGTTCCCCATCCATAGGAGGAAAACGTCATCAATAAATCTCCACCACCCCCGGGCAAGCCGGAAGTGGTGGGACACAGACGACGTCCTCCTCCAATGCCATCATCATCAGGTTGTCATAAGCCAGCTCCATATTGGCGCCCATTGCTGTACCGCGTTCTTGCCTGTAAAAAGTGTCACCAAATAAAAAATAATTGTTTCTCAGAACCAGTTCTAACAAATTTATAGTGAATGTTTTACACTCCTCTGAGTAACTAGTATCTGCTGTTTTCTATAAACCGCTCTTAATCCTTTGTCATGATTTATTGACATGTATAATGATACGATGTCAAAAGAGGCAAGAATCACCCTTCTATCCAATTTAATTTCACTTAATTTGCATAAAAAATCTGTAATATCTAATATGAATGAGGCTGTACATCGTGAGAGAGGACCCAAAATTTTGTCTAAAAAGACTCCACTATGACTAAAAATTGAGTCGCAACCCGATATGGGTCACCCCGGAGGATTCACCAATGTTTTGTGGATTTTAGGAACAACATATATGACTGGCGTGACTGAGTTTTCATGATATAGATACTTATATAAATCCTCATCAATTACACCCCCATTTTTACTCTCATCCAAAATCAATTAAATTTTCTTCAGTATATTAAACTTTGGATCACTGTCCAGCTTCTTATATACCTCTTGATCATCCAGTTGTCCCATAATTTCAGATATTTAATTATCCGTGTCCATGACGAGGACAGCACCTCCCTTATCCGCAGGTTTGATGGTGATGTCGTCATCATGGACCAGGGACATAAGTGCCTCATATTCCTCGGTTTTCAAATTAAATTGTTTGAACACTTTCTCATTACTCATCAATTTAACTTTAGAAACATCATTATTGATAGTCAATATGAATGCGTCAATTACCGGGTTATTAATGTTTGGCATAAAATTACTACCTGTTGGTAAGGATAGATCAGGCAAATCTAATTCCGTTACACGAGGTAATGCTCAGAAAACCAACATTTCAACTTTATAGATCTAAAAAATCTAAGCAATGCTATTTCCAATTCAAACCAGTCTGTGTGTGAGGTGGGACTAAACGATAAACCTTTGCTTAATCATTTCATTTCTACATCATTTCAAGTTCTATTTGTTAGGTTTACCATGAGGTTAGGTTTCTCTTCCTCGTCGCTATCTGTTTTGTTGTCGTCTTGTTTTTCTGTCTCTTGTCTTTTTTGAGATCTATGATGTTTTCTCCCACCTCTGCGCGTCCCCTTGGGCTGCTTGTCTGAGGGTCCAAAAGTCCACCTAAAAAAGCATGGTCATTAGATGAATTAGAAAAATTGCTTTTTTTCACAGTCCTGTAGCTGTCCTCCCACTTCTGAGCTTTTGAATTAGTGCCGTCTCTTTGCCAATTATATATGAAACCACTTCTATAATCCTCCATATCACGGTTCCATTTCTTCGGTTTTACATCCTCCAAGTCACCACGTATTTTTAACAGCCAATTTTCTACTGTTTCTTTAAACCTTGTGCCATCATCCGTTTTCAATAACTCCATTAATTTATTCTCAGTCTCTGATTGTGTGAGGGACGCAATTTCATATTTATTGGATATGGATATAAACTTTTCACAGAAGTTAGGGTTATTCATGAACAGATTTGTCTAATACTGGACTGTAACCCTCTAGGGATTCTCTTGGCTTTATAGTATTCTTTTAAAGTTGTTAAATGTAGTTGCAGTGTTAATAAGCGTTTCAAATCAGTAGAAGATGGTATACATAAAATGCCAGCATCTGCATCAATTGCTCCCAAAATCCTCTCTTTATCATCAGTGAATCGTGCAATTCCTCCCTCATCACGAGGTTAGATCAGCGGTCAGTGCAGGAGAAGGGGGTGTCTCACCCTGAGATCAGCTGTGAGTGCAGGAGAAGGGGGTGTCTCACCCTGAGATCAGCTGTGAGTGCAGGAGGAGGTATCTCACCCTGAGATCAGCTGTGAGTGCAGGAGGAGGTGTCTCACCCGGAGATCAGCTGTGAGTGCAGGAGGAGGTGTCTCACCCGGAGATCAGCTGTGAGTGCAGGAGGAGGTGTCTCACCTGGAGATCAGCTGTGAGTGCAGGGAGAGGGGGTGTCTCACCTGGAGATCAGCTGTGAGTGCAGGGGGAGGGGGTGTCTCACCTGGAGATCAGCTGTGAGTGCAGGAGGAGGTGTCTCACCCGGAGATCAGCTGTGAGTGCAGGGAGAGGGGGTGTCTCACCTGGAGATCAGCTGTGAGTGCAGGGAGAGGGGGTGTCTCACCCGGAGATCAGCTGTGAGTGCAGGGAGAGGGGGTGTCTCACCTGGAGATCAGCTGTGAGTGCAGGAGGAGGTGTCTCACCCGGAGATCAGCTGTGAGTGCAGGAGGAGGTGTCTCACCCGGAGATCAGCTGTGAGTGCAGGGAGAGGGGGTGTCTCACCCGGAGATCAGCTGTGAGTGCAGGAGGAGAGGGTGTCTCACCTGGAGATCAGCTGTGAGTGCAGGGGGAGGGGGTGTCTCACCCGGAGATCAGCTGTGAGTGCAGGAGGAGGGGGTGTCTCACCCGGAGATCAGCTGTGAGTGCAGGGGGAGGGGGTGTCTCACCCGGAGATCAGCTGTGAGAGCAGGGGAAGGAGGTGTCTCACCTGGAGATCAGCTGTGAGTGCAGGGGGAGGGGGTGTCACACCCGGAGATCAGCTGTGAGAGCAGGGGGAGGAGGTGTCTCATCTGGAGATCAGCTGTAAGGCAGGGGGAGGGGGTGTCTCACCTGGAGATCAGCTGTGAGTGCAGGAGGAGGGGGTATCTCACCCGGAGATCAGCTGTGAGTGCAGGAGGAGGGGGTGTCTCACCCTGAGATCAGCTGTGAGTGCAGGGGGAGGGGGTGTCTCACC
Source organism: Phyllobates terribilis (assembly GCF_046119375.1). NCBI lineage: Eukaryota > Metazoa > Chordata > Amphibia > Anura > Dendrobatidae > Phyllobates > Phyllobates terribilis. The sequence continues at coordinate 601,823,972 of NW_027362762.1, forward strand.
TGGAGATCAGCTGTGAGTGCAGGGGAAGAGGGTGTCTCACCCGGAGATCAGCTGTGAGTGCAGGGGAAGAGGGTGTCTCACCCAGAGATCAGCTGTGAGTGTAGGAGGAGGGGGTGTCTCACCCAGAGATCAGCTGTGAGTGCAGGGGAAGAGGGTGTCTCACCCAGAAATCAGCTGTGAGTGCAGGGGAAGGAGGTGTCTCACCCGGAGATCAGCTGTGAGCCCCAGGGGGAGGAGGTATCTCACCCAGAGATCAGCTGTGAGTGCAGGGGGAGGGGTATCTCACCTGGAGATCAGCTGTGAGCGCAGGGGGAGGGGTATCTCACCTGGAGATCAGCTGTGAGCGCAGGGGGAGGGGGTGTTTTACCTGGAGATCAGCTGTGAGTGCAGAGGGAGGGGGTGTTTTACCTGGAGATCAGCTGTGAGTGCAGGGGGAGGGGGTGTCTCACCTGGAGATCAGCTGTGAGTGCAGGGGGAGGGGGTGTCTCACCCGGAGATCAGCTGTGAGAGCAGGGGAAGGAGGTGTCTCACCTGGAGATCAGCTGTGAGTGCAGGAGGAGGGGATGTCTCACCCAGAGATCAGCTGTGAGTGCAGGGGGAGGGGGTGTCTCACCCGGAGATCAGCTATGAGTGCAGGGGGAGGAGGTGTCTCACCTGGAGATCAGCTGTGAGTGCAGGGGGAGGGGGAGTCTCACCTGGAGATCAGCTGTGAGTGCAGGGGGAGGGGGAGTCTCACCTGGAGATCAGCTGTGAGTGTAGGGGGAGGGGGTGTCTCACCTGGAGATCAGCTGTGAGTGCAGGAGGAGGGGGTATCTCACCCGGAGATCAGCTGTGAGTGCAGGGGGAGGGAGTGTTTTACCCAGAGATCAGCTGTGAGTGCCGGGGGAGGGAGTGTTTTACCCAGAGATCAGCTGTGAGTGCAGGGGGAGGGAGTGTTTTACCCAGAGATCAGCTGTGAGTGCAGGGGAAGGAGGTGTCTCACCCGGGGGAGGGAGTGTTTTACCCAGAGATTACCTGTGAGTGCAGGGGGAGGGGGTGTCTCACCTGGAGATCAGCTTTGAGTGCAGGGGGAGGGGGAGTCTCACCCGGAGATCAGCTGTGAATGCAGGAGGAGGGGGTATGTCACCTGGAGATCAGCTTTGAGTGCAGGAGGAGGGGGTATCTCACCTGGAGATCAGCTTTGAGTGCAGGGGGAGGGAGTGTCTCACCCGGAGATCAGCTTTGAGTGCAGGGGGAGGGGGTATCTCACCTGGAGATCAGCTGTGAGTGCAGGAGGAGGGGGTATCTCACCTGGAGATCAGCTGTGAGTGCAGGGGGAGGGAGTGTCTCACCTGGAGATCAGCTTTGAGTGCAGGGGGAGGGGGTATCTCACCTGGAGATCAGCTTTGAGTGCAGGGGGAGGGGGTATCTCACCTGGAGATCAGCTGTGAGTGCAGGAGGAGGGGGTATCTCACCTGGAGATCAGCTGTGAGTGCAGGAGGAGGGGGTATCTCACCTGGAGATCAGCTGTGAGTGCAGGGGGAGGGGGTGTCTCACCTGGAGATCAGCTTTGAGTGCAGGGGGAGGGGGTATCTCACCTGGAGATCAGCTTTGAGTGCAGGGGGAGGGAGTGTCTCACCCGGAGATCAGCTTTGAGTGCAGGGGGAGGGGGAGTCTCACCCGGAGATCAGGGGTAGCTGCATTAAAGAGCGTTCAAAGCTTGTGTGTATATACATATTTATGTAATTCATTAATTATGATACCTTACATCTGGAGGGGCGGCCACCTCGGCAAACAGACATGCGCCAAATACTCTGACATTGTTTCCTCGTAAGTGCTGGCCCGAGTACTGTGGTCCCCAGTAATCTGCCTGGGGGGCCACAGAGAAGCTGATCACGTGCCCGGGGTTCCCCACCCCTGCTCTAATGGAAATGTACTGCAGAGGAAACAAGCTATTGCAATGACAATGACTCAAAATAAAAGTGAAAGAACCAGTAGCTAATCAATAGAAGACTGTATGTAGACTGCATGGGAATTCTTCATTCAGGAAGGAACAGCATCATTCCTTTTTGGAATACTTAAAATTATTTATATAATATAACTAAAGTGTCGGTTGCAGGGTACAGTGCAAACCAAAGCCATTCAAGGTTTTCTTCATGAGTGAATCAGTGGACATCCGTTTAGGAATGAGTCATTGAGTTATGCATGGGGAAATTCAGTGTCAGTTTTTCAGTATATAAATATATATATAGTCATCTTCCACTTACAGTAGGGCAGCCTGAAAACATGTTTTGACAATTGTTGACACCTTCTTTGTCACATGTTTTGTCAGTTTCGCTGACATCCGGAGAACAGCTGTGAGCGCAGGGGGAGGGGGTGACTCAGTTTTCTTAGGACACTGGCTCCAGCATCAAACCCTTTCCGAGACATGACCTCAAGTGTCGGTCACCTTACCAAGCATCACAAGTACTTTGATTAGTTATCATCTGTCTTTCTGTCTTCCGTCACATGTCCTTTATGTAAATTAAGATCTTATTATGAACTCATATAAATGTATCTACAGCACCTGCAGGTTTACGCACTATGATGTCAGGCACATTGTGTAATCATAGGAGACAGAATCAGTGCATACTGTTGAATAAGTTTCTGTAATGCTCCGTACTCTTGTATTGATCCAGATAGTTCCTGTCTTTGTAACAACTCGATTATTGATGTTTATCTCCACTATTAGACGTACGGATATGGGTTGTCTGGTAACTTATGAATTAACTTTGTTAAGCTTTTTCTCTCCTGCTTGGAGCCGGGCAGGTTACATCATAGCGAGTTACTGCTGTTTTTCAATAACCGTTCTTAACAGACTGTTCACTGTTTTGATTTTTGTAATTATATGTTTAATAAAGTTAATTTTGTTGATATTTATATTATGCGTCCTTATCCTTCTTTGCGTCCTTATCTGTTCCTCGGGGGTTTATTGAGTTGTTCAAATACCTCCTTTATATGATAAATATTTAAAAGTAACTGATCTTCCCATGCTTGATTAACCATTAGGCCCTATTGGCTTGGTTTACTGTTATTGTTTCATCCTGTATTTGCCCTGTCTTTTAGGATAATCAACCATTACATATAGGCCGTATTGACTTTGTTTTACTGTTATTGTTTCATCCTATATTTGCCCTGTCTTTGTGGATAATCAACCATTAGGCTGTATACCCACGATGCATTTTTTAAGCGTTTCCGCAGCGGCAAAAATGCTGCAGAAACGCTTAAAAAACGCATGGTAGAAGGCCTGCCATGTTCCCCAATGATAATCCGCATGTGCTGTGCACATGCAGCGGAAATTTCTGCTGCGGATTATCATTGCGGAAAAAAACGCAGCATGTCCATTAATTTTGCGAAAACGCTGCGTTTTCGCCGCCATTTACTTGAATTGGAACGCATGGATTACGCATCACTGCATCTCTAGATGCGGATTCCATGCTTTTCAATGTGCGGATGGTACCTGGGTGTGGAGAAGAGGAGGCTCTCCTCGGGACCCGGGTGCCATAGTACCTGTTAAAAAAAGAATAAAATAAAAAATAAATATTATATTTACCTTCCGATGTCCCCCGGACTCCTTCTCTGTGCTTGCCGGCAGATCATGGTGAATTGTAGGATCTGCTATGACGTCATAGTCATGTGACAGCAGGTCCTCCAGTGCAGTGCACCGCGAGTTGCCGGCAGCCAGGACGGAGCAAAGCAAGACTGCGGGGGCCATCGGAAGGTAAGTATAGATTTATTTTTTTACATTCTCTGGGGGTCACAGTATATAAATCCATGCAGTTTGCATGGATTTATATAGTGTGACCAAGTTGACAAGCACTTTGCAAGTGATGCTAAAATCGATTGGAAAGTGCTTGTCAACCCACATGTGGAAATGCATGTGAAGAACGCTTCACTTCCGCATGTCTTTGGCAGGAAAAACGCATGTACAATCCACATGTACAATCTGCTTGCGTTTTTTCTGCCAGGAAGATGCAGAAATGCTCAGGAAAAAATCCTGAGCATTTCTGCATCATGGGCACATAGCCTTACATATAGGCCTTATTGACTGCATTTTACGGTTATTGTCTTATTCATCTGGACTGATTTCTTTACCCATATGTATAGACTTTCCAGTGCACTTTTTTCTGTCATTACTGTTTGAATGTATTTAATTTAAAATGTTATTTGTTATTTATTTATCTGTTATATTTTTTCTATCTTTGATCATGGGAATTTCTGATATATTGAGAATTCATAAGAAGTAGTAGAAAAAATCTGGCACTCTGAACTGAGTATGGTGAAGAAACATAAGACTTTATTACAGTGGTCCTAAGGCCACAGCCCCACTATCAGTATTTGGTCAGTATACGGTCAGTATTTTTTCTCAGGAGTGGGAGCCAAAACCAGGAGTGGGTGATAAATGCAGAATTGGTGACTTGTTTCTATTATACCTTTTCTCTGATTGTTCCTCACCTGATTTTGGCTCCCACTCATGAGAAAAAATACTGACCGAATACTGACCAAATACTAATAGTGGAGCCGTGGCCTAATACAACCCCTGGCAAAAAATATGGAATCACCGGGCTCGGAGGATGCTCATTCAGTTGTTTAATGTTGTTGAAAAAAAGCAGATCACAGACATGGCGCAAAACTAAAGTCATTTCAAATGGCAACTTTATGGCTTTAAGAAACACTAAAAGAAATCAGGATTAAAAATGTGCTACTCAGTAAGGGTAATTTTTTTCAGACCAAGCAGAGGGAAAAAATTATGGAATCATTCAATTCTGAGGAAAAAATTATGGAATCACCCTGCAAATTTTCATTTCCAAAACTAACACCTGCATCAAACTAGATCTGCTCGTTAGTCTCCATCTAAAAAGGAGTGATCACACCTTGGAGAGCTGTTGCACCAAGTGGACTGACATGAATCATGGCTCCAACATGGCCAATCATGGCTCCAAAGAGATGTCAATTGAAACAAAGGAGAGGATTATCAAACTCTTAAAAGAAGGTAAATCATCACGCAATGTTGCAAAAGATGTTGGTTGTTCACAGTCAGCTGTGTCTAAAATCTGGACCAAATACAAACAACATGGGTAGGTTATTAAAGGCAAACATACTGGTAGACCAAGGAAGACATCAAAGCGTCAAGACCGGAAACTTAAAGCAATATGTCTCCAAAACAGGAAATGCACAACAAAACAAATGAGGAACGAATGGGAGGAAACTGGAGTCAATGTCTGTGACAGAACTGTAAGAAACTGCCTAAAGGAAATGGGATTTACATACAGAAAAGCTAAACATAAGCCATCATTAACGCCTAAACTGAAAAAAACAAGGTTACAATGGGCTAAGGAAAAGCAATCTTGGACTGTGGATGACTGGATAAAAGTCATATTCAGTGATGAATCGCGAATCTGCATTGGGCAAGGTGATGATTCTGGAACTTTTGTTTGGTGCCGTTCCAATGAGATTTATAAAGATGACTTATTGAAGAGAACATACAAATTTCCACAGTCATTGATGATATGGGGCTGCGTGTCAGGTAAAGGCACTGGAGAGATGGCTGTCATTACATATTCAATAAATGCCCAAGTTTACATTGATAGTTTGGACAGTTTTCTTATCCCATCAATTGAAAGGATGTTTGGGGATGGTGACATCATTTTTCAAGATGATAATGCATCCTGCCATAGAGCAAAAACTGTGAAAACATTCTTTGAAAGAAGACACATAAGGTCAATGTCATGACCTGCAAATAGTCCGGATCTCAATCCAAATGAAAATCTTAGGTGGAAGTTGAAGAAAATGGTCCATGACAAGGATCCAACCTGCAAAGCTGATCTGGCAACAGCAATCAGAGAAAGTTGGAGCCAGATTGATGAAGAGCACTGTTTGTCACTCATTAAGTCCATGCCTCAGATACTGCAAGCTGTTACTAGTAATGTATTGGAGTGTTCTTTTGTGTGTTTGTTTTTCATGATTCCATAATTTTTTTCTCAGAATTGAGTGGTTCCATAATTTTTTCCCTCTGCTTGGTCTGCAAAAAATTACCCTTACTGAGTACCACATTTTTAATCTTGATTTCTTTTAGTGTTTCTTAAAGCCCTAAAGTTGCCATTTGAAATGACTTTAGTTTTGTGCCATGTCTGTGATCTGCTTTTTTTCAACAACATTAAACAACTGAATGAACATCCTCCGAGCCCGATGATTCCATAATTTTTTCCAGGGGTTGTAGATGCTGTCTATCATACATGACGTTTCGGTCTGAGACCTTTATCACACATACACTGTAGGGACAATAACAAAAACAGTCATAAGGAATAATGTACAAGATAACATGGAGTGAAAAAAAGCAAAACAACAAAAAATATTAAATCAGACATACTGTTCTGGTGATAGCCACCCATCACAGAGAATATTAGCGTTACAGGGTTTGTCTCATGGAGATTTGTCCTGGACAAATTACATTGGAATTCATTATTATATTTGTATCATCTCTCTGAGACAAACCCTGTTATTGATGGCTCACGCAGGCCTGTACCTTGGCGCCTGCACTCTGATTCCCAGCACGTACTTATGGGTCCTGTAGTGCAGCCCCTGCGCAGTGGGGACAGCCTGGCCATTTTTGGTATCTTGTGTTTTTTCCGGTCTACTGCCCCCATCAGGGCGTGTTAAAATAATGGTTCAGTAGCAACATTGCCTTTAAGACATATATTTACTCTGAGTTTTTGCTTTTATACAGCTCATCTTGTTTTTCTCAAAATCACAAGATTGACCTATGTACAGACTTGGGAATTGGCTGACGGAGTCTGCAATTATCATACTTGTCCTGTATCTGTCCACAGCAACAATATCCCCATATATCAATTCCAGGAAACTCCCTAAATCTCCCTTAACCTGGATTATACCCAAGTTTAGCAATAAGCAGAACACTATTTGTGTGAAAGGATGTTAACTGTATCATACATCATGAATATCCTCCAGACGCATTGACAAGTAATTGTTCTTTAATTTCTGTGTGCCAAAGATAGCATATTACTTACATAATCCTTCGTATTTTACAAAGTCCTACCCTCTTTTACTAAGGGTATATAATCTGATGACATCTAATAATAAACAGGACTATTCTCTTGAGAAAGTCTGTAGTGAGTGTCTTATTTGAAAGCGCCGATACAAGAGATCTCTTTATAGATCTATTTTCTGCCTGAGAGAAGCCAGATCCCCACTCGTCTTCAACAGCTGGAGGCCCCAGCGAGATCTATTTTCCCTTTAATTTCATCTGAGACTAAACAACAGGGTTACCTCTATCCCGAACAGAAACAAACCCCGGCCGGGTAAGTGAGTGGCTTTTACACTCTAAGGCTATGTGCCCACCATGCGGAAATGCTGCATATTTTTTACTCTTCTCCCTGGCGGGAAAAACGCATGTGGATTTTACATGCGTTTTTCCCGCCAGGTAGAAGCGTTTGTCAAGCGTTTTTGCATGCATTTCTGCATGCCGGTTATCAAGCGCTTTTCCAAGCGATTTTAGCATCACTTGGAAAAGTGCTTGACAACTTGGTCACACTATATAAATCCATGCAACCGGCATAGATTTATATAGTGTGACCAAGAAATAGTTAAAAAAAAAGAATAAGAATGGTGAAAAATAAAAAATAAAGATTATACTTACCTTCCGATGGCCCGCGGTCTCCTTAGCCGCTCCGTCCGGTCTCCCCGTGTCTCACGGTGGTATGAGGACCTGACATGACGTCATTGAGTCATGTGATAGGTCACGCGACCGCCGATGTCAGCAGTCGCGTGACCTGTCACATGACTCAATGACGTCATGTCAGGTCCTGACACCACCGCGAGCCGCCCAACAGATCGCACGCATCGCTGAGGAGGCCGGGGGACATCGGAAGGTAAGTATAATCTTTATTTTTTATTTTAAATTCTTTTTTTTACAGGTACTTATGGTACCCAGGTCTGGATGAGAGTCTCCTGTTTTCCAGGCCTGGGTACCATCCGCACATTGAACCGTGTGATATCCGCTTGTGCACATGTAGTGATGCGGATGTCACGCGGTCCAATGCAAGTCAATGGCGGCGATTACGCTGCATGTCCGCAAAATTAATGGACATGCTGCGGATTTTTGAGCGCAGCACAAACGCTGCGGAAAAATCCGCAGCATGGGCATTGACATTGCGGCTTGTCATGGGGGACAGATTACCAAGCGTTTTTTAAGCGTTTTCGTTGTGGAAACGCTTGAAAAATGCATAGTGGGCATGCAGCCTAAGTGAATTTTCTCTCCGGGAGAGGTGGGGTCGACCTAGGTCAGTCTCCGGGGATCTTGAATGGAAAATCCTCAGGTAAAATAAGTTATTTCTTCTTTTATCTCTTTATTATATCAATTTCTAATAATTTCTGATATAAATATAGTGTTACTAATATAAATATCATATTGCATTTTTGAATTCATTAACCACTCCGATATTTCATATATACCACCTCATTTATCTTTTTATTTCTAATTATTGCTGTCTCCACCTTAACTAACGGTCATATTATGTATAACTGTGTTAAGTACATGCTACATAGTGATGAGGTACGGGATATAAATCGATGACGTGTGTTGAATGCGTGTGTAGTACTCTGGTTAGCAAATACAACATTGGAGCTGTCACTCATCTTAGGTAGCTGCGAGATTAGTGTAGAATCTGAAGGGTGGGGGCTACGCGAGGAAGATAATATTCGCATATACTAACGTAAGGAACGTATTAACAGTCATTGTTTTGTAGAACCTTATACCATTTATGAATATTGTGATATTGATTTAGCTGGAGTAATAAATAGAATCCAGGATTCACAGGATATAAAATTATTTTGCCCAGTGGCGCTAGAAATTTCAATAGGAATTGGGGTGTGAGAAGTGCTATGGTGGAAAATGAGGATGTTCTAATGATTGAAGTGGTGATTGAGAGGGAGGAATAATTGGTAGGCTGGAATACGTCATATATGATTTGTGAAAAGTGTTTGTGCTTTGTGTTACTGAGAAAGCGAAAGCCTCATCGTAAGGATACTGCTTGGTTTCTGGAAAGAATACATTTGTACCCTGTAAATGCACAGAGGTATAGAAGAAATAACGTTACATACCGAGTTTTTCCTTGCCATATTGTACCGCTTCCACACACTATAGGTAAAGAGTGGCAGTACATTATTGAGAACAGATGGTATATGCCTGTGTGGCAGGATACTATTACTCATGATAATTATCTTGCCAATACTGGCACAGACTCCAGAATAGACGTGGGATACTTATCAAGTGGGGACTCTGAACCAGATGTATGAAGAATATATAACGATTGCTTTTTGAACAGTTTTGTTTGTAGTACTCTACATTCATTTGTTTAGACGAGTTTTTCTCAGCATCAGAGCAGAACAAAGAGTTTCAATTCAGCTAATTTCCCTTGAATCAGGGATAACTGGTTCACGTAACAGACCAGTAGATCTAGCTGATTGTGTAAAGGCCCCGTCACACTTAGCGACGCTACAGCGATCCCGACAACGATACGACCTGTCAGGGATCGTTGCTGCGTCGCTATGTGATCGCTGGTGAGCTGTCAAACAGGCAGGCTCACCAACGATCAGGGGAGCAGCGACATCGTGGAAAGAATCTTTCCACGATGTCCTGCTCCTGGTTACCAGCCTGCTGAGGCAGGAGCAGGCTGGTAACCATGATAAACAGCGGGTTACTAGGGGCACACGCGCACCTAGTAACCCGCTGTTTATCATGGTTACCACTCTGCTACGGTGAGCGGGAGGTTACCGCTCACCGTAGCAGAGTGGTAACCATGATAAACTGCGGGTTACTAAGTGTGCGTGTGCCCCTAGTAACCCGCTATTTATCATGGTTACCAGCCTGCTCGCTGGTCACACACAGCGATGTGTGCTGACCAGCGGGAGGGCAAAGACCAAAAAATGGTCCAGGACATTTTGCAGCGATCAGCGACCTCACAGCAGGGGCCTGGTCGCTGCAAAGTGTCACACATAGCGACATTGCTGGTGAGGTCGCTGTTGCGTCACCAAAACCTTGACTCAGCAGCGATCTCACTAGCGATCTCGCTATGTGAGACGGGGGCTTAACAGAATACTGAAGATAGGGGTTGCGACCTTTGACATGTTCTGTTATGGGTGCTCGAATCTCCAGATCAAGGAATAAGGATCCGAGGTATACTATGTGTGATCTGGTATGAATGGAGCATGGTAGGGCAGCTATAAGGGATGCAGCAAAGATATTGAAAAGGGCTGGTATGCCAGCCAAAGGATGTCTGGATGCTGAGAGGTGGAAGCGGTTCAGTCAGGAACATTCAGGATGGATTGAAAAGCATGAGCATGGAGCGCAGGTTGCTGATTGGCTGAGGACGAGTGAGAAACATCATCCCCTTTTTGATTTCCAATGATGACGATGAAACTTATCAGGTAGTGATCAGAAGCAGATCTCTTACGAGACAACCCCTAACACCTACACAGGAGCAAAGTCCAGTTCAGGCAGCTGCACCCTCTGCTCCATCGGAGGCTAGGTCAGAGTCAAGCGTAAGTGTTGAGAAGGAAAAGTCACCGTCCGAGGTTTCTATATCCCCAACAATCACACATAATGCCAGCACTATACCATATATGATTGAGTCAGCTGATCAAATCCCTCTGACTCCCTCTCCACCACCCGGGGTGTATCCGACTACCCTCACTGCTCCCACAATATGCACCTCATTTTCCTTACGCACAACAACCTACCATGATGCCACCGTACCAGGGTTATCAGCATCCCTGTCAGTATGCACCACTCCCAATATCAGTCCTGGTACACCTGAGAATCCTCCAGCCTATGCTATAGGAAATCATTATCCGGGGATCTCATCTGGATCCACCGACAGCTTCTCAACCCCAATAAAGACAAGACATAATTCCCTTGAGAACAGAACCTATCAACTCTCTCCCATACATACCCTCGCGCCCAGTGCAAGTACTGACCCACCACTCCACCTGCACATAACACCATCCCCATCCATCCCTTCACGCAAGGTGGAAATTTTGAAATTAAGGAAAGGTGAAGAGGGGAGTTGGGAGGTCAGGAACGAAGAGGAAGACGGGGAGAATCAGGATACTAGCTCAGTGGCAAAAGAAGAGGGAAGTGAAGTGGAGGATGCAGGCACACACATGCAGCCCACAGCCCTCCCCCGTACACACCAGTGAAAGGGAAGTATATCATTGCGCTCTAAAACATTGATCTGTCCAGGATGTCAGGATAGTAACAGTAACGCAATATTTCGGTGTGAAAAATGCAATCATAAGAGAAAACCGAGATGGCTGCATTCCCAGTCATTACACAAACAACCAGGGCTACACAGGGAGATGCAGGACTGCCGGTAAAAACGGATACCACCACTTGGTTATAAACCATGGTCTAGATCAGAGCAATTGTCAATGGCAAATAGTTTTCCAGACATGTATAAAAACCCGATAGGATATTATAAGGCTGTGAAAGGGGTAGCTGAGAACTATGATGCTACGTGGAGTGATCTGGTACCCCTTTTTAATCTTAATGGAGGAGTACCACTTGTTGAAAAAGAAAAACAAGATGAGCTGTATAAAAGCAAAAACTCAGAGTAAATAGATGTCTTAAAGGCAATGTTGCTATTGAACCATTATTTTAACAATTCCCCTCTTTTTATCATCTTGTCTAACTATCTGTCCCTGATGTCGCTACCTATTCTCTAGGCCTGCAAGATAACCCTACTTCACGACATCACGGGGCTAACCCTACGTATGCAGTGGGATGCCAGTCCTGCTGCGCATCCATCCAGGTTAACTTGTTATCAGGCCTACTATCCCTTACTTTCCCTAAGTTTATTAAGTAATCATTGCTATGTGTATGAAGGGATTATTTTATATGTGTGCAGGAGTATATGAGATAGCCGGGAGTATATGTGACACAATAATTATAGGGTATATGATCCAGTATCTGTGACTAAATAGTTGCAGGAAGTTCATCATCTCTTGGGTTCCACGAATCAGGTTTACTTCAGACCAATGGTTTTCCGCAGAACATACAATCGGATAAGTCCGCCGCAGTCATCTTATTGCAGAAGAGGCATTCTCGCTGTACTGCAGTGATTATTGTAGTCATGACTTGGGTTTGCTTTACTTCAGTATCTGTATCAATTTTATTTCGGTTTTACCTGGAAAACACTTACAATTAGAAGCGAGAATTTTCTTGATAATTATCACAAACAGTCTTATGATTATCGCAATTACCATTATTACAAACACTGCCTGAATCAAGAAATGAATGACACCACTTATCCAACCACCTATTCCCTTAAACAAATTTAAAGGATTCATCCAGGAAAGCCATTCGGGTAGTGGTAAGTCATCCAATGCATTCGCTTTTCGTACACCTTCCTTAATCCGTTGAGCCTGCTTTATATCGTGTGTAACTTGCATTAGACCAGTAGGGTCTATGAAATGGCAACATGCTGGACCGACCATCTGACATAAACCTCCCTGTGAGGCAGTCAGGTAGTCCAGTACCATTGAGTGCTGATTAGTGATCATTATTAGTTGTTTTCATGTATGCAGACTCAACGTTAAGGGCATCAAATAAATAATCGGTTACAAAAATGTCTCCCAACTCTTCTATCATCTGGGCATTTCTCATTGTGCCAAAGGTTACCCCTAGAGAACCAGTTAGTACCATTACTGCCTTGCGGTACCAGGGAGTTCCCATGAGATGTTTTCTTGGGGGAGTAATTATATTCCTTTTGGCGAGCATATGGCTGGGCACATTCTTATAGGGGAAGTACCCATCCTTCCATACCCATGTAGTGGGTTCTAACCTGGTCAATGTGCAGGTACCCTCCGCCCCCTTTGGTATCCATCTATAGGCCTTATCTCCACATATTATATAGACACCCTTTGGCAATTGAAATTGAAATTCATTTAGAAATGCCATAACAATAGTCACTAGACGTACAGTTTGAGGGTACAGACACCAAGAATCCTCTAGGTCGGTCCTCTAGGTCATAAGTGGAAGCTGTTGCGCGGCTGACTTTCGTAGACCTCTAGTGTCTGAGAGACACTAGACATGCGCACTATATCGGTATAGGACATGTTTTTTTGAATGAATGGCCACTTCTATTTATCCCTGAATTGGTGAGACAGGAAGTAACTGGAGTGTAACCCGGTGTTGGTGGATTTATAAGGGGAATAGGAGCAGAATGGTTCACACTGCTGAGCTATCAGCAGGATTATCCAGACATGGGTCCCACATTCTCCTGGTGAACCCAAATCTCATGGGGAAACACGTCGCGAAAACTACAAACACACTGGGGAGGCGAGATCTCTCTATAATGAGATAAGTAACTGGTTTTATTTTTGATCTTCTGACTGTTATTACTTGAGAATACCTGATACCGTCTATTGTCTGTTATGATCATCTGTGTTACTTTCTCGCATATCCCAGCTGGGAGACTTTGAAAGTTATATGGGATGGATTGGTTTCTTTTTACCTATATAAATTGATGACTTTTGGCCTACGACCCCTTAATTATCAAATAATAGGGGGTTATTCTTTCATTGGCCAAACCGGGATATATGATCATCATAGTTATCGAGATTTGTGATTACACCCCTGCTTGATTTTGTCTGTATGTTGTGTCTGCTAGTGCAGCTTCATATAGTTGTATACATATACACTCCAGATCCAATTTTCTATTTATATATCTTTTTCTAGTGGTGACGAGAACCATACTATAATCATATATTCTACAGAGACCTGATCCTTGGTCCTAGAGTAGTTATTTATACCTAGACTTTGGTAAATGACTGTAGGATTAATTTGATTAAGCACTATGTCACTTAAACTCATCATGTTCTGTTTTGCTACACACAGCACCTATTGTGTGCCCGCTAGGGCATTTATTTAGCTATATCTATTAAAAGGTAAATTTTAATGGGGTATTTTTTCTGTTCTATCTCGAGTAACTCAAGAGGGGTATAAAGTCCACATGCGTGTTCTCAGATTTGGACTGACAGATCTTACATCAGTACTTGGACATTCCCGCAGCCCATCTTTGCATAAGTGCATCCAGCTTCACATTCTCCAGGTTGGGAAGGGAATTTTTATCAGTCCACACATGTATCTCCGACCCCGACAAGTATTCTGCAAACTTTTCGGGTAATAGCCCACACCAGCACCAGCAACTCCACCTTGAATGAACTATAGTTTTCTGAGTTCTTTTCAGGTCATCTTGAGCGACCGACTGGTGTACACTATCAACCTTTCTCTTCTCTCTTGCACCTGAGCCAGCATTGCCCCCAGTTCATATAGACTTCTTTCAGTATACAGCACGAAGGGCTGATAGAAAGCAGAGTAAGATAGAAGTATCCATCAGTGCCATCTTCAAAGTTTGGAAAACTTCTTGCCTGGGGCCCCACTAGATTGGCTGTAGCTTAGCTCCCCCTGCAGTTTCTCTTAGCAAATCGTTGCGTGGTGCCACAATTTTAGAGAAGTTTGTTATAAATCTCAGTAGTACATGGCCAGCTCCAGAAATGCTCTCAGCTCTCTCAGGGTGGTAGGGGTGGGCCTTTTTTGCATTGCCACATTGCACATTTTCACATTTTCTCCGTGGTGGGATAGACTCTGGGCACTGGAAATGGTGTGCCCAAGATATTCAATCTCCCTTTTAAACAAGTTACACTTCCGAAGTTTGGCCTTTAGCACATGCCTCCGAAGCCACTCCAAAACTTGTTACAACCGGATAAGATGTTCTTCGAATGTGGGTGAGTAAACTATGATGTAAACAAAATATATAAAGGTCACTTCAAAATTCAGATCCATCAGTCGCTGGAATGTCCCTAGTGCATTTTTCAGCCCGAAAGGCATCCAGTTAAATTCAAATCGCCCCTTGGAGAGGATGAAGGCAGCCTTCAGCCGAACCTCAGCAGCCACCAGAATCTCCCTGTAGCCACTGGACAGATTGAAAGAGAAGTGCTTGGCCTTTCCCATGCCAGATAGGGATTTCTTAATCCTGGGTAAGGGGAAGGAGTTCCGCACGGTGCAACCATTCAGCCATCGGTAGTCCAAACAAAAACCTCAGTGTACCATCTTTCTTTCCGGACTAACACAATAGGTGCAGCTCAAGAGATTTGGCATTCGCGTATTACTCCATTACGTAGCATGTGTGACAGCAGTTCCTTCACTTCCTGGTACATTTGAGGTGGGTTTTGCCAATACCACTCTCATATGGGAGTGGTGTTCCCTGTGGGAATTTTGTGTTGTATAGCATAGGTGCATCCAAAGTCATCTTCATGTTGTGCAAACGCTCCTTAGTATCGCTGCAACAACTGTTCTACCTGTCCTACTTGTCTCAAGTAGAATTGTGTGAAATTTGTCTACATTTGTTCTAAGAGGTAGCGATCGGCTCTGGGCTCACCCCTTTCCTCTTAACCATTGAAGGACACCGACAGGGTCCATGGGTTTCCCTTCACAGTTGTTAATTCTGTGGCAGAGGCCCTGGTTAGATTTTCCACGTGTAGACTGGTGCCACTTCTTGCTGGGGAGTTAACTATAGGCTCGTTCCGCTCAAATTTATGCAACGCACGGGTACACATCCTTGTCGAACGGTGGCCAGGGTGCGAGCAACCAGTAGTCCTGAGATCGCATAGTCCCCCTCTATAGGTTCAATCTGGACATCCACTCCAATGACACATGGGTCAGTACTAGCATGGCGAGTACGGTCTGTCTCGCAGGTAAAGTCACTGTAGCTTCTGAGGGTATCATCACTTTGCCGAGGCGCTGGGAGGCTGCTGGCAACTTCTGAATTTGACTGATCTGCACGAGCTTCTGGAACACACTCTTGCTGGCGTGGTCGTGAGTAGCATGGGTCCAACTGTTACTGGCCTATTAGCCAGGGACTCTCGTACTTCCTTCAACACATTCATCCCCAGGGTCACGATGGCTCCCCTCCTCCAGAGCCTTTCACCAATACGATCCTTTTTCAGCCGATCTCTTTTACGCACACCATTACAGACATCCACACTACTCCGGCCACCGGAATGGGGCATTGGTTGGCAGTCACTAGTCGAATGGTTGGTTTCTTCTTGAAGTGGGCAACTTCCGTGAAGTAAACCGGAATGTACTCTTTGAGCATAGTGGTCACTTGGGACCCTGTGTCCATGAAACAGCAAATACATCCCTTAAACTCAGCCCAGGCAATGGGTCTCAGAAAAAAATAATTTCAGAGTCTTCATCCTCTCTCTGGAGTTGAGAATCCCATGGAGCGCTCCTCGACAGTGGGTCATGTTACTTTAAAGGACGCCCCTCCTCCTTTTTTCCCATTTTGTACAGTCACGTGAGATGGACCCTTTGCCAGAAGTCCAGCATTCTACTACGCGTTCTGCTTATGGACGTCAAGTGATGAGCATGAGTGAATCTGTTTTCCCGCTCCTGCCTTTCTTCATATTGGACCACAGGGACAAGTGTAGTAACGTTAGTGGGGATCTCCCTGATGATACGCAACTCACCTTGGATATACCGTATTTCTTGGCGTAGCTCCCGGGCCCAGTAGGGCTCTTTATTTGCTGGCCCAAAAGTGGTCACATCATGACTCCGTACCACACCCATGAGGACAGGGGCTTCTCATTCCAGGACTTGGGCCTCTGCTCCAACCTTCAGGAAGCTCATGATGGAGTTTTAAGTGTTCTTTTAGTGTCTGACTTAGTCCAACAACCAGTTGATCTCACAGCACTTCATCTAGGAGCCCCAGCCCTCAGTATCCATCTTGGGCCTTCTTGATGACATGGGCCATCACTTCCTGCAAGGCGTTTACGTACTAGGCCACAGTCACTCCCCTTGAACGGAAAAGCGCATACGTATGTGGCCTATAATTATAGTGTCACCATGCATGTCCTCTAAATTCTAGTTGCTTTATCCACAGTGTCATGGTCTCTCTGCTGTCAGTACATGACCATCTGCTGGGCTTCTCCATCCAGGGTCAAAAGGGCTAACTCCTCCTGTATGTCAGGGGTCATGGAGTACATGCGCAGCATGCTTCTCAGTCGCTCCACCCAATCCCACAGTGATAGATTACTCACCTGTGTTTTGCTGTTTGGAGGAGTACAAGTTCCAGATACTCTAAGCAAGGCTGCTGAGTGGTGTAGAGGCTGCATTTTAAGTGTGGGGCTGCAGATAAGTGCTTAGTTAAATACAATATCCTAGTTTAACAGAAGAGCATAGTTTGATGTTTTCCTTACTAGTTTTCCATTGGTTTTTCTGCTTTTATCTGTACTGTTTATCCCCATTTAGTATGTGCTCCATGGACATTGCAACCAGGTGTGCATCTTGTGAGATATCTGAATGCCTTGAACAGCTATTTGAGGATGAATATATCTGCATTCGATGTCAGCATGTTACATGTTTGGAAACCTTGGTAATGGATCTAAATATGCAGCTTGCAACACTCGGGAGCATTGCAAACCTGGAGAGGAGTTTAGAGCTCACTGAGCATGTGCTGACTGGGGCCAGGGATATGGAGGAGGGTGGAGCTGGGAAAGATCTGGACTCAGAAGTAGGTAGCTGGGTAACAATTGGAAGAAGGGGTAGGGGGAAATGTATCAGGGAGCTCAGTCCTGATCCGGCACAACCAAGTAAATATGCCTGTTTGGCTGATAATATGAATACAAGCCCAGGACTAGGATCACTACAGCAGGATGTTGGTCCCAGAAACCAGAGAAACGACTGCTGTAGGAACGAGTGAAATAGTGCAGCAAAGGCCACACAGATGTTGGTGGTAGGGGACTCTATAATTAGGAGGACTGACAGTGTCATCTGCCGCCGAGACTATGAATGCCGAACAGTGTGTTGTGTGCCAGGTGCTCGGGTTTGGCATACTGCGGATCGGATAGATAGATCGCTGGGTTTACCCCAGCTCCACCCAGCAGTCATAGTACACATCAGTACCAATGACAAAATTAGAGGGAGGTGGAAGGACCTTAAAAATGATTACAGGGAACTAGGAGAGAAGCTGAAGTCCAGGACATCCAAGATGATGTTTTCACAAATACTGCCAGTGCCACGAGCATCACTAGAAAGACAGCGGAAGCTTAGGGGAATAAATAAGTGGCTTAGAAATTTGGTTCAGGAAGGAAGGGTTTGGGTTTATGAAGAACTGGACCGACTTCTCTGTCGGCTACAGGCTCTACAGTAGGGACGGGCTGCACCTGAATGGGGAGGGGGCAGCTGTGCTTAGGAAAAAATGGTCAGAAGGATGGAAGAGCATTTAATCTAGGATCTGGGGGGAAGAGTAGACAGAGAGAGTGAGACAGTATGAGACAATGAAGATTTAGTGAGGGCTGGGACATGCAAGGAACATAGGAAGGTGAGGAGTAGTAATAAATTTGCTAGTATTAGGGTATGTGCCCATGATGCAGATTTGAAGCAGAAATTTCCTGAGCATTTTTGTCTCTCCTTGCCAGAAAAAACACATGTGGTTTTTACATGCGTTTTTGACACGTTTTTACATGCGTGTTTTTGAGCATCAATGATGATTTTTGGAGCTATAATGTTGGTGGGTTTAAGCCCTTGGATTACCATAGAAATGGGGTGAGTATATTGGTTCATTTAAATGATTAAAGAATGGTTGTGTTGTATTTCAAATAAAGTGTTTACACTGTGTCTGTCTGTTTGTTTACTTTGTTTGGTCATGAAAAGGTCTGATTGACACCTTGACATCACCAAACAAAAAAGCTGGGTGTCAGCTAGTCCCATTCACCCAATCTTCATTAGCATTTCTATTCACATAATTTATGTGACTGCTGTGAGCTGTTTTTTTTTAGCCTGGGAACGTGCCACTAGGCATACATTTTCCCTGGCCATAATTAACATCTCCAGCTGGTTCATTAGCCACTACATCCCCTGATCAGCACTTAGCAGTGCTTTGGGCACAACGTATTTATGTTGCATCCAAAACGCGGTGTTCTAATGCCGCACTTTTGTTGTCGGTAAATGTGAATCCACTGCATAAAATAGAGTATAGAATGCGGTAAATCTTTCAGTGAACACATGTGGATTTACCTGAATTCAATAGAATGCAATGTTTTGGACGCAGCAAAAATTTGCGTCCAAAGCGCTGCTACGTCTGAATTATGGTCACAAAGCCTAAAATGTAAAAAAAAATATTGGTGTGGGCTCCCACATCATTTTTATAACCAGCAGAGGGAAAGTCGACCTCTGGGGGATGATATTATTAGCTGCGGAAGGGGCCATTAGCCAACAATGTTCCATGTCTATTAATATCAGCCCACAGCTGTTTGTTTAGCCTTTACTGGCTAGATTACAGGAGGACCCCAGAAAAAAATTGATGTGGGGTCCCCCCCTATAAAATCGAGCCAGCAAAGGCTAAACTAGACAGCTGCGGGCTGATATTAATAGCCATAGAAGGGGCCATGAATACTAGCCCCTCCGCGATTGTTAATATCACCCCTCAGCATCCATAAGATGCCCCAAATCTGGCGCTTAGCCTCACTCTTCCACACTGCCCTGTAGCGATGGCATGGGGTTGGGGTTCACGTCAGCTTTGTATTGGCGGCTGACATGAAGCCCAGGTTAGTAATGGAGGGCGTCTCCCCATTACTAACCACATAGTAAAATGGATGGCGCATTTTCAATAAAAGACACGTCCATGATTTTAAATATTTATTTATTTGAAATAAAACACATACGGTTCTACAATTTTTTTTATTACCCGCCTCTGCGAAGCCCTCGATCTCCTGAAAAAAACGAGAAAAAAAACAACAACAATATCCCTCACCTGTCCGTCGTCAACGACGCAATCCACAATCACGACTGTCCCACGACGATCCAGATCATTTCTATAGCTGTGACATCAGCCATCACTGATGTCACAGGTGTAGAATACAGCACTGTATACTGACAGGGAGGGTTGTAAAATCACCCCTGTCAGTATACAGTGCTGCTGGGGTTCATCAGCTGAAGATTCTTGTGAAGGCTCTCATGGTAAGCATCAGCTGATCGGTCATGAGACCGATCAGCTGATTACCGGTTTCAGCAATCACCTGATGGCCACGTGACCATCAGCTGATTGCTGCCGTTACTTATCACCTGATGGCCACGTGACCATCAGCTGATTGCTGCCGTTACTTATCACCTGATGGCCACGTGACCATCAGCTGATTGCTGCCGTTACTTATCACCTGATGGTCACGTGACCATCAGGTGATCGCTGACGTCACCGATCAGCTGATGACCGTGTGACTATCAGGTGATCAATGACTTCACCGCAGGTCCTGTAAGTACACAGCGAGTCCGCGCCCCACAGTGTACATCGAGCCACCGACTGGACAGCATCGCCCAAGAGGACACCGGGGGCCGCCAGAGAGGTGAGTATGAAGGTTTATTATTAATTTTTTACTTTTTTATTCTTTTTTACACTGCCGCTGGCATGCGGGCTGGGAGAAGCAGTTTGCTGTTTCTCCCATCCAAGTTGCTCTTGCTGTTTTCAGCCAGAGCAGCGGTCAGATGAGAGAAGTAGCAGCCTCCTCTCCCGACCCGGGTGCCAGCCGCGGCACGATTCCGGCACGATTTTGCGCCTATTGATTACATTGAAATGCAGCAAATCCACATGTATAGATATCTCTTCACATGCTACCCAATTACCTACGCACTATTGATGGATACATGTTTTTCGCTTGTAATTGTCATACAATTTTCTTGTGTTTTCACCGCGCAACTTCTGTGTGTATCACTTTTCTACGGAATGAAGGTTTTAATATTGATGTAATAAAAATTATATTTTTAATGGAACAACTTTGATACTCCTCTTTTACATTTGAGTGTGTTTGGCGCCAGCTTTTTTGTATTGGTGAGGTCAACAATGTACAGTCAGTGTCTGTAAATGTACATTGGGAAGGCAATAATGGAAAGCTGCTAATTGGAGTTTGCTACAAGCCTCCTAATATAAATGAACAGACCAGATCCAGACATAAAAGCTGCAAGTTCTTATCCGCAATTCAAGACAATTACCTCTCTCAGCTGGTAGATAACCATCCAGGGGAGATAATCTGCTAGATCTGGTTCTCTCAAATAGACAAGATACAATTTCACATCTACAGATCAGGGATCATTTGGGAAGTAGTGACCATAATATGGTAGGTTTCAATGTAATTTTCACTGAAACATTCAAAAGGGGAAATGCAAAAACCTGGAACTTTAGGAAAGCTGATTTCAACAAAGTAAGGGAAGAGCTTAGACTGGGACCATGTCATGGTAACTGGGGAAACTGAACATAAATTGGGCATGTTTAATGATATACTACTAGAATCCTGTGGAAAAGTTATATACTGTGGCAAGAAAATGTCAAGGAATAAAAAGAAACCATTATGGATAAATAATACAGAACAAAATTTAATAAGACAAAAACAAAGGAAATTCCAAATTTTGAAGGCCGAGAATACAGAAATAGCATTTCAGGAGTATAAAGATTTCAATAAGAAATATAAAAAAAAAAAAAAAATCAAGCTAGCAAAGTTATCTACAGATAAACAAATCGTAATAAAGCCAGAGAACAGTTAAAGAGGTACAGAAACAAGTAAATATGATTTAAAAATACCTTTATTTTGGGGAATTGGGCATGTGGTGGAACATAAAAGGCACTCACATAAAATTAATAATAAATGTCATATTTCAACAATTTTAATATAGCAGCATATGGTATTGATCAAACAATGACTTAATAATAGCTAAACCCTTCTACGAAGTGGATCAATGCAAATATATTTCCCAGAGGAGCATTGCAGCTCGAAAAGTCTCCTCACCTTGATGTGCTTAGCATGTCGCTCTCCGCAAGGAGAAACGTTACTTCTTAGATACCTGTCTGACGCCTCTCAATCAGCCAAACCAGAACTCACACTTTGCACTGATGAGGGGCAGTACCCACGAAACACAGCGTCTGCAAATTAAGTTTCTGGTCTTGACTTTTATCCTAAGTCATGTGATAAGGCTCGTTAAAGGGTCAATATTGACTTTTAGGATTGATACTTCCAATAGGATGCACTAGAGTCCTAGTTCTCTTTCTCTCTGAAGAGACAATTTGCAAATAATTGGTAATATACGAAAGAAGGGGGTAAACAAATAGAAATATTGCACAAATCTCCATATAAACTGCACTGATGCTTTTATTTCATTAGTGGCCATAAGTGAGGTCCAAAGGGTTAATGGCCCTAACTGTGTATAAGTGTATACCTGAATATAGGGTTACATGTGGAACAATCAACTTAACCAAACTGGTGCTCATGAGTAGTGGCCAGATGAAAATACAGTAAGTAATATCCTCAATGATAACTGCACAGAGGGACAGTCAAAGTAGAAGTATAGAGATAAGAAATTGTACATATCAATTCAATGCATAGGGTGCTGCTTCTAGTGTGGTGCCTGCGACATTAAAATATATCCTAGAACATTTTATAAATGCATCAATGCCAAAAAGAAAAAAACAGATATTAAACAGGCACTTTTCATCCATGTTCCCTGTTCCTGGGTGTAGCGCCGGCGTCCCTGCCCTCTGCTAGGCAGGGATGCTGTTCCCCTCACCTCTCTGCTCCTAGCCCGGCGTCCTCCTCCCGCTCTGCTGGCAGCGCACGCTCCTTCCCGGCCACTGTGCTTAGGGCGCGCGCGCGCGCGCTCCCTCCCTCTTAAAGGGGCCGCGCGCACCGTCCTAAGGAGTCCCCGGCCAATGGCCGGAGGACTTCACCATATATAAGGCACCTCCTCCAAAATGGAGGTGCCCGAGCAATGTTGTTGCACTGTTCACTACTCTGCTTCAGCCCTCAGGTCCCGTTGCCAGTTACCTGCCAGTTACCTGCCAGATTCCTGCCTGATTATCTGCTACCTGCCTGCTAGTCTGAGGTCCGACGGTCTGCCTTACTACTCCTGTCAGTCTGTCTAAGGACCAGCCTGCCCGCTCACCTGGGAGCGCACATCAGCTACCTGCCTGCATGCCTGTGGTCCGACGGTCTGCCTTCCAACTCCTGACAGTCTGTCTATGGACCAGCTTGCCCGCTCACCTGGGAGCACACATCTACTACCTGTCTGCTAGCCTACCTGGAGGCTCCGCCGTCACGTGCAGTAACCACCTGCCTGTCCAGTGACTTCTGCCCGCTCACCTGGGAGCGCTCATCTGCTGCCTGTCTACTAGCCTACCTGGAGGCTCTGCCGTCACGTGCTGTGACCACCCGCCTGTCCAGAGACTTCTGCCCGCTCACCTGGGAGCGCTCATCTGCCGCCTGTCTGTTGGTCTTCCTGGAGGCTCCGCCGTCACATGCTGTGACCACCCGTTCATCCAGAGACTCTCGCCTGCTCACCTGGGAGCTCACGTCTATCTTCAACCGCCACAGGTCGTACCACCCCTTTACCTAGAGACTGCCCCGGTCACTTGCCGTGACCATCTGCCCGTTCATTCAGAGACTGCCCCGGTCACTTGCCGTGACCTCCAGCCCGTTCACTCAGAGACTGTCCCGGTCACCTGCTGTGACTTCCTGCCCGTCTTCCCTGGTCGCCACCCGCTCCCTTACAAGGACCGCCCCCTTGTATAGTAGCTCAGAGGTTCCGCCTCCCAGACCCGTTACACTGGGATCTTTCAACAAGGCAAAAATCAACGTTTACCACCTGATATAACTAAGTTAACACAAGAAGAACTACGCCTGCGTTTGAGAAAATAAGAAGGTGGATCCAGGCAACTACCGTCCAGTAACTCTGACATGCGTAGTGTGCATCATAAGAGATGACCTGCAGACATAAATAGCAAAGAATAATATAATAATTAACAATCAGCACGGATTCAAGTCATGTCTAACTAGCATGTTGGGTTTCTATGAGGAGGTACAGTGCCTACAAGTAGTATTCAACCCCCTGCAGATTTAGCTGGTTGACACA
This sequence comes from Phyllobates terribilis, assembly GCF_046119375.1. Classification (NCBI taxonomy): domain Eukaryota; kingdom Metazoa; phylum Chordata; class Amphibia; order Anura; family Dendrobatidae; genus Phyllobates; species Phyllobates terribilis. The sequence goes on from NW_027362762.1 coordinate 601,847,961, forward strand.
TGCGGAATTAACTTGGCATTGTGACATTTGTACTGTAGATCAGCCTGGAAGTGGGAAATGCACTGCAGCAAATTTTTTTTTTTTTTTTTTTTTAAACGTTAAAAGTTAATTCAGAGTGTCATTTATTATTCAACCCCTCAAACCACAAGAATTCTGTTTGGTCCCCCAAAAGTATTAAGAAGTAGTTCAGGCACCAAGAATAATGAGCTTCACATGTGTGGATTAAAGATCTCTTTTGCCAGCCTTTTCTGACTATTTAAGACCCTCCCCAAACTTGTGAACAGCACTCAGACATGGTCAACATGGGAAAGACAAAGGAGCATTCCAAGGCCATCAGAGACAAGATCGTGGAGGGTCACAAGGCTGGCAAGGGGTACAAAACCCTTTCCAAGGAGTTGGGCCTACCTGTCTCCACTGTTGGGAGCATCATCCGTAAGTGGAAGGCTTATGGAACTACTGTTAGCCTTCCACGGCCAGGACAGCCTTTGAAAGTGTCCTCCCGTGCCGAGGCCAGGCTTGTCCGAAGAGTCAAGGCTAATCCAAGGACAACAAGGAAGGAGCTCCGGGAAGATCTCATGGCAGTGGGGACATTGGTTTCAGTCAATACCATAAGTAACGTACTCCACCGCAATGGTCTCCGTTCCAGACGAGCCCGTAAGGTACCTTTACTTTCAAAGCGTCATGTCAAGGCTCGTCTACAGTTTGCTCATGATCACTTGGAGGACTCTGAGACAGACTGGTTCAAGGTTCTATGGTCTGATGAGACCAAGATCGAGATCTTTGGTGCCAACCACACACGTGACGTTTGGAGACAGGATGGCACTGCATACGACCCCAAGAATACCATCCCTACAGTCAAGCATGGTGGTGGCAGCATCATGCTGTGGGGCTGTTTCTCTGCCAAGGGGCCTGGCCATCTGGTCCGCATCCATGGGAAGATGGATAGCACGGCCTACCTGGAGATTTTGGCCAAGAACCTCCGCTCCTCCATCAAGGATCTTAAGATGGGTCGTAATTTCATCTTCCAACAAGACAACGACCCAAAGCACACAGCCAAGAAAACCAAGGCCTGGTTCAAGAGGGAAAAAGTCAAGGTGTTGGAGTGGCCTAGTCAGTCTCCTGACCTTAACCCAATTGAAAACTTGTGGAAGGAGCTCAAGAATAAAGTCCACATGAGACACCAAAAGAACCTAGATAACTTGGAGAAGATCTGCATGGAGGAGTGGGCCAAGATAACTCCACAGACCTGTGCCGGCCTGATCAGGTCTTATAAAAGATGATTATTAGCTGTAATTGCAAACAAGAGTTATTCCACAAAATATTAAACATAGGGGTTGTATAATAATTGACCCACACTTTTATGTTTAAAATTTAATAAAATTCAACTGAGCAGCATAACTTTTTGGTTTGTAAGATTTATGGTTCTGTTCATAAAACCTACTCTCGTTTGCAGTTTGAAGGCTCTAACTTATTTGCATCTTATCAAACCAGCTAAATCTGCAGGGGGTTGAATACTACTTGTAGGCACTGTAAGTGCAAATCTGGATGTTGGTAATGCGGCGGATGTGATTTATCTGGACTTTGCAAAGGCATTTGATACTGTACCACACAACAGCCTTATACTGAATACAAGAGGTAGTAATGGCCGACACTATAACAGCTTTTAAAAAAAGAGCTGAATGATTTTCTCAATACACTTAACATTGTGGGTTATAGTTAATTTAGGAACAAAATGTACAATTGGGGAGAAAGGTTAAACTTGATAGAGCTAGGGCTTTTTTTCAACCTATGTAACTATGTAAACTTTGAGAGTTTGCTAGGAATAGCCCCCATATTTCCCCTGGCTCACTCGGTCACTGATTGATCCGCCATTTGTGTGCTAGTATGTTGCATTCTATGTTTCTGATCAGCAGTTGATTGTCATGTTAGACGCACCGCCACCATGTTACCTATTTTTTATTCATCTATATTAGACTGAAATATCTGAGTGTCACTGTGACATGGATTTTTGAATATGGTTAAAGAGGAGTTTATATCACTCTACTCATGTAGAGTTTTGGGTTTTGTCTTATTGAATCTATTGATTTGCCACTGTGTATGTAAACCCTAGTAAAAATCCTTTTACTATTTGAGATGGAGCAAGAGCTCCCCCCTGTGGGATCATTTATATATGATCTATGGATACGTTTACTCTACCAGTTCTTTCCCCTTATACATATATTTTAATGAGTGTTTTTTTAAATATTTATTTAATTAAGATGAATTTGTTTTTTGATATGATGGTGTCTACTTCCAATTCTTGATAGGTTATTTCCATTGCACGGTGACTGAGTTAAGATGGCTGCTGTCTCTAACAGCAGGCCATCCATGCACGTCCCGCCATTGGGCTGTACCGCCCTCCACCGCATCCACGATCGCTGTGATTGGCTGCTCAATTCTTACCAGCCAATCAAAGCGGTGTGACAATAAAGTTATAAAAAAAATAAATCAATGTGACATGCTGTGATTGGGGACAGCTCAATCACAGCAGTCACAATGGATGAGGTGATCACGACGTCACCTTGGCTGCTTAACCCTTTTGGCGCTGATTGAGTGAACAATAGTTATTGACCAATCAGTGCGAAAAGGGTTGATCTAAAAATAGTGATCACCACTCTACACGCCATTGTGGCGCCCTGCTGCGCACAGGAACCACAGATCCCAAAAGGGTGCATGGACGGACTCCTCCACAAGAGGCCCTCACTTCATACAAACACCTCCACCCTTCCACCTCATACCACCAGAGGGAGCCCCGTTAGGGATATATATATATATGGAGGGTGGAGCCAGGCAGTTCAGTCAGAGTTAGTTGTTCAGAGAGCGTGCTGACACTGAGAGCAGCGAAGATGCAGCATGTCTGCTGCTGAGTTCTGAGGGCCCCGAGTGTGGCCGAAGGCAAGAGGAGAGAGGAGTAGAGGGGGCAGAGGAGCATCATAGGTTCACCCCGATATACCAACCGGACACCGGGTCCGCGCCTACAGGGTCCCTTTATACCCAGTAGGGATCATCGGCATTCCAGGAGGACTACAAGTCCCTGGCCGACCTGAAGCTAGACCCATTACAGGACCAGGAACCACGAAGGCCCCGGTGTCCAGGGATAGTGGTTGCCAGCAGAAGGTCCTACTACCGAGCGTCAGGTGAAGGAACAGCACGACACATAAGCTAGGCCCAGTTGCAGGGTGGCCAGAAGCATACAGAGAGGCAGACATGGACCAGGAGGCCTTATACCCGCTCACTGGGGAGAAGTCCTGAAGTGCACCCATCCTACTGAGTACCCTGGACCGTACCTGACATCCGCACCAGTAAAGGTATTGAAGCGAATCCCCTGTCTGTCAGTTACTCTTGCTGTGCCATCCCGCCTGCACTACAAGCCCCAGCATCACCACCCACCATCAAACTCCACACTGCCCCGGGGGCCTGCTCCACCTGTGGGGAGCAGAAACACCTCAGCTGCCACCCCAACACCCCTGGAGGTCTGAAGCAGCGCTGGTAATCATTACCAGGTACCACAGGTGGCGTCACAAACAGTTTTTTTTAATTTTATCCAAGTTCTAATCCCCTTTTTCAAGAGTGACCCCAGGGTACTTGCCCGGGAACTGACCACCGCGACACCCCCAAACCAGGCAAAGGCCCGGGTACCGAGTCGTCCCCATCCCCTGGGCGCGACATCACTTCCTGAACAGAATATCGTGCCCGCTGCCACCGGGTACTGTGCACCCTAAAGAACTGTGTCGCATACCGTGGTGAAGTTTTCCCGCCAATTGCCGCTGTTTCCTGCCATTGTCCGCCATTTTCGAGTCGCCGCGCGGGAAGAAGAGGGGCGTAACCGCGGGAATCGGAGACATAAACAAACATCGAAAGGGGTATGCTCTTGTACAGTGATCACCAAATATACACAATACTTCAATAAATTACAATAAATATTATTTTATATATAAATACATAAAAAACCACGTCACAATCCAATTCATTAAAACACAAGTAAAACTTATTATAGTGGGATTATCCACTGTTTGAAAACCCACCTACTCCAAAAACCATCCCAGAGAAACACATGATCACAATAAATCAGATAGTAACAGGATAAAATACACACTTAGGCTGTCCCTGGTGATCAGTTTTACACATTGGTACAATAACTGTGGCTAACCGCCACCAGTGTTAAAGGGAATGTACAATACCAAAGAATATCAAAAAATATATATACTATGACAGAAGATGTAAATTTCAAAATGTTTGGTAAAATAATCCAAGGCACAAACAACACAAGACCAGGGCATTAAACTGGTGAATCATATATAATCCCACACCAGAAAAAACAATGTCCAGACCACAATAAACCCCTCATTCATGCTGTTCCCATTAACACTGAGATCACTAATCCCCAAATACGGGAGAGCCTACACTGGGATGGTGTCAGTGGGCAATCAATGCCCAACGCGTGTCACCACACATGGTGGCTTCATCAGGGGCTTGTAAGGCACAGGTTTGCGACGCTTTTATATATGGTACAAGTTACAGAGCCTAATTACTGGTGTATCAGCTGGTGCACGACCGCCAGAGACCGCACGTTGCTGGAGCAAAGCATGACCTCCGACCTGGAAGTGCTCCAGACCGCACATGTGCAAGTGGCTGTTCTTGGTGTGTTTGAGAGGAGCTTTTCCTCACCATAGCAACCATGTCACTGCAGGCTGTCTGTCTCTGAACGCTGCGTGGGATGGACACAGCCCTGTTAGAGAGAATACTTCCCCCACCTTCGACAACGATATATATTTCTACAGCCCCTATACAGACTGATCACACCATATATTTTATAAACCAAATTGTGTATTACCACAACCTGGGTATCGTCAAGTTTACTTTATTATGTCAGTCCACAAAATCATTCACAGCCCCGTCACAGACAGCCCCAGACGTCAGGGTGTATTATGTAAGCCACACATCACATCTTCCCACCCATCATTAGATAACACTATTTTAAACATTATTACACTAATAGAGCATGTGACCCAAATAATATCCGCAAGAAGCCACCCAGGTATACGCAAATCAGAAGAGCAGTTTATTTCAGGTAAGTACATCCACAACGGGTCCCATTTTGATGCCATAAAAGGCACCTATGAAATACAGGTATTGTCATCCCGATATAGATTTATAAGGGCAATTATGTCATATTTTGAGAGCCTAATAGTCGCTATATAGTGATACGTCACATATACTACACATCCAGATGTGTGCGCACTGTTGCTGACATGCGATTAGGGGGGTTTTCGCATGTGCCACAGTATCCAGAAAACATGCTGGCAAGATGTAACCATACACTCACAAACAAAGGATTTTGTACATATGTCAGTATAGAGGTAAGCCCGGTCAGGGTCAGGTATATACAAAGTCCCACAATTGGCGAAGTTATTGCCAAATCAAGCCCCTCAATGCAGTCTATATCATAGAAATACCTGATAGAGAATTGTTATAAGTAAAGCCCACTAAAGGGCAGATGAAAAAAGGTTGAGAAATACTATTGATCGCTATAGAGGTAGGTATATCCACAATATCACCCCAGGGGCCACCTCAATATTGCCAAATCAGGTCTCTCAATACAGTCTATATCATAGAGAAACTTAATAGAGAATTGTTATAAGCAAAACCCACTATAAGGCAGATGAAAATAGATGGAGAAATACTGTTGGTCGCCAGAGAGGTAAGTATATCCACAATATCACCCCATGGGCCACCTCGATATCCATACGGCTGTTGAATGTACATACAATACAGTTATTGTCACTTCCATACAGAGTTTATTCAAATACACATATCAGAGTATGGAGACTCCATGATGGTCAAACATAGATGGACATCCAAATATACAAATGCCCATAGCTGGAAATCTCATGTATATCTCACGTAAGAGCCAGATATATACATTATTCCTTTTGGAGAACTTCCCAACACCTGGCAAAGGTATTTGCACGCCAGGACAACCAATGCATATTGTATTATAGAGCAGCATCAGGTAAAGGCCGTTATGAATATATCCAGCTACAAAGCTGAAGAAAGCATCCCACTACCGGGCTAAGGGGAGGGAGGAAACCTCATAAATGCACTATTGATCACCAGGGAGATATGCCAGGCCGAACCCATAGCCCCTCCAGCAAAGGTAGACAGATATACAGGCACATACACCCAGTCCTGGGGCACGATAAATCATTATGCAATCCGCAATATAATAAACAGTTATGCTAAGGAGTACAAGAAAAACATCCCAGCGTAAGTCCTGGAGTTTTCGTGACTGATAAGGTCACCCCCAATGTTTGTTCCCTCCACCAGTATAGTCCGGGTATTGGCTTGTTCTTATAATGTTCCTTGTACGAAGCCACAGCATATAGTGGAGCCCGAATATTCAGAGGTCCTTGCAATATTCTGTATAAATCGCTATCATACCAATATTTTATCTTGTCTTTCCTCATTGCGTTGAGCCAAAATCAGCCTCACAATCCTCCATATTCAGCTTCCATATCCTCCAGACCTACAAGCGAGATGATTAAGGGTAGCATTAACACGATCCATTCATAATTGTTTATAGAACCCTGTAAACAGTAGCTCTCCATTCAGTCCCTCAGGAGCCAGGCTATGTAAGTTATAAATCCACTTTGATTCACATCTCAGAAGTGCCTTAGTCAGATCACCTCCCCTTATATTTGTTCGTACATGCTCTAATCCCATTACCTGTAGTCCTGCCAATCTACACCTATGGACCTCCAGGAAATGTGCAGCCACCGATGTAATAGGTTTATCCTTATCTCGATCTCTCTTAGCCGTTGAGATATTAGAAAGATGTTGTGGTATCCTCTTTCTCAATTCCTGTGTCGTCTGCCTCACATATACCTTCGGGCATCCGCAGATCAGAGCATACACCAAATTTCGGGATCTGCAATTAAAATACGTCCTTGATCGAATCCTATATGGCACAGTTGGAAGTGTGATCCCATCTTGCGCCACAGTATATTGGCAGATATTATAGCCACCACAGGGGTATGTTCCAAAAATCCTCCCACCCCTTTTTAGGCTCGTTGTAGGACGTACATAATGACTATGGCAAAGGCTGTCCTTAAAGTTCTTCACCCTCCGAGCAACCAGGCTGGGGACTGCCGAAATATGTCTCATCAATTTGGGCTCACTAAGTAATATTCCCCAATTTTTTGTGAGGATCTCACGAATATCCCCCCACTGGTTGTTAAATGTCGTGATCAGACTTAATGGCCTATCACATTTACGTACCTGTGTTTGCAATAGATCATCTAGATCATCCCGGTTCCTGGTTCTCGCTCCTTCAAATGCATTGGAAATGATCCGTTTCGGATAGCCCCTCATGATGAATCGTTGAGTCAAGTTTTTATATTGTTGTTGAAATTCCTCCAGTGTGGTACAGTTTCTCCTCAATCAGAGAAACTGTCCCTTTGAGATACCATTTCGTAGATGTTTCGGGTGAAAGCTTGTATAGTGTAGTAGATTATTTGTGGCTGTTTCCTTCCTGAAAAGAGTGGTACAAATATGATTATCCACCTTAGATAATTTCAAGACCAGGTAATCAATCTCCAAATTTGAGATTTTGGATGTTAGCCGAATATTTAAGACATTTCTATTAAGGTCAGCAATAAACATCTCACACTCCTCCAGGGTACCAGTCCACAGAAAAAACACATCATCTATAAATCTAAGCCATGTAGATACATGGTTACAAAAGGTCTCAGGTTTATACACTATAGTCTCCTCCCACTACCCTAGGTATAGATTTGCATACGAGGGTGCACACCGTGCACCCATCGCGGTCCCTGTTATCTGTCGATAGAATTTATGATAAAAAACAAAGTAGTTCTTATCCAGGACGAAATGCAATAGCTCTAAGATAAACTAATCCTGTCTGCGATCTCCCGTAGTGTGTTTATCCAAAAAGTAAGCAACAGCTTGTATACCCGGTAATCGGAGAGGCGTGACTGCTGGAAGCGCGCGAAGCTCAAGCCCCGCCTCGCGCCTTGACTCCAAACCAGGAAGCGTCAGGTCCTATAAGGAGACCGTCGTCAAGCGCACGCTCTGACGTCAGCCGCGAGGGAGACGCAAGGTCCTGGAAGGAGACCGTTGCCTGCGGAGCTGCGGCCTACCCGATCCAAGTAAAGAAGGTAGACTACGGTTCACTAGGAGGGCGCAACCATGGCTGACGACCAGCAAGCCGCCGGAGCACCTGTTAATGCTCCTGATGCTCAACTTGCGCCCGGCACTGCACAGACCGGAGCGGCCGCCCCACCAGCAGGGGTCGTGACTCCATTGATACCCATGGCCCTGCCGTATATCCCTGGAGTGAAATGGCTTCCCCGGTATGATGGCAAGCCAGACACCCTGTCTGGATTCAAAAGGAAAATATGCGGTGTACTGGACATGTATTCTATGACTGATAAGCAGAGAGCCGCTGTTGTGCTGGGACTATTGACTGGTGCCGCAGAGTGGGAAGTTGAAACCAGGCCAGCCGCAGACCAGGAATCAGTATCCATTATCTTTAAGAGACTGCAAACTGTCTTTGAAAACTGCACTGAGACAGATCTCCGGATGAGGTTCTACCACTGTGCCCAGAAACCTGAGGATAGTATCCGGGACTATGCCTGGCGCTTACGGGAAGCCCTGTGGGCCCTGAAACAGGTTAGTCCGGCCAGCATACAAGATGAGAATAAAATGCTGACAGAACAATTCATCCGGGGGTTGAGGTGCCAGGAGGAGAGCAGAACCGTACGGTGGTGGGCTTTAGATCATCCAGACGCCACCTTTGACACCCTGAAGGACATGGCTATTAAGGGTCTGCAGCCCCTGGAACCATCAGATACTGCTATCCAGTGTTACCAGAGTGGGGTCACCCCAGTGCCCGCAGTACCCACTGCTCCTTCACTAACAGCTGAAACAAAGATGCAAACTGTGCCCCCTAGCGAGCTGGACAGCCTACGCTCTGAAGTGCGTGAGCTAAGTAAAACCCTGGCCACTGTCCTGAGCACCCTGCAGCTACAGATGGAGCCCGAGCCGGAAGGAAGGATCCTACTCGCTGACAGCCCTGAAGATGTCCCCTGGATGAGGAGAAGAAGGAGGACAATGCCACCCCGGAGGAGGACAACGCCACCCCGTGGGAGGACCAACGACCAACGTCACCCTCCAGGAGACTTCATCTGCTACCGTTGCCACAAGGCAGGCCACACAGCGCGGAACTGTCCTTTAAACGGGCAAACCCTGAGGCCGAGGGCCGACACCCAGGAGTAACTCAACCAGGCCCATCAAGCTGGTACCATCAGTTTGTAGGAGGAAGGCCTTTCCTGTCCATCGTGTTGGACGGTATAGCGACACCTGCATTACTGGACACTGGCTCACAGGTAACCATCATACCTGATGTCCTCTACGAAAGGTACTGGTCCGTAGATGAACTCCAGCCCCGAACCTCTCTGTGTATGCTTCTAACGGCCTTCCTCTTAACCTAGTAGGGTTTAAGGAGATGACAGTGAAGGTGGGGAGAGCGGAACTAAAGGACCAAGGACTGATTGTAGTGGAATCTAACCCTGGTGATACAGACTTGTATATGATACTTGGTACAAATATTGTTGGTAACTGTTTGAGAGAAGTGTTGTTTTTGCTCCAACAGATTGCTGACACTGCCAAACCAGGGCAGAGGAAGGTGCTCCAGAGAGAAATTCGAGCCCTCCTGTACCAGCAACAGGTAAAATTAACAGGTGGTGAGATTGGTAATGTACGGGTGACAGACCCGATACCCATTGTGATTCCCCCAATGAGTGAGATGCTAATTTGGTGTAGGGCAGCAATAGGTCTCAAGGGACAGAACTACCAGGCAGTAGTGGAGCCCATTAGCTCGGAGCACAGACCTACACTCTTAACTGCTAGAGGAGTAGTTGATGTACGCAATGGGATGGTACCCATACGTCTCCTAAATTGTGGGGAGGAGGAAGTTAAATTACCAAGATACGCCACTGTTGCCAGATTGTATTCTGTGAATGATGATGCCATACACACAGTGGAATCCTTGACCCATCCAGACACAGTGGAGGACAATGACTCCGAAGCTCAGCTGGAGGATTGGTGTCAACAGCTCCATGTTGGAACTGATGCCACTCATGTCCATCAGAAACACGGTGTTTACAGAGTGGTTCAGGAATATGAACAAGTGTTTAGTAAACACCCACTTGACTTTGGAAGGGTCAAAGGGGTACAACATCACATACCCACCGGTAGCCATCCACCCATCAAGGAGCGTTACCGACCCATACCACCAGCACATTATCAGAAAGCCAAGGAAATGTTACACGACATGAAAAAGGCAGGGGTAGTAAGGGATAGTTGTAGCCCCTGGGCAGCTCCCCTTGTCCTGGTCAGGAAAAAGGACTGTAGCATGAGGATGTGTGTAGATTACCGACAAATTAATCGAATAACACATAAAGATGCATACCCTTTGCCCCGTATAAAGGAATCCCTGGCTGCACTAAAGTCTGCCAATTACTTCTCTACACTGGATCTCACTAGCGGGTACTGGCAAGTCTCTGTTGCTGAGGAAGACCGGGAGAAGACGGCCTTCACCACCCCAATGGGACTGTGCAAGTAAAACAGTATGCCGTTTGGACTCTGCAATGCACCCGGAACGTTCCAGAGGTTGATGGAGTGTTGCTTGGGACACCGGAACTTCGAGACAGTGCTGCTGTACCTGGATGACATTATCGTGTACTCGAGGACATATGAGGACCATCTGAAGCACCTGGTGGAGGTATTTGAAGCATTGTCCTGGTATGGGATGAAACTAAAGCCTTCTAAATGCCACTTGCTCAAGCAGAAGGTTCAGTACCTGGGACACGTAGTCAGCTTGGAGGGAGGAGCACCAGACCCGGAGAAGGTCACTGCCATCCAGAAGTGGCCTGAACCGAGAAGCATCAAAGAAGTACAGCAATTCCTGGGACTGGTTGGGTACTACAGGAGGTTCATAAAGGACTATACCAAAAAGGTAGCACCTCTACAAGACCTCCTGGTAGGACAGTCCAAAAGAGGAAAGAGTCCCCCATTCCAGTGGGGCAAAGAACAGGCCGAATCCTTTGCAGTAATAAAGGAAATCCTGACTGGTGAAGAAATCCTGGCTTACCCTGACTACAGACAGCCTTTCCTGCTGTACACTGACGCCAGCAATGAGGGACTGGGAGCTGTGTTGTCCCAAAAGCAGAATGGACGAGAGAAGGTAATTGTGTATGCCAGCAGGAAGCCACGCCCTACCGAGAGGAACCCGGATAACTACAGTTCCTTCAAGCTGGAGTTCCTGGCCTTGGTCTGGGCTATCACTGAAAGGTTCAAACACTACCTGGCCTCAACTAAGTTTACAGCTTTTACTGACAACAATCCCTTGACACACCTGGAGACAGCCAGGTTGGGAGCCATGGAACAGCATTGGGTGGCCTGACTGTCAAATAATCAGTTCACCATCAAGTACCGGGCAGGTCACAAGAACACCAATGCTGATGCCCTGTCAAGGATTCCCCACCAGTCAAACACCGAGGATAAAGTGGATGATTTAGAGGAAGTTGAATTACCTGCTTTCCACCGAATCGGAGTGGTCCATGAGCAACACGTCACCAGAAGACATCAGGGAAGGACGCTGAATCCTCTACCCCATCACAGTTGGAAGGAGACTAAAGACAGTGACCCGGTTGTCAGCCTCATCAAAAGACTGATCACCCAGGAAGGTTCTCACCTAGAGAAGGATGCTCCTCCACAAGCCAAGTAACTGTGGAATGAGAGAAGCCGGCTGTTCATCTTGTTATGATCTGCAACATAAACTAAGGAAAGAAAGGGGAAGGCTGTCCCTACAGTAAGACTAAGCTGAATCCCTACGATGTAGCGGGCAGCCTGTTCCTTGTGAACAGATCCGCCTTCGTCATAGGCTAGTCTGAACGGAGACCTATAGAATAAAGGGAGGGGTCCCTAAAAGAACTAAGGACTGGGACAAAAATGAGACACCTCCTAACAGAAGTTGTTGAAGAGCAAAAGACAAACAGACAAAAAGTACTAGAGGTCCCAGAGGACCAAGCGAACTAGACAGAGATAGGCACCGAAGGACCTGGCTAGAGAGACAGGCAAAAAACACTGAAGTCCAGCAAAGCCAGAAGGGTGGAGCTGGAATATATAGGCAGCTGGTCACGTGACCGCAAAACACAAGATAGCAAAAACTATCAGGAGGGTTCTAACAGTACCCCCTCTTCTATGAGGATCCTCCGGATCCTCCAGGCCCAGGCCTATCAGGAAACCTCCTGTGGAAAGCTTTAACAAGCCTAGAAGCAGAGACATCATCCGTCCTTACCCAGGAGTTGTCTTCGGGACCGAAACCCTTCCAGGAGACAAGATACTGTAATTTCCCTCTATGCCATCTTGAATTCAAAATACGAGAAATTTCATATTCACCGTCTTCCACCACAGGAGGAACTGTGACAGTGGCGTCCCTATTAGAAACGTCAGCCTTTTTCAACAAGGAAACATGAAACACAGGATTAATCTTCCAGGAAGTAGGGACATCCAACCTGACAGCAGATGGGTTAACAACCTGAAGCACCTTAAATGGACTCACAAACTTAGGACCCAGTTTTTTAGAGGGAATCCTCAACCACAGGTTCTTCGAGGACAACCAAACCATGTCACCCACAGTAAACAAAACCTCTTTACGTTTCCTGTCAAAATACTTCTTGGACTTCTTGTTAGCCTCTTGCAGGTTACAACGTACATTAGTCCAAACTCTCTCCAAATCACCGGAAAAATTCTCCTCCTCCCACATCGCCGACCCCAATTTGGAGAAAAAAACAAAAGACGAATGTCTCTCAGTACAACAAAAAAAAGGAGAACACCCAGCAGAGGAGGATGTATGATTGTTAAGAGCAAATTCTGCAAGAGGCAGAAACTCAGACCACACCTCTTGATTGTCTGCCACAAAGCAACGCAAAAACTGTTCAACATCCTGGTTCTTTCTTTCAGTCTGTCCATTAGATTCAGGATGATAACGAGACGAAAATGACAAATGGACTCCCAGCCTGTCACAAAAAGCATGCCAAAAGCGAGCCACAAACTGAGATCCTCTATCAGAAACAATATCCGTGGGGACACCATGGAGCTTGACAACCTCCTTAACAAACGCCTCAGCGAGTGTCTTGACGCAGGGCAACTTAATGAATGGAACCAAATGACACATCTTACTAAAACGGTCCACGACCACCCAGATGACAGTAAAACCCTCAGACACAGGAAGATCAGTAATAAAATCCATAGTGAGATGCGTCCAAGGCACACTAGGAACCTCCAGAGGGCAAAGCAACCCCGCAGCAGGAGTATGTGAAGCTTTTGACCTAGCATACACAGTACACTGATGCACCCACTTGATGACTTCCTTCTGCAATCCAGGCCACCAAAAACTGCGACTGATAAGTCTCTTAGTCTCCGAAACTCCTGGATGACCTGCCACCCGAGACTCATGACACTCCACAAACAAATCTCTCCTAAAGGCTCTAGGCACGAACAACCTCCCATGGGGAGTGTTAGATGGAGCATCATCTTGAGCATTCAGAATCCCATTCTCCAAATCAGAGTCCAATGCCGCCACCACAACTCCTTTCCACAAATGCTCTCCTCCTCCTCAGCACCGACCGTAGGAGAGAAGCTATGAGATAAGCATTGGCTTTAACATTCTTAGTACCAGGGATATAGGTAACAGAAAAATTAAACCGAGAAAAAAAAAGTGCCCACCTAGCTTGACGGGCATTCAAGCGCTTGGCAGCATCCAGATAGATCAAATTCTTATGATCTGTGAAAACCTGAAGAGGAAATCTAGCGCCTTCCAAAAAATGACGCCAGTGTTCAAACGCAAGTTTAATAGCCAGCAACTCCTGATTTCCAACATCATAATTCAGTTCGGTTTCCAAAAATTTTTTCGAAAAGAAGGCACAAGGATGTACTCCACCCTCGTTCTCTTGAGACAAAACTGCTCCGACCCCCACTGATGAAGCATCGACCTCGACCAAAAAAGGCTTGGTCTCATCAGTCTGCATAAGGATAGGGGCAGAACTGAACCTCTCTTTGAGATACTCAAACGTTTCAATGGCCTCAGCAGTCCACTGGGCCATATTCGCACCTTTCCTGGTGAGATCGGTTAGAGGTTTAACAATTACAGAAAAATTCTTAATGAATTTCCTGTAATAATTGTCAAAACCCAAAAATCTCTGTATAGATTTCAAACCAACAGGCCTAGGCCATTCCTGCACATCCTGAACCTTCACAGGGTCCATCTCAAAGCCCTTGCTGGAGACAATGTAGCCCAGAAAACTAATTTTCTGCACAGCGAACTCACATTTCTCAAGCTTAGCAAAGAGTGAATTATCACTCAATAACTGCAAAACTTCACGTACACTCTGCCAATGGGACTCTAGATCTGGTGAATAAATCAAAATGTCATCCAAATACACAACCACATTCTTACCAATCAAAGGTCTCAGGATGTCATTAATAAGGTTCTGAAAAAATGCAGGTGCATTGGTAAAACCGAAAGGCATCACCAGATTCTCAAAATGACCTACTGGAGTGTTTAAAAGCAGTTTTCCATTCATCACCCTCCTTCACACGTAACAAATTGTATGCCCCTCGGAGATCAATTTTTGAGATCCACTTGGCTCCCACTAACTGGTTAAACAAGTCAGGAATTAACGGCATTGGGTAGGAATTGCGTACAGTAATCTTATTAATTTGACGAAAATCCAGACATGGACGTAAACCGCCGTCCTTTTTTTTTAACAAAGAAGAATCCGACTGCCCCAGGCGACTTAGAAAGTCTAATGTGACCAGCAGCTAGGCTAGTCTCTATGTACTCCTCCAAGGCCTTTCTTTCAGGGATAGTCAGATTAAACAATCGACTTTTGGGAAGAGTAGCACCCGGAACAAACTCAATGGCGCAATCATAATCCCTATGAGGAGGTAAAACTTGCGACTCCTTCTCCGAAAAAACCCTCAAAAAATCTTGAATAGGTACTGGTAATTCCCATTTTTCCACAGCCGCAATGCGACCATTACAACATTTATCATAGCACTTCGGACTCCAATATTTAATCACATTAGTAGACCAGTCCAATAAAGGATTGTGCAGTTTTAACCAAGGCAATCCTAGAACAACTGGAGAGGGCAAATTATCCAAAACAACCAAGTCCAAAATTTCTTGGTGAACACCATTGATAGTGAGAGGAAATGCAGCAGTCTTGTGAGTTATACATTTCAAAGGAGTGTTATCAATTGCATCCACAGAAACAGGAGATGACAAAGGTTTGGATTTCAATTTAAGTTTTTCCAAAAACCCTTTATCAATCACATTAAGTGTTCAACCACAATCCACAAATACCTGAAATTCAATCAAATCTCCCTGCAGAGCAGTACTCCCAGAAAGGAACACTCCTGCAGAGCGTAAACAAGCTATACTTGCGTAACTGACCTTTTTTTTTCCTTTACTTAAATGACGCTCACAATACTTAATCAAATGATCAGCTTTACCACAATAAAGACACAAACCTTCGGCGAATCTCCGATCTCTTTCTTGAGAGCGGAGTGACATCGCCCCAACCTCCATTGGTTCTCTGCTGTCAGAGCAGATTTTCTGGAAACTAGGACCTGAAGTTACAGGAGTTTTTACATCATTGACCCTGGACCTTATTCTCCTGTCCACACGAACAGCTAACTGCATAGCTTCCTGCAGAGTCTCAGGTGCAGAGAATGCAATTAGCAAATCCTTAACTCTTTCACTCAGACCAGCAAGAAATAAACATTTCAATGCCGAATCATTCCATTTAACTTCTGAGGCCCATCTCCTGAAGTGTGTGCCATAAATTTCAACATCATCTGACCTCTGATTCAAACGCCTAAGTTCTGATTCAGCAGATGAGATTCGATCAGGATCGTCATATAATTGCCCCATAGCAGAAAAAAATTCTTCAACAGAACTTAAACACAGATCATTAGGTTGGAAAGAAAAGGCCCACCCCTGTGGTTCATTGCGCAAAAGTGACATAATAAAACCGATGCGCTGTGATTCATTCCCAGAGGACCTTGATCTCAAACGAATATATAACAAACAAGCATTTTTAAAGGAAAAAAAATCTTGCTGTTTACCATAAAAATCATCAGGCAGTCCTACCTTTGGTTCGACAAAATGCACTCCAGGACAGCTACTCACGTGTTGCTGAAGCTCGGACACTTCCAGAGACAATCCCTGCAGGCGTTGAGCCAAATCCTGGACGGAAACCATACTGATCCCCGAATTTCTTTCCTTTTAGCTTTTTTTGGGCTGGACTTACTGTTATGATCTGCAACATAAGCTAAGGAAAGAAAGGGGAAGGCTGTCCCTACAGTAAGACTAAGCTGAATCCCCACGATGTAGCGGGCAGCCTGTTCCTTGTGAACAGACCCGCTTTTGTCCTTGGCTAGTCTGAAAGGAGACCTAAAGAATAAAGGGAGGGGTCCCTAAAAGAACTAAGGACTGGGACAAAAATGGAACACCTCCTAATAGAAGTTGTTGCAGAGCAAAAGACAAACAGACAAAAAGTACTAGACGTCCCAGAGGACTAAGCGAACTAGACAGAGATAGGCACCGAAGCACCTGGCTAGAGAGACAGGCAAAAAACACTGAAGTCCAGCAAAGTCAGAAGGGTGGAGCTGGAATATATAGGCAGCTGGTCACGTGACCGCAAAACACAAGATAGCAAAAACTATCAGGAGGGTTCTAACACATCTACAGAGAGAAGCTGTGCAGAAGGTATGTCAACCCCAAGACCCATGAAATGGTATGGCAGATTGTTGTACCCAGGACAGATATCCAGATGGTGTTGGAGGCCTACCACGACCAAGCAGGTCACTTTGGCTGGAAAAAGCTGGAAACCCTGCTGAAGGAGCAGTTCTATTGGGTTGGAATGTGGAGTTCCATAGAAAGGTGGTTCCGGAATTGTGGGCCCTGTAGCCTCAGAAGGAAAGACTACGGCAGCCAGAAAGCACCCTTGCAGCCCATCAAAACAACCCAGCCCCTGGAGATCGTCGCTCTGGATCACGTCAAGTTGTCACCCAGCAGGTCAGGCTATTCCTATGCACTGACCATGGTGGATCATTATTCCCTGTTCCTGGTGGTAGCACCTGTCAAGGATCTGACAGCAGAAACTGCAGCAAGAACGTTCCAAGCATACTTCTGCAGGCCTCATGGATAACCGGCCAAAATGCTGACGGATCAAGGCCCTGCCTTTGAAGCCGAGCTGTTTAAAGAATTCTGTCATCTGTATGGGTGCAAGAAGATCCGGACTACGCCGTATCACCCTCAGACTAATGGTTTGTGTGAGAAAATGAACAACATCGTCATAGACCTGCTGAAAACCTTACCCTTGGAAGAAAGGAACCAGTGGCCAGACAAACTACCTGACCTGGTAGATCTGTATAATCACATACCTGTGAGTTCTACTAATTGTACCCTATTGTACCTCATGAGAGCAAGACCTGGAAAGTTGCCCATGGACCTGGAACTCGGAGTGGTAGAACCTGAAGCAGATATGTCCACTGAAGACTGGGATACAAATCGGCAAGAGCAGTACAGGAGAGTACAGGCCTGTGTCGAAGACAGTCTGAACAGAGTAAGGGAGAGGCAGGAAGAACAGTACAATAAACATGCACCAGCAGAACCCTTGGCACCTGGAGAGATAGTGCTAAAGCGGAAGAGAAGAAGTCACAAGCTCGATGACCAGTCGGAAAGAGAGCCCTACACAGTGCTGAACTCCAGATTTGACAACAGTAAATCTTGCCTGATTAGCAAAGAGGGAGGAAAAACGACCACAACAGTCTCAAGAGACCATTTGAAAGTGTGCACAGGTCTACTGAAGACAACAGAGCAAGAATTACCTCCTATATCACCGGAAGAACCCAAGGAAGAAGTGCTTCACACAGTTCTAGGAGATTTCCCTGCAGACTGGCCTCAACTTGATGGAGTAGTTATAATACCGGTGATACACTTCTATCAACAACCAGAAGAACCTGTAAGCACCCTGGAAGAGCCTGCTCAGGAACAGGAAGAGTCCCCAGTAAGTGGAGAAGCACCAGTTGAAGCAGAGCCTGCAGGCCCAGTGGACACTGCACTTGCCAGTCCCATAGAGAGATTAAGACAGTTTTATAATCTACCAGCACGTACACCTGCTATATTAACAGAAAGTGCATGCACAGACACTAGTAACACCCCAGTGCTATGAAGGTCCACACGCAGCACACAAGGACAGATCCCTACCAGGTTTAGGGAATAAACACAAAGTGCCTACTTTATAAATAGTTACCCAGTAGGGTATTGCATATTGTTTATTGTGTAAACTGAAATTAAATGTGTGCCTGTAGTTCCCCATCAGGGTACAGAGACTTGTAGGCTGAGGACTGTGAGCAGCCAAAAACTTTATTTGTAAATAGTTGCACTCATCAAAAGTGCCCCCTTATAAGGCCACAGAACAAAAACCCGTTTGGAGTGGCCGAAGACTTGGTCCAGCACCTGGATCACTTATGCCCTGCAGCCACACCCAGGGCCTACGTTGAGGGTTTTCAGACGGGTCCCTCATGCTGCTCATCTTCACCAGTGAGATGGACACCAGTTAATGGATCTCACTGAGATTTTAAAGAAGAGTGTTTATTATGTTTTTAAGAAAATGTTATTATAATTGTTATTATTATTGTAACCTGTTACAAAGTGCTTCAGTCCACAGGCGCACAGGCACCACAGATCCCAAAAGGGTGCATGGATGGACTTCTCCACAAGAGGCCCTCACTTCATACAAACACCTCCACCTATCCACCTCATACCACCAGAGGGAGCCCCATTAGGGATATATATATATGGAGGGTGGAGCCAGGCACTTCAGTCAGAATTAGTTGTTCAGAGAGTGTGCTGACCCTGAGAGCAGCGAAGATGCAGCACGTCTGCTCCTGAGTTCTGAGGGCCCCGAGTGTGGCCGAAGGCAAGAGTAGAAAGGAGAGAGGAGTAGAGGGGGCAGAGGAGCATCATAGGCTCACCCCGATATACCAACCGGACACCGGGTCCACGCCTACAGGGTCCCTTTACACTGTGTTCCAAAATATTATGCAAATAATATTTTCTCAGATTTTCCCAAATTACCTATATGAATTGCAGTCATTGTAATTTTCCAGTCAAATAACTATTAGAGTACAATTGAAAGGTTTTTGTACAAACTGCCTATGATAACAGTATATTTTAAAAAAAATAAAAAACTCAAACTGCACTCAAAATGCATGTTCCAAATTATTATGCACAGCAGAGTTTTCAACCTTTTCATTTTAATTAAGAACAAAAAAATGGTCATTTTTGAAATTATAAGCATTAGCAGGTTATTACAAACTGAAATCAAACAGTTTTCAACTCAAAACTTTATTCTAGGTGATGTTACATTTGCACATAGGACCCCTTGTTCGAAAGGAGCTTCTGAACTCTCTCGTCCATTGAATTTGTCAGGTTTTGGATGGTTTCTGCTTTACTTGTTTTGCATGAGGACAGAATACCCTCCCAGAGCTGTTGCTTAGATGTGAACTGCCTCCCGTGACCTCAACCCCATTGAGAACCTCTGGAGCATCATCAAAAGGAGTGTCTATGATGGCGGGAGGCAGTTCACATCTAAGCAACAGCTCTGGGAGGGTGTTCTGTCCTCATGCAAAACAATTAAAGCAGAAACCATCCAAAACCTGACAAATTCAATGGACGAGAGAGTTCAGAAGCTCCTTTCGAACAAGGGGTCTTATGTGCAAATGTAACATCACCTAGAATAAAGTTTTGAGTTGAAAACTGTTTGATTTCAGTTTGTAATAATCTGCTAATGCTTATAATTTCAAAAATGACCATTTTTTTGTTCTTTATTAAAATGAAAAGGTTGAAAACTCTGCTGTGCATAATAAATTGGAACATGCATTTTGAGTGCAGTTTGAGTTTTTTATTTTTTTAAAAATATACTGTTATAATAGGCAGTTTGTACAAAAACCTTTCAATTGTACTCTAATAGTTACAGTATTTGACTGGAAAATTACAATGACTGCAATTCATATAGGTAATTTGGGAAAATCTGAGAAAATATTATTTGCATAATAATTTGGAACACAGTGTATACCCAGTAGGGATCACCGGCATTCCAGGAGTACTACAAGTCCCTGGCCAACCTGAAGCTAGACCCATTACAGGACCAGGAGCCACGAAGGCCTCGGTGCCCAGGGATAGTGGTTGCCAGCAGAAGGTCCTACTACTGAGCGTCAGGTGAAGGAACAGCACGACACATAAGCTAGGCCCAGTGCAGGCTGGCCAGGAGCATACAGAGAGGCAGACACGGACCAGGAGGCCTTATACCCGCTCACTGGGGAGAAGTCCTGAAGTGCACCCATCCTACTGAGTACCCTGGACCATACCTGACATCCGCACCAGTAAAGGTATTGAAGCGAATCTCCTGTCTCTGTCAGTTACTCCTGCTGCGCCATCCCGCCTGCACTACAAGCCCCAGCATCACCACCCACCATAAAACTCCACACTGCCCCGGGGGCCCGCTCCACCTGTGGGGAGCAGAAACACCTCAGCTGCATCCCAACACCCCCGGAGGTCTGAAGCAGCGCTGGTAATCATTACCAGGTACCACAGGTGGCGTCACAAACTGTTTATTTATTTTATCCAAGTTCCAATCCCCTTTTTCAAGAGTGACCCCAGGGTACGGGCCCAGGAGCCGACCACCGCGACACCCCCAAACCAGGCAAAGGCCCGGGTACCGAGTCGTCCCCATCCCCTGCGCGCTACACCATCTCTTCCTCAGAGCTGCCATGCAGAGCAGTTGTAGACCCCCTCTGTGTTACCTGAGAGAAATAAGTTCATTGATGGCCAATGCGATTTCCTGTCTCCTGCGATCCAGTGCTGTGCATTGTGCTGTCTGTGTGCAGACTGCTGTGTGACTGATCTGTGATCACAGCAGCAACTGTTCCCAAATCACTGTTCCAACTAACACCCCACCCCCCCACCCCATTCTCAATTGTGTCTTTGAAGCACTGTTTTGCGCCTTTCCCATGTACACCGCCTCCTGTACTGAGCATTCATGCTCTTCCCGTGGCCGCAGCACTCTGATCAGTATAACTGCTGATCACAGTCTGCGCCAAGAGACTTTTTCATTTTTTTGCTATAGGTAGAGTAGCGGACGTCGCAGTGTAAATGACATCTAATTTTCTTTTAGAAAAAAAATAATGGTCGTTAGTACAAAATAGCTTTATTGATAGGGAATTAGGGAAGCGGACGTTGCAAAGTAAGTGACATCTGATTTTCTTTTTTTAAAAAAAGAATAATAGTAGTACAGAGTAGCTTTGTAGGTTGGGAGGTAGTGCATTAGGGGAGAGGACGTTGCAGTGTAATTGACGTCCAATTTTCTTTTAGAAAAAAAAATGTAGTACAGAAGAGCTTTATAGGTAGGCAAAAAACAAAGAATTGTTAGCACCGGGTAACTTCTTAGTGCATTGGGGGAACGTACGTCGCAGTGTTAGTGACGTACCTTTTTCTTTTGCAAAAAAAAGAATTGTTGGCACCGGGTAACTTAGCTAGTGCATTAGGGGAGCGTATTTCGCAGTGTTAGTGACTTTCCTTTTTCTATTGCAAAAGAAAAGAATAGCGCCGAATACATTTTTAACTGGCACATTAGGGGAGAGTACATGGCAGTGTTAGTGAAGTCAGTTTTTCTTTTGCAAAAAACTAACTTTATAGGTAGGGCATTAGTGTAGTGAACGTCACTAATTTTTTTTTATACAAACTTATTTTTACTTGTACACTTGTACTGATTTTTCTTTTCATTTTTTTCCTTTAAAGTGTTTCTTCCAAATTTTTCCTTTTTTTTTCCTCTACTTTTTTCTTTACATTTTTTTTCTACGTTTTTTCTCTACTTTTTTCTTTCTACTTTTTATAATAAATAATACCCTTTACACAAGTCCCACACAATACATGTGTAAAAGCACCACTCACACACACATCCCCAGTGTTTTGAAGAATAATTTAAAAATGTCCCTTAGTCAAGAAGACACTGTTCAGCAGAGGAGGCATACTGCATCCTTGCCTCTGACACGGATTCAGGCAGTGAGAAACATCCCACATTCCTCTGTTTCTCTTCCTCTTTCTCATCCAGTGAGGTGGGATCCCCAGCAAGGTGTCCTAGGACCAAAGCAACCTGTACAGCAATCGATCCCATATGGACTTCAGCCCCCAAAAATCATCAGCCTGTTATTCCTGATTTCATGGGTAGCTCAGGAATCCAATTTGACAGTATAGGCCTCACTGAAATTGACTTTTCTAAATTATTTTTCCGCATGGAAATAATAAATCTTATGATGGCCCAGACAAATTTGTATGCCCATCAATTTTTCACCCAAAATCCCACGTCATCATATGCTAGATGGACCCCTGTAAATGCAACAGAAATTATGACATTTTGGGGTTTTTGTGCTGCATATGAGCTCAGTCAAAATACATCTTTGGCAATACTGGAGTACTGATATACTCTACAGCACACCTGTATTCCGTATAGCCATGACAAAGCCACGATTTGAAGCAATCCAAAAAATGTTGCATTATAGTGATAATGTGAAGTGCCCTCCCCGAGACGATCCTAAGTTTGATCGTCTATATAAAATTCGGCCAGTAGTTGACCACTTCAGCAGAAAATTTGCTGAGTTGTACAGCCCCCAAAGGGACATCTATATAGATGAATCTCTGGTTCATTTCAAAGGGAGGCTAACATTCCCAGTAACAGGGCCAGGTACGAAATTAAACTACAAGCTGTGTGAGAATACCTCAGGCAACACCCACAGATTTAGGATCTACGAAGGGAAGGACATCAAGATTGACCCCATGAATGCCCACATGTCCTGGCGAAGAGTGGAAAAATTGTGTGGGAATTGCTGCACCCACTGCTGGATAAGGGTTATCACCTCTACATAGATAACTTTTACACCAGCATACCACTCTTCAAGACCCTCTCTGTCAGAGGTACAGTTGCATTCGGCTATGTGTGAAAAAAAACAGAGAATCCGCCCTAAGCTGCTAATTGGGCAACAGCTGAGAAAGGGTGAGAGCGGAGCCCAATGCAGTGACAACATGCTGGTGGTCGAGTATAAGAGGGATGCCCTTATCATGACCTCCATACACCGTGTCAACATATCTCTTGTCAATGTCCCAGGTACCACAACAGAAGTCCCAAATGGTAAAGTATAGTACAAAAAATTGACCATGCACGGTACAAACCTTCCTTCAGTTTCAGGAGGTAGTCATCAAGGCCCTAATGTTTGGCACTTAGGAAGGTTACAGTCCCAGTACTTCTCAAACTGATGGTCCTCGCATTGTACCAGGTCAACATTTTCCTGGAGAGGTTCCCCATACAGCAAAGAAGGGAAGAAGACAAAAAAGTGCTGTATATGCTCAGTACACTGCAAGAGGGGAATACGAAAGGACACAATTTACGATTGTGAAACCTGCCCTGAGAAACTTGGCCTTTGTATTGAGGACTGCTTCAAAGCATACCACGTCCATAAATTAATACAATTTGGTTTTACCCTGTTGACTCAAAACACTTTTATAATCTGATGTACTTAGCCCGCTCAACTTACACATACCACCACATCATAAATTCATACACCAATAAAACTAGAAGCATTAAAATCATTACTAAAACTATGCCGCTAGATAAATTCCTTGAGGGATGTATTTTCCAAAATGGGGTCACTTGTGGGGGATTTCCACTGACGAGGCACATCAGAGGCTCTCCAAACTTGACATGGCTCGCACAGACCATTGCATCAAAGTCTGCACTCCAATTCCAAGCTCTGCCGTATGCCTAAATAGTAGTTTTCCACCACATACAGGGTATTGGTATAATCAGGAGAAATTGCAAACAATCCATTTTCTCCTGTTGGTCCTGTGAAAATGAGAAATTTGGGACTACAATAAAATTTTTGTGGGAAAAAATGTGATTTTTTATTTTCACGACTCCACGGTATAAACTTCTATGAAGCACTAAGGTATTCAAGGTGCTCAACACACATCTAGATAAATTCCTTCAGGGGTCTAGTTTCCAAAATGGGGTAATTAGTGAGGAGTTTCCTCTGTTTAGAAACTTCAGGGGCTCTCCAAACACGACCTTGCATCCGCTCTCGATTCCAGCCAGTTTTGCGTTCAAAAGGTCAAATGGCGCTCCTTCCCTTCCAAGCCCTGCCGTGCGCCCAATCTAACTCCCTAACAAAAAAAAACTATGTTTCAAAAATTGTGCTGATGTAAAGTAGACAAGTGTGAAATGTTATTTATTAACTACTTTGTCTGACATAACTCTGGTCTAAGGGGATAAAATGAAAAGTTTGAAAATTGTGAAATTTTAAAAATTTTCTCCAAATTTATGATATTTTCACAAGTAAATGCAAGTAATGGCGAGCAAATTTTACCACTATCATGAAGTACAATATGTCATGAGAAAACAGCCTTCGAATCACTGGGATCCGTTGAAGCGTTCCAGAATAATTACTTCATGAAGTGACAATGGTCAGAATTGAAAAAATTGGCCTGGTCAGGAAAGTGAAAACAGGTTTCTGGGTGACGGGGTGAAAGATTATAGGATTTTCACAGAATGTTTCCCTAATTACACCTATATCCTCATAAGGTAAGTTGGTGTAGAGACTCTTGTCACCGTCAACAGTTTCCACCTTTCCAAGGAATTGATTAGTATCTGATAGGCAATCTGGCAATTTCTTACCAATCTTTTGGAGATAGTGCACCACTAAAGTCTCTACTATTTCTATAATAATTCTAGAATCTATAGGATGTTCCAGAAGTCTGTTAAGATTTTTTGTAAATTTTTGGAAGTAGATAAAAAAAATCGGTGTATATGGATAGCTATTAAAGTGTTAATGAGAGACCTTTTAAGCTTTTCTGAAAAAAGCTTTCTATTAAAGGCACTGTCCACTATCTAATCTATATCATTTTAAAAATATTAGCATTATCTTCTTTATTTTTGCCCACATTAAAATCCATTAATTGATATTTAGCTTCATTAGAGTCCAATTCCCAATCCATTATGACAGTTGCACCTCTTGTTGTCAGCCTCTTCTTAATGATAATTTCCGTATAATTTTTAATGCATTCCTTGCCCTTTATTGATTTTAATGCAAGAAACTATTCCAAAGATATAAGTAATATATACTGGCTGAAGATAGATAAGTCATATCTCCCCATTCAATTTTACATGAACAAGACTATGTAGTGAATCCTCAATCATAGAGCCTAAACTTGGAAAAAAATTCCAAAATCCACTAGCAAGTATAAGAATAACAATCTTTATTGCTAAATAATCCATAAAAAGATTTTTTCATTGTCAAATAATGAGAAAATCATTTAAAAGAGGGAAAGGATGAAACAAACAAAAGAATCAGCACAAAAGAACACATATAATAATTCCATATAAAGTTTGGTCTCAGTTCCTATAGGTGATATTGCCTACGATGAGAAGGTGACTAGTAATGTAGAGATGATAATTCAAATGATCTCTAATAACAATAATCATATAGATGAATCATGTCATCTTGAAAAGAGTGTTCAAACCCTCAACAAGGCAATACCCAAATGGTTCACATCAAAATACGCATGCTGTAACTGACCCAGACCATTGAACTTACCCATAGGAATAGTCACTGAATTTGGTCCCGTGCCGTATGTGACGCCCCGACGCGCGTTTCGCACACTCAATGCTTTCTCAAGGGGAGTGTGATCAGGAATATGCGTGCCTCACCATTTAAATACCCGTCCATATCCAGAGTCCACCAATCCATGTGCCGTGCGCCAGCGCTGCGACAGAGAAACCGGAAGTTCGGGGTCCGGCTCTCCTTTCCGGCACGCACTAGGGAAATCCCCGTTTGACGTCATATGTGCGAGCCGGAAATGACGGAAGCCTTAGCCCGGTATAGGATTGACTGTTGCAGTGCGCATGCGCTTACTGGCGCCATTTTTTGGGAGTCCATGCTCGTATCATGTAACCAGGGAAACTTTTCCATCCTGGAGACCCGCGAACCACAGATACAAAAGTCCATAGCATAATCAATATTATGGGGGCGCTATTTCCCAACGTAAGACCAACCTTTATAGAGGAATAAATAAAGAAAGTAGATGGACTAATAAAGAGGTTGCAAATACCTCACAGTACTGATGCACCCAAAAAGCGCACAATGTGGACAAATACATGTGCATCAGTGAGTGAACTAATATATAGATATAGCACAGACATATCAATATGCACAAATACCTAATGCAGAGTTATGCAAACGCAAAACATGGTAGTACACCCATATCAGTACACAAAAGTTATAACTATAACCAAATGCACAAAAGACAGATACACATTAAAGTTTAAACAATTCAAAAATGCATTTTTTGGCACATCAGACTAAGAATGCGCGTAGTATAGTAGTGTGCACAGATACAGGTAAATACATGTGCATGACCATAAAAAAAAAACAAATAAAAAAAAACACAACATACATTTGTCACATCCTTGTATATCACAGTATATAAATCAATATAATAAATATCATATATACATCGAGTGCACAAAATAAAGAAATGTCCAATGATGTAGGAGAAAAATAAGGTGACTTCAAAGTTGCTGGTTCACTCGTTGGAGTTCAATAGATACAAAATCCAAATAAAGGTAGGTCTAAGACACAATAAAGTTGGGTACTTCCCATATTATCACAGAACGGGAGTAATGGCAAGTCATTCACGCTAAAATACGAAGGCATAAAGAGGAAAAATTAGAATCACACAAAAGAAAAACAAGGTTAAAATCAAGTTAAAAGTGTAGAGATTACAAGAAGGGTGAGAAACTAAGTTTCTCATTTAGCCCAAGGGGTGACATAGACCCCAGATTGATGATCCACTTAAGCTCAAGTTGGGCTAGAGCTTTTTTCACATCGCCTCCCCGAATACCACAGTGGATTTGATCAATCCCCCTAATTTTAAAACCCCGATGATCGGAGTTATGACAGGTCTTAAAGTGTTTTGGGATAGTCTTCACGGTCGTTAGGTCCTCCACCTCCCCTGCCGCCACAATGTCCCTGACATATTCCCGAGTTCGGATACGTAGCTTCCTAGATGTTAGTCCTACATAAATTTTCCCACATGGGCACACCCCGTAGTACACCACGTATGATGTACTACAGGATATGTAACTGGTGACCGCAAAGGTCCGAGTCCCATCCGCAGTGTCAAAGGAGGTTGCTCTAATAATGTTACCCCTTGTACAGGCAAGGCAGTCACCGCAGGGAAAGCATCTCCACTTTTGTTTGCCAGTCCCAAAGTGACTCTTTCCTTTCGCCACATAGTGGCTTTGGACTAGATGATCCCGAAGATTTCTACTGCGTCTTGCTGTCATGAGTGGAAATTCAGAGATCTCCTTTTTCAAAACTGGATCAGTGAGTAAGATGGGCCAATGTCTCACAAGAATAACTTTCATAGAATTCCACTCACAATTAAAAGTAGAGATAAATCTTATCTTCGGGATATCAGTTAGTTTTTTCTTGGTAGTCCTGAGGAGTCTTTCCCGCGGGACTGCCTTTGCCTTATTGAAGCCCCTCTTAATTGTTCTGCGGCTATAGCCCCTATCCAAAAAACGATCTCGTAGATCTATAGCTTGCTGTTCAAAAGAGACAGCAGTAGAGCATGTTCTTTTAGCCCTCATAAATTGTCCAGTGGGAATGGCCCTGATGGTCGAGGGTAAATGTGCAGAAGAGGCGTGTAGTACAGAGTTTACAGAAGTTATTTTACAATGGATACTGGTCTGGATCAGGCCCCTCGGGTCCACCGACATTGCAATATCCAAGAAATCAATCTCTTGTCTACTATATTTGTATGTTAATTTGATATTATAGTTGTTAACATTTAATGCCTCAAAAAAAGTGTTCAATTGCAATGTGGTGCCCTGCCAAATGATTAGAAGGTCATCTATGTACCGGAACCAGTACAACACCTGGCCCGCGGCATGCACCCCGCCGTCGCAGAAAATCCCCCTCTCCCAAAGGCCGAGGAAGAGATTCGCATACAACGGGGCACATGCCGTGCCCATGGCGGTTCCCCGTCTCTGCAAATAAAACTGATCCCTGAAAACAAAAAAATTGTGTTCAAGAATGAATTCCAATAGTTCCAAAATCAGGTTGACCAGGGGCCTGTCCAGACTACTTGTCCCTAAGAAAAAACGGGTGGCACTTGAGAGGATGATAGGAGTTATACTTCACCAAAGACTACGATGTAAGACACAGATGAAGTTATTCTTCCCTTATCTGGACATTTGGACTGACGCCCAGAAATTAGATTGTAACTTGTTTTTAGCTGTCTCGGCAACCTTCTACTGCTATGAATTATCACTTTTCTGCTTATGAAACTTTCTTATCAACATTCCACTGTTATGAATCATCACTTCACTGCTTGTGAAACAAAGGCATTTTACTGCGCATGTGTGACAAAAAACTATGATTATTAGTATAAATAAAGGGACAGCACCTATAGAGGCAGACGCGCTCAGGGGCTTCCCAGTACTTGATTATACACTACGTGTCTGTGTATTTCTTGTTACGGGGATACCCCGACTCCAACAAGGACCCTCCATGGCTGAATGATCCTAACAATTCCTGGCGCCCGAACAGGGACCCGAGGTCTGCGTATTCCTTCAAGTTCATCGACCGGCACGAGTAACCGCTGAGATTGGGACATCGGAACAGCAGATGACAAACCTGGCCAGGTAAGAGACACTGTTAGTTCTCTTACATCTGCTCTGCGATAGTCCGTAAATTTCATGCATATCTTGTGTTGGGATTGAGGAACTAGTAGAGAAGGATACCTATAGCTCGGGTCATTCATGTATATACTGTAGGATCTGCCGAAGGAGAGGTCAGAGAAGGTTATGAAACGGATGGTATGAAAGAGATGTGGATGTCGGGAATAGCCTCATAAGCCGCACTAAGGTAGATGACATAAGTATTACGGAGATTGCCTAACTGAGTCATAAGGTTGTGTCCTTTCGGGGAAACCTTCGCTCACGCTTAACTCCCGAACCTTTGTCCTCCTTTTTGACGGATAAGAGATTGACAGAATGAGCCCATGGAAGTAATGATAATACTCCAGGGACACGATATATAATGGAGACTGTATGGTTCATTTTATGTATTGTTGGTCTTGCCCTTGTTGCCATATATATATGTGTTAGAATTACTCTACACTTCAGACAAAACGGTCCAGAGAAACCGTTTCAGATACTGGCTCCTTAGGACAGAATAGGTAACGAGGAAAGGTAAAATATAGAATATATTTTATCTAACCCAAAAAGCCTCCTAAGGTAGGAATAGTCAGGAAAAATGGGCAACAAACAGACTAAGACCACAAATGATGAACAAGATGTCTATACAATCGTGAAAGAAAGGTGTGGTGTAGAAGCAACTAAGAATTTAGGGAAAGTTTGCAAAACTTTTCAGGTAGCAAGGCATGACAGGTTTAACAGGAAACTATGGGAGGACATTCGGGTTAGAAAAGCAGGAGTGATAAGAGACAAAGGATGACAGGAACAAGTAGAGGCCATGGTCGAACTATTAAAAACAGCAGAGACAGACCATTGGACTTTTAATAAAGACAATGGATTATGGAGAACTCCAGTCAGACAGGGTCCCATTGTACAAACAGAAAACAGTAAACAAATGAACCCATTGGCACCACCATATCAGCCCAGGTCAGAACCCACACTGTATCCTGATTTTCGGGGTCCGGGTGGATGGACATGTACAAACTGTGGACTCCAGAATCCAGACTGGAGAGACACATGTGCAGGATGTGGAGCACCACGACCACATGATATGTTGGCACCAGTGCGTATCCTCAGTCGACCATACAGAGAAGAAGATGGTGGCAATCCACCGCGTAGAGTAACTAGATACCATCAGACTAGACAATATTTTCCATGGACCCCCGCTGAGGGAATGTCCCTACTTCAGAATGCACCAGATCCAATACAATGCCCACTAAGATTTGCTACGTACATACAGCAGATAATACACACCCATAATGGAACATGGTCAGATGGGACAGAATTATGTAGAATGAAAATGACACCAGGGTTGTATCAGGAATTGATGACAGTTATAGAACCTCATAGACCTCAACCAGTAGATGGTGAGGATCCAAATACCGCACTGTCAGGACAGAATTTTATGATCAGACTTATGGAGTTTATGAGAACTAAACAACGAATGAGAGGGACTTCAGGAACTGTCTCCCAGAAGTCAGGACAGCCTGTAGATGAATACTACTTAGCGGTAGAAAACAGTTACAGAGACGAGGGAATGGACCTTACCAATGAAGGAGTCATTCGACTGATGACAAAAACTTTTATAGAGAATCTTAACCCAAAACTTAGGGAAAAGTTCAAGGCTGCAACTCCTGATTGGAGAACCTTAGATGATCCCCAGATAGTCAGACAAAAACTATTAGGGATAGAAATGGATATGCGTGAGGCAGCATCCAAACCCGTCAGAGTAGCAGCAAATAATAGTCTGGTCAATAAAAACAACAGATCAAATCAGACCTATGACAAAGGGAACTTGGATAAGAAAACTAATCCATGTCACTACTGTAAGAAACCAGGACATTGGATTAGAGAATGCAGGAAAAAAGCCAGGGATATAGAAGATGGTACCTATGTCCCAAGAGAATCACAAGAAAAGACAGTACAGGCTTCTGCTCCTGCAGCAAGCGAGTGACTAGACGTGATGCAAACCACTTTGACTGGAAGGCGCCCAATAATTCAGGTAAAAGTAGCAGGAAAACAATGCCCTTTTCTAATAGATACCGGAGCAACTTCCTCCGTCCTCAATGAAGACGCCTTACCAAATGCTGATTGTTTATCAGATGATGTAACCTATACCGAAGGGTATGATGGAGGAATCAGGCCACTCCCATATAGTATTCCCCTTGAAACAAAGATAGGATCTAAAATATTTTTATCTAAATTTCTTTTTGTCAAAGGGGCACCTACTTGTCTTCTAGGTACAGACCTATTAAAGCAGACAGAAATGAATATCCAATTTTTGGAGGATGGTAGAGTCCAAATTTTGGTGCCTGATGACCAAGAGTCTCTAGAAAACATTGTAAAAGTCCAAGCCTTAGAGGATGAGAAAGATCCTGCCCCTACCCAAATTATTTTAGATCTTTCTGAGGTACCAGAAAAATTATGGGCACAACATGACACCGATGTAGGACTAATGCCAATAGCTCCAGTAAAAGTCACTCCTGTTCCAGGTGTGACACTACCCCAATTGAGACAGTATCCTATTAGTGCCCAACAAGAACACGCCATAGGAGAACAGATAAAAGATTATCTAAAAACTGGAGTACTGATAGAAGTAAAGTCACCAGCCAATACACCGTTGTACCCCGTAAAAAAGAAATCTACTGAGGGGTCAGCTGCTAGATACCGGATGGTACATGATTTAAGAGAGATAAATAAAATTTTGGAACCTATTACTCCTGTTGTGCCAAATCCACACACGTTGCTATCACAGATCCCAGCAACAGCACGAGTATTTTCTGTCATAGACTTATCAAATGCATTTTTTTCAGTACCATTACACCCAGACTGTTACAAACTGTTTGCATTTACATTTAAGAATAGACAATTAGCATGGACAAGATTACCACAGGGTATGATACATTCACCTACCTTGTACTCAGAAGCTATGAGATCAGTTCTTCAAAATTTCAAACCTACGGATGAGGTTGTAATTCTTCAATATGTTGATGACCTATTGTTATGTGCCCCTGCTCAAGAGTCCGCAAACAGCAACACAATAAGGTTGTTAATATTTCTAGCAGACATGGGCTGTAAAGTTAACAAGAAAAAAGTACAACTTTGTATGACTACGGTAGTATTTCTAGGACACTGCATTTCACAAGGTATTCGGCACCTCACCGCCGACAGACTAAAAATCATTAGAGATCTTGTTCCTCCCAAGAACTACAAAACATTAAGAGCATTTTTGGGAATAGTATCACACTGCAGACAATGGGTTATACATGCTAGTCAGCTTATGCAACCTCTATATGATTGTTTAAAAATCGAGCCTTTTCAGTTAACTGAATCAGCGCTCATAGCCTTTCAAGACCTCAAGAAAGGTCTCATGTCAGCCCCGGCCTTGGGAATCCCAGACT
This sequence comes from Phyllobates terribilis, assembly GCF_046119375.1. NCBI lineage: Eukaryota > Metazoa > Chordata > Amphibia > Anura > Dendrobatidae > Phyllobates > Phyllobates terribilis. The sequence goes on from NW_027362762.1 coordinate 601,880,368, forward strand.
ACGCCAAACCATTCCAATTAATGGCTGCGGAAATGTCTAATCATGCTACAGGAGTACTAACACAGAAACATGAAAATAAACAAAGACCTGTCGCATACTATTCTGCTCAATTAGATAATGTTACCAAAGCTGCACCATCATGTGTCAGAGTAGTAGCAGCTGTCTCTCTTTTGGTAGAAAAAGCCTCAGAAATAGTACTAGACCATGCCTTAATAGTACAAACTACACATGATGTACATGGCATACTGAATCAGGTATTGCCGAAACACATTTCAATGGCTAGACATCTTAGATTACAATGCTCCTTACTAATGCCACCAAACCTCACTTTTCGCCGCATATTGTCTCTAAATTTAGCCACTCTGTTACCACTAGAGACAAAGGGGGGAGTGGAAGGAGGTCAGGAAGACGAAGATAAAAATTTTTTACAATACCACGAACAAGACAATATAATACATGATTGCTTACAGTGTATAGAACAAGAAACACAAGGGCTACCTAATGTACAGGACACCCCTCTTGACAATCCAGACCTACATATGTATATAGATGGTAGTAGGTATGCAGATGAAACTGGTAACTTTCACACAGGTTATGCCATTGTATCAGATCATGATGTTATTGAAGCTGAGCCAATGCAGGCCAGCTGTTCAGCCCAGGAAGCTGAACTATTAGCTCTAATACGAGCATTACAGTTAGCAAAAGAAAAAACCGCTAATATTTTTACTGATTCTAGATATGCATATGGTATTGTACATGATTTTGGATGTATATGGAGAGCTAGAGGTTACATGACAGCTTCAGGTCAACCAGTAAAACATGGACAAATGATTAGACAAATCCTAGAATCAGCTGCCTCAACCAAACAAGTAGCAGTAATAAAAGTACCTGCACATGTAAGACTCGACACCGAGATAGCTAGGGGTAATGACCGAGCCGACAAGGCTGCTAAGCGAGCTGCAGTAAAACCTCTGACAACTGACCACACTATTAGTGCAGTATCAGAATTTGACTTAATTACACGGCTCAAAGAAGCCCACCAGCAGGTGAGTAGAGAAGAAAAAGAAGAGTGGCAGAAACAGGGGGCAGAAGAAAAAGAAGGACTATGGAGAAAAGGAGATGAGCTTTGTCTCCCCCGAGCGTGGTACCCTGTTGTGGTCAGTGAAGCCCACGGACCTACACATGTGTCTGCAAACGGTATGATACAGAGGGTCAGACAGAAGTGGTTAGCCCCAGGGTTCGGCCAGGTAGCTCGAGCAAAATGTGGTTCTTGTGAAATCTGTTTAGCCCACAATCCAGGACAGACTGTTAAGACCCCCCAGAAGCACCATGTAAGACCACTATATCCGTTCCAGAGACTTCAGATCGATTACATCCAGATGCCTAAGCATGGACACTATGAGTATGTACTGGTATGTGTGGACATGTTTTCGGGGTGGCCAGAGGCTTATCCAGTTCATACAGCCACGGCTAAAGTCACTGCAGTAAAAATAGCACATGAACTGGTACCCCGTTATGGTATCCCAGAAGTGATCGAGTCAGATAGAGGTACACATTTTACTGGAGAGATCTTTCAGAATGTAATGAAAATGTTGTGTATAAAAAGTGAACTACACACCCCTTACCACCCACAGAGTTCTGGTAAGGTTGAGAGAATGAATGGAACACTTAAGTTAAAAATACAGAAAGCCATGGCAGAAACACAGAAACCATGGACTGTGTGTCTCCCAATAGCATTGTATTCAGTCAGAAACACCCCCCAGGGAAAGAGCAAACTCACCCCCCATGAAATATTGTTTGGTAGAGTTGCCAATACAGGATTGTATTTCCCACAGACTTTAATGTTAGAAACTGAAAGCTTAACTGCTTATGTACAAAATTTATGTAAGCATGTGTCTAAAATACACTCTTTAGTGTTCTCTTCCATTCCAGATCCAGATTCCATTGAGGGAACGCACAAGCTGCAACCAGGAGACGAAGTTTACGTAAAAAGACATAACAGAAGAACGCTAGAACCCAGATTTGAGGGTCCATATCAGGTGTTATTGACAACTCCAACTGCAGTAAAATTGGAAGGAAAATCAGCATGGGTACATGCAAGCCATTGCAAAAAGAAATAGTGGTGATTGTACTTGTGTTAGCTATAACGATAGATCAGGGAGACCTGTGGGATAAACTAAGTTCCCCAAAACCTGCAGATAATAAATTTATAAAACATCATGAGACATTGGTAAACGGGCTGCTCGATGGCGGACAGAAAATAGCAGACTGTTGGATTTGTACGCATTCTCCAATATCAGCCACGAGCATACCCTTCCTGGCCGTACCCATGACCCCTGAGGAAGTGTTTACATGGACTAATTGCTCAGACAAATTAGCAAATAACCAAACCGTTAATTCTAGATTATGGAACACCACTGTTGCCATCCCAGTTGTGGGGTGGGTGGGATTTCCCTGGTGGCAAGGTAATATGACCGGAAAAATAAACAACTTACAATATTTAGCGTTTAAAGGAGGTGTATGGGTTCCTAGAAATAAGACGGGACTAACAGACTTAGGGTTAATTCCTACAGAAAATATACAACTCAGTTTTAGTAGCACAGTATCTTCTTCTCAACCTTTTAAACCTGATATAGTAGAAAAATACATACACAATAATGGTTGGAAATATTCACAATTATTCCCCGATGGAAACAATGATACATGTTCAAAGATACCAGGTAATATATTATGTAATGAGTCAAGTGCATATGACCCAGGTACACCGACTTGTGAAAATCCAGATGCAGGATACTGTAGTCCATTAGGTCAAAAACCCCCTTGGTGTATACTTCAGAATGTATCTAAATTTTTAGATTTGGTACATAGGTTGGTGCTCCAACACTCTGCAATATGGGATCTGCCTGAAGGAACCTTCTGGATTTGTGGAAATGGAGCATACAAATGGCTCCCAGTAGGAATAAAAGGTGCATGTACTCTAGGACGCTTAACACCGGCCACATTTATAGTTCAGAATCAGCAGGTAGATATGCAAGCAGTACCTAAACACACACTATACAAAAGAGCAGCCGACAACTCGCCTAGACCTTCAGGTAGGCCACATGTGGTCCAAATGGGAATTCCTAATAAAATATTCAGCACTTTCTTTGTGTATCCAATGTTGATGCAGATGTGGGATAAATTAGTTCAGGCCACCGACTATCTAGATGATCAGATATGGGATATTATGGATATACTTAATACTAGTATAGCTGTCCAAAATCAACTTATAATTGTTACTAATCAACATACTGTAGTGTTAGACTACCTAACTGCGGCCCAGGGAGGAATGTGTCAAATTATTGGTCCAACCTGTTGTCATTACATAGATCCAAACAGTACAATGAGTATGAGGTTCAAGCTGGCAGATATACAACGATTACGGGATGAATATGACAGACACAATGACCAAAATAAAGATAGCTGGTGGTCAGACACCTTCTCCTTTCTCAACCCAAAGAACTGGTTTAAGGGTATTGGAGGTTGGGTGGCTGGAATTCTGCAAGGTATATTACAGATTGTGCTAATTATAGTAGTCATATATGTAGTGTTTAAAATAGGATTAAAAATTATTTTAATATGCATAAATAAGCTTTGTAACACGGACTCAAGAATATGAAAGAAAAGAACTCCCGGACCAGGTCTTCTACCAAAAGTCCATAAGGAAGAATCAAAGGGGGGACTGAGAGGATGATAGGAGTTATACTTCACCCAAGACTACGATGTAAGACACAGATGAAGTTATTCTTCCCTTATCTGGACATTTGGACTGACGCCCAGAAATTAGATTGTAACTTGTTTTTAGCTGTCTCAGCAACCTTCTACTGCTATGAATTATCACTTTTCTGCTTATGAAACTTTCTTATCAACATTCCACTGTTATGAATCATCACTTCACTGCTTGTGAAACAAAGGCATTTTACTGCGCATGTGTGACAAAAAACTATGATTATTAGTATAAATAAAGGGACAGCACCTATAGAGGCAGACGCGCTCAGGGGCTTCCCAGTACTTGATTATACACTACGTGTCTGTGTATTTCTTGTTACGGGGATACCCCGACTCCAACAAGGACCCTCCATGGCTGAATGATCCTAACACACTGATTCCATCATCATGATTTATACAGGTGTATAGGGACTCGACGTCTGCTGTCACCAGCCACATATCCTCATCCAGGGAGATACCATCCAATTTCCCCAGGACGTCCGAAGAGTCCCTGACATAGGAGGGTAACGTCTCCACCAGTGGTTTCAAATAGTGGTCAATGAATTTACAGACTGGTTCGCATAGACCTCCCATGCCAGAGACTATCGGACGCCCCGGGGGATCCAATGGATCTTTATGAACCTTGGGGAGCAAGTATAGCGTGGGTATTTTTGGAGATTTTACAGCTAAACCCTCCAATACTTTTTTTGGTATAATTCCTTCTTCATATGCAGTGATCAGGATTTTTTGAAGTTCAAGACTGAAGTGTGATGTTGGATTACTAGGCACAATGGAGTAATTTTCTTTCACCTTCAGCTGTCTATATACCTCCTTCTCATACTGATTAACTGGCCAGATCATGACATTTCCCTCCTTTTAGTTCTTTAAGGGCTTTTCTCTGTAATGGATGTACATTATCTCTCCTAATCCCACCCGGGATTTTTTTTTAAATCTTCCATGACCATTTTGGAGAAAATTTCAATTGATGAGCAAATCGACAAGGGAGGAAATGTGGTTGATTTGGGCAGAATAGCTTTAGGAAAATCAGTGCTTGGGCCTTGCTCCAATAGGAGATCCTCCAATGTATCCAATGCCTCCAACTCCCTATCACTCATAGAGTTCAACTCATGCTCAGGTCTATGGTGTAATTTTTTCAAAATTAATTTGAGGCAGAAGAGGTGGAGATCCTTAACTGCCAAGAAGTAATCGAATCCACTGACCGGTGAAAAGGACAGACCTAATTTCAGAAGTTCATAGTGTGTGGGAGACAGTTCATGTTTAGAGAGATTAATTACCTCCATATTATTACTCCTGGTTTTCTTAGTATATTGATGTGGGGGAGTGATTTTTCTTTTCGGATAGGATTTGGTCTTGTTCCTTAGATCCCTTGTGATGCCCATATGTACAGTGTTCTCAGATTGAGAGTCACTGGTATTGGGGCGTGTTTCATCCATTGAGGTATGAGATGAGATTGAGCCAGAACGTGACCTGATCATGGAACCTTTTCTAGAGCCCCTATTTCTCCACCGATACATCATGTTGTTCTGAAGATCTGCCATATCTTTCTGAAACTTCTTTGTTTTTGCAGTACACACTTCATTTTTCCAATTAACGAAATTAAGTTCCAATTCCTTATTAATTTCTTCAAGGGCCTTGTCACTAAGATCCTTTTTGATATTACTTTGTATTTCCTCTATTTCTTTCTCAATATCTTTAAGGATCTTATCATCCATCTGTATTAAGATCTCCATAAAGCCACGGGAACAATCCCCGGCAACTTCTTCCCATCTCAGTTTAAGGGGTTCATCATCCACCACAAAGGATGGAAAGATTTGAACTCGTAAACCACGTGGTATTAGGCCCTTAATCATATATCTTTCCAAGAATGCCCTATTCCACCAAACAAGTAAGTTCAATGGTCTGGGTCAGTTACAGCATGCGTATTTTGATGTGAACCATTTGGGTATTGCCTTGTTGAGGGTTTGAACGCTCTATTTTCAAGATGACGTGATTCATCTATATGATTATTGTTATTACAGATCATTTGAATTATCATCTCTACATTACTAGTCACCTTCTCATCGTAGGCAATATCACCTATAGGAACTGAGACCAAACTTTATATGGAATTATTATATGTGTAGCGCCGGTGTCCCTGCCCTCTGCTAGGCAGGGACGCTGTTCCCCTCACCCCTCTGCTCCGAGCCCGGCGTCCTCCTCCCGCTCTGCTGGCAGCGTGCGCTCCTTCCCGGCCACTGTGCTTAGGGCGCGCGCGCGCTCCCTCCCTCTTAAAGGGACCGCGCGCGCCGTCCTAAGGAGTCCCCGGCCAATGGCCGGAGGACTTCACCATATATAAGGCGCCTCCTCCAAAATGGAGGTGCCCGAGCAATGTTGTTGCACTGTTCACTACTCTGCTTCAGCCCTCAGGTCCCGTTGCCAGTTACCTGCCAGATTCCTGCCAGTTTGCTGTCTGATTCCTGCCTGATATTCCGCTTACCTGCCTGCTAGCCTGAGGTCCGACGGTCTGCCTACCGACTCCTGTCAGTCTGTCTAAGGACCAGCTTGCCCGCTGTGACCACCTGCCATTCCAGAGACTCCTGCCCGCTCACCTGGGAGCGCACACCTGCTACCTGCCTGCTAGCCTACCTGGAGGCTCCGCCGTCACGTGCTGTGACCACCTGCCATTCCAGAGACTCCCGCCCGCTCACCTGGGAGCGCACTCCTGTTACCTGCCTGCTAGCCTACCTGGAGGCTCCGCCGTCACGTGCTGTGACCACCTGCCATTCCAGAGACTCTCGCTTGCTCACCTGGGAGCACACATCTACCATCTGCCTGCTAGCCTACCTGGAGGCTCTGCCATCACAGGTCATACCTACCCTTTACCCAGAGACTGCCCCGGTCACTTGCCGTGACCTCCTGCCCGTTCATCCAGAGACTGCCCCGGTCACTTGCCGTGACCTCCTGCCCGTTCATCCAGAGACTGCCCCGGTCACTTGCCGTGACCTCCTGCCCGTTCATCCAGAGACTGCCCCGGTCACTTGCCGTGACCTCCTGCCCGTTCATCCAGAGACTGCCCCGGTCACTTGCCGTGACCTCCTGCCCGTTCATCCAGAGACTGCCCCGGTCACTTGCCGTGACCTCCAGCCCGTTCACTCAGAGACTGTCCCGGTCACCTGCTGTGACTGCCTGCCCATCTTCCCTGGTCACCACCCGCTCCCTTACAAGGACCGCCCCCTTGTATAGTAGCTCAGAGGTTCCGCCTCCCAGACCCGTTACAGTTTGCTCGGGCCATGGAACCCGGTGGCACCCAAGCTCCCTCACTCTCGGACCTGTGTCATGAACTGTCCCGTCAGAGGTCCCAACAGGAGTCCATCCTGGGTCACCTGCGGAATGTCAATTCTCGCCTGGACACTCTGACTGCTCCACCAGCAACCACCGCCAGTGCCATGACTCGTAATCCTGCAGCTCCGCTGCCCACCAATACTATGGTATCCTACCCCGGACCCCGGCTTTCTGCACCTCCTCGCTTCGGAGGCGACTCCGCTCAGGCTCGGGGCTTTATAAATCAGTGCACCCTGCACTTTGAACTCCTGTCCCACCAGTTTAACTCCGACCGGGCCAAAATTGCCTTCATCATGTCCCATCTCACCGGGGAGGCCCTGGCCTGGCTAAATCCTCTATGGGAGAGAGGAGACCCCCTGGTGTCCGACTTGCCTGCCTTTCTCACGGCTTTCCGGAAAGTCTTCGACGAACCTGGACGGAAGACCTCATCCGCATCATCTCTGCTACGCCTCCGTCAGGGAAGTCTCACCGTGGGCCAATATGCCATACGGTTCCGTACCCTTGCCTCGGAGCTGGCCTGGGATAACAACGCTCTGGTATCTGTCTTCTGGGAGGGTCTGTCCGGCCGTATTAAAGATGAACTTGCCGGTCGAGACATTCCTACCACTCTCGATGACCTAATAACTCTTGCCACCCGGATTGACCTACGGTTCCAGGAGCGTGCCAAAGAAGTCACCCGTGAGAGGAGGTTCCCACGTCTAGCTCCTACTTTTCAGAGATCCGTCACTCCCTCCGTTTCTCCCCAGGTACACTCTCCTGAGCCTATGCAGGTCGACCAGATCAAGATGGTCAAAACCCGTCAGGACTTATGCCGTGCCGAGGGGAGCTGCTTCTACTGTGGCAGTAAGGAGCACCGGATCCGTACCTGCCCGGAGAGGTCGGGAAACACCTGTGTCTAGGTTCGCTCAGAGAGGTCGACCTAGACAATAATAAATCCTCTCCATCTCTGCTGCTGTCAGTCTCAATTATCTGCGGGGAGAATCGTTTTTTCGAACTAGCCCAACTTGACTCTGGAGCGGCCGGGAATCTTATTTCACAGGCCCTGGTAGAAAAATACCGCATTCCCACCAAACCTCTGGCTATACCATTATCTGTCGCTGCTGTGGATGGGGGCCTCTTACCACGTCCCATCCAACTCATCACCGAATCCGTAACTCTGCAGGTGGGAATGCTGCATTTTGAGAGCATCTCTTTTCATGTTCTGCCTGGACTCTCTCACGCCCTCTTACTAGGTCTACCTTGGCTCCAGAGACATGCACCCGTGCTTGACTGGCAGACCGGAGAAGTCCTTCGCTGGGGACAGGACTGTCATAAGACTTGTTTGGTTCCTGTTCATCCCGCCCGTCCTTCTCCTACCCCAACTAATCTACCTGGACTTCCGATTCCCTATTGGTCATTTGCTGATGTCTTTAATAAAAAGGAGGCAGAGACATTACCCCCTCATAGACCATACGACTGTCCTATCGACCTGTTACCCGGTGCTACGCCTCCCCGTGGGCGTATTTACCCATTGTCCGCTGCTGAGACCCGGTCGATGTCCGAATATATTGAGGAGAATTTGGCCAGGGGATTCATCCGGAAATCTACCTCCCCGGCGGGAGCAGGCTTCTTTTTCGTAAAAAAGAAGGACGGCTCTCTCCGTCCCTGTATAGACTATAGAGGCCTTAAACAGATCACGGTGAAGAATAAGTACCCCCTTCCGCTCATTCCAGAATTATTTGATCGTCTGAGGGGGGCTAGAATCTTCACCAAACTGGACCTCCGTGGGGCGTACAACCTGGTCCGTATCCGTCAAGGGGATGAATGGAAGACTGCATTCAACACCCAGGACGGCCACTATGAATATCTGGTAATGCCCTTTGGTCTCTGTAACGCTCCTGCCGTCTTTCAAGAGTTGGTCAATGACATCTTCCGGGACCTTCTCTACTCCTGCGTAGTGGTGTACCTGGACGACATCTTGGTCTTCTCTCCGGATCTCCAGACTCACCGGAGAGACGTTCGTCAGGTCCTGCTCAGGCTCAGGCAGAATCACCTCTTCGCTAAATATGAGAAGTGCCTCTTTGAGCAGACCTCGCTTCCGTTTTTGGGCTACATTATTTCTCAGACCGGCCTACGAATGGATCCAGAAAAACTGTCTGCCATCGAGAAATGGCCCCGACCGGAGGGGTTGAAGGCCATTCAGCGGTTCCTGGGCTTCGCCAACTACTACTGCCTCTTCATACCGCACTTCTCTTCCCGGACTGCCCCAATTTCCGCGCTCACCCGTAAGGGCACTAATCCCAGAGAGTGGCCGCCCGAAGCAGAGGAGGCCTTTCTTTCCTTAAAACAGGCCTTCTCTTCCGCCCCGGTGCTGCATCGCCCAGATGGCAACAAGCAGTTCTTCCTGGAGGTTGACGCCTCCTCCTCTGGAGCCGGAGCGGTACTTACCCAAAAATCATCTTCCGGGAGAATGGTAACTTGTGGCTTCTTCTCCAAACTCTTCTCCTCTTCTGAGCGCAACTATTCCATTGGAGATCGAGAGTTATTGGCCATCAAGCTGGCATTGGAGGAGTGGCGTTACCTGCTCGAAGGGGCTCTTCACCCGGTAATAATTTACACTGACCACAAGAACTTGCCTTACCTCCAGCATGCCCAGAGACTTAACCCGCGCCAAGCTCGGTGGTCTTTGTTTTTTGCTCGCTTTGATTTTATTCTTCATTTTCGCCCGGCTGACAAAAACATCAAGGCGGACGCCTTATCCCGATCCTTTCTGGTGTCTGATCTCGAGGAAGAACCGAAACACATCATCGATCCCGCCAGAGTAATGCAGGTGGCTCCCGTGAGTCTAAATCGTCTCCCTCCCGGTAAGACGTTCGTATCAGTACCTGATCGGGAGAAGATCCTACACTGGGGTCACTCGTCTAAACTAGCTGGCCACGCCGGTCAGAAAAAGACCCTCCAGCTTATTACCCGGCACTACTGGTGGCCTACCCTGCACAAGGACGTAATAGACTTTGTTTCTGCCTGTGTGTCCTGCGCCCGCAACAAGGTTCCGAGACATCTGCCAGCCGGTCGCCTCCTTCCGCTCCCAGTACCTGCTGCCCCCTGGCAGCATATAGCAATGGACTTTATAACTGATCTCCCCGTCTCTGCCGGTTGTACGGTCATTTGGGTGGTCGCTGACCGCTTTTCCAAGATGGCTCATTTCATTCCCCTGCCAGGCCTCCCGTCTGCACCCGAGCTGGCTAAAGACTTTATCCGCCACATCTTCCGTCTTCATGGCCTGCCCCTCCACATCGTGTCGGATCGTGGGGTACAGTTCACCTCACGCTTCTGGAGAGCCACTTGTAAACTGCTAGACGTCACCCTGGACTTCTCCTCCGCTTACCACCCACAGTCTAATGGTCAAGTGGAGCGGATCAATCAGAACCTGACCAGTTACCTCCGGCACTTCGTTAATGCCCACCATTCAGACTGGGTGGATCTCCTGCCATGGGCCGAATTTTCTTACAACAATCACGAGAGCGAATCTTCCTCCAAATCCCCGTTTTTTGTAGTCTTCGGTCAGCATCCTCGGATCCCATTTCCCGTCTCCACCTCGGTGGACAATCCGGCTGCGGAATCTCTTGTTAACAAATTTTCCTCCATATGGGAGAGTACCCGGTCCGCACTCCTTCTGTCATCCGAGCGTATGAAAAGACATGCTGACAAAAAAACGTCTGGATCCTCCTCAATTCCGTCCAGGGGATAAGGTCTGGCTCTCGTCCAAGTATGTCCGGCTCAAGATTCCTTCCTATAAGTTAGGGCCTCGGTTCATCGGTCCTCTGGAGGTCATCAGTCAGATCAACCCGGTGGCCTATAAATTGAAACTCCCGGCCAACTTGCGGATCCCTAACTCCTTCCATGTATCTCTCCTCAAACCTGTGGTACTTAACTCTTTTTCCAAGTCTACAGGTACGCCTCCTGCTCCGGTTTCCGCTGAAAACGAATTTGAGGTAGAGAACATTCTGGCCACCAAAAGGGTAAGAGGGAAGACCTTTTTTCTAGTAGATTGGAAGGGGTTTGGTCCTGAAGAGAGAACGTGGGAGCCCCGGGAGAACATCCATGCCCCTCTCATCCTAGCTAAATTTCTCTCTGGCCTAAAAAAGGGGGGGCCTAAAGGGGGGGATACTGTAGCGCCGGCATCCCTGCCCTCTGCTAGGCAGGGACGCTCTTCCCCTCACCCCTCTGCTCCGAGCCCGGCGTCCTCCTCCCGCTCTGCTGGCAGCGCGCGCTCCTTCCCGGCCACTGTGTTTAGGGCGCGCGCGCGCTCCCTCCCTCTTAAAGGGGCCGCGCGCGCCGTCCTAAGGAGTCCCCGGGCAATGGCCGGAGGACTTCACCATATATAAGGCACCTCCTCCAAAATGGAGGTGCCCGAGCAATGTTGTTGCACTGTTCACTACTCTGCTTCAGCCCTCAGGTCCCGTTGCCAGTTACCTGCCAGATTCCTGCCAGTTTGCTGTCTGATTCCTGCCTGATATTCCGCTTACCTGCCTGCTAGCCTGAGGTCCGACGGTCTGCCTACCGACTCCTGTCAGTCTGTCTAAGGACCAGCTTGCCCGCTCACCTAGGAGCGCTCTTCTGCTACCTGCCTGCTAGCCTGAGGTCCGACGGTCTGCCCTCCAACTCCTGTCAGTCTGTCTATGGACCAGCTTGCCCGCTCACCTGGGAGCGCACATCTGCTACCTGCCTGCTAGCCTACCTGGAGGCTCCGCCGTCACGTGCTGTGACCACCTGCCATTCCAGAGACTCCTGCCCGCTCACCTGGGAGCGCACACCTGCTACCTGCCTGCTAGCCTACCTGGAGGCTCCGCCATCACGTGCTGTGACCACCTGCCATTCCAGAGACTCCCGCCCGCTCACCTGGGAGCGCACACCTGTTACCTGCCTGCTAGCCTACCTGGAGACTCCGCCGTCACGTGCTGTGACCACCTGCCATTCCAGAGACTCTCGCTTGCTCACCTGGGAGCACACATCTACCATCTGCCTGCTAGCCTACCTGGAGGCTCTGCCATCACAGGTCGTACCTACCATTTACCCAGAGACTGCCCCGGTCACTTGCCGTGACCTCCTGCCCGTTCATCCAGAGATTGCCCCGGTCACTTGCCGTGACCTCCTGCCCGTTCATCCAGAGACTGCCCCGGTCACTTGCCGTGACCTCCTGCCCGTTCATCCAGAGACTGCCCCGGTCACTTGCCGTGACCTTCAGCCCGTTCACTCAGAGACTGTCCCGGTCACCTGCTGTGACTGCCTGCCCGTCTTCCCTGGTCGCCACCCGCTCCCTTACAAGGACCGCCCCCTTGTATAGTAGCTCAGAGGTTCCGCCTCCCAGACCCGTTACAATATGTGTCCCTTTGTGCTGATTCTTTTGTTTGTTTCATCCTTTCCCTCTTTCAAATGATTTGGTGATTATTTGACAATGAAAAAATCTTTTTATGGATTATTTATCAATAAAGATTGTTATTTTTATACTTGCTAGTGGATTTTGGAAATTTTATCAAGTTTAGGTTCTTTTATTGATTTTAGAATAATAAGGCTTGGCAAGTGGTTCAACTGTCTTATTTCTCAGACACTTTAGTGGTGACAAGTAGAGATGAGCAAATATTTCAATATTCGGCTCGGAATTGCAATATTCACCGATTTATTTGTCGAATTTTCACCAAACATTACCGAACGCCATTGGATTCAATGGGGGTCAAAACTAAACCCATACACAACACCTTCAAACTCGCCCAAAAGCTGTCAAAACACATCAAATTAGAGGCAGACAGCAGGAAGTGGCCTCAATTGACCCAAAGCAGCAATCAGCCATGGGCCATAGATGAGGTATTAGGGTCTAGGCCAGCATTTACAGCTTTGAATTGAACTTCAAATTAAGATGAGGTGGATGAGGGATCGGTGTAGGTCTGCTGTGCTGGGAGCTCTGATACCACATGCAACACTCAACCTGCTTAGCCACATTCAGATGGCAGAAAATCAACTTCATAGATTATTATTGGTACAAAAATGTAAGGATAGTAACATGGGTAGTTGACTGAAAGTAAGTGGAGGCCTTCTGGTCTGGGAGGCCTACTGCTACAGGCAACACACATGAAGGAGACCCAACCAGTAGTCTCCCCATTTCAAAAAATTAAATGTTGATACCACCAAAGTGGCATCAATTTCACCAGAGTAGAAATATTACAATTAGGACTATAATAATATAATAATAATAAAATAACAAATCCCAATTCTGTTCTCCCTCTGATATATAACAAACAGGTCATGCTGGAGAAACTTGCACATACTGCCACTCTGTCTTCAGCTCCTTTGTGAGAAACGAATGTTTGAGTAGTGTAAGGTGGCACAGACACATAGTTGATGGGAGGTATGTATCACAGAGATGGCTGTCGTCTGTGATGTAATCCTGGAATGTTGTTGTAATGCACGCAAGCACTAAGAGGATTGTTTGGTGCATCTAGGCCCAGGTTTTGCGGGTAGCCGGAGAGATGGGCGGGTCTGGCTACCCACATACTTCACCTCTGGGTGTGGTTAACAAGGTAAAATGGAGTCCATTGTTTGACACATAGTCTGTGTGATGAGGAAGAGGTCCTATTTTGTGGTATCTGCAAACTGAGCCGGTGTACTGAATGTTTTCCAGCCGGTGTGATTAGGACTGGTTCTCAAGAGACTTTGCCTAAAGAGCTGTTTACTTTGTTTGCCTGAACTGAAGGCTGTTTATTTTCCTTAGTTTATGGCTGGATTATGACTCCGCAATAAACTAGAATGGACCTTTTAATGGAAATGCTTCCTGTTTTGACTACCAACTCTCCCAAGTGAGTAGAAACCCCACAGCAGCCAGTCTGGCAAATAAAATTCCTGAGTTATTGAAATTGGGGATGGCTTCGCCTCTGGTACTGGTTGCTCATATCAAACCATGACGTGCCATTCGCTGGAAATTCCTGGCTGCTTGGAGCCAAGTTCATTCTCACAGAAAAGTACCAGGCAGCAAGCTAAGGAGATGGTGGTCTCTACCATCGTGAAGGAGTTTTCTCGTTGTCTAGGGGAGCCACCACTTCTGCTGTCTACCTTGTGAACATTGTGTTGAAGCTTGCAAGGATTAAGAGATTACATTGGCGAGTCTGGTTTTTATACTAAAGATCCTGCTGTGTTTTTATAGTTTTTATTTTTTTTATTTTTTATGGCCTTATATACAAGTCATGACCCTGCAAAGAATGTTTCTTAACATTTCTCCCAGGAAAATCCAATTTAGCTTTGTGTTTGTATGTTTTATTGTCAGTCTTCTGACAAACTCACTGGCAGAATACTGGAGGAGAGATATGCTTCACTGAGGCTATTAGCTTCAGTGATGTGAAACATGGAAATTTTCTCCTGCATGGTAGATGCAGAGAGGGTTAATCAGCCTTGTTTGAAAGGGCGTGTTTTATGAGAACCACCATAGAGCGGGTGGGAAGTTGTTCTCCATATCTCCACCTCAGGGTGTGGTCCAGGCTATAAATAGCCAGTCTTTTGAATCTGGAGAGACTTACTCCAGATAGGAACTTGCATGTATTGTGCTGAACTGTGTGTGGTTAACCCTGAGTGTCCTGAACCCAGCCAATATATGGACTGTGCTGCATCTTTATATATATTTTTTTCCGTTATGCCAAATGGGCTGTATTTACCTTATGAACTCTAGGCTGGTTTATAACGTTTTATTAAACCAACTCGAAAACTTAAAGAGACAGTGTTCCATGTCTACCTCCATGTACAGCTGAGCAAGCCATTTTATCAGAGTCCGTAAAAGTGGCTTAATACTCTGACAACATTGTTCACAGATACGGTATGTCAGCAACCAACTGTGAATATATTTGAACACACAACTGCCAGACTTTAAATGGAGTGTAATACTTGACACGCTCCCAAAAATGTAAGGATTATTACCGCAGTAATATGGTATAACGTCTGATGACCACAGCTTTAGGAAGTGGTCTTATAGCTGTGGTATTGGTCAGCGATAAAGTGTGAATAGGATGAACAACACCAAAGTGGTAGACTTTAAATGGAGGGTAATATTTGGCACGCTCCACAAAATGTCTGTATTATTACCACAGTAATATGGGGTCACATCCGATGATGGAAAAGTTTCTACTTCTACAATACAGCAATGCAAATAAAACAAAATAAAAATCTGTCTGAATTCTGCTAACAAGCAAATAGATCAGTAAAATGGTGTACTATATCACTTTTTAAGCAAAACAATCAGGATTAAGAGCAACAAAAATAGCCCTGTTATCTAAGGCTACGGATATCTGTAACAGCAGCAGAGCAGACAGAATGTGCAATGGACCCTATTCTGCTGTTTACAGTGTCCACAAACTCTGCCTGCATAGCTCCTGCTGTCATCTGGATTTATATATGCAGCTGGATTAGTCCTCAGGACTGTTAGTTCAGATGGATATATATCTTACTGTGGAATACCTATACCTAATTATTACACCGTCAATTCTATCCCTCACTCAGCAGCACCTCTCCCTACTCTGCCTGTTTCCAGGGTAAACTGTGCCAAGCATAGGGACACTGGGTCTTATATACATCCGATGACGCTATGCTGCCAGCCTTCACTGTTATGCCACAATCAACATGGCTACGGCATTGCAATGCGTGGCAGGCAATCCCTTCATGTTAATTGGCTGTCTAAAGAGCGCCCAACATGCGGGGCTGGGACCCGATTTCCCTCAGGAGTATCTCGGAAATACTCACCAAGCATGTTAAGCAGTGAGATGCTCGTGCAAGTACCGAGCAGTGGCGAGGACGCTCACTCATCACTAGTGGAGACCCAATCAGGAGTTTCCATATTTCCAAAAACTAGTGTCAGACACCACCGAAGTGGCATCAATTTCAGTAGAGTAGAACTAGTATAATGGGAACCGACACCTCTTCCACTACAGCCAACCCAGCAAATGGAGACCCAATCAGGAGTCTCCACATTTCCAAAAATTAGTGGCAGAAACAACTGAAGTAGCATCAATTTTACTACAGTAGAAATAGTATAATTAGAATCAACACCTCTTCCACTACAGCCAACCCAGCAGATGGTGACCCAATCAGGAGTTTCAACATTTCCAAAAATTAGTGGCAGACATCACCAAAATGGCATCAATTTCACTACAGTACAAATAATATAATTAGGACTGACACCTCTTCCACTACAGCCAACCCAGCAGATGGGGACCCAATCAGGAGTCTCCACATTTATAAAAATTTGTGGCAGACACCACCGAAGTGGCATCAATTTCACTACAGTAGAAATAGTATAATGGGAACCCACACATCTTCCACAACAGCCAACCCAGGAGATAGAGACTCAATCAGGCCTCTCAACATTTCCAAAAACTAGTGGCAGACACCACCAAAGTGGCATCAATTTCACTACTGTAAAAATAGTATAATAAGAACATAACCTCTTCCAACCCAGCTTATGCACACCCAACCTGGAGTGTTTCGGCCTAACACCACCAAAGTGGCATCAATTTCAGTAGCGTACAACTAGTATAATTGGGACCGACACCTCTTCCACTACAGCCAACCCAGCAGATGGGGACCAAATCAGGAATCTCCACATTTCACTACTTTACAAATAGTATAATTATGATTGACACCTCTTCCACTACAGCCAACTCAGTAGAGGAAGACACAACCAGGAGTGTTCACATTCCCTAAATTAGGGTCTGACACCACCATAGTGGCATGAATTTCAGTAGAGTAGAACTAGTATAATGGGTACCCACACGTCTTCCACTACAGCCAACCCAGCAGATGGAGACCTAATCAGGCGTCTCGACATTTCTAAAAACTAGTGGCAGACACCACCAAAGTGGCATCAATTTCACTACAGTAGAAATAGCTTAATGAGGATTGACACCTCTTCCACTACAGCCAACCCAGCAGATGGAGACCCAAGTAAGAGTCTCTACATTTTTAGTGGCAAACACCACCAAAGTGGTATCAATTTGACTACTGTAG
Source organism: Phyllobates terribilis (assembly GCF_046119375.1). NCBI lineage: Eukaryota > Metazoa > Chordata > Amphibia > Anura > Dendrobatidae > Phyllobates > Phyllobates terribilis. Next base: position 601,897,480 of record NW_027362762.1, read on the forward strand.
AAATGAGGTAATAAGGACCGACACCGCTTCCACTACAGCCAAGCCAGCAGATGGAGACCCAGTCAGGAGACTCCACATATCCAAAAATTAGTGGCAAACACAACCAAAATGGCATCAATTTCACTGCAGTGCAAATAGTATAATTAGGACTGATACCTCTTCCACTATAGCCAACCCAGCAGATGGAGACCCAATCAGGAGTTTCCACATTTCCAAAAGTTAGTGGCAGACACCACCAAAATGGCATAAATTTCACCACAGTACAAATAGCATAATGATGAACAGCCAGTTTTCTTCGGCACTTTGTCAACACTCACCATAGCGATTGGGTAGAACTTCCGCCTTAGGCCGAGTATTCTTATAACAACCATGTGAGTGAGTCCTCTGCTAAGTCTCCGCTTTTTGTGGTTTACGGTCAACACCCCCGAATTCCGTTTTCCCGTCTCTTCCTCAGTGGACAATCCTGCCGCAGAGTGTCTTGTCAGTGACTTTTCGGTGATTTGGGAAGACACTAGAGCTGCACTTCTACAGTCCTCTGAGCGGATGAAGAGAAACGCTGATAAGAGACGTCTGGATCCGCCTCATCTACGTCTGGGAGACAAGGTCTGGCTTTCCTCTAAGTATGTTTGCCTCAAGATGCCTTCTTACAAGGTGGGTCCTCGATTCATTTGCCCGTTCAAGATTCTGAGCCAAATTAATCCGGTGGCATACAAGCTGAAACTTCCTGCCTCATAACGGATCCACAACTCCTTCCATGTATCACTCCTCAAGCCTGTTGTCCTCAATCCTTTCTCTCATTATCTGGGTACAGCTCCAGTTCCAGTCAGCGCTGAGGACGTTTATGAGGTAGAGAACATTCCGGCTACCAAGAGGGTAAGAGGAAAAACCTTTTTTCTTGTGGATTGGAAGGGGTTTGGTCCTGAGGAGAGGTCTTGGCAGCCCAGGGAGAACATACATACTCCTCCTCTTCTTGAAAAAATTCTTGGGGGCTTGAAAAAGAGGGGGCGTAAAGGGGGGGGTACCTTAGCATCGGCGTCTCTGACTCCTGCCGGTCAGAGACGCCGATCCACTCACCACCGCGGCTCCGGTACGGCGTTCCGCTCCCCCCTTGGCCTCATCACAGCGTCTGTCCGGGGTGCGCGCACCGCGCTTAGATCCCCAGTCTCTGAACTTGGGGCACGCGCGCGCTCCCTTCCTCTTAAAGTGAGCGCCCGCGCCATCCTAAAACCAGTGGCACTGTGGCACCAGACTTAGTAACCCGGGTATCTGCTCCTCCACATTTTGGTCATGATCCTGCCCTATTTCGGGGCTTCATTAATCAGTTTTCACTTCACTTTGAGCTCCTGGCGCACCAGTTCACCTTCGACAGGGCCAAGGTGGCATTCATCATGTCGAACCTCACCTGAGTGACGTTGGCGTGGCTTAACCCTCTGTGGGAGAGAGGGGATCCTCTGGTGTCCGTCCTCCAGGCTTTTCTCGCGGCTTTCCGGAAGGTGTACGATGAGCCCAGACGAAAATCTTCGACTGCCTCCTCTCTTCTCTGTTATGATCTGCTACAGGGACTAAGGAAAGACAGGAGATCTGTCCCTACAATAGAACTAAACTAGATCCCTACGATGTAACGGGGAACCTGATCCTGCGATCAGACCCGCTAAAGTCCTCGGCTAGTCTGTACGAAGACCTATAGATGTGAGGGAGGGATCCCTACAAGAACTAGGGACTGTGATAAGTTGGACACCTCCTAGCAGAAATAGTAGCAGTCAAAGACAAACACACAACAAAAAGCATAGAGGTCAGAAGACCTAGCAAAACTAGCAGAGAACGGCAACAGAGCACCAAGCTAGCTCAGGAGTAGTAAATACAATGAAGTCCAGCAAGGCCAGGAGGGCGGAGCCAGATTAAATAGGCAAAAATGGTCATGTGACCAGCAAACTAAAAAAAACCTAACAGGAGAGTTCTAACAGTACCCCCTCTTCTAAGAGGATCCTCCGGATCCCCTAGGCCCAGGCTTACCAGGAAACCTCCTGTGAAACGCTCTGACAAGTCTGGAAGCAGAAACATCATCCGCCCTCACCCATGAGTTATCCTCAGGTCCGAAACCCTTCCAAGCGACGAGATACTGCAAACTCCCTCTATACCGTCTGGAATTTAGGATGCGGGAAATTGCATATTCCCCGTCCTCCACCACCGGAGGAACAGTGGCAGAGGCGTCACCATCCAACACATCAGCTTTTTTCAACAGAGAAACATGAAACACCGGGTTAATCTTCCAGGAGGTAGGAACCTCCAACCTAACAGCAGATTGGTTAACTATCTGAAGCACCTTAAAGGGCCCTACAAACTTGGGACCCAATTTTTTAGAAGGAATCCTCAATCGCAGATTCTTAGAGGACAACCAAACCATGTCACCAACAGCAAACAAAACCTCTTGCCGTTTCCTATCAAAGTACCTCTTAGATTTTTTGTTAGCCTCCTGAAGATTAGCATGCACATCCGTCCAAACTCTCTCCAAATCACCGGAAAAACTCTCCTCCTCAGGCACAGCCGAAACCAATTTGGAGAATGACCCAAAAGACGGATGTCTCCCAGAACAACAAAAAAAAGGTGAACACCCAGCAGAAGAGGATGTATGGTTGTTAAGAGCAAATTCAGCAAGTGGCAGAAACTCAGACCACCCCTCCTGATTGTCTGCCACAAAACAACGCAAGAACTGCTCAACATCCTGGTTCTTCCTTTCTGTCTGGCCATTAGACTCAGGATGATATCCGGATGAAAACGACAAATGAACTCCCAACCTGTCACAAAAGGCACGCCAAAAACGAGCCACGAACTGAGGTCCCCTATCAGAAACAATGTCAGTAGGAACACCATGTAGTCTGACAATTTCCTTGACAAAGGCCTTAGCGAGTGTCTTAGCGCAAGGAAGTTTGATGAAGGGAACCAAGTGACACATCTTGCTAAAACGGTCCACGACCACCCAGATGACCGTGAAACCTTCAGAGGGGGGAAGGTCAGTAATAAAGTCCATAGCCAGATGTGTCCAAGGTGCACTAGGAACCTCCAGAGGGCAAAGCAACCCCGCAGCAGGAGCATGCGAAGACTTGGATCTAGCACACACAGTACATTGGCGCACCCACTTAATGACTTCCTTCTGCCATCCAGGCCACCAAAAACTGCGACCCACAAGTCTCTTGGTCTCAGAAATTCCTGGATGACCTGCCAACCGAGACTCATGACACTCAACAAACAAATCTCTCCTAAAGGTCCTAGGCACAAACAACCTCCCATGGGGAGTGTTAGATGGGGCATTCTCCTGAGCTTTAAGTATCTCATCCTCCAAAACGGAGTCCAAAGCAGCAATCACAACACCTTCTTGTAAAATGCTCACCTCTTCCTCCTCAACACCGACCATGGGAGAAAAGCTGCGAGACAAAGCATCCGCTTTAACATTCTTGGTACCCGGGATGTAAGTAACGGAAAATTTAAACTGCGAGAAAAAAAGTGCCCACCTAGCCTTGCGGGCATTCAAGCGCTTGGCAGCATCAAGATAGATCAGATTTTTATGATCAGTGAAAACCTGAATGGGAAATTCAGCACCTTCCAAGAGGTGACGCCAGTGTTCAAATGCGAGTTTAATCGCCAGCAATTCCCGATTACCAATATCGTAATTAAGTTCAGTCTCAGAAAATTTTTTTGAAAAAAAGGCACAGGGATGTACTCCATCCTTGCTTTCCTGAGACAACACCGCACAGACCCCCACCGAAGAAGCATCAACCTCAACCAAAAACGGCTTAGTCACATCAGGCTACATAAGGATGGGAGCAGAGGTGAACCTCTCCTTTAGAAACACAAAAGCTTCAATGGCCTCAGAAGTCCACTGAACCGCATTAGCACCTTTCCTGGTGAGATCGGTCAGCGGTTTGACAATAATAGAAATTTTTTTTATGAATTTTCTGTAATAATTGGCGAAACCCAAAAACCTCTGTATCGATTTCAAACCAATAGGCCTAGGCCATTCCTGCACAGCTTGAACTTTAACCGGGTCCATCTCAAAACCTTAACTGGAGATAATGTAGCCCAAAAAACTAATTCTCTGTACAGCGAACTCACATTTCTCCAGCTTAGCAAAAAGCGAATTGTCCATTAATAACTGTAATACCTCACGTACGCTCCGCCAATGAGACTCCAGATCAGGCGAATAAATCAGAATGTCATCCAAATACACAACCACATTTTTGCCAATTAAAGGTCTAAGGATGTCATTAATAAGATTCTGAAAAAATGCTGGAGCATTGGTAAGACCAAAAGGCATCACCAGATTCTCAAAATGACCCACAGGAGTGTTAAAAGCAGTCTTCCATTCATCACCCTCCTTCATGCGCAACAAATTGTATGCCCCCCGGAGATCAATTTTAGAGAACCACTTGGCCCCCACTAACTGGTTAAATAAATCAGGAATCAATGGCAGTGGGTAAGGATTGCGTACAGTAATTTTATTAATCTCACGAAAGTCCAAAGACGTAAACCGCCATCTTTTTTTTTTACAAAAAAAAATCCAACAGCCACAGGAGACTTGGAAGGCCTAATGTGACCGGCGGCCAAGCTTGTCTGTATGTATTCCTCCAAAGCCTTTCTCTCAGGAATAGTAAGATTAAATAAACGACTTTTAGGAAGAGTCGCTCCAGGGACAAATTCAATGGTACAATCATAGTCTGTAAGGGGAGGCAAAATTTGTGACTCCTCCTCAGAAAAAACTCTCCAAAAATCCTGAATAGGTACAGGTAGTTCCCCTTTATCCACAGCAGCAATGCGCCCATTACAACACTTGTCATAACACTTAGGGCTCCAGGACTTAATTTCATTGGTAGACCAATCCAGTACAGGATTGTGCAATTTTAACCAGGGTAACCCCAATATTACTGGAGAAGGCAAATTATCCAATACCACCAAATCCAAATTCTCTTGATGAATACCATTAATAGTGAGGGGAAATTCACAGACCTTATGAGTAACACTCTTCAAGGGAGAGCCATCAACAGAAACCACAGCAATAGGGGATGACAAAGTTTTAGGTTCTAATCTAAGTTTTTCCAAGAATCCCCCATCAATCACATTCAGAGTAGAACCACAATCCACAAATACCCGAAATTCAATTAATTCATCCTGAGCAGCAGTAGTGGCAGATAGGAATACTCCCTTAGAATTTAAACAGGCTATACGTGCATGACTGACCATTTTTTTTTTCTTTCTTCATACGAAGCACACAGTTCTTAATAAAATGACCAGAATTTCCGCAATAGAAGCACAAGCCTTCAGAAAGCCTGCGGTCTTTTTCCTGAGAGCGGGGTGCCATCGCCCCAATCTCCATCGGCTCTCCATTGTCAGCCCAGACCCTCTCAGGACTCGGAGCTGACATAGAAGAGGATTTGCTCTCATTAACCCTTGCACGCAGTCTCCTGTCCACCCGTATAGCTAATTGCATTGCCTCCTGCAAGTTTCCAGGTGTGGGATAAGCAATCAGTAAATCCTTAACCCTTTCACCTAGCCCTGCAAGAAACAAGCTTTTCAAAGCTGAATCGTTCCACCCCACCTGGGCAGACCACCGACGGAAGTGAGAACAATATTTTTCCACATTACCTGATCCCTGCCTCAGATGTCTCAATTCAGACTCAGCAGATGAGACACGATCAGGATCATCGTACAAGAAACCCAAAGCAGAAAAAAAACTATCCACTGATCTAAAGCACGGATCACTAGGTTGGAGAGAGAAGACCCATCCCTGAGGATCTTTGCGCAAAAGTGACATTATGAACCCTATACACTGTGATTCATCACCAGAGGATCCGGGTCTCAAACGAAAATACAATAAACAAGCATTTTTAAAAGAAAAAAAATCTTGTTGTTCGCCAAAAAATAAATCAGGCAGACGTACTTTTGGATCCATAAAATGTGCTCCAGAACAGCTACTCACGTGTTGTTGGAGCTTGGCCACCTCCAGAGAGAGTCCCTGCAAGCGTTGAGCCAAATCTTGAACCGAGACCATGATGGAAAACTGGAGGTCTTTCCTTAGAGAAAATTTTTTTTTTCTTTTAAGGCTGGACTTACTGTTATGATCTGCTACAGGGACTAAGGAAAGACAGGAGATCTGTCCCTACAATTGAACTAAACTAGATCCCTACGATGTAACGGGGAACCTGATCCTGCGATCAGACCCGCTAAAGTCCTCGGCTAGTCTGTACGAAGACCTATAGATGTGAGGGAGGGATCCCTACAAGAACTAGGGACTGGGATAAGTTGGACACCTCCTAGCAGAAATAGTAGCAGTCAAAGACAAACACACAACAAAAAGCATAGAGGTCAGAAGACCTAGCAAAACTAACAGAGAACGGCAACAGAGCACCAAGCTAGCTTAAGAGTAGTAAATACAATGAAGTCCAGCAAGGCCAGGAGAGTTCTAACATTCTCCAACTCCGCCAAGGGAGTCTCTCTGTGGGTCAGTAAGCCATGCGTTTCTGCACCCTCGCATCTGAACTTGCCTGGAACAATGAGGCTCTGGTGTCTACCTTTTGGGAGGGCCTTTCCGGACAGATCAAGGATGAGCTAGCCGGTCGTGACATACCTACCTCTCTGGACGACCTGGTGTCATTAGCTACATAGATCGACATTCGTTTTCAGGAGCGTTCTAAGGAGGCGACCCATGAGAGAAGATCCCTGCGCCTCGCACCAACCTTCCAAAGGCCAGTCTCGCAACCAACATCCCCGCCAGTTTCTTCTCCAGGGTCTATGCAAATAGACCAAGTTAAGATGGTCAAGTGTCGCCAGGAGGCCCGCCGTGCCGAGGGGAGTTGCTTCTACTGTGGCAATATAGAGCATCTAATCCGCTCCTGTCCGGTGAGACCGGGAAACTCCAGTGTCTGGGACCGCTCGGAGAGGTCGTCCTAGGCAAAAGTTCTTGCTCTCTGCCCTTGAATCTGTCCGTTTCGGTTACCAGTGACAAGACCCGCTTCTTCGAGACTGCCTATCTGGATTCTGGAGCCGCTGGGAACCTCATTCAACAGGCCGTTGTGGAGCGATATCAGATTCCTACTATATGTCTGGCTGATCCTTTAGCGGTTTCCTCCATGAACGGAAAGCTTCTCTCTGAGACCATCTTGTTTGTCACTGAGCCTGTAACTCTTCAGGTGGGAATTCTACATTCGGAGAAGATCTCCTTCTACGTGTTGTCCGGTCTCTCTTATCCCTTCTTGCTTGGCCTCCCTTGGTTACAGAGACATAAGCCCATCCTGAATTAGAGCTAGGGTGAGGTCAGGAATGTCATAAGTCCTGTCTGGTTCCTGTTCGTCCTGCTCGACCTCTGTCTACTCCAGCTAACCTACCTGGCCTGCCGGCACCCTACTGGTCATATGCGGATGTCTTTGATAAAAAGGAGGCAGAGACACTACCACCTCATAGGCCGTATGATTGCACCATCGACCTAATACCTGGTGCTTCACCTCCTCGCTGGCGAATCTACCCCTTGTCGTGGCCAAGACCCATGCTATGTCTCTGAGTACATAGAAGAGAATCTTGTTTGGGGATTTATCCAGAAAATCCACCTTTCCAACTGGAGCAAGATTCTTCTTCGTCAAAAAGAAAGACGGCTCTCTTTGTCCATATATCGACTATAGGGGCCTAAACCAGATTAACATCAAAAATAATACCCCCTGCCTCTCATCTCGGAGTTGTTTGACCGCCTAAAAGGCGCAAAGATCTTCACTAAGCTTGATCTTTGAGGGGCATACAATCTGGTCCAGATTCGCCAGGGAGACGAGTGGAAGACGGCGTTCAACACTCGGGATGGTCACTACGAGTACCATGTGATGCCCTTCGGTCTCTGTAATGCTCCAGCCATCTTGGAGGAGTTAGTGAACAACATCTTCCGAGATCTCCTGTATTCCTGCGTGGTTGTGTACCTGGACGATATCTTGGTGTTCTCTACTGATCTGCCCTCTCATCGGAGGGATGTTCGTCAGGTACTGCTGAGGCTCCATAAGAATCGCCTGTATGCTAAGTACGAAAAATCCGTCTTTGAGCAGACCTCCCTACCATTTTTGGGGTATATCATCTAAGAGACCGGACTGCAGATGGATCCCGAGAAGGTGTCTGCCATCTTAAAGTGGCCCCGACCTGAGGGGTTGAAGACTATTCAGCGGTTTCTGGGATTCGCTAACTATTACCGCCTCTTCATTCCTCATTTCTCCTCCCGGACTGCTCCCATCTCTGCTCTCACCCATAAAGGGGCAAATCACAGGGAATGGACTTCCGAGGCGGAAAGTGCCTTTGCCTCTCTTAAGCAAGCTTTCTCCTCTGCTCCAGTGCTACGACGTCCAGATTGCAATAAACAGTTCTTCTTGGAGGTTGATGCCTCTTCCTCCGGGACAGGAGCAGCGCTCACCCAGAAATCCTCGTCCGGACGAATGGTGACCTGCGGCTTATTCTCCAAACTCTTTTCTCCGACCGAGCGCAATTACTCCATAGGAGATCGAGAACTGCTGGCCATCAAATTAGCTTTGGAGGAGTGGCGCTACTTGCTTGAAGGGGCCCTGGATTCGGTGGCCATCTACACTGACCATAAAAACCTCGCTTACTTGCAGACCGCCCAAAGGCTAAATCCGTGTCAAGTCAGATGGTCTCTGTTCTTTGTTCATTTCAGCTTTACTCTCCATTACCGCCCGGCAGACAAGAATATTAAAGCTGACGTTCTATCCCGCTCTTCTCTGTCTGCTGACCCAGAGGAGGAGCCTCTACACACCATTGACAAGAATAAACTTCATAAGGGGAGGTTCCCCCCACCCATGAGACCTATTGTCTCTGGGATAGGGTCATATAGTGAACATTTGTCCGAATGGGTGGACTCTCTTTTGCAGCCGGTGGTACAAATTTGTCCAGGCTATATAAAGGATACAAATCACTTGTTAACCCTTTTGGAACGGGTTGTATGGGAGGAAAAACACACATGGGTTGCATGTGATATTGAATCCTTTTATTCTTGTATTCCACATGCCTTGGGAATAAAAGCGGTCTCTGAGATGTTGCAGAAATATTCGAATTATTCCCCAGACTTGATTTCCTTTGTTTGTTTGGCACTTGACTTCCTATTAAGCCATAACTATTTTCTGTATGATAATAAATATTTTTTACAATGCTGGGGTGCCTCAATGGGCGCAAAATTTTCTCCTTCTTTTGCTAATTTGTTCGTTTCTTGGTGGGAAGAGTCAAGTATTTTTTCAGCTGACAACCCTTTCCAATACAGTATATCACATTACTAGATGGTGGCCCGATTCTAGCGCATCAGGTATTCTAGAACATGTATGCGGCCGATCGGGCGCAATTAGCTAAGCGGTGTTTAAATTTGGCGCCAAAATCGCTGATTGATCGCGGCCGGCGGCCTCGACCAATCAGCAGAGCGTTGTTTAAATCTGGCGCTAATCTCGCTGATTGGTTTAAATTTTCCTTCTATATCACTGATTGGTCGCGGGCGTCGACCGCGACTAATCAGCGTCGTATTATTGAGGACCGGGGAGCGGCGCTGCTTGTGCGGCTACTTCCGCTGCGAGAAGCCGGGAGATGAGCGGCTGCTCGCAGCAGAAGCATCCCGACCGGCGGCGCCGCTCCCCGGTCCTCCGTTCACACTTGCCGTCCGGAGATCAGCGGGCCAAGCCGCTGATCTCCCGACGTTAGCAGCATGGAGGTGAGCGGCGCCGCCTGTCGGGGTACTTGTGCTGCCAGCAGCGGGGAGATGAGCAACTAGCGCCGCTCATCTCCCGGCTGCATCGCCGCTGACCTCCGTGCGGCAGATGAGCCGCTAACGGCCGCCATCTTTTTCTGAAATCCCACGTCGCTGATTGGCCGCGGCCGGACCAATGAGCGACGCGGGACTTCCTTGACAGACAGCGGCTGGACCAATGAGCGACGCGGGATTTCCTGGACAGACAGACAGACAGACAGACAAACGGGATAAGACAATTATATATATAGATGCTAGATATATGGACGATATGATCATTCTGTGGTCCACAGACGTTGCCAATGTTCCCCAATTTATGGAATATGTTAATGCCAACAATTGCAATCTTTTTTTTACTTACAGGTGCAGTAAGGCAGAGATTAGTATTTTGGATTTAAAAATTTCTGCAAATGTATCTGATGGTAAAGTAAAAACATCGACTTTTCGTAAAGAAACCATGGGAAATACTATCCTCAGAGCTGATTCTTGTCATCCAAGACACGTAAGGGTTAATATTCCAAGGGGTGAGATGTATAGATCTAAAAGAAACTGCAGTGACCACGAATGTTATATCCAGGAGAGAAATGATATCTGCAGTAGACTCAAAGAAAGAGGTTATCAGGACTGGTCTCTTACCAGAGCAATTAAATCAGTGGAAAAAATTCCCCGGTCAGATATGGTGGGCAAGTGTAAAAATCAGCAGAGACGGAAAAATAATAAAAAAACGGTATTTGTAGCAACATACAGCAAGGAATATAGTCAGATTGAATCATTTATTAAAAAATATTTGCCAATGTTAAAAAGTGACCAAATCTTAGATAAAATTCTGAAGGAAGGCTGCTTATTTTTGTTAGGATCATTCAGCCATGGAGGGTCCTTGTTGGAGTCGGGGTATCCCCGTAACAAGAAATACACAGACACGTAGTGTATAATCAAGTACTGGGAAGCCCCTGAGCGCGTCTGCCTCTATAGGTGCTGTCCCTTTATTTATACTAATAATCATAGTTTTTTGTCACACATGCGCAGTAAAATGCCTTTGTTTCACAAGCAGTGAAGTGATGATTCATAACAGTGGAATGTTGATAAGAAAGTTTCATAAGCAGAAAAGTGATAATTCATAGCAGTAGAAGGTTGCTGAGACAGCTAAAAACAAGTTACAATCTAATTTCTGGGCGTCAGTCCAAATGTCCAGATAAGGGAAGAATAACTTCATCTGTGTCTTACATCGTAGTCTTGGGTGAAGTATAACTCCTATCATCCTCTCAGTCCCCCCTTTGATTCTTCCTTATGGACTTTTGGTAGAAGACCTGGTCCGGGAGTTCTTTTCTTTCATATTCTTGAGTCCGTGTTACAAAGCTTATTTATGCATATTAAAATAATTTTTAATCCTATTTTAAACACTACATATATGACTACTATAATTAGCACAATCTGTAATATACCTTGCAGAATTCCAGCCACCCAACCTCCAATACCCTTAAACCAGTTCTTTGGGTTGAGAAAGGAGAAGGTGTCTGACCACCAGCTATCTTTATTTTGGTCATTGTGTCTGTCATATTCATCCCGTAATCGTTGTATATCTGCCAGCTTGAACCTCATACTCATTGTACTGTTTGGATCTATGTAATGACAACAGGTTGGACCAATAATTTGACACATTCCTCCCTGGGCCGCAGTTAGGTAGTCTAACACTACAGTATGTTGATTAGTAACAATTATAAGTTGATTTTGGACAGCTATACTAGTATTAAGTATATCCATAATATCCCATATCTGATCATCTAGATAGTCGGTGGCCTGAACTAATTTATCCCACATCTGCATCAACATTGGATACACAAAGAAAGTGCTGAATATTTTATTAGGAATTCCCATTTGGACCACATGTGGCCTACCTGAAGGTCTAGGCGAGTTGTCGGCTGCTCTTTTGTATAGTGTGTGTTTAGGTACTGCTTGCATATCTACCTGCTGATTCTGAACTATAAATGTGGCCGGTGTTAAGCGTCCTAGAGTACATGCACCTTTTATTCCTACTGGGAGCCATTTGTATGCTCCATTTCCACAAATCCAGAAGGTTCCTTCAGGCAGATCCCATATTGCAGAGTGTTGGAGCACCAACCTATGTACCAAATCTAAAAATTTAGATACATTCTGAAGTATACACCAAGGGGGTTTTTGACCTAATGGACTACAGTATCCTGCATCTGGATTTTCACAAGTCGGTGTACCTGGGTCATATGCACTTGACTCATTACATAATATATTACCTGGTATCTTTGAACATGTATCATTGTTTCCATCGGGGAATAATTGTGAATATTTCCAACCATTATTGTGTATGTATTTTTCTACTATATCAGGTTTAAAAGGTTGAGAAGAAGATACTGTGCTACTAAAACTGAGTTGTATATTTTCTGTAGGAATTAACCCTAAGTCTGTTAGTCCCGTCTTATTTCTAGGAACCCATACACCTCCTTTAAACGCTAAATATTGTAAGTTGTTTATTTTTCCGGTCATATTACCTTGCCACCAGGGAAATCCCACCCACCCCACAACTGGGATGGCAACAGTGGTGTTCCATAATCTAGAATTAACGGTTTGGTTATTTGCTAATTTGTCTGAGCAATTAGTCCATGTAAACACTTCCTCAGGGGTCATGGGTACGGCCAGGAAGGGTATGCTCGTGGCTGATATTGGAGAATGCGTACAAATCCAACAGTCTGCTATTTTCTGTCCGCCATCGAGCAGCCCGTTTACCAATGTCTCATGATGTTTTATAAATTTATTATCTGCAGGTTTTGGGGAACTTAGTTTATCCCACAGGTCTCCCTGATCTATCGTTATAGCTAACACAAGTACAATCACCACTATTTCTTTTTGCAATGGCTTGCATGTACCCATGCTGATTTTCCTTCCAATTTTACTGCAGTTGGAGTTGTCAATAACACCTGATATGGACCCTCAAATCTGGGTTCTAGCGTTCTTCTGTTATGTCTTTTTACGTAAACTTCGTCTCCTGGTTGCAGCTTGTGCGTTCCCTCAATGGAATCTGGATCTGGAATGGAAGAGAACACTAAAGAGTGTATTTTAGACACATGCTTACATAAATTTTGTACATAAGCAGTTAAGCTTTCAGTTTCTAACATTAAAGTCTGTGGGAAATACAATCCTGTATTGGCAACTCTACCAAACAATATTTCATGGGGGGTGAGTTTGCTCTTTCCCTGGGGGGTGTTTCTGACTGAATACAATGCTATTGGGAGACACTCAGTCCATGGTTTCTGTGTTTCTGCCATGGCTTTCTGTATTTTTAACTTAAGTGTTCCATTCATTCTCTCAACCTTACCAGAACTCTGTGGGTGGTAAGGGGTGTGTAGTTCACTTTTTATACACAACATTTTCATTACATTCTGAAAGATCTCTCCAGTAAAATGTGTACCTCTATCTGACTCGATCACTTCTGGGATACCATAACGGGGTACCAGTTCATGTGCTATTTTTACTGCAGTGACTTTAGCCGTGGCTGTATGAACTGGATAAGCCTCTGGCCACCCCGAAAACATGTCCACACATACCAGTACATACTCATAGTGTCCATGCTTAGGCATCTGGATGTAATCGATCTGAAGTCTCTGGAACGGATATAGTGGTCTTACATGGTGCTTCTGGGGGGTCTTAACAGTCTGTCCTGGATTGTGGGCTAAACAGATTTCACAAGAACCACATTTTGCTCGAGCTACCTGGCCGAACCCTGGGGCTAACCACTTCTGTCTGACCCTCTGTATCATACCGTTTGCAGACACATGTGTAGGTCCGTGGGCTTCACTGACCACAACAGGGTACCACGCTCGGGGGAGACAAAGCTCATCTCCTTTTCTCCATAGTCCTTCTTTTTCTTCTGCCCCCTGTTTCTGCCACTCTTCTTTTTCTTCTCTACTCACCTGCTGGTGGGCTTCTTTGAGCCGTGTAATTAAGTCAAATTCTGATACTGCACTAATAGTGTGGTCAGTTGTCAGAGGTTTTACTGCAGCTCGCTTAGCAGCCTTGTCGGCTCGGTCATTACCCCTAGCTATCTCGGTGTCGAGTCTTACATGTGCAGGTACTTTTATTACTGCTACTTGTTTGGTTGAGGCAGCTGATTCTAGGATTTGTCTAATCATTTGTCCATGTTTTACTGGTTGACCTGAAGCTGTCATGTAACCTCTAGCTCTCCATATACATCCAAAATCATGTACAATACCATATGCATATCTAGAATCAGTAAAAATATTAGCGGTTTTTTCTTTTGCTAACTGTAATGCTCGTATTAGAGCTAATAGTTCAGCTTCCTGGGCTGAACAGCTGGCCTGCATTGGCTCAGCTTCAATAACATCATGATCTGATACAATGGCATAACCTGTGTGAAAGTTACCAGTTTCATCTGCATACCTACTACCATCTATATACATATGTAGGTCTGGATTGTCAAGAGGGGTGTCCTGTACATTAGGTAGCCCTTGTGTTTCTTGTTCTATACACTGTAAGCAATCATGTATTATATTGTCTTGTTCGTGGTATTGTAAAAAATTTTTATCTTCGTCTTCCTGACCTCCTTCCACTCCCCCCTTTGTCTCTAGTGGTAACAGAGTGGCTAAATTTAGAGACAATATGCGGCGAAAAGTGAGGTTTGGTGGCATTAGTAAGGAGCATTGTAATCTAAGATGTCTAGCCATTGAAATGTGTTTCGGCAATACCTGATTCAGTATGCCATGTACATCATGTGTAGTTTGTACTATTAAGGCATGGTCTAGTACTATTTCTGAGGCTTTTTCTACCAAAAGAGAGACAGCTGCTACTACTCTGACACATGATGGTGCAGCTTTGGTAACATTATCTAATTGAGCAGAATAGTATGCGACAGGTCTTTGTTTATTTTCATGTTTCTGTGTTAGTACTCCTGTAGCATGATTAGACATTTCCGCAGCCATTAATTGGAATGGTTTGGCGTAGTCTGGGATTCCCAAGGCCGGGGCTGACATGAGACCTTTCTTGAGGTCTTGAAAGGCTATGAGCGCTGATTCAGTTAACTGAAAAGGCTCGATTTTTAAACAATCATATAGAGGTTGCATAAGCTGACTAGCATGTATAACCCATTGTCTGCAGTGTGATACTATTCCCAAAAATGCTCTTAATGTTTTGTAGTTCTTGGGAGGAACAAGATCTCTAATGATTTTTAGTCTGTCGGCGGTGAGGTGCCGAATACCTTGTGAAATGCAGTGTCCTAGAAATACTACCGTAGTCATACAAAGTTGTACTTTTTTCTTGTTAACTTTACAGCCCATGTCTGCTAGAAATATTAACAACCTTATTGTGTTGCTGTTTGCGGACTCTTGAGCAGGGGCACATAACAATAGGTCATCAACATATTGAAGAATTACAACCTCATCCGTAGGTTTGAAATTTTGAAGAACTGATCTCATAGCTTCTGAGTACAAGGTAGGTGAATGTATCATACCCTGTGGTAATCTTGTCCATGCTAATTGTCTATTCTTAAATGTAAATGCAAACAGTTTGTAACAGTCTGGGTGTAATGGTACTGAAAAAAATGCATTTGATAAGTCTATGACAGAAAATACTCGTGCTGTTGCTGGGATCTGTGATAGCAACGTGTGTGGATTTGGCACAACAGGAGTAATAGGTTCCAAAATTTTATTTATCTCTCTTAAATCATGTACCATCCGGTATCTAGCAGCTGACCCCTCAGTAGATTTCTTTTTTACGGGGTACAACGGTGTATTGGCTGGTGACTTTACTTCTATCAGTACTCCAGTTTTTAGATAATCTTTTATCTGTTCTCCTATGGCGTGTTCTTGTTGGGCACTAATAGGATACTGTCTCAATTGGGGTAGTGTCACACCTGGAACAGGAGTGACTTTTACTGGAGCTATTGGCATTAGTCCTACATCGGTGTCATGTTGTGCCCATAATTTTTCTGGTACCTCAGAAAGATCTAAAATAATTTGGGTAGGGGCAGGATCTTTCTCATCCTCTAAGGCTTGGACTTTTACAATGTTTTCTAGAGACTCTTGGTCATCAGGCACCAAAATTTGGACTCTACCATCCTCCAAAAATTGGATATTCATTTCTGTCTGCTTTAATAGGTCTGTACCTAGAAGACAAGTAGGTGCCCCTTTGACAAAAAGAAATTTAGATAAAAATATTTTAGATCCTATCTTTGTTTCAAGGGGAATACTATATGGGAGTGGCCTGATTCCTCCATCATACCCTTCGGTATAGGTTACATCATCTGATAAACAATCAGCATTTGGTAAGGCGTCTTCATTGAGGACGGAGGAAGTTGCTCCGGTATCTATTAGAAAAGGGCATTGTTTTCCTGCTACTTTTACCTGAATTATTGGGCGCCTTCCAGTCAAAGTGGTTTGCATCACGTCTAGTCACTCGCTTGCTGCAGGAGCAGAAGCCTGTACTGTCTTTTCTTGTGATTCTCTTGGGACATAGGTACCATCTTCTATATCCCTGGCTTTTTTCCTGCATTCTCTAATCCAATGTCCTGGTTTCTTACAGTAGTGACATGGATTAGTTTTCTTATCCAAGTTCCCTTTGTCATAGGTCTGATTTGATCTGTTGTTTTTATTGACCAGACTATTATTTGCTGCTACTCTGACGGGTTTGGATGCTGCCTCACGCATATCCATTTCTATCCCTAATAGCTTTTGTCTGACTATCTGGGGATCATCTAAGGTTCTCCAATCAGGAGTTGCAGCCTTGAACTTTTCCCTAAGTTTTGGGTTAAGATTCTCTATAAAAGTTTTTGTCATCAGTCGAATGACTCCTTCATTGGTAAGGTCCATTCCCTCGTCTCTGTAACTGTTTTCTACCGCTAAGTAGTATTCATCTACAGGCTGTCCTGACTTCTGGGAGACAGTTCCTGAAGTCCCTCTCATTCGTTGTTTAGTTCTCATAAACTCCATAAGTCTGATCATAAAATTCTGTCCTGACAGTGCGGTATTTGGATCCTCACCATCTACTGGTTGAGGTCTATGAGGTTCTATAACTGTCATCAATTCCTGATACAACCCTGGTGTCATTTTCATTCTACATAATTCTGTCCCATCTGACCATGTTCCATTATGGGTGTGTATTATCTGCTGTATGTACGTAGCAAATCTTAGTGGGCATTGTATTGGATCTGGTGCATTCTGAAGTAGGGACATTCCCTCAGCGGGGGTCCATGGAAAATATTGTCTAGTCTGATGGTATCTAGTTACTCTACGCGGTGGATTGCCACCATCTTCTTCTCTGTATGGTCGACTGAGGATACGCACTGGTGCCAACATATCATGTGGTCGTGGTGCTCCACATCCTGCACATGTGTCTCTCCAGTCTGGATTCTGGAGTCCACAGTTTGTACATGTCCATCCACCCGGACCCCGAAAATCAGGATACAGTGTGGGTTCTGACCTGGGCTGATATGGTGGTGCCAATGGGTTCATTTGTTTACTGTTTTCTGTTTGTACAATGGGACCCTGTCTGACTGGAGTTCTCCATAATCCATTGTCTTTATTAAAAGTCCAATGGTCTGTCTCTGCTGTTTTTGATAGTTCGACCATGGCCTCTACTTGTTCCTGTCATCCTTTGTCTCTTATCACTCCTGCTTTTCTAACCCGAATGTCCTCCCATAGTTTCCTGTTAAACCTGTCATGCCTTGCTACCTGAAAAGTTTTGCAAACTTTCCCTAAATTCTTAGTTGCTTCTACACCACACCTTTCTTTCACGATTGTATAGACATCTTGTTCATCATTTGTGGTCTTAGTCTGTTTGTTGCCCATTTTTCCTGACTATTCCTACCTTAGGAGGCTTTTTGGGTTAGATAAAATATATTCTATATTTTACCTTTCCTCGTTACCTATTCTGTCCTAAGGAGCCAGTATCTGAAACGGTTTCTCTGGACCGTTTTGTCTGAAGTGTAGAGTAATTCTAACACATATATATATGGCAACAAGGGCAAGACCAACAATACATAAAATGAACCATACAGTCTCCATTATATATCGTGTCCCTGGAGTATTATCATTACTTCCATGGGCTCATTCTGTCAATCTCTTATCCGTCAAAAAGGAGGACAAAGGTTCGGGAGTTAAGCGTGAGCGAAGGTTTCCCCGAAAGGACACAACCTTATGACTCAGTTAGGCAATCTCCGTAATACTTATGTCATCGACCTTAGTGCGGCTTATGAGGCTATTCCCGACATCCACATCTCTTTCATACCATCCGTTTCATAACCTTCTCTGACCTCTCCTTCGGCAGATCCTACAGTATATACATGAATGACCCGAGCTATAGGTATCCTTCTCTACTAGTTCCTCAATCCCAACACAAGATATGCATGAAATTTACGGACTATCGCAGAGCAGATGTAAGAGAACTAACAGTGTCTCTTACCTGGCCAGGTTTGTCATCTGCTGTTCCGATGTCCCAATCTCAGCGGTTACTCGTGCCGGTCGATGAACTTGAAGGAATACGCAGACCTCGGGTCCCTGTTCGGGCGCCAGGAATTGTTAGGATCATTCAGCCATGGAGGGTCCTTGTTGGAGTCGGGGTATCCCCGTAACAAGAAATACACAGACACGTAGTGTATAATCAAGTACTGGGACGCCCCTGAGCGCGTCTGCCTCTATAGGTGCTGTCCCTTTATTTATACTAATAATCATAGTTTTTTGTCACACATGCGCAGTAAAATGCCTTTGTTTCACAAGCAGTGAAGTGATGATTCATAACAGTGGAATGTTGATAAGAAAGTTTCATAAGCAGAAAAGTGATAATTCATAGCAGTAGAAGGTTGCTGAGACAGCTAAAAACAAGTTACAATCTAATTTCTGGGCGTCAGTCCAAATGTCCAGATAAGGGAAGAATAACTTCATCTGTGTCTTACATCGTAGTCTTGGGTGAAGTATAACTCCTTTCATCCTCTCATTTTCAACTAGGAAAGCTCCAACTTTGTCCAATATTTTATCACCAAGTCTGGTGATGACAGGTTTGGGAAATAGAACATGGCTATCTACAAGGGTTTTTTTTAAATGTGGTAATAATAAGTGTGGTACATGTAGATATGCAGTGAATACTAAACAATTTCAGAAAATAGTGAAACCAGAAATGTTTAAAATTCAGAATTTTATCCACTGCAGAAGCTCATATGTCATTTATATAATTACCTGCAATGTCTGTAATCTCTCATACATAGGCTGCACTACGAGGAAATTGCGACATCGTATTAACGAGCATCTTCGTGATTCAGTGAACGGCGAAGCCTGTAATCCATCCAATGTATCCAAGCATTTTTTTCAAGTACATGGAGGAGATCTGAGGGGTTTCCAATTCTTTGGGATACAAAGAGTCAACAAGCCTAGGAGAGGTGGGGCTTGGAGACAGAAACTCCTGAGTCAGGAAACCTATTGGATTCTGATGAAGGAGACCGCCCACCCCACCAGCCTGAATAAACGCTCGGATTTGATTCTATTCTATTAAAACTGTTCACGAATCACATTTATAGCACCTTGTTACAATATTGTAATTTGTTTTTAAACTTGTATATGTGTTTTGCATTGGCATTTTAAAATGTGTTTGATACAGAGGTTTTGTAAGTCATGTGACAAGGGAGGCGGGACATGTTTGCCCGGCTATTTTAAAATCCCCATGCCACAGCCATACAGCTAGGTTATGATTAAGGAGCACACATAGCCCTGAAACGCGTAAACCAGTGTCCTGGGACCTTGCTGTATTAAGCCCTCCACCTTCAAAAATGTATGCCTGTGTTTTTATACCTAAGAATTTTTTGGAACAAAGCTTTGGAACATATTGCTTTGGTACCGGATTTCTTCATATTTCTATTGGACTCTTCGAGGATTGCAGCCAGGCACAAAGGGACAGATGAGCAGGAAAAAAAACTTTTCCTTTATTTATGATTGGCCCTCCAGAATAATGACTGTTGCTCCGTTTGACTCTGGGGTCATTCTTCCAAACTGGCTGGTCATGCCGGCCAGAGTAAGACGCTTCTGCTTATTGCCCGACATTATTGGTGGCCCACCCTGCGCATGGATGTTGCGGATTTTTTCGCGGCTTGTTCCTCCTGTGCCCGTAACAAGATACCTAGGCACCTTCCAGCTGGTCGTCTTCTTCCTCTCCCCGTGCCTTCTGCTCCTTGGCAACACATTGCTATGGACTTCATCACTGATCTTCCGGTATCTGCCGGTTCTACCGTTATATGGGTGGTCGCTGACCGCTTCTCCAAGATGGCCCACTTCATTCCTTTGCCTGGTCTTCTGTCCACACCTGTGCTGGCTAAGGACTTCATCCGTTACATCTTTCGTCTCCACAGCTTACCCCTCCACATTGTCTCGAACAGAGTAGTTCAGTTCACTTCTCGCTTCTGGAGAGCCATGTGCAAGCTGCTGGATGTCGCTTTGGACTTTTCTTCGGCCTATCATCCTCAGTACAATGGTCAAGTGGAACATATTAATCAGATCCTCACCATTTTTCTTCGGCACTTTGTCAACGCTCACCATAGCGATTGGGTAGAACTTCCGCCTTAGGCCGAGTATTCTTATAACAACCATGTGAGTGAGTCCTCTGCTAAGTCTCCGTTTTTTGTGGTTTAAAATCAACACCCCCAAATTCCGTTTCCCGTCTCTTCTTCAGTGGACAATCCTGCCGCAGAGTGTCTCGTCAATGACTTTTCGGTGATTTGGAAAGACACTAGAGCTGCACTTCTACAGTCCTCTGAGCGGATGAAGAGACACGCCGATAAGAGACGTCTGGATTCGCCTCTTTTCCGTCCGGGAGACAAGGTCTGGCTTTCCTCTAAGTATGTTTGCCTCAAGATGCCTTCTTACAAGTTGGGTCCTCGATTCATTTGCCCGTTCGAGATTCTGAGCCAAATTAATCCGGTGGCGTACAAGCTGAAACTTCCTGCCTCATAACGGATCCCCACCTCCTTCCATGTGTCACTCCTCAAGCCTGTTGTCCTCAATCCTTTCTCTCATTATCCGTGTACAGCTCCAGATCCAGTCAGCGTTGAGGACGTTTTTGAGGTAGAGAACATTCTGGCTACCAAGAGGGTAAGAGGAAAAACCTTTTTTCTTGTGGATTGGAAGGGGTTTGGTCCTGAGGAGAGGTCTTGGCAGCCCAGGAAGAACATACATGCTCCTCCTCTTCTTGAAAAGTTTCTTGCGGGCTTGAAGAAGAGTTGGGGGTACTGTAGTGTCGGCATCTCTGCCTCCTGCCCGTCAGAGACGCCGATCTACTCACCACCGCGGCTCTGGTCCGGCGTTCCATGCTCCTCCGCCCGGCCTCATCACAGCGCCTGCCCGCGGCGCGCACACCGTGCATAGATCCCCAGTCTCTGTACTTAGGGCACGCGCGCGCTCCCTTCCTCTTAAAGGGGACACCGTCCTAAAAAGTCCCCGGCCAATAGCCGGAGTACTGCCCCTACTTACAACCCCTCCTCCATAATGGAGGTGCCTGTGCAAAGTTGTTCTTTGTGTGCTAACACTCTCCCCAGCCCTCAGGTTCCAATGCCCGCCAGCCTGTCTATCAGCCGTGCCCACCTGTCTGTCTATCAGCTGTGCCCGCTGTTAAATAATAATTATGGATATTCATTTTATTCTTAATTCTGAATTCTGTACCATACATTGCATAAGATGGCATCAGCCTCGTGCTAGGGTTTCTAGATGACATGCGCTATTTGTGTGTGTATTTTTTGTTCACTACCATATGCGGAATAACAGGTGCTATAAAAGCCCATGTTAGAGACAGGGGGGCTCTTGCAATTCCACAGGACACAGGACAAGGATCTGTGTGTAAACCAACTGCTGATGTAGGCCCAAGGAAACACGTTCTTTACCCGGACACATGGTGTCATCTTGACACATGTGCTGGACACAGACAGACGCAATCTACCATCCAGGATCCCAGGAAAATATTATTGTGAATCTCAACAATTAAGCTAATTATGGACAAATGGACAATGACTTTGTAACTAGCTATTGTATTTACCTTCTGCAATCATTCTTTTTAATGGACAACCTGAGAATAAATAGATACATTTTTTTTTAAAGAATATCTTGATATTGATACTTTAAGTGTTAGAACTCCTCTTGTTAGGTTTTTTTCTAGTTTGCTGGTCACATGACCTTTTTTGCCCATTTAATCCGGCTCCGCCCTCCTGGCATTGCTGGACTTCATTGTAATTTCTACTCTTGAGCTAGCTTGGTGCTCTGTTACCTTTCTCTGTCAGTTTTGCTAGGTCTTCGGACCTTTATGTTCTATGTTGTTTGTTTGTCTTATTTCTGCTACAATTTCTGCTAGGAGGTGTCCATCTTTCTCCCAGTCCCTAGTTCTTGTAGGGATCCCTTCCCTCACATCTATAGGTCTTCGTTCAGACTAGCCGAGGACTTTAGCGGGTCTGATCGCAGGATCATGTTCCCCGTTACATTGTAGGGATCCAGCTTAGTTCCATTGTAGGGACAGATCTCCTGTCTTTCCTTAGTGCTTGTAGCAGATCATAACAGTAAGTCCAGCCCAAAAATTTCTCTAAGGAAAGACCTCCAGTTTCCATCATGGTGTCGGTTCAGGATTTGGCTCAATGCCTGCAGGGACTCTCTCTGGAGGTGGCCAAGCTCCAACAACACGTGAGTAGCTGTTCTGGAGCACATTTTGTAGAGCCAAAGGTACGTCTGCCTGATCTATTTTTTGGTGAACAACAAGATTTTTTTTCCTTTAAAAATGCTTGTTTATTGTATTTTCGTTTAATACCCGGATCCTCTGGTGATGAATCACAGCGCATAGGGTTCATAATGTCACTTTTGCGCAAAGAACCTCAGGGATGGGTCTTTTCTCTCCAACCTAGTGATCCGTGCTTTAGATCAGTGGATAGTTTTTTTTCTGCTTTGGGGTTGTTGTATGATGATCCTGATCGTGTCTCATCTGCTGAGTCTGAATTAAGACGTTTGAGGCAGGGATCAGGTAATGTGGAAAATTATTGTACTCACTTCCGTCGGTGGTCTGCTCAGGTTGGGTGGAACGATTCAGCTTTGAAAAGTTTGTTTCTTGTGGGGCTAGGTGAAAGGGTTAAGGATCTGCTGATTGCTTATCCTTCACCTGGAAACTTGCAGGAGGCAATGCAATTAGCTATACGGGTGGACAGGAGACTGCGTGCAAGGGTTAATGAGAGTAAATCCTCTGCCATGTCAGTTCCAAGTCTTGAGAGGGTCTGTACTGATATCGGAGAGCCGATGGAGATTGGGGCGATGTCACCCCGCTCTCAGGAAAAAGACCACAGATTTTCTGAAGGTTTGTGCTTTTTTTGCGGAAAATCTGACCATTTCATTAAGAACTGTGTGCTTCATATGAACAAAGAAAAAAAAAGGTCAGTTACGCTCGTATAGCCTGTTTAAATACTAAGGGTGTACTTCTTTCTGCTACTACCACTGCTCAGGAAGAATTAATTGAATTTCGGGTATTTGTGGATTGTGGTTCTACTCTGAATGTGATTGATGGGGGATTCCTGGAAAAACTTAAATTAAAACCCAAACCTTTGTCATCCCCTATTGCTGTGGTTTCTGTCGATGGCTCTCCCTTAAAGAGTGTTACTCTCAAGGTCTGTGAATTTCCCCTCACTATTAATGGTATTCACCAAGAGAATTTGGATTTGGTAGTATTAAATAATTTGCCTTCTCCAGTAGTGTTGGGGTTACCCTGGTTAAAATTGCATAATCCTGTACTGGATTGGTCTACCAATGAAATTAAGTCCTGGAGCCCTAAGTGTTATGACAAGTGTTGTAACGGGCGCATTGCTGCTGTGGATAAAGGGGAATTACCTGTACCTATTCAGGATTTTTGGAAAGTTTTTTCTGAGAAGGAATCGCAAATTTTGCCTCCCCATAGAGACTATGATTGTACCATTGAATTTGTCCCTGGAGCGACTCTTCCTAAAAGTCGTTTATTTAATCTTACTATTCCTGAGAGAAAGGCTTTGGAGGAATACATACAGACAAGCTTGGCCGCCGGTCACATTAGGCCTTCCAAGTCTCCTGTGGCTGTTGTATTTTTTTTTGTTAAAAAAAAGGACGGCGGTTTATGTCCTTGTCTGGACTTTCGTGAGATTAATAAAATTACTGTATGCAATCCTTACCCACTGCCATTGATTCCTGATTTGTTTAACCAGTTAGTGGGGGCCAAGTGGTTCTCTAAAATTGATCTCCGGGGGGCATACAATTTGTTGTGCATGAAGGAGGGTGATGAATGGAAGACTGCTTTTAACACTCCTGTGGGTCATTTTGAGAATCTGGTTATGCCTTTTGGTCTTACCAATGCTCCAGCATTTTTTCAGAATCTTATTGATGACATCCTTAGACCTTTGATCGGCAAAAATGTGGTTGTGTATTTGGATGACATTTTGATTTATTCGCCGGATCTGGAGTCTCATTGGCGGAGCGTACGTGAGGTTTTACAGTTATTAATGGACAATTCGCTTTTTGCTAAGCTAGAGACATGTGAGTTCGCTGTACAGAGAATTAGTTTTTTGGGTTACATTATCTCCAGTGAAGGTTTTGAGATGGATCCAGTTAAAGTTCAAACTGTGCAGGAATGGCCTAGGCCTATTGGTTTGAAATCGATACAGAGGTTTTTGGGTTTCGCCAATTATTACAGAAAATTCATAAAGAATTTTTCTATTATTGTCAAACCACTGACCGATCTCACCAGGAAAGGTGCTAATGCGGTTCAATGGGCTTCTGAGGCCATTGAACCTTTTGTGTTTCTAAAGGAGAGGTTCACCTCTGCTCCCATCCTTATGCAGCCTGATGTGACTAAGCCGTTTTTGGTTGAGGTTGATGCTTCTTCTGTGGGGGTCGGTGCGGTGATGTCTCAGGAAAACAAGGATGGAGTACATCCCTGTGCTTTTTCTTCAAAAAAAATTCTGAGACTGAACTTAATTACGATATTGGTAATCGGGAATTGCTGGCGATTAAACTCGCATTTGAACACTGGCGTCATCTCTATGAAGGCGCTGAATTTCCCATTCAGGTTTTCACTGATCATAAAAATCTGATCTATCTTGATGCTGCCAAGTGCTTTAATGCCCGTCAGGCTAGGTGGGCACTTTTTTTCTCGCGGTTTAATTTTTCCGTTACTTACATCCTGGGTACCAAGAATGTTAAAGCTGATGCTTTGTCTCGCAGCTTTTCTCCAATGGTCGGTGCTGAGGAGGAGGAGGAGAGCATTTTACAGGAAGTTGTTGTGATTGCTGCTTTGGACTCCGTTTTGGAGGATGAGATTCTTAAAGCTCAGGAGAATGCCCCGTCTAGCACTCCCCATGGGAGGTTGTTTGTGCCTAGGACCTTTAGGAGAGATTTGTTTGTTGAGTGTCATGAGTCTTGGTTGGCAGGTCATCCAGGAATTTCTGAGACCAAGAGACTTGTGGGTCGCAGTTTTTGGTGGCCTGGATGGCAAAAGGAAGTCATTAAGTGGGTGCGTCAATGTACTGTGTGTGCTAGATCTAAGTCTTCGCATGCTCCTGCTGCGGGGTTGCTTTGCCCTCTGGAGGTTCCTAGTGCACCTTGGACACATTTGGCTATGAACTTTATTACTGACCTTCCCCCCTCTGAGGGTTTCACGGTCATCTGGGTGGTCGTGGACCGTTTTAGCAAGATGTGTCACTTGGTTCCCTTCATCAAACTGCCCTGCGCTACGACACTCGCTAAGGCCTTTGTCAAGGAAATTGTCAGACTACATGGCGTTCCTACTGACATTGTTTCTGATAGGGGACCTCAGTTCGTGGGTCATTTTTGGCGTGCCTTTTGTGACAGGTTGGGAGTTCATTTGTCGTTTTCATCCGGATATCATCCTGAGTCTAATGGCCAGACAGAAAGAAAGAACCAGGATGTTGAGCAGATTTTGCGTTGTTTTGTGGCAGACAATCAGGAGGGGTGGTCTGAGTTTCTGCCACTTGCTGAATTTGCTCTTAACAACCATACATCCTCTTCTGCTGGGTGTTCGCCTTTTTTTTGCTGTTCTGGGAGACATCCGTCTTTTGGGTCATTCTCCAAATTGATATCGGCTGTGCCTGAGGAGGAGAGTTTTTCCGGTGATTTGGAGACAGTTTGGACGGATGTGTGTGGTAATCTTCAGGAGGCTAACAAAAAATCTAAGAGGTACTTTGATAGGAAACGGCAAGAGGTTTTGTTTGCTATTGGTGACATGGTTTGGTTGTCCTCTAAGAATCTGCGATTGAGGATTCCTTCTAAAAAATTGGGTCCCAAGTTTGTAGGGCCCTTTAAGGTGCTTCAGATAGTTAACCAATCTGCTGTTAGGTTGGAGGTTCCTACCTCCTGGAAGATTAACCCGGTGTTTCATGTTTCTCTGTTGAAAAGAGCTGAGGTGTCGGATGGTGACGCCTCTGCCACTGTTCCTCCGGTGGTGGAGGATGGGGAATATGAAATTTCCCGCATCCTAAATTCTAGACGGTATAGAGGGAGTTTGCAGTATCTCGTCGCTTGGAAGGGTTTCGGACCCGAGGATAACTCATGGGTGAGGGCGGATGATGTTTCTGCTTCCAGACTTGTCAGAGCATTTCACAGGAGGTTTCCTGATAAGCCCGGGCCTAGGGGATCCGGAGGATCCTCTTAGAAAAGGGGGTACTGTTAGAACTCTCCTGTTAGGTTTTATCTAGTTTGCTGGTCACATGACCATTTTTGCCTATTTAATCCGGCTCCGCCCTCCTGGCCTTGCTGGACTTCATTGTAATTTCTACTCTTGAGCTAGCTTGGTGCTCTGTTACCTTTCTCTGTCAGTTTTGCTAGGTCTTCGGCCCTTTATGTTCTATGCTGTTTGTTTGTCTTATTTCTGCTACAATTTCTGCTAGGAGGTGTCCATCTTTCTTCCAGTCCCTAGTTCTTGTAGGGATCCCTTCCCTCACATCTATAGGTCTTCGTTCAGACTAGCCGAGGACTTTAGCGAGTCTGATCGCAGGATCAGGTTCCCCGTTACATCGTAGGGATCCAGCTTACTTCCATTGTAGGGACAGATCTCCTGTCTTTCCTTAGTGCTTGTAGCAGATCATAACATTGAGAAGTCCTCGATAGAAAAAATATACAGAAATAAGTATTTTTTTACATTGGCGAGCCTTATCCAGTCCTGATTTTTCATGTTTGCATGTGAATTTCCGTCTTGAACAAAGGGGGGAGAGAAGAGATGAGACGAGCTGAACAGCTGTTGTTCACGTGTCAGGAAATCCACTAACTTTGTCACAAGAATCAGAAAGAACCTACAGATTGAGGACTGATCTATTCTCCAGATGGATTGACAGGCACCAGAAGTACTACAAGGCACCAGAATCAGACGAACTGAGGATAAGACATGCTGATCACCAAAGCTAAGAAATCTGAAGGTAAGCAAAATATGGATATAATTTCTTCTTTTGCTAAACAAAGTAAGATTAACTTCAAAGTTAATGATGAAACTGACTTAAATGTTTTGTGGCTTAGTTTATATAGCAAATGTGAATTTCAGAATTTACAGTTAAATGCTAAGTTGATATCTTTTCAAAGAGACAAAGAAAAATTGAGAAATATTCTACATTTGGTAGATGTATTTCATAGTCTTGTGTTAGAGAAGTCTAAGCTGGACAAATGTGTAGAAGTAGTGTCAAATGGTGATACTGATTCTGAGTGTAATGTGGAAATTGAACAAGAAGTAAGACACATGTCTATAACTGAAGGTGACCTTGGGTCTGAGGAAGAGACGGACATACAAAAAACTGACATGGGAGGAGACATGAGTGACATACGAGAAACTGACATATCAAATAACTGACGTAGGAGGAGCTGACATACAAGGGCCACTAAAATAGCAGGAAACTTAGAAGCTACCGAGGCCCAACTCCAAATTAAAATGAGGAAAAATTTGCTAAAATTATACAAAATCATGCCAAAATATAATGTCAAAATCCATGTCTGTAGAAATTCAGAGATATTTGAGAGCTTTTCTGATAAGTTTGATTTATCCAATGAGGAGAGGAATCAATTATTTAAAATGTGGATTCCAGTCACATTTTCCAGACTTTTAAATTTAATGCCCTGTGAAAATGACTCTCCTAATGAATGAAAAAATGATTCGGACAGATTAAAATATTTGATTTATTGTGCCACAAAGGATTTTCCAGACATAGATGATCTTCAAAAATTAAGAATTGGTAGGAAAGAATGTACATATACATTCATGTCCATATTTGAATGGTTGTACAAAGCTCTCATCAAAAATGGAAAATTACAACAAATGATAACAACTTTTGTACAAAAATTCAAATTCTTAAATCCAGTATCTCGAGTTATTGCGTCACAAAAAGTTTCTCTATTTAAATGTGCGCAGTTGCTTGATTTTGTTAGAAAACATGAAAATCGTGAAAAGAAAATAAATCAAGCTAAATTTGTAAAACCAGAAAAGGAAAAATATCAGAAGCCAATGAGTCATCCTCAAAATGAAATCTATGAAATACGTAGAAGATTTCATATATGTTATAAGCCATATCAGATGATTCAAAAGTCATTTTTTTCACAGAAAGAGTTAAAACTCAGTCAGAACTGTGACTTCTCTCTAGAAAGGAAGATGGCCAAAATTGACGGACAGAGACAGGTGAGACGACCAGCTCACAGTGACATCATGGAATGTAGACAGAGGAACAGGCAATTATCTGAGTTTTTGAAGGATAGAAAGATGTATTTTCTAAACAGAGCTTTTCTGGAGATTTTTGACAGAGACGGAAGATTTGGTTTAGGTAGTGGCTAAGAAAAAAATGTAATTATATGTTGTATCAAAGTGTTATACAATGTATCATTAGTTATTTATTATTTTATACAGTAAAATTGTGTAGTTACAGTACAGACCAAAAGTTTGGATACACCTTCTCATTTAAAGATTTTTCTGTATTTTCATGACTATGAAAATTGTACATTCACACTGAAGGCATCAAAACTATGAATTAACACATGTGGAATTATATAGTTAACAAAAAAATGTGAAACAATTGAAAATATGTCTTATATTCTAGGTTCTTCAAAGTAGCCACCTTTTGCTTTGATGACTGCTTTGCACACTCTTGGCATTCTCTTGATGAGCTTCAAGTGGTAGTCACCGGAAATGGTCTTCCAACAATCTTGAAGGAGTTCCCAGAGATGCTTAATACTTGTTGGCCCTTTTGCCTTCACTCTGTGGTCCAACTCACCCCAAACCATCTCGATTGAGTTCAGGTCTGGTGACTGTAGAGGCCAGGTCATCTGGCGTAGCACCCCATCACTCTCCTTCTTGGTCAAATGGCCCTTACACAGCCTGGAGGTGTGTTTGGGGTCATTGTCCTGTTGAAAAATAAATGATGGTCCAACTAAATGCAAACCGGATGGAATAGCATGCCACTGCAAGATGCTGTGGTAGCCATGCTGGTTGAGTATGCCTTCAATTTTGAATAAATCCCCAACAGTGTCACCAGCAAAGCACCCCCACACCATCACACCTTCTCCTCCATGCTTCACAGTGGGAACCAGGCATGTAGAGTCCATCCGTTCACCTCTTGTGCGTTTCACAAAGACACGGTGGTTGGAACCAAAGATCTCAAATTTGGACTCATCAGACCAAAGCACAGATTTCCACTGGTCTAATGTCCATTCCTTGTGTTCTTTAGCCCAAACAAGTCTCTTCTGCTTGTTGCCTATCCTTAGCAGTGGTTTTCTAGCAGCTATTTTACCATGAAGGCCTGCTGCACAAAGTCTCCTCTTAACAGTTGTTGAAGAGATGTGTCTGCTGCTAGAACTCTGTGTGGCATTGACCTGGTCTCTAATCTGAGCTGCTGTTAACCTGCGATTTATGAGGCTGGTGACTCGGATAAACTTATCCTCGGAAGCAGAGGTGACTCTTGGTCTTCCTTTCCGGGGGCGGTCCTCATGTCAGCCAGTTTCTTTGTAGTGCTTGATGGTTTTTGCAACTGCACTTGGAGACACATTCAAAGTTTGCCCAATTTTTCGAACTGACTGACCTTCATTTCTTAAAGTAATGATGGCCACTCGTTTTTCTTTACTTAGCTGCTTTTTTCTTGCCATAATACAAATTCTAACAGTCTATTCAGTAGGACTATCAGCTGTTTATCCACCTGACTTCTGCACAACACAACTGATGGTCCCAACCCCATTTATAAGGCAAGAAATCCCACTTATTAAACCTGACAAGGCACACCTGTGAAGTGAAAACCATTTCCGGTGACTACCTCTTGAAGCTCATCAAGAGAATGCCAAGAGTGTGCAAAGCAGTCATCAAAGCAAAAGGTGGCTACTTTGAAGAACCTAGAATATAAGACATATTTTTAGTTGTTTCACACTTTTTTGTTAAGTATATAATTCCACATGTGTTAATTCATAGTTCTGATGCCTTCAGTGTGAATGTACAATTTTCATAGTCATGAAAATATAGATAGAAAAATCTTTAAATGAGAAGGTGTGTCCAAACTTTTGGTCTGTACTGTATATACAGTGCTGGCCAAAAGTATTGGCACCCCTGCAATTCTGTCAGATAATACTCAGTTTCTTCCTGAAAATGATTGCAATCACAAATTCTTTGGTATTATTCTCTTCATTTAATTTGCTTGCAAGGAAAAAACACAAAAGAGAACGAAGCAAAAATCAAATCATTGATCATTTCACACAAAACTCAAAAATGGGCCAGACAAAAGTATTGGCACCCTCAGCCTAATATTTGGTTGCACAACCTTTAGCCAAAATAACTGCGAACAACCGCTTCCGGTAACCATCAATGAGTTTCTCACAATGCTCTACTGAAATTGTAGACCAAGAGTCACCTCTGCTTCTGAGGATAAGTTTATCCGAGTCACCAGCCTCAGAAATCACAGGTTAACAGCAGCTCAGATTAGAGACCAGGTCAATGCCACACAGAGTTCTAGCAGCAGACACATCTCTACAACAACTGTTAAGAGGAGACTTTGTGCAGCAGGCCTTCATGGTAAAATAGCTGCTAGGAAACCACTGCTAAGGACAGGCAACAAGCAGAAGAGACTTGTTTGGGCTAAAGAACACAAGGAATGGAATTAGACCAGTGGAAATCTGTGCTTTGGTCTGATGAGTCCAAATTTGAGATCTTTGGTTCCAACCACCGTGTCTTTGTGCGATGCAGAAAAGGTGAACGGATGGACTCTACATGCCTGGTTCCCACCGTGAAGCATGGAGGAGGAGGTGTGATGGTGTGGGGGGGCTTTGCTGGTGACACTGTTGGGGATTTATTCAAAATTGAAGGCATACTGAACCAGCATGGCTACCACAGCATCTTGCAGCGGCATGCTATTCCATCCGGTTTGCGTTTAGTTGGACCATCATTTATTTTTCAACAGGACAATGACCCCAAACACACCTCCAGGCTGTGTAAGGGCTATTTGACCAAGAAGGAGAGTGATGGGGTGCTACGCCAGATGACCTGGCCTCCACAGTCACCAGACCTGAACCCAATCGAGATGGTTTGGGGTGAGCTGGACCGCAGAGTGAAGGCAAAAGGGCCAACAAGTGCTAAGCATCTCTGGGAACTCCTTCAAGATTGTTGGAAGACCATTTCCGGTGACTACCTCTTGAAGCTCATCAAGAGAATGCCAAGAATGTGCAAAGCAGTCATCAAAGCAAAAGGTGGCTACTTTGAAGAACCTAGAAAATAAGACATATTTTCAGTTGTTTCACACTTTTTTGTTAAGTATATAATTCCACATGTGTTAATTCATAGTTTTGATGCCTTCAGTGTGAATGTACAATTTTCAAAGTCATGAAAACACAGAAAAATCTTTAAATGAGAAGGTGTGTCCAAACTTTTGGTCTGTACTGTATATATATATATATATATATATATATATATATATATATATATATATATATGTATTATATACACACACATACACACTTGCATATTTTATTTATATAAGTAAATATAAAAATCTATATATATGTAACTATTTATATATTGTGACAGGATTAGAGAATAAGTTCAAGCGATCACCGTCCCCTGGACCAGACATGTGCTTCAGGTATTCCAAGGCACAATTCACACCAGGCAGGTTTGGTACTACTGGTTACAACCAATTTTACAAAGTCCTGACTCACCAGAGCTCGGCCTCGTTGACAGCTCTTAACCCAAACAATTGCTTTACTCACAGCAGTTTTCCCAGGAGCAGAGAGAGCCTCTTCTTGTGGACTCTCAGCCCTATTATATCAGACCTGAACATTGCAGGTGATTAGCCAGAAAATACACTGTTCACATGAGCGGATCGAAGGTGACATGCACACACCACACGTTTCCCCCGCTCATGTTACATATCCTCCCATCTGTTTCTACCTCAGCGCCGGAATATTCTTAGCTCTTAAATCATTAAACCAAAACTAGGACCCTGGACAGGGCACCTGTATTGGCCAGCTGACGTCCGGGTCTATGCTCTGCAGAAAAACTAAAATATTTTATTACGTTTCTATGATCTGGGATCTCAGAAAACATATCCCTATTGTCAGGGCCGGCTCCAGGTTTTTCTGGGCCCTGGGCAAAAGAGTCTCAGTGGGCCCCCATAACACATACCACGATTCATATATATATATATATATATATATATATATATATATATATATATATATAGTACAATGCAAAGATTTCACTTCTTACATGAGATATATCTATTGTAAATTCTACAAAAGCTCAAAAAACGGCGAATTGCTCTGCACAGGATACTGGCCCCCATAAAATGCTCCATACAGAATACTGGCCCTCATATAAAGCTGCATACGGAATACTGGCCCCCATATAACGCTCCATACGGAATACTGGCCCCCACATAACAATCCATACAGAATACTGGCCCCCATATAACGCTCCATACAGGATATTGGCCCCCATATAACGGTCCGTACAGGATACTGGTCCCCTTATAACGCTCTATACAGGATACTGGCCCCCTTATAATGCTCTATACAGGATACTGGCCCCCATATAATGCTCCATGCAGGCTGTTCCCCCCCACATAATGCCCTATGCAGGCTGTTCTCCCCTTATAATGCCCTATGCAGGCTGTTCTCCCCTTATAATGCCCCATGCAGGATGTCCCTTTCCCCCCATATAATGCCCCATGCAGGATGTCCCTTCCCCCCCCCCATATAATGCCCCATGCAGGATGTCCCTCTCCCCCACCATATAATGCCCCATGCAGGATGTCCCTTTCCCCCCATATAATGCCCCATGCAGGATATCCCTCTTCCCCACCATATAATGCCCCATGCAGGATGTTATCCCCCCTCTTTATAATGCCCCATGCAGGATGTCTCCCCCCCTATATAATGCCCCATGCAGGATGTCACCCCCCCTCTTTATAATGCCCCATGCAGGATGTCACACCCCCATATAATGCCCCATACAGGATGTCACCCCCCCATATAATGCCCCATGCAGGATGTCACCCCCCCCCATATAATGCCCCATGCCTCCATACATTAAAAAAAAAAAATCAAATACTCACCCTCACCTCACTCCTCCTCACCTGCTGCCGCTGCTCAGGTCCGGACTCCATTGCTGGCATCTTCCTGCTCTGCGCTGCCTGTGATGGCTCCTGGGAGGGTGCGGTGGAAAGACGTCACCGCGCCCTCTGACCTGAGACGTCACAGGGAGCGCAAAGCGGGAAGACAGCGGAGCTGCGGAGGCATGGGGAGAAGGGCGGGCGCTGGCACCGCTCTCCTTCGCCCATAGCCCGGCGTGGTGCCCGACCGCAAGTGGGCCCCCTCGTCTGCTCAGGGCCCAGGCACTTGCCCGGGTGCTGACGCCGGCCCTGCCTATTGTTCTGTACAGACTCCTGTACTTCTAGTACCTGAGCACCTGACATGTCTGACATTTTTACCTCAGATCAAGCTGCGTTTTACAGTATCAGCAAAAGATATGCGATTTTAGAAATTTCACTCATATGCTTGATTTTTTTTCCTGACTGAATTTGACAAATGCAGCGTTTTTAAAATCCACAGCGTGTCAATTCTCTCAGTGTTTTTGTAGCTTTTTTTTTTACAAAGAAATGAAAGGGGGAAAAAATGCTGTAAAAAATGCAAGTTTTTTCACAGCGTTTTGGCAGCGGTTGTGGTGAATAAAACTAACTTTATTAAACATGTACTGTATTAACAAAAATATTAATCAGCAAAATATAGCTGTGCAAACACAAAATAATAATCCCCTACAACTAGAATGCACAACAGACAATAATAAAAAATCAAACAAGCTTTATTGAGTAAAATCGACAAACAAATAAGTAATAATACAGAATCCGACAGGTGATGTTATACGAGATAAAGTGCCAAAACAGAATATAGATAGATAGATGTACAAAATCATGGGAACATGTATAATATATTATGAGTAGCAAATGATGCTAAAGACTTGAGTAAACCCAAGAAAATGTATAAAGATAATTATCTAATATCTGGTGGGTACGTGCGGACACAATCACAAGATGTATGATATAAATATCAACAACTCAAAAAGTGGAATTGTGAATAAGAGAAAAAAAGGGGGACTCTTCAAAATTTGCATACATCACAAAATTGTAAAAATAAATGATTGTGATATTTCCCATAGTAGTAATGGAATAAAGTGACAGTGCTAGTAATAGTGCAAACACGCGTTTCGCCTTGCT
Organism: Phyllobates terribilis; assembly: GCF_046119375.1. NCBI lineage: Eukaryota > Metazoa > Chordata > Amphibia > Anura > Dendrobatidae > Phyllobates > Phyllobates terribilis. The sequence continues at coordinate 601,931,997 of NW_027362762.1, forward strand.
GGCTTTCCCTTGTTAAAGCCAGCAAGGCGAAACGCGCGTCGGGATACGCGGGGTTCAGTGCCTACACACTGGTGGTAAGCATGCCTATTTTACTGCTTTTTGCTTCTGCTCCCCTCCTTATTATATGAGGGATTGATTGCTCTAATTGTGGATACTATACCTTAATTGTTGAATTACTTTCCCTTTATTTATTCTTGCATATTTGCACTATTACTAGCACTGTCACTTTATTCCATTACTACTATGGGAAATATCACAATCATTTATTTTTACAATTTTGTGATGTATGCAAATTTTGAAGAGTCCCCCTTTTTTTCTCTTATTCACAATTCCACTTTTTGAGCTGTTGATATTTATATCATACATCTTGTGATTGTGTCCGCACGTACCCACCAGATATTAGATAATTATCTTTATACATTTTCTTGGGTTTACTCAAGTCTTTAGCATCATTTGCTACTCATAATATATTATACATGTTCCCATGATTTTGTACATCTATCTATCTATTTTCTGTTTTGGCACTTTATCCCGTATAACATCACCTTTCGGATTCTGTATTATTATTATTCCTTATTTGTTTGTCGATTTTACTCAATAAAGCTTGTTTGATTTTTTATTATTGTCTGTTGTGCATTCTAGTTGTATGGGATTAAACATGTACTGTAGACAAAGCTCATATGTAATCCACACCCAAAAAAAGGCTACAAAAAAGTGACAAAAATGCAGGGAACATGAGGAAAACCAGGGGTTTTGAACACAGTGTTTTTACTGCCAAGACAAGTTTTTATTGTTGCAGTAAAAAACACAGAAAAACGCTATGTATGAGGGTCACTAACATGGGCCCTTCAAAGTTAAGCTTAAATAATATTCTAGATATGACGCTATTATACCAACTGAGCTAAACTGCAAGGGTCCCCGCAGGGCCTGACTGTCCATCTGGAAGTTCCAACAAATACCAGATGGGCCGGTGTGGACACTTGTTGACAGTATCCACTTTCTGAGGATGTGGATATCATTAACCATTAACAACTGAGGCGGAGCAGAGAGCCATGGACTCCCTGCTCTGCCACTTGCTCAGAAAAGCCGTAGACTGCTTATGTCTTATGAACTCAAAGAGGTCAGCACCACTTGAGGGACATCAGGCGATGCAATGACCTCACTTCAACATCTGCTGCACCTAGACTGTAGTGAGGAGGAGAATATCACCCCTCAGCGTGGGAGAGAGGGGGTGATAAGTATTAGCATATGTTTCTGGTTTCCCAGGACACAATTATTACGTAAGAAGGCCCGGGGGGCATTATAAGGATACACAGGGCACCACTGTCATGAGACATTATTATTATTATTAGTCAGTATAGGGGGCATTATTATTATAACGTAGCCCAGTGAATATAAGTATTATTATAAGGAAAAAGAGGACACCATTATTGATAGCAATAAATTTTGATTTTGTTCAAGTATTTGCAATTTGAGGAGATCTGAGTGGCTGCAAATCTATTTTTTTTTTAATTTGTCAAACTAGGTGAAAACATTGTCTCCTCTCTGTTACTGATAGAGGAGACTAGATTACTCCACGTGCTCTCCTCACACACTGAGCAGCACTTATGTCCATAAAATGGCCGCTGGGGGAGGATCATGTGACCAGATCAGCCATAGGCGGATTATAATGAGGGCAATCCGGGCGACCGCCCGGGGCCCCGAGCCTGCAGGGGGCCCGCGGCTCCGGGCGGGGTGTCTAATGCCGGATTGCCCTCATTATATGTGCGGGCCGCCGCAGCACATACCGGTAGCAGTGGCGGGAGGGGGGCCCCGGACCGCTCCCCCAGCAGCGGCCGCCGCTACTTCTTCATCGGCCGGGCCAGCACTGCAGCAGTTAACTTCCCTGTGCTGGCCCGGCCGCGTCACTGCTAGGAGACACGGCCCTGTGCGCGGCCGTGTCTCCTAGCTCTGACGTCACGCAGTGCGCCCGGCCTGTACTGCTACTTACCACCGGAGAGGAGAGAGAGCAGGCAGGAGGAATGGAGCCGGGGGATGGTGAGTGTGTGTGTATGTATGTATGTATGTATGTATGTATGTATGCATGTATGTATATGTGTGTGTGTGTGTGTGTGTGTGTGTGTATGTGTGTATATATGCATGCTGCCGGCTGCATATCCTCTGTATAACCCTGTCTAGTATATGTGTGTGTTTGTGTGTGTGTGTGTGTATATATGCATGCTGCCGGCTGCATATACTCTGTATACCCCTGTCCAGTGTGTGTGTGTGTGTGTGTGTGTGTGTGTGTGTGTGTGTGTATATATGCATGCTGCCGGCTGCATATACTCTGTATACCCCTGTCCAGTGTGTGTGTGTGTGTGTGTGTGTGTGTGTGTGTGTATATATGCATGCTGCCGGCTGCATATACTCTGTATACCCCTGTCCAGTGTGTGTGTGTGTGTGTGTGTGTGTGTGTGTGTGTGTATATGCATGCTGCCGGCTGCATATACTCTGTATACCCCTGTCCAGTGTGTGTGTGTGTGTGTGTGTGTGTGTGTGTATATGCATGCTGCCGGCTGCATATACTCTGTATACCCCTGTCCAGTGTATGTGTGTGTGTGTGTATATGCATGCTGCCGGCTGCATATACTCTGTATACCCCTGTCCAGTGTGTGTGTGTGTGTGTGTGCATATGCATGCTGCCGGCTGCATATACTCTGTATACCCCTGTCCAGTGTGTGTGTGTGTGTGTGTGTGTGTGTGTGTGTATATGCATGCTGCCGGCTGCATATACTCTGTATACCCCTGTCCAGTGTGTGTGTGTGTGTGTGTGTATATGCATGCTGCCGGCTGCATATACTCTGTATACCCCTGTCCAGTGTGTGTGTGTGTGTGTATATGCATGCTGCCGGCTGCATATACTCTGTATACCCCTGTCCAGTGTGTGTGTGTGTGTGTGTGTGTGTATATGCATGCTGCCGGCTGCATATACTCTGTATACCCCTGTCCAGTGTGTGTGTGTGTGTGTGTGTGTGTGTGTGTGTGTATATATGCATGCTGCCGGCTGCATATCCTCTGTATACCCCTGTCCAGTGTGTGTGTGTGTGTGTGTGTGTGTGTGTGTGTGTGTATATATGCATGCTGCCGGCTGCATATACTCTGTATACCCCTGTCCAGTGTGTGTGTGTGTGTGTGTGTGTGTGTGTGTGTGTATATGCATGCTGCCGGCTGCATATACTCTGTATACCCCTGTCCAGTGTGTGTGTGTGTGTGTGTGTGTGTGTGTGTGTGTGTGTATATGCATGCTGCCGGCTGCATATACTCTGTATACCCCTGTCCAGTGTATGTGTAGCACCCTGAGGATTCGGCTGCTACAGGGGTATTGCACCTCAACCCAGAGGTGTGATATTCCACTCCCGGGTAAGGAAGGAGTGTGGAACTGAGCTCAGATAGACTGCATGCACTACACACATCCCATTTCAGAGGAGCAGGCCGACGGTACTCCCACTTAGAAATGTGCAGGTACAACCGAGCCTGTTCCTGGCTGGAGTGGGAGGGGGGTGGTACATCCCATGTAGTGTAGGGGCAGATAGGGGGAGCAGTCTGGGTAGTGATAGGAGCTCATTGGGTGCTGGTCACCTGAGCTCACACATAGAGGGATATATAAGGAGGGCACCAACTTAGATCAGGGTCAGACGCTGAGAACAAGTCACTTGGAGAGGAGAGAGAAGGAAACAGCAGCCCTGGAGAGAGAGTGGAGCAAAGAAAGACCCAGAGGGGGAAGACTGAAGGGACCCAAGAACCCAAATTAGAACACCGGGTGAGGAGTCAGCAAGAGGGTACCGGAACCCAAGCTGGTGGGGGCAAAGACATTCCCCAGCCAGAGACCGGAGACCGTGGGCAGTGTCTGTCACGGTCACCCACCACATTCACCCTGAAGGCACACCACAGGAAGGGTCAGGGAACCCAGGGCCAAGGGTGTCCCAACAGAAGGCCCGAGGGAGCTGGACCTAGGTGAATCACTGGTGGGGACGGCTGAAGAAAGGACAGAGGGAGAGCTCAGGGCCACGCTCCGGACTTGTTTGGGGGTTGGCTGGATCCAGGACCTGGTGGACGCAGCACGGCTCGGGTGGTCACTCACAGCTGGAGTGACCAGTACAACATCTGCAGTAAGTAAACACCCTTAACTGCACAACCCGAGTCTGTCTTCATTGCCGGCTGCACCGCACCACTACAACCCCCATCCTCTGCGCCTGTCCCCTCTGAGGCTAAACCCCTCCCGTTGGGGGTTATCTCACCAAGCTGCGCATCCACCATCAGCCTCAGCGGACCCTGCTGCAGCGGCGGCCACAGTGACCGCATCACAACGGGTGGCGTAGTCGACACAAAAGAACTTTAGTAACATCTGTAGAACTGCCACACATAACTCTGAGCTTGACGCCCTGGGCACGGGACCGGGTCACAGCCGCTCGGAGACTACAACCCCCCATCTGATCCGGTGCCGGGTATTCCCCTCAAAAAGGAATATGTCCCAGGGGGCGCGTCAACTTTGGCGTAGTCGGCAGGATTACGTGCCCGCAACACCCGGGTACTGCGTGCCTGAAGAAAAGTGCAAGTTTACCTCAGAAAGAAGTCTCCCGCCGGTTCCGGAGGGTCCACGCCATCGGACTCCATCACCAGTCGTTTCCCGCCGATTGTCCGCCATTTCCAGCTTGTTCCCGCCATCTGCAGAGTTTCCCGCCACTGGGCGACGCTTCCCGCCAAAACCGCAGATTTCCCGCCTTGGAAGAGCAGCGGACGCCATTATGGGCGTGCCAAAGGAGGGCAAGAGGCCACCTCCCATCGTGGGCCGGGACAGAAAATGGCGCCAAAAGTGGAAACCGCCCCCACCAACAGAGACTGTGATGCTAGAGGTGTCTGTCAGCGTGAAAGAACTACCCCTGGAGCTGACAGTCACCGAGTTGCCCCGGGACCGCCCTCGAAGGGGGAGGAGACGAGAGAAGAGAGAAGATGGGTGTCGCCTGGAGGAGTCTGGAGCGAGCGCACCCGGAGGCAAGAGGTCTAACGGGGAGCAGCGGAGAAGCTCACCCGGAGATGGAAAGAAAGCAGAACAGCACCGGCCCGCTGGCCAGGAGTCTGCTAGAGACCGAGGAAGGAGGGCAGAGCAGCACCGGCCCGCTGGCCAGGAGCCTGCCGGAAGCAGAGCAGAGCAGCACCGACCCGATGGTCAGGAGCCTGCTAGAGTCCACAACCCCGCTAGGTCTAGCGGAGATCTTAGCGCAGCTCCCCCGAGACCGGGAGTGTGCACAAACCGCCCTGGAGGGCCTCGCACGGAGGATGGCCCGGGTACAGCGCGAGATACTGGCGGAGTGGAGCCGGGAGATGGCCCAGCAAGCTGAGACCAGTCAACGGAGCACGTTACCCTGGAAGAGGAAGCAGACCGCCTCTGAGGATGGCGCGGGAGGACCCGAGGCCGGAGACGGCGCCGAGGAGGGAGCCAAACGCATGGAGGCAGGTAAAGGGGACGCCTATACCCCAAGCCGTGACACCGCTTACCTGCCCCAGCTCCCCGTCGCAGAGCCCGAAGGTCCCCCTGCTGTGCCCGTAGCCGCCATATCACCGCCATGGACTAGGCCCCGACCGGAAGCCGCCGCAGCGACCCCTGTGACGTCACGCGCCCCGACCCGGAGCGTGACAAAGCAGGAATTACCACCAGCCTGGTCGCAAGGCCTAGTACCCCCGGGCGCCGCACCACCAACAGCGCCCCCTACCTCCGTGGAGCCTCCGGCCTGGCCGCAAGGCCAGGTAGCCCAGGGCGCCGCCGTCCTAACGGTACCCTTCACCTTCCAGGTGCCCCAGGCCTGGCCGCAAGGCCTGGGCAACCCGGGCGCCACCACCACCGCGCCCGCGCCCGCAATACCTAGGGTGCCACACCTGGGGGAGGACCTCTTCAGCCAGCTCACATGGCCGGACGGGCAGCCCTTCATCTGGCCTGAAGGATACCATGAGCTGGAGCGGCAACAAAGACTAGGGCCCTTGTGTGAGCCCCTAATCCCGGCTCCGAAGCCCGTGGCTCGGGTCTCGCCTCCTCTAGCAGAAGCCCAATTCGTGTGGGACCCCACGGGAGAAGATTTGATGGGGTTCACCGGAGAAACTCGGGCAGCCGCAGCTGAACGTACAGAGTGTTGCCGTCAACAGCTGGTAGAGTTTGCGAGAGAACGGGAGGAGAGACGGGTCAGAGAACAACAGGCCCAAATCCAGAGCGCGGAGCAGAAGAGCCGGACTAGGAGGAACCCCCGTGCAGCGCACTGTCCCCGCACCATCGGGACGGTGATAAAGTTCAACCCGCAGCATGGGTGGGGCTTTATTCGGGACCGTAACAACCGCGGTGACGTTTTCGTGACCCGCAGAGACGTCGAGTCCCACCTGCCGGAAGGTCACAAAGGCCGTGACCTCTACGTCGGAGACGAAGTCACTTTCACCCGGCACAAGTGTGCCAAAGGACCTTACGCCCTCCACGTACACCGCTTGACGGAGGAGGAGTTGCGGTACGGAGAGGAGGAGCCAGAGGACCCGGACGGGTCTGAAGCAACACCATGTCAAGGAAAAGCAGGAGGAAGACGCCGTTGAGTGCGGCAGAGCAGGAGCTGTAAATAAGTTACCCGATCGGGGTATAGAGAAACTGAAACTGTTGATACATATATATAGTCCCCGTTGGGACCAGCTGAGTGAACTGTTTACCCGTTAACCCCTTCATCCTACAGGCTGAGGACTGTGAGCAGCCATTCCCTTCCCTCTACCTGGCCGAGGACTGGGAGCGGCCAACTTCCCCTGTATATAGTTGCGCTTCCTAAAGCGCCCCCTACCGGTTTTATAGGAAAAACTAGTTTCCAGAGAGACTGTCGTACTGTACCCGGTCACACGTTGCACAGTGACCGGAGGAGGAGCCTGAGACGACGAGAAAGTTTTATATATATAATGTTTTATATGTTTTATATGTTTTATATGTTTATAAAAAAAAATTGTATGTTTATGTGGTTTTATCTTTTGCAGCCCGAGGACGTGCTGTGGTTTACCAGGGGGGAATGTAGCACCCTGAGGATTCGGCTGCTACAGGGGTATTGCACCTCAACCCAGAGGTGTGATATTCCACTCCCGGGTAAGGAAGGAGTGTGGAACTGAGCTCAGATAGACTGCATGCACTACACACATCCCATTTCAGAGGAGCAGGCCGACGGTACTCCCACTTAGAAATGTGCAGGTACAACCGAGCCTGTTCCTGGCTGGAGTGGGAGGGGGGTGGTACATCCCATGTAGTGTAGGGGCAGATAGGGGGAGCAGTCTGGGTAGTGATAGGAGCTCATTGGGTGCTGGTCACCTGAGCTCACACATAGAGGGATATATAAGGAGGGCACCAACTTAGATCAGGGTCAGACGCTGAGAACAAGTCACTTGGAGAGGAGAGAGAAGGAAACAGCAGCCCTGGAGAGAGAGAGAGTGGAGCAAAGAAAGACCCAGAGGGGGAAGACTGAAGGGACCCAAGAACCCAAATTAGAACACCGGGTGAGGAGTCAGCAAGAGGGTACCGGAACCCAAGCTGGTGGGGGCAAAGACATTCCCCAGCCAGAGACCGGAGACCGTGGGCAGTGTCTGTCACGGTCACCCACCACATTCACCCTGAAGGCACACCACAGGAAGGGTCAGGGAACCCAGGGCCAAGGGTGTCCCAACAGAAGGCCCGAGGGAGCTGGACCTAGGTGAATCACTGGTGGGGACGGCTGAAGAAAGGACAGAGGGAGAGCTCAGGGCCACGCTCCGGACTTGTTTGGGGGTTGGCTGGATCCAGGACCTGGTGGACGCAGCACGGCTCGGGTGGTCACTCACAGCTGGAGTGACCAGTACAACATCTGCAGTAAGTAAACACCCTTAACTGCACAACCCGAGTCTGTCTTCATTGCCGGCTGCACCGCACCACTACAACCCCCATCCTCTGCGCCTGTCCCCTCTGAGGCTAAACCCCTCCCGTTGGGGGTTATCTCACCAAGCTGCGCATCCACCATCAGCCTCAGCGGACCCTGCTGCAGCGGCGGCCACAGTGACCGCATCACAACGGGTGGCGTAGTCGACACAAAAGAACTTTAGTAACATCTGTAGAACTGCCACACATAACTCTGAGCTTGACGCCCTGGGCACGGGACCGGGTCACAGCCGCTCGGAGACTACAACCCCCCATCTGATCCGGTGCCGGGTATTCCCCTCAAAAAGGAATATGTCCCAGGGGGCGCGTCATATGTGTGTGTGTGTGTATATGCATGCTGCCGGCTGCATATACTCTGTATACCCCTGTCCAGTGTGTGTGTGTGTGTGTGTGTGCATATGCATGCTGCCGGCTGCATATACTCTGTATACCCCTGTCCAGTGTGTGTGTGTGTGTGTGTGTGTGTGTGTGTGTGTGTGTATATGCATGCTGCCGGCTGCATATACTCTGTATACCCCTGTCCAGTGTGTGTGTGTGTGTGTGTGTATATGCATGCTGCCGGCTGCATATACTCTGTATACCCCTGTCCAGTGTGTGTGTGTGTGTATATGCATGCTGCCGGCTGCATATACTCTGTATACCCCTGTCCAGTGTGTGTGTGTGTGTGTGTGTGTGTGTATATGCATGCTGCCGGCTGCATATACTCTGTATACCCCTGTCCAGTGTGTGTGTGTGTGTGTGTGTGTGTGTGTGTATATATGCATGCTGCCGGCTGCATATCCTCTGTATACCCCTGTCCAGTGTGTGTGTGTATATGTATGCTGCCGGCTGCATATCCTCTGTATACCCCTGTCCAGTGTGTGTATATGCATGCTGCCCGCTGCATATACTCTGTATACCCCTGTCCAGTGTGTGTGTGTATATGCATGCTGCCGGCTGCATTTACTCTGTATACCCCTGTCCAGTGTGTGTGTGTATATGCATGCTGCATATACTCTGTATACCCCTGTCCAGTGTGTGTGTATGTACAGTCATATGAAAAAGTTTGGGCACCCCTATTAATCTTAAGCTTAATGTTTTATAAAAATTGGTGTTTTTGCAACAGCTATTTCAGTTTGATATATGTAATAACTGTTGGACACAGTAATGTTTCTGCCTTGAAATGAGGTTTATTGTGCTAACAGAAAATGTGCAATCTGCATTCAAACAAAATTTGACCGGTGCATAAGTATGGGCACCCTTATCATTTTCTTGTTTTAAATACTCCTGCCTACTTTTTACTGACTTACTAAAGCACTTTTTTTGGTTTTGTAACCTCATTGAGCTTTGAACTTTATAGCCAGGTGTATGCAATCATGAGAAAAGCTACTTAAAGTGGCCACTTGCAAGTTGTTCTCCTGTTTGAATCTCCTCTGAAGAGTGGCATCATGGGCTCCTCAAAACAACTGTCAAATGATCTGAAAACAAAGATTATTCAACATAGTTGTTCAGGGGAAGGATACAAAAAGCTGTCTCAGAGATTTAACCTGTCAGTTTCCACTGTGAGGAACATAGTAAGGAAATGGAAGAACATAGGGACAGTTCTTGTTAAGGCCAGAAGTGTCAGGACAAGAAAAACATCAGAAAGGCAGAGAAGAAGAATGGTGAGATCAGTCAAAGACAATCCTCAGATCACCTCCAGAGAGCTGCAGCATCAACTTGCTGCAGATGGTGTCACTGTGCATCGGTCAACTATACAACGCACTTTGCACAAGGAGAAGCTGTATGGGAGAGTGATGCGAAAGAAGCCGTTTCTGCAAGTACGCACAAACAGAGTCGGCTGAGGTATGCAAAAGCACATTTGAAGAAGCCTATTTCTTTTTGGAAGAAGGTCCTGTGGACTGATGAAACCAAGATTGAGTTGTTTGGTCATACAAAAAGGCGTTATGCATGGTGGCAAAAAAACACAGCATTCCAAGAAAAACACTTGCTACCCACAGTAAAATTTGGTGGAGGTTCCATCATGCTTTGGGGCTGTGTGGTCAATGCCGGCACTGGGAATCTTGTTAAAGTTGAGGGACGCATGGATTCCACTCAGTATCAGCAGATTCTTGGCAATAGTGTTCAAGAATCAGTGATAAAGTTGAAGTTACGCAGTGGATGGATCTTTCAGCAAGACAATGATCCAAAACACCGCTCCAAATCTACTCAGGCATTCATGCAGAGGAACAATTACAATGTTCTGGAATGGCCATCCCAGTCCCCAGACCTGAATATCATTGAACATCTGTGGCAGGGGCGGACACAGACTGTAGTGGGCCCCTGTGCAAGAAATTTTGGGGGGCCCCCCCCTGCCCTTCATAAGGCAACAAAGTTATGTAAACATAACCCCCCATGTGCATCTCTCACCCCCCCATGTGCAGCTCTCATCCCACCCATGTGCAGCTCTCACCCCCCGTGCATCTCTCATCCCCCCCATGTGCATCTCTCATCCCCCCCATGTGCATCTCTCATCCCCCCCATGTGCATCTCTCATCCCCCCCATGTGCATCTCTCATCCCCCCCATGTGCATCTCTCATCCCCCCCATGTGCATCTCTCATCCCCCCCATGTGCATCTCTCACCCCCCCATGTGCATCTCTCACCCCCCCCCATGTGCATCTCTCACCCCCCCCCGTGCATCTCTGATTCCCCCCACTCCTAGTTAATTAATTGTATTTAAAAAAAATAAAACTTGTTATACTTACCGCCATGCAATCCCTGCAGAATCCTGGCGCTCGTCCACGTCGCTGCCACCAGGTTCTCCTGACGTTCGGCCATGTGACGGCGCCACATACATAGCCAACAGCTTTTGTTTTGGCCAAAAGATTTTTAAAGCCGCCACCACGATAAGGTAGACTCTTCTGGGCGGGCCCTACTCTAACCTATTAAAATTTTCTTAAAATATCCAATACTCTTTTTAGATATATTTTTATTTAGTTTTCTTTAAGGGAATGTGTCATATACATTTTTTTTTTAAATGACCAATAATACCACATACAGGGAATACCGCCACACCATGACCAGACCACATATTACCACAACATAGTGACCGAATAATACCACACAGAAGGGAGAAAAACTGCCACACCATGACCAGACCAGATATTACCACTACATTACTAATATTACCACCACATTACTAATATTACCATAAGTGTCATTATACACGGGAGCTCTATACATGGTATGTATAACGTAAGTGTCCAGGTAATCTAGTGATCACCAGTGAAATTATACACAGGAGCTCTGTATATAGTGTCAGTGTACAGGTAATACAGTGACATTATACACAGGAGCTCTGTATATAGTGTACAGGTAATACAGTGATCATCAGTGACATTATACACAGGAGCTCTGTATATAGTGTCAGTGTACAGGTAATACAGGGATCACCAGTGACATTATACACAGGAGCTCTGTATATAGTGTCAGTGTACAGGTAATACAGTGATCACCAGTGAAATTATACACAGGAGCTCTGTATATAGTGTCAGTGTACAGGTAATACAGTGATCACCAGTGACATTATACACAGGAGCTCTGTATATAGTGTCAGTGTACAGGTAATACAGTGATCACCAGTGACATTATACACAGTGTACATGTAATAGACTGACTCACCGGTGACGTCTCTAGGTGAAGTCCTTCATCTTCGCTTTTCTCCTTCATCCAGCACAGACCGCCATCACGTCTTCCAGCCAGGACTCGTCTCTGCATAAAATAACACAGTTATCTAGAGCACATTCCCCAACTTCTACATTACGCAGCTGAATACAGACGTGCATCCACCATCAATATATGGTTAGTTATTAGGCAACCTACCATTCCAAATATAAATTGTAATCCACCACTGTGCCCCCATTAACTGTAAATAGGCACTTAATATATAATTTAATTAGAACCTCTACTCTTTCCGCCAATTTGTTACCAGTCACACTCCTGCATCCGCAACGCCCCCTACTCTATACTTCCTGCTCCCCGCATTCAATATTTACATGCACCCCCTGCCCCAATTCATTATATCATGTCCGTGCTCTCCCCACCCCATCATCATTTATCATTTACTCTCCCCCACCCCACATTCGTTATGTGCAGCTCATTATCCCCCTACTCCCAATTCCCCCATGTGCAGCTCTCAAACCCCCCCATGTGCAGCTCTCATCCCCCTCCATGTGCCCCTCTCTCACCCCCTCCCCCCCACATGTGCCCCTCTCTCATCCCCCTCCCCCACATGTGCCCCTCTCTCATCCCCCTCCCCCACATGTGCCCCTCTCTCATCCCCCTCCACCACATGTGCCCCTCTCTCATCCCCCTCCACCACATGTGCACCTCTCTCATCTCCCCCCCCCCACACATGTGCATCTCCCATCTCCCCCCCCCACACACATGTGCATCTCCCATCTCCCCCCCACACACACATGTGCATCTCCCATCTCCCCCCCCACACACATGTGCATCTCCCATCTCCCCCCCCCACACACACATGTGCATCTCCCATCTCCCCCCCCACACACATGTGCATCTCCCATCTCCCCCCCCCACACATGTGCATCTCCCATCCCCCCCCCCACACACATGTGCATCTCCCATCTCCCCCCCCACACACACACATGTGCATCTCCCATCTCCCCCCCCACACACACACACACACATGTGCATCTCCCATCTCCCCCCCCACACACACACATGTGCATCTCCCATCTCCCCCCCCCACACACACACATGTGCATCTCCCATCTCCCCCCCCCACACACACACATGTGCATCTCCCATCTCCCCCCCCACACACACACATGTGCATCTCCCATCTCCCCCCCCCACACACACACACACACACACACACACACACACACATGTGCTTCTCCCATCTCTCCACTCCTAGTTAATTGTATTTTAAAAAAAATAAAACTTGTTATACTTACCCCCATGCGATCCCTGCAGAATCCTGGCGCTCGTCCAAATCGCTGACAGCAGGTTCTCCTGACTTCCGGCCATGTGACGGCGCCGTCACATGACCGGAAGTAAGGGGAATCATGAAGGTGCTGCTGCAACAGCGCAGCTCAGCGCTGAAATGTCCCGGACCCGGCGCATAGCATGGGGCCGGGGGCCCCATGAGGAGAGAGACGCACAAGAGGGGGGCCCCCGAGGGGGCCCCTACCGGCCGGGCCCCATACTGGAGTCAGGGCAGTCATGCCCTGATGGCGGCCCTGCTGGAGGCTGGAGGGGCCCCCTCTCCCTCGGGGCCCCCGTTCAATGAACCGGCTGCACGGGCGGTAGTTCCGCCCCTGATCTGTGGGATCATTTGAAGAGGCTGTCCATGCTCGGCGACCATCAAACTTAACTGAACTGGAATTGTTTTGTAAAGAGGAATGGTCAAAAATACCTTCATCCAGGATCCAGGAACTCATTAAAAGCTACAGGAAGCGACTAGAGGCTGTTATTTTTGCAAAAGGAGGATCTACTAAATATTAATGTCACTTTTCTGGTGAGGTGCCCATACTTATGCACCTGTCAAATTTTGTTTGAATGCAGATTGCACATTTTCTGTTAGTACAATAAACCTCATTTCAAGGCAGAAACAATACTGTGTCCAACAGTTATTACATATATCAAACTGAAATAGCTGTTGCAAAAACACCAATTTTTATTAAACATTAAGCTTAAGATTAATAGGGGTGCCCAAACTTTTTCATATGACTGTATATATGCATGCTGCCGGCTGCATATACTCTTTATACCCCTGTCCAGTGTGTGTATGTGTATTTGCATGCTGCCGGCTGCATATACTCTGTATACCCCTGTCCAGTGTGTGTATGTGTATATGCATGCTGCCGGCTGCATATACTCTGTATACCCCTGTCCAGTGTGTGTGTGTATATGCATGCTGCCGGCTGCATATACTCTGTATACCCCTGTCCAGTGTGTGTGTGTGTGTGTGTATATGCATGCTACCGGCTGCATATACTCTGTATACCCCTGTCCAGTGTGTGTGTGTATATGCATGCTACCGGCTGCATATCCTCTGTATACCCATGTCCAGTGTGTGTGTGTGTGTGTGTATATGCATGCTACCGGCTGCATATACTCTGTATACCCCTGTCCAGTGTGTGTGTGTATATGCATGCTGCCGGCTGCATATACTCTGTATACCCCTGTCCAGTGTGTGTGTGTATATGCATGCTACCGGCTGCATATCCTCTGTATACCCATATCCAGTGTGTGTGTGTGTGTGTGTGGGCAGGTGTGTGTGGGCAGGTGTGTGTGTGTGTGTGTGTGTACGTGTTTGTGTGTGTGTGTGGGCAGGTGTGTGTGTGTGGGCAGGTTAGAAAGTCTTGCCCTGTTGAACACTACACCTGACTTGAGGCCACCACCTCTTGGTTGTCCAATGTTCTTGCTTCTCTAGGGCTCTTCTCAGATATTCATTATACCAGCTCCCCAGAATACCAAAGCTAGGGTGGGTGACCGCGAGCCCTGGTGGTGGTCATAACTGCGGCCACCCAGGGGCAATACTCCATAACAACAATCCCCTGAGGTGGTGTAGGATGTAAGGACCTATTCACACTACATTCAGCGCTGCATTCAGGTCTTTACAAAAGGCTTACATCTGAATCCCTGAAATTCAGGATTGTGCTGTCTGAAATGAGACATCTGAAAGCAGAGCAAATGGAGCCTAAAGATTCAGACTTTAGCCTCGGTTTGCCTTTGTTCAAATCAATGGCTATGTCAAGGCACATCTGAATGCCATTTTTCAGGGGTTTAGATAGAAGCCTGGAAAGAGGAGATGAATGCATTGCAAAATTCAGTGTGAATAGGCCCTTATATCTGGAGTCTTGATATTGATGCCACATGCATTTTACTTGTTTTTAACTTAAAAAAAAATACACACACACACACACACTATACATACACACACACACACTATACATACACACACATTATACACACACACACACTATACATACACACACACACACACATAGATGTGTGTGTGTGTGTGGGCAGGTGTGTGTGTGATGTCTGTCTGTTTGTGTGTGTATGTGGACAGATGTCATTGTGTGATGTCTGTTTGTATGTATTTTTGTGTTTCAAATGTGTTTATGCGTGTCTGTATATGTTTGTGTGTGTGCATGACTGCATGCGGCCTCCTGCTGAGTATAGTTGGCGCCGTGCGGCCTCCTGATGTCCCTGGGGGGGGGAGCCGTGCGGCCTCCCGCTGTGTATAGATGGCTACGTGCGGCCCCCCGCTGTGTATTGATGGCTACGTGCGCCCCCCCGCTGTGTATAGACGGCGCCGTGCAGCCCCCCGCTGTGTATAGATGGCTACGTGCGACCCCGCTGTGTAGAGATGGCTACGTGCGGCCCCCCGCTGAGTATAGATGTCACCATGCGGCCTCCTGCTGTTTATAGATGGCTACGTGCGGCCTCCCGCTGAGTATAGATGGCGCTGTGCGGCCTCCTGCTGTCTCTGGGGGGAGCGCCGTGCGGCATCTATACTCAGCAGGAGGCCGCACGTAGCCATCTATCCACGTATACTCAGCAGGAGGCCGCACGTAGCCATCTATACGGCGCCATCTATACACAGCGGGAGGCCGCACGGCGCCATCTATACACAGCAGGAGGCCGCACGGCGCCATCTATACACAGCGGGAGTCTCAGTGCTTTGTAAGAGCAGTCAATAAATTCTGCTTGACTAATTCTGAGCACCATAAAGTCTGGTTCGCTTCTAACCAGCTGTTTTCATTTTCAGCTTGCTGAATTCTATCTCATTTACTGTCATTCGAGACGATGCCTTTGCTGGTCTCTTTCACCTTGAATACCTGTAAATGCTCCACTTAATGTCATATTTTTGATTCTGTTCTTCTTCATCTTTTGGCATGTGCAATTGTATGAGCAAGTATTCATATGAATTTATGACCTACTTAAACCTTTGAGGACCTTAAATTTTATTCAATCAAATTTTTTTCCAGTTTAAAACTATGGGACATATATGTGCCTTGGTCCTCAAAGGGTTTTTAAAGGGGCTGCAAACATAAATACGAAAAAAATAATTCAATTAGTGCTTTTTGTGTTCATTTAATTTTTATTTGAAGTCCATTTTTTTATATACCTTGAAATTAAGCCCTACCCCATGGAATGAAGCCCTACCTACATGACATCTGAGAGCTACATGGATCCCGCTTGTGAGGTGCCTGTCCGTCACTACTATTCAGTTTTAGGGTCCACTCACTAAGCCATATATTCTCTCATACAAGAGAATAGGGCCAATTATGCTAATGACACTCGGCTCAAACTCTGTCAGAGCTTCAACTGAGTGTGATCCGATTCTCTCGCAGCACAGATATGGAGAAGATGGAGAACTTAATTTCTCCATCTTCTCCATAGTCTCTGTGAGTGTTCATCGGACTGCACTTGGATGACATCCGAGTGCAGTCCAATGTTTTACGTGCACCCATAGACTTGTATGGGTGCACATGGTCCGAATATCGAATGAGGTTATTTTCTCATGCCATTAATCACACTGTCCCATAGTATAACATAGGGCCGAGTCCTATCCGATAAAACATCACATAGCATTCGGCCGTGTTATACGACAGTGTGAGTGAGCCCTTAGAGTCAAGGAATATTTACATGCAGATGATGATATTACTCTCCAAGTGTATATTTTTTTAGGCGAGTTCATAGTAAATGCTTTGCTTTTTGACATGTGATCAACTAAAGAACAAGAAAGATTTAGGACCTCCCCTATAGAGAAACGGAAAATAGTTTGGAGGACTTGCATGTCCTTTTTTATTTATTATGAGAAAATCATAAAAGATCCCGTTTTTTAACCATGCTGTGACTTTCTGCTGAGGGAGAGGGAGAGAGCTGCCCTATTCAGAGTCTGTAATAAGACCTGCTGACAAAAGTGTTGAAGATACAGTCTAATGTGAATTAACAATGAAAAAAAGTTAATTTCACAAATGGCTTGTATTTTTCTTAATACAAACTTTTTTGTCTTTACAGCTCCTTTAAAGGGAATCTGTCATCAGGTTTTTGCCACCTAATCTGAGAGCAGCATAATGTAGGGTTAGAGGCACTGATTCCAGTAATGTGTCACTTACTGGGCTGCTTAGTGTTGAGACTTCTGAAAGTCTTCTGTAAAGATCAGGAAGCATGAGTCTAGAATAGCCCCGGTGGCCAATATGAAAATTGCAAGGTTTCTAATTTTTTTTTAATACAGATTTTAAATGGGAGAAAAAAATGCATTAATAATCTGATTTGAAATAAATAGGTCATTTTCTGATGATACATTTCCTTTAGCAGCCATTGAGTATTTGCCTTATTAAAAGGGAAGATATAAAAATACAAACAACTGTTTCCGAACTTCGGCAGCATTGGCTATAGGACCGGAATCTGTGATTTGACGTTTTTCCAAATACACCAAATCCTCTATCCAACATTCACTGTCTGAATGCGGACTGTGGTGCCGCGGGTCAGTAGACTCACAGCCGGTCTGATCATCGCGGTCCGTACCCACACTGTGAATGTTAGAAAAGTGAAAGCGGCCTAATGATGCCATTTCAGAACTTTTTCTAGGCAATCAGTAATGTAAAATACATAGTAATTCATTTTCTCTATTTTTTGTTTATGTATTTTAGACTCTTTAAAATTAATTTCCTTGAAGGATTTTTCCATCTTTTACTATTTTAGACCCATTTTATGTCTATAGGGGCTGCCATCCACTTTAATGTCTTTGTTTCCTATGGGGATAAGCGGAGCCGGGGTGTCTGATGGCTGCTTATCCTTCACCGTCGGCGTGGAGGCTAATAGCTGACAATCACTTTGCTGACAGTTGTTGCATAGTTAGAGTAGGATTGGTCAGAAAAAATGTGGCTGACTATATTTATTGGAAGACTCTGCCTTTCTCTTTTTGACAAATTTTCCAAAATTGGGGCCAATTGCAATTTATACACCGGAATCAGGGTGTCTAATCAGGATAAGAAACTGGAGACGTCGTAGGGTTAATGTCGTAGTTATACTAAATATTTTTCTTTATTGCGAAATATTAAGAAATGATTTATACTTGATCCAAAGCCAAAAAACGGGTAAAAGAAGAAAGTAACAGTCTGGATTTTGTTGTGGTTTTTTTTGTGGCCTAGTCCCTATCTATGATTTCTACTGCTGATATTTTAGGTTTCTCTTAATTTCTACCTTATTTTATGATCTCTTACTTGAGCGTTGAACCTTTCGTTCCCGTCTTACTGAGCTGAGATACCGTTTTTGCTGTCCGTAATTTCTCTCTTGCACCATATGACGTTAGATTGTACCCTGTACAGAGCATATATGCTATATCCCACGCCAGGACAATGTGACACCAGTGGTGGTGCAGATAGTGCTTTCACCAGTGACACCAGCAATGGGCATCCAATCATGTCATTATAGACTAGTGAGGGGGTAGCCCATCGTTTCATTAGTGACATCAGTCAGTGGGCACCCAATCATTTCACTAGTGCCACCATTGAGAGGACAGCTTATCACTTTATATGACACTAGTCAAGAGACAGCTTATTACTTTACTAGTGACATGAGGCGGCCTATCCTTTCACTAGTGACACCGGTGAGGGGGCGCCTATCATTTCTGTAGTGACACCGGTGAGGGGGCGCCTATCATTTCTGTAGTGACACCGGTGAGGGGGCGCCTATCATTTCTGTAGTGACACCAATAAATGGGCAGGTTCTCATTTCACTAGTGACACCGGTGAGAGGGCAGCTATTATTTCACTAGTGAAGGATGACCCATCATTCCACCAGTGATGATAATGTGTATGGGGTCCTGTAAGCTCTATTACAGTGTTCCCTTGTATTTCATTCAGAGCTGTATAGGATCTTACATTACCTCCAGTTATTTAGTACTGTCATCCACAATGTACGGCATTACTAACTCATGTCACTCCACTCATCCACTTCTCATTTGCTGCCATATTATATAGGACGACTTTACGGTAAAAGATATTTAATGTCATCGTGCTATATTTGATTGCACTCCGGAGAAAGGTTTTAGCATTAGTTTAAATATGTTTCTTTATATATTTTACGCTTTTTTAATTACATTCAATTTGCTTATCGGTGTACTTTGCATTTTGTTCTTGTTGAGAAAACATTTGTATATTTTTGTTTTTGCCATTATCAATGCAATTTCAATTTGGGAAGGACTTGAGGGCAATAAAAAGCCAACGTTTAAAGTGTCGTGTCATATAAGTGTATAAAAGGGTGTAATGTGCCCTCTACTGTGAATAATACGGAGAATACAAGTCCCCTGAACATATAACACCAAGTTCTGGAAATACACTGAGTAAAAATATAAACTTAACACACTTTTGTTTCTGCTCCCATTTTTGATAAGCTTAACTCAAAGATCTAAGACTTCTTCTATGGACACAAATGGCCTTTTTCTCCCAACTATTGTTCACAAATGTGTCTAGATCTGTGTTAGCGAGATCTTCTCCTTTGCTGAGATAATCCATCCACCTCACAGGGGTGGCATATCCAGATGCTGATTCGAAAGCAGGATTACTGCACAGGTGCAGGGTGGACACAATAAAAGGCCACCCGAAAATGTGAAATTTTACAGTATTGGAGGACCTGGGAGGAGGTCAGAAAACAAGTCAGTATCTGGTGTGACCACCATTTGCCTCACGCACCTCAACACATCTCCTTCACATAGAGTTGATCAGGTGGGTGATTGTGGCCTGTGTTGGTCCACTCCTCTTCAATGGCTGCAAAGTTGATGGATAGTGGCAGGAACTTGAACATGCTGTCGTATATGCCGATCCAGAGCGTCCCAAACATGCTCAATTGGTGACATGTCCGGTGAGTGCATCTCTGTGCATTCACCAATAAAATGTACCAGTGTCCATAACAAACGCCTTCCCATACCATAACCCCACTGACAACATGGGCCACTCGATTCACAATGTTGACATCAGCAAACTACTCAACCCCACCATGCCATACTCGCAGTCTGCCATCTGCCCTTTACAGTGAAAACTGGGATTCATCCGTGAAGAGAACACCTCTCCAACTTGCCAGACGCCATCCAATGTGAGCATTTGCCCACTCAAGTCGGTTACGACGACGAGCTGCAGTCAGGTGGAGACCCCCATGAGGACGACGAGCTGCAGTCAGGTGGAGACCCCGATGAGGACGACAAGCTGCAGTCAGGTGGAGATCCCGATGAAAATGACGAGCTGCTGACAGGTGGACATCCCGATGAGGATGGCGATCTGCAGTCAGGTGGAGACCCCGATGAGGATAAGGATCTGCAGTCAGGTGAAGACCCCGATGAGGATAAGGATCTGCAGTAAGGTGGAGACCCCGATGAGGATAAGGATCTGCAGTCAGGTGGAGACCCCGATGAGGACGACGAGCTGCAGTCAGGTGGAGACCCCGATGAGGATAAGGATCTGCAGTCAGGTGGAGACCCCAATGAGGATAAGGGTCTGCAGTCAGGTGCAGACCCCGATGAGGACGACAAGCTGCAGTCAGGTGGAGACCCGATGAGGATAAGGATCTGCAGTCAAGTGGAGACCCCGATGAGGATAAGGATCTGCAGTCAGGTGGAGACCCCGATGAGGATAAGGATCTGCAGTCAGGTGGAGACCCCGATGAGGATAAGGATCTGCAGTCAGGTGGAGACCCCGATGAGGACGACAAGCTGCAGTCAGGTGGAGACTCAGATGAGAATGACGAGCTGCTGACAGGTGGACACCCCGATGAGAACGACGAGCTGCTGGCAGGTGGACACCCCGATGAGGATGGCGAGCTGCAGTCAGGTGGAGACCCCGATGAGGATAAGGATCTGCAGTCAGGTGAAGACCCCGATGAGGATGACGATTTGCAGTCAGGTGGAGACCCCGATGAGGATAAGGATCTGCAGTCAGGTGGAGACCCCGATGAGGACGACGAGCTGCAGTCAGGTGGAGACCCTGATGAGGACGAGCTGCAGATGAGCTTCCCAGAGACTGTTTCTGACAGTTTGTGCAGAAATCCTTTGGCTGCGCAAACCGATTGTAGCAGTGACTGGTCTCAGATGATCTTGGAGGTGAAGATGCTGGATGTTGAGGTCCTGGGCTTGTGTGGTTACACGTGGTCTGAGGTTGTGAGGCCGGTTGGATGTACTGCCAAATTCTCTGAAACACCTTTGCAGACGACTTATGGAAGAGAAATTAATATTCAATTCACGGCAACAGCTCTGGTGGACATTTCTGCTGTCAGCACACCAATAGCACGCTCCCTCAAAACTTGCAACATCTGTGCCATTGTGCTGTGTGATAAAACTGCACATTATAGAGCGGCCTTTTATTGTGTCCAGCCTAATGCACATATATAATAATCATGTGTCTAATCAGCATCTGGATATGCTACATCTGTGAAGTGGACAAAAGCAATTTATCACCTATCCACTGGATAAATGCCTAATTGCTGGAATGCCAATCATTCACGAGAATTGGGGTTCCGACCCCCTTATTCTTCCTCCTTTTATTGGATGGAATGAAGCGCCATGGTCATGTGTCATTGCTGCGGTCTTAGTTGTTAGAATACCCCCTTATTTTTATGGGAGATGAGTGGTCAGTGACACAGCTGACCTTTTATCTTACCTCATATTGAGACAAAATGCCTTTAAGGGTCTCCCAACCGGAACCCAATAATCTTATAGACATATGTAAGGCTGTTGACTTAGGGCCATGTTCACATGAATCAGATTCAACACCGATTTTTGTGGATACGGCGCAGAAAATCAGACATGACAATAGGGTTAAAGGCAGCCATATATATTACGTTGTCTGGATGCGTCACCCATCTAATGTGTATGGGTGGGCTCAAAATTCTCCCCTTATAGGTGATGTTGGTGGAGAGAAGGATCTAGCGTGTTGAATTTCAACAGTTGATCCTTTCGATTAGTGGGGAGGTAAATCGTGGGCAAAAATTTCTTTATGGGGGAGATGGCTGTTGGTCTAACGCTATCTAATGTGTATGGGGGGCTATAAATTGCACATCTGCCAAAGATATCCAAGGGTCGGTTTGGATTTATCCATCCTATGTGCACAAACCCCTAAATGTGCATATTCGGTCTAGGGCTACACACTCTTTGTGGTGAGGTTTTCCAACTTTATCTAGAGGAGAGCACTGCGCTGGACTGATCTTTCATACACCCTCATCAAGCAGATGTTAAAGGGGGTTTCCACTACTGTGATATCGATTATCTATCCTGGGAATAGATCATCATATCAGAGGAGGTCCGTCACCAGTCAGCAGTATCGGCTCTAAAAGCGGCTGGACCTTAACAGTGTATAGAGCTGGTAACAGCTGATTGGTGGGGGTGTCTGACCCCACTAATCTGATATCCTGAGAATAGGTCATCAGTATCATAGTTGTGGAAACCCTTTAACGAATGGTCACATCTCCATTAGAATTAGGGTGCTTCCAATTTGGACGATGGTCCCATACTTCCCCCCAGCCCGCGCCTCATTACGTGTGACATGACAGAGTGTGGATGTACTTTAACATAACATATGGTGAAAAGACCACCCATACTGTGTGACTGACAGTTTATTGGATGTAGAACAGGGATGAGATAGCAGAAGTTACGGTTTCGGGGGAAGGTTGCACGATGGCTCTCTGCTCCTGGATGTTCTCAGGTAGACGTTCTTGCTGCTCCTTAGCACAACTCCCCTGAGATAGAAATGATTTAATCCTCGTGTCGATGTGGAAGACCTTTTTCTGCACACTCATCAGTAAACTGCTCACGGTCTCGAAGTGAATACAAATTTGGGCTGTGCTTTTCCTGTAAAAAGTACAAGATGTTATCATAAGGTGGATAGGACCAGAAGATCTCACCACAAGAAGATGCAAAATAAAACAGGGAAACATTGAAAAGACTTCTGCAAAGTTATCCAACCAAAACCAGTGGTGCACTGTATCCTCATGACAACACTTATTGTCCTTGATTTAGTTGGCCTTATAATAAGGTCATTATTATATGTATGTATGATGACTAGATCCGATCCAGTGGCCAGTTCAATATCCCGTGGCAGCTGGACAGGAGTCCTGTGGATCACCTCCTACCTGACTGCATCTGTGGCTCTCTTGATTAGTCGGTCTGGTGCGACATCATTTTTGGAGTGTGGTGTCATGCCAGGCCGGCTAATCTAAAAAAGATCCGTAGATGCCTACAGGTAAGAGGTAGTCACAGAATACTAACCTGACCGCCTGGACCAGGGTCCTGCAAATTTATTTGCTCTTCTCTAGTCCCTAGGGTTAATAAAAGAAAAAAACACCAGAGTGCCGAACAGGAAGTGCTGCCTTGTGGACATTGGAAAAGAAGCTTCACAAGGCTCCAAGGTCCCCCAATATACGTTAGATGAAGTTCAGATGGGCTCGACAATTTTGGAGGAACTGAAAGACCTGACAGGTGACCTGACAGATGAGATATAGAAGGATCTAGCGGTTGGAATGTCAATCCCCCCGTCCTGTCATTTTCACAGGCGATAAGCGGCCGCCAAAAGTGTCTTGCAGCTCTTTTCTCCTCTTGAGCGCTCACGAGTGTGAGGGAGTCAAGAGCGATAGATGTTGACCCAACTAACATTTGTCCAAAGTTCTTTCAAGTGTATGGCCAGCCTTAGTCTCGTGAAGAGATTGTCCCATAGGGTAGGTGATAAATATAGGATCACTGGAGGTCCAATAGCAAGAGCTCAGATCCTAAAGTCTACTGTGTGGAGCAGAAGTACACGTTGATGTCCACTGCTCTACTCACTGTCTATGGGAACGGTGGTCACTCATGATTATACTGCTCTCAAAGACCCATGCAAGTGAATAGAGAGTGGTGGTCACACAATTTTGGGACTTCCATTCTCCTAATCGCTCGGTGTCCTCAGAGGTTGGCCTCCTACAAATTATATCATTTATCACTTTTTTTTTTATAGAGAGGTGATAAAATGTTTTTGGGACAACTCATGTAGTTAGGATTGGCTATCAATTGGTGGAGGTCTAACCTCTGAGACCCTTGCTATTCGGTACGATAAAAGGTGCAGTGGCAACCAAATACTTCAGCCTTACCGTGAAAGGTAAAATCACATTTTAAGACCTAGTTGAATAGGAATCTGGCTGGTACACAGCCCTAGATATGTGGCCTTATGTGACCAGTCCACTGAGATCACCTTGAGTTGTCACGTACCTTATCTCCTCTATCGTAGCCATCAGTTTGGTCATGTCCTGCTTCTCCACATCTCTGCTGGGCTCTGCTGTTTGCTCGACAGTTTCCAGGCTACGCTGCTGATCTTTTAAACCGAGGCACAGGGAGACCATATTTTGTCTCATATCTCTCAACAGAGCGGTCTTGTTCGTGGATTCTACAGTCTGTAGCAAGCCTTGCAGAGAAGACATGTCCTTCAGGATTTCATATTTCAGGTTCTTCAGGTTATCTCTTTTCCCATCGACGTCTCTTAGCTTTTTAGTGATGCAACTTCGTTTATCCTTTAAGAAAATGTATGAAATACCCATTAATACTGCGAATAAAAGTAAAATCGTTCCCCCTCCTTAAAGGGAACCCGACAGTAAAGTCATGATGCCTGAACCATGGGCAGCATGAATCAGAGTTTGGCTGCATTATTGCAGCCAGGTATGCTTACAGTATTTTGTCTTTTTTTAAAACACATACTTTGAGAAGCTGGACAAGGACTATGCAAAGAAGGTGATTACCATTTGGGGTACACTCTTTTTCCTTGGGGGGGGGGTCTTCTCCCCTCAGGGGGCTCTTTTTGGGGCAGAAGGGGGAATGTAGCCTAAGCGTTTTTGTTTTTTTTTGCAGCATTTCCACAACACTGTCACTGTGGATTTCTGTGGCCGGAATTCTGCCTGTGGGACAAACCCTTAAAGGGGTTGTCCGGCCTTAGGGTTCAAGTCTGCAGTCACTCTATGTGACTGTTGACTTGGGAATCCTCATAGCACGCACAGTGCTCACTGTAAGGATTCTCCAGTGCCGGTAGCAGGAGGTCATGTGACCACAAGTATGAGATTTGGAGAATCCTGACAGCGAGCACTGTGCGCACTCTAAGGATTCCCAAGTCTGCAGTCACAGAGACAACCCCTTTAATCTGCAGTTTTTTAATTTACACTGCAGCTTTTCACAGTGGATTACGCAGTTTTCACACCTGCCGCAAATCTGCATCAAAATCTGTGACAAACCCTTGAAGCTCATCAATAGAATGCCAAGAGTGTGCAAAGCAGTCATCAAAGCAGCAAAAGGTGGCTACTTTGAAGAACCTAGAATATAAGACATATTTTCAGTTGTTTCACACTTTTTTGTCAAGTATATAATTCCACATGTGTTAATTCATAGTTTTGATGCCTTCAGTGTGAATGTACAATTTTCAACGTCATTAAAATACAGAAAAATCTTTAAATGAGAAGGTGTGTCCAAACTTTTGGTCTGTACTGTATCCGGATGGGCCCAGGATGGGGGACATATACACCAGGATGGGGGACATATACACCAGGATGGGTCCAGGATGGGGGGCATATACAGTGGGTAAGAAAAGTATTCAGACCCCTTTACATTTTTTACTCTTTGTTTCATTGAAGCCATTTGGTAAATTCTAAAAAGTTCATTTTTTTCTCATTAAAGTACACTCTGCACCCCATCTTGACTGGAAAAAAACCAGAAATGTTTGCAAATTTATTAAAAAACAAAAACTGAGATTTCACATGGTCATAAGTATTCAGACCCTTTGCTCAGACACTCATATTTAAGTCTCATGCTGTCCATTTCCTTGTGATCCTCCTTGAGATGGTTCTACTTCTTCATTGGAGTCCAGCTGTGTGTAATTAAACTAATAGGACTTGATTTGGAAAGGCACACACCTGTTTATATAAGACCTCACAGCTCACAGTGCATGTCAGACCAAATCAGACTCATGACTTCAAAGGAACTGCCCAAGGAGCTCAGAGACAGAATTGTGGCAAGGCACAGATCTGGCCAAGGTTACAAAATAATTTCTGCATTACTCAAGGTTCCTAAGAGTACAGTGGCCTCCATAATCCTTAAATGGAAGAAGTTTGGGACCACCAGAAGTCTTCCTAGACCTGGCCGTCCAGCCAAACTGAGCAATCGTGGGAGAAAAGCCTTGGTGAGAGAGGTAAAGAAGAACCCCCAGACCACTGTGGCTGAGCTCCAGAGATGCAATAGGGAGATGGGAGAAAGTTTCACAAAGTCAACTATCACTGCAGCCCTCCACCAGTCGGGCCTTTATGGCAGAGTGGCCCGACGGAAGCCTCTCCTCAGTGGAAGACATATGAAAGCCCGCATAGAGTTTGCTCAAAAACACATGAAGGACTCTCAGACTATGAGAAATAAGATCCTCTGGTCTGATGAGATGAAGATAGAACTTTTTGGTGATAATTCTAAGCGGTGTGTGTGAAGAAAACCAGGCACTGCTCATCACCTGCCCAATATAATCCCAACAGTGAAACATGGTGGTGGCAGCATCATGCTACGGGGGTGTCTTTCAGCTGCAGGGACAGGACGACTGGTTGCAATTATAGGAAACATGAATGTGTCCAAGTACAGAGATATCTTGGATGAAAACCTCTTCCAGAGTGGTCTGGACCTCAGACTTGGCTGAAGGTTCACCTTCCAACAACACAATGACCCTAAGTACACAGCTAAAATAGCAAAAGAGTGGCTTCAGAACAACTCTGTGACCATTCTTGACTGGCCCAGCCAGGGTCCTGACCTAAACCCAATTGAGCATTTCTGGAGAGACCTGAAAATGGCTGTCCACCAACGTTCACCATCCAACCTGACGGAACTGCAGAGGATCTACAAGGAAGAATGGCAGAGGATCCCCAAATCCAGGTGTGAAAAACTTGTTGCATCATTCCCAAGAAGACTCATGGCTGTACTAGCTCAAAAGGGTACTTCTTCTCAATACTGAGCAAAGGGTCTGAATACTTATGACCATGTGATATTTCAGTTTTTCGTTTATAATAAATTTGCAAAAATTTCTACATTTCTGTCTTTTTCAGTCAAGATGGGGAGCAGAGTGTACTTTAATGAGAAAAAAAATGAACTTTTTCGAATTTACCAAATGGCTGCAATGAAACAAAGAGTGAAAAATTTAAAGGGGTCTGAATACTTTCCATACCCACTGTATACCAGGATGGGAGACATATATATACCAGGATGGGCCCAGGATGGGAGACATATATATACCAGGATGGGCCCAGGATGGGAGACATATATATATATACCAGGATGGGCCCAGGATGGGAGACATATATATATATACCAGGATGGGCCCAGGATGGGAGACATATATATATATACCAGGATGGGCCCAGGATGGGAGACATATATATATACCAGGATGGGCCCAGGATGGGAGACATATATATATACCAGGATGGGAGACATATATATATACCAGGATGGGAGACATATATATATACCAGGATGGGAGACATATATATATACCAGGATGGGAGACATATATACCAGGATGGGAGACATATATACCAGGATGGGAGACATATATACCAGGATGGGAGACATATATACCAGGATGGGAGACATATATACCAGGATGGGAGACATATATACCAGGATGGGCGACATATATACCCAGATGGGCCCAGGATGGGGGGCATATATACCAGGATGGAAGATATACATACCAGGATGGGAGACATACATGCCAGAATGGGCCCAGGATAAGGTACATACAGTGGTGGCCAAAAGTATTGTCACCCCTGCAATTCTGCCAGATAATACTCAGTTTCTTCCTGAAAATGATTGCAATCACAAATTCTTTGGTATTATTATCTTCATTTAATTTGCTTGCAAGGAAAAAACACAAAAGAGAATGAAGCAAAAATCAAATCATTGATCATTTCACACAAAACTCCAAAAATGGGCCAGACAAAAGTATTGGCACCCTCAGCCTAATACTTGGTTGCACAACCTTTAGCCAAAATAACTGTGAACAACCGCTTCCGGTAACCATCAATGAGTTTCTTACAATGCTCTGCAGGAATTGTAGACCATTCTTCTTTGTCAAACTGCTCCAGGTCCCTGATATTTGAAGGGTGCCTTCTCCAAACTGCCATTTTGAGATCTCTCCACAGGTGTTCTATGGGATTCAGGTCTGGACTCATTGCTGGCCACCTTAGAAGTCTCCAGTGCTTACTCTCAAATCATTTTATAGTGCTTTTGGAAGTGTGTTTTGGGTCATTGTCCTGCTGGAAGACCCATGACCTCTGAGGGAGACCCAGCTTTCTCACACTGGGCCCTACATTATGCTGCAAAATTTGTTGGTAGTCTTCAGACTTCATAATGCCATGCACACGGTCAAGCAGTCCAGTGCCAGAGACAGCAAAGCAACCCCAAAACATCAGGGAACCTCCGCCATGTTTGACTGTAGGGACCGTGTTCTTTTCTTTGAATGCCTCTTTTTTTTCCTGTACACTTTATGTTGATGCTTTTTGCCAAAAAGCTCTAATTTTGTCTCATCTGACCAGAGAACATTCTTCCAAAACGTTTTAGGCTTTCTCAGGTAAGTTTTGGCAAACTCCAGCCTGGCTTTTTTATGTCTCGGGGTAAGAAGTGGGGTCTTCCTGGGTATCCTACCATACAGTACCTTTTCATTCAGACGTCGACAGATAGTACAGGTTGACACTGTTGTACCCTCGGACTGCAGGGCAGCTTGAACTTGTTTGGATGTTAGTCGAGGTTCTTTATCCACCATCTGCACAATCTTGCGTTGAAATCTCTCATCAATTTTTCTTTTCCGTCCACATCTAGGGAGGTTAGCCACAGTGCCATGGGCTTTAAACTTCTTGATGACACTGCGCACGGAAGACACAGGAACATTCAGGTCTTTGGAGATGGACTTGTAGCCTTGAGATTGCTCATGCTTCCTCACAATTTGGTTTCTCAAATCCTCAGACAGTTCTTTGGTCTTCTTTCTTTTCTCCATGCTCAATGTGGTACACACAAGGACACAGGACAGAGGTTGAGTCAACTTTAATCCATGTTAACTGGCTGCAAGTGTGATTTAGTTATTGCCAACACCTGTTAAGTGCCACAGGTAAGTTACAGGTGCTGTTAATTACACGAATTAGAGAAGCATCACATGATTTTTCAAACAGTGCCAATACTTTTGTCCACCCCCTTTTTTAGGTTTGGTGTGGAATTGTATCCAATTTGGCTTTAGGACAATTCTTTTTGTGTTTTTTCATTGAAGACAAATTAAATGAAGAGAATAATACCAAAGAATTTGTGATTTCAATCATTTTCAGGAAGAAACTGAGTATTATCTGACAAAATGGCAGGGGTGCCAATACTTTTGGCCACCACTGTATATACCAGGATGGGAAACATATATACCAGTATGGTCATATATAAAACACTGGATAGATAGATAGTAGTGATGAGCGAGCATGAGAGACACTCGATCGATTAACAGGGTGCTTGGGTACTGTGTATGGCAGACAATCCCTGCATATTTATTGGCTGCTAACAGCCGCGAAACATGCGGGGCGGGGACTCAAGCATGGCGCTCGAGCACCCACGATACTCGATGTGTGCCCGAGCACCCTGACTCTCTATCAACTGGCGAGCACGCTCGCTCATCAGTAATAGATATTTATAGAGTTACTAGATGGTGGCCCGATTCTAACGCATCGGGTATTCTAGAATATTTATGCGTCCGACTGGGCGCGACTAATCAGCTAAGCAGTGTTTAAATGGGTTGTGCACTACTTTAAATTAACCCCCCAATGTATCCCCCCGGGGCCCCTAATGAATTTTGGAGGACCGGGGAGAGAGGCCGCCGGTTGGGGTACTTCTGCTGCGAGCAGCTGGGAGGTGAGGGTGAGGGCGCCTGAGGGCGTCTGAGGGCGAGGGCGTCTGAGGGCGAGGGCGCCTGAGGGCGTCTGAGGGCGAGGGCGCCTGAGGGCGCCTGATGGCGAGGGCGCCTGAGGGCGAGGGCGCCTGAGGGCGCCTGAGGGCGTCTGAGGGCAAGGGCGTCTGAGGGTGAGGGGGTGAGCGTCTGAGGGTGAGGGGGTGAGCGTCTGAGGGTGAGGGGGTGAGGGTGAGCGTCTGAGGGTGAGGGGGTGAGGGTGAGGGGGTGAGCGTCTGAGGGTGAGGGGGTGAGCGTCTGAGGGTGAGGGGGTGAGGGTGAGGGGGTGAGCGTCTGAGGGTGAGGGGGTGAGGGTGAGGGGGTGAGGGTGAGGGGGTGAGGGGGTGAGGGTGAGGGGGTGAGCGTCTGAGGGTGAGGGGGTGAGGGTGAGCGTCTGAGGGTGAGGGGGTGAGCGTCTGAGGGTGAGGGGGTGAGGGTGAGCGTCTGAGGGTGAGGGGGTGAGGGTGAGGGGGTGAGCGTCTGAGGGTGAGGGGGTGAGCGTCTGAGGGTGAGGGGGTGAGCGTCTGAGGGTGAGGGGGTGAGCGTCTGAGGGTGAGGGGGTGAGGGGGTGAGGGTGAGGGGGTGAGCGTCTGAGGGTGAGGGGGTGAGGGGGTGAGGGTGAGGGGGTGAGGGTGAGGGGGTGAGGGTGAGGGGGTGAGGGTGAGCGTCTGAGGGTGAGGGGGTGAGGGTGAGCGTCTGAGGGTGAGGGGGTGAGGGGGTGAGCGTCTGGGGGTGAGGGGGTGAGCGTCTGAGGGTGAGGGGGTGAGCGTCTGAGGGTGAGGGGGTGAGCGTCTGAGGGTGAGGGGGTGAGCGTCTGAGGGTGAGGGGGTGAGCGTCTGAGGGTGAGGGGGTGAGCGTCTGAGGGTGAGGGGGTGAGCGTCTGAGGGTGAGGGGGTGAGCGTCTGAGGGTGAGGGGGTTAGCGTCTGAGGGTGAGGGGGTGAGCGTCTGAGGGTGAGGGGGTGAGCGTCTGAGGGTGAGGGAGTGAGGGGATGAGGGTGAGGGAGTGAGGGGATGAGGGTGAGGGAGTGAGGGGATGAGGGTGAGGGAGTGAGGGGATGAGGGTGAGGGAGTGAGGGGATGAGTGTCTGAGGGGGTGAGGGGGTGAGGGGGTGAGCGTCTGAGGGTGAGGGTGAGGGGGTGAGCGTCTGAGGGAGTGAGGGGGTGAGGGGATGAGCGTCTGAGGGAGTGAGGGGGTGAGGGGATGAGCGTCTGAGGGAGTGAGGGGATGAGGGTGAGGGAGTGAGGGGATGAGCGTCTGAGGGTGAGGGGGTGAGGGGATGAGCGTCTGAGGGGGTGAGGGGGTGAGGGGGTGAGCGTCTGAGGGTGAGCGTCTGAGGGTGAGGGGGTGAGCGTCTGAGGGTGAGGGTGAGGGGGTGAGCGTCTGAGGGTGAGGGTGAGGGGGTGAGCATCTGAGGGTGAGGGGGTGAGCGTCTGAGGGTGAGGGGGTGAGCGTCTGAGGGTGAGGGGGTGAGCGTCTGAGGGTGAGGGGGTGAGCGTCTGAGGGTGAGGGGGTGAGCGTCTGAGGGTGAGGGGGTGAGCGTCTGAGGGTGAGGGAGTGAGGGGATGAGGGTGAGGGAGTGAGGGGATGAGGGTGAGGGAGTGAGGGGATGAGGGTGAGGGAGTGAGGGGATGAGGGTGAGGGAGTGAGGGGATGAGTGTCTGAGGGGGTGAGGGGATGAGTGTCTGAGGGGGTGAGGGGGTGAGCGTCTGAGGGTGAGGGTGAGGGGGTGAGCGTCTGAGGGTGAGGGTGAGCGTCTGAGGGTGAGGGTGAGGGGGTGAGCGTCTGAGGCCAAGGGTGAGGGGGTGAGCGACTGAGGGCGAGGGGGTGAGCGACTGAGGGCGAGGGGGTGAGCGACTGAGGGCGAGGGGGTGAGCGACTGAGGGCGAGGGGGTGAGCGACTGAGGGCGAGGGGGTGAGCGACTGAGGGTGAAGGGGTGAGCGTCTGAGGGTGAGGGGGTGAGGGTGAGGGGTTGAGGGGGTGAGCGTCTGAGGGTGAGGGGGTGAGCGTGAGGGGTTGAGGGGGTGAGCGTGAGGGGTTGAGCGGGTGAGCGTCTGAGGGCGAGCGGGTGAGTGTCTGAGGGTGAGGGGGTGAGCGTCTGAGGGTGAGGGGGTGAGCGTCTGAGGGTGAGGGGGTGAGCGTCTGAGGGTGAGGGGGTGAGCGTCTGAGGGTGAGGGGGTGAGCGTCTGAGGGTGAGGGGGTGAGCGTCTGAGGGTGAGGGAGTGAGGGGATGAGGGTGAGGGAGTGAGGGGATGAGGGTGAGGGAGTGAGGGGATGAGGGTGAGGGAGTGAGGGGATGAGGGTGAGGGAGTGAGGGGATGAGGGTGAGGGAGTGAGGGGATGAGTGTCTGAGGGGGTGAGGGGATGAGTGTCTGAGGGGGTGAGGGGGTGAGGGGGTGAGCGTCTGAGGGTGAGGGTGAGGGGGTGAGCGTCTGAGGGTGAGGGTGAGCGTCTGAGGGTGAGGGTGAGCGTCTGAGGGTGAGGGTGAGGGGGTGAGCGTCTGAGGCCAAGGGTGAGGGGGTGAGCGACTGAGGGCGAGGGGGTGAGCGACTGAGGGCGAGGGGGTGAGCGACTGAGGGCGAGGGGGTGAGCGACTGAGGGCGAGGGGGTGAGCGACTGAGGGCGAGGGGGTGAGCGACTGAGGGCGAGGGGGTGAGCGACTGAGGGTGAGGGGGTGAGTGACTGAGGGTGAGGGTGAAGGGGTGAGCGTCTGAGGGTGAGGGGGTGAGGGTGAGGGGTTGAGGGGGTGAGCGTCTGAGGGTGAGGGGGTGAGCGTGAGGGGTTGAGGGGGTGAGCGTGAGGGGTTGAGCGGGTGAGCGTCTGAGGGCGAGCGGGTGAGCGTCTGAGGGCGAGCGGGTGAGCGTCTGAGGGCGAGCGGGTGAGCGACTGAGGGCGAGGGGGTGAGCGACTGAGGGCGAGGGGGTGAGCGTCTGAGGGTGAGGGTGAAGGGGTGAGCGTCTGAGGGTGAGGGGGTGAGCGTCTGAGGGTGAGGGGGTGAGGGAGAGGGGTTGAGGGGGTGAGGGAGAGGGGTTGAGGGGGTGAGCGTCTGAGGGTGAAGGGGTGAGCGTCTGAGGGTGAAGGGGTGAGGGTGAGGGGTTGAGGGGGTGAGCGTCTGAGGGTGAGGGGGTGAGCGTCTGAGGGTGAGGGGGTGAGCGTCTGAGGGTGAGGGGGTGAGCGTCTGAGGGTGAGGGGGTGAGCGTCTGAGGGTGAGGGGGTGAGGGTGAGGGGGTGAGGGAGAGGGGGTGAGGGAGAGGGGTTGAGGGAGAGGGGGTGAGCATCTGAGGGTGAGGGGTTGAGGGGGTGAGCGTCTGAGGGTGAGGGGGTGAGGGTGAGGGGTTGAGGGGGTGAGGGTCTGAGGGCGAGCGTCTAAGGGCGAGCGGGCGAGCGTCTGAGGGCGAGCGGGCGAGCGTCTGAGGGCGAGCGTCTGAGGGCGAGCGGGCGAGCGTCTGAGGGCGAGCGGGCGAGCGTCTGAGGGCGAGCGTCTGAGGGCGAGGGGGTGAGCGTCTGAGGGCGAGGGGGTGAGCGTCTGAGGGCGAGGGGGTGAGGGAGAGGGGGCGGCATTTGAGGGTGAGGGGGTGAGCGTCTCAGGGTGAGGGGGTGAGCGTGAGGGGGTGAGGGGGTGAGCGTGAGGGGGTGAGGGGGTGAGCGTGAGGGGGTGAGGGGGTGAGCGTGAGGGGGTGAGCGTCAGGGTGATGGGGTGAGTGGGTGAGCGTCAGGGTGATGGGGTGAGGGTGAGCGTCTGAGGGGGTGAGGGTGAGGGGTTGAGGGGGTGAGCATCTGAGGGCGAGCGGGTGAGCGTCTGAGGGCGAGCGGGTGAGGGGGTGAGCGTCTCAGGGTGAGGGGGTGAGCGTCTCAGGGTGAGGGGGTGAGCGTCTCAGGGTGAGGGGGTGAGCGTCTCAGGGTGAGGGGGTGAGCGTCTCAGGGTGAGGGGGTGAGTGGGTGAGGGGGTGAGCGTCTGAGGGTGAGGGGGTGAGGGTGAGCGTCTGAGGGTGAGCGTCTGAGGGTGAGGGGGTGAGGGTGAGGGGGTGAGGGGGTGAGGGTGAGGGGGTGAGGGTGAGGGGGTGAGGGTGAGCGTCTGAGGGTGAGCGTCTGAGGGTGAGGGGGTGAGGGTGAGGGGGTGAGCGTCTGAGGGTGAGGGGGTGAGGGTGAGGGGGTGAGCGTCTGAGGGTGAGGGGGTGAGCATCTGAGGGTGAGGGGGTGAGGGTGAGGGGGTGAGCGTCTGAGGGTGAGCGTCTGAGGGTGAGGGGGTGAGCGTCTGAGGGTGAGGGGGTGAGCGTCTGAGGGTGAGGGGGTGAGCGTCTGAGGGTGAGGGGGTGAGCGTCTGAGGGTGAGGGGGTGAGCGTCTGAGGGTGAGGGGGTGAGGGGGTGAGGGTGAGGGGGTGAGGGTGAGCGTCTGAGGGTGAGGGGGTGAGGGTGAGCGTCTGAGGGTGAGCGTCTGAGGGTGAGCGTCTGAGGGTGAGGGGGTGAGCGTCTGAGGGTGAGGGGGTGAGCGTCTGAGGGTGAGGGGGTGAGCGTCTGAGGGTGAGGGGGTGAGCGTCTGAGGGTGAGGGGGTGAGCGTCTGAGGGTGAGGGGGTGAGCGTCTGAGGGTGAGGGGGTGAGGGGGTGAGGGTGAGGGGGTGAGGGTGAGCGTCTGAGGGTGAGGGGGTGAGGGTGAGCGTCTGAGGGTGAGCGTCTGAGGGTGAGCGTCTGAGGGTGAGGGGGTGAGCGTCTGAGGGTGAG
The DNA here is from genome assembly GCF_046119375.1 of Phyllobates terribilis. Lineage (NCBI taxonomy): Eukaryota > Metazoa > Chordata > Amphibia > Anura > Dendrobatidae > Phyllobates > Phyllobates terribilis. The sequence goes on from NW_027362762.1 coordinate 601,966,630, forward strand.
GGGGTGAGCGTCTGAGGGTGAGGGGGTGAGCGTCTGAGGGTGAGGGGGTGAGCGTCTGAGGGTGAGGGGGTGAGCGTCTGAGGGTGAGGGGGTGAGCGTCTGAGGGTGAGGGGGTGAGGGGGTGAGGGTGAGGGGGTGAGCGTCTGAGGGTGAGGGGGTGAGCGTCTGAGGGTGAGGGAGTGAGGGGATGAGCGTCTGAGGGTGAGGGAGTGAGGGGATGAGCGTCTGAGGGTGAGGGAGTGAGGGGATGAGCGTCTGAGGGTGAGGGAGTGAGGGGATGAGCGTCTGAGGGTGAGGGGGTGAGGGGGATGAGCGTCTGAGGGAGTGAGGGGGTGAGGGGATGAGCGTCTGAGGGAGTGAGGGGATGAGGGTGAGGGAGTGAGGGGATGAGCGTCTGAGGGTGAGGGGGTGAGGGGATGAGCGTCTGAGGGGGTGAGGGGGTGAGCGTCTGAGGGTGAGCGTCTGAGGGTGAGGGTGAGGGGGTGAGCGTCTGAGGGTGAGGGTGAGGGGGTGAGCGTCTGAGGGAGGGGGTGAGGGTGAGCGTCTGAGGGTGAGGGGGTGAGCGTCTGAGGGTGAGGGGGTGAGCGTCTGAGGGTGAGGGGGTGAGCGTCTGAGGGTGAGGGGGTGAGCGTCTGAGGGTGAGGGGGTGAGGGGGTGAGGGTGAGGGGGTGAGGGGGTGAGGGTGAGGGGGTGAGGGTGAGGAGGTGAGGGTGAGCGTCTGAGGGTGAGGGGGTGAGGGTGAGCGTCTGAGGGTGAGCGTCTGAGGGTGAGCGTCTGAGGGTGAGGGGGTGAGCGTCTGAGGGTGAGGGGGTGAGCGTCTGAGGGTGAGGGGGTGAGCGTCTGAGGGTGAGGGGGTGAGCGGGTGAGGGGGTGAGCGTCTGAGGGTGAGGGAGTGAGGGGATGAGCGTCTGAGGGTGAGGGAGTGAGGGGATGAGCGTCTGAGGGTGAGGGAGTGAGGGGATGAGCGTCTGAGGGTGAGGGAGTGAGGGGATGAGCGTCTGAGGGTGAGGGAGAGAGGGGATGAGCGTCTGAGGGTGAGGGGGTGAGGGGGATGAGCGTCTGAGGGAGTGAGGGGGTGAGGGGATGAGCGTCTGAGGGAGTGAGGGGATGAGGGTGAGGGAGTGAGGGGATGAGCGTCTGAGGGTGAGGGGGTGAGGGGATGAGCGTCTGAGGGGGTGAGGGGGTGAGCGTCTGAGGGTGAGCGTCTGAGGGTGAGGGTGAGGGGGTGAGCGTCTGAGGGTGAGGGTGAGGGGGTGAGCGTCTGAGGGAGGGGGTGAGGGTGAGCGTCTGAGGGTGAGGGGGTGAGCGTCTGATGGTGAGGGGGTGAGCGTCTGAGGGTGAGGGGGTGAGCGTCTGAGGGTGAGGGGGTGAGCGTCTGAGGGTGAGGGGGTGAGCGTCTGAGGGTGAGGGGGTGAGCGTCTGAGGGTGAGGGGGTGAGGGGATGAGGGTGAGGGAGTGAGGGGATGAGGGTGAGGGAGTGAGGGGATGAGGGTGAGGGAGTGAGGGGATGAGTGTCTGAGGGGGTGAGGGGGTGAGGGGGTGAGCGTCTGAGGGTGAGGGTGAGGGGGTGAGCGTCTGAGGGTGAGGGTGAGCGTCTGAGGGTGAGGGTGAGGGGGTGAGCGTCTGAGGGCGAGGGTGAGGGGGTGAGCGACTGAGGGCGAGGGGGTGAGCGACTGAGGGCGAGGGGGTGAGCGACTGAGGGCGAGGGGGTGAGCGACTGAGGGCGAGGGGGTGAGCGACTGAGGGTGAGGGTGAAGGGGTGAGCGTCTGAGGGTGAGGGGGTGAGCGTGAGGGGTTGAGCGGGTGAGCGTCTGAGGGCGAGCGGGTGAGCGTCTGAGGGCGAGCGGGTGAGCGTCTGAGGGCGAGCGGGTGAGCGTCTGAGGGCGAGCGGGTGAGCGACTGAGGGCGAGCGGGTGAGCGACTGAGGGCGAGGGGGTGAGCGTCTGAGGGCGAGGGGGTGAGCGTCTGAGGGTGAGGGTGAAGGGGTGAGCGTCTGAGGGTGAGGGGGTGAGCGTCTGAGGGTGAGGGGGTGAGCGTCTGAGGGTGAGGGGGTGAGGGAGAGGGGTTGAGGGGGTGAGCGTCTGAGGGTGAAGGGGTGAGCGTCTGAGGGTGAGGGGGTGAGGGTGAGGGGTTGAGGGGGTGAGCGTCTGAGGGTGAGGGGGTGAGCGTCTGAGGGTGAGGGGGTGAGCGTCTGAGGGTGAGGGGGTGAGCGTCTGAGGGTGAGGGGGTGAGTGTCTGAGGGTGAGGGGGTGAGCGTCTGAGGGTGAGGGGGTGAGGGTGAGGGGGTGAGGGAGAGGGGGTGAGGGAGAGGGGGTGAGGGAGAGGGGTTGAGGGAGAGGGGTTGAGGGAGAGGGGGTGAGCATCTGAGGGTGAGGGGTTGAGGGGGTGAGCGTCTGAGGGTGAGGGGGTGTGGGTGAGGGGTTGAGGGGGTGAGGGTCTGAGGGCGAGCGTCTGAGGGCGAGCGGGCGAGCGTCTGAGGGCGAGCGGGCGAGCGTCTGAGGGCGAGCGTCTGAGGGCGAGCGGGCGAGCGTCTGAGGGCGAGCGGGCGAGCGTCTGAGGGCGAGCGTCTGAGGGCGAGGGGGTGAGCGTCTGAGGGCGAGGGGGTGAGGGAGAGGGGGGGGCATTTGAGGGTGAGGGGGTGAGCGTCTCAGGGTGAGGGGGTGAGCGTCTCAGGGTGAGGGGGTGAGCGTCTCAGGGTGAGGGGGTGAGCGTGAGGGGGTGAGGGGGTGAGCGTGAGGGGGTGAGGGGGTGAGCGTGAGGGGGTGAGGGGGTGAGCGTGAGGGGGTGAGCGTCAGGGTGATGGGGTGAGTGGGTGAGCGTCAGGGTGATGGGGTGAGGGTGAGCGTCTGAGGGGGTGAGGGTGAGGGGTTGAGGGGGTGAGCGTCTGAGGGCGAGCGGGTGAGCGTCTGAGGGCGAGCGGGTGAGGGGGTGAGCGTCTCAGGGTGAGGGGGTGAGCGTCTCAGGGTGAGGGGGTGAGCGTCTCAGGGTGAGGGGGTGAGCGTCTCAGGGTGAGGGGGTGAGCGTCTCAGGGTGAGGGGGTGAGTGGGTGAGCGTCAGGGTGATGGGGTGAGTGGGTGAGGGGGTGAGCGTCTGAGGGTGAGGGGGTGAGCGTCCGAGGGTGAGGGGGTGAGCGTCCGAGGGTGAGGGGGTGAGCGTCCGAGGGTGAGGGGGTGAGCGTCCGAGGGTGAGGGGGTGAGCGTCCGAGGGTGAGGGGGTGAGCGTCCGAGGGTGAGGGGGTGAGCGTGAGGGGGTGAGCGTCCGAGGGTGTGAGCGTGTGAGGGTGAGCCGCTAACGGCCACCATCTTGTTCTGAAATCCCGCGTCGCTGATTGGCCGCGGCCTGACTAATCAGCAACGTGGGATTTCCTGGACAGACAGACGGGATAAGACAATTATATATATTAGATCAGATACCTCCGATTTTTGAGACTCTTCTGATTCTGATTCGGAAGAGGATGATTGTTTTTCGGCTAAATTCAAGATGGACACGTTGGTGGAGGCCGAAGATTTTTTCACCAGATGGCTCCAGGCCGTGCTGTCAGAGGGTCTAGGAGATCCCGGTCTGATGGAGAAGAGAAACTTTCATGCAGTGCTTCTGAACTAATTTGACAAACTTCTGAAACTTAAAGTGATGTCCACATTGGATGAATACTTAGCAGATTTGCCGCCACAAATTTGCTGGTGGAAAATCCATTGTGTATTAAGCCGGGTGCACAAGAGCGTATTTCACAGTCCATATATACACCACAATGTATGGACTGACCGCCGGTCTCCTGACCCGAACCTGCAGCAAAAATTCTCAAAATCTGTGGCAAATCATCAGCAGTATTTGGAGCTGTGTATTTTGCTGCTGATTTTCTTCCTCATTGGGGCTGTCCGTCCCCTATGGACTTAGCCTAATACTAACATGTTCTGCCTCATAGAAAGATCACCCGCAAAGAATCATGGACAGAAGCAGATCAAGCCCTTTCCCCCAGACAAATGAAGATAATTTTTGTGCAAGCTGAGTTGAACAAAAATTTAGCATATTTTGGCGTTTGTACGCTCATATCTGCTCTGGAAAAAAGGGCAGATCTTAGCTGAAGAAGGTGTGTTCACGCACGGACCGACAAGGTCAGGCCTTGCTCAAGTCTCATTTTTTTTTTTATTTTTAGCATGAACCACATGTGCACTCTTAACTTGTCCTTGGGGTTTTTTTGGCCCCTAAATGTGTCCTTTTGGCTCCTATCTGTAGCATGTCCTATTGTTTAAATCAGGTTTTCAATTTTTTTGTACACATTTTTGCTAATAGATTGTCTGTATACAATTTTCCATATTTGTGTTTATATAGAAAAAAAAATAGAAATGTTGCAATTTTCACACAGTGGCGCCACTAGGATTAAAGGGTATCTCTCTTGGGAAAAGCGGAGGTTTGGAAGCCACTTATATGCACTTTCTTTTTAAAGGAATGAAGATTAATCCCCCTAATAAAGTGATTTAGAAAGATACTTTCCATGCTGGACAAATTATATAAAAATATATATATACGTTTAGTTACTCTTTAATTCTAGATTCATTTTTACTGTTCTGTTCAGGAGACTTTTCAGAAGTCTCATCATCATCACAGACAGGATTACATTATACTTCCTGTTCTGTTTCGGGGGCTTTTCAGAAATCTCATTATCATCACAGACAGGAATACAATAAAAGATAATATCTCTATATACAGTAGATAGCACAGAGTTCACCATTCACAAAATGGGATGTCACAGCTCACCTCCTCCCCTCCCTGTACAATATCACCAGATTGCAACATGCCCAGAAAGTTTATATACAAACAAACCAGGTCTGAGTCAGTCTATTGCTGCTTATGTCCATGTGAAGAATAGGAAGAAGAAGGCTAACATCAGGACTAGTGGCCAGTGTGAAAATTGCAGGATTTTTTTTTTTTAATATCCAAATTAATATGAAAAATAAAATAAAAAATATATAATATTTAAATAAAATACATTTCTTTAAGGTGGTATTTAAATGTACCAATTTTTCCTTATAAACAAATTAAGAAGATGTGAATTGGGCCTCAGATCATATATGAGAGAAGCACTTTGAAGTTAGAGGTGGCCATAGAGGTGAACCACCTGTACGTCTGCATGTGGTTCGCCACTTACACTTAAGGGGGCTCCATGGTCCCTATTGGCCTCAGCACCTAAAGCTGGTGGTATCCCTTATTCAACACTTTGTGCTCAAAAGTATAGGAATCCCAGTAATCAATGGGGCATCAATGGAAGGTATCATTTTAGATCCTAGTTTGCCTAGACAGACAGATTCCATCCTACATGTCAGAGGCGAGCAATATACATTTACCTATCAATAGAGACGGATTTTGATCTTCTTTGCTTGCTGGGAAACCCGAACGGCACCTTCATTTCAGTGGTCTCTTTTTTTCCCCCCCACTAACATTTCCTGGGACTGAAAGACGGTCTTTAGCGTTAGTTCCATGAAGGTTCTTAGAGGAGATATCTGCAGTCAGTTCTCTTGTCCTACGGAATATGCGGAACCTATGTACATGAAAAGTCATGCATGAGGTCATAGAGGCGGAGCTTAGGTGACCATCGCATTCTACAGACCACAAATAAAATAAATGTATTGTTTTTTGATACCTTAAAGGGGTTGTCCACTGAAAAAAAAAAATAATACACAAAAAAAAAAATTTGTGCAAATTTTGCACCGTTTTCCTTTTACAGGTTCTTTATTTCCCTGCACATTCAACTTTGATGTGGTCTGTGGTCATAAATCACTTTAGAAAAAGACAAATAATAGAGTTACAAACTTCCCGTCATTCAGTATGAAAAAACTCACTGACTGTTTCACAGTTAACTCGTTCTACAGTAAGAATTATTATAGAATTATTATAGAACTATATTACTAGAACTATAGAAGGCAAACGGTGCAAAATTTTTAATGAAACCCAATTGCAAAAATGATTTTTAGTCCCAAATACATGCACCTAATTAAAAGAAAAATAATGTCCCTAAAGGTGGACAACCTCTTTAAGCTTAAAGAATTTGTCCAGGCTTAGAATAATATGGCTGCTTTCTTTCAGAGACAGCCCCACCGTTGACCCCTATTTTTGATATTAATTCAGCTTCATTGAAGTCAATGGAGCTGAGATGCAATACCCCTCTCTACCTATGGTCAAGGGTGACGCTGTTCCTAAAAAGAAAGCAGCCATATTTTTCTGAACCTAGACAATCCCTTTAAAAGGTTGCTGCCAAAATTACAACTTATCACTTATTCACAGGGTAGGTGATAAGTGTCTGATCAAACAAGGTCCCAACGCTGCAATTGCAACCAATCACGAGAATAGGGTTCCTGAGTCATCCATTTGATAGGAACGCCTCTTAAAGGGACTTAAAGGGTTTGTCCAGTGAAAACAAATTATCTCCTGTACCCAGGATATGTAATAACTTGCAGATCGGTGGTGGTCCGACCGCTGGGACCCACACCGACTTACCCGCACCGCCTGACCGCCGATTTATTCATTCTCTATGGAACTGTCAGAAAAAGCCAAGTGCACAGCAACCCCATAGGGAATGAATGGAGCGGCAGTCAGGCGTCCGAACCTGTCGTTCTATTCTAGCAGTGATAAAAGTGCCCTGTCCAAGCAGTGACTAACTAGAGTCTGATGGGCCCCCTGGACCTGGGCCACCCTGCATGTTGGTTAGATGTATGGGTCCTTGTAGCATTCTAAATCCTATAAAGACATAAATGCCCCCCCCCCCATTATGTAGTAATGTCCCCATCCTGTACTAATGCCTCCCATCCTGGACCCCTTCCTGGTATATATATCCCTCATTCTGGCATACATGTCCCCCATCCTGGCATACATGTCCCCCATCCTGGCATACATGTCCCCCATTCTGGCATACATGTCCCCCATCCTGGCATACATGTCCCCCATCCTGGCATACATGTCCCCCATCTTGGCATACATGTCCCCCATCCTGGGCCGCATCCTGGTATATGCCCCCCATCCTGGTATATATGTCCCCCATCCTGGTATATATGTCCCTCGTCCTGGTATATATGTCCCCCATCCTGGGCCGCATCCTGGTATATGTTCCCTATCCTAGTATATATATCCCCCATCCTGGCATATATGTCCCCCATCCTGGGCCTCTTTCTGGTATATGTGTTCCCCGTTCTGTATTAAAAAAAACCTCAAAACATTCTTCTCACCTTCCTCTGCTCCCTCAACTTCCGGCGTCCTCTTCTGAGCCCGTGCGGGAGGGAGGCCGCCGACCCCAGCGCCTATGTGCGATCTCGGACGCACATCCAGTTGAAGTAGACCCTGGGGTCCATGGTCTCCCGCATGGGCCCGGTCGCACCCTCTGCGATCATTACGCCCCTGCGCCCAAGTGATCGGACCCCCACCGATCAACAAGTTATCACCTATCCTGTGAAAAATAGGATAACTTGTTTTCCCAACTGAAAGTAATGCTACCCACACAATGTAAAAGCTAATTTCCCCCATAGTGCCTGCCACTTTTGCCCCCATTACTCGATTCTCCAGGTGCCCCCTCCCCAGATTTCAGCCTGTATTTACAACGTGCACCGTACCGGCCCCCGAGCAACCGACGAGTGGTGCACATGCCCAGATCCCACGGCGGTAACCGACAGCGCCAACACCACTTACACTGATGGAGCTTTTTTATATATAGCGAGCTGTAGTTATATTGGTATTTTGGGGTACAAACAATACCTTTTATTCCATTTATTTTGGGATGTCTGGTGACCAAAAAAAATAAATTTTGGGGTTTGGGTTAATTTGTTTTATTTTTTTTTCAGATTTTATTTTTTATTAATTTTCAATTATCCTTTTTAGTCCCTACAGGGATATATATTGTAGTACCTCAGTATACAGCAAAAATGGCCACCTCCTATGAAGCCAAGACACAGCATTAGCTTTATTGGGAGCACTAGCATTGAAGCGACAGGGATCCTCAGGCTGCCATTAAAACCCAATGATCTGGGGGACGATGGCTGCCTCACAGCAGAGATCGGAGCTCACTCCGGTTGCTAATTTTAGAAGTAAAATCCTGTCAGGAAGGAGTTAAGGGGTCAGTGAAACCCCCCTAATCAAACTGGACAATAAATGACAAAGATATGGTCAATCCTGTCGCTGTTACTCCTCACTAGAACTCCATTTGTATCTTCACAAAATGGCCGCACAGTCTTCCCTATGCAGTGTTCTTCAGGAATTTAACATATACCCACCCCTTTAGTAGACTGGATATACAGGGCTGAAGTAAAGGGCAATGGACGAGGAAGGATGTGTCTTGAACGTCCAAAAAAAAAAGCACCGCATAAGATGAATCTAAAACGTTGGCGGCCATTTTGTGAAAATGTCAACAGGGCACCAAAATGGAGGCACAAAACAGGATTTGTTCATTCTTCAAATACTCTTTAGATAAGCTTCCTGTGGATTTTAATGGGAAAAGCACATTGCTTTCACTATGACCTCACTGAAAAAAAAAACAAAGGAACGTGACGTTGCGCCATTATCATGACATGAATTTCTGAGGTGAATTTTGAAAATCATGTCAAAAGTACTTCATGCGGACACACCCTTTACTCCCACTACTTGTATACAATCTATAGGGGGGTACAAGTATCTGAATACATAACACGTCCGTCCCTTTCCCTGCCCTAGGTCAGTGCTGTATTTAGGGCTATTACTGTGTTAGCTGTAATGTTACATAGTACTGCAGGTGACATCTACATTCTCTGTATTCTGTTATTACTGTGTTAGCTGTGGTGTTACATAGGACTGCAGGTGACATCTACATTATCTATATTCAGAGTTATTAATGTGTTAGCTGTGGTGTTTCATAGGACTGCAGGTGACATCTACATTATCTGTATTCAGAGTCATCACTGGGTTAGCTGTGGTGTTACATAGGACTGCAGGTGTCATCTACATTATCTGTATTCAGAGTCATCACTGGGTTAGCTGTGGTGTTACATAGGACTGCAGGTGACATCTACATTATCTGTATTCAGAGTCATCACTGGGTTAGCTGTGGTGTTACATAGGACTGCAGGTGACATCTACATTATCTATATTCAGAGTTATTAATGTGTTAGCTGTGGAGTTACATAGGACTGCAGGTGACATCTACATTATATGTATTCAGAGTTATCAGTGTGTTAGCTGTGGTGTTTGATAGGACTGCAGGTGACATCTACATTATATGTATTCAGAGTTATCACTGGGTTAGCTGTGGTGTTACATAGGACTGCATGTGACATCTACATTCTCTGTATTCAAAGTTATCACTGTGTTAGCTGTGGTGTTACATAGGACTGCAGGTGACATCTACATTATATGTATTCAGAGTTATTACTGGGTTAGCTGTGGTGTTACATAGGACTGCATGTGACATCTACATTCTCTGTATTCAGTTATTACTGTGTTAGCTGTGGTGTTACATAGGACTGCAGGTGACATCTACAATCTCTGTATTCAGTTATTACTGTGTTAGCTGTGGTGTTACATAGGACTGCAGGTGACAACTCTGAATACAGATAATGTACATGTCACATACAATCCTATGTAACACCATAGCTATGTGACATGTACATTATCTGTATTCAGAGTTGTCACATGCAGTCCTATGTAACACCACAGCTAACCCAGTGATAACTCTGAATAGAGATAATGTAGATGTCACATGCAGTCCTATGTATCACCACAGCTAACCCAGTGATATCTACATTGTCTCTATTCCGAGTTATTACTGTGTTAGCTGTGGTGTTACATAGGACTGCAGGTGTCATCTACATTCTCTGCATTCAGAGTTATCACTGGACTAGCTGTGATGTTACATAGGACTGCAGGTGACATCTACATTCTCTGTATTCAGAGTTATCACTGGACTAGCTGTGATGTTACATTGGACTACAGGGGACATCTGCATTCTCTGTATTCAGAATTATTACTGTTAGCTATGGTGTTACATAGGACTGCATGTGACATCTACATTATCTGTATTCAGTGTTAGCAGTGTTAGATGGGGTGTTACATAGCACTGCAGGTGACATCTACATTCTCTGTATTCAGAGTTATTACAGTGATAGCTGTGGTGTTACATAGGACTGCAGGTGATGTCTACATTATCTGTATTTAGGGCTATTACTGTGTTAGCTGTAATGTTACATAGTACTGCAGGTGACATCTACATTCTCTGTATTCTGTTATTACTGCGTTAGCTGTGGTGTTACATAGGACTGCATGTGACATCTACATTCTCTGTATTCAGTTATTACAGTGTTAGCTGTGGTGTTACATAGGACTGCAGGTGACATCTGCATTATCTGTATTCAGTGTTGGCTGTGGTGTTACATAGGACTGCAGTTGACATCTACATTCTCTGTATTCAAAGTTATTACAGTGTTAGCTGTGGTGTTGCACAGGACTGCAGGTGACATCTCCATTATCTGTATTCAGAGTTGTCAGTGAAAGCTGTGGTGTTACATAGGACTGCAGGTAACATCTACATTCTCTGTATTCAGAGTTATAACTGTGTTAGCTGTGGTGTTACATAGGACTGCATGTGACATCTACATTATCTGTATTCAGTGTTAGCTGTGGTGTTACATAGGACTACAGGTGACATCTACATTATCTGTATTCAGAGTTGTCAGTGTGTTAGCTGTGGTGTTACATAGGACTGCATGTGACATCTACATTATCTGTATTCAGTGTTAGCTGTGGTGTTACATAGGACTGCATGTTACATATACATTATCTGTATTCAGAGTTATCACTGGGTTAGCTGTGGTGTTACATAGGACTACAGGTGACATCTACATTATCTGTATTCAGAGTTATCAGTGTGTTAGCTTTGGTGTTACATAGGTCTGCAGGTGACATCTACATTATCTGTATTCAGAGTTATCACTGTTAGCTGTGGTGTTACATAGGACTACAGATGACATCTACATTCTCTGTATTCAGAGTTATCACTGTGTTAGCTGTAGTGTTACATAAGTCTGCAGGTGACATCTACATTCTCTGTATTCAGAGTAATAACTGGCTTAGCTGTGGTGTTACATAGGACTGCAGGTGACATCTACATTCTCTGTATTCAGAGTTATTACTGTTAGCTATGGTGTTATAAAGGACTGCAGATGACATCTACATTCTCTATATTCAGAGTTATCAGTGTATTAGCTGTGTTACATAGGACTGCAGGTAACATCTACATGATCTATATTCAGAGTTATCACTGTGTTAGCTGTGGTGTTACATAGGACTGCATGTGATATCTACATTATCTGTATTCAGAGTTATCACTGTGTAAGCTGTGGTGTTACATAGGACTGCAGGTGACCTCTACATTATGTGTATTCAGAATTATTACTGTGTTAGCTTTGGTGTTACATAGGACTGCAGGTGACATCTACATTCTCTGTATTCAGTGTTAGCTGTGTTGTTACATAGGACTGCAGGTGACATCTACATTCTCTGTATTCAGTGTTAGCTGTGCTGTTACATAGGACTGCAGGTGACATCTACATTATCTGTATTCAGTGTTAGCTGTGTTGTTACATAGGACTGCAGGTGACATCTACATTATCTGTATTCAGTGTTAGCTGTGGTGTAACATAGGACTGTAGGTGACATCTACATTATCTGTATTCAGTGTTAGCAGTGTTAGCTGTGGTGCAAAACCCGCAGATGCGGTGGACAAGCTGAGCAGAGCAAAAACCCCAGATGCGGTGGACAAGCTGAGCAGAGCAAAACCCGCAGATGCGGTGGACAAGCTGAGCAGAGCAAAACCCGCAGATGCGGTGGACAAGCTGAGAAGAGCAAAACCCGCAGATGTGGTGGACAAGCTGAGCAGAACAAAACCCGCAGATGTGGTGGACAAGCTGAGCAGAGCAAAACCCGCAGATGCGGTGGACAAGCTGAGAAGAGCAAAACCCGCAGATGTGGTGGACAAGCTAAGCAGAGCAAAACCCGCAGATGCGGTGGACAAGCTGAGCAGAGCAAAACCCGCAGATGCGGTGGACAAGCTGAGAAGAGCAAAACCCGCAGATGTGGTGGACAAGCTGAGCAGAGCAAAACCCGCAGATGCGGTAGACAAGCTGAGCAGAAGGTGAAAGCAGACTGGACATGGCTCTGTTCATATGGAACAGACTGGAAAATACAGGAATATGGTTAAAACACAGGAGGTAGATACGGAGGCAGGGAAAGGGGACAAGCAGAACCAGATACACACAAGGTACTTATAATGAAGTAGCGAGTGGACACAAAACTCACAAACAGAAGTACAGAGACTACGAGTTGGAGTTAGGTGTAAGTACAGACACTGCAGGCAAAGGGAAGGTACGGACATAGAGAGAAACAAATAACAGGCAAGAACACTGTCCAGACAGGAACTGAACTGGGAATAAGATACAGGAACGAGCCTGGGTACTCGGCCCCCAGGGTGGCGGAAACAGTCAGGACAGGACCTGGCGACTAACAGTTGCACAGAACACAGACTGCAAGAAAGTGTTGCTCAGGCACCTCCCACTGGGTGGAGGGGGTTTAAGTATCCAGTGACTCACAGCAATAGGCTGGGGATGCATTAGGACTGTGCACACAGTAGCTATAAGAACTAGAGATGAGCGGTGTTCGACTCGAACTGTTCGCCAATCTCAAATTCAAGCTGTTTTGGGCCGTGTTTAAGCCGTTCGATGAACCCGAACGATTTGCAAAAAATCCGGCTGTTCGTGGTTATGTTCGATAACTGTTCGTGCACCAAAATCGTAACTGGATTTATGTCACAGTAATACTGTTAATCAATTTTAATACACATTTTCAGTGTACAGCGGGCGGGGGGAGGGGCAGGGGATGGATCTCTGCAGAAATAATGTCGATCTCTATTTTTTTTTTCTTTCCCGCATTTACAGGCGGTGCAGTCTGTCAGCCTATCAGCAGCGCACACACGCAGCAAAGTGCTTTTTTTTCACACAAGCAAGGGCATGTGTCATTGGCTGTGTATGTCACATGTCCTTGCCCTATAAGAGCCAGCCATTTTCCCCGTCGCCACCATTTTCTCACTGCTGCAGCTGAGTGTTAGACGGCACCGCTGCTGCTGTTAGCGCTATATTGTGTAACTGTGAATTGCAAGCGAATTTTCTCTTAAATAGACAGAAAGGTTTAGGGAGTAGGGACTAGTTTGTAATTGCAGCCCTTTTGAGGGCTAGGTTACAGCAGTTCCTAGCACTTTTTGCCAGGCAGGTCTATGCCAGTGCTGTGCAAGTGTTTTTCACAGCATTTGGCTAAATCTAACTAAGCCAATCCTTTTGGGCCTCTAGCAGTGTGTGTTAGTCAGTGGAGTAGCCTATCTGTGTTGCAAGCTACACCACCTGTGTATCTAATACCATTTTTTTACTGCACCTAGCCAAGTAAAACCTTTTGGGCATAGTAGCAGTGTCTGTTACTAATTGTAGTAGCCCATCTGTACCAAGCTCCACCACCTTTGAATTTAATAACATTTTTTTACTTCATCTAGCCCAGTAAATAATTTTGGGCCTGTAGCAGTGTCTGTTACTCATTGGAGTAGCCCATCTGTGCGGATATGCAGCGATACTAAATAACCAATGGTGCACAAGCTTATGGCCTCCGTATTGGGCAGAACAAGTGCTGACAAAAAAACAGACACTCCTGGAACTCTTCCCAATAGTGGTAGCAATAGAAATATGGGGCGCGCACCTGGCTAACAAAAATATACGCTTCATAACAAAAAACACCAGCCTAGCGCACTGCATTAATAAGATGGCATCATCGTCTCTCCCAGTGCTAGGCCTACTACGCCGGCTAGCATTCCTGTGCCTAAAACACAATGTATGGGTCCGCGCTAGCCACGATGCTGAGGGGTCTAACACTGCTGCTAACGTTTTATCACAATTCAATTGGCAGATTTTCACAGAGCTCCTCCCCAACGCCCACCCATCGGGCAACAGTTGCCCACCCTCCCTATGGGATCTAGTGGCGAATAGTTGATGCCATTAATCAGAGCGTCAGTTGCCCCGTTGACGTGGCAAGCATACGGTAAGGCATGGGAAGAGTGGACACGACTAGTAGCAGGCAGACGGGTTGACCAATGTGAACAAGCCAGATTAGAAGTCACCATAGAATTTTTCCACCAGCTACTGATGAGGGGCATATCAGGGGCGTCAGCGCAGCGGTGTCTGACCGGAGTAGCATTTCACTTCCAACTACTGAATTGGGGAGATTTGACAAAGAGATTCATCATCAGGCAATCCATAAAAGGGTGGAAAAGGGGTCCGCCAAGTCAGGAGTGTAGACGTCCCGTCCCGTGTCACTAAAACTGATTTCTTACATCATATCCCTAACACCATTAACATGACACTCACAATTTGAAGCAACACTACTGTCTACTGCATTTGCGATCGCCTTCTTCGGGGCGCTATGCATAAGCGAATTAGTCCCTCAATCCAAAATTACCACCAGTGGAGGCTTATTACACCAGGACGTAGTCATAGCCAATAATGCAATACATCTACGCATACGCAAATCGAAAACTGTTCCAGTGGGCAGGGGCACTTGGGTACTTCTACAACCCACAAACGGTACACTGAGTCGGGTAGCAATAGTAAAAACATATATAACCATCAGATCACAAAGTAATTTCTTCCTATCACACATTGATGGAACGCCATTATCAAGATACCAGTTCCAAGCTATATTTAATAAATGCCTAACGTCGGCAGGGAATCACCCCAAAGATTACAGGACACACTTATTCCGCATAGGCGCGGCCACGGAAGCAGCAAGAGCAGGACTGTCAGAAATGGAAGTTCAGAGGATAGGGAGATGGCGATCCACGTGTTTGGCGAGATACATAAGACCGGACTTGTTATCCTAACGTGGTTTGTTTCTTTTACAGGTGATGCTAAGCCAACAGTGTGGGTGATAGGCCACTCATATATATATTGGGCAGAAAAAAGGGCGAAAGTCCACCCAGGCGGGAGGAAATTAGAGTTTCATAACACGTATTTCAACTGGAGAGGTATTAGAGGCCTGCAATGGCCACAGGTACTAATGGAGGTAATCAAGGTAGGTAGAGAGGCAAGAGGTCCAGTCATCTTAGTTATACAGGCCGGGGGAAACGACCTAGGTCATCACAAGAGCACATAACTAATGGCAATAATGAAACTAGACACTGAGCGCTTCAGAGAATTTTTCACAAAACTAACTATAGTATGGTCAGAGATTGTGCTGATAGCGGTATGGCAAGGTGCGCGAGACATCACGGCCATCAAACGGACAAGGTGGGTAATAAATATTCGGATGGCAAAATTTAGAAGAGACAGAGGCGGTGTAGTGTAGTGATACGACACCGACAACTGGAAGGAGATAAAGCAGGCCTCATACGGCCCCACTGTGTTCACTTAATGGATATTAGACTGGACATATTCCTGTCAGGACTCCAGGACGGAGTGGAATAAGCGTTAAGAGTGATGGATGGGGGTCAGAGTCATGCATACGAGTATGCAGGATCCTCCGTGACCTGGAAATAGAAAGGACATGTTGGAGAGTTACACTTGTTGGTCAACTTGACGGTGTGGAGACACAGGGCATGCTGCAACAAGCTGAATTATTTTAGAAATAAAATGCCTTTCTAATGGAATGAGTATAAAGAGTTAATAAAGCTGTGACCGATCCTCACCCATCCAGTTGTAAGAGTTACATTATTGTATTGTCAAGGAAAGGGGTGCGGTAGGGGGGCTGAGCGTCTGGGTTTGGTTGGGGGACCCCATAGTCTGCCTAGGCTAGATGCAGTTAAAAATTGTTATTAGATACACAGGCGGTGTAGCTTGCTTCAGAGCTGGGCTACTACGCTGACTAGCAGACACTGAAGCTTTGGAGCAGACCTCTGAGTAAACAGCTCTTCAGACTCAACCATCTGTGTTACCCCAAGCCATAGTGTATGTAGTTTCTTACGGTTTAAAGGGGGGGGCAGCCCAACCCACCTGGAATTGACGATGCCAACGTCACGTAAAACACAGCAAGGGGACTCCAAAAAGAGTCTCCATTTTTTCCAAAAATTGTGGCACAGACACCACTTCAGTGGCATCAATTGCCCCAGAGTTGCCTAAAATGGTTAGTGAGGTGATTTTACCAAATCCTCAAACTTTTAGTCTCCTGAGGATAACACAGGGGTAGAAAAGTCCATGCGGATCCATGATTTGTTCATCTTTATGAACGTGAGTCTGTCTACATTCTCAGTGGACAGCCGCGTGCGCTTATCTTGTCAGCACACCACCAGTAGCGCTGAACACTAGAGATGAGCGTTGTTCTACTCGAACTGTTCGCCAATCTCAAATTCGAGCTGTTTTGGGCGGTGTTCGAGCCGTTCGGCGAACACGAACGATTTGAGAAAAATTCGGCTGTTCGAGGTTATGTTCGATAACTGTTCGTGCACCAAAATCATAACTGGATTTTTTCTCAGTAATGATGAAAATTAATGTTAATACGCAGTTTGAGTGTACAGCGGGGTGGGGGGAGGGGCAGGGGATGGATCTCTGCAGGAATAATGAAGATCTCCATTTTTTTTTCTCTTTCCCGCATTTGCAGTGGGGAGGTGCAGTCTGTCAGCCTATCAGCAGGGCACACACGGAGCGAACTGCTGTTTTTCACACAAGCAAGGGCATGTGTCATTGGCAGTGTATGTCACATGTCCTTGCCCTATAAGACCAAGCCATTTTCCCCATCGCCACCATTTTCTCACTGCTGCAGCTGCGTGTTAGACGGCACCGCTGTTGCTGTGTGCGCTATACCTTGTTAATTTCAAGCCAATTTTCGCACAAATCTACAGATAGCTTGGGAGTAGGGAATAGTTGTGATTGCAGTCCTTTTAAGGACTAGGTTACAGCATTTCCTACGACTTTTATCAGGCAGGTCTGTGCTCTTAAATAGATAGATTGTGGGAGTAAAGACTAATTGTAATTGCAGTCCTTTTCAGGACTAGGTTACATCAGTTCCTATCAGTTTTTGCCAGGCAGGTCTGTGCCAGTGCTGTGCAAGTTTTTTTCACAGCATTTGGCTGAATCAAGCAAAGCTAATCCTTTTTGGCCTATTGCAGAGTGTGTTAGTCAGTGGAGTAGCCTATCTGTGTTGCAAGATATACCACCTGTGTATAGAATACCCATTTTTTTACTGCACCTAGTGAAGTAAAATCTTTTGGGCATAGCATCATTCTATTAGTCCATCTATACTGACCTCCATCAGGTTGCAAACTGAATATAATTTTTTTCTGCACCTTGCTCTGAAAAAATATTTGGCCTTCTAGCAGTGTGTGGGACTTTCTCTATTAGTCCATCTATACTGACCTCCATCAGGTTGCAAATTAAAAATAATTTTTATCTGCATCTAGATCTGAAAAAATGTTTGGCCTTCTAGCAGTGTGTGGGACTTTCTCTATTAGTCCATCTATACTGACCTCCATCAGGTTGCAAATTAAAAATAATTTTTATCTGCATCTACCTCTGAAAAAATATTTGGGCTTCTAGCTGTGTGTGGGACTTGTTCTATTAGTCCATCTATACTGACCTCCATCAGGTTGCAAACTGAATATAATTTTTTTCTGCATCTAGCTCTGAAAAAATATTTGGCCTTCTAGCAGTGTGTGGGACTTTCTCTATTAGTCCATCTATACTGACCTCCATCAGGTTGCAAACTGAATATATTTATTTTCTGCATCTACCTCTGAAAAAATATTGGGCTTCTAGCTGTGTGTGGGACTTGTTCTATTAATCCATCTATACAGACCTCCATCAGGTTGCAAACTGAAGATATTTTTTTTTCTGCATCTACCTCTGAAAAAATATTGGGCTTCTAGCTGTGTGTGGGACTTGTTCTATTAATCCATCTATACAGACCTCCATCAGGTTGCAAACTGAATATAATTTTTTTCTGCATCAAGCTCTGAAAAAATAGTTGGCCTTCTAGCAGTGTGTGGGACTTTCTCTATTAGTCCATCTATACTGACCTCCATCAGGTTGCAAATTAAAAATAATTTTTATCTGCATCTAGCTCTGAAAAAATATTTGGCCTTCTAGCAGTGTGTGGGACTTTCTCTATTAGTCCATCTATACTGACCTCCATCAGGTTGCAAATTAAAAATAATTTTTATCTGCATCTACCTCTGAAAAAATATTTGGGCTTCTAGCTGTGTGTGGGACTTGTTCTATTTGTCCATCTATACTGACCTCCATCAGGTTGCAAACTGAATATAATTTTTTTCTGCATCTAGCTCTGAAAAAATATTTGGCCTTCTAGTAGTGTGTGGGACTTTCTCTATTAGTCCATCTATACTGACCTCCATCAGGTTGCAAATTAAAAATAATTTTTATCTGCATCTAGCTCTGAAAAAATATTTGGCCCTCTAGCAGTGTGTGGGACTTTCTCTATTAGTCCATCTATACTGACCTCCATCAGGTTGCAAATTAAAAATAATTTTTATCTGCATCTACCTCTGAAAAAATATTTGGGCTTCTAGCTGTGTGTGGGACTTGTTCTATTAGTCCATCTATACTGACCTCCATCAGGTTGCAAACTGAATATAATTTTTTTCTGCATCTAGCTCTGAAAAAATATTTGGCCTTCTAGCAGTGTGTGTGACTTTCTCTATTAGTCCATCTATACTGACCTCCATCAGGTTGCAAATTAAAAATAATTTTTTTTCTGCATCTACCTCTGAAAAAATATTGGGCTTCTAGCTGTGTGTGGGACTTGTTCTATTAATCCATCTATACAGACCTCCATCAGGTTGCAAACTGAATATAATTTTTTTCTGCATCTACCTCTGAAAAAATATTTGGGCTTCTAGCTGTGTGTGGGACTTGGTCTATTAGTCCATCTATACTGACCTCCATCAGGTTGCAAACTGAATATAATTTTTTTCTGCATCTAGCTCTGAAAAAATATTTGGCCTTCTAGCAGTGTGTGGGACTTGTTCTATCAGTCCACCTATACTGACCTCCATCAGGTTGCAAATTCAAAATAATTTTTTGTCTGCATCTAGCTCTGAAAAAATATTTGGCTTTCTAGCAGTGTGTGGGACTTTCTCTATTAGTCCATCTATACTGACCTCCATCAGGTTGCAAATCGAATATAATTTTTTTCTCCATCTAACCCAGCCAATAGTTTTGGCCTAATACCACAGTTTGGCCACTCAGCTCTGCTCGGTTCCCATCCATTGTTTTTTTGTGCAAACAACTCCAGAGTTGTGAATTAGTTAACCACCAAAATGAGTGGAAAAAGGCCTGCTGCTGGTGGAAAGGGGAATAGGCGTGTTGGGAAGGGGAAAAAAGGTTGTGTCCGTGGGGTAGGTGTTAAAGCAACAGTAACATCTGCAGAAGAAAGTCCATCTTCCAGCCAAACTAAAATGTCTACTTCTTTTAGCGGACAATGTGATAAGATCCCTTTCTTACGGCCACGCCAATCGCTACAAATTCCAGATGAGGCACAAAAACAGCAGGTGCTTCAACGGATATCAAGTGCTCCTTTAAGTGGGCTCTCCTCCACATCAACTTTAACATCACAAATACTCCAGTCCTCAAAGGTGTCACCCCAATCGCACTTGCTTCCTCACAGCTCCCAAATCTCCAGCTGCCCGTCTGAGTATGAGGTAGAACAGATGGTTGAGTCTGCAGAGCTGTTTACTCATACTATAGCCTGGGAATCAGAGGTCGACTCCAGCGCTTCTGTGAATCCAGACGAGGAAATGATCTGCACTGATGCCCAGAATCTTTATGAGTCGGATCCAGGACCAGACACAGAAGGTTCTGACCATAATGTAGACCCTCATTCCCAAACTGTAACTCCTGTTGGTGGAGACAATGAGGAAGACAATGATGAGACTCAAATACCTGATTGGAGCAACAACTTTAGTTTTTTGTCAGGGCAGGAACAGGTTGGCTCTGAGGACGACGGGTGTGATAACGCACAGGGTGATGATGATGAGGTTGGAGATCCCACTTACTGTCAACCCACAGTCAGCCAAGAGATGAGGTCAGCAGAGGAGGTGGAGGAAGATGCTAGTGACGATGAGGTCAGGTTGCGCCTTCCTGGACAGAGACGTAGTACTGGAAGCACGTCAACAACTGCATCCTCAAACACAACTCTGCCTCTCACCACAAGTCGCGGTGGCTCTTCAGGTCGCATGGGTGCTAAGCCTTGCATAGCCTGGGCATTTTTTCAGATCGATAAAGATGACCCAACTGTTGTTATCTGTAACATTTGTCAGCAAAAGCTAAGTAGAGGCCAAAAAATACATAGTTTGAGTACTTCATGCATGAACCGGCACATGGACATGAAGCATAAGTTGCAGTGGGAAGCTCAGTGTGCTACAATGCGGCCTAGCCGGCCGGGCCAACCACCGTCTGCCATATCTTGTGCATCCGCGGCCTCTTCATCCTCTGTGACTGGGGGGACAGCAGTCACACCTGTTTTGGGGCGCAGACCTGCCACCTCTTTACCCGCAACAGCCAGCGTGATTGGCAGGTCATCATTTTCTTTGGAGGTGGTAACACCAGCTGGTGTTGAGCGCTGTCCGACATCGATAGCACCACCTTTGTATCAAGGCAACCTAACATGTCCGCCTGCATCTTCCTCACAGACCGGCAGTTTGCCGAGGACACCCTTATCAACCCCGTCTATGCACAATAGCCAGCCCTCGGTCCCTCAGATGTGGACAAGTAAAAGACCATTTCCTCCTAGCCATGAGAAAGCTAAGAGGTTGAATTTCACCATCTGCAAGCTCTTGGCTACAGAAATGCTGCCTTTCCGCCTGGTGGACACAGAGGATTTTCGAGACCTTATGTCCGTCGCAGTGCCCCAGTACCAGATGCCCAGTCGGCACTACTTCTCAAAGAAAGGTGTGCCTGCGCTCCACCAGCATGTCGCACACAACATCACCGCTTCTTTGAGAAACTCTGTGTGTGACAGGGTGCATTTCACCACAGACACTTGGACGAGTAGGCATGGACAGGGGCGTTACATGTCGCTGACTGGGCACTGGGTAACTATGGTGACAGCAGGACAAGGGGCTGCTGTCCAAGTCTTGCCGTCCCCACGAGTTGTGCGTCAATCATGTTTATGTCAAAGTTCCTCCACTGCTTCTGCCTCCTCAACCTCCTCTCGGTCTTCCACCTGCACCCAAAGCCTGTCTGGTCATGCCACAAGCTTTCTAACTGCGCAGAAGGGATCCTGCACACCTCCTTACTATGCTGGCAGTAGGGCTCAACGTCATCAGGCGGTTTTTACTTTGAAATGTCTGGGAAATGTGAGTCACACAGCTGAGGAGTTGTGGTCAGCTCTGGAGAACCAATTTCATGAATGGTTGTCTCCACTGGACCTGAAACCAGGGAAGGCCGTGTGCGACAATGCTGCAAACCTGGGTGGGGCCCTTCGCCGGGGCAATGTCACACACGTGCCTTGTATGGCTCACGTGTTGAACCTGGTTGTCCAGCAATTTTTAGCCCACTATCCCAGACTAGATGGCCTTCTGCAGAGGGCACGGTCGCTGTGTGCTCACTTCCGCCGTTCGCATCCCGCAGCTCAGCGACTTACATCTCTACAGAAGTCGTTGGGCCTGCCACTTCACCGGCTAAAATGCGATGTGCCTACCCGGTGGAATTCAACTCTGCACATGTTGCAGCCACTGTGGCAGCACCGACAAGACCTGGTGCAATACGTTCTGACTTATAGCCTGGGCCAACGAGATCCAGAGGTGGGGCAAATCACGCTGGAGGAGTGGTCTCAGATCAGGGACCTATGCACCCTTCTGCACAGTTTTGAAATGGCGACGAAGATGTTTAGTGCTGACGATGCCATTATCAGCATGACTATTCCGGTGATTTACATGCTGGAGCACATGTTAAACAGAATTCGGAGTCAGGTGGTGGCACAAGAGGAGGTGGAGGAAGTAGAGGAGGAGGAGTTGTATGCGGAAGGGCTAACGTCTGCAAGGTCCAGACGGTCGGCAGCACCAAGGCGGCAGGCATGTGAGGGTGGGGAAGATGGTTTTACCAGGGCGCATGGTAGCAGCCAAACTAATGAGGAAGGTGCAGGAGCCCAGGAAGAAGTGGAGGACGAACTGATGGAAGACTCATCAGATGAGGGAGACCTTGATCACATTTCTGTTGTGCGAGGTTGGGGGGAGAGGACAGAGGAAGGAAGCATGATTGTTACCTCGCCACCAACACAACAGGGATTTGGTGCTCCTGGATGCGCAACACACATGAGTGCCTTCTTGCTGCACTACCTGCAACATGACCCTCGAATTGTGAGAATTAGAAATAATCCTGACTACTGGGTTGCCACACTGTTAGATCCCCGGTACAAAAGTAAATTTGCCGAAATTATTCCTGCCATAGAAAGGGATGCATGCATGCAGGAGTATCAGCAGAGACTGTTGCAGAATCTTACATGTGCTTTTCCACAAAACACCAGTGGTGCACGTAGTGAATCTCACAGTTCCAACTTGCCAACCGTGGGACCGTCAAGTGTTCAGCACTCAAACCGTAACAGAACCACAGTATCTGCTGGTAACATCAATTTTGCGGAATCATTTCACCACTTTTTTAGCCCATCCTTTGCAAGGCCACAGGAGACAAGAAGTCTGACACATAGTCAACGCCTAGAGACGATGGTACAGGAGTATCTCCAAGTAAACATTGAAGCCATGACTGTGTCACTGGACCCTTGCTCTTTTTGGGCTTCCAATCTGGATAAATGGCCGGAGCTAGCCACTTACGCCTTGGAGATCTTGTCATGCCCCGCAGCCAGCGTTCTGTCTGAACGTGTGTTCAGCGCTGCTGGTGGTGTGCTGACAGATAAGCGCACGCGGCTCTCCACTGATAATGTAGACAGACTCACGTTCATAAAGATGAACAAATCATGGATCCGAAACGACTTTTCTACCCCTGTGTCATCCTGGGGAGAGTAAAAGCTTGATGATTGGTTAAAATCACCCTACCAACCGTTTTAAGCTTTCAAATCACTAATCATGTTTATCTGTATCTTGGCTGGAAAATAATTTGGGCTTTGTAGCAGTGTGCAGCACTGATTCTATTAGGCCATCTATAATAAGCTCCACCAGATTTAAAATTACTAATCATGTTTATCTGTATCTTGGCTGGAAAATAATTTGGGCTTTGTAGCAGTGTGCAGCACTGATCCTATTAGGCCATCTATACTAAGCTCCACCAGATTTAAAATTAATAATAATTTTTAGCTGCATCTAGCCCGGAAAATAATTTTGGGGCTCCAAGATGCGCAAGACACATAAGTGCCTTCTTGCTGCACTACCTGCAACATGACCCTCATATTGTCAGAATTCGAAGTAATCCTGACTACTGGGTTGCCACACTCTTAGATCCCCCAAACTTTTCGATCAACCTTTTCATTTTAATAAAGACCAAAAAAATGGTCATTTTTGAAATTATAAGCATTAGCAGGTTATTAGAAACTGAAATCAAACAGTTTTCAACTCAAAACTTTATTCTAGGTGATGTTACATTTTCACATAGGACCCCTTGTTCGAAAGGAGCTTCTGAACTCTCTCGTCCATTGAATTTGTCAGGTTTTGGATGGTTTCTGCTTCAATTGTTTTGCATGAGGACAGAATGCCCTCTCAGAGGTGTTGCTTAGATGTGAACTGCCTCCCGCCATCATAGACACTCCTTTTGATGATGCTCCAGAGGTTCTGAATGGGGTAGAGGTCAGGGGAGCATGGGGGTCACACCATAAGTTTGTCCCCTTTTATGCCCATATCAGCCAGAGATGCAGATGTTTTATGTGCAGCATGAGATGGTGCATTATCATGCAAAAAAATGATCTTGCTGTGAAATACACGGTTCTTCTTCTTGAACCATGGCAGGAAGTGCTGTTTGAGAAAATCCACATACATTATGGAGTTCATCTTTAGCGCCTTCAGGGATCCTAAAGGGGCCGACAATCTCTCTCCCCATGATTCCAGCCCAAAACATTACTCCACCTCCTCCTTGTTGGCGCTGTAGCCGTGTTTGCGTGGGGTGTCCATCAACCAGCCATCCTCCACTCCATCCATCTGGACCATCGAGCGCTGCACGGCACTCATCCGTGAACAAAACAGTTTTGAAATCAGTCTTCATGTAATATTTAGCCCACTGGAGCCGTTTATGCTTGTGTGAAGTGGATAGAGGAGGTCGACAGGATGGCGTATGCACAGCTGCAAACCTCTGAAGGACCCTGCATCTTGTTGTTCGGGGGACGTTGGAGGCACCAGCAGCTTCAAAAACTTGTCTGCTGCTATGACAAGGCTTTTTTGCCGCTGCTCTTTTAACCTGACGTAATTGCCTGTAGGAAAGAGTCCTCAATTTGCCCTTATCAGCACGCACACGTGTGTACTGTGAATCAGCTACATACTTCTTGATTGCCAAGACACTTCATCCTGATCATCGCACAATGTTGATTGTAGTCATGCCTTGACCTAAACACTCCACAATTTGTTGCTTCTCAGCAGCCGACACATCCTTTTTCTTTCCCATTTTGGCAGAAAATGTAGGCTGCTTAATAATGTGAGAGAGCCTTCTTAAGTAGTCTTGCCTTTCATTGGACACACCTGCCAAACTAATTAGCACAGGTGTCTGCAATTGCTTACAGTGATATAAAGAGCCCTGACACACATCACCATCAATGAGTTTAACTGACAAACAAACAAATTCTTCCCTTATCACTCCTAAACACTTTTTGCATAATAATTTGGAACACAGTGTACATGTGCTTTTCCACAAAACACCAGTGGTTCACGTAGTGAATCTTACAGTTCTAACTTGCCAACCATGGTCTGTATGGAGTTGTTCAATAAAGGGCCCAAAATTAAGATAACATAGATGGGAGAGGTCTCTATGAATAGGAATTCCTAAGTATTTGATACCCTGTGAGGGCCAGGCAAAGGGAAAGTTGGACTGGATGGAATCCTATATGGATTTGGGGAGGGAGACATCGAGGGCCTCAGACTTCGCTGCATTGATTTTAAAATTTGACCATGTAACAAAGTGATCTATTTCAGCCATAACAGCATGGATGGATATATGTGATTGAGTGATATATACTAGGACATCATCAGCAAATAGAGAGCACTTGTACTCGGTGCCTCCCACCTCAATCCACCTAATATTGGGGTTATGGCGAATTGATGAGAGCAGGTGCTCCGTCACTAGGATGTATAAGAGAGGGGACAGAGGACATCCCTGCCTTGTCCCATTGGTGATTGTGAAAGGTGATGAAAATGTTCTGATGCACCCCCTGGGCCTTGGGACACCCGGAGCCGGACCCTTTTTGGTGGATGCTGGTGGTTGTAGTCTTCGTGGCGGCGACCCGGTTCCGTGGCTTAGGGTGGTCAAACCAGTGGCGTAACTATTTATGTGGTTTTGATGTTTAATTGTCCGACTACGCCACCCGTGGATTGCGGTCAGAGTGAACCGCCGCTGCAGGGCAGACCGCTGAGGCTGGTGTTGTGGGTGCAGCAGAGCGTAGCATAACTCCCCACGGGAGGAGTATAGCCTCAGGGCAGTGTATGCGGAGGATGGGGGTGATGGTGCAGGGCAGCAGCAGTAACGACACGGAGTCAGTGATGCAGTCCAGGGCCTTTACTCACAGTTCTTATTATCCAGACCACGTCTGCAGGCAGGCTCGGTCTGGCCTGGCGGGGCGCCGGGAAATTTCCCGGTGGGCCCCGGGCCCCATGCAGAGGGAACTGAAGAATTTAAAAAAAAAAAAGTGGTCGTGGGCCCTTTAAGGGCGCGCGCACGCACTTTCGCCGACGCGATACCCAGGACAGTAGCGGGAGGGGCCTGTGAGCAGGAGAGCAGGGACTGCACTGCAGCGTCACACTCAGCAGACAGGGAAGCACGTCTGCTAAAAGTGACGTCACAGCGCGCCCTGCACTGCAGTCTCCCACATTAGGAGCCTGTCTGTACACTGTATGGGCTGGAGACAAGCCAAGGTACTGTAATATATGTGTGTTTGTATGGATTTTTATGTATATGCTGCCTGCATGTGTGTGTGTACAGTGTGTGTATATGCCTGTGTGTGTACAGTGTGTGTGTATATGCGTGTGTGTGTACAGTGTGTGTGTATATGCCTGTGTGTGTGTGTATATGCCTGTGTGTGTGTGTGTACAGTGTGTGTGTATATGCCTGTGTGTGTGTGTGTATATGCCTGTGTGTGTGTGTACAGTGTGTATATGCCTGTGTGTGTACATTGTGTGTGTATATGCCTGTGTGTGTATGTACAGTTTGTGTGTATATGCGTGTGTGTGTACAGTGTGTGTGTATATGCCTGTGTGTGTGTGTATATGCCTGTGTGTGTATGTATATGCCTGTGTGTGTGTATATGCCTGCGTGTGTACAGTGTGTGTATATGCCTGTGTGTGTGTATATGCCTGTGTGTGTGTACAGTGTGTATGTGTGTGTGTGTGTACTGTGTGTACAGTGTGTGTATATGCCTGTGTGTACAGTGTGTGTATATGTCTGTGTGTGTACAGTGTGTATATGCCTGTGTGTGTATATGCCTGTGTGTACAGTGTGTATATGCCTGTGTGTGTACAGTGTGTGTATATGCCTGTGTGTGTACAGTGTGTGTATATGCCTGTGTGTGTATATGCCTGTGTGTGTATATGCCTGTGTGTGTGTACAGTGTGTATGTGTGTGTGTACTGTGTGTGTGTATATGCCTGTGTGTACAGTGTGTGTATATGCCTGTGTGTGTGTACAGTGTGTATATGCCTGTGTGTGTACAGTGTGTATATGCTTGTGTGTGTACAGTGTGTGTATATGCCTGTGTGTGTACAGTGTGTGTATATGCCTGTGTGTGTACAGTGTGTGTATATGCCTGTGTGTGTACAGTGTGTATATGCCTGTGTGTACAGTGTGTGTATATGCCTGTGTGTGTGTATATGCCTGTGTGTGTGTACAGTGTGTATGTGTGTGTGTGTGTACAGTGTGTGTGTATATGCCTGCGTGTGTACAGTGTGTGTATATGCCTGTGTGTGTACAGTGTGTGTGTGTGTACTGTGTGTGTGTGTGTGTACTGTGTGTGTGTACAGTGTGTCTATATGCCTGTGTGTACAGTGTGTGTATATGCCTGTGTGTGTACAGTGTGTATATGCCTGTGTGTGTATATGCCTGTGTGTGTACAGTGTGTGTATATGCCTGTGTGTACAGTGTGTGTATATGCCTGTGTGTACAGTGTGTGTATATGCCTGTGTGTGTACAGTGTGTATATGCCTGTGTGTGTATATGCCTGTGTGTGTACAGTGTGTGTATATGCCTGTGTGTACAGTGTGTGTGTATATGCCTGTGTGTGTACAGTGTGTGTATATGCCTGTGTGTACAGTGTGTGTGTATATGCCTGTGTGTGTACAGTGTGTATATGCCTGTGTGTGTGTATATACCTGTGTGTGTGTATATGCCTGTGTGTGTACAGTGTGTATATGCCTGTGTGTGTACAGTGTGTATATGCCTGTGTGTGTGTATGTCTCTGTGTGTGTATATACCTGTGTGTGTGTACAGTGTGTTTATATGCCTGTGTGTGTGTGTGTCTGTGTGTGTGTATATACCTGTGTGTGTGTACAGTGTGTTTATATTCCTGTGTGTGTGTTTATATTCCTGTGTGTGTGTGTGTGTGTATGTGTGTGTGTATATGCCTGTGTGTGTATATGCCTGTGTGTGTATATGCCTCTGTGTGTGTGTGTGTGTATATATGCCTGTATGTGTGTGTGTATATGCCTGTGTGTGTATATGCCTGTGTGTGTATATGCCTCTGTGTGTGTGTGTATATGCCTGTGTGTGTACAGTGTGTGTATATGCCTGTGTGTGTGTGTATATGCCTGTGTGTGTGTGTATATGCCTGTGTGTGTGTGTATATGCCTGTGTGTGTATATGCCTGTGTGTGTATATGCCTCTGTGTGTGTGTGTATATGCCTGTGTGTGTACAGTGTGTGTATATGCCTGTGTGTGTGTGTATATGCCTGTGTGTGTGTGTATATGCCTGTGTGTGTACAGTGTGTGTATATGCCTGTGTGTGTACAGTGTGTGTATATGCCTGTGTGTGTATATGCCGGTGTGTGTCTATATGCCTGTGTGTGTCCATTGTGTATGCCTGTGTGTTTATGTGTCTTCACACATACGTGTGTGTGTGCTTCCCTGCGTGTCTGCATTTTTGTGTGTGATTGTCTGAGTGTGTCTGTGCATTTCTGTGTGTGCGTGCCTGTGTGTGTACGTGTCCCCATTTCTGTGAGCATGTGTATCTGCGTGTGTATATTAGGGCTCTTTCACATGTCCTGATATTTACGGGACTGGAAATATCCGTGTCCACCTGTGTGTCATCCAAGTGACACATACTGGCGCTTGGGAATCAGTATACAGTTAGCGCTGTTCCCAAGAGCCGGGTGCTGAGCGCTGCCCTCATCATAGATCCCTGCAGGCGCTGTGATCAGCAGCAGCGGGGTCAATGATGAGAGTAGTAGTCTACTCCCACCGTGTCCGTGTTCAACTGTAAAAATAAGAATAAAATAAAAAAATCCTTATACTCACCTCTCCTAAGTGTCACCTGCTGTAATCCGTGCGAGCGCTCACGCCGAGGAGAATGACTTCTGCAGCGAGCTTGCTCCAGAGCTGCGCTTACTGAATGACAGGGCACCGCTTGTTGAGCGCAGCTCCGGAGCCCACTCGCTGCAGGAGACATTCTCCTCGGCGTGAGCGCTCGCACGGATTACAGTGGGTAACACTTAGTAGAGGTTAGTATAAGTTTTTTTTTAATTTATTCTTTTTACAGTTGGACACAGCGGGTATAGACTATTACTCTCATCATTGACCCTGCTGGTACTGATCGCAGCACCTTCAGGGATCTATGATGAGGGCAGCGCTCAGCGCTCTTCCCAAGCACCGGGTGCTAACTGTCATCAGTGTGCGGGACATTTTGCGGTCTGGACAGCAGGTAAAAAACAGACATGCCAGCGTGTTTTGCCCACGGACACCACATGGTCTGTGGAAAGTGGAAACACACTGACATGTGCACATACGCATTCATGTGAATGGGTCTACGTGTGTCAGTGTCTCTGGTACGTGTGGAAACTGTCACCGCACGTACTGACGTGTGAAAGAGCCCTTAGTATGTGTCTGTGTGCGCTTTTGTGTGTGTAAGCGTGCTTCTGCATGTCTGTGTGCTCTTCCGAAGATTTATTATTTTTGGAGAGAGATGGGAGAGAAATTTTAGGAGACAGAATGGGGAGATGTGTGAAGAAACAGTATGGTGAACTAGAGGAGGGGTGGGAATGGGTGCGAGAACAGAATGGGGATGTATGAGGAAACAGTATGGAGAGTAGGGGAATAGTGTGAGGAGACAGTATGGCGGGAGAAAAGTGTGAGGTGACACAGCACAGAGACTAGGTAGTGTGGGGGAAGGTATAGAGATGCGGCAGTATGGGGGGAACAGTGTGAGGGCACAGCAAGGAGGGAACAGTATGCTGAGGAGGGGGAGTGTGATGAAGGGGCACAGTATAGAGACTGGGCAGTATAGGGGGGACACAGTGTGAGAGGACAATGTGAAGAGGGGGCCCAGTATGGTAAGGAGAGGACAGTGTGGAGAGCAGGTACCATAAGAGGGATACAGTGTATGTCATTTTTTTGTGCAGGGAGCATTGTAAGAGTTAGGTTTATTCAGGGGCTCAGTGTAGATATTTTTATTCAGGAGCATTATAATGACTCTGCTATCTTTAAGGGCATCGTGTCGGGATGTGCTGCAGAATACCGGAGAAGATGGAAGTCTGCAGAGACGAGCTGTGGATGAGAAAAGTCATCATGGAGACTGGACAAGAGGGAGACGAAAAGAGAGAGAACGACTCTAATCAGAGAAGACGTCTCAGGTAAGATACCTGGATGTAAATGTTCATTTGTGATCCTGCCTGCGTCTCATCAGTACTGTGGTTCCTGTATGGTCCGCAGTCTGATGATGACTGATAACAACTCCCAGTATCTCTATTGTTAGTTACATACTGGGAGTTGTAGGTTTATGTGATACAAAGATATATGGGGCTGACCTGACATTACAAATGATGGTGGTTCAGATGATGTATTCATGTACTGATGAGTTTGTGCGCGTCTGCGTGTTTGTGCGCGTCTGCGTGTTTGTGCGCGTCTGCGTGTTTGTGCGCGTCTGCGTGTGTGTGCGCTTCTGCGTGTTTGTGCGCGTCTACGTATCTGGAATAATATGTATTTTGTAAGATGCGTGTATGTAAGAGTCCATTGTGGTGTGTAATAACATTCATATGCTTGAGGCACCTTTACTAAATCTATTAGGACTCACTCACATGTGTTAGGGAATTCTATTTGTCTTTCCACATTTAGGAACAGACAAGTGAAATTTGCTAACCTTGTCATAACCATAGGGTTGTACTTGTATGCAGGGGGTTCAGGAGCTGAGCCTGCTCCATACCAGGCAGATGTCGGCTGTGTTACATAGCCGGCGTCTGCCTGTAACAGCAGTGATCAGAGCTCGCCTTGATTGCTGCTGTTTTGAGTATTTAAGTGCCCTTGTCAATCACTGACAGCAGCATTTAGCTAGCCGGTGCATGCAGTCACCTGCTCCCTTCTGCCCCCTGTGACGCAGTTGCAGGTTGCTGATGGGTTGCCAGTAGTGCTGAGTGAGCGTGGTCGGACAAGATGTTATCCCAGCATGCTCGGGTGTTATCCAGGTATCTTGTAGTGCTCTGCTAATATGCTCGAGTCCCTGCGGTAACATGTTTTGCGTCAGTAGACAGAAGCAACATATGCAGGGATTACCTAACATACAGGCAATTCCTGCATGTGTTGCGTCTGTCTACCACCGCAAAACATGCTACCCTGGGGACTCGAGCATAGTAGCAGAGCACTACAAGATACCTGGATAACACCTGAGCATGCTGGGATCACACCTTATCTGACCATTCTCGCTCAGCACTAGTTACCAGGTGCTGCTGCCATGTTAGTCGTTCAATGAAGCTCAGCCTGAGGTTGGGCTCCATGGAAGTGTCACAATCCAGGTGCCGGAAGTTATTGCAGCATGCTCACTTTGTAGTTCGCAGTGACTGTAATGTCTCCCTCCTTGCACCGATCCTATGACAGGAAGCGAGTGGCGGCAGGGAGAATAAAACGTAATTTTCTCCGTGTAGCCAACGCTTTTCCATTAAGCTTTAAACCCTATTTACCTGCAGATTACCCCTATATCTGCAGATAAATAGCGTTTTTCAAGGTGACAAGTTACCATTAAAGGGACTCTGGCAGTACGGAATGACTGTTCGAACGAAGTCCTGCCGCTTGGTGCTCCACAGCGCGGCCAATCATGTAACTATAGTGCATTATAGACAAGCATAACAAGTAATAAAACCGTTTATGGTTGGCTGCAGTGTGGGCCCCTAGAGTCAGTTCCCCTGGTGGGCCCTAGGCACCCCAGTCCGACCCTGTCTGCAGGTAACGGCTGCCCACGTCGTACTGTGCTCACCAGGTGAGGGGCTCAGACAACTCCCAGATAACTTTGGAGCGCTTCACAGGACCCCCTTTGTGTGTCCTTTGTCTGGCCTTTCTTACCAACCCTTCTGTCTGGCTGCCTCGGGCCTCCTCTTGGTAAACTTGGCGCCAGTTTCCCTGACCCTATGTCGTGCCTTCCTAGCAGGTGTAGCGAGGGGCTGCGCCACATAAAATGTCAGAGCCTCCGGTTTCTAGCTGAGGGTCATTTCCTGCCTCCACTAGTTTCGGGGACCGGTCTCCCCCTTTGGCCTGACCCCTCCACGCAGGTGGATTCGGGCGTGCGGTGGCGACTCACCCATCCGCACCCCTGGGATCCCTTCATTCCTCGTTCCTGGAGCCTTCTCCGCTCCTCTTCCTTCCTTCTCCCTCTTCCAGGCCTGGGCCTCTGTTACTAGGCCCGCCTCCGGAGCAGAGCTCATGCAGAGCCCCTGCTCCCTGCCACTTCTGCTCAGACTTCTCTGCACTGAACTAAGATGGTGCCCACCTTTTATACTCCCTTCTCAATGCACCCAGGAACTGCTTCCTCCCTGCTCCTGCACTACAGGGTTCCCCTTCCTCAGTGTTCCCTCCCCCCACTCCAGCCAGGGACAGGGACTGTCGTGCCCATCTCAGAGGCATATTGGTCGCCCTGCCCCACGGCAATGTGGTGTAATGCATGCAGGTGTCGGGTCCTGATCCACACTCCATCCTTACCTGAGAGTGAGATATCACACCTCTGGGTGAGGTGCAATACCTCTGTAGCAACCGAGCCCTCAGGGTGCTACAGTTCCATTTATCTTCAGCCTAGGTGATGTATTGTGATACAGGGCCGTGATTTTGGCTATAAAAGGGTCCCCTAGACCCCCACCCCAAGCTTTTTAAGAGAATCATATATGGCGTGCCAGGAGACTCTATGGAATGCTTTCTCAACATCCAACGAGAGTATCTAATTACAAATTTTTAACTGCATCTAGCCCAGGAAATACTTTGTGCCTAGTAGCAGTGTCTGCTAGTCAGCGGATTATCCCGGCTGTTAAGCAAGCTACACCACCTGTAGTTTGGACACTTAATTTTTTCAAAGGAAATGCTTCGGGACCACGGGATACTCAGCGAAGAGCATCAGGAGGCACCCCAAGGCATAGGGGCTGGGACTGGCAGTAGGATGCCTTGCGGTGGACAGCCGAGCTCGATCCTTATAAAAGCTTTTTAACTGCAGCAGCTTTAGTGGACGCTACTGGAGCTGGAATTACGCGGCTGCTGGCATGAGACTTGCCCTCCAATAGATCCTTGTAAATGGATTTAAAGTGTATTCATTCAAATTAGAGAGACAATTTAAATTAAAAAGCTTAGAGCTGCCTCCACCACAGGGGGGCTCGCTCGACCCACCAGCGGACAGGCACCAGTATTGGGAGAGGGGGGCTGGCCGTCAGGTTTCACCGCGGCTCTGGCACAAACCCGGCGACACGGAGGTGGCACGGGCAGGAGCGGACTGAACGTGTCGGCTTCTCACTTTTTGGATTTTAGAAGGGCATGACATGCCTATATTTGTGTCACCCCCTCCTTTTACTCCTCCACCTCTTTTCTTTTCGCATGACTATATGTACTTGTCACTTTTCCATGTGTTAGTTGTGTCTTCTGAGCAGTTTGTCAGCTTTTGGACACCTTTGAAGGTGTTTTCTATGTGTTTCTATGTGTTTTTGTTTGCCTGCCATTGGTTTTAACGGTGTTCGAAGGTGTTCGACGAACAGTTCAGCGAACACACGGGTGTTCGACGAACCGAACCGAACTCGAACACTACGGGGGTAGCTCAACACTACTGAACACACGTTCAGAGAGAACGCTGGCTGCAGGGCATGACAAGATCTCCAAGGCGTGAGTGTCGAGCTCCTGCCATTTTTCCAGATTGGAAGCCCAAAATGAGCAAGGGTCCAGTGACACAGTCATGGCTTCGATGTTCACTTGGAAATACTCCTGTACCATCCTCTCTAGGCGTTGACTATGTGTCAGACTTCTTGTCTCCTGTGGCCTTGCAAAGGATGGTCTAAGAAAGTGTGAAACGATTCCACAAAATTGCTGTTACCAGCAGACACTGTGTTACTGTTACGGTTTGAGTGATGAAGACTCGACAGTCCCACGGTTGGCAAGTTAGAACTGTGAGATTCACTACGTGCACCACTGGTGTTTTGTGGAAAAGCACATGTAAGATTCTGCAACAGCCTCTGCTGATACTCCTGCATGCATGAATCCCTTTCTATGGCAGGAATTATTTCGGCAAATTTACTTTTGTACCGGGGATCTAAGAGTGTGGCAACCCAGTAGTCGGGATTACTTCTAATTCTGACAATCCGAGGGTCATGTTGCAGGTAGTGCAGCAAGAAGGCACTCATGTGTCTTGCGCATCCAGGAGGACCAAGTCCTTGTTGTGTTGGTAGCGAGGTAAGCATAATGCTTCCTTCCTCTGCCCTCTCCCCCCAACCTCGCACAACAGAAATGTGATCAAGGTCTCCCTCATCTGATGAGTCTTACATCAGTTCGTCCTCCACTTCTTCCTCGGCTCCTGCACCTTCCTCAACAGTTTGGCTGCTACCATGCGCCCTGGTTAATCCCTCTCCCCCACCCTTCCATGCCTGCCGCCTGGAAGGGTGGACCTTGGAGATGTTATCCCTTCCGCATACGACTCCTCCTCTACCTCCTCCACCTCCTCTTGTCCCACCACCTCACTCCGAATTCTGTTAAACGTGTGCCCAGCATGTAAATCACCGGAATAGTCATGCTGATAATGGCATCGTCAGCACTAAACATCTTCGTCGCCATTTCAAAACTGTGCTGAAGGGTGCATAGGTCCCTGATCTGAGACCACTCCTGCAGCGTGATTTGCCCCACCTCTGGATCTCTGTCCATATAGCACACATTCCTTCATCACCTGGATGTTTTATATTGACCAAACTGGTCTCTGATGAAACTCCAATACATGTGGCTATATCCTATGTGTCTGCATACTCGTTGGCCCAGGCTATACGTCAGAACGTATTGTACCAGGGCTTGTCAGTGCTGCCACAGTCGCTGCAACATGTGCAGAGTTGAATTCCATTGTGTCGGCACATCGCATTTCAGCTGGTGAACTGGCAGGCCCAACGACTTCTGTAGAGATGTAAGTCGTTGAGCTGCGGGATGCGAACGGCGGAAGTGAGCACACAGCGACCGTGCCCTCTGCAGAAGGCCATCTAGTCCAGGATAGTGGGCTAAAAATTGCTGGACAACCAGGCTCAACACGTGAGCCATACAAGGCACGTGTGTGACATTGCCCCGGCGAAGGGCCGCACCCAGGTTTGCAGCATTGTTGCACACGGCCTTCCCTGGTTGCAGGTCCAGTGGAGACAACCATTCATGAAACTGGGTCTCCAGAGCTGACCACAGCTCCTCAGCTGTGTGACTCACATTTCCCAGACATTTCAAAGTAAACACCGCCTGATGCTGTTGAGCCCTGCTGCCAGCATAGTAAGGAGGTGTGCAGGATTCCTTCTGCGCAGTTAGAAAGCGTGTGGCATTACCAGACAGGCTTTGGGTGTATTTGGAGAACTGAGAGGAGGTTGAGGAGGCAGAAGCAGTGGAGGAACTTCTAGATAAAGAGGATTGATGCACAACTCGTGTGGACGGCAAGACTTGGACAGCAGCCCCTTGTCCTGCTGTCCTGCTGTCATCATAGTTCATAGTTACCCAGTACCCAGTCAGCAACATGTAACGCCCCTGTCCATGCCTACTCGTCCAAGTGTCTGTGGTGAAATGCACCCTGTCACACACAGAGTTTCTCAAAGAAGCGGTGATGTTGTGTGCGACATGCTGGTGTAGCGCAGGCACACCTTTCTTTGAGAAGTAGTGCTGACTGGGCATCTGGTACTGGGGCACTGCGACGGACATAAGGTCTCGAAAATCCTCTGTGTCCACCAGGCAGAAAGGCAGCATTTCTGTAGCCAACAGCTTGCAGATGGTGAAATTCAACCTCTAAGCTTTGTCATGGCTAGGAGTAAATGGTCTTTTACTTGTCCACATCTGAGGGACCGATGGCTGGCTGTTGTGCTTAGACGGGGTTGAGTATGGTGTCCCCGGCAAACTGCTGGTCTGTGAGGAAGATGCAAAGGTGGTGCTCTCGATGTCGGAGAGCGCTCAACACCAGCTGGTGTTTCCACTTCCAAATGAAATGATGACTTGCCAATCACACTGGCTGTTGCGGGTAAAGAGGTGGCAGGTCTGCGCCCAAAAACATGTGTGACTGCTGTCCCCCCAGCCACAGAGGATGAAGAGTCAACGGGTGCACAAGATGGGGCAGACGGTGGTTGGCCCGGCCCGCTAGGCTGCATTGTAGCACAGTGAGCTTCCCACTGCAACTTATGCTTCATATCCATGTGACGGTTCATGCATGAAGTACTTAAACTATCGATTTTTTGGCCTCTACTTAGCTTTTGGTGACAAATATTACAGATAACACAAGATGTGTCATCCTTAGTCTGGGCATTTTTTCAGATGGATATGCAAGGCTTAGAGCCCATGCGACCTGAAGAGCCACCACGACTTGTGGTCAGAGGCAGAGTTGTAGTTGAGGATGCAGTTGTTGACGTGCTTCCAGTACTCCGTCTCTGTCCAGGAAGGCGCAACCTAACCTCGTCATCAATAGCATCCTCCTCCACCTCCTCTGCTGACCTCATCGACTGGCTGACTGTGGGTTGACAATAAGTGGGATCTCCAACCTCGTCGTCATCACCCTGTGTGTTCTCACACCCGTCGTCCTCAGAGCCAACCTCTTCCTGCCCTGATTGAAAAGTCAAGTTGTCGCTCCATTCAGGTATTTGAGTCTCATCATCATCTTCATCATTGTCTCCACCAACAGGAGTTACAGTTTGGGAACGAGGGTCTACAGTATGCTCAGAACCTTCTTCATCTGGTCCTGGATCCGACTCCTAAAGATTCTAGGCATCAGTGCAGATCATTTAATCGTCTGGATTAACAGAAGCTCTGGAGCAGACCTCCGTTTCCCAGGCTATAGTATGAGTAAACAGCTCTGCAGACTCAACCATCTGTGTTACCCCATACTCAGACCGGCAGCTGGAGACTTGGGAGCTGTGAGGAAGCAAGTGCGATCGGGGTGACACCTCTGAGGACTGGAGTATTTGTGATGTTGAAGTTGAGGTGGAGGAGAGCCCACTTGAAGGAGCACTTGATATCCGTTGAAGCCCCTGCTGTTTTTGTGCCTCATCTGGAATTTGTAGCGATGGGCGTGTCTGTAAGAAGGGATCATATCACATTGTCCACGAAAAGAAATAGACATCTTAGTTTGGCTGGAAGATGGTCTTTCCTCTGCAGATGTTACTCCCCCCCCCCTCCCCCTAATGGATAATATGTGCCCCCTTAGAAACGTCCATTACAACCCATTCGAGGAAGCAACTAAACGCCTCAAATAGTGAGCAGGATCTGGACCACCCCATGGGCAAACAGCGATCTATATAGAAAGCTCCTTCCCAGAAGCAGCCCAATAGGTGGACACTATTCAGAGGCACAGGTAGTAAGTAACCGGAACGCCACATCAATGTCTGTTTTGACCATTAAGGTGACCCTTCCCAACCTCTTGATCCGCCTGATTGCCTTGTCAAAGGATGTACAGTATATACTACTGTACTTGGTTCCGCGTCGATGTTGTCGTTTACTGACCTGCCCCTTGGATATGACAAATGGTGGATTAGTCCGAATGTATTGGGTTCCGTTTTTGGCACAACTCACAACGGGGATACCACTACGTCTTGTAAGGAAAGTGTTCTGAATGGAACCGCCATTCTACCTAAAGATATTTCTTTTTTTAAATTTTCTTGTCACGATGTCTGGGTGTTGGTAGGCTGATTTTAGATTTTTACTCCAGCCTTTCTTGATTTTAGAAGGGCATGACATGCCTATATCTGTGTCTCCCCCTCCTTTTACTCCTCCACCTCTTTTCTTTTCGCATGACTATATGTACTTGTCACTTTTCCATGTGTTAGTTGTGTCTTCTGAGCAGTTTGTCAGCTTTTGGACACCTTTTTGAAGGTGTTTTCTATGTGTTTTTGTTTGCCTGCCATTGGTTTTAACTGTGTTCGGCAAACATACCGGAGTTCGACGAACCGAACCCCATCACTACGGGGGTGGCTCAACTCTAATAAGAAACAAGCAGAAAGCCGCACTGACGCCCTAAGCAATCAGACAAGAGACATGGACAGAGCAGGTACTGGAGCAAAGAGTGCAGCATGGACTGACAGGTAAGATTGCGGTCTTGCATGGTGGGAGGTGGTGCACTATGCAAGCACGCCGCCAGGGATGTTACAGTTATTACTGTGTTTGCTGTGTTGTTACATAGAACTGCATGTGACATCTACATTATCTGTATTCAGTGTTAGCAGTGTTTGCTGTGGTGTTACATAGGACTGCAGGTGACATCTACATTCTCTGTATTCAGAGTTATTACTGTGTTAGCTGTGGTGTTACATAGGACTGCAGGTGACATCTACATTATCTGTATTCAGAGTTCATAGAATCATAGAATCATAGAATGGTAGAGTTGGAAGGGACCTCCTGGGTCATCTGGTCCAACCCCCTGCTCAAAGCAGGATTCACTAGATCATCTCAGACAGATGTCTGTCCAGCCTCTGTTTGAAGACGTCCATTGAAGGGGAACTCACCACCTCTCGTGGCAGCCTGTTCCACTCATTAATCACCCTAACTGTCAAAAAGTTTTTTCTAATATCTAATCTGTGTCTCCTCCCATTTAG
Organism: Phyllobates terribilis; assembly: GCF_046119375.1. Classification (NCBI taxonomy): domain Eukaryota; kingdom Metazoa; phylum Chordata; class Amphibia; order Anura; family Dendrobatidae; genus Phyllobates; species Phyllobates terribilis. Next base: position 602,005,012 of record NW_027362762.1, read on the forward strand.
TTTCATCCCATTGCTTCTAGTCTTTCCTTGTGCAAATGAGAATAAAGATGATCCTTCTACAATGTGATAGCCCTTGACATATTTGTAGACAGCTATTAAGTCTCCTCTCAGTCTTCTTTTTTGCAAGCTAAACATTCCCAAATCCTGCAACCGTTCCTCATAGGACATGGTTTGCAGACCAGTCACCATTCTGGTCGCTCTTCTCTGAACTTGCTCCAGTTTGTCTATGTCTTTTTTAAAATGTGGTGCCCAAAACTGTACACAGTATTCCAGATGAGGTCTGACCAAAGAGGAGTAAAGACCGATAATGACTTCACGTGATCTAGACTGTATGCTTCTGTTAATACATCCCAGAATTGTATTTGCCTTTTTTGCTGCTGCATCACACTGTTGACTCATGTTCAGTCTATGATCTATTAGTATACCTAAGTCTTTTTCACATGTACTGTTGCTTAGCTCTATTCCTCCCATTCTGTGTATGCTTTTTTCATTTTTATTGCCCAGATGTAGTACTTTGCATTTTTCCCTGTTAAAAACCATTCTGTTGGTTGCTGCCCACTGCTCCAGTTTATTTAGGTCTTTTTGAATCCTCTCTCTCTCTTCTCTAGTATTAGCTATCCCTCCTAGCTTTGTGTCATCAGCAAATTTAATCAGTTTATCCTCAATTCCTTCATCTAAATCATTGATAAAGATGTTGAACAATACAGGTCCCAGGACGGAGCCCTGTGGTTATTACTGTTAGCTGTGGTGCTACATAGGACTGCAGGTGACATCTACATTCTCTGTATTCAGAGTTATTACTGTTAGCTGTGGTGTTACATGGGACTGCAGGTGACATCTACATTATCTATATTCAGTTATCACTGTGTTAGCTGTGGTGTTACAGAGGACTGCGTGTGACTTCTACATTATCTGTATTCAGAGTTATTACTGTGTTAGCTGTGGTGTTACATAGGACTGCACATGACATCTACATTCTCTGTATTCAGAGTTAGCAGTGTTAGCTGTGGTGTTACATAGGACTGCAGGTGACATATACAGAATCTGTATTCAGAGTTATTACTGTTAGCTGTGGTGTTACATGGGACTGCAGGTGACATCTACATTATCTGTATTCAGTGTTAGCTGTGGTGTTTCATAGGACTTCAGGTGACATCTACATTATCTGTAGTCGGGTTATCAGTGTTAGCTGTGCTGTTACATAGGACTGCAGGTGACATCTACATTATCTGTACTTAGGGTTATCAGTGTTAGCTGTGGTGTAACATAGGACTGCAGCTGACATCTACATTCTCTGTATTCAGAGTAATCACTGGCTTAGCTGTGGTGTTGCATAGGACTGCATGTGACATCTACATTATCTGTAGTCAGGGTTATCAGTGTTAGCTGTGCTGTTACATAGGACTGCAGGTGACCTCTACATTATCTGTATTCAGAGTTAGCTGTGGTGTTACATAGGACTGCAGGTGACATCTACATTATCTTTATTCAGGTTATCAGTGTTAGCTGTGGTGTTATATAGGACTGCAGGTGACATCTACATTATCTGTATTCAGAGTTAGCAGTGTTAGCTGTGGTGTTACATAGGACTGCAGGTGACATATACAGTATCTGTAGTCAGGGTTATCAGTGTTAGCTGTGGTGTTACATAGGACTGCAGGTGACATCTACATTCTCTGTATTCAGAGTTAGCAGTGTTAGCTGTGGTGTTACATAGGACTGCAGGTGACATCTACACTTTCTGTATTCAGAGTTATTACTGTGTTAGCTGTGGTGTTACATAGGACTGCAGGTGACATCTACATTATCTATATTCAGTTATCACTGTGTTAGCTGTGGTGTTACATAGGACTGCATGTGACATCTATATTATCTGTTTTCAGAGTTATTACTGTGTTATCTGTGGTGTTACATAGGACTGCAGGTAGCATCTACATTATCTGTATTCAGTGTTAGCTGTGGTGAGCTCCAGGACTTCTAGGAGGAGGGTCGTAGTCTGCCTCTTTTCTCTCCAGGGAGAGGCATGCCTACTGGGAGGCCGGCATGGCTTCCCAGCCTTCGATCCCCCGGTCTATGCCGGCGGGGGACAAGGAGCCACAAAAACCGGCCCAGGAGGGAGTGAGGAGATAATGAAGGGTGAGGAAAAGCGCATCCACCCACTCCAACCCCGAGACGTTTCATCGCACGCCCAGAGAGGGAGACCGGGGCATCCCAGGCCCCAGGAACAAGAGCCCAGCAAGATCCTCGGGGGAGATGAGCTCTAATGAGTCCACGTTCCTTCTCCTCCCGAGTGGTCGCCATGCTACGAGAATACGAGGACGCCGGCAGAGCACTAACCCATCTGAAAGAGGAGCTGCGGGAGGCCAGGGTCCTGAACACCCGGGCGTCCAACAAGGAGAGACCCGTGACCTCCCAGAGGTTTAAAGCCCTCAGAGATGAGGCGGTCAGGTTAGTGCTCCTCCGGGAGGGGATTGAGAAAAGCGAATGTCCCTTCCTAGAGAGGTTTAAGAACCAGCGGCGGTTCTCAGAAATGAAGGGTTTAAACACCTCAGGAGAACCGCCAGCCAGCGTCCTTAGTGAAGAGGAGGGGGAGGATGAAGAGGTGACTGGAGCCCCAGGTGCTGGAGCTAAGCTGGAGTGTGAGGGGCAGAGCAGGAGTTCGAGTGGTCTCCGTGCAGGGCAGAGGACTCCGACAGCAGAGGTTGGAGTGTCGGGGGAGGAAGAGGAGGAGGAGGAAGGAGGATTGCTGAGGGAGATCCGACTGCTGGAGTCTCCTGTGGACCTGATGGTTTTACTTCGGGGAGGATGAACCAGTGGAGGAGACCAAGAAGAGGAAAAAGAAGACCGGAGGAGCTGCACAGGAGGTGGTGAGTTATAAGTATGTACCAATGTCTGATGTTGCGCCTGCCACATCCAGTGTAAACCCCGCCAAACCTAAATGCACAGGTTCTGCAGTGGGCTCGAAGCAGAGGCAAAGTGGGGATAGGAGAAGGACGTCCGGCGATGCTGCCATCTGTGCACGGAACAGTGCAGGGGGCAAGGCTGTGGAGGTACTCACGGCACCGGACATAGGAAGTTCTGTGGAGTTTCCCTCCCTGCCCTCTGCGGCTAAGCCGGTTATCACCGGGGCCGGGGAGGCCGGGAGGGATGTAAAAAAAATATCTGCCAAGAATACTGGGCGCACTGCTGCGACAGGGGGGGCAGTGTGCCCCAGCACCCAAAAAGGACACTAAGGCCCTATAATCTGCGGGTACAGGGCGGGCAGCTGTGCCCAGGTAACTGTCTGCACAGAACAAGGACCAAAATGCTGCAGTAGGGGGGCAGGGCGCTCCAGGAGACGACCTGCAGAAAGCCAGCAACCAAAGGAAAACGGGTGTGTTGCTGCATGGAAAGGAGCCTCTGGAAGTGCTCCCCTCCCCCGGTCCAGCAGGTGTGAGTGCAGAGACACCAGACACAAGGGAAGAAGGAATGGATGTGACTGTGGAAGGTGTAGAGAACAGTGGAGTAAATTGTGGTAATGGGGTGACAAGTAAAGGGAATGAAAGTAGTGGTGCAGTGAATGATGGGAGTAGTGGTGCAGCAAATGGTGGGGGTAGTGGTGGAATGAATGCTGGGAGTAGTGGTGCAGCAAATGGTGGGAGTAGTGGTGCAGCAAATGGTGGGAGTAGTGGTGCAGCGAATGGTAGGAGAAGCACTGGTGTTGGTGGGGAGGAAGTAGGCGCTGGTCCCGTTGCCCCCCCAGCATTGGCGGGGGCATCAGCCCAAAGCTATTCAGGAGCTGTCAGTGCTGGGGGTAGTAGTGCGCCCTTGTCTGGTGGCTCTGGGGATGGTGACTTGCAACAGCAACTCCTAGACGCCCTGAGGAGAGGGGAGAGCTCCATCACTGTAGAGGGTAGGGAGGTTGATCTGTCTTTCTGGATAGAGAGACATGATTTTTCAGCCTTCTGAGATAGAGGGGCAGAGACTGTCTGGTCTCTGCCGACAACGGGGCAGAGGAGTAACCATAGGAACGTTGCCTGTCTCCAGTGGGAAAGCAAGGATGCCTGTCCTGATAGGTCGAAGGTGGTTGAGCTCCTGCTGGGGATGGGCTTTGCGGCATATGACACCTTTTCCTTGATCCATCCCTACGGGACCTCCTACTTCGATGTCAGCTTCGTGAGACCGGAGGGCCTTGAGCTTTTCTGGTCTCGCCATGAGCTGGCTCGGAGTCGCCCCGAATGGCATGGTCTCTTTCCCTGGCAATAACCTGCCAAAATTCAGTCAGGAAAGTGACCGTTTTGACTAGTAACGAGTCGCTTTCCTGTATAAACATTACGGCATGGGTGGGTCGATACGGAGAGGTCACCGATATTCCCCAAAAGAATCTCGATGACCATGGTATCTTGTCAGGGGCCAGGACCTTCATGGTGAAATTGAAGGTTTCGGGAAACACTGTTACCCATATCCCCTCCTCAACCTTTTTGGGGAGGGATAGGATCTTGATTTTCTAACGGGGGCAGCCTAAGGTCTGTCACAGTTGCAGTAGCCCCACATACTTCAGTGCGCAGTATACCACTCAGAAATGCGCACTGTGTGGGGACCTTGGTCATCTTGCTGCTGCCTGTGGCAGGATTAGGTGTAACTTATGTGGAGACCTCGGTCACCCGTTCAGTCACTGTCCGCGATCCTTCGCCAATGCGGTCCTGAAAGCAGCGAGTGCGGGACAGGCGAAAGCCGGGACTAATCTTGCCGGTGAAGAGACCAGTAGGGGCGGAGGAGGCAGGGAACCGGTGAGGAGCAAGCTGCCGCCATCCAACATCAGGCGGCAGAAGCAGCGCCGTGGGGACAGGGAGCAGGGAGTAATGTCCCTAAACTCTGACCCAGGTACTTCACTTGCAGCTGGTCTCTTGCGGCCGAGCCATATAGCGGGGTGGCGGTCCTTTTTAAGACCGCAGCGGTTGAATGCAGACGAGTGATCGAATTAGAAATGGGGAGATGCTTGATCCTAGATGTCTCCATGGGGGGACAAGAGCTTTGGCTCATTAACATCTATGGTCCCCAGTCCAAGTGGGACCGTAAATGTCCCTTCCTGAAGATCAAACCTTTTCTATTTTCGAGTCGGCAGGTGGTCTTCGGAGGGGATTTCAACAATTTCACGAGATCCTGTGATAGAGAAGGTTCCGGAGACCAGCTCGCTTATGATTGTGTCGCGTTAAACAGGATAGTAAGTGAGGCTCGCCTGGTGGATGTCCACATCCAGCACAACCCAGGCGACATGGGATTCACCTTTTTTAGAGGTAGTCAGTGCAGGTCTAGGATAGACAGGTTTTATTTGAAGGAGGAGGCAGTCTCTTCACCGTTGTCGGTTGTGGAGGTGGAGTTCTCCGATTACTGTTTGATTATATTTTCTCTGAATGTTAGAGACTCCTCGGATGGGAAGAGGTTATTGGAAGCTGAATTCGTCACTCCTTGAGGAAGAAGCTGTAAGACTGTCTTTTGAGGAATTCCTTCAGAGCCAGGTACCATTGCTGGGCCTAAGTAACACTAAGTCAGAGTGGTGGGAGATGTTCAAACATCGGGTGGCGAGATTCTTCCGGCAGCTCTCAAACCTCAGAAGCCTGAACAGGGATCGCCTGTATCAGAGCCTGAGGAGGAAACTCGAGCATCTTGTCTCGACTGGAGGTAGCCACGAGGAGATATCCAGAGTGAAGTCCTTGCTGAAGAGGTGTCAGTACGATAGGCACACATCTTTGGTTTTCGAGAGGGACTATGGGAAGTAGTGTTCGCCCGACGCTTACAGAAACTGTAAGATGTTAGTGAATAGTAAGATAGTGACGGGGCTGATGGACAGTACGGGGTCCCTGAGACTGTCCAGATCAGGGATCTTGGAGGTCGTCAGTTCCTACTACTTGCACCTCTTGGGAAGGAGGGAGCTGGATCGTGACGGGATGTCTGCTTTCCTGGCTGAATCTGTTCCTGAGCCAGGGGCTGACCTCTCGCTGGGCTGTTAGGCAGAAGCGATCAAAGAAGAGGAAGTGAGACTGGCGATCGATGGGCTTAGGCACAAAAAGTCGCCAGGTCCGGATGGCTTAACATCCGAGTTCTTTAGGACCTTTAGGGACTCTTTGGTCCCCCTCTTGACTCAGGTGTTTAACGAGTGTCTCTCCTCGGGCACTCTGCCGAGATCATTAACTGGTTCAGGACCGCCCACTGTATATAAACGTCGGCGCTGCCTGGGCTCTGTGCAGCGCCGACATTTAAAAACGGTGGGTGGTCCCGCAGCCCTCAGGACCACCAGGGTCCTGCAAGCACTGCGCTTCTGGTGCAGAGCGATAGCTCTGACAGGGGACATCATCGGGACCTGATTGGATCAGGTCCCAATGATGTTAACCCTTTGCTATCTTCTATATGCCGAGATCTATAGTGATCGCAGTATATAGAAGATAGTGAGAGGAGAGGGGGTCGTCCACTTACCTCTCCGATGGTCCCCTGATTTCTTCCAGGACCTGCCGTTGTTATGGCAGCTGGAGGTCACATAACCGCCTCCAGATCTGCCATATATGGTGTCCTGCTGAGCTCAGCCATGCAGCTGAGTCCAACAGGAGAAACTGACTGCATGACATCTTTTCTGACTGTTTCACAATGTAATACATGTCTATTACATTGCATGAGACCAGTGATTAGAAAAATAAAAATTAATGTCCCATACAGGGACTAAGTAAAAATGTAAAAAAAAAGTCTAAAAAATGTTTTCAAACTGTTTAAAAAAAATCACAAAATAAATAAAAATAAATAAATAAAATATTAAACCAATAAATCCGTATATTTATGCAAAAACAAAAAAGTACACATATTTGGTATCACCGCGTCCGAAACAACCCGATCTATAAAACTGTCACATTAATTAACTCCTTCTCTGCACACCGTAATAAAAATAAATAAAAAACGGAGCAAAAAACTATGCTTTTTCATCATATCACCAAACAAAAAGAGGAAAAAAATGCGATCAAAAAGCAAAATGGAAATAAAAATGGTACTGCTGAAAACGTCATCTTGTTCCGCAAAAAGAAAGCCGCCGTACAGCTCCATCAGCCGAAAAATAAAAAAGTTATAGCTCTCAGAATAAAGCGATGGAAAAAAAATATTTTTTCTATAATATTGTTTTATTGTCTGAAAGCGCCAAAACATAAAAAAATATACAGTAAGTGTAGTATTGCTGTAAACGTACTGACCCGAAGAATAATGCCGCCTTATCACTTTTACCACACACAGAACAGCATAAAAAAAAAACTCAAAAAACAATTCCTGAATTGTTGTTTTTTGTTAATTTTACCTCCCAAAAAATGGAATAGAAAGCGATCAAAAAATGTCACGTACCCAAAAATGGTACCAATAAAAATGTCAACTCATCCCGCAAAAAACAAGCCGTCACATGACTGTCGGCCGAAATATGGAAAAATTATAGCTCTCAAAATATGGCGATGCAAAAACTAGATTTTGCAAAAAAAAAGCGTCTCTTAGTGTGTGACAGCTGTCAGTCATAAAAACCCGATATAAATCTGGTATCTCTGTAATCGCACTGACCCGAAGAATAAAGTAATCTCATCGCTTATACTGCACGAGGAACGGCGTAAAAAATAAATAAAACCAATTCTTCACCTGCTACTGATTTGTTTATTATGTCTCCCAAAGATCGCAGTAAGGCTCTGCTCACATTTATCCTGCGCTCTGTGCTGAGCGCTTACACCAGAGTTTCCGTGTAAATCTCTGAAATACGTGATTCAGACAGAACCCATGACGGAAGATTCCCTGTAATGAGGCAGATATAGGCCACTGTGGACGCCATCTGGACTGTGATCCCACGGTGTCAGGTTTTTTAGGCGTGCATAAAAGTGCGGTTGGCCACAGTTTTGTGTACTTCTGAAAAAAAGGACACCGCTAAACAGAGGCCAGACCAAGTCCAGAGTAACTCTGCTGCCTCATTACAGTGAATGGATCCCGCAGGGGTTTCATCTGAATTACATCACTTGGAAATTTAGATGGAAACCCCGAAGTAAGTGCTCAGCCTCGAGTGCCGGATAAATGTTACGTAAAATGTTCCCAATAAAAGCTTCAACTCAGTCCTCAAAAAAAGCTAGTCCCCACTCAGGTCCGTCATCTGTTAAAAATATTCTAAGTTACTGGTAACAGAAAGGCTCTGGAAAAGCAAAATGGCCCTTGCCCCCCAAAAGAAATTCAGAAAATTTTGTGCTCTCAAATCCAAATGCCTATTCTACAATAATTTGTTCTTCAATTGTCAAATAGCGCTCCGTCCCTCCCAGATCTCGCCGTATGGCTGAGCGGTACGATACAGCCACCAATGGGGTATTGCCACGTTTAGAAGAAATTGTGACACATTTCGGCACCATTTTTACCCATTGCCCTGTGTGAAAATGTAAAATCTGAGGGTAAAACATTTTTTTGTGGTAAAAATATAATTATGTTTTTTTCACCGCCCAATGGTATAAATTAAAAAATTAAAAAATACTCACTACTTCCCTAGATGAATTCCTTGAGAGGTGTAGTTTACAAAATGGGGTCACTTGTGGGGGTTTCTGCTGTTTTCGGCATGTCAGCCACTCTTCAAATGTGACATGGTGTCTGCAACCTATCCCAGCCAACATAGCGCTCCTTTCTCTTCCGAACCCTGCCGTACACGAAAGCAGTGGTTTTCCCCCACATATTGGGTATCGGCGTACTCAGGAGAAATTGTACAACAAATTTCATGGTGCAATTTCTCCTCTTATCCTTATGATAATGCAAAATTAGGGAATGAAAAACATTTTTTGTGGGAAAAATGTGAAAATTTTATTTTTACAGCTCAATATTATAAACTTCTGTGAAGCACCTTGGGGTTCAAGGTGTTCACCACACATCTATATAAGTTCCCTAAGGGGTCTAGTTTCCAAAATGGTGTCACTTGTGGGGTTTTCCACTGTTTAGGCACATCAGGAGCTCTCCAAACGCAACATGGCGTCTGCTAATTATTCATGCAAATTTTACATTCAAAAAGTCTAATGGCGCTCCTTCCCTTCCGAACCCTGCAGTGCGCCCAAACAGTGGTTTTCCCTCACATATGGGGTATCAGCGTGCTCATTTTTTCTGTTACCCTTGTGAAAATTTAAAAAATTGGGTCTAAAGTAACATTTTTGTGAAAAAAAGTTAAATGTTCATTGTTTTCTTCCACATTCCAAAAATTCCCGTGAAACACCTGAAGGGTTAATAAACTTCTTGAATGTGGTTTTGAGCACCTTGAGGGGTGCAGTTTTTAGAATGGTGTCACTTTGGGGTATTTTCTGTCATAAAGGCCCCTCAAAGTCATTTCAAATAAGATGTGGTCCCTCAAAAAATGTTTTTGTAAATTTTGTTGGAAAAATGAGAAATCGCTGGTCAACTTTTAAGCCTTATAGCTTCCTAACAAAAAAAAATTTTGGTTCCAAAATTGTGCTGATGTAAAGTAGACATGTGGGAAATGTTATTTATTAATTATTTTGTGTGACATATCTCTCTGATTTAAGGGCATGACAATTCAAAGTTTGAAGATTGCAAAATTTTCAAAATTTTCGCCAAATTTCTGATTTTTTTCACAAATAAACGCAAAAGTGATATCGAAGAAATTTTACCACAATCATGAAGTACAATATGTCACGAAAAAACAATCTCAGAATCAGGGGAATCCGTTGAAGCGTTCCAGAGTAATTACTTCATAAAGTGACAGTTGTCAGAATTGAAAAAATTGGCCCGGTCACGAAGGCAAAAACAGGCTCTGGCGCAAAGTGGTTAAGGAGGTCAGCTTTGATCATTTTGTTAAAGGTAAGGATCCATCATGCATTGAGAACTGTCGTCCCATAGCACTTTTCAATGTGGACAGGAAGATTTTGGCTAATTTACTTTTCAACAGGCTGGTGAAGTTTGCACCCCAGCTCCTTTTGGAGGTTCAGCATTGTTGCGTTCCTGGCCGTAGCACTTTTAGTGCTGTTCTAGGTGTCCGAGAGGCCGTGGAGCAAGGCAGGGCGGGCCTTTGGAAGGGGTTCTTGCTGACCCTGGATCAGGCAAAAGCCTTTCATCGGGTTAACCACGAGTACCTCTAGTCCACTCTTTTGAGGTATGGTCTGCCTGGAGGGTTTGTGGACTGGCTTAAGACCTTGTATGCAGGGGCTGAGACTTTCACTCTGGTAAATGGGTGGATTGGACAACCTTTTGGGATAGGATCCGGTGTCCGTCAGGGCTGTCCTCTTAACCCTTTGCTTTACGCGTTTGCAATCGATCCCTTCCTCAGAAGGATTGATTGTGGACCATTGGCAGGGGTGCTGATGGGCGGGGAGGTGCCGGAGGCTATCCTGAGGGTGGTGGCCTACGCGGATGATGTCACCATCTTTGTTTCTTCGGAAGAGGAGGCAGTGGTGGTGATGTCAGAAGTGGAGCGCTACTCGGAGGTATCCGGGTCCAAGGTCAACCAGGATAAGTGTGAGAGTCTCTGGCTGGGAGGCGGAGATCCCGGATTTGATCTTCCGGACACCCTCCCCGAACCCCAAGAACATGCCAAAGTCCTGGGCATCGAATTCGGCCAGGGTGATTACCCCACGAAAAACTGTGAAGGCAGAATTAAAGGTGTCACCCAAAGAGTGGACCAATGGAGGGGTTGGTCTTTGACCCTGAGGGAAAGGGTTGGCCTGTGCAAAGCTTTCCTGCTCCCCTTGCTAATCTACCCGGGCAGTGTCTGTGTCTTGCCAGAGCCTCTCTGGACACGGGTCTACAGTCTGTTCTTCCAGATGTTATGGGGGAACAGACTGAACCTAGTCAAACGGGCGGTCACTTACCGCACGAGGAGACTAGGGGGATTGAATATGGTGAACCCCGTGGTGTTCCTAGTGAACACCTTCTTGAAAGTGAACGTGGCAAACCTCTGGAAAGAGAGGGCTCCTCCGTGGGTGTTCTCCTGCAAAGGATGGTTTCAGCCTTTTTTCCAGGAATGGGAGACAGGGGGAAGATTGAAGGATCTTCGCACACCAAACGGGCATCTCCCGGCTTACGTTACCCCGGTTCTGAAAATGATCCACCGGTGGGGTCTGGGAATGTGGGAGGTGAGATCCCTCCCGAGGAAACTCCTCGATATGAGGATCTTGGTTTCTCATTTTCAGAGTCCATTGGTCCTCAAAGACTGCCCAAGTCGGGATCTGGAGGTTGGGTTGCGTTTGTTAAATTCTAGTAGGATCCCCAAGAAGTACTGGGACTTTCAATTTGATGCTGCTTCCATGGTAAGTTGTATGTCAGGGACAATTTGAAGTACAGGAGCTCTGAGGACAGGAACTGCCCCCGTGAGACTTGTGCTAATGTGCTGGAAGGCATGGAGCACTTCCTGCTTCATTGTCCCTTTAATACAGATGTGTACAACAGGGTGGGGGCTTCCATTGGTTGGCCGCGGCTGGCCACTCTGTCCTATGCCGGGTGGGCCTATGGAGCGTTTGGAGACCTTGGGAGAAGGGACCGAGACACTTTATTCATAGTAAGCGCAGTGGTCAGGTATTTCACGTGGAACGCACGAGTTTTAGTTTCGTCGCAGAGTAAAATCCTCCATGTAGATGAAGTCTGTAGGAACATCCTAGGTGACCTGGTGAAGGTATGTTCTCTGGAGTATGAAAGACTGGGTGCCCGGAGGTCAGCCCGTCTCTGGAGGGGCTTTTCCTTCAGGGTGCCTTAGTCCGGTAGTACTCCTATATCCTGGTGGTGGGCTGATGTCTTTCCACCCTAGATTTTTGTTTTGTATTTCTGTCTCCTGAAGAGAAGGTTTGCAGGCATCGAACTTGAGCCTTGGATGGTGAGTATGTAGGTTGTGTTCTGTTATGTTGGTTTCTGTATATATTGTATATAATGTTTAATAGGGGGTTTTAGTTAGGTTGGGTGGGGGATTTGGGGGGGTTTTCATCAGCGGTGATAAGAGGACTGATCTGGCCTGGGGAAAAACTTTGGGGTCTGATCCTAGCTCGGAGTAATCCTGAACTTTGTGGCCAGAGCTGGATCAGGGGTGGCGGGATAGTTAGTGTAGGTGTGTGTTTATCTATAATATAACCGGGGATGTGTCTCTGTCCGAAGCCTCGATAGACTGAGCATGCTCAGTGTGGCGCCATGACGACAATATGTCTAGGACAAGAGAGAGAGGAAGAGAGAGACACATTCATGAGTACACTCCTATATTATCAGTACATTATATATACAGCGCTCAGCAAAAGTGAGTACACCCCCCTGTATTCCCAGTACGTTATACATACAGCGTTCAGCATAAGTGAGTACACCCCGCTGTATTCTCAGTACGTTATATATATACAGCGCTCAGCATAAGTGAGTACACCCCCCTGTATCCTCAGTACGTTATACATACAGCGCTCAGCATAAGTGAGTACACCCCTCTGTATTCTCAGTACGTTATGCATACAGCGCTCAGCATAAGTGAGTACACCCCCCTGTATCCTCAGTATGTTATATATACAGCTCTCGGCATAAGTGAGTACACCCTCCTGTATTCTCAGTACGTTATACATACAGCGCTCAGCATAAGTGAGTACACCCCGCTGTATTCTCAGTACGTTATATATATATACAGCGCTCAGCATAAGTGAGAACACCCCCCTGTATCCTCAGTACGTTATATATACAGCGCTCAGCATAAGTGAGTACACCCCCCTGTATTCTCAGTACGTTATACATGCAGCGCTCAGCATTAGTGAGTACACCCCCCTGTATCCTCAGTACATTATATATACAGCGCTCAGCATAAGTGAGTACACCCCCCTGTATTCTCAGTACTTTATACATACAGCGCTCAGCATAAGTGAGTACACCCCCTGAATTCTCAGTACGTTATATACAGTGTTCAGTGTAAGTGAGTACACCCCCTGTATTCTCAGTTCATCTTATATATGCTGGACGGGATGGGTGGCGCCTGCGCAGTGAGGCAACGGAGTCAGCACGTGTGCATACCACACTGCGGCGCCATTTTATTGAAGACACTGTTTATGCAAATTCGCAGACATCTTTAAACCAAATGGCGCAGGATAATTTAATAAAATTAAAAATGTACCAATAAAAATGCTCGCCACCCGGGCGTAGAACGGGTTCAATAGCTAGTGTGTGTGTGTATATATATGTATGTATGTATGTATGTATATGTGTAGAAGAAAATAAAATGTCCATGTCACTATTGTATATATTGTTATTTTTGGTTTGCTGTGGTGTGAATGAGGTGCAGTAAGGGTGTGACTGTAAGGTAAGGCAGTGGGGACCAGTAGGTTACTATTAGTTTCCGGTTGTATATATACGTGTTACATTGTATTTAGGTTTAGTGTTTTGTGTTTATAGTGTTTTATTGTATATAATATTGTATATAGGACAGTGTGAACGTTGTGTGGGATTGTATATAGTAGTATGAATGAAGCTGGGCCGGTGATTTCATAGGTTTTTATAATATTTATTTATTGTACATGTATATATTCCTGTGGTGATGGTTATTTTGTTCTTTCTCAGTAGGTCAAATCTTCTCCCCTTTCTGTTTGATTTATTTTGCTTCTATTTTCTGTGATTTGTGTCGGGTTTTGTCATTTTGTTCTTATGTTTTGTGTCCTGTAATGTATTATTGTTGTCATGTAGTGTATTCTATAAATAAAAAAGACCTACTGTGTTAGCTGTGGTGTTACATAGGACTGCAGATGAAATCTACATTACATGTATTCAGAGTTATTACTGTGCTAGCTATGGTGTTACATAGGACTGCAGGTAACATCTACATTATCTGTATTCTGAGCTATTACTGTGTTAGCTATGGTATTACATAGGACTGCATGTGACATGTACATTATCTGTATTCAGTGTTGGTAGTGTTAGCTGTGGTGTTACATAGGACTGCAGGTGACATCTACATTATCTGTATTCCGGGTTATTACTGTGTTAGATGTGATGTTACATAGGACTGCATATGACATCAATATTATCTGTATTCAGAGTTATTTCTGTGTTAGCTGTGGTGTTACATAGGACTGCATGTGACATGTACATTATCTGTATTCAGTGTTAGTAGTGTTAGCTGTGGTGTTACATAGGATTGTGTTATGCACACACCCTGGCTGATTGGCTTGTGCAGGAATACAGGAACAGGCAGGTTAGGCTGACACACAGACAGGTGGGTATTGGCAGGCACGGCTGACATGCAGACAGGTGGGCACTGGCAGGCATGGCTGGAGTGCAGACAGGAGGATACTGGCAGGCACGGCTGGTATGCAGACAGGAGGGTACTGACAAGTACGGCTGGCGTGCAGACGGGGAGGTACTAGCAGGTTGTAGCACAGGCTGGATAGGGTCCAGTACAGACTGGGATTCAGGAACAGAACCGCAGATGCGGTAGACAAGAAGAGCAGAGAGGAACCGCCGGAGCGGTGGGCAAGGCAGAGCAGAGAGGTACCGCCAAAGCGGTGAGCAAGGCAGAGCAGGCAGGAACCGCCGGAGCGGTGAGCAAGGCAGAGCAGGCAGAAACCGCCAGAGCGGTGAGCAAGGCAGAGCAGAGAGAAACCGCCGGAGCGGTGAGCAAGGCAGAGCGGGCAGGAACCGCCGGAGCGGTGAGCAAGGCAGAGCAGAGAGAAACCGCCGGAGCGGTGAGCAAGGCAGAGCGGGCAGAATCCACCGGAGCAGTGAGTAAGGCAGAGATAAACCGGAGCGGTGAGCAAAGGCAGAGCAGAGGGGACAGGGATCTGTTCACACGGAACAGACTGGAAGGGAAAGGCAGAACCAGATACACACAAGATACTTGCAATGAAGTAGCGAGTGGACTATAAACTCACAAACGGAAATACAGCGACAACAAGTAGGAGTTAGGTGCAGGTTCAGACTCTGCAGAAAAAGGGAAGGTACGGACATAGAGAAAGACAGGTAACAAGCTAGCAGAGTGTTCAGACAGGAACTGAGTGTTCAGACAGGAACTGACACTGCAGCGAGATACAGGAGCGAGTCTGGGTATGCGGCCCCCAGAAAGGCGGAACAAACAGGCTAAGAGCGTGTTCAGACTGGCCTGGAAATACAGCCTCCAGGAAGGCGGACAGACAGGCAAGAAAACACAGATAACAGATCTAGGTATGCGGCCCCTAGAAGGCGGGACGAACAGGCTAGGAGCGTGTTCAGACAGGCCTGGGAATACAGCCTCCAGAAAGCGGACAGGCAGGAAAAACAGAACAGGACCTGGCACATTCAGAGTCAAGGAGCACACTGAATGTTAGAGTTGCTCAGGCATCAGCTCCAAGGTGGAGCTGGTTTAAATATCAAGTGACAGACAGCAATAGGCTGGGGATGCATTAGGGGTGTGCCCACAGCAGCTACAAGAAACAGGAAGTAACCGGGCCGCCGCTGTAAGCAGTCAGAACAGAAACAAGCAGACAGCATGAATAGAAGCCAGGCTAGCAGACTGGACTGAAGATCAAGTTTGCAATCTTGCATAGTGGGAGATGGTGCACTATGCAAGCCCGCCACCAGGTATGTTACAGACTGCATGTGGCATCTACATTATCTGTATTCAGAGTTATTACTGTGTTAGCTATGGTATTACATAGGACTGCAGGTGACATCTACATTATCTATATTCAGTGTTATCACTGTGTTAGCTATGCTATTACATAGGACTGCAGGTGACATCTACATTATCTGTATTCAGAGTTATTACTGTGTTAGCTGTGGTGTTACATAGGACTGCAGGTGACATCTACATTTTTTGTATTCAGAGTTATTACTGTTAGCTGTAGTGTTACATAGGACTGCAGGTGACATCTACAATTTTTGTATTCAGGGTTCTTACTGTTAGCTGTGGTGTTACATAGGACTGCAGGTGACATCTACATTCTCTGTATTCAGAGTTATTACTTGGTTAGCTGTGGTGTTACATAGGACTGCAGGTGACATCTACATTATCTGTATTCCGGGTTATTTCTGTGTTAGCTATGGTACTACATAGGACTGCAGGTGACATCTACATTATCTATATTCAGTGTTATCACTGTGTAAGCTATGGTATTACATAGGACTGCAGGTGACATCTACATTATCTGTATTCAGAGTTATCACTGGGTTAGCTGTGGTGTTACATGGGACTGCATGTGACATGTACATTATCTGTATTCAGTGTTAGTAGTGTTAGTTATGGTGTTACATAGGACTGCAGGTGACATCTACATTATCTGTATACAGAGTTATCACTTGGTTAGTTGCGGTGTTACATAGGACTGCATGTGGCATCTACATTATCTGTATTCAGAATAATCACTGGGTTAGCTGTGGTGTTACATAGGACTGCATGTGGCATCTGTGTTCTCTGTATTCAGAGTCATTACTGTGTTAGCTGTGGTGTTACATAAGACTGCATGTGGCATCTACATTATCTGTATTCAGATATATCACTGTGTTAGCTGTGGTGTTACATAGGACTGCAGGTGACATCTTTATTATCTGTATTCAGATATATCACTGTTTTAGCTGTGGTGTTACATAGGACTGCATATAACATCTACATTATCTGTATTCAGTGTTAGCTGTGGTGTTACATAGGACTGCAGGTGACATCTACATTATCTGTATTCAGAGCTATTACTGTTAGCTGTGATGCTACATAGGACTGCATGTGACATCTACATTCTCTGTATTCAGAGTTATTAGTGTGTTAGCCATGGTGTTACATAGGACTGCATGTGACATCTACTTCATATATATTCAGAGTTATCACTGTTAGCTGTGGTGTTACATAGGACTTCATGTGACATCTACATTCTTTGTATTCAGAGTTATCACTGGGTTAGATATGGTGTTACATGGGACTGCATGTGATGTCTACATTATCTGTATTCAGAGTTATCACTGGGTTAGCTGTGGTGTTACATAGGACTGCAGATGGCATCTACATTCTCTGTATTCAGAGTTATTACTTTGTTAGCTGTGTTGTTACATAGGACTGCATGTGACATTTACATTGTCTGTATCCAGAGTCATCTGTGTGTTAGCTATGGTGTTACATAGGACTGCAGGTGACATCTACATTATCTGTATTCAGAGTTATTACTGTTAGCTGTGGTGTTACATAGGACTGAATGTGAGATCTACATTATATCTATTCAGTGTTAGCAGTGTGTTAGCTGTGGTGTTTCATAGGACTGCAGGTGACATCTACATTCTCTGTTTTCAGAGTTATTACTATGTTAGCTGTAGTGTTACATAGGACTGACTGCGACATCTAAATTCTCTGTATTCAGAATTATCACTGGTTAGCTGTGATGTTACATAGGACTGCAGGTGACATCTACATTATCTGTATTCATAGTTATTAGTGTGTTAGCCATGGTGTTACATAGGACTACAGATGACATCTACACGATCTGTGTTCAGTTATTACTGGGTTAGCTATGGTGTTACATAGGACTGCATGTTACATCTACATTCTCTGTATTCAGAGTTATCTGTGTTAGCTGTGGTGTTACATAGGACTGCAGGTGACATCTACATTATCTGTATTCAGAGTTATTACTGTTAGCTGTGGTGTTACATAGGACTGCAGGTGACATCTACATTATCTGTAATCAGAGTTATTACTGTGTTAGCTGTAGTGTTACATAGGACTGCAGGTGACATGTACATTCTCTGTATTCAAAGTTATGTAACACCACAGCTAACACAGTTATGACTCTGAATATATCTAATGTAGATGTTATCTGCAGTCCTATGTAACACCAGAGCTAACACACTGATTACTCTGACTACAGATAATGTAGATGTCACCTGCAGTCCTATGTAACACCATAGCTAACACACTGATAACTCTGGACAAAGATAATGTAGATGTCACCTGCAGTCCTATGTAACACCACAGCTAACCCAGAGATAAGTGAATACAGATAATGTAGATGTCACCTGCAGTCCTATGTAACACCACAGCTAACACAGTAATAAGACTGCAGGTGATATCTACATAATCTGTATCCAGAGTTATTAGTGTCTTAGCTGTGGTGTTACATAGGACTGCATGTGACATCTACATTATCTGTATTCACTTATCACTGGGTTAGCTGTGGTGTTACATAGGACTGTCGTTGACTAATATATTATCTGTTTTCAGAGTTGTCAGTGTTAGCTGTGGTGTTACATAGGACTGCATGTGACATCTACATTATCTGTTTTCAGAGTTATCACTTGGTTAGTTGTAGTGTTACATAGGACTGCAGGTGACATCTTCATTCTCTGTATTCAAAGTTATGTAACACCACAGCTAACACACTGATAACTCTGAATACAGATAATGTAGAAATCACCTGCAGTCCTATGTAACACCAAAGCTAACCCAGTGATAAGTGAATACAGATAATGTAGATGCCACATGCAGTCCTATGTAACACCACAGCATACCCAGTGATAAGTGAATACAGATAATGTAGATGTCACCTGCAGTCCTATGTAACACCACAGCTAACACACTGATAACTCTGAATACAGATAATGTAGATGTCAACAGCAGTCCTATGTAACACCACAGCTAACACACTGATAATACTGAATACAGATAATGTAGATCTCGCATGCAGTCCTATGTAACACCACCGCTAACACAGTAATGACTCTGAATACAGATAATGTAGATGTCACCTGCAGTCCTATGTAACACAACAGCTAACACAGTGATAAGTGAATACAGATAATGTAGATGCCACATGCAGTCCTATGTAACACCACAGCATACCCAGTGATAAGTGAATACAGATAATGTAGATGTCACCTGCAGTCCTATGTAACACCACAGCTAACACACTGATAACTCTGAATACAGATAATGTAGATGTCAACAGCAGTCCTATGTAACACCACAGCTAACACACTGATAATACTGAATACAGATAATGTAGATCTCGCATGCAGTCCTATGTAACACCACCGCTAACACAGTAATGACTCTGAATACAGATAATGTAGATGTCACCTGCAGTCCTATGTAACACAACAGCTAACACAGTGATAACTCTGAATATAGATAATGTAGCTATCACCTGCAGTCTTATTACTGTGTTAGCTGTGGTGTTACATAGGACTGCAGGTCACATCTACATTATCTGTTTTCAGAGATTTCAGTGTTAGCTGTGGTGTTACATAGAACTGCAGGTGACATCTACATTGTTTGTATTCAGAGTTATCACTGGGTTAGCTGTGGCGTTACATAGGACGTCAGGTGACATCTACATTATCTGTATTCAGTGTTATCACTGGGTTAGCTGTGGCGTTACATAGAACTTCAGGTGACATCTACATTATCTATTTTCAGAGATATTAGTGTGTTAGCTATGGTGTTGCATAGGACTGCATGTTACATATACATTATCTGTATTCAGAGTTATCACTGGGTTAGCTGTGGTGTTACATAGTACTGCAGGTGACATCAACATTATCTGTATTCAGAGTTATCAGTGTGTTAGCTGTGGTGCTACATAGGACTGCAGGTGACATCTACATTATCTGTATTCAGAGTTATCACTGGGTTAGCTATGGTGTTACATGGGACTGCAGCTGACATCTACATTCTCTGTATTCAGAGTTATCAGTGTGTTATCTGTGGTGTTACATAGGACTGCATGTGACCTCTACATTATCTGTATTCCGAGTTATCACTGGGTTAGCTATGGTGTTACATAGGACTGCAGCTGACATCTACATTCTCTGTATTCAGAGTTATCAGTGTTAGCTGTGGTGTTACATAGGACTGCAGGTGACATCAACATTATTTGTATTCAGAGTTATCAGTGTGTTAGCTATGGTGTTACATAGGACTGCATGTGACCTCTACATTGTCTGTATTCCGAATTATCACTGGGTTAGTTGTGGTGTTACATAGGGCTGCACGTGACATCTACATTATCTGTATTCATAGTTTTCAGTGTGTTAGCTATGGTGTTACATAGGACTGCAGGTGACATCTACATTCTCTATATTCAAAGTTATGTAACACCACAGCTAACACAGTTATAACTCTGAATACAGATAATGTTGATGTCACCTGCAGTCCTAAGTAACACCACAGCTAACACAGTAATAAGACTGCAGGTGATATCTACATTATCTATATTCAGAGTTATTACTGTATTAGCTGTGGTGTTACTTAGGACTGCAGGTGACATCAACATTATCTGTATTCAGAGTTATTACTGTTAGCTGTGGTGTTACATAGGACTGCATGTGAGATCTACATTATATGTATTCAGTGTTAGCAGTGTGTTAGCTGTGGTGTTTCATAGGACTGCATGCAACATCTAAATTCTCTGTTTTCAGAGTTATTACTATGTTAGCTGTAGTGTTACATAGGACTGACTGCGACATCTAAATTCTCAGTATTCAGAGTTATCACTGGATTAGCTCTGGTGTTACATAGGACTGCAGGTGACATCTACATTCTCTCTTTTCAGAGTTATCAATGGTTAGCTGTGGTGTTACATAGGACTGCATGTGACATCTACATTCTCTGTATTCAGAATTATCACTGGTTAGCTGTGATGTTACATAGGACTGCAGGCGACATCTACATTATCTGTATTCATAGTTATTAGTGTGTTAGCCATGGTGTTACATAGGACTGCAGATGACATCTACACGATCTGTGTTCAGTTATTATTGGGTTAGCTATGGTGTTAAATAGGACTGCATGTTACATCTACATTCTCTGTATTCAGAGTTATCTGTGTTAGCTATGGTGTTACATAGGACTGCAGGTGACATCTACATTATCTGTAATCAGAGTTATTACTGTGTTAGCTGTAGTGTTACATATGACTGCAGGTGACCTGTACATTCTCTGTATTCAGAGTTATCACTGTGTTAGCTATGGTGTTACATAGGACTGCAGGTGGCATCTACATTATCTGTATTCAGAGTTATCAGTGTGTTAGCTATGGTGTTACATAGGACTGCATGTGAACTCTACATTATCTGTATTCAGAGTTATCACTGGGTTAGCTATGGTGTTACATAGGATTGCAGATGACATCTACATTCTCTGTATTCAGAGTTATCAGTGTTAGCTGTGGTGTTACATAGGACTGCAGGTGACATCTACATTCTCTGTATTCAGAGTTATTAGTGTGTTAGCCATGGTGTTACATAGGACTGCATGTGACCTCTACATTATCTGTATTCCGAGTTATCACTGGGTTAGCTGTGGTGTTAGATAGGACTGCAGGTGGCATCTACATTCTCTGTATTCAGAGTTATCACTGGGTTAGCTATGGTGTTACATAGGACTGCAGGTGACATCAACATTCTCTGTATTCAGAGTTATTACTTTGTTAGCTGTGTTGTTACATAGGACTGCATGTGACATTTACATTGTCTGTATCCAGAGTCATCTGTGTGTTAGCTGTGGTGTTACATAGGACTGCAGGTGACATGTACATTCTCTGTATTCAAAGTTATGTAACACCACAGCTAACACAGTTATGACTCTGAATATATCTAATGTAGATGTTATCTGCAGTCCTATGTAACACCAGAGCTAACACACTGATTACTCTGACTACAGATAATGTAGATGTCACCTGCAGTCCTATGTAACACCATAGCTAACACACTGATAACTCTGGACAAAGATAATGTAGATGTCACCTGCAGTCCTATGTAACACCACAGCTAACACAGTAATAAGACTGCAGGTGATATCTACATAATCTGTATCCAGAGTTATTAGTGTCTTAGCTGTGGTGTTACATAGGACTGCATGTGACATCTACATTATCTGTATTCACTTATCACTGGGTTAGCTGTGGCGTTACATAGGACTGTCGTTGACTAATATATTATCTGTTTTCAGAGTTGTCAGTGTTAGCTGTGGTGTTACATAGGACTGCATGTGACATCTACATTATCTGTTTTCAGAGTTATCACTTGGTTAGTTGTAGTGTTACATAGGACTGCAGGTGACATCTTCATTCTCTGTATTCAAAGTTATGTAACACCACAGCTAACACACTGATAACTCTGAATACAGATAATGTAGATGTCACTTGCAGTCCTATGTAACACCACAGCTAACACAGTTATAACTCTGAATACAGATAATGTAGAAATCACCTGCAGTCCTATGTAACACCAAAGCTAACCCAGTGATAAGTGAATACAGATAATGTAGATGCCACATGCAGTCCTATGTAACACCACAGCATACCCAGTGATAAGTGAATACAGATAATGTAGATGTCACCTGCAGTCCTATGTAACACCACAGCTAACACACTGATAACTCTGAATACAGATAATGTAGATGTCAACAGCAGTCCTATGTAACACCACAGCTAACACACTGATAATACTGAATACAGATAATGTAGATCTCGCATGCAGTCCTATGTAACACCACCGCTAACACAGTAATGACTCTGAATACAGATAATGTAGATGTCACCTGCAGTCCTATGTAACACAACAGCTAACACAGTGATAACTCTGAATATAGATAATGTAGCTATCACCTGCAGTCTTATTACTGTGTTAGCTGTGGTGTTACATAGGACTGCAGGTGACATCTACATTGCTTGTATTCAGAGTTATCACTGGGTTAGCTGTGGCGTTACATAGGACTTCAGGTGACATCTACATTATCTATTTTCAGAGATATTAGTGTGTTAGCTATGGTGTTGCATAGGACTGCATGTTACATATACATTATCTGTATTCAGAGTTATCACTGGGTTAGCTGTGGTGTTACATAGTACTGCAGGTGACATCTACATTATCTGTATTCAGAGTTATCAGTGTGTTAGCTGTGGTGCTACATAGGACTGCATGTGACATCTACATTATCTGTATTCAGAGTTATCACTGGGTTAGCTATGGTGTTACATAGGACTGCAGCTGACATCTACATTCTCTGTATTCAGAGTTATCAGTGTGTTAGCTGTGGTGTTACATAGGACTGCATGTGACCTCTACATTATCTGTATTCCGAGTTATCACTGGGTTAGCTATGGTGTTACATAGGACTGCAGCTGACATCTACATTCTCTGTATTCAGAGTTATCAGTGTTAGCTGTG
The DNA here is from genome assembly GCF_046119375.1 of Phyllobates terribilis. NCBI lineage: Eukaryota > Metazoa > Chordata > Amphibia > Anura > Dendrobatidae > Phyllobates > Phyllobates terribilis. The sequence goes on from NW_027362762.1 coordinate 602,028,112, forward strand.
GTGTTACATAGGACTGCAGGTGACATCAACATTATTTGTATTCAGAGTTATCAGTGTGTTAGCTATGGTGTTACATAGGACTGCATGTGACCTCTACATTATCTGTATTCCGAGTTATCACTGGGTTAGCTATGGTGTTACATAGGACTGCAGGTGACATCTACATTATCTGTATTCCGAGTTATCACTGGGTTAGCTGTGGTGTTACATAGGACTGCAGGTGGCATCTACATTCTCTGTATTCAGAGTTATCACTGGGTTAGCTATGGTGTTACATAGGACTGCAGGTGACATCAACATTCTCTGTATTCAGAGTTATTACTTTGTTAGCTGTGTTGTTACATAGGACTGCATGTGACATTTACATTGTCTGTATCCAGAGTCATCTGTGTGTTAGCTGTGGTGTTACATAGGACTGCATTCGACATCTACATTCTCTGTATTCAGAGTTATCACTGGGTTAGTTGTGGTGTTACATAGGGCTGCACGTGACATCTACATTATCTGTATTCATAGTTTTCAGTGTGTTAGCTATGGTGTTACATAGGACTGCAGGTGACATCTACATTCTCTATATTCAAAGTTATGTAACACCACAGCTAACACAGTTATAACTCTGAATACAGATAATGTTGATGTCACCTGCAGTCCTAAGTAACACCACAGCTAACACAGTAATAAGACTGCAGATGATATCTACATTATCTATATTCAGAGTTATTACTGTATTAGCTGTGGTGTTACTTATGACTGCAGGTGACATCTACATTATCTGTATTCAGAGTTATTACTGTTAGCTGTGGTGTTACATAGGACTGCATGTGAGATCTACATTATATGTATTCAGTGTTAGCAGTGTGTTAGCTGTGGTGTTTCATAGGACTGCATGCAACATCTAAATTCTCTGTTTTCGGAGTTATTACTATGTTAGCTGTAGTGTTACACAGGACTGCAGGTGACATCTACGTTCTCTCTTTTCAGAGTTATCACTGGTTAGCTGTGGTGTTACATAGGACTGCATGTGACATCTACATTCTCTGTATTCAGAATTATCACTGGTTAGCTGTGATGTTACATAGGACTGCAGGCGACATCTACATTATCTGTATTCATAGTTATTAGTGTGTTAGCCATGGTGTTACATAGGACTGCAGATGACATCTACACGATCTGTGTTCAGTTATTATTGGGTTAGCTATGGTGTTAAATAGGACTGCATGTTACATCTACATTCTCTGTATTCAGAGTTATCTGTGTTAGCTATGGTGTTACATAGGACTGCAGGTGACATCTACATTATCTGTAATCAGAGTTATTACTGTGTTAGCTGTAGTGTTACATATGACTGCAGGTGACCTGTACATTCTCTGTATTCAGAGTTATCACTGTGTTAGCTATGGTGTTACATAGGACTGCAGGTGGCATCTACATTATCTGTATTCAGAGTTATCAGTGTGTTAGCTATGGTGTTACATAGGACTGCATGTGAACTCTACATTATCTGTATTCAGAGTTATCACTGGGTTAGCTATGGTGTTACATAGGACTGCAGATGACATCTACATTCTCTGTATTCAGAGTTATCAGTGTTAGCTGTGGTGTTACATAGGACTGCAGGTGACATCTACATTCTCTGTATTCAGAGTTTTTAGTGTGTTAGCCATGGTGTTACATAGGACTGCATGTGACCTCTACATTATCTGTATTCCGAGTTATCACTGGGTTAGCTGTGGTGTTACATAGGACTGCAGGTGGCATCTACATTCTCTGTATTCAGAGTTATCACTGGGTTAGCTATGGTGTTACATAGGACTGCAGGTGACATCAACATTCTCTGTATTCAGAGTTATTACTTTGTTAGCTGTGTTGTTACATAGGACTGCATGTGACATTTACATTGTCTGTATCCAGAGTCATCTGTGTGTTAGCTGTGGTGTTACATAGGACTGCATTCGACATCTACATTCTCTGTATTCAGAGTTATCACTGGGTTAGTTGTGGTGTTACATAGGACTGCACGTGACATCTACATTATCTGTATTCATAGTTTTCAGTGTGTTAGCCATGGTGTTACATAGGACTGCAGGTGACACCTACATTCTCTATATTCAAAGTTATGTAACACCACAGCTCACACAGTTATAACTCTGAATACAGATAATGTAGATGTCACCTGCAGTCCTATGTAACACCACAGCTATCACACTGATAACTCTGAATACAGAGAATGTAGATGTCACCTGCAGTCCTATGTAACACCACAGCTAACCCAGTGATAACTCTGAATACAGATAATGTAGATGTCACCTGCAGTCCTATGTAACACCACAGATCACACAGTTATAACTCTGAATACAGATAATGTAGATGTCACCTGCAGTCCTATGTAACACCACAGCTATCACACTGATAACTCTGAATACAGAGAATGTAGATGTCACCTGCAGTCCTATGTAACACCACAGCTAACCCAGTGATAACTCTGAATACAGATAATGTAGATGTCACCTGCAGTCCTATGTAACACCACAGATCACACAGTTATAACTCTGAATACAGATAATGTAGATGTCACCTGCAGTCCTATGTAACACCACGGCTAACCCAGTGATAACACTGAATACAGAGAATGTTGATGTCACCTGCAGTCCTAAGTAACACCACAGCTAACACAGTAAAAAGACTGCAGGTGATATCTACATTATCTATGTTCACAGTTATTACTGTGTTAGCTGTGGTGTTACTTAGGACTGCAGGTGACATCAACATTATCTGTATTCAGAGTTATTACTGTTAGCTGTGGTGTTACATAGGACTGCATGTGACATCTACATTATCTGTAATCAGAGTTATTACTGTGTTAGCTGTGGTGTTACATAGGACTGCAGGTGACATCTACATTCTCTGTATTCAGTGTTAGCTGTGGTGTTACATAGGACTGCATGTGACATCTACATTATCTGTATTCAGAGTTATCAGTGTGTTAGCTATGGTGTTACATAGGACTGCATGTGACATCTACATTATCTGTATTCAGAGTTATCAGTGTGTTAGCTATGGTGTTACATAGGACTGCATGTGACATCTACATTATCTGTAATCAGAGTTATTACTGTGTTAGCTGTGGTGTTACATACGACTGCAGGTGACATCTACATTATATGTATTCAGAGTTATCAGTGTGTTAGCTATGGTGTTACATAGGACTGTAGGTGACATCTACAATATCTGTAATCAGTGTTATTACTGTGTTAGCTGTACTGTTACATAGGACTGCAGGTGACATGTACATTCTCTGTGTTCAAAGTTATGTAACACCACAGCTAACACAGTTATGACTCTGAATATATCTAATGTAGATGTTATCTGCAGTCCTATGTAACACCATAGCTAACACACTGATAACTCTGGACACAGATAATGTAGATGTCACCCGCAGTCCTATGTAACACCAAAGCTAACACAGTGATAACTCTGAATACAAATAATGTAGATGTCACCTGCAGTCCTATGTAACACCACAGCTAACACAGTAATAAGACTGCTGGTGATATCTACATTATCTGTATCCAGAGTTATTAGTGTGTTAACTCTGAATACAGATAATGTAGATGTCACATGCAGTCCTATGTAACACCACAGCTAACACGCTAATAACTCTGGATACAGATAATGTAGATATCACCTGCAGTCTTATTACTGTGTTAGCTGTGGTGTTACATAGGACTGCATGTGACATCTACATTATCTGTTTTCAGAGTTATCAATTGGTTAGTTGTAGTGTTACATGGGACTGCAAGTGACATCTTCATTCTCTGTATTCAAAGTTATGTAACACCACAGCTCACACACTGATAACTCTGAATACAGATAATGTAGATGTCACCTGCAGTCCTATGTAACACCACAGCTCACACACTGATAACTCTGAATACATATAATGTAGATGTCACTTACAGTCATATGTAACACCACAGCTAACCCAGTGATAACTCTGAATACAGATAATGTACATGTCACCTGCAGTCCTATGTAACACCACAGCTAACACAGTTATAACTCTGAATACAGATAATGTAGATGTCACCTGCAGTCCTATGTAACACCACAGCTAACCCAGTGATAAGTGAATACAGATAATGCAGATGTCACATGCAGTCCTATGTAACACCACAGCTAACCCAGTTATAAGTGAATACAGATAATGTAGATGTCACATGCAGTCCTATGTAACACCACAGCTAACACAGTTATAACTCTGAATACAGATAATGTAGATGTCACCTGCAGTCCTATGTAACACCACAGCTTAACACACTGATAACTCTGAATACAGATAATGTAGATGTCACCTGCAGTCCTATATAACACCACAGCTAACAGTAATAACTCTGAATACAGATAATGTAGATGTCACATGCAGTCCTATGTAACCCACAGCTAACCCAGTTATAAGTGAATACAGATAATGTAGATGTCACATGCAGTCCTATGTAACACCACAGCTAACACACTGATAACTCTGAATACAGATAATGTAGATGTCACCTGCAGTCTTATTACAGTGTTAGCTGTGGTGTTACATAGGACTGCATGTGACATCTACATTATCTGTTTTCAGAGTTATCAGTGTTAGCTGTGGTGTTACATAGGACTGCTGGTGACATCTGCATTATCTGTATTCAAAGTTATCAGTGTGTTAGCTATGGTGTTACATAGGACTGCATGTGACATCTACATTATCTGTATTCCAAATTGTCACTGTGTTAGCTGTGGTGTTACATAGGACTGCAGGTGAAATCTACATTATCTTTATTCAGAGTTATCTCTGTGTTAGCTGTGGTGTTACATAGGACTGCAGGTGAAATATACATTATCTGTATTCCGTTATCACTCTGTTAGCTGTGGTGTTACATAGGACTGCAGGTGACATCTACATTATCTGTATTTACAGTCTACAGTGTTGTGGTGTTACATAGGACTGAAGGTGACATCTACATTATCTGTATTCAGAGTTATCACTGTGTTAGCTGCGGTGTTACATAGGACTGTAGGAGACAGCTACACTATCTGTATTCTGAGTTATCACTGTGTTATCCGTGGTGTTACATAGGACTGCAGTTGACATCTACATTATCTGTATTTACAGTCTACAGTGTTGTGGTGTTACATAGGACTGAAAGTGACATCTACATTATCTGTATTCAGAGTTATCACTGTGTTTGCTGTGGTGTTATGTAGCACCCTGAGGACTCGGCTGCTACAGGGGTATTGCACCTCAAGCCAGAGGTGTGGTATTCCACTCCCGGGTAAGGATGGAGTGTGGAACTGAGCTCAGTAAGCTGCATGCACTACATACATCCCATTTCCGGGGGACAGAACTACGGTACTCCCACCAGATATATGTGCAGGTACGACAGCGTCTGTCCCTGGCTGGAGTGGGAGGGGGTGGAATATCCCAGTAGTGTAGGGGCAGACAGGGGGAGCAGTCTGGGTAAGGCTAGGAGCTCATTGGGTGCTGGTCACCTGAGCTCACACATAGAGGGAGTATATAAGGTGGGCACCATCTTAGGACAGGGTCAGTCTTTTGTAGAGCAGAGGAGAAGAGCAGAGAAGCTCAGCCAGCTCCAAGGCCAAGTCAGAGTGAGAGAGGAGAAAGAAAGGCCCAGAGAGGGGAGAAGAAGGAACCCCAAGAGCCCAGAATTAAAACAGTAGGGTGAAGGGTTGGCGGACACGGGTACCGGAACCCGAACTGGTGGAGGCCACTAATCCTCAGCCAGAGACCGGAGGTCGTGGTTAGGATCTGCCACGACCCTCACCAAATCCACTAGAAAGGCACACCAAGTATAGGGTCAGGGAACCCAGAAGAGGTTTGACCACTAAGAGACCCGAGGGAGCCGGCCAAAAGTGGATCCCTGGGGGGAACGGCCAGCAGAAAAGGGAAAGTCAGAAAGGGAGCTCAGGATCACGCTCCAGAATTGCTTGGGAGTTGGCCGAGTCCAGGACCTGGTGGACGCAGCACGGCTCGGGTGGTCACTCAAGGCCAGAGTGACCAATAGAACAGCAGTAAGTAAAAACCCTGAACTGCACAGCACGACTCTGAGTCTTCTTACTGCACCTCCACAACCACCATCCTCTACATCTGACCCCCTGAGGCTATACCCCTCCCGTTGGGGGTTATACTACCACAGCTGCACACACACCACCAGCCTCAGCGGACCCTTCTGCGGCGGCGGCCTTATTGACCGCAAATCAACGGGTGGCGTAGTCGACACTAAGAACATCTAACAACATCTGCAAAGACTGCCGCACACTGAGTTTGACACCCTGGGCACGGACCGGGTCGCCGCCACTCGGAGACTACAACCCCCATCTGATCCGGCTCCGGGTATTCCCCTAAGAACATGGCCCAGGGGGCGCGTCAACTTTGGCGTAGTCGGCAGGATAACGTGCCCGCAACAACCGGGTACTGCGTGCCTGAAGAAAAGTACACATCTACCTCAAAAAGAAGTCTCCCGCCGATTCCGGAGGGTCCCCGCCATCGGACGCCATCACGGATCGTTTCCCGCCGGTTGCCCGCCATCTGCAGCTTTTTCCCGCCATCAGAGAAGATTTCCCGCCTTGGAAGAGCGGACGCCATTATGGGCGTGCCAGAGGGTGGCAAGAGGCCACCTCCCATCGTGGGCCAGGTCGAGGAATGGCGCCAAAAGCGGAAACCGCCCCCACCAACAGAGACTGTGATGCTAGAGATGTCCATCAGCGTGAGGGAACTGCCCCTGGAGCTGACAATCACCAAGTTGCCCCGGGACCACCCTCAATGTGGGCGGAGAGAGAATAAAAGAGCGAAGATGGGTGCCGCCTGGAGGAGTCTGGAGAGAGCGCACCCTGAGACAAGAAGTCTGGAGAGGAGTATGGAGAAAGCACACCCGGAGATGGAGGGAGAGTCAGGCAGCACCGACCCTGTGGTCAGGAGTCTGCTGCAAGCAACAACCCCACTAGGCCTAGTGGAGGTCCTGGCGCAGCTCCCCCGAGACCGGGAGTGTGCACAGACCGCGCTGGAGGGCCTCGCACGGAGGATGGCCCAGGTGCAGCGAGAAACGCTGGCGGAGTGGAGCCGAGAGATGGCCCAGCAGACCGGAACCCGTCAGCGGAGCACGCCACCCGAGACGAGGAGACAGACCGCCTCTGAGGATGGTGCAGGAGGAGTGAAGGCCGGAGACGACGCCGAGGAAGGAGCTGAGGAGACGGAGGCAGGTAAAGGGGACGTAACTACCCCGGACCGAGATACCGCGTGCCTGCCCCAGCTCCCCGTCGCAGAGCCCGAAATTCCCCCTGCCGTGCCCGTCGCTGCATCGTCACCGCTCCCGACTAGGCCTCAACCAGAAGCCGCGGCCGCGACCCCTGTGACGTCACGCGCCTCAACCCTGAGCGCGGCCAAGCAGGAAACACCATCGGCCTGGTCGCAGGGCCGAGCGCCCCCGGGCGCTGCAGCGCCAACAGCGCCCTCTACCTCCACCGAGCCACCGGCCTGGTCGCATGGCCAAGTAACCCCGGGCGCCGCCGTCCTTACGGTGCCCTTTACTTTTAGGGTGCCCCAGGCCTGGTCGCAAGGCCTGGTGAACCCGGGCGCCGCTGCCACCACCGCGCCCTCAACATCTAGAGTGCCGCACCTGGGTGAAGACTTATTTGCCCAGCACACGTGCCCGGATGGGCAGCCCTTTATATGGCCACCGGAGTATTATGAACTGGAACTCCAAAAGGCAAGGCCCCTGAGCGAGCCCCTGATTCCGGCTCCGAAGCCCGTCGAGAGGACCCCGCTCCCGCTGGAGGAGGCACAGTTCGAGTGGGACCCCACTGGAGGAGACCTTATGGGGTTCACCCAAGAAACTCGGGCGGCCGCAGCGGAGCGTGCGGAGTGCTGCCGGCAGCAGTTAGAGGTCTTCGAGAGAGAACGGAGAGAGAGGCGGGCCCGTGAGCAGCAGATGCAGATACGGAGCGCGGAGCAGAAGAGCCGGACCAGGAGAGACCCCCGTGCAGCTCATGGTCCCCGTACCACCGGGACTGTGATTAAATTTCAAATGCAGCACGGTTGGGGCTTCATCAGAGATCACCACACCCCCGGCGACGTCTTCGTGACCAGAAGAGACGTTGAGTCCCACCTACCGGAGGGACACAGAGGTCGTGACCTATATGTAGGGGACGAAGTCACATTCACCCGGCACAAGTGTGCCAAAGGACCTTATGCCCTTCATGTACACCGGCTGACGGAGGAGGAGCTGCGGTGTGAGGAGGAGCAAGAGGACCCGGATGGGTCTGAAGCTTACCAGCGAGAAGGAGCAGGAGGACGCCGTCATTAGAGTACGGTATCATGAGACTGTATATAGTTACCCGTCGGGGTACCAGAACTGCTGCTGATTTAAATATGTTCCCCGTTGGGACAAAGTGTGAACTGTAACCCGTGTGTCCCTATTCCCACTGACCGAGGACTGAGAGCGGTCATTTTTCCCTAATACCTGGCCGAGGACTGAGAGCGGCCACATCCCCCTTGTACATAGTTGCGCTTCCTAAAGCGCCCCCTACTGGTTTTATAGGAAAACTGTTTTTCTTGGAAAGACTGTCGCACTCTACCCAGTCACAAGTTGCACCGTGGCCGGAGGAACAAGAATATTTATGAAAAAGTTTATAGCTGCTAATATATATATACTGTTTATATGTTTTATATGTTGATGTTTTATGAAAAAAAAATTGTATGTTTGTGGATGTTTTTATTCTTTTACAGCCCGAGGACTTGCTGTGATTTACCAGGGGGGAATGTAGCACCCTGAGGACTCGGCTGCTACAGGGGTATTGCACCTCAAGCCAGAGGTGTGGTATTCCACTCCCGGGTAAGGATGGAGTGTGGAACTGAGCTCAGTAAGCTGCATGCACTACATACATCCCATTTCCGGGGGACAGAACTACGGTACTCCCACCAGATATATGTGCAGGTACGACAGCGTCTGTCCCTGGCTGGAGTGGGAGGGGGGTGGAATATCCCAGTAGTGTAGGGGCAGATAGGGGGAGCAGTCTGGGTAAGGCTAGGAGCTCATTGGGTGCTGGTCACCTGAGCTCACACATAGAGGGAGTATATAAGGTGGGCACCATCTTAGGACAGGGTCAGTCTTTTGTAGAGCAGAGGAGAAGAGCAGAGAAGCTCAGCCAGCTCCAAGGCCAAGTCAGAGTGAGAGAGGAGAAAGAAAGGCCCAGAGAGGGGAGAAGAAGGAACCCCAAGAGCCCAGAATTAAAACAGTAGGGTGAAGGGTTGGCGGACACGGGTACCGGAACCCGAACTGGTGGAGGCCACTAATCCTCAGCCAGAGACCGGAGGTCGTGGTTAGGATCTGCCACGACCCTCACCAAATCCACTAGAAAGGCACACCAAGTATAGGGTCAGGGAACCCAGAAGAGGTTTGACCACTAAGAGACCCGAGGGAGCCGGCCAAAAGTGGATCCCTGGGGGGAACGGCCAGCAGAAAAGGGAAAGTCAGAAAGGGAGCTCAGGATCACGCTCCAGAATTGCTTGGGAGTTGGCCGAGTCCAGGACCTGGTGGACGCAGCACGGCTCGGGTGGTCACTCAAGGCCAGAGTGACCAATAGAACAGCAGTAAGTAAAAACCCTGAACTGCACAGCCCGACTCTGAGTCTTCTTACTGCACCTCCACAACCACCATCCTCTACATCTGACCCCCTGAGGCTATACCCCTCCCGTTGGGGGTTATACTACCACAGCTGCACACACACCACCAGCCTCAGCGGACCCTTCTGCAGCGGCGGCCTTATTGACCGCAAATCAAAGGGTGGCGTAGTCGACACTAAGAACATCTAACAACATCTGCAAAGACTGCCGCACACTGAGTTTGACACCCTGGGCACGGACCGGGTCGCCGCCACTCGGAGACTACAACCCCCATCTGATCCGGCTCCGGGTATTCCCCTAAGAACATGGCCCAGGGGGCGCGTCAGTTACATAGGACTGCAGGTGACATCTACATTATCTGTATTCAGAGTTATCACTGTGTTTGCTGTGGTGTTACATAGGACTTCAGGTGACATCTACATTATCTGTATTCAGAGTTATCAGTTAGTTGTGTTACATAGGACTGCAGGTGACATCTACATTATATGTATTCAGTGTTAGCAGTGTTATTTATGGCATTACATGGGACTGCATGTGACATCTAGTACATTGTATGTATTCAGAGTTATCACTGTGTTAGCTGTGGTGTTACATAGGACTGCAGGTGACATCTAGTACATTATATGTATTCAGAGTTATCACTGTGTTAGCTGTGTTGTTAGATAGGACTGCAGGTGACAGCTACACTATCTGTATTCAGAGTTATCACTGTGTTAGCTGTGGTGTTACATATGACTGCAGGTCACATCTACTACATTATATGTATTCAAAGTTATTATTATTATTATTTATTATAGCGTCATTTATTCCATGGCACTTTACATGTGATAAAGGGGTATACATACAAGAACAATTACAATATTCTTGAACACAATGTGACAGTGACTGGTACAGGAGGAGTGAGGACCCTGCCCGTGAAGGTTCACAGTCTACAAGAGATGGGTGAGGATACAGTAGGTGAGGGTAGAGCTGGTCGTGCAGCGGTATTGGTGGAGTGGTGGTTACTGCAGGTTGTAGGCTTGTTGGAAGAGGTGGGTCTTCAGGCTCTTTTTGAATGTTTCCACGGTTGACGAGAGTCTGATGTGTTGGGGTAGAGAGTTCCAGAGTAGGTGGGAAGCACGGGAGAAATCTTGTATGCGATTGTGGTAGGAGGATATTAGAGGGGAGTAGAGAAGGAGAGCTTTTGAGGATCGGAGGCTTCCTGCGGGTATGTAGCGGGAGACTAGGTCAGAGATATATGGAGGAGACAGGTTGTGAATGGCTTTGTATGTCATGGTTACGGTTTTGAACTGGAGTCTCTTTGCATTGGGGAGCCAGTGAAGAGTTGACAGAGGAGAGGCCGGGGAATAGCGGGGGGACAGGTGGATTAGTCGTCAAGCAGAGTTTAGGATGGATTAGAGGGGTGCTACAGTGTTGGAAGGGAGGCCACAGAGCAGGAGGTTGCAGTAGTCAAGGCGGGAGATGATGAGGGCGTGCACTAGTGTTTTTGCAGATTCATGGTTGAGGAATGTGCGCATCTGGGAGATATTTTTGAGTTTGAGTCGGCAGGAAGTGGAAAGGGCTTGGATATGTGGTTTGAAGGAGAGTTCAGAGTCCAGGGTTACCCCAAGGCAGAGAACCTGAGGGACTGGGGAGAGTGGGCAGCCATTGACGTTGATAGATAGGTTAGTTGGGGGGGTTGAATGAGTTGGCGGAAAAATGATGAATTCTGTTTTGTCCATGTTAAGTTTTAGAAATCTAGCAGAGAAGAAGGATGAAATAGCAGACAGACATTGTGTTATGTTCTGCTACCAAAGCTAAGGAAAGAGAGGAGATCTGTCCCTACTATAAGACTCAGCTGAATCCCTACGATGTAACAGGGAACCTGATCCTGCGATCAGACCTGCTAAAGTCCTAATCTAGTCTGTACGAAGACCTATAGATGTGGGGAGGGAATCCCTACAAGTACTAAGGACTGGGAGGAATATGGGACACCTCCTAACAGAAATAGTAGCAGACAGACGAACAAACAAAATAGATAGAACATAGAGGTCCGTAGACCAAGCAAACTAACAGAGTTAGATACAGAGCACAGGCTAGCTAGAAAGTAGATATACAATGAAGTCCAGCAAAGCCAGAAGGGCGGAGCAGGATAAAATAGGCCAACAAAGTCATGTGACCAGCAAAGGAAAAAAAACCTAACAGCAAGGTTCTAACAGTACCCCCCCTTCTAAGAGGATCCTCCGGATCCCCTAGGACCAGGCTTATCAGGAAATCTCCTGTGAAACGCTCTAAGTCTGGACGCGGAAACATCATCTGACCTCACCCAAGAGTTATCCTCGGGTCCGAAACCTTTCCAGGCCACAAGATACTGCAAACTACCTCTATACCGTCTAGAGTCAAGGATGCGAGAAATTTCATATTCCCCGTCCTCCACCACCGGAGGAACAGAGGCAGAGGCGTCACCATCCGACACAACAGCTTTTTTTAACAGAGAGACATGAAAGACCGGATTAATTCTCCAGGAGGTAGGAACCTCCAACCTAACAGCAGATTGGTTGACAACCTGAAGCACCTTAAAGGGCCCTACAAACTTGGGACCCAATTTCTTAGAAGGAATCCTCAACCGCAGATTCCTAGAGGGCAACCAAACCATGTCACCAACAGCGAACAAAACCTCCTGTCGTTTCCTATCAAAGTAGTCTTTAGATTTTCTGTTGGCCTCCTGAAGATTACCACGCACATCCGTCCAAACTCTTTCCAAATCACCGGAAAAATTCTCCTCCTCAGGCACGGCAGATCCCAACTTGGAGAACGACCCAAACGACGGATGTCTCCCAGAACAACAAAAAAAAGGCGAACAACCAGCAGAAGAAGATGTATGATTGTTCAGAGCAAATTCGGCAAGTGGCAGAAACTCAGACCACCCCTCTTGATTGTCTGCCACAAAACAACGCAAGAACTGCTCAACATCCTGGTTTTTCCTTTCTGTCTGGCCATTAGATTCAGGATGATATCCGGACGAAAACGACAAATGAATTCCCAACCTGTCACAAAAGGCACGCCAAAAACGAGCCACGAACTGAGGACCCCTATCAGAAACAATGTCAGTAGGAACGCCATGAAGTCTGACAATTTCCTTGACAAAGGCCTTAGCGAGAGTTTTAGCGCAGGGCAGTTTGACGAAGGGAACCAAGTGACACATCTTGCTAAAACGGTCCACGACCACCCAGATGACAGTAAAACCCTCAGAGGGGGGAAGGTCAGTTATAAAGTCCATAGCCAAATGTGTCCAAGGAGCACTGGGGACCTCCAAAGGACAAAGCAACCCCGCAGCAGGAGTATGTGAGGACTTAGATCTAGCACATATAGTACATTGGCGCACCCACTTAATGACTTCCTTCTGCCATCCAGGCCACCAAAAACTGCGACCCACCAGTCTCTTGGTCTCAGAGATTCCGGGATGACCTGCCAACCGAGATTCGTGACACTCAACAAACAAATCTCTCCTAAAGGTCCCAGGCACAAACAACCTCCCATGAGGAGTGTTAGATGGGGCATTCTCCTGAGCTTTAAGAATCTCATCTTCCAAAACGGAGTCTAAAGCAGCTATCACAACACCTTCTTGTAAAATGTTTTCCTCTTTCTCAGCACCGACTATGGGAGAAAAACTGCGAGATAAGGCATCCGCCTTAACATTCTTAGTACCAGGGATGTAAGTAACGGAGAAATTAAACCGCGAGAAAAACAGTGCCCACCTAGCCTGACGGGCATTCAGGCGCTTGGCAGCATCAAGATATATCAGATTTTTATGATCCGTAAGAACCTGAACGGGAAATTCCGCACCTTCCAAGAAGTGGCGCCAGTGTTCAAATGCGAGTTTAATAGCCAATAATTCCCGATTACCAATATCGTAATTCAGTTCAGTCTCCGAAAATTTTTTTGAAAAAAAGGCACAGGGATGTAATCCATCCCCGTTATCCTGAGACAATACTGCGCCAACCCCCACAGAGGAAGCATCAACCTCAACCAAAAACGGCCTAGTAACATCAGGCTGCATAAGGATGGGAGCAGAGGTGAACCTCTCCTTGAGATACACAAAAGCTTCAATGGCCTCAGAAGACCACTGAACCGCATCAGCACCTTTCCTGGTGAGATCAGTCAGAGGTTTGACAATACTAGAAAATTTTTTTATGAATTTTCTGTAGTAATTGGCGAAACCCAAAAACCTCTGTATCGATTTCAAACCAATAGGCCTAGGCCATTCCTGCACAGCCTGAACCTTAACCGGATCCATCTCAAAACCTTTGCTGGAGATAATGTAGCCCAAAAAACTAATTCTCTGTACAGCGAACTCACATTTCTCCAGCTTAGCAAAAAGCGAATTGTCCATTAATAACTGTAATACCTCACGCACGCTCCGCCAATGAGACTCCAGATCTGGCGAATAAATCAAAATGTCATCCAAATACACAACCACATTTTTACCGATCAAAGGTCTAAGGATGTCATTAATCAGATTCTGAAAAAATGCAGGAGCATTAGTAAGACCAAAAGGCATAACCAGATTCTCAAAATGACCCACAGGAGTGTTAAAAGCAGTCTTCCATTCATCACCCTCCTTCATGCGCAACAGATTGTATGCCCCCTTAAGGTCAATTTTAGAGAGCCACTTGGCCCCCAATAACTGGTTAAACAGATCAGGAATCAATGGCAGTGGGTAAGGATTGCGTACCGTAATTTTGTTAATCTCACGAAAATCCAGACAAGGACGTAAACCGCCGTCCTTTTTTTTTACAAAAAAAAATCCAACCGCCACAGGAGACTTAGAGGGCCTAATGTGACCGGCGGCCAAACTTGTCTGTATGTATTCCTCCAAAGCCTTCCTCTCAGGAATAGTAAGGTTAAATAAACGACTTTTAGGAAGAGTCGCTCCAGGGACAAATTCAATAGAACAATCATAGTCTCTATGGGGAGGCAAAACCTGCGATTCCTTCTCAGAAAAAACTCTCCAAAAATCCTGAATAGGAACAGGCAATTCTCCCCTATCCAAAGCTGCAATACGCCCATTACAACACTTGTCATAACATTTATGGCTCCAGGATTTAATTTCACTGGTAGACCAATCCAGTACAGGATTGTGAAATTTTAACCAGGGCAAACCCAATATTACTGGAGAAGGCAAGTTATTCAACACTACCAAATCCAATTTCTCATGGTGAACACCATTAATAGTGAGAGGAAATTCACTGACCTTGAGAGTAATATTCTTCAAAGGGGAGCCATCCACAGAAACCACAGCAATGGGGGATGATAAAGGTTCAGGTTTTAAATTGAGTTTTTCCACGAATCCCCCATCAATTACATTCAGTGTAGACCCGCAATCAACGAACACCCGAAATTCCATTAATTTTTTCTGAGCAATCGTGGAAGCAGCTAAAAATATACCCTTGGAATTTAAACAGGCAATACGGGCGTGACTGACCATTTTTTTTTCTTTCTTCATCCGAAGCTCACAGCCTTTAATCAAATGACCAGATTTTCCACAATAGAAGCACAAGCCTTCCGAAAAACGACGGTCTTTTTCTTGAGAGCGAGGTGCCACCGATCCAATCTCCATCGGTTCACCACTGTTAGTACACACATTATCATAACCAGAAACCGACATAGCAGAGGATTTGCTCTCATTAACCCTAGCACGCAGTCTTCTATCCACCCGTATAGCTAATTGCATAGCCTGTTGCAAATCCTCAGGTGTAGGATAAGCAATTAGCAGGTCTTTAACCCTTTCACTGAGCCCAGCAAGAAATAGACTTTTCAGAGCAGAATCGTTCCACCCTGTTTGAGTGGACCAACGACGAAAATGTGTACAATATTTTTCCACATTACCCGATCCTTGTTTTAGACGTCTCAACTCAGTCTCAGCTGATGCGACACGGTCAGGATCATCATATAATAGTCCCAAAGCAGAAAAAAAACTATCCACTGATCTGAAGCATGAATCACTAGGTTGCAAAGAAAAGGCCCACTCCTGAGGCTCTTTGCGCAAAAGTGACATTATGAACCCTACGCGCTGGGATTCATCCCCAGAGGACTTAGGTCTCAAACGAAAATACAATAAGCAAGCATTTTTAAATGAAAAAAATTCTCGGTGTTCACCAAAAAATAAATCCGGCAAACATACCTTAGGCTCCAAGAAATGTGCTCCAGGACAGTTACTCACGTGCTGACGGAGTTCGGCCACCTCCAGAGAGAGTCCCTGCAGGCGATGAGCCAAATCCTGAACCGACACCATGATGGAACAGAAAAATCTTTCCTTAGAGAATTTGCAGGCTGGACTTACTGTTATGTTCTGCTACCAAAGCTAAGGAAAGAGAGGAGATCTGTCCCTACTATAAGACTCAGCTGAATCCCTACGATGTAACAGGGAACCTGATCCTGCGATCAGACCTGCTAAAGTCCTAATCTAGTCTGTACGAAGACCTATAGATGTGGGGAGGGAATCCCTACAAGTACTAAGGACTGGGAGGAATATGGGACACCTCCTAACAGAAATAGTAGCAGACAGACGAACAAACAAAATAGATAGAACATAGAGGTCCGTAGACCAAGCAAACTAACAGAGTTAGATACAGAGCACAGGCTAGCTAGAAAGTAGATATACAATGAAGTCCAGCAAAGCCAGAAGGGCGGAGCAGGATAAAATAGGCCAACAAAGTCATGTGACCAGCAAAGGAAAAAAAACCTAACAGCAAGGTTCTAACACATTGTGGGATTTTGGCTAGTAAGGAGGTGATATCGGGTCCAGAGAGGTCGATCTGTGTGTCCTCAGCATAGAGGTGATAATGAATGCCATGAGACTCTATGAGCTGTCCCAGGCCTAAGGTGTAGATGGAGAAGAGCAGGGGTCCTAGAACTGAACCTTGGGGGACACAGACAGAAAGGGGGTGAGATGAGGAGATGGTCTGTGAGTGGGAGACACTGAATGTCCTGTCTGTTAGGTATGAGGAGATCCAGGATAGGGCCAAGTCTGTGATGCCGAGAGATGAGAGAGTTTGTATTAAGAGGGAATGGTCCACTGTGTCGAAGGCAGATGACAGGTCTAGGAGGAGAAGGACAGAGTAGTGTCGCTTAGATTTGGCGGTTAGTAGGTCGTTGGTGACTTTAGTCAGTGCAGTTTCAGTAGAATGGTGCGGTCGGAAACCAGATTGTAGGCGGTCGAAGAGGGAGCAGGAGGAGAGGTGGGAGGACAGCTCAGAATGGACGTGTTGTTCCAGTAGTTTTGAGGCATAGGGGAGAAGTGATATGGGGCGATAGCTAGACAGAGAGGATGGGTCAAGGGAGGGCTTTTTGAGGATTGGTGTGATTGAGGCATGTTTGAAGCATGAGGGGAAGACACCAGTTGTTAGTGACAAGTTGAAGAGGTGGTCTAGGGGTGGGATGAAGATAGTTGGAAGTTTTGGGATGAGGTGGGACGGGATTGGGTTAAGTTTACAGGTGGTGAGGTGTGATTTGGAGAGTAAAGAGGAAAGTTGATCTTCCGTAATGGTGGAGAATGTGGTTTTGGAGGAGGAGGGTTGAGTAGGTGTGGGGAGGGGCTGTGGGGGCTTTAGGAAAAAGCTTTGTCTGATCATGACAAAGTCTTCAGCTGAAATGAGAGGAGAGGGAGTAGGCACTGGGGGACAGAGGAGAGAATTGAAGGTGTGGAATAGTTGTTTGGGGTTGTGAGACAGGGAGGATATGAGAGATGAGAAGTATGTTTGTTTTGCTGCAGTGAGTGTGGACTTGAAGGTAGTGAGGGACTATTTGAATGCGATGAAGTGCTCATTGGAGTGGGACCTTTAACATCTACGCTCAGCAACCCTGGAGTGCCGTCGCAGTTCTTTAGTTAGGCTGATGTGCCAGGGTTGTCTGTTGATTGTGCGAGCTTTGGTATGTGTGATGGGGCGACTGAATCGAGAGCTGCAGCTGTTGTGGTGTTGTATAAAGTGGCAGCAACATCTGCATCATGTAAGGAACTAATGTCTGTAAGAGGGAGAAGGGATTCAGAGAGTGAGCGTAGGTCAAGGTGTTTGAGATTTCTGCGAGGGTATGCAAGTTTGTGTGGTGGGGATTGTTGCCCTGGAGAGAGGGTAGAGAATGTAAATAGGTTGTGGTCAGAGAGAGGGAGAGGTGAGTTAGAGAGGTTAGATAGGGAACAAAGGCGGGTTAAAATGAGGTCCAGCGTGTGGCAGTCTTTGTGGGTGGGTGTGGAAGACCACTGAGTAAGACCAAAGGAGGAAGTGAGGGATAGAAGCTTAGAAGCAGCTGAGAGGGAAGTGTCAATGGGGATGTTAAAGTCGCCCATGAGGATAGTGGGGATGTCAACGGAGAGGAAATGAAGTAGCCAAGTAGTGAAGTGGTCAAAGAAAGTGGTGGCTGATCCCGGGGGGCGGTAGATGACAGCCAGTTAGAGGGGGAGTAGATGCTCATGCAGTGCACTTCAAAAGAGGGGAGATTAATTGAGGGTGGCAGTGGGATATGGGAGAAGGAGCAGTTATCTGAGAGGAGGAAACCTATTCCTCCACTGTGCTTGCTGATGGGGCGGGGGGTATGGGAGAGGTGGAATCTGCCGTACGAAAGTGCAGCAGGAGAGGCCGTGTCGGGGGGGGTGAGCCAGGTTTCAGTGATGCCGAGGAAGGAAAGCTTGTTAGTGATGAAGAGATCGTGAATGTAGGAAAGTTTGTTGCAGACAACGCGAGCGTTCCATAGAGCTCCTGTTAGGGGGACTGGGGAAGCGCGGGCTGGGCGGATGGGTATAAGGTTAGAAGGGTTACGAGAGTTTGGCATAGATCTTGGGTAGGAGGTGGAAGTGACTGTGGGTAGGAGGACCGGGATGTGGAGAGATGTCGCCGGCAGTGAGGAGGAGCAGAGAAAGTGTTAGTAGGTGGGAGCAGGAGAGGGCATGAGGTGGCTGTCTGTGTTTGGAGGCAAAGGATTGTATGTTGAGGAATAGCTCTGAGGAGGAGGTGAGATGGGTGGGGAGAATGGAGGGAGAGATGAAGAATTCGTTACAAGGTGTCGGGATTAGGGGTGGTTGGAAAAGGTGAAGGATTAAGGGGGCGAGAGTGAAAACAAACACAAACATTGGTTACTGTGTCTTAGTATCCAGTTACCTTCAGTTCCCTTTAGGTTCAATTCAGGATTAATTCATGTTTCTCATACTTCAGCTAATGGACACACTTAAGGTAATGCACACAGACTCCTGGCCCACAATATATTTGTAACAGAATGCATTCAGCTGTGAACCAGAGGGGAGTGGTCTGTGCTCATCTTAATCAGCTGATTAAGGCTGAACCAGATGCTGGATACTCAAAGGCTATGTAAACAAGGTCATAAATGAAAGTGGGGGGTAGCTGGTGTAACTTGAAGAACATACCATTAGTAAATAGGAGCAGAGAGGTATAGAGAAGTCTGCATGGAAGTCAGGATGGGAAAGTTGGGTCACGTACCTGTAAGAGGAATGGATGAATAGAGATGCAGATTAGAGTGCGGTGGTGGCAGGTAAGGTACAGTCTGCATGCATCATATTATTCAGGATTAAATCATGTTTCTCACACTTCAGCTAATGGCCACACTTAAGGTAATGGACACAGACTCCTGGCCCACAATATATTTGATCCATACATTGCTCTATATTGCTCCATACAGAATAATGAGCCTCATATAATGCTCCATATAGAATAATGGGCCCCGTATAATACTCCAAACAAAATAAAGAACCCCATATATTGCCCCATACAGAATAATGGGGCTCATTTAATGCTCCATATAGAATAATGGGCCCCGTATAATACTCCAAACAAAATAAAAAACTCCATATATTGCTCCATACAGAATAATGGGCCCAATATAATGCTCCATACCGTATAATGGGCCCCATATAATGCCCCGTAAAGTACAATGAACTCGATAAATTGCTCCGTACAGAAAAATGGGCCTCATCTAGATCTCCATATAGAATAATGGGCCCCGTATAATGCTCCATACAGAATAAAAACCCATATAATGCTCTATTTAGAATAAAGAACCCCATATATTGCCCATATACAGAATAATGGACCCCATATAATGCTCCATACAGAATAAAGAACCCCATATACCGCCCCATACGGAATAATAAAACCCATTTAATGCATCATGCCAAATTATGGGCCCAATATAAAGCTCCATACAGTACAATGGACCCCATATAATGTGCTATACAGAATAATGGACCCCATATATTGCTCCATACAGTATAATGGGCCTCATATAATGCTCCCTACAGAATAATGTGCCCCGTATAATACTGCATAAAGAATAAAGAACCCCGTATATTGCTCCATACAGAATAATGGGGCTCATTTAATGCTCCATATAGAATAATGGACCCCATGTAATGTTCCATAAAGAATGGGCCCCATCTAATTCTCCATACAGAATAATGGGCCCAATATAATGCTCCATACAGAATAATAGAACCCATATAATGCTCCATACAGATTAATGGAACCTATATAATGCTCCATACCGAATAATGGGCCCCATATATTGCTCCATATAGAATAATGGGCCTCATATAATGCTAAATATAGAATAATGGCCCGTATAATACTGCATACAGAATAAAGAACCCCATATATTGCTCCATATAGAATAATGGGCCTCATATAATGCTCCATATAGAATAATGGGCCCCATATAATGCTCCAAACAGAATAATGGGACCCATATAATGCTTCATACGGAATAATGAGCCCAATATATTGCTTCATACAGAAAAATGGAACCCATATAATGCTCCATACTGAATAGTGGACCTCATATAATGCTCCATACAGAATAATAAAGCCCATTTAATGCTCCATGCCGAATTATGGGCCCATACAGAATAAAGAACCCCATATATTGTTCAATACAGAATAATGGGTCTTAGATAATGCTCTTTATAGAATAATGGGCCCCGTATATGCTCCATATAGAATAAAGAACCCCATATATTGCTCCTTACAGAATAATGGGGCTCATTTAAAGCTCCATATAGCATAATCGGCCCCATATAATGCTCCATACAGAATAATGGAACCCATATAATGCTCCATACCGGATAATGAGCCCCCTATAATGCCCCGTAAAGTACAATGGACCCCATTTATTACTCCATACAGAATAATGTGCCTCATATAATGCTCCATATGGAATAAACGGCCCCGTATAATACTCCATACAGAATAAAGAACCCCATATATTGCTCCATATAGAATAATTAACCCCATATATTACTCCATACAGAATAATGGGCCTCATATAATGCTCCATATAGAATAATGGGCCCCATATAATGCTCCAAACAGAATAATGGGACCCATATAATGCTCCATACGAAATATTGAGCCCAATATTATGCGCCATACCGAATAATGGACCCCATATAATGCCCCATACAGTACAATGGACCCCATATATTGATCCATACTTAATAATGGACCTCATATAATGCTTCATTCAGAAAAATGAACCCCATATAATGCTCAATATAGAATAAAGAACCCCATATATTGTCCCATACAGAATAATGGGCCTCATATAATGCTCCATACAGAATAATGTGCCCCGTATAATGCTCCATACAGAATAAAGAACCCCATATATTGCTCCATACAGCATAATGGGCTCAATATAATGTTCCATACAGAATAATTGAACCCATATAATTCTCCATACCGAAAAATGGGCCCCATATTTTGCTCCATTCAGAATAATGGGCCTCATATAATGCTCCATACAGAATATTGGACCCCATATAATGCTCCATACAGAATAAAGAACCCCTTATATTACCCCATACAGAATAAAAAGCACCCCATATATTGTTCCATACAGCATAATGGGCCCAAAATAATGTTCCATACAGAATAATGGAACTCATATAATGCTCCATACAGAATAATTGGTCTCATATAATGCCCCGTAAAGTACAATAGACCCCATATATTGCTCCATACAGAATAATGGGGCTCATTTAATACTCCATATAGAATAATGGGCCCCATATAATGCACCAAACACAATAATGGGCCACATATAATTCTCCATACAGAATAATGGGCCCAATATAATGCTCCTTACAGAATAAAGAACCCCATATATTGCTCCATATAGAATAATTGGCCTCATATAATGCTCCATATAAAATAATGGGCCCCATATAATTCTCCAAAGAGAAGAATGGGACCCATATAATGCTCCATACGGAAAAATGAGCCCAATATAATGCTCCATACTGAAAAATGGAAACCATATAATGCTCCACACAGAATAATGGACCCCATATAATGCTCCATACAGAATAAAGAACCCCATATCTTGCTCCATACTGAATAATGGACCTCATATAATGCTCCATATAAAATAATGGGCCCCTTATAATGCTCCATACACAATAAAGAACCCATATAATGCTCCATAAAGAATAAATAACTCCATATATTGCCCCATACAGAAGAATGGACCAAATATGATGCTCCCTACCCAATAAAGAACCCCATATAATGTTCCATACAGCATAATGGGCCCAATATAATGTTACATACAGAATAATGGGCCTCATATAATGCTTCATACAGAATAATGGGCCCAATATAAAGCTCCATACAGAATAATGGAACCCATTTAATGCTCCATGCTGAATAATGGGGCCCATATATTGCCCCATACAGAATAATGGGCCTCATATAATGCTCCATATAAAATAATGGGCCCCATATAATGCTCCAAGCAGTATAATGGATCCATATAATGCTTCATACAGAATCATGGGCCCAATATAAAGCTCCATAAAGAATAATAGAACCTTTTTATTGCTTCATACGGGCCCCATATAATACCCCATACAGCACAATGGACCCCATATAATGCTCCATACAGAATTGGCTCCATATAATGCTCCATACAGTGCAATGTACCCCATATATTGCTCCATACCGAATAATGGGGCTCATGTAATGCTCCATACCGAATAATGGGTTCCATATAATGCTCCATACACTACAATGGACCCCATATATTGCTCCATATAGAATAATGGGGCTCATTTAATGCTCCATATTGCATAATGGGCCCCACATAATTCTCCATACAGAATAATGGGCCCCATATAATGCCCCATACAGAATATTGGGCCCAATATAATGCTCCATACAGAACAATGGAAGCCATATAATGCTCCACTCTCAATAATGGGCCCCATATAATGCCCCGTAAAGTACAATGGACCCCATATATTGCTCCATACAGAAAAATGTGCCTCATATAATGCTCCATATAGAATAATGGGCCCCGTATAATGCTCCATACAAAATAAAGAACCCTATATATTGCTCCTGTGAGGCAGTGACCGGGATCGTATACGAGGGACGTTACATATCCCCCAGAATGTGTACAGAGACCTATTAAATCCATTGGAGTGCATTGCAGTCACAGACACAGCTGTGGCTGCAATGCAGGAATGAAGGTGAGTAATGACCTGGTCAGACTACCTGGCTAAGGCAGATTAAGTAAAACCAGGCAGGGCATTCATTTCTTGGAGGAGGTCACAGGAGGCAGTGGGGCGGCCTCCTCCCTCCAACTCCGGTTTTCCAGTGGCTCTTGCCACAGGTCCTTTAAAACCCCTGCACTAAGGATTAGTGTTGTTCTATGTTGGAACCTGCTAGGAGTATAGCAGGAAAGCTCAGCAGGATTGAGTGAGGCTGAACCCACGCCTGGGAAGCCTCTGCACCTGTCAGGCTCTGAGCGGCCCGGCGCGGCCGTTGTCCCTGGCAACCGTTGTTTATGGACTTATGTTAACCCGGCTGCGAACCGGAGGAATTTCTGCTTACCTGTGAGTTGCTGAATAAAAGCTGTTTATGTTAGAGTTGTTTGGGTCACTGCCTCAGTTACTGCACGGTTTGAACACCGCCGCCTTACAGTTTGGTGGAGAATGCGGGCATAGTGACTGAGGCATACCCCCACCGGCAGCTGCATGACCACAATCCGACCTGCCACCTTTCAGTTCCACCCCATGGACAAAATGGACGAGCTATTAAAGCAGCTGGTACTTACCCAGCAGCAGCAGCTGCAGTCTCAGCGGCAACAGCAGGAACGGGAACAGCAGCATAATCAACAGCAGCAGCTACTGTACCAGCAGCAGCAAAAAACAAACGAACTGTTGCTGCAGGAGACGCCGACAGCACCAGCCCCTGAACGTTGCGAGGCCCAGGACAAGGTTCGCTTAGCGTTGAGGATGATGGGACCGGAGGACGACGTGGAAGCTTTCCTGACCATTTATGAGCGCACAGCAGAGCGGGAAAACCTACCAGCCGGCCAGTGGGCAGAAGTGGCGGCTCCTTTTCTGGTCGGCGATGCCCAAAAGGCCTACTACGACCTCAGACAGGAGGATGCCCAGGACTACCAGAGGCTCAAAGCTGAGATCCTTGCCCGACTAGGGGTCAATACATACGTGAGGGCTCAGCGTTTATTTTCATGGGCCTATGTGGAGACCCGACCCGCCCGGTCTCAGGCTTATGACCTCCTGCAGCTGGTAAAGAAGTGGCTACAGCCTGAGACTGTAGCCACTTCTTTACAAACTGTCATAAGGCCTAACAGTACCTCCACCCTTAGGTGCTGGCAGTGTCAGGGGCCGGGACATGTGGTTGCTAATTGTCCCCTGACTACGGAACCCATGGACTGCGGATATAGCCGCCGGGTCTCAATGTATGCCCAGACCGTCTACACAGCGAGCGCCGACCCCCGGGACAGTGAACTCCAACTATGCCATGTACTGGTTAATGGGTACTCCACGGAGGCCCTCCTGGACTCAGGGAGCCTCGTGGCTCTGGTACATGGGTCGCTGGTGGCAGGAGACAACCCCAGTGGATGGCCAGTCGGGGTTGTCTTTATCCATGGGGACCTCCATGAGTACCCAACTGCGGAGGTAGTTTTTTCATGCCATGTGGAGATATAAAACATGTGGTGGGGGTGGTAAAAACTCTTCCCTATGGGACTGTGTTGGGAAGAGACTTGCCCCTGTTCTGGACTCTGTGGAAAAGCAAAATCCACTCTTCCCCGGTAAAATATATTACAGGTGCTGTACCCAACGAACCTGCCGTAGGGGTGTCCAACGTAGGGACAGAGTGTGACCCCGATAGGTTTCCCTTAGAGGTGCTGGCAGGAGAGGTCGAGGAGACCCCATCGATCCCCGAGCTGGAAGTGTCCCGGGACACGTTTGGGACGGCTCAGCTACATGATCCCACCCTGACTCAGGCGCGGGAAAGGGTGGTAGAGGTAAACGGCATAGCCCAACAGCCCGGTGCAGATACTGAATTTCCCCGCATGGTAGTCAATGGTGAGTTGCTCTATAGGATAGATAAGATCAGGGACGAGGTCGTGGAACAGTTGGTGGTACCTCAGTCGTACCATCGGTTGGTTCTAGATTTGGCACACACACACTTACTGGGTGGACACTTAGGGGAAAAAAAGACGCAAGAACGTATCTTACAGCGGTTCTTTTGGCCTGAGGTTTACGCGGAGGTCAAAAGGTACTGCGAATCCTGCCCCGAATGTCAATTGACCACACCCACCGCAAGTTTCCGTAGCCCATTGGTACCCCTGCCAGTGATAGAGGTACCTTTTGAACGGATTGCCATGGACTTGGTAGGACCCATTGTAAAATCCGCTCGTGGCCACCAACATATACTGGTGGTCGTCGACTATGCCACCCGGTACCCGGAGGCTATACCACTACGCCACACCTCGGCAAAACTGATTGCACGGGAGCTATTTGCCATGTTCTGTCGCCTTGGACTACCTAAGGAGATCTTGATGGATCAGGGAACCCCTTTTATGTCCAAAGTGACAAGGGAACTGTGTAAATTGCTAAAAATTAAACAATTGCGCACCTCGGTGTACCACCTTCAAACCGACGGGCTAGTAGAA
The DNA here is from genome assembly GCF_046119375.1 of Phyllobates terribilis. Taxonomy (NCBI): domain Eukaryota; kingdom Metazoa; phylum Chordata; class Amphibia; order Anura; family Dendrobatidae; genus Phyllobates; species Phyllobates terribilis. The sequence continues at coordinate 602,053,760 of NW_027362762.1, forward strand.
CGGTTCAATAAAACCCTCAAGTCCATGTTAAAAAAGGTGGTTTCTAAGGACGGAAGGGATTGGGACATGTTGCTACCCTATTTGATGTTCACCGTCCGTGAGGTACCCCAGGCTTCCACAGTTTCTCTTCCTTTGAGTTATTGTACGGCAGACACCCTAGGGGTCTGTTGGCCATAGCCAAAGAGACATGGGAACAAGAGCTGACTCCACATAGGAGTATAATTGAGCACGTGGCTAGTATGCAGAACCGGATCGCGGCGGTCACGCCCATCGTGAAAGAACATCTGTTAGATGCCTAGGCAGTCCAGAGGTGCACATATAATAAAAGAGCCAGAGTCAGGTCTTTTAACAAGGGCAATCGGGTGTTAGTACTGGCACCCACAGCCGAGAGTAAGCTCATGGTCAAGTGGCAAGGGCCATATGAGGTTCGAGGAAAAAGTGGGGGAGGTAAATTACAGGGTGTATCAGCCTGGAAGGAGGAAACCGGAGCAGCTTTACCATGTAAACCTGCTAAAGCCTTGGAAAGATCGAGAGTGTTTAGCTACAGACGTCACCCCGGGCATATCGCCAGAGAGTTCTCTACCTTCAGCCAGGGATGCGTCCGAGGGGTAGGTCCGGATAAGTGATGCCCTCACTAAACAGCAGCGACGGGAGGCTCGCTCGCTGGTGCAGCACAATACCGACGTGTTCTCAGAGCTACCAGGTAGAACTACGGTTATCCAACATGACATTGTCACCAAACCTGGGGTAAGGGTGCGAATAAGACCGTACCGGGTACCCGAAGCCCGGAGGCAAGCCATCACGGCTGAGGTAAAACAAATGCTTCAGTTAGGCGTCATAGAGGAATCACAGAGTGAGTGGGCTAGCCCCATCGTACTGATTCCGAAACCAGACGGATCATTACGCTTCTGTAATGATTTCCGGAAATTGAATGAAGTGTCAAAGTTTGACCTCTATCCAAGGCCCAGGGTGGACGAGCTGATTGAGAGACTGGGGCAGGCCCAGTACTTTACCACGCTCGATCTCACCAAGGGTTACTGGCAGGTACCTCTCACAGATTTGGCGAAGGAAAAGACCGCCTTCGTAACTCCGGAGGGTCCATACCACTATGTGGTCTTACCTTTTGGGTTACATGGGGCCCCGGCTACATTCCAGAGGTTGATGGACAGAGTGCTCAAGCTCATCAGGAGTACGCATCCATGTATCTAGATGATATTATCATCTTTAGCACCGACTGGCATACGCACCTATCTCAGGTACAAGCGGTGCTGGATTCTCTCAGAGCCTCGGGGTTAACGGCAAACCCAAAAAATTGTGCGATAGGGCTAGAGGAAGCCCGATATTTGGGGTATGTGATAGGCCGAGGAGCTATCAAGCCCCAAATCAATAAAGTTGAGGCCATAAAAAACTGGCCTAAACCGTCAAGTGCAAAACAGGTGAGGGCGTTCCTTGGCATCCTTGGGTATTACCGCCGGTTTTTACCTAATTTTGCTGGGCAAACAGCGTCCCTGACCGATCTCTTGAAAAGGAAAAAGTTGGTAATGGTTAGGTGGAACCCTCAGGCAGAAGAAGCTTTTCAGTCCATGAAGTTGGCTCTTTGTGGACAGCCAGTCCTCATCAGCCCCAACTTCAAGGAAACCTTCATTGTACAGACAGATGCCTCGGAGGTAGGCCTAGGGGCGGTATTGTCACAAAAAGTGAATGGTGAAGAGAACCCGGTCACCTACTTGAGTAGAAAACTTGTCCCGGCAGAGAAAAACTATAGCGTGGTAGAGAAGGAGTGTTTGGCTATTAAGTGGGCCTTGGAATCACTACGTTATTATTTACTCAGGCGTCAGTTCTGCTTGGTGATGAACCACTCACCCTTGGTATGGATGAGGAATGCCAAGGAGAGGAACGCGCGAGTCACCAGGTGGTTCCTGTCACTGCAAAATTTCAGTTTCTCTGTAGAACATCGCCCTGGGAAGTTGCAAGCAAACGCGTATGCCCTGTCCCGGACACCCTGTATGGTGGCAAATGTTCAACCCCACAAGTTTGAACAGAGGGGGGGATATGTGAGGCAGTGACCAGGATCGTATACGAGGGACGTTACATATCCCCCAGAATGTGTACAGAGACCTATTAAATCCATTGGAGTGCATTGCAGTCACAGACACAGCTGCTGGTTCAAAGCAGGAATGAAGGTGAGTAATGACCTGGTCAGACTACCTGGCTAAGGCAGATTAAGTAAAACCCGGCAGGGCCTTCATTTCTTGGAGGAGGTCACAGGAGGCAGTGGGCGGCCTCCTCCCTCCAACCCCGGTTTTCCAGTGGCTCTTGCCTCAGGTCCTTTAAAACCCCTGCACTAAGGATTAGTGTTGTTCTATGCTGGAACCTGCTAGGAGTATAGCAGGAAAGCTCAGCAGGATTGAGTGAGGCTGAACCCACGCCTGGGAAGCCTCTGCACCTGTCAGGCTCTGAGCGGCCCGGCGCGGCTGTTGTCCCCGGCAACCGTTGTTTATGGACTTATGTTAACCCGGCTGCGAACCGGAGGACTTTCTGTTTACCCGTGAGTTGCTGAATAAAAGCTGTTTATGTTGGACTTGCTTGGGTCACTGCCTCAGTTACTGCACTGTGTGAACACCGCCGCCTTACACTCCATATAGAATAATGGACCTCATTTAATGCTCCATATAGAATAATGGGTCCCGTATAATACTCCATTCAGAATAAAGAACCCCATATATTGCTCCATATAGAATAATGAACCCCATATATTGCTCCATATAGAATAATGGGCCTCATATAATGCTCCATATAGAATAATGGGCCCCGTATAATACTCCAAACAGAATAAAGAACCCCATATATTGCTTCATACAGAATAATGGGCCTCATACAATGCTCCATATAGAATAATTGTCTCCATATAATTCTCCAAACAGAATAATGGGACCCATATAATGCTCCATACAGCATAATGATGCCAATATAATGTTCCATACAGAATAATGGAACCCATATAATGCTCCATACCGAATAATGGGCCCCATATAATGCCCCGTAAAGTACAATGTACCACATATAATGCCCCGTAAAGTTCAATGGACCCCATATATTGCTCCATACAGAATAATGGGCCTCATATAATGCTTCATACAGAATAATGGGCCCAATATAAAGCTCCATACAGAATAATGGAACCCATTTAATGCTCCATGTCGAATAAAGGGCCCCATATAATACCTCATATATTGCTCCATACAGAATAATGGGGCTCATTTAATGCTCCAAACAGAATAATTGGCCCCATATAATGCTCCATACAGAATAATAGGCCCAATATAATGCTCCTTACAAAATATAGAACCCAATATATTGCTCCATATAGAATTATGGGCCTCATATAATGCTCCATATAGTATAACTAGATGGTGGCCCGATTCTATCGGGTATTGTAGAATATGTATGCGGCCGACCGGGCGCGACTAATCAGCGAAGCCGGGAGATGACCGGCTAGCACAGGTTGAGCGGGTGAGCATGTGAGGGAGATGACCGGCTAGCACAGGGAGTGCGTGTGAGGGTGAGCGCGTGTGAGGGTGAGCGCGTGGTCTCGTGAGTGTGTGGGGGTGAGCGTGTGGTCATGAGCGTGTGAAGGTGAGCGCGTGAGTGTAAACGTCTGTGTGTGTGAGGGTGAGCGTATGAGGGTGAGCGTGGAAGCATGTGAGGGTGAGCGTCTGAGGGTGAGAGGGTGAGCGGGTGAGGGTGAGCGTGGGAGCGTCTGAGGGTGAGCGTCTGAGGGTGAGCGTGTGAGGGTGATCTCCTGGCTGCATCGCCGCTGACCTCCGTGCGGCAGATGAGCCGCTAACGGCCGCCATCTTGTTCTGAAATCCCACTTCGCTGATTGGCCGCGGCCGGACCAATCAGCGACAAGGGATTTCCTGGACAGAAGGACAGACAGACAGATGGGATAAGACAATTATATATATTAGATGGGCCCCATATAATGCTGCAAACAGAATACTGGGACCCATATAATGCTCCATACGGAATAATTAGCCCAATATAATGCTCCATACAGAAAAATGGAACTCATATAATGCTCCATATAGAATAATGGGCCCAGTATAATTCTCCATACAGAATAAAAAAAAACATATAATGCTCCATAAAGAATAAAGAACCCCATGAATTGCTCCATGCAGAATAATGGACCCCATATAATGCTTCATACAGAATAAAGAACCACATATATTGCCCCATACAGAATAATGGGCCTCAGATAATGCTCCATATAGAATAAAGGGCCCCCTATAATACTCCAAACTGTAATGCACACGCCCGGACTGACTGGCGTGTGCGTGATTAGTGATTCCACTGTGCCATGAACCGGAGAGTGCCTGGAGGGGCGTAACTAAGTATCTGCCCGATCCGACCAAGGTGGCACGACGGCATATGACGCCAGTGCACCAGGGAGGAACCGAGCAGAGGGACCAGGTGCCACTCCAGGTCAGACCCCGGACACGGCTGTTGACCCACACCGGGGAATACAGGAACAGGCAGGCTAGAGTGCAGGCTGGGTAGGGTCCAGTACAGACTGGGAGACGGGTTCAGAGCCGCAGATGCGGTAATCAAGCAGAGCAAAGCGAAACAGCAGGTGCGGTAGACAAGGCCGAGCAGAGCAAAACCGCAGACACGGTGGAAAAGGCAGAGCAGAGCAAAACCGCAGACGCGGTGGACAAGGCTGAGCAGAGCAAAACCGCAGACGTGGTGGACAACGCTGAGCAGAGCAAAACCGCAGACGCGGTAGACAAGGCTGAGCAGAGTGAAACCGCAGATGCAGTAGACAAGGCTGAGCAGAACGAAACCACAGATGCGGTAGACGAGGCTGAGCAGAGCGAAACTGCAGACGCGGTGGACAAGGCTGAGCAGGGCGAAACCGCAGACGCGGTAGACAAGGCTGAGCAGAGCAAAACCGCAGACGCGGTGGACAAGGCTGAGCAGAGCAAAACCGCAGACGCGGTGGACAAGGCTGAGCAGAGCAAAACCGCAGACGCGGTGGACAAGGCTGAGCAGAGCAAAACCGCAGACGCGGTGGACAAGGCTGAGCAGAGCAAAACCGCAGACGCGGTGGACAAGGCTGAGCAGAGCAAAACCGCAGATGCGGTGGACAAGGCTGAGCGGGCAGGAAACGCCGAAGCGGTAAGTAAGACAGGACAGAGATAAATCGCCGAAGCGGTAAATAAAGACAAAGCAAAGGGGACAGGGCTCTGTTCACACAGAACAGACTGGAAAAGAAAGGCAGAACCAGATACACACAAGGTACTTGCAAAGAAGTAGCGAAAGGACTCCAACTCACAAACGGAAGTACAATGACAATGAGTAGAAGTTAGGTGCAGGTTCAGATTCTACAGAAAAAGGGAGCAAACGGACATAAAGACAAAACAGGTAAGAAGCTAGGAGACAGTTCAGACAAGAACAGTTACTGCAACAAAATGCAGGAATGAGCCTAGGTAAAGCCAAGTGCTGGTTCAGACACTGCAGAAAAAGGGAGCAAACGGACATAAAGACAAAACTGATAGGAAGCTAGGAGACAGTTCAGATAGGAACTGTACTGCAACAAATACAGGAGCGAGTCTGGGTATGCGGCCCCCAGAGGGCGAGACCAACAGGCAAAGAGCGTGTTCACACGGGCCTGGAAATACAGCCTCCAGGAAAGGCAGAAAGACAACAGGCTAGAGTACACAGACAGGACACAGTTCAGACACGGGAACTGATACCGTAAGGCAGGAAACATAGACAGGACCTGGCACATCAGTGACAAGAAGCCAACTGACAGAACAAAATGCTCAGGCATGGATTCCAAGGAGGAGCTGGTTTAAATACCAGGTGACAGACAGCAATAGGCTGAGTATATAATCTAATCGCTGCACTCCCGATAAGTGGTGCTCAAGAAGGGACCGTGCCCTCAATCATGTAAAAATAACCTTGGCACTCAAGAATAAGTTCCAGAAATGAAAATTTATTGCAGTCCATTACAAATAATGACAAAACGTTTCGGTCACTTAGGACCTTCTTCAGTTGACTGCAGAAAATTCAAAACATTGTGAGTAAATAATAACAACAAAGCTTTTTACAAAATCATATACAATCAATATAAAATAAACATCTAGGTATCAAAATTATATGGGGATTTGATGGGGATTCAGGAGTAAGGGAAGAGGAAAAGGACCTGAGGGGTTCCTACATGTGAATAAAGCTATCTCTATCCAACCGTGGTAGTGAGGGAAAAGAAGACAGTAACCTACCAGTAAATAGACTGTGGTAGGATTGATGGACAAAAATCTTAAGAGGGTCCTATAAAGGACTGCCTAGGAATGGAAGGAATATTCAGTGGAGTGAAACTCTAAGTAAAGCCAAATTGATTTTAACTTGTAGGGATAAAGAACATAAATACCTGGTTCTAGATACTGCTCTGTCTGGCGCCGCGGTATCCACCGCTAGGTATGCTGACCATTAGACTAGGGGGGGGATCTCTTAAATAGGGGAGGTAATAGCAGGACGCACCAATCGCTATTGTGGGTTAAAGGACGCGGTTTTCGCGAAACCGGAAGTGACGTCCTTGTTTTACCGGAAGTGACGTTTCAAGATCACGTGTGCGGTCCACGGGAGGTGCGCTTGCGTTCCAAAGTGCAGGAAATGTCTGCGCTGGATTAATCACTGTGAGTAGCGGTACAAGAAGGTACTTTATGGTTCGGGAATCACAGAGGAGGACAAGGGAAGACACTCTAGGGATAGACAACATCTGTAAATAAAAAAGAGATAGTCAGGAAGAAGTACTGCATATAGGAGCATCACAACAAATATTATTCATAGAGGATAAGAAATTTTTTAAACAAAAGACAGAAGGTCATATTCCCTATTGAGACCTTTGGGTGCGAGAGCATCCATTTCATGGATCCAAAAGGCCTCCCTCTGTTTTAGGAGGCGAATACGGTCACCCCCGCGTCGTGGTGGTGGGACTTGTTCCAACACCTGGTACCTTAATTGAGAAATATTGTGTCCCATGGTGACAAAGTGATGGGGAATGGGCAGAAGCAGATTCTTGCACCTAATCGTGGATTTATGTTTCGATATTCTATCCCGTATGGGCTGTGTAGTTTCTCCAATATATATCAATCCACAGGGGCATTTGATAAGATAAATTACAAATGTGCTTTCACAGGTATAAAAACCTTTGATATTGTATTTTTTGCCTGTCTGTGGATGATATATTATGTTGCCTTTAAGGACATTGTTACATTGCCTACATTGTAAACATGGAAAGGTACCCGTCTTAGGAGTCTGGAGAAAACGTTGTATAGGTTTCGATTTACTAGCGCCAATGTCGGCCCGGATCAAGGAGTCCTTGAGGTTTAGGGCTCGTTTAAAACAGGGCATGAATGGTTTTTGAAAGCTGGTAATGGATGGGTAACCGGTGCGTAGGATATTCCAATGTTTGCGAATAGTTTTATGGAGTATGTAAGTGAAGGGGTGATATGTATGGATGAATGCAATCCGATCTGATTTATCCAGGCGTGCCCTTGTGGGATCAACTGGTTCTGGCTGTAGGATGGACGCAGGGTATCCTCTCTCTTTAAATTTTGTCCCCATCTCACGTAATCTCTGTTGACGGATGATGGGGTCTGAGACTATACGTTCCACCCTCTTGAACTGTGATCTCGGTATCGATTTTTTTATATGTGCCGGGTGGTTGCTTGTGTAGTGTAGCAGACTGTTACGGTCTGTCGGTTTAGTATAGAGATCTGTGGTAAGAAAGCCCTCTCTATCTTTGATAATTACTGTATCCAAAAAGCTCACTCTGTGTGGGTCAGAAGTTAGTGTAAATCCCAAATCTTGCCAAGCCATGTTAAGATCAGAAAAGAAGGTTTCCAGGGTTTCTAAGGGACCATCCCATATGCAAAAAATATCGTCTATGAATCTCTTCCAAACGACTGAATGAGATCGGAAGAGAGGGTGAGTATATACAACTGAGCTCTCAAAGGCTGCCATGTAACAATTAGCGAAAGGGGGCGCTACGTTCGATCCCATCGCGGTGCCTTTTATCTGTAAATAGTATCTGTCCTGAAATAAGAAGTAATTTTTGGTGAGTACTAACGTTAATAGGTCTAGGGCCAGTTCAATTATTCTTGGATCCATCAGGGATTCTGCAAGTATGGTCTTAACCGAGTGGAGTCCCCGGTCGTGTGGTATTGAAGTGTATAGATTTTTTACATCCAGGGACACCAGTAACGCAGTGGGGGGGACCTGTTTTAGGTCTGTCAAAGTTTTAAGGAATGCGCCCGTGTCTAACAGGAATGATGGGCTCTTTTGTATCAGTGGTGTAATAATCTTCTCTAGAAATATTGATAGAGGGGAGAGTACCGAATCGGTCGAGGCCACGATGGGACGACCAGGAGGTTCAGTGAGATTTTTATGTATTTTGGGTAAAACGTAAAAAACAGGCGTGATTGGATGTGTTTTGATGAGGAATTCGCCGGTTTTCGCATCTATTGTTCCTGCCGTCATGTGTCTATTAATGGTAGTCCGTATCAGATTACTGAACTGGGAAGTGGGATCTTGGGTAAGTTGGTGGTAAGTGGTAGTGTCGCTAAGTTGGCGTTCTATTTCCTTGATATATTTGACTCTATCCATGACGACTATAGCACCCCCCTTGTCTGCGGGTTTGATGATAAGGTCCTTATCCTCTCTGAGGCTTGTTAAAGCTTGTTGATCAAGGGCGGACAGGTTAGGCTCATAATGAAGTTTCCCCTTGTCCACCCTCGATCGTAATTCGCGGAACGCTGTGTCCACGAAACCAATAAAAGTTTCTAAAGCATGGGAACCATGGGGTAGCCTATATGTACTCTTGTTAAATAGACCCATCAAATCCCCATCTAATTTTGATACCTAGATGTTTATTTTATATTGATTGTATATGATTTTGTAAAAAGCTTTGTTGTTATTATTTACTCACAATGTTTTGCGTTTTCTGCAGTCAACTGAAGAAGGTCCTAAGTGACCGAAACGTTTTGTCATTATTTGTAATGGACTGCAATAAATTTTCATTTCTGGAACTTATTCTTGAGTGCCAAGGTTATTTTTAGCAATAGGCTGAGGACGCATTAGGGGTGTCTCTGCAGCAGCTACAAGAAACAGGAAGTTCAACGGGCGTCGCCCTAAGCAGCCAGAGCAGAGCAAAGCAGACAGTATGGAAAGAAGCCAAAGTGGCAGTCTGGACTGGAAATCAAGTGCGCACTCTTGTACAGTGGGAGATGGACCACTATGCAAGGACGCCGCCAGGTATGTTACACAAACAGAATAAAGAACCCCATATATTGCTCCATACAGCATAATGGGCCCAATATAATATTCCCTACGGAACAATGGAACCCATATAGTGCTCCATACCAAATAATGGGCCCCATATAATGCCCCGTAAAGTACAATGGAACCCATATAGTGCTGCTTACAGAATGCTTCATACAGAATAATGGGCCCAATATAAAGCTCCATACAAAATAATGGAACCCATTCAATGATCCACGCCGAATAATGTGCACCATATAATGCCCCATACAGTACAATGGCACCCATATAATGCTCCATGCAGAATAAAGAACCCCATATACTGCCCCATAAGGAATAATGGGCCAAATATAATGCTCCATATAGAATAATGGGACCAGTATAATGCTCACTACAGAATAATGGGCCCAATATAATGCCCCATACAGTACAATGGACCACATATAATGCCCCGTGAAGTACAATGGACCCCATATGTTGCTCCATACAGAATAATGGGCCATATATAATGCCCTGTAAAGTACTATGGACCCCATATATTGCTCCATACAAAATAATGGACCCCATATATTGTTCCATACAGAATAATGGTACCCGTTTAATGCTCCATAACGAAAAATGGGCCCCATATAATGCCCCATACAGTACAATGGGCCCCATATAATGCCCCGTGAAGTACAATGGACCCCATATATTGCTCCATACAGAATAATGGGCCCTGTAAAGTACTATGGACCCCATATATTGCTCAATACGGAATAGTGGGCCTCATATAATGCTTCATACTGAATAATGGGCCTAATATAAAGCTCCATATGGAATAATGGAACCCATTTAATGTTCCATGTCGAATAATGGGCCCATATAATACTCCATTCAGTACAATGGACCCCATACAATACTCCATACAGAATAAAGAACCCCATATATTGCTCCATACAGAATAATGGACTCATATAATGCTTAATACAGAATAATGGGCCCAATAAAAAGCACCCTACAGAATGATGGACCCCATATAATGCTCCATACAGAATAAAGAACCCCATATATTGCTCCATACAGAATAATGGACTCATATAATGCTTAATACAGAATAATGGGCCCAATAAAAAGCGCCCTACAGAATAATTGACCCCATGTAATGCTCCATACAGATAATGGACCCCATATAATGCTCCTTACAGAATAATGGAAACCATATAATGCTCCATACCGAATAATGTGCCCCATATAATGCCCCGTAAAGTACAATGGTCCCCATATATTGCTCCATACAGAATAATGGGCCTCATATAATGTTCCATATAGAATAATGGGCCCCGTATAATGCACCATACAGAATTAAGAACACCATATATTGCTCCCTACAGAATAATGGGCCTCATCTAATGCTCCATATAGAATAATAGGCCCTATATAATGCTCCATATAGAATAATGGGCCCCATATAATGCTCCATACAGAAAAATGGAAGTCATATAATGCTCCATACCGAATAATGGGCCCCATATAATGCTCCATACAGAAAAATGGAAGCCATATAATGCTCCATACCGAATAATGGGCCCCATATAATGCCCCATACAGTACAATGAACCCCATATATTCCTCCATACTGAATAATGGACCTCAATAAAAAAAAAACATATATTGCTCCATACAGAATAATGGGCCTCATATAATGCTACATATAGAATAATGGGCCCCATATAAAGCTTCATAAAGAATAAAGAACCCATATAATACTACATAAGGAACAAAGAACCCCATATAATGCTTCATACATTATAAAGAACCCCATATACTGCTCCATATAGAATAATGGGTTCCGTATAATTCTCCATACAGAATAAAGAACACACATAATTCTCCATAAAGAACAACATATATTGCCCCATACAGAATAATTGACCCCATATATTGCCCCATACAGAATAATGGGCCTCAGATAATGCTCCGTATTGTATAATGGGCCCCGTATAATACTCAAAACAGAATAAAGAACCCCAAAAATTGCTCCATACAGCAAATTGGGCCAAATATAATGTTCCATACAGAATAATGGGACCCATATAATGCTCCATACTGAATAATGGGCCCCACATAATTGCCCGTAAAGTACTATGGACCCCATATATTGCTCCGTATAGAATAATGGGACTCATATAATGCTTCATACAGAATAATGGGCCCAATATAGAGCTCCCTACAGAATAATGGAACCAATTTAATGCTCCATGTCGAACAATTGGCCAATATAATGCCCCAAGCAGTACAATGGGCACCATATAATGCTCCATACAGAATAAAGAACCCCATATATTGCCCCATACAAAATAATGGGCCTCATATAATGCTCCATATAGAATAATGGGCTCCATATAATGCTCCAAACAGAATAATTAACCCATATAATGCTTCATACAGAATAATGGAACCCATTTAATGCTCCATACCGAATAATGGGCCTCATATAATGCCCCATACAGTACAATGGACTCCATATAATGCTCCATACAGCATAATAATGAACCCCATATAATGCTCCATACAGAATAATGGACCCCATATATTGCTCCATACAGAATAATGGGCCTCATGTAATGCTCCATACAGAATAATGTGCCCCGTATAATGCTCCATACTGAATAAAGAACCCCATATATTGCTCCATAAAGAATAATGGGTCTCATGTAATGCTCCATATAGAATAATGGGCCCTGTATAATGCTCCATACAGAATAAAGAACCCCGTATATTGCTCCCTACAGAATAATGGGCCTCATATAATGCTCCATATAGAATAATGGCCCCATGTAATGCTCCATACAGAAAAATGGTACCCATATAATGTTCCATACCGAATAATTGACCCCATATAATGCCCCATACAATACAATGGACCTCATATACTGCTCCATACTGAATAATGGACCGCAAATAATGCTCCATACAGAATAATGGACTCCGTATAATGCTCCATACAGAAAAATAAAACCCATTTAATGATCCATGCCGAACTATGGGCCCAATATAATGCACCATACAGTACAATGGACCCTATATATTGATCCATATAGAATAATGGACCCCATATATTGCTCCAGACAGAATAATGGGCCTCATATAGTGCTCCACACAGAATAATGTGCCCCGTATTATGCTCCATACAGAATAATGGGGCTTATTTAATGCTCCATATAGAATAATGGACCCCATATAATGCTCTATACAGAATAATGGGCCCAATATAATGCTCCATACAGAATAAAGAACCCTATATATTGCTCCACATAGCACAATGGGCCCTGTATCTTACTCCATACAGAATAAACAACCCCATATATTGCTCCATGCAGAATATTTAACCCCATATATTGCTCCATATAGAATAATAGGCCTCATATAATGCTCCATACAGATTAAAGAACCCATATAATTCTCTGTAAAGAACAAAGAACCCCATATATTGCTCCATACAGAATAATGGGGCTCATTCAATGCTCCATATAGCGTAATGGGCCCCATGTAATGCTCCATACAGAATAATGTGCTAATGTGCCCCATATAATACTCTATACAGAATAATGGAACCCATATAATGATCCATACAGTATAATGGACCCCATATAATGCTCCATACAGAATAATGGAACCTACATAATGCTCAGTACAGAATAAAGAACCCCATATATTGAAGCATACAGAATGGGCGTCAGATAATGCTCCATATAGAATAATAGGCCCCGTGCAATACTCCATGCAGAACAATAGGCCAATATAATGATACTTACAGAATAATGGAACCAATATATTGCTCCATGCCGAATAATGGGCCCCATGTAATGCTCCGTAAAGTACAATGGACCCCATATATTGCTCCATACAGAATGTCCCTTATAAAATGCTCCATATAGAATAATGGTCCCATTATAATGATCCAAACAGAACAAAGTACCCTATATATTGCTCCATATAGATTAATGGGCCTCATATAATGCTCCATATAGAATAATGGGCAGCGTATAATACTACATACAGAATAAAAAAAACATATATTGCTCCATATAGTATAATGAACCCCATATATTGCTCCATTTAGAAAAGTGGGGCTCATATAATACTCCATATAGAATAATGGGCCCCGTATAATATTACAAACAGAATAATGGGACCCATATAATGCTCTAAGCAGAATAATGAGCCCAATATAATGCTTCATACAGAAAAATTTAACCCATATAATGCTCCATACCGAATAATGGGCCCCATATAATGCACCATAGAGTACAAGGGACCCCATATATTGCTCTGTACTTTATAATGGACTTCATATAATCCACCATACAGAATAATATACCCCATATAATGCTCCATACAGAATAAAGAACCCTATATATTGCCCTATGCAGAATAATGGGCCTCATATAATGCACCATACTGAATAATGAGCCCAATTTAATGCTCCATACAGAATAATGTGCCTTGTATAATGCTCCATACAGAATAAAGAACCCAATATATTGCTCCATACAGAATAATGGATCTCATGTAATGCTCCATTCAGAATAATGGACCCCATATAATGCTCCATACAGAATAATGGACCGCATATAATGCTCCATACAGAATAATGGAAACCATATAATGCTCCATACTGAATAATGTGCCCCATATAATGCCCCGTAAAGTACAATGGACCCCATATATTGCTCCACACAGACTAATGGGTCTCATATAATGCTCCATATAGAATAATGGGCCCCATATAATGCTCCATAAAGAAAAATGGAACCCATATAATGCTCCATACCGAATAATGGGCCCCACAAAATGCCCCATACAGTACAATGGACCCCATATATTACTCCATACTGAATAATGGACCTCATGTAAAGCGCCATATAGTATAATGGGCCCCATATAATGCTCCATAAAGAAAAATGGAACCCATATAATGCTCCATACCAAATAATGGGCCTCATAAAATGCCCCATGCAGTACAATGGACCCCATATCTTACTCCATACTGAATAATGGACCTCATGTAATGCTCCATAAAGGATAATGGACCCCATAAAATGCTCCATACAGAACAAAAGAACCCCATATATTGTCCCATACAGAATAATGGGCCTCATATAATGCTACATATAGAATAATGGGCCACATATAATGCTCCATACAGAATAAAGAACCCATGTAATGCTCCATAAGGAACAAAGAAACCCATATATTGCTTCATACATTATAAAATACCCCATATATTGCTCCATATAGAATAATGGTTTCTGTATAATTCTCCATACAGAATAAAGAACAACATATATTGCCCCATACAGAATAATTGACACCATATATTGCCCCATAAAGAATAATGGGCCTCAGATGATGCTCCATATTGAATAATACTCCAAACAGAATAAAGAACCCCATAAATTGCTCCAAACAGCATATTGGGCCTAATTTAATGTTCCATACAAAATAATGGGAATCGTATAACGCTTCATACAGAATAATGAGGCGAATATAGAGCTCCCTACAGAATAATGGAACCAATTTAATCCTCCATGTCGAATAATGGGCCAATATAATGCCCCATAAAGTACAATGGACCCCATATAATGCTCCATACAGAATAAAGAACCCCATATATTGCCCCATACAGAATAATGGGCCTCATATAATGCTCCATATAGAATAATGGGCCCCATATAATGCTCCAAACAGAATAATTAAACCATATAATGCTTCATACAGAAAAATGGGCCCAATATAAAGCTACATACAGAATAATGGATCACATTTAATGCTCCATACCGAATAATGGGCCTCATATAATGCCCCATACAGTACAATGGACCCTATATAATGCTCCATACAGAATAATGGACCCCATATATTGCTCCATACAGAATAATGGGCCTCATATAATGCTCCATACAGAATAATGTGCCCTGTATAATGCTCCATACAGAAAAAAGAACCCCATATATTGCTCCATTCAGAATAATGGGGCTCATGTAATGCTCCATATAGATTAATGGGCCACATATAATGCTCCATACAGAACAATGGACCCCATATAATGCTCCATACAGTACAATGGACCCCATATATTGCTCCATACTGAATAATGGACCTCAAATAATGCTCCATACAGAATAATGGATCCCATATAATTCTCCATACACAATAAAGAACCCTATATATTGCCCCATACAGAATATTGGGCCCCATATAGTGCTCCATACAGAATAAAGAACCCATATAATGCTCCACAAAGAACAAAAAAAAACATATATTGCTTCATACAGAATAATGGGGCTCATTTAATGCTCCATATAGCATAATGGGCCCCATATAATGCTCCATACAGAATAATGTGCCCCATATAATGATGCATACAGAATAATGGATCCCATATAATGCTTTATACCGAATGGGCCCCATATAATGCCCCGTAAATTACAATGAACCCCATATATTGCTCAATACAGAATAATGTGCCTCATATAATGCTCCATATAGAATAATGGGCCCCATATAATGCTTGTTAAATAATAAAGAACCCCACATATTGCTCCATATAGAAAAATTGGCCCCGTATAATACTCCATACAGAATAAAGAGCGCCATATATAGCTCCATATAGAATAATAACCCCAAATATTGCTCCATATAAAATAATGGGCCTCTTATAATGCTCCATATAGAATAATGGGCCCCGTATAATACGCCATACAGTAAAAAACACCATATATTGCTCCATACAGAATAATCGGCCTCATATAATGCTCCATATAGAATAATGGGCCCCATATAATGCTCCAAACAGAATAATGGGCCCCATAAAATGCTCCATACCAAATAATGGGCCCAATATAATGCCCCATACAGCACAATGGACCCCATATATTGCTCCATACTGAATAATGGATCTCATATAATGCTCCATACAGAATAATGGGGCTCATTCAATGCTCCACATAGCATAATAGGCCCTATACAATGCTCTTTACATAATAATGGGTCCCATATAATGCTCCATACAGAATGGAACCCATATAATGATCCATACAGAATAATGGACCCCATAAAATGCTCCATAAAGAATAAAGAACCCCATATATTGCCCCATACAGAATAATGGAACCTCCATAATGCTCACTACAGAATAAAGAACCCCATATATTGAACCATACAGAATAATGGGCCTCAGATAATGCTCCATATAGAATAATAGGCCCCGTATAATACTCCAAACAGAATAAAGAGCCCCATATATCGCCCCATGCAGAATGGGCTCCAAATAATGCTCCATACTGAACAATGGGCCCCATATAATGCTCCATACAGAACAATGGGCCAATATAATGATCCTTACATAATAATGGAACCAACATATTGCTCCATGCCGAATAATGGACCCCATATAATGCCCCATAAAGTACAATGGACCCCATATATTGCTCCATAAAGAATAATGTCTCTTATAAAATGCTACATATAGAATAATGGTCCCCTTATAATGATCCATACAGAATAAAGAACCCCATATATTGCTCCATATAGAATAATGGGCCTCATATAATGCTCCATATAGAATAATGGGCTCCGTATAATACTACATACAAAATAAAGAGCCCCATATATTGCTCCATATAGTATAATGAACCCCATATATTGCTCCATATAGAATAGTGGGGCTCATATAATGCTCCATATAGAATCAATGGGCCCCGTATAATATTCCAAACATAATAAAGTACCCCATATATTGCTCCATACAGAATAATGGGCCCCATATAATGCTCAAAATAGAATGGGACCCATATAATGCACCATACAGTACAAGGGACCCCATATATTGCTACATACTTTATAATGAACCTCATATAGTGCTCCATACAGAATAATATACCCCATATATTGCTCCATACAGAATAAAGAACCCCATACAGAATAATGGATCCCATGTATTGCTCCATACAGAATAATGAACCCCATATATTGCCCCATACAGAATAATGGACCCCATATATTGTCCCATACAGAATAAAAAAAAACATATATTGCTGCATACAGCATAATGGGCCCAATATATTGTTCCATGCAGAAAAATGAAAGCCATATAATGCTCCATACTGAAGAATGGGCCTCATAATATGCCCGGTGAAGTGCAATGGACCCCATATATTGCTCCATACTGAATAATGGGACTCATATAATGCTTCATACAGAATAATGGGCCCAATATAAAGCTCCATACAGTATAATGGACGCCATATAATGCATCATACAGAAAAAAAGTACCCCATATATTGCCGCATCCAAAATAATGGGCCTCATATAATGCTCCATATAGAATAATAGGCCCCATATAATGCTCCAAACAGAATAATGGACCTATATAATGCTTCATACAAAATAGTAGGCCCAATATAAAGCTTCATACAGAATAATGGAACTCATTTAATGCTCCTTAACGAATAATAGGCCCCATATAATACACCATACAGAGCAATGGACCCCATATAATGCTCCATACAGCATAATGAACCCCATATATAGCTCCATACAGAATAATGGCCTCATATAATGTTCCATACAGAATAATGTGCCCTGTATAATGCTCCATACAGAATAAAGAACCCCATATATTGCTCCATACAGAATAATGGACCCAATATAATGCTCCATACAGAATATTAGGCCCAATATAATGCTTCACACAGAATAATGGAACCCATATAATGATCCATACCGAATTGGCCCATTATAATGCCCCATACAGTACAATGGACACCATATATTGCCCCATAAAGAATAATGGGCCCCATATAATACTCAAAACAGATAAAAGAAACCCATATGTTGCTCCATACCGAATAATGGGTCCCACATAGTGCCCAGATAGTGAAATGGAACCCATATATTGCTTTGTACAGAATAAAGGCCCTCATATAATGCTCCATATAGAATAATGAGCAATGTATAATGCTCCATACAGACTAAAGAACCCATATAATGCTCTATACAGAATAAAGAACACCATATATTGCATCATACAGAATAATGGACAACATATAATGCTCTATATAGAATAATGGGCCCCGTATAAGCCTCCATACAGAATAAAGAAACCCATATATTGCTCCATACAGAATAATGGGCCTCATTTAATGCTCAACATAGAATACTGGGTGACATATAATGCTCAATACAGAATAATGGGCCCCACATAATGCTCCATACAGAATAATGGGCCCAATGTAATGCTCCATACAGAATAATGGAACCCATATAATGCTCCATGCCGAATGGGCCCCATATAATGCCCCGTAAAGTACAATGGGCCTCATAGAATGCTCCATACAGAATATTGTGCCCCGTATAAAACTCCATACAGAATAAAGAACCCCATATATTGCTCCATATAGAATAATAGGGCTCATTTAATGCTCCATATAGAATAAAGGGCCCCATATAATGCTCCATACAGAATAATGGGCCCCATATAATGCTCCATACAGAATAATGGGCCCCATAAAATGCTCCATACGGAATAATGGACCCCATATAATGATCCATACAGAATAAAGAACCCCATATATTGCTCCATACAGAATAATGGACCTAAGATAATGCTCCATAGAGAATAATAGGCCCCGTATAATACTCCAACCAGAATAAAGAACCACATATAATGCTCCATACAGTACAATGGACCCAATATAATGCTCCTTACAGAATGAAGGACCCCATATATTGCACCATACAGAATAATGGGCCTCATATAATGCTTCATACAGAATAATGGGCCCAATATAAAGCTCCATACAGAATAATGGAACCCATTTAACTCTCTTTACCGAATAATGGGCCTCATATAATGCTCCATACAGAATAATGGGGCTCATTTAATGCTCCATACAGAATAATGGGCACCATATATTGCTCCATACAGAATAATGGGCCCCATATAATGCTTCATACAGAATAATGGGCCCAATATAATGCTCCATAAAGAATAATGGAACCTATATAATGCTCCATTCAGAATAATGGGCCTCATAAAATGCCCCGTAAATTACAATGGACCCCATATATTGCTCCATACAGAATAATGTGGCTTATATAATGCTCCATATAGATTATTGGGCCTAGTATAATGCTTCAAACAGAATAAAGAACACCATATATTGCTCAAAATAGAATAATGGGCCTCATACAATGCTCCACATAGAATAATGGGCCCCGTATAATACTCCAAACAGAATAAAGAACCCCATGTATTGCTCCATACAAAATAATGGGCCTCATATAATGCTCCCTATAGAATCATGGGCTCCATATAATGCTCCAAACAAAATAATGGGACCTATATAATGCTCCATATAAAATAATGACCCCAATATAATGCTCCATACAGAAAAATAGAACCCATATAATGCTCCATACCGAATAATGGGCCTCATTTAATGCCCCATAAAGAATAATAAAACCTATTTAATGCTTCATGTCGAATAATGGGCCCCATATAATGCCCCATACAGTACAATGGACCCCATATAATGCTCCATACAGAATAATGGACCCCATATATTGTTCCATAAAGAATAATAGGCCCCACATAATTCTCCATACAGAATAATGAGCCCTGTATAATGCTCCATACAGAATAAAGAAACCCAAATATATTGCTCCATACAGAATAATGTGGCTAATTTAATTCTCCATGTAGCGTCAGCGTCCCTGCCTCCTGCTAGGCAGGGACGCTGTTCCCCTCACCTCTCCGCTCCGTGCCCGGCGTCTTCCTCCCGCTCTGCTGGCAGCGCGCGCTGCTTCCCGGCCACGGTGCTTAGGGCGCACGCACGAGCTCCCCCTCTCTTAAAGGGGCCGCGCGCGTCGTCCTAAGGAGTCCCCGGCCAATGGCCGGAGGACTTCAACATATATACGGCACCTCCTCCAAAATGGAGGTGCCCGAGCAATGCTGTTGCAAAGCCTTCACTCTGCTTCAAACCTCAGGTCCCGCTACCAGTTACCTGCCAGTCACCTGCCAGATTCCTGCTTGATACTTGCCTGATATCCGCTTACCTGCTTGCAAGCCTGCGGTCTGACGGTCTGCCTTCCGACACCTATCAGTCTATCTATGGACCAGCCTGCCCGCTCAGCTGGGAGCGCTCACCTGCTACCTGCCTGCTAGCCTACCTGGAGGCTCTGCCGTCACTTGCTGTGACCACCTGCCTGTCCAGAGACTCTTGCCCGCTCACCTGGGAGCGCTCGCCTGCTACCTGCCTGCTAGCCTACCTGGAGGCTCTGCCGTCACTTGCCGTGACCACCTGCCCGTCCAGAGACTCTTGCCCGCTCACCTGGGAGCGTCCACCTGCTACCTGTCTGCTAGTCTACCTGGAGGTTCTGCCGTCACTTGCCGTGACCACCTGCCTGTCCAGAGACTCTCGCCCGCTCACCTGGGAGCGCTCACCAGCCACCCGCCTGTTGTCCTTCTACCCAGAGACTGTCCCTGTCACTTGCCGTGACTACCGCCCTTCTACCCAGAGACTGTCCCTGTCACTTGCCGTGACTACCTGCCCTTCTACCCAGAGACTGTCCCTGTCACTTGCCGTGACTACCTGCCCGTCTTCCCTGGGAGCCACCCGCTTCATTACAAGGACCGCCCCCTTGTATAGTTGCTCAGAGGTTCCACCTCCCAGACCCGTTACAGTTTGCTCGGGCCATGGAATCCGGTGGCACCCAAGCTCCCTCGCTCTCGGACCTATGTCATGAACTGTCCCGTCAGAGGTCCCAACAGGAGTCCATCCTAAGTCACCTGCTGAATGTCAACTCTCGCCTGGACACTCTGACTGCTCCACCAGCAACCACCACTAGTGTCATGACTCGCAACCCGGCAGCGCCGCTGCCCACCAATACCATGGTATCCTGCCCCGGTCCCCGGCTTTCTGCACCTCCTCGCTTCGGAGGTGACCCCGCTCAAGCTGGGGCTTCATAAGCCAGTGCACCCTGCACTTTGAACTCTTGTCCCATCAGTTTATCTCCGACCGGTCCAAAGTAGCCTTTATCATGTCCCACCTCACGGGGGAGGCTCTGGCTTGGCTAAATTCTCTATGGGAGAGAGGAGACTCCCTGGTGTCCGACCTGCCAGCCTTTCTCACGGCTTTCCGGAAAGTCTTCGACGAACCCTGGCGGAAGACCTCATCCACATCATCTCTGCTACGCCTCCATCAAGGAAATCTCACCGTGGGCCAATATGCCATACGGTTCCGTACCCTTGCTTCGGAGCTGGCCTGGGATAACGACGCCCTGGTGTCTGTCGTCTGGGAGGGTCTGTCCAGCCGTATTAAAGATGAACTCGCCAGTCGGGACATTCCTACCACTCTCGACGACTTAATAACACTTGCCACCCGGATTGACATCCGGTTCCAGGAGCGCGCCAAAGAGGTCACCCGTGAGAGGAGGTTTCCACGTCTAGCCCCTATCTTCCAGAAACCCGTCACTCCCTCCGGTACTCCCCAGGCACACTCACCTGAGCCTATGCAGGTCGACCAGACCAAGATGGTCAAAACCCGTCAAGACTTACGCCGTGCCGAGGGGAGCTGCTTCTACTGTGGCAGCAAGGAGCACCGGATCCGTTCCTGCCCAGAGAGGTCGGGAAACGCCTGTGTCTAGGATCGCTCAGAGAGGTCGCCTTAGACAAAAATAAACCCTCTCCATCCCTGATGCTGTCAGTCTCAATCATCTGCGGAGAGAACCGCTATTTTGAACTGGCTCAACTTGACTGAGGAGCTGCTGGAAATCTCATCTCTCAATCCCTGGTAGAAAAATACCACATTCCCACCAAACCTCTGGCCATACCTTTATCTGTCGCCGCCGTGGATGGGGGCCTCTTACCACATCCCATCCAACTCATCACCGAATCTCTAACTCTACAGGTGGGAATACTGCATTCTGAGTGCATCTCATTTGATGTTCTGCCTGGACTCTCTCACGCCCTCTTACTAGGCCTACCTTGGCTTCAGAAACATGCACCCGTGCTTGATTGGCAGACCGGAGAAGTCCTTCGCTGGGGACAGGACTGCCATAAGACTTGTTTAGTTCCCGTCCATCCTGTCCGTCCTTCTCCTACTCCAGCCAATCTACCTGGTCTTCCGGCTCCTTATTGGTCGTATGCGGACGTCTTTAATAAAAAGGAGGCAGAGACATTACCCCCTCATAGACCATACGACTGCCCAATCGACCTGATGCCCGGCGCTACTTCTCCTCGTGGGCGCATTTACCCTTTGTCCGCTGCTGAGACCCGATCCATGTCAGAATATATTGAGGAGAATCTGGCCCGGGGATTCATCCGGAAATCTACTTCCCCGGCGGAAGCAGGCTTCTTCTTTGTCAAAAAGAAGGACGGCTCACTCCGTCCCTGTATAGACTATAGAGGCCTTAACCAGATCACGGTGAAGAATAAATACCCCCTTCCGCTCATTCCGGAATTATTTGACCGTCTGAGGGGGGCTAGAATCTTCACCAAGCTGGACCTCCTTGGGGTGTATAACCTGGTCCGTATCCGTCAGGGGGATGAATGGAAGACGGCATTCAACACCCGGGACGGCCACTATGAATACCTGGTAATGCCCTTCGGTCTCTGTAACGCTCCCGCCGTCTTTCAAGAGTTGGTCAATGACATCTTCCGGGACCTTCTCTACTCCTGCGTAGTGGTGTACCTGGACGACATCTTGGTCTTCTCTCCGGATCTCCCCACACACCGGAGGGATGTTCGTCAGGTTCTGCTCAGGCTCAGACAGAACCATCTCTACGCTAAATATGAGAAGTGCCTCTTTGAGCAGACCTCGCTTCCGTTTCTGGACTACATAATCTCTCAGACCGGCCTACAAATGGACCCTGAGAAACTGTCTGCCATCCAGAAGTGGCCCCGACCAGAGGGGTTGAAAGCTATTCAGCGGTTCCTGGGTTTCGCCAACTACTACCGCCTCTTCATACCGCACTTCTCTTCCCGGACTGCCCCAATCTCTGCGCTCACCCGTAAGGGCACTAATCCCAGAGAATGGCCGCCCGAAGCAGAGGAAGCCTTTCTTTCCTTAAAACAGGCTTTCTCTTCCGCCCCGGTGCTGCATTGTCCGGACGGCAACAAACAATTCTTCCTGGAAGTTGACGCCTCCTCCTCGGGAGCCGGAGCGGTACTTACCCAAAAGTCACCTTCCGGAAGAATGGTAACTTGCGGCTTCTTCTCCAAACTCTTCTCCTCTTCTGAGCGCAATTATTCTATAGGAGATCGAGAGTTATTGGCCATTAAGCTGGCACTGGAGGAGTGGCGTTACCTGCTCGAGGGGGCTCTTCACCCGGTAATTATTTACACTGACCACAAGAACTTGGCTTACCTCCAGAGCGCCCAGAGACTTAACCCTCGCCAAGCCCGGTGGTCCTTGTTTTTTGCCCGCTTTGACTTCGTTCTTCATTTTCGCCCGGCAGACAAAAACATCAAAGCCGACGCCTTGTCCCGATCCTTCCTGGTGTCTGATCTAGGGGAGGAACCGAAGCACATCATTGACCCCGCCAGAGTAATACAGGTGGCTCCCGTGAATCTAAATCGTCTCCCTCCCGGTAAGACGTTCTTAACAGTACCTGATCGGAAGAAGGTCCTACTCTGGGGTCACTCGTCTAAACTAGCTGGCCATGCCGGTCAGAAAAAGACCCTCCAGCTTATTACCCGACATTACTGGTGGCCTACCCTGCACAAGGATGTAATAGACTTTGTTTCAGCCTGTGTGTCCTGCTGCTGCAGCAAAGTTCCGAGACACTTGCCAGCCGGTCGCCTCCTTCCTCTTCCAGTTCCTGCTGCCCCATGGCAGCATATAGCTATGGACTTTATAACGGATCTCCCTGTCTCTGCCGGTTGTACGGTCATTTGGGTGGTCGCTGACCACTTTTCCAAGATGGCGCACTTCATTCCCCTGCCGGGTCTCCCGTCTGCACCCGAACTGGCTAAAGACTTTATCCGCCACATCTTCCGTCTCCATGGCCTGCCCCTCCACATCGTGTCGGATCGTGGGGTTCAGTTCACCTCACGCTTCTGAAGAGCCACATGTAAGCTGCTTGACGTCACCCTGGACTTCTCCTCCGCTTACCACCCACAGTCCAATGGTCAAGTGGAGCGGATCAATCAGATCCTGACCAGTTACCTTCGGCACTTCGTTAATGCCCACCATTCGGACTAAGTGGATCTCCTACCATGGGCCGAATTCTCTTACAATAATCACGAGAGCGAATCTTCCTCCAAATCCCCGTTTTTTGTAGTCTTCGGTCAGCATCCTCGGATCCTATTTCCCGTCTCCACCTCGGTGGACAATCCGGCTGCGGAATCTCTCATTAGCGAATTCTCCTCCATTTGGGAGAGTACCCGATCCGCACTCCTTCAGTCGTCCGAGCGGATGAAAAAACACGCTGACAAAAAACGCCTGGATCCTCCACTATTCCGTCCTGGAGATAAAGTCCAAGTAAGTCCGGCTCAAGATTCCCTCCTACAAGTTAGGGCCTCGATACATCGGCCCACTGGAAGTTGTCAAACAAATCAATCCGGTGGCCTATAAATTGAAACTCCCGGCCAACTTACGGATCCCTAACTCCTTCCATGTATCTCTCCTCAAACCCTTAGTACTTAACTCTTTTTCCAAGTCTACAGGTACGCCCCCTGCTTCGGTTTCCGCTGAGAACGAGTTTGAGGTAGAGAACATTCTGGCCACCAAAAGGGTAAGAGGAAAGACCTTTTTTCTGGTAGATTGGAAGGGGTTTGGTCCTGAGGAGAGAACTTGGGAGCCCCGGGAGAACATCCATGCCCCTCTCATCCTTGATAAATTTCTCTCTGGCCTAAAAAAGGGGGGGGCCTAAAGGGTGGGGTACTGTAGCGTCAGCGTCCCTGCTTCCTGCTAGGCAGGGACGCTGTTCCCCTCACCTCTCCGCTCCGTGCCCGGCGTCTTCCTCCCGCTCTGCTGGCAGCGCGCGCTGCTTCCCAGCCACGGTGCTTAGGGCACGCGCGCTCCCCCTCTCTTAAAGGGGCCGCGCGCGTCGTCCTAAGGAGTCCCCGGCCAATGGCCGGAGGACTTCACCATATATACGGCACCTCCTCCAAAATGGAGGTGCCCGAGCAATGCTGTTGCAAAGCCTTCACTCTGGTCCTCAGGTCCCGCTACCAGTTACCTGCCAGTCACCTGCCAGATTCCTGCTTGATACTTGCCTGATATCCGCTTACCTGCTTGCAAGCCTGCGGTCCGACGGTCTGCCTTCCGACACCTGTCAGTCTGTCTATGGACCAGCCTGCCCGCTCACCTGGGAGCGCTCACCTGCTACCTGCCTGCTAGCCTACCTGGAGGCTCTGCCGTCACTTGCCGTGACCACCTGCCTGTCCAGAGACTCTTGCCCGCTCACCTGGGAGCGCTCACCTGCTACCTGCCTGCTAGCCTACCTGGAGGCTCTGCCGTCACTTGCCGTGACCACCTGCCTGTCCAGAGACTCTTGCCCGCTCACCTGGGAGCATCCACCTGCTACCTGTCTGCTAGTCTACCTGGAGGTTCTGCCGTCACTTGCCGTGACCACCTGCCTGTCCAGAGACTCTTGCCCGCTCACCTGGGAGCGCTCACCTGCTACCTGCCTGCTAGCCTACCTGGAGTCTCTGCCATCACTTGCTGTGACCAACTGCCTGTCCAGAGACTCTTGCCCGCTCACCTGGGAGCGCTCGCCTGCTACCTGCCTGCTAGCCTACCTGGAGGCTCTGCCGTCACTTGCCGTGACCACCTGCCCGTCCAGAGACTCTTGCCCGCTCACCTGGGAGCGTCCACCTGCTACCTGTCTGCTAGTCTACCTGGAGGTTCTGCCGTCACTTGCCGTGACCACCTGCCTGTCCAGAGACTCTTGCCCGCTCACCTGGGAGCGCTCACCAGCCACCCACCTGCTGTCCTTCTACCCAGAAACTGCCCCTGTCACTTGCCGTGACTACCTGCCCTTCTACCCAGAGACTGTCCCTGTCACTTGCCGTGACTACCTGCCCTTCTACCCAGAGACTGTCCCTGTCACTTGCCGTGACTACCTGCCCTTCTACCCAGAGACTGTCCCTGTCACTTGCCGTGACTACCTGCCCGTCTTCCCTGGGAGCCACCCGCTTCCTTACAAGGACCGCCCCCTTGTATAGTTGTTCAGAGGTTCCACCTCCCAGACCCGTTACACTCCATATAGAATGGAGCGCATATAATGCTCCATACAGAATAATTGGCCCCATATAATGCTCCATACAGAATAATGGGCCTCATATAATGCTCCATATAGAATAATGGGCCCCTTATAATACTCCATGCAGAATAAAGAACCCCATATATTGCTCCATATAGAATAATGAACCCCATTGTTTGCTCCATATAGAATAAAGGGACCCGTATAATAGTCTTAACAGAATAAACAACTCCATATATTGCTCCATACAGAATAAAGGGCTCCATATAATGCTCCATACAGAATAATGGACCCCATAACATGATGGATACAGAATAATGGGCCCAATATAATGCTCCATACAGAATAATGGAACCCATATAATGCTCCATACCGAATAATGGGCCCCATATAATGCCCCGTAAAGTACAATGGACCCCATATACTGATCGATACAGAAAAATGGGCCTCATATAATGCACCATATAGAATATTGAGCGCCGTATAATGCTCCATACAGAATAAAGAACCGCATCTAATGCTCCATATAGAATAATGGGCCCCATATAATGCTCCAAACAGAATAATGGTGCCCATATAATGCTCCATATGGAATATTTGAACTCAATATAATGCTCCATACAAAAAAATGGAACCCATAGAATGCTCCATACCGAATAATCGGCCCCACATAATGCCCCATACAGTACAATGGACCCCATATATTGCTCCATACTGAATAATGGACCTGAAATAATGCTCCATACAGAATGGACCCCATATAATGATCCATACAGAATAAAGAACCCCATATATTGCCCCATACAGAATAATGGACCGCCTATAATGCTACATATAGAATAATGGGCCCCTATAAAAGGCTCCATACAGAATAAAGAACCCATATAATGCTCCACAAAGAACCCCATATATTGCTTCATACAGAATAAAGGGGCTCATTTAATGCTACATATAGCATAATGGGCCCCATATAATGCTCCATACAGGATAGTGTGCCACATATAATGCAGCATACAGAATAATGGATCCCATATAATGCTTTATACCGAATGGGCTCCATATAATGCCCCGTAAATTACAAGGGACCCCATATATTGCTCCATACAGAATAATGTGCCTCATATAATGCTCCATATAGAATAATGGGCCCCTTATAATGCACCCTACAGAATAAAGAACCCCACATTTTGCTCCATATAGAAAAATTGGCCACGTATAATACTCCATACAGAATAAAGAACCCCATATATAGCTCCATATAGAATAATAACCCCAAATATTGCTCCACATAGAATAATGGGCCTCTTATAATGCTCCATATTGAATAATGGTCCCCGTATAATACTCCATACAGAATAAAGAACACCATATATTGCTCCATACAGAATAATGGGCCTCATATTATGCTCCATATAGAATAATGGGCCCCATATAATGCTCCAAACAGAATAATGGGGCCCATAAAATGCTCCATACCAAATAATGTGCCAAATATAATGCCCCATACAGCACAATGGACCCCATGTATTGCTCCATACTGAATAATGGACCTCATATAATGCTCCATACAGAATAAAGAACCCCATATATAGCCCCATACAGAGTAATGGGCCTCATATAATGCGCCATAAAGAATAATGGGCCCCGTATAATGCTCCATACCGAATGAAGAACCCATATAATGCTCCATACAGAATAATGGGGCTCATTCAATGCTCCATATAGCATAATGGGCCCCATATAATGCTCCATACAGAATAATGGGCCCCATATAATGCTCCATACAGAATAATGGAACCCATATAATGATCCATACAGCATAATGGACCCCATATAATGCTCCATAAAGAATTAAGAACCCCATATATTGCCCCAAACAGAATAATGGAACCCACATAATGCTCACTACAGAATAAAGAACACCATATATTGAACCATACAGAATAATGGGCCTCAGATAATGCTCCATATAGAATAATAGGCCCCTTATAATACTCCAAACAGAATAAAGAGCCCCATATATTGCCCCATACAGAATAATGGGCCCCATATAATGCTCCATAAAGAACAATGGGCCAATATAATGATCCTTACAGAATAATGGAACCAATATATTGCTCCATGCTGAATAATGGGCACCATATAATGCCCCGTAAAGTACAATGGACCCCATATATTTAACCATACAGAATAATGTGCCTCATATAATGATCCATATTGAATAATAGGCCCCATATAATGCTCCATCCAGAATAAAGAATCCCGTATATTGCTCCATATAGTATAATGGGCCTCATATAATGCTCCATATAGAATAATAGGCCCCATATAATGCTCCAAGCATAATAATGGACCCATATAATGCTTAATACAGAATAATCAGCCCAATATAAAGCTCCATACAGAATAATGGAACCCATTTAATGCTCCGTACCGAATAATTGGCCCCATATAATGCCCCATACAGTACAATGGACCCCATATAATGCTCCATACATAGTAACGATCCCCATATATTGCTGAATACAGAATAATGGGCCTCATATAATGCTCCATACAGAATATTGTGCCCTGTATAATGCTCCATACAGAATAAAGAACCCAATATATTGCTCCATATAGAATAATGGGGCTCATGTAATGCTCCATGTAGAATAATAGGCTACATATAATGCTCCATACAGAATAACGTGACCTGTATAATGCTCTATACAGAATAATGGACCCCATATTAATGATCCATACAGAATAATGGACCCCATATAATAATCCATACAGAATAATGGGCCCAATATTATGCTCCATACAGAATAATGGAACCCATATAATGCTCCAAAAAGAATTAAGAACCCCATGTATTGCACCATGCATCATAATGGACCCCTTATAATGCTCCATAAAGAATAAAAAAAACATATATTGCCCCATAGAGATTAATGGGCCTCATATAATGCTTCATACAGAATAATGGGCCCAATATAAAGCTCCATACAGCATAATGGATCCCATTTAATGCTCTATACCGAATAATGGGCCCCATACACTGCTCCATACTGAATAATGGTCCTCATATAATGCTCCATACAGACTAATGGACCCAATATAATGCTCCATACAGAATAAGGAACCCAATAAATCGCCCCATAAGAATAATGGGCCTCATAGACTGCTCCATACAGAATATTGTGCCCCGTATAAAACTCCATACAGAATAAAAAAAAAACATATATTGCTCCATACAGAATAATGGGGCTCATTTAATGCTCCATATAGAATAATGGGCCCCATATAATGCTCCATACAGAATAATGGGCCCCATATAATGCTCCATATGGAATAATAGGCCCAATATAATAAGCCATACAGTATAATGGAACCCATATAATGCTCCATACTGAATAATGGGCCCCATTAAATGCCCTGTAAAGTACAATGGACATCATATATTCTTCCATACTGACTAATGGATCTCATATAATGCTCCATACAAAATAATGGACCACATATAATGATCCATACAGAATAAAGAACACTATATATTGCCCTATACTGACTAATGGGCTTCATATAATGCTCCATATAGAATAATGGGCCCCGTATAATACTCCATACAGAATAAAGAACCCCATATATTGCTCCATACACAATAATGGGCCTCATATTTTGATCCTTACAGAATAATTTGCTCCGTATAATGCACCATACATTAAAAGAATCTCATGTATTGCTCCATAGAGTAATGGGCCCATATAATGCTCCATACAGAATAATAAATCCCATTTAATGCTCCATGCCGAATTATGGGCCCAATTTAATGCCCTATACAGTACAATGGACTCAATATAATGCTCCATACAGAATAATAAAACCCATATAATGCTTCATGTAGAATAATGGGCCCAATATAAAGCTCCATACAGAATAATGGAACCCATTTAATGCACCATACCGAATAATGGGTCCCATATAATGCCCCATACAGTACAATGGACCCCATGTAATGCTCCATACAGAATAAAGAACCGCATATATTGCTCCATAAAGAATAATGGGCCTCATTTTATGCTCCATATAAAAGAATGGGCCCCATGTAATGCTCCATACAGAATAATGGGCCCCATATAAAGCTCGATGCAGAATAATGGGCCCAATATAATGCTCCATACAGAATAAAGGAAACCATATAATATTCCATACCGAATAATGGGACCTATATAATGCCCCGTAAAGTACATTGGACTCCATATATTTAACCATACAGAATAATGTGCCTCATATAATGCTCCATATTGAATAATAGGCCCCATATAATACTCCATCCAGAATAAAGAACCCCCATATATTTCTCCATATAGAATAATGGGCATCATATAATTCTCCATATAGAATAATGGGCCCCATATAATGCTCCAAGCATAAAATTGGGCCCATATAATGCTTAATACAGAATAATCAGCCCAATATAAAGCTCCATACAGAATAATGGAACCCATTTAATGCTCCGTACCGAATAATTGGCCCCATATAATGCCCCATACAGTACAATGGACCCCATATAATGCTCCATACATAGTAACGATCCCCATATATTGCTGAATACAGAATAATGGGCCTCATATAATGCTCCATACAGAATATTGTACCCTGTATAATGCTCCATACAGAATAAAGAACCCAATATATTGCTCCATACAGAATAATGGGGCTCATGTAATGCTCCATGTAGAATAATAGGCTACATATAATGCTCCATACAGAATAACGTGACCTGTATAATGCTCCATACAGAATAATGGACCCCATATTAATGATCCATACAGAATAATGGACCCCATATAATAATCCATACAGAATAATGGGCCCAATATTATGCTCCAAAAAGAATTAAGAACCCCATATATTGCACCATGCAGAATAACGGTCCCCTTATAATGCTCCATAAAGAATAAAACAACCCATATATTGCCCCATAGAGATTAATGGGCCTCATATAATGCTTCATACAGAATAATGGGCCCAATATAAAGCTCCATACAGCATAATGGATCCCATTTAATGCTCTATACCGAATAATGGGCCCCATACACTGCTCCATACTGAATAATGGTCCTCATATAATGCTCCATACAGACTAATGGACCCAATATAATGCTCTATACAGAATAAGGAACCCCATAAATCGCCCCATAAGAATAATGGGCCTCATAGACTGCTCCATACAGAATATTGTGCCCCGTATAAAACTCCATACAGAATAAAAAAAACATATATTGCTCCATACAGAATACTGGGGCTCATTTAATGCTCCATATAGAATAATGGGCCCCATATAATGCTCCATACAGAATAATGGGCCCCATATAATGCTCCATACAGAATAATAGGCCCAATATAATAAGCCATACAGTATAATGGAACCCATATAATGCTCCATACTAAATAATGGGCCCCATTAAATGCCCTGCAAAGTACAATGGACATCATATATTCTTCCATACTGACTAATGGACCTCATATAATGCTCCATACAAAATAATGGACCACATATAATGATCCAAACAGAATAAAGAACCCATATAATACCCCATAAAGAATAAAGAACCCCATATATTGCCCCATACAGAATAATGGGCCTAAGATAATGCTCCATATAGAATAATGGGCCCCGTATAATACTCCAAACAGAATAAAGAACCCCATATAATGCTCTATGAAGCATAATGGGCCCAATATAATGTTCCATGCAGAATAATGGGTCCCATATAATGCCACATACAGTACAATGGACCCAATATAATGCTCCATACAGAATGAAGAACCCCATATATTGCCCCATACAGAATAATGTGCCTCATATAATGCTTCATACAGAATAATTGGCCCAATATAAAACTCCATACAGAATAATGAAACCCATTTAATGCTCTTTGCCGAATAATGGGCCCCATATAATGCCCCATACAGTACAATGGACTCAATATAATGCTCCATACAGAATGAAGAACCCCATATATTGCCCCATGCAGAATAATGGGCCTCATACAATGCTCCACGTAGATTATTGGGCCCCATATAAGGATTCAAAAAGAAAAATGGAACAATATAAAGCTCCATACTGTACAATGGACCCCATATAATGCTCCATACAGAATAATGGACACCATATATTGCTCTATACAGAATAATGGACCCCGTGACATGATGGATACAGAATAATGGGCCCCATATAATGCTCCAAACAGAATAATGGAACCCATATATTGCTCCATACGCAATAATGAGCTCAATATAATGCTCCATACAAAAAAATGGAACCCATAGAATGTTCCATACCAAATATTTGGCCCCATATAATGTCCCATACAGTACAATGGACCCCATATATTGCTCCATGCTGAATAATGGACCTCATATATTGCTCCATACAGAATAATGGGCCTCATATAATTCTCCTTATAGAATAATGGGCCCCGTATAATGCTCCATTCAGAGTTAGGAAACCTTATAATGCTCCATAAAGAATAAAAAATAACATATATTGCCCCATACAGAATAATGGATCCCATATATTGCCCCATACAGAATAATGGGCTCAGTATAATGCTCAATACAGAATATTAAAACCCATTTAATGCTCCATGCCGAATTATGGGCCCAGTATAATGCCCCATACAGTACAATATATTGCTCCAAACTGAATAATGGACCTCATATAATGCTACATACAGAAAAATTTACCCCAAATAATACTCCATAGAGTACAAAGAACCCTATATATAGCCCCATACAAAATAATGGACCCCATTTAATGCTCCATATAGTTTAATGGGCCCATATAATACTCCAAACTGAATAATGCCCCATACAGTGCAATGGACCCCATATAATACTCCATACAGAGTAAAGAACCCCATATATTGTTCCATACAGAATAATGGGTCTTATATGAGGCTCCATATAGAATAATGGGCCCCATATAATGCTCCAAACAGAATAATGGACCCATATAATGCTTCATACAGAATAATGGACAAAATATAAAGCTCCATACATAATAATGGAACCAATTTAATGCTCCATACCCAATAATGGACCCCATAAAATGCCCCATACAGTACAATGGACCCTATATAATGCTCCATACTGAATAAAGAACCCCATATATTGCTCCATACAGAATAATGAGGCTCATTTAATGCTCCATACAGAATAATGGGCACCATATATTGCTCCATACAGAATAATGGGCCCCATATAATGCTCCATATAGATTAATGATCCCCGTACAATGCTCCATACAGAATAAAGAACTCCATATATTGCTCCATACAGAATAATGGGCCTCATATATTGCTCCATATAGAATAATGGGCCACATATAATGCTCCAAACAGAATAATGGGATCCATATAATGCTCTATACAGAATGAGCCCAATATAATGCTCCATACAGAAAAATGGAACCCATATAATGCTACATACCGAATAATGGGCCCATATAATGTCCGATACCGTAAAATGGACCCCATATATTGCTCCAAACTGAATAATGGATCACATGTAATACTTTTTACAGAATAATGGACCCCATATATTGCTCCATACAGAATAAGGAACCCCATATAATGCTACATACAGAAAAATTTACCCCAAATAATGCTCCATAGAGTACAAAAAACCCGATATATTGCCCCATACAGAATAATGGACCCATATAATGCTTCATACAGAATAATGGGCAAAATATAAAGCTCCATACATAATAATGGAACCAATTTAATGCTCCATACCGAATAATGGACCCCATATAATATTCCATACAGTATAATAAACCCCATATATTGCTCCACAAGAATAATGGGCCTCATAGAATGTTCCATACAGAATGTTGTGCCCCATATAAAACTCCATACAGGCTAAAGAACCCCATATATTGCTCCATACAGAATAATGGGGCTCGTTTAATGCTCCATACAGAATAATGTTCCCCATATAATGCTTCATACAGAATAATGGGCCCCATATAATGTTTCATACTGAATAATGGGCCGCATAAAATGCCCTGTAAAGTTAAATGGACACCATGTATTGCTACATACTTTATAATGGACCACATATAATGCTCCATACAGAATAATGGACCCCATATAATGATCCATACAGAATAAAGAACTCATATAATGCCCCATAAAGAATAAAGAACCCAATATATTGCCCCATACAGAATAATGGGCCTAAGATAATGCTCCATATAGAATAATGGGCCCCATATAATACTCCAAACAGAATAAAGAACCCCATATAATGCTCCATGAAGCATAATGGGCCCAATATAATGTTCCATACAGAATAATGGAACCCATAAAATTTTCCATACCGAATAATGGGTCCCATATAATACCCCTTACAGTACAATGAACCCATATTAATGCTCCATACAGAATGAAGAACCCCATATATTGCCCCATACAGAATAATGGGCCTCATATAATGCTTCATACAGAATAATGGGCCCAATATAAAGCTCCATACAGAATAATGGAACCCATTTAATGCTCCCTGCCAAATAATGGGCCCCATATAATGCCCCATACAGTACAATGGACCAATATAATGCTCCATACAGAATGAAGAACCCCATATATTGCCTCATACAGAATAATGGGCCTCATATAATGCTTCATGTAGAATATTGGGCCCCATATGAGGCTTCAAAAAGAATAATGGACCAATATAATGCTTCATACAGAAAGGGCCCAATATAAAGCTCCATACAGTACAATGGATCCCATAAAATGCTCCATACAGAATAATGGACCACATATTTTGCTCCATATAGAATAATGGGCCTCATATAATGCTTCATACAGAATAATGTGCCCTGTGTAATGCTCCATAAAGAATAAGGAAGCCAATATATTGCTGCATACAGAATAATGGGGCTCATGTGATGCTCCATATAGAATAATGGGCCCCATACAATGCTCCATACAGAATAATGGACCCCATATATTGCTCCATACAGAATAATGGGCCTCATATAATGCTTCATACAGAATAATGTGCCGTGCATAATGTTCCATAAAGAATAAGGAAACCAATATATTGCTGCATACAGAATAATGGGGCTCATGTGATGCTCCATATAGAATAATGGGCCCCATGTAATGCTCCATACAGAATAATGGACCCAATATACTGCTCCATACAGAATAATGGGCCTCATATAATGCTTCATACAGAATAATGTGCCCTGTTTAATGCTCCATAAAGAATAAGGAAACCAATATATTGCTGCATACAGAATAATGGGGCTCATGTGATGCTCCATATAGAGTAATGGGCCCCATACAATGCTCCATACAGAATAATGGACCCCATATATTGCTTCATACAGAATAATGGGCCTCATATAATGCTTCATACAGAATAATGTGCCGTGTATAATGCTCCATAAAGAATAAGGAAACCAATATACTGCTGCATACAGAATAATGGGGCTCATGTGATGCTCCATATAGAATAATGGGCCCCATACAATGCTCCATACAGAATAATGGGCCCCATATATTGCTCCATACAGAATAATGGGCCTCATATAATGCTTCATACAGAATAATGTGCCCTGTTTAATGCGCCATAATGAATAAGGAAACCAATATATTGCGGCATACAGAATAATGGGGCTCATGTGATGCTCCATATAGAATAATTTGCCCCATACAATGCTCCATACAAAATAATGGACCCCATAAATTGCTCCATACAGAATAATGGGCCTCATATAATGCTTCATACAGAATAATGTGCCCTGTATAATGCTCCATAAGGAATAAGGAAACCAATATACTGCTGCATACAGAATAATGGGGCTCATGTGATGCTCCATATAGAATAATGGGCCCCATACAATGCTCCATACAGAATAATGGGCCCAATATAATGCTCCATACAGAATAATGGAACCAATATAATGCACCATACAGAATAATGGGCCACATTTAACCGCTTCCAGACAGCCCACTGTACACAAACGTTAACGCTGCCTGGGCTCTGTGCAGTGCCGACATTTATAATCGGTTGGTGGTCCCGCAGCCCTCAGGACCCCCAGGGGATGAAAAACATTTTTTGTGGGAAAAATGTGAAAATTTTATTTTTATGGCTCAATATTATAAACTTCTGTGATGCATTTTGGGGTTCAAGGTGCTCACCACACATCTAGATAAGCTCCCTAAGGGGTCTAGTTTCCAAAATGGTGTCACTTGTGGGGGGTTTCCACTGTTCAGGCACATCAGGAGCTCTCCAAACGCAACATGGCGTCTGCTAATTATTCAAACAAATTTTACATTCAAAAAGTCTAATGGCGCTCCTTCCCTTCCGAACACTGCAGTGCGCCCAAACAGTGGTTTTCCCTCACATATGGGGGCGTGCTCATGAGAAATTGCACTACAAATTGTGTATTCCATTTTTTCCTGTTACCCTTGTGAAAATAAAAAAATTGGGTCTAAAGTAACATTTTTGTGAAAAAAAGTTAAATGTTCATTGTTTTCTTCCACATTCCAAAAATTCCCGTGAAACACCAGAAGGGTTAATAAACTTCTTGAATGTGGTTTTGAGCACCTTGAGGGGTGCAGTTTTTAGAATGGTGTCACTTTTGGGTATTTTCTATCATAAAGGCCCCTCAAAGTCACTTCAAATAAGATGTGGTCCCTAAAAAAATGTTTTTGTAAATTTTGTTGGAAAAATGAGAAATCGCTGGTCAACTTTTAACCCTTATAGTTTCCTAACAAAAAAAAATGTTGGTTCCAAAATTGTGCTGATGTAAAGTAGATATGTGCGAAATGTTATTTATTAACTATTTTGTGTGATATATGTCTCTGATTTAAGGGCATGAAAATTCAAAGTTTTCAAAATTTTCGCCAAATTTCTGATTTTTTCACAAATAAACGCAAGTGATATCGAACAAATTTTACCACAATCATGAAGTACAATTTGTCACGAAAAAACAATCTCAGAATCAAGGCAATCCGTTGAAGCGTTCCAGAGTAATTACCTCATAAAGTGACAGTGGTCAGAATTGAAAAAATTGGCCTGGTCACGAAGGCAAAAACAGGCTCTGGTGCGAAGTGGTTAATGCACAGTAAAGTACAATGGACCCCATATATTGCTCCATACAGAATAATGAGCCCCATATATTGCTCAAAATAGAATAATGGGCCTCATACAATGCTCCACATAGAATAATGGGCCCCATATAATACACCATACAGAATAAAGAACCCCATATATTGCTCCATATAGAATAATGGGCCTCACATAATGTTCCATATAGAATAATGGTCCACATATAGAGCTCCAAACAGAATAATGGGACCCATATAATGCTCTATACGGAAAAAGCCCAATATAATGCTCCATACAGAAAAATGGTACCCATATAATGCTCCATACCGAATAATGGGCCCCATATAATGCCCGATACAGTACAATGGACCCCATATATTGCACCAAACTGAATAATGGACCTCATATAATGCTTTATACAGAATAATGGACCCCATATAATGCTCCATACAGAATAAAGAACCCCATATATTGACCCATACAGAATAATGGGCCTCATATAATGCTCCATATGGAATAATGGGCCCGGTATAATGCTCCATACAGAAAAAAGAACCCATATAATGTTCCAAAAAGAATAAAAAACCCAATATATTGCCCCATACAGAATAATAGACCCCATATAATGCTCCATACAGAATAAAGAACCCTATATATTGCCCCATACAGAATAATGGGCCTCAGATAATGCCCCATATAGTATAATCAGCCCCATATAATACTCCAAAAAGAAAAAAAGAACCCCATATGATGCTCCATACTGCATAATGGGCCCAAAATAATGTTCCATACAGAATAATGTTACCCCTATATTGCTCCATACTGAATAATGGGCCCCACATAATGCCCAGTAAATTACAATGGACCCCATATATTGCTCCATACAGAATAATGAGCTTCATATAATGCTTCATATAGAATAATGGGCCCAATATAAAGCTTCATACAGAATAATGTAACCCCTTTAATGCTCCATGCCGCATAATGGGCCACATATAATGCCCCATACAGTACAATGAACCCCATATAATGCTCCATACAGAATAAAGAACTCCATATATTGCCCCATACAGAATAATGGGCCTCATACAATGCTCCATATTGAATAATGGGCCCCATATAATGCTCCAAACAGAATAATGGACCCATATAATGCTTCATACAGAATAATGGGCCCAATATAAAGCTCCATACAGAATAATGGAACCTGTTTATGCTCCATACCGAATAGTGAGCCCCATATAATGTGACATACAGTACAATGGACCCCATATAATGCTCCATACAAAATAATGGACCCCATATATTGCTCCATACAGAATAATGGGGCTCATGTAATGCTCCAAATAGAATAATGGGCCCCATATAATGCTCCATACAGAATAATAGGCCCCATATATTGCTCCATACAGAATAATGGACCCTATATAGTGCTCAATACAGAATAATGGACCCAATATAATGCTCCATGCAGAATAATGGAACCCATGTAAGTGTCCCCAAGTGCAGTTGCAAAAACCATCAAGCGCTACAAAGAAACTGGCTCACATGCGGACCACACCAGGAAAGGAAGACCAAGAGTCACCTCTGCTTCTGAGGATAAGTTTATCCGAGTCACCAGCCTCAAAAATCGCAGGTTAAGAGCAGCTCAGATTAGAGACCAGGTCAATGTCACACAGAGTTCTAGCAGCAGACACATCTCTTCAACAACTGTTAAGAGGAGACTTTGTGCAGCAGGTCTTCATGGTAAAATAGCTGCTAGGAAACCACTGCTAAGGACAGGCAACAAGCAGAAGAGACTTGTTTGGGCTAATGAACAGAAGGAATGGACATTAGACCAGTGGATATCTGTGCTTTGGTCCGATGAGTCCAAATTTGAGATCTTTGGTTCCAACCACCGTGTCTTTGTGCGACGCAGAAAAGGTGAATGGATGGACTCTACATGCCTGGTTCCCACCGTGAAGCATGGAGGAGGAGGTGTGATGGTGGGGTAGGTGCTTTGCTGGTGACTCTGTTGGGGATTTATTCAAAATTGAAGCCATACTGAACCAGCATGGCTAACACAGCATTTTGCAGAGGCATGCTATTCCATCCGGTTTGCATTTAGTTGGACCATCATTTATTTTTCAACAGGACAATGATCCCAAACACACCTCCAGGCTATTTGACCAAGAAGGAGAGTGATGGGGTGCTACGCCAGATGACCTGGCCTCCACAGTAACCAGACATGAACCCAATCGAGATGGTTTGGGGTGAGCTGGACCGCAGAGTGAAGGCAAAAGGTCCAACAAGTGCTAAGCATCTCTGGGAACTCCTTCAAGATTGTTGGAAGACCATTTCCGGTGACTACCTCTTGAAGCTCATCAAGAGAATGCCAAGAGTGTGCAAAGCAGTCATCAAAGCAAAAAGTGGCTGCTTTGAAGAACCTAGAATATAAGACATATTTTCAGTTGTTTCACACTTTTTTGTTAAGTATATAATTCCAAATGTGTTAATTCATAGTTTTGATGCCTACAGTGTGAATGTACAATTTTCATAGCCATGAAAATACAGAAATATCTTTAAATGAGAATGTGTGTCCAAACTTTTGGTCTGTACTGTATATTCCTCCATACAGAATAATGGGGCTCATTTAATGCTCCACATAGAATAATGGGCCCCATATAATGCTCCATACTGAATAATGGGCCCGATATAATGCTCCATACAGAATAATGGAACTCATATAATGCTCCATACCGAATAAGGGGCCCCATATAATGCCCCGTAAAGTACAATGCACCCCATATATTGCTCCCTACAGAATAATGTGCCTCATATAATGCTCCATAGAGAATAATAGGCTCCGTATAATGCTTCATACAGAATAAAGAACCAATATATTGCTCCATATAGAATAATGGGCCTCATATAATGCTCCATATAGAATACTGGGCCCCATATAATACTCCATACAGAATAAAGAACCCCATATATTGCTCCATATAGAATAATGGGCCTCATATAATGCTCCATATAGAATAATGGTCCCCGTATAATAATCCATACAGAATAAAGAACCCCATATATTGCTCCATACAGAATAATGGGCCTCATATAATGCTCCATACAAAATAATGGACACCATATAATGCTCCATACAGAATAAAGAACCCCATAAATTGCCCCATACAGAACAATGGGCCTCATATAATACTCCATAAAAAAGAATGGGCCCCGTATAATGCTTCATACAGAAAAAGAACCTCATGTATTGTTCCATACAGTAAAATGGGCCCAATATAATGTTCCACACCTAATAATGGAACCCATAAACTGCTCCATACCGAGAAATGAGCCCCATATAATGTTCCATACAGAATAATAAACCCCATATATTGTTCCATATGAATAATGGACCTCATAGAATACTCCATACAGAATATTGTGCCCCGTATAAAACTGCATACAAAATAAAGAACCCCATATATTGCTCCATACAGAATAATGGGGCTCATTTAATGCTCCATATAGAATAATGGGCCCCATATAATGCTCCATACGGAATAATGGGCCCCATATAATGTTCCATACATAATAATGGACCCAATATAATGCTCCATACAGAATAATGGGCCCAATGTAAAGCTCCATACAGAATAATGGAAACCATATACTGCTCCATACCGAATAATGGGCCCCACATAACGCCCCGTAAAGTACAATGGACCCCATATATTGCTCCATACAGTATAATGTGCCCCGTATAATGCTCCATACAGAATAAAGAACCCCATAAGTTGCTCCATCTACTATATAATCGGTTTATCCCGTCTGTCTGTCCGTCCAGGCCGGCGGCCGCCACCAATCAGCAACGAGCGCAGTCCGGCTGGCGAATTGGCTCCAGATTTGAAACACACTTCGCTGATTGGTCGCACCCGCCCGGCCGCGACTAATTAGAGATATTAGCGCAAAATTTAAAACACTGCTTCTCTGATTGGTCGTGGCCAGACGGCCGCGACTAATCAGCGACTGGCGCAGCCCGGCCGTGAATTGGCTTTGGATTTGAAACACGCAGGCCACCGTCGGTAGATCAGCGGCGATGTAGCCGGGAGATGACCGGTGCTAGCCGGTCATCTCCCAGCTGCTCGCCGCAGAAGTACACCGACCGGCGGCCTCGCTCCCCGGTCCTCCCTTCACACTTGCCATCGGGAGATCAGCGGCCCTTGGGGTCCCGGGGGGATACATTGGGGGTCAATTTAAAGGAGTGCACAACCCATTTAAACACTGCTTCGCTGATTAGTCGCGCCCAGTCGGCCGCATACATATTCTAGAATACCCGATGCGTTAGAATCGGGCCACCATCTAGTATAGAATAATGGGCCATGTATAATATTCCATACAGAATAAAGTACCCCATATATTGCTCCATATAGAATAATGGGCCTCATATAATACTACATATAGAATAATGGGCCATATATAATACTCCAAACAGAATAAAGAACCCCATATATTGACCCATACAGAATAATGGACCTCATATAATGCTCCATATAGACTAATGGGCCCCATATAATGCTCCAAACAGAAGAATGGGACACATATAATGCTCCATACGGAATAATGAGCCCAATATAATGCTCCATACAGAAAAATTGAACCAATATAATGCTCCATACCGAATAAGGGGTTCCATATAATGCCTTATACAGAATAATGGACCCCACATATTGCTCAATACAGAATAATGGTGCTCCTATAATGCTCCATACAGAATAATGTGCCCCGTACAATGTTCCATACAGAATAAAGAACCCCATATATTGCTTCATACAGAATAATAGGGCTCATTTAATGCTACATATAGAATAATGGGCCCATATAATGCTCCATACAGAATAAAGAACCCCATATATTGCCCCATACAGAACAATGGGCCTCAGATAATGCTCCATATAGAATAACGGGTCGCGTATAATACTCCAAACAGAATAAAGAACTCCATATAATGCTCCATATAGACTAATGGGCCTCATATAATGCTCCACATAGAATAATGGGACCCGTATAATGCTCCAAAAAGAATAAAGAACCCCATATATTGCTCCATACTGAATAATGGGCCCATTATAATGTTCCATACAGAATAATGGAATCCATATAATGCTTCATATCGAATAATGGGCCACACATAATGCCCCATACAGTACAATGAACCCCATATAATGCTCCATACAGAAAAAAGAACCCCATATATTGCCCCATACAGAATAATGGGCCACATATAATGCTCAATATAGAATAATGGGCCCCATATAATGCTAAAAACATAATAATGGACCCATATAATGCTTCATACAAAATAATGGGCCCAATGTAAAACTCCATACAGAATAATGGAAATCATTTAATGCTCCATAGCGAATAATGGGCCCCAAATAATGCCCCATACAGTACAATGGACCTCATATATTGCTCCATACAGAATAATGGGCCTCATACAATGCTCCATACAGAATAATGTGCCCTGTATAATGCTTCATACAGAATAAAGAACCCCATATATTTCTCCATACAGAATTATGGGGCTCATTTAATGCTCCATATAGAATAATGGGCCAAATATAATGCTCCATACAGAATAATGGGCTAAATATAATGCTCAATATAGAATAATGAGCCACATATAATGCTAAAAACATAATAATGGACCCATATAATGCTTCACACAGAATAATGGGCCCAATATAAAGCTCCATACAGAATAATGGAACCCATATAATGCTCCATACTGAATAATTGGCCAGATATAATGCTTCGTAAAGTACAATGGACCCCATATATTGCTACATACAGAATAATGGGTCTCATTAAATGCTCCATATAGAATAATGGGCCCCATATAATTCTCCAAACAGAATAATGGGAGCCATATAATGCTCCATACGGAATAATGGGCCCAATATAATGCTTGATACAGAACAATGGAACCCATATAATGCTCCATACAGAATAATGGGCCCAATATAATGCACCATAGATTACAATGGACCCCATATCTTGCTCCTTACTGAATTATTGACCTCATATAATGCTCCATACAGAATAATGGACCCCATATAATGCTCCATACAGAATAAAGAACCCCATATATTGCCCCATACATAATAATTGTGCCTCATATAATGCTCCATATAGAATAATGGGCCCCCTATAAT
The DNA here is from genome assembly GCF_046119375.1 of Phyllobates terribilis. Classification (NCBI taxonomy): domain Eukaryota; kingdom Metazoa; phylum Chordata; class Amphibia; order Anura; family Dendrobatidae; genus Phyllobates; species Phyllobates terribilis. The sequence continues at coordinate 602,097,667 of NW_027362762.1, forward strand.
ACTCCAAACAGAAAAAAGAACCCCACATATTGCTCCATACAGAATAATAGGCCCAATATTATGTTCCATACAGAATAATGGAACCCATTTAATGCTCTATACGGAATAATGGGCCCCATATAATGACCCGTAAAGTACAATGGACCCTATATATTGCTATGTACAGAATAATGGGTCTCATATAATGCTCAATATAGAATAATGGGCCCCGTATAATGCTCCATACAGAATAAAGAACTCCATATATTGCTCCATAAAGAATAATGGGCCCAATATACTGATCCATACAGAATAATGTGCCCAATATAATGTTCCATACCGAATAATGTGCCCCATATAATGCCCCGTACAGAATAATGGGCCTCATATAATATTTCATATAGAATAATGGGTCAAATATAAAGCTCCATACAGAATAATGGAATCCATATAATGCTCCATACCGAATAATGGGCCCCACATAATGCCCCATACAGTACAATGGATACCATATAATAATCCATACAGAATAAAGTACCCCATATTTTGCCCCATACAGAATAATGAGCCTCATATAATGCTTCATACAGAATAATGGGCGAGATATAATGCCTCGTAAAGTTAAATGGACCCCATATACTGCTCCATACAGAATAATGAGCTTCATATAATGCTCCATATAGAATAATAGGCCCCGTATAATACTCCATACAGAATAAAGAACCCCATATATTGCCACATACAGAATAATGAACCTCATATTATGCTCCATATAGAATAAAGGGCCCCGTATAATACTCCAAATAGAATAATGGGCCCCATATAATGCTCCAAACAGAATAATGGAACTATACAACGCTACATACAGAATAATGGGACCAATTTAAAGCTCCACACAGAATAATGGAATCCATATAATGCTCCATACCGAATAATGGGCCCCACATAATGCCCCATACAGTACAATGGATACCATATAATAATCCATACAGAATAAAGTACCCCATATTTTGCCCCATACAGAATAATGAGCCTCATATAATGCTCCATTTAGAATAATGGGCCCCATATAATGCTAAAAACAGAATAATGGACCCAATATAAAGCTCCATACAGAATAATGGAACCCATTTAATGCTCCATACCGAATAATGGGCCCCATATAATGCCCCATACAGTACAATGGACCCCATATAATGCTCCATACAGAATAATTGACCCCATATATTGCTCCAAACAGAATAATAGCCTCATATAATGCTCCATACAGAATAATGTACCCTGTATAATGCTTCATACAGAATAAAAAACCCCATATATTGCTCCATACAGAATAATGGGGTTCATGTAATGCTCCATATAGAATAATGGGACAAATAAAATGCTCCATAGAGAATAATGGGTCCCATATAAAGCTCCACACAGAAAAATGGACCCCATATGATGCTCCATACAGAATAATGGGCCCAATATAATGTTTCATACAGAATAATGGAACCCATACAATGCTCCATACCGAAAAATGGGCGAGATATAATGCCTCGTAAAGTTAAATGGACCCCATATACTGCTCCATACAGAATAATGAGCCTCATATAATGCTCCATATAGAATAATGGGCCCCGTATAATGCTCCATACAGAATAAAGAACCCCTTATATTGCCACATACAGAATAATGGACCTCATATTATGCTCCATATAGAATAATGGGCCCCGTATAATACTCCAAACAGAATAAAGGACACCATGTATTGCTCCATACAGAATAATGGGGCTCATGTAATGCTCCATATAGAATAATGGGCCCCATATAATGCTCCAAACAGAATAATGGAACCATATAACGCTACACACAGAATAATGGGACCAATTTAAAGCTCCACACAGAATAATGGAACCCATTTAATGCTCCATACGAAATAATGGGCCCCACATAATGCCCCATACAGTACAATGGATACCATATAATAATCCATACAGAATAAAGTACCCCATATTTTGCCCCATACAGAATAATGAGCCTCATATAATGCTCCATTTAGAATAATGGGCCCCATATAATGCTAAAAACAGAATAATGGACCCATATAATGCTCCATACAGAACAATGGGCCCAATATAAAGCTCCATACAGAATAATGGAACCCATTTAATGCTCCATACCGAATAATGGGCCACATATAATGCCCCATACAGTACAATGGACCCCATATAATGCTCCATACAGAATAATTGACCCCATATATTGCTCCAAACAGAATAATAGGCCTCATATAATGCTCCATACAGAATAATGTACCCTGTATAATGCTTCATACAGAATAAAAAACCCCATATATTGCTCCATACAGAATAGTGGGGTTCATGTAATGCTCCATATAGAATAATGGGACAAATAAAATGCTCCATAGAGAATAATGGGTCCCATATAAAGCTCCACACAGAAAAATGGACCCCATATGATGCTCCATACAGAATAATGGGCCCAATATAATGTTTCATACAGAATAATGGAACCCATACAATGCTCCATACCGAAAAATGGGCGAGATATAATGCCTCGTAAAGTTAAATGGACCCCATATACTGCTCCATACAGAATAATGAGCCTCATATAATGCTCCATATAGAATAATGGGCCCCGTATAATGCTCCATACAGAATAAAGAACCCCTTATATTGCCACATACAGAATAATGGACCTCATATTATGCTCCATATAGAATAATGGGCCCCGTATAATACTCCAAACAGAATAAAGGACACCATGTATTGCTCCATACAGAATAATGGGGCTCATGTAATGCTCCATATAGAATAATGGGCCCCATATAATGCTCCAAACAGAATAATGGAACCATATAACGCTGCATACAGAATAATGGGACCAATTTAAAGCTCCACACAGAATAATGGAACCCATTTAATGCTCCATACGAAATAATGGGCCCCACATAATGCCCCATACAGTAAAATTGACCCCATATAATGCGCCATACAGAGTAATGGACCCCATGTATTGCTCCATACAGAATAATGGGCCTCATGTAATGCTTCATGCAGAATTATGTGCCCAGTATAATGCTCCATACAGAATAAAAAACCCCATATATTGCTCCATACAGAATAATGGGATTCATATAATGCTCCATATAGAATAATGAGCCCCATATAATGTTCCAAACAGAGTAATGGGACCCATATTAACTCCATACGGAATAATGAGCCCAATATAATGCTTCATACAGAATAATGGAGCCCATATAATGCTCCATACCGAATAATGGGCCCTATATAATGCCCAGTAATGTATGATGGACCCCATATATTGCTCCATACAGAATAATATGCCTCATATAATGCTCCATGTAGAATATTGGGCCCCGTATAATGCTCCATACAGAATAAAAAAAACCATATATTGCTCCATATAGAATAATGGGCCTCACATATTGCTCCATATAGAATAATGGGCCCATATAATACTTTATACAGAATATAGAACCCCATATATTGCTCCATATAAAATAATGGGCCTCATATAATGCTCCATATAGAATAATTGGCCCAGTATAATGCTCCATACAGAATAAAGAACCCCATATAATGTTCCATACAGAATAAAGAAACCAATGTATTGCCCCATACAGGATAATCTGCCTCAGATAATGCTCCATAGGGCATAATGGGCCCAATATAATGCTCCAAACAGAATAATGGGAGCCATATAATGCTCCATACGGAATAATGAGCCCAATATAATGCTTCATACAGAAAAATGGAACCGATTTAATGCTCCATATAGAATAATGGGCCCCGTATATTGCCCCGTAAAGTATAATGGACCCCATATATTGCTCCATACAGAATAATGTGCCTCATAAAATGCTCCATATAGAATAATGGGCCCCGTATAATGCTCCATACAGAATAAAGAACCCCATATATTGCTCCATATAGAATAATGGGCCTCATATATTGCTCCATATAGAATAATGGGCCTGTATAATACTTTATACAGAATATAGAACCCCATATATTGCTCCATATAGAATAATGTGCCTCCTATAATACTAATAATGCACAATATGGAATAATGTGCCCCCTATAATACTACAAACAGAATAATGGGACCCATATAATGCTCCATACGGAATAAAGAACCCCATTTATTGATCCATACAGAATAATGGGCCTCATATAATGCTCCATATAGAATAATGGGTCCCCCTATAATACTCCAAACAGAAAAATGGAACCCATATAATGCTCCATATAGAATAATAGGCCCCATAAAATGCCCCATACAGTACAATGGATGCCATATAATGCTCCATACAGAATAAAGTACCCCATATATTGCCCCATACAGAATAATGAGCCTCATATAATGCTCCATGTAGAATAATGGGCCCCATATAATGCTAAAAACAGAATAATGGACCCATATAGTGCTTCATGCAGAATAATGGGCCGAATATAAAGCTCCATACAGAATAATGGAACCCATTTAATGCTCCATACCGAATAATGGGCCCCATATAATGCCCCATACAGTACAATGGACCCCATATAATGCTCCATACAGAATAATTGACCCCATATATTGCTCCATACAGAATAATGGGCCTCATATAATGCTCCATACAAAATAATGTGCCCCGTATAATGCTTCATACAGAATAAAGAACCCCATATATTGCTCCATACAGAATAATGGGGGTTCATGTAATGCTTCATATAGAATAATTGGACAAATATAATGCTCCATAGAGAATAATGGGTCCCATATAATGCTCCACACAGAAAAATGGACCCCATATGATGCTCCATACAGAAGAATGGACCCCATATATTGCTCCATACAGAATAATGGGGTTCTTGTAATGCCGCATATAGAATAATGGGCCCCATAAAATGACCCATACAGTACAATGGACCCCATATATTGCTCCATACTGAATAATGGACCTCATATCATGCTTCATAGAGAAGAATGGACCCCATGTAATGCTTCATACAGAATAAAGAACCCCATATATTGCCCCATACAGAAAAATGGGCCTCATATAATGCTCCATATAGAATAATGGGCCCTGTATAATACTCCAAACAGAATAAAGAACCAACCCCATAAATTGCTCCATAGAGCATAATGGGCCCAATATAATGCTCCAAACAGAATAATGGGAGCCATATAATGCTCCATACGGAATAATGAGCCCAATATAATGCTTTATACAGAAAAATGGAACTCATTTATTGCTCCATACCAAATAATGGGCCTCATATAGTGCCCCATACAGTACAATGCACCCCATATCTTGCTCCATACAGAATAAAGAACCCCATATATTGCCCCATGCAGTATAATGGACCTCATATAATGCTCCATACACAATAAAGAACCCTATGTATTGCCCCATACAGAATAATGGGCCTCAGATAATGCTCCATATAGAATAATGGACCCCGTATAATGCTCCAAAAAGAATAAGAACCAACCCCAAATATTGCTCCATAAAGCATAATGGGCACAATATAATGCTCCATACAGAATAATGGAACCGATATAATGCTCCATACCGAATAATGGGTCCCACATATAATGCCCCGTAAAGTACAATGGACCCCATATATTGCTCCAAACAGATTAATGGGCCTCATATAACGCTTCATACAGAATAATGGGCCCAATATAAATCTTCATACGGAATAATGGAACCCATTTAATGCTCCATGCCGAATAATGGGCCCCATAAAATGACCCATACAGTACAAAGGACCCCATATAATGCTCCATGCAGAATTAAGAACAACCCCATATATTGCCCCATACATAATAATGGGCCTCATATAATTCTCCATGTAGAATAATGGGCCCCATATAATGCTCCAAACAGAATAATGGACCCATATAATGCTTCATATAGTACAATGGACCCCATATAATGTTCCATACAGAATAATGGACCCCATATATTGCTCCATACAGAATAATGGGCCTCATATAATGCTTCATATAGAATAATGGGCCCTGTATAATGCTCCATACAGAATAAAGAACCCCATATATTGCTCATACAGGATAATGGGGCTCATGTAATGCTCCATATAGAATATTTGGCCCCATATAATGCTCCATACAGAATAATGGGTTCCACATATTGCTCTATACAGAATAATGGACCCCATATAATGCTTCATAGAGAATAATGGGCCCCAATAATGCTCCATACAGAATAATGGAACCCATATAATGCTCCAAACCGGATAATGGGCCCCAAGTAATGCCCTGTAAAGTACAATGGACCCCATATATTGCTCCATTCAGAATAATGGGCCTCATATAATGCTCCTTATAGAATAATGGGCCCCATATAATGATCCATACAGAAAGAAGAACCCCATATATTACTCCATACAGAATAATGGTCCTCATATAATGCTCCATATAGAATAATGGAGCTCATATAATGCTCCAAACAGAATAATGGGACCCATATAATGCTCCATATGGAATAAGGGCCCAATATAATGCTCCATACAGAATAATGGAAACCATATAATGCTCCATACCGAATAATGGGCCCAATATAAAGCACCATACACTACAGTGGATCCCATATATTGCTCCATACTGAATAATAGACCACATATAATGATACATACAGAATAATGAACCCCAATATATTGCCCCATACAGGATAATCGGCCTCAGATAATACTCCATTGAGCATAATGGGCCCCATGTAATACTCCAAACAGAATAATGGGACCCATATTAAGCTTCATATGGAATAATGAGCCCAATATAATGCTTCATACAGAATAATGGAGCCCATATAATGCTCCATACCGAATAATGGGCCCCGTATAATGCCCCGTAATGTATGATGGACCCCATATATTGCTCCATACAGAATAATCTGCCTCATATAATACTGCATATAGAATATTGGGCCCCGTATAATGCTCCATTCAGAATAAAAAAAAACATATATTGCTCCATATAGAATAATCGGCCTCATATATTGCTCCACATTGAATAATGGGCCCGTATAATACTTTATACAGAATATAGAACCCATATATTGCTCCATATAGAATAATGGGCCTCATATAATGCTCCATATAGAATAATGGGCCCAGTATAACGCTCCATACAGAATAAAGAACCCATATAATGCTCCATAAAGAAGAAAGAACCCCATATATTGCCCCATACATAATAATGGACCCCATATAATGTTCCATACAGAATAAAGAAACCAATATATTGCCCCATACAGGATAATCGGCCTCAGATAATGCTCCATAGAGCATAATGGGCCCAATATAATGCTCCAAACAGAATAATGGGAGCCATATAATGCTCCATACGGAATAATGAGCCCAATGCTTCATACAGAAAAATGGAACCGATTTATTGCTCCATATAGAATAATGGGCCCCGTATATTTCCCCGTAAAGTATAATGGACCCCATATATTGCTCCATACAGAATAATGTGCCTCATATAATGTTCGATAAAGAATATTGGGCCCCTATAATACTTTATACAGAATATAGAACCCGATATATTGCTCCATATAGAATAATGGGCCTCATAAAATGCTCCATATAGAATAATGGGCCCCGTATAATGCTCCATGCAGAATAAAGAACCCCATATATTGCTCCATAAAGAATAATGGGCCTCATATATTGCTCCATATAGAATAATGGGCCTGTATAATACTTTATACAGAATATAGAACCCCATATATTGCTCCATATAGAATAATGGGGTTCATGTAATGCTCTTTATAGAATAATGAGCCCCATAAAATGCCCCATACAGTACAATGGCCCCATATATTGCTCCATACTGAATAATGGACCTCATATCATGCTCCATACAGAAGAATGGACCCCATATAATGCTTCAAACAGAATAAAGAACCCCATATATTGCCCCATACAGAAAAATGGGCCTCACATAATGCTCCATATAGAATAATCGGCCCAGCATAATGCTCAATACAAAATAAAGAACCCATAAAATGCTCCATAAAGACGAAAGAACCCCATATATTGCCCCATACAGAATAATGAACCCCATATAATGCTCCATATAGAATAATGGGCCCTGTATAATACTCCAAACAGAATGAAGAACCAACCCCATAAATTACTCCATAGAGCATAATGGGCCCAATATAATGCTCCAAACAGAATTATGGGAGCCATATAATGCTCCATACGGAATAATGAGCCCAATATAATGCTTTATACAGAAAAATTTAACCCATTTATTGCTCCATACCAAATAATGGGCCTCATATAATGCCCCATACAGTACAATGCACCCCATATCTTGCTCCATACAGAATAAAGAACCCCATATATTGCCCCATGCAGAATAATGGACCTCATATAATGCTCCATACACAATAAAGAACCCTATGTATTGCCCCATACAGAATAATGGGCCTCAGATAATGCTCCATATAGAATAATGGACCTCGTATAATACTCCAAAAAGAATAAGAACCAACCCCAAACATTGCTCCATACATCATAATGGGCACAATAAAATGCTCCATACAGAATAATGGAACCGATGTAATGCTCCATACCGAATAATGGGTCCCACATATAATGCCTCATAAAGTACAATGGACCCCATATATTGCTCCAAACAGTTTAATGGGCCTCATATAACGCTTCATACAGAATAATGGGCCCAATATAAATCTTCATACAGAATAATGGAACCCATTTAATGCTCCATGCCGAATAATGGGCCCCATATAATGACCCATACAGTACAAAGGACCCCATATAATGCTCCATGCAGAATTAAGAACCCCATATATTGCCCAATACAGAATAATGGGCCTCATATAATTCTCCAAGTAGAATAATGGGCCCCATATAATGCTCCAAACAGAATAATGGACCCATATAATGCTTCATACAGTACAATGGACCCCATATAATGTTCCATAGAGAATAATGGACCCCATATATTGCTCCATACAGAATAATGGGCCTCATATAATGCTCTATATAGAATAATGGGCCCTTTATAATGCTTCATACAGAATAAAGCACCCCATATATTGCTCATACAGAATAATGGGGATCATGTAATGCTCCATATAGAATAATGGGCCCCACATATTGCTCTATACAGAATAATGGACCCATATAATGCTTCATAGAGAATAATGGGCCCCAATAATGCTCCATACAGAATAATGGAAACCATATAATGCTCCATACAGGATAATGGGCCCCAAGTAATGCCCTGTAAAGTACAATGGACCCCATATATTGCTCCATACAGAGTAATGGGCCTCATATAATGCTCCTTATAGAATAATGGGCCCCGTATAATACTCCATACAGAAAGAAGAACCCCATATATTACTTCATACAGAATAATGGTCCTCATATAATGCTCCGTATAGAATAATGGAGCTCATATAATGCTCCAAACAGAATAATGGGACCCATATAATGCTCCATATGGAATAAGGGCCCAATATAATGCTCCATACAGAATAATGGAAACCATATAATGCTCCATACCGAATAATGGGCCCAATATAATGCACCATACACTACAGTGGATCCCATATATTGCTCCATACTGAATAATAGACCACATATAATGACCCATACAGAATAATGAACCCCATATAATGCTCCATACAATATAAAGAATCCCATATATTGCCCCATACAGAATAGTGTACCTCATTTAATGCTCCATATAGAATAATGGGCCCCCTATAATGCTCCAAACAGAATAAAGTACCAATATAAAGATCCATACTGAATAATGGGCCTCATATAATGTTCCATATAGAATAATGGGCCCCATATAATGCTCCATACAGAATAAAGAAATCATATAATGCTCTGTGCATAATAAAGAACCCCATATTTTGCCCCATACAGAATAATGGATCCCATATAATGCTCCATACAGAATAAAGAACCCCATATATTGTTCCATACAGAATAATGGGTCTTATATAATGCTCAATGTAGAATAATGGGCCCCATATAATGCTCAAAACAGAATAATGGACCCATATAACACTTCATACGGGATAATGGGCTCAATATAAAGCTCCATACAGAATAATGGAACCCATTTAATGCTTCATACCGAATAATGGGCCCCATATAATGCCCCATACAGTACAATGGACCCCATATAATGCTCCATACAAAATAATGGTCCATATATTTTACTCCTTGCAGAATAATGGGTCTCATATAATTCTCCATACAGAATAATACACCCCATATAATGCTCCATACAGAATAAAGAACCCCATATATTTCCCCATACAGAATAATGGGCCTCATATAATGCTCCATACAGTATAATGGGCCCCATATAATGCCCGTAAAGTACAATGGACCCCATATATTGCTCCTTACAGAATAATGGGCCTTATATAATGCTTCATACAGAATAATGGGCCCAATATAAAGCTTCATACAGATTAATGGAACCCATTTAATGCTCCATGCCGAATAATGGGCCCCATATAATACCCCATACAGTACAATGAACCCCATATAATGCTCCATACAAAATAATGGACCCTATATATTGCACCATAAAGATAAATGGGCCTCATATAATGCTCCAGACAGAATAATGTGCCCTGCATAGAGCTCCATACAGAATAAAGAACCCCATATATTGCTCCATACAGAATAATGGCTCTCATGAAATGCTCTATATAGAATAATGGGCCCCATATAATGCTCCATACTGAATAATGAACCCCATATAATGTTCCACACAGAATAATGGGCCCAATATAATGCTCCATATAAAATAATGGAACCCATATAATGCTCCATACCAAATAATGGGCCCCATATAATGCCCCTTAAAGTACAATGGACCCCATATATTGCTCCATACAGAATAATGGGCCTCGTATTATGCTCCATATAGAATAATGGGCCCTGTATAATGCTCCATACAGAATAAAGAACCCCATATATTTTTCCATACAGAATACTGTGTATCATATAATGCTCCATATAGAATAATGGGCCTCATATAATGCTCCAAACAGAATAATGGGACCCATATAATGATCCATACGGAATAATCGGCCCAATATAATGCTCCATACAGAATAATGTTCCATACAGAATAAAGAATCCCATATATTGCCCCATACAGAGTGGCCCTCATATAATGCCCTGTAAAGTAAAATGGACCCCATGCATTCCTCCATTCAGAATAATGGGCCTCATATAATGCTCCATATAGAGTAATGGGCCTCGTATAATGCTCCATACAGAATAAAGAACCCAATATATTGTTCCATACAGAATAATGGGCCTCATATAATGCTCCATATAGAATAATGGACCCTATATAATGCTCCAAACAGAATTATGGGACCCATATAATGCTCCATATGGAATAATGGGCCCAATATAATGCTCCATGCAGAATAATGGAACCCATATAATGCTCCATACTGAATAATGGTTGCAATATAATGCACCATACAGTACAATGGACCCCATATATTGCTTCATACTGAATAATGGACCTGATATAAAACTCCAAACAGAATAAAGAGCCCCATATATTGCTCCATACAGAATATTCTGCCCAATATAATGTTCCATAAAGAATAATGGCCCCCTGTAATGCTCCATACAGAATAAAGAACCCCATATATTGCCCCATACAGAATAATGGGCTTCATATAATGCTCCGTATAGAATAATGGGCCCCGTATAAAGCTACGTACAGAATAATGGAACCCATTTAATGCTCAATGCCAAATAATGGGCCCCATATAACGCTCCATACAGTACAATGGACCCCATATAATGCTCCTTACAGAATAAATAACCCCATATATTGCCCCTTACAGAATAATGGGCCTCATATAATGCTCCATACAGAATAATGGGCCCCATATAATGCCCATAAAGTACAATGGACCCCATATATTGCTCCATACAGAATAATGGGCCTCATATAATGCTTCATACAGAATAATTGGCCCAATATAAAGTTTCATACAGATTAAAGGAACCCATTTAATGCTCCATGCCGAATAATGGGCCCCATATAATACCCCATACAGTACAATGAACCCCATATAATGCTCCATACAAAATAATGGACCCTATATATTGCACCATAAAGATAAATGGGCCTCATATAATGCTCCAGACAGAATAATGTGCCCTGCATAATGCTCCATACAGAATAAAGAACCCCATATATTGCTCCATACAGAATAATGGCTCTCATGAAATGCTCTATATAGAATAATGGGCCCCATATAATGCTCCATACTGAATAATGAACCCCATATAATGTTCCATACAGAATAATGGGCCCAATATAATGCTCCATATAAAATAATGGAACCCATATAATGCTCCATACCAAATAATGGGCCCCATATAATGCCCCTTAAAGTACAATGGACCCCATATATTGCTCCATACAGAATAATGGGCCTCGTATTATGCTCCATATAGAATAATGGGCCCTGTATAATGCTCCATACAGAATAAAGAACCCCATATATTGTTCCATACAGAATACTGTGTATCATATAATGCTCCATATAGAATAATGGGCCTCATATAATGCTCCAAACAGAATAATGGGACCCATATAATGATCCATACGGAATAATGGGCCCAATATAATGCTCCATACAGAATAATGTTCCATACAGAATAAAGAACCCCATATATTGCCCCATACAGAATGGGCCTCATATAATGCCCCGTAAAGTAAAATTTACCCCATACATTCCTCCATTCAGAATAATGGGCCTCATATAATGCTCCATATAGAGCAATGGGCCTCGTATAATGCTCCATACAGAATAAAGAACCCAATATATTGTTCCATACAGAATAATGGGTCTCATATAATGCTCCATATAGAATAATGGACCCCATATAATGTTCCAACAGAATTATGGGACCCATATAATGCTCCATATGGAATAATGGGCCCAATATAATGCTCCATGCAGAATAATGGAACCCATATAATGCTCCATACTGAATAATGGTTGCAATATAATGCACCATACAGTACAATGGACCCCATATATTGCTTCATACTGAATAATGGACCTGATATAAAACTCCAAACAGAATAAAGAGCCCCATATATTGCTCCATACAGAAAAATCTGCCCAATATAATGTTCCATAAAGAATAATGGCCCCCTGTAATGCTCCATACAGAATAAAGAACCCCATATATTGCCCCATGCAGAATAATGGGCTTCATATAATGCTCCGTATAGAATAATGGAACCCATTTAATGCTCAATGCCAAATAATGGGCCCCATAAAACGCTCCATACAGTACAATGGACCCCATATAATGCTCCTTACAGAATAAAGAACCCCATATATTGCCCCTTACACAATAATGGGCCTCATATAATGCTCCATATAGAATAATGGGCCCCATATAATGCTCCAAACAGAATAATGCACCCATATAATGCTTCATGCAGAATAATGGGCCCAATATAAAGCTCCATACAGAATAATGAAACCCATTTAATGCTCCATGCCGAATAATTGGCCCCATATATTGCTCCATACAGTACAATGGACCCCATATAATGCGCCATACAGGGGCGGACACAGACTGTAGTGGGCCCCTGTGCAAGAAATTTTTTTTGGGCCCCCCCTCTGCCCTTCATAGGGCAACAAAGTTATGTAAACTTATAGATTGTAATATTTATTTAGAACGCAATTAGTAATTTAAATAGGTAAATAATTAGCCATGCGGTGCTGGAGGCCAGGTTTGCCACCAGGAATTTCGGGGCCCCATACTGGCAAAATTTTTGGGCCCCCTTGAGCCTCCGCCTCCATCCCTCCATCCCCACCGCCCACTCTTGGAAAAAGTCCACTTCTGCACCACATCATCAGCAATCACACATTACCAGTTCCCAGTGAACACTAGATCACATACATAGCCAGCAGCTTTTGTTTTGGCCAAAAGATTTTTAAAGCCGCCACCACAATAAGGTAGACTCTTCTGGCCATGCCCTACTCTATCCTATTAAAATTTTCTTAAAATATCCAATACTCTTTTTAGATATATTTTTATTTAGTTTTCTTTAAGGTAATGTGTCATATACATTTTTTTAAAATGACCAATAATACCACATACAGGGAATACCACCACACCATGACCAGACCACATATTACCACAACATACTGACCAAATAATACCACACAGAAGGGACAAAAACCGCCACACCATGACCAGACCAGATATTACCACAACATAGTGACCAAATAATACCACACAGAAGGGACAAAAACCGCCACACCATTACCAGACCACATATTACCACCACATTGTCACCGAATACTACCATACTGATCATTAATAAAAGAACACAATACTAATATTACCATAAGTGTCATTATACACGGGAGCTCTATACATGGTATACAGCTTATAATATAAGTGTCCAAGTAATATAGTGATTAGTGTTGAACGAGCACTAAAATGCTTGGGTGCTCGAAGCTCGGGCTGAGCTCACCGTGATACTGCGGTGCTCGACCCGAGCAACGAGCCCAATGTCAGTCTATGGGAAACCCGAGCATTTTTGCGGCGGCACCCCCGGCAGTCTGTAGAAAGCCTAAAAAGTGCCCAAAACGATAGTGACAGTGCTCAAAAGACATGGGGGCAGCATGGGGATCGCCCCTGGAAGCATTTCTGACCCCCAGGTCACTGCTGTCAACAACGTGGTCAGAGGTATTAAGCCACTTTTACGGGCTCACAATAAAACGTTCAAAAACAAAACTGAAATGGTTTTCCTGTGAAATATGTTAAGGAATTTCTTTTCCAGGGTAAAGACTTGTGTATAAGGTAAAATAAATAACCAAAAACAAAAGTACTCCTCCACACCTTGGGCTATGTTCACAAGTAGCATTTTTCATGAGTTTTTGCAATTTGTATTGTTTTCAACCGTGACAAATGCATTCACCGGGAAATGTCATTTTAACATTTTACAACCTTTTCTGGCCATGTGCTGTGTGACACATGCATACAGTGCTGAAAAGACATGGGAACAGCATGGGGAAGATCCCTGGAGGTGACTCGCCCCCTGGGCCGTGGGGCACCCGGAACCAGGCTTCGGTGCAATGTTGGGGGCAGTAGTGGCAACCCGATCCCGTGGCTCAGGGTGGTCAGACCAAATGCTGTGGCAGTCTATTTGTAGGGTTTTGAATGTCCGACTACGCCACCCGTGGATTGCGGTCAGCGATGACCGCCGCTGCAAGGCAGACCGCTGAGGCTGATGTTGGTATGCAGCACAGGGATAGGATAACTCCCCACGGAAGAGTGTAGCCTCAGGGCAGTGTAATAGGATGCTGGGGGTGATGGTGCAAGCCGCAAGAATAAGGGTTCAGAGTCTGCTTCAAACAGTCCAGGGTATTTATTGTAGTTAGTACTAATGACCCAACAGGAGTACAGGGTAGGAATGGGCCTGGGTGTCTGAGAGCATTCGGGCGAGCCCCACTGGTCAAGGTGAGTGGGTAGGCCTACTGTTCTCTCTCTGCCCTTGCTGACTATCCCCCTTTTTGTGGTGTGATAGCCCACGTCCCTGTGCTGGCCGTGTACTACGCCTGTATGAGTTACGACTCGGGCCTTAGGTACCTGTTGCTTCTCCTTGCTGTACCGGTCCTTCTGTGTGGCGGAGCTTCCAGGCTTCTCAGGCCAAGGGACCTGAAATCCCTCGCAGGTCGGTTATCTGCTGCCGGGCTTGCAACCCTGACAGCCTCGGACCCCAGTGTCCGGTTGTGTAGTTCTCTCTCAGCCAGGACCGGCTCTCGTCACCTCTGTCCCTGGCTTGCTGTTCCTCCTCTGCCTCCCGGACTCCTCAGCTGCGGCTGACCTGTCCCTTTCCTCTGGGAACCCTTCTGGATGCTTCAGAAGTAGGTCCTGGTCTCTCTAACCCTGCCCTCAGTTCCAGCTTTTATAGGGGCAGCCTGCTCCCCCTACTGGCCTCAGACAGGAGGTGCTGCATGCTAATGGTCCCTGACCAGGGAACCTCCCTCCTGCTCTCAGACACAGCTTTTAATATTTGTGGCATCCAGGCCTGGGGTGACACATTCCCCCCTAGTAAATTTTAGTACTCTGGGACTAAAGGAGAAACACAAATACAGGGTATAAATGCATGACCATAAACACAACAGGGAAGGAAATAACAAACAACACCACATATTGAGTTCTTTAGGTCACAGTATGGTCTGTGACCGGGTGTCCATATCACCAACAAAAGAAGAGGGTCACAGTATGATCCATGACCGGGTGTCCATTTCACCCAATAAGGCAAAGTTTTTGAGCGATGTGGGGACCTGTCCCTATAAACCCCAAGTTCCTGGCCTTGGGTGTGGCAGCAAGGCTGAGCTACCTACTTTGGATCACAAGGAGGCCACGCCGGACAGGTTTTTCTTCTGTGGCCAACTTCACAAGAGGGCACCAGGTGCAACTATCTACATGGTAGTTCTGGTTATTCACTGTCCATAACCTGTCAGTCCATTGCATCTAGGAAAACTGGAAAACAGTATTAATAACCAGGGTACAAACATAAAACATTAAATATATACACTGTGCATTTTAGACCTTCCAGCGAGCTGGTATTTGACCCCTAGTGCTCCGGGTTGACCTCCGTAACCCACTGTCTGGTGGTGGTCTAACCTGGCTTTCCCCACTAGTATTAAGGATACAGCTACTAGCTGGGTTTACAGACAGGGCAGGCAGCTGTCTGCGGGTTCTTTGGCTTACCGCAGGCATGGCAGGCTCACTGTCAGCAGAGGGTTGACTCTCCTGGGCTGCTGGCAAGGGTTCTTCTGCCTCTGGGGCTGCTTGTTCTTCTTGTTCTTCCTGCTCTCCTGTAGGCTCTTGCTGGGTAGGCTGAAGGAAGTGTAGGACGGGTACCACTATGGCATCGTTTATTCGACTCCAGGTGTGGGGGAACTCTCCGAGAACTGTGCTGATCATTTCTTCCTTGTCCTCAGCGGGTTCAAGGTTATCTTGATCTTCACTTGGTCTCTGCAGTTGCTCGGGGCACCGTTTTAGGTGGTCTCTGGAGACGGTGCTAGTGGTTTCTCCTCCATCCTTGGTAATCACACATACCTTCGGGTTGTCATGGTTGGACGGCAGTACTGTGTATGGGTCTCTCTCCCACTGGTCGTCCAGCTTGTGAAGCCTTCTCTTCCGCTTCAGGACCTGCTCACCAGGTTCCAGGGGACCAGCAGGGGCGTGTTGGTTGAAGAGCCTCTCTTGCTTTTCTCTCGCTTGAGCCAGACTCCTCTCCACACTCTCCTGTACCTTCTTGTACTGTAGCCGCCGTTCCGTATCCCAGTCCGCGTCTGGGGAGGTGTCCTCGGGTGTCAGGACTCCCATCTCCAGGTCAATTGGCAGCTTACCTGGTCTTGCGTGCATCAGGTAAGCCGGGGTGCAATTTGTAGCATTTACCGGGATATGGTTGTACAAGTCAATCAGGTCCTGCAGCTTCTCCGGCCACAGGCTGCGTTCTTCCAGGGGCAACGTCTTAAGGAGATCAATGACGATATTGTTCATTTTCTCACACAGCCCGATGGTTTGCGGGTGGTAAGGCGTTGTCCGAATCTTCCTACAGCTGTAAAGGTTGCAGAACTCCTGGAATACTTCAGCCTCAAACGCTGGACCTTGATCCGTCAAGACCTGGTCCGGATACCCATGTGGACAGCAGAAGTGTTGCTGGAAGGCTTTGGCCGCTGTTTGGGCTGTCAGGTCTTTAACAGGAACCACCACCAGGAACCGGGAGTAATGGTCCACAATTGTCAGGGCATAGACGTAGCCCGACCGGCTTGGAGCCAATTTCACATGGTCCAGAGCTTCCAGCTCAAGATGCTGCCTGGTGACGATGGGCCTCAAGGGTGTCTGTTGGCTGGTACCTTCCTTCTGAGGTGACATGGGCCGCAGTCCCTGCTCCACTTCTCTATGGCCCCTCTCATACCGATCCAGTAGAACCGCTCTCTCAGTAGGAACTCCAGTTTCTTCCACCCGAAGTGTCCCGCTCTGTCATGGTAGGCCTCCAGGACCATCGCTGCATCTCGCCTTGGGATCACTATCTGCCAGGTCAGCTCATGCGTCCGGTGGTTGACAAGCCTTCTGCACAGCTTACCCTCGTAGAGGAATAGCCTGCTTTTCTCCTTCCATATCTGCTTGGCTTCCTCTGGAGCGTCCGGGCCAGGGCTAGCGTCTGCCTAGGTTAACAGGTCTTTCACCAGGCATATTGCAGGGTCACTATCTTGCATTGGGGTAAGGGGTTGAACATGACGGTGGTTAGGTCTTTGTCTCTTACCCGGTGAGAATATTGAGTGGCCCCATACCGGTGGAACCCAGGGAGCTCTACTTCCTCCAGCTCTTCCGAGTCTTCTTCTCCTTCAGGTAGGTGGGGCATTCTTGATAGAGCGTCTGCGTTGGCGTTAGTTCTGCCTGCCCGGTATTTGATTGTGAAGTCATAATTGGATAGCCGGGCCATCCACCACTGTTCTAGGGCACCTAGTCTTGCATTGTCCAGGTGTGTCGGCGGGTTGTTGTCCGTGTACACAGTGAATTTTGCAGAGGCCAGATAATGCTTAAACCGTTCTGTGATGGCCCACACCACTGCCAAGAATTCTAGCTTGAAGGAGCTGTA
Organism: Phyllobates terribilis; assembly: GCF_046119375.1. NCBI lineage: Eukaryota > Metazoa > Chordata > Amphibia > Anura > Dendrobatidae > Phyllobates > Phyllobates terribilis. Next base: position 602,116,378 of record NW_027362762.1, read on the forward strand.
ATTCTCCGGGTTTCTCTCGGTGGGCCTCAGCTTCCGGTTGGCGTACGCGATCACCCTTTCTCTGCCCTGTTGGTTTTGTGACAGTACGGCTCCCAGCCCCACATTACTGGCGTCTGTGTGGAGGATAAAAGGCTGGCCATAATCGGGGTAGGCCAGGATCTCATCCCCCGTGAGGGCCATCTTCAACTGGCGGAAGGACTCCTCTTCCGGCTTGTCCCACTTGAAGGGTGGCTTGTGACTTCTGGATTTAGACTGGCCTATCAGGAGGTCCTGCATTGGAGCTGCCATCTTTGTGAACCCGGGGATGAACCTTCGGTAGTAGCCTACCAACCCGAGGAATTGCCTCACTTCTTTGATGTTAGAGGGGCTTGGCCAGCTCTTGATGGCTGTAACTTTGTCGGGGTCAGGGGCTACTCCCTCTGCACTCACCACGTGTCCTAGGTACTGGACCTTCGGTTTCAACAGGTGACACTTTGAGGGTTTCACCTTCAGACCATAGCCTGCCAGGGCTTCGATCACCTCTGCCAGGTGTTTTAGATGGTCCTCGTAGGTCTTCGAATAGACGATCACGTCATCGAGGTAAAGTAGGACCGTCTCGAAGTTTTGGTGCCCTAGACAGCATTCCATCAGCCTCTGGAAGGTCCCTGGTGCGTTGCAGAGCCCGAAGGGCATACAGTTGAATTCGCTCAATCCCATCGGGGTGGTGAAGGCGGTCTTCTCCTTGTCAGCCTCTGCCACAGGAACCTGCCAGTACCCGCTAGTAAGATCCAAAGTAGAGAAGAAGTTAGCTGATTTTAGTGCGGCTAAAGACTCCTCTATCCTAGGTAACGGGTACGCGTCTTTATGGGTGATACGATTGATTTGTCTATAGTCCACGCACATTCTCATGGTACCGTCTTTATTTTTTACCAAAACCAAGGGGGCTGCCCAGGGGCTACAGCTGTCTCTAATGGCCCCAGCTTCTTTCATTTCTCTCAGCATGCCCTTTGCGTTCTGATAATGTGCAGGGGGTACAGGTCTGTGCCTCTCTTTTATTGGTGAGTGACTCCCCGTGGGGATGTGGTGTTCTACTCCCTTTACTCGGCCGAAGTCTAGTGGGTGCTTACTAAAAATTCTCTCGTACTCCTGAACCACCGGGTAGACTACTTGTTTTTGGTGCAGGGGAGTGGAGTCAGCACCCACATGGAGTTTCTGGCACCAGTCCTCCTTGTGTTTCTGGGAGCCATTACCCTCCACCGGGGGAGATGGAGGCAAGGGTTCCACGACCCTGATAGCATTGTGTTCGACGTCAAACAATTTGGCTAGTGTAGCGTACCTGGGCAAGTGTACTTCCCTTTCCCCGATGTTTAAGATCCGGACGGGCACCCTTCCATGGCGGACATCAACCACCCCCCGGGCTGTCAAAATGGTGGGCCTGCTGCCTGAGTACACGGGTTCTACCATGGCTTGGTAGTCTCTCCCTCTTAACCCGATTGCAGTCCGACACCAAATCATCATTTCACTTTTGGGAGGCATGGCAATGGGGAACGGGTCGCTCATCCTAACGCTACCGATCTCACCACCAGACAGTTCTACCTGTTGCCATCTCATCAGGGCTCTTATCTCTTTCTGGAGGACCCTCTGTTGGCTGGAGCTCGCATTCATTGCCACCTGCTGTAAAATCACAATTACTTCTGAAAGACAGTTTTCAATCACATTAGTACCCAAGGTTATTTTAGGGTGACTTTCACGACGGTCAATGTCCACAATGATCACTCCCTGTGCCGGCAGTTCCACCTTACCAATCTTGATGGTCATCTCTCTGAACCCCACCTGTGGCACGGGTTGGCCATTGCTGGCGATGATGCTTAAGTCATCGTCTGGATAGCGTGTTATGTCAGCGTCACTCCAGTACCGCTTGAAAAGTACGTAGGGGATGGTAGTCACTTGAAACCCGTTGTGCAGCAGTGCACTCATGGGGATACCGTCCAGCACTATGGGTAAGACCGGGCGTCCCCCCACGTACTTATCGTGCCAATTAGACAGGCCTGATGACCTTACGCCTGGGGGTTGGCCCTCTGCCCCAGGTCGGACCCATTTAAAGTACAGTACCTTGCTATGTGTCCTGGCTGACTGCAACGGCGGCAAATCGGCTGTCCATCCTCGGTGTAACGGTCGGCGGGCCTCCCTCTGAACGACGGGATCCTCCTCTGTCGACGCCACGGGACATCCTCCGGACTGGAAGCCAACTTGATTGGTCTTGACGGTCCCACCTGCAACGACTGTACGGTCCTGGTCAGTGCAGCCACATTCTTTGTTAGCTCTTGGACCTGATGGTGCAGGTTTGCAGGCTGGGATGGATTTAGGGCCTGTGCATCAGCCCCTACAAGGTCTGCGGGGTAGGGCGCCGCCCCCTGGTGGTAAGTGATGGCAGGGCGCCGGGAAGCTACAGCAACACTTGGTGCGGGTTCTCGGAGCACCCGGATGGCCCTATCCTTGAACTGCGCAAAAGTCAAATCGGGGTTCTGTAGGGCCATGAGGCGCAGCTGGGTTCTGTGGGCGCTGGACAGCAGACCTTCTATGAACTGGTCAGTCAACAGTTTATCGGTGTCCTGCACGCTGCCAGGGTCGGCTTGTTTAATTGCTCCCAGAGCTTCTTGCAGGTTCAAGGCATAGTCTCTGATACTATCTTGGGCTCGCTGCTTATAGCCATAGAACCGCATTTTGATTTCGGCTGAGGTACGGGTATCAAAGGTACTCCGCAGCCGGGTCAGAATGTCCTTTACAGTCCTTTTCTCTTCATCTGACCATGATTTCACTTCCCACTGGACTGCACCGGTTAGCTGCCCCGTCAGAATGCTCACTTTCTGTTCTTCTGTCAGGGGATAAACTTTAAATAAACTGGGCAGTCTTTCCTTAAAGTCAGTTAAGGTATGGGATTCCCCTGAGTATTGGGGCAGCCAGGCTGCTCCGGGGATGTAGGGCATGGAGAACGGCATCACCGCTGCTGCAGCCACGCTAGTGGTAGAAGGCCCCTCCGCGTCCGTCATTTTCCTCCCCCCTAGTTAACCGTGGCCTACCTTCTGACGATCCTTTTCTGTAGGCCGCGGCTCCGCTGGTGCTGCTCCGGGCGAGGACCTTGCGTCGCGTCCTGGTGACGTCAGTGTCGCTCTCTCTCCTTCCAGGACCTTGCGCAGCGTCGGTGCGTAGGGCGGGGCTTCAGGTCTCGCGCGGTTTGGATGCCCACGCCCCTCTGTGTCCTGAAGATGACGTCCGGTGGCGGGAAAACGGCTGAAGATGGCGGGAAATGACTGAAGATGGCGGGAGACGACTGAAGATGGCGGGAAACGGCTCCGAATGGCGGGAAACTTCCTTTTGAGGTATGTGTACAGTCTTTTTCAGGCGCGCAATACCCGTTTGTGGCGGGTTGGTCACAATCCTGCCAACTACGCCAAAGCTGACTCGCCCCCTGGGCCGTGGGGCACCCGGAACCGGGCTTCGGTGCAATGTTGGGGGTAGTAGTGGCAACCCGATCCCGTGGCTCAGGGTGGTCAGACCAAATGCTGTGGCAGTCTATTTGTAGGGTTTTGAATGTCCGACTACGCCACCCGTGGATTGCGGTCAGGGATGACCGCCGCTGCAAGGCAGACTGCTTAGGCTGATGTTGGTATGCAGCACAGGGATAGGATAACTCCCCACGGAAGAGTGTAGCCTCAGGGCAGAGTAATAGGATGCTGGGGGTGATGGTGCAAGCCGCAAGAATAAGGGTTCAGAGTCTGCTTCAAACAGTCCAGGGTCTTTATTGTAGGTAGTGTAACATACCTGGTGGCGTCCTTGCATAGTGGTCCATCTCCCACTGTGCAAGAGCGCGCACTTGATCTCCAGTCCAGTCTGCTAGCCTGGCTTCCCTCCATGCTGTCTGTTTGCCTCTGTGTCTGCTGCTTAAGGGCGGCGCCCGATCACTTCCTGCTTTTTGTACCTGCTGCTGGCACACCCCTTGTGTGTCCTCAGCCTATTACCTATCACCTGGTATTTAAACCAGCTGCTCCAATTAACCCAGGCCTGAGCATCTTGCCCTGTCAGTTGGCTTTTGTCTCTGACATGCCAGGTCCTGTCTATGTTACCTGTCTTGCAGTATCTGTTCCCATGTCTGTACTGTGTCCTATCTGTGTACCTTAACCTGCAGTCTGTACTCGTTCTTTGCCTGTTCGTTCCACCTTCCTGGAGGCTGTATTTTCAGGCCAGTCTAAACACGCTCCTTGCCTGTTCGTCTCGCCTCTCTGGGGGCCGTATTCCCAGACCCGCTCCTTATCCCGCTGCAGTGTTGGTCTCCTCCGTACACTCAGTTTCAGTCTGAACTCTCTCCTATCTTTTACCTGTTTTTTCTCTATGTCCGTTCCTTTCCTTTTTCTGCAGAGTCTGAACTCGTACCTAACTCCTACTCGTTGTCACTGTACTTCCGTTTGTGAGTTTGTGGTCCACTCGCTACTTCTCTGCAAGTACCCTGTGGGTATCTGGTTCTGCCTTTCCCTTCTAGTCTGTTCCGTGTGAACAGAGCCCTGTTCCCTCTGCGTCTGCGGTTTTCGCTTTGCTCAGCTCTGTCCGCCGCGTCTGCGGTTTTCGCTTTGCTCAGCTCTGTCCACCGCGTCTGCGGTTTTCGCTTTGCTCAGCTCTGTCCACCGCGTCTGCGGTTTTCGCTTTGCTCAGCTCTGTCCGCCGCGTCTGCGGTTTTCGCTTTGCTCAGCTCTGTCCACCGCGTCTGCGGTTTTCGCTTTGCTCAGCTCTGTCCACCGCGTCTGCGGTTTTCGCTTTGCTCAGCTCTGTCCACCGCGTCTGCGGTTTTTCGCTTTGCTCAGCTCTGTCCGTCGCGTCTGCAGTTTTCGCTTTGCTCAGCTCTGTCCGCCGCGTCTGCGGTTTTTCGCTTTGCTCAGCTCTGTCCGCCGCGTCTGCGGTTTTTTGCTTTGCTCAGCTCTGTCCGCCGCGTCTGCAGTTTTCGCTTTGCTCAGCTCTGTCCACCGCGTCTGCGGTTTTCGCTTTGCTCAGCTCTGTCCACCGCGTCTGCGGTTTTCGCTTTGCTCAGCTCTGTCCGCCGCGTCTGCGGTTTTTCGCTTTGCTCAGCTCTGACCGCCGCGTCTGCGGTTTTCGCTTTGCTCAGCTCTGTCCACCGCGTCTGCGGTTTTCGCTTTGCTCAGCTCTGTCCACCGCGTTTGCGGTTTTCGCTTTGCTCAGCTCTGTCCGCCGCGTCTGCGGTTTTCGCTTTGCTCAGCTCTGTCCACCGCGTCTGTGGTTTTCGCTTTGCTCAGCTCTGTCCACCGCATCTGCGGTTTTCGCTTTGCTCAGCTCTGTCCACCGCGTCTGCGGTTTTTCGCTTTGCTCAGCTCTGTCCGCCGCGTCTGCAGTTTTCGCTTTGCTCAGCTCTGTCCGCCGCATCTGCGGTTTTCGCTTTGCTCAGCTCTGTCCGCCGCGTCTGCGGTTTTTCGCTTTGCTCAGCTCTGTCCGCCGCGTCTGCGGTTTTCGCTTTGCTCAGCTCTGTCCGCTGCGTCTGCGGTTTTCGCTTTGCTCAGCTCTGTCCGCCGCGTCTGCGGTTTTCGCTTTGCTCAGCTCTGTCCGCCGCGTCTGCGGTTTTCGCTTTGCTCAGCTCTGTCCGCCGCGTCTGCGGTTTTCGCTTTGCTCAGCTCTGCCCGCCAGGTCTGCGGTTTTCGCTTTGCTCAGCTCTGTCCGCCGCGTCTGCGGTTTTCGCTTTGCTCAGCTCTGTCTGCCGCGTCTGCGGTTTTCGCTTTGCTCAGCTCTGTCCGCCGCGTCTGCAGTTTCGCTTTGCTCGGCCCTGTCCACCGCATCTGCGGTTTCGAATTTGTCTCCCAGTCTGTACTGGACCCTACCCAGCCTGCGCTCTAGTCTGCCTGTTCCTGTATTCCCCGGTGTGGGTCAACAGCCGTGTCCGGAGTCTGACCTGGAGTAGACCCTGGTTCCTCTGCTCGGTTCCTCCCTGGTGCACTGGCGTCGTATGCCGTCGTGCGACCTTGGTCGGATCGGGCAGATACTTAGTTATGCCCCTCCAGGCACTCTCCGGTTCATGGCACAGTGGAATCACTACATAAACACGCACACGCCAGTCAGTTCGGGCGTGTGCATTACAGGTAGTACTAATGACCAAACAGGAGTACAGGGTAGGAATGGGCCTGGGTGTCTGAGAGCATTCGGGCGAGCTCCACTGGTCAGGGTGAGTGGGTAGGCCTACTGTTCTCTCTCTGCCCTTGCTGACTATCCCCCTTTTCGTGGTGTGATAGACCACGTCCCTGAGCTGGCCGTGTACTACGCCTGTATGACTTGCGACTCGGGCCTTAGGTACCTGTTGCTTCTCCGTGCTGTACCAGTCCCTCTGTGTGGCGGAGCCTCCAGGCTTCTCAGGCCAGGGGACCTAAAATCCCTCGCAGGTCGGTTATCTGCTGCCGGGCTTGCAACCCTGACAGCCTCGGACCCCAGTGTCTGGTTGTGTAGTTCTCTCTCAGCCAGGACCGGCTCTCGTCGCCTCTGTCCCTGGCTTGCTGTTCCTCCTCTGCCTCCCGGACTCCTCAGCTGCTGCTGACCTGTACCTTTCCTCTGGTAACCCTTCTGGATGCTTCAGAAGTGGGTCCTGGTCTCTCTAACCCTGCCCTCAGTTTCAGCTTTTATAGGGGCAGCCTGCTCCCCCTACTGGCCTGGGACAGGAAGTGCTGCATGCTAATGGTCCCTGACCAGGGAACCTCCCTCCTGCTCTCAGACACAGCCTTTAATATTTGTGGCATCCAGGCCTGGGGTGACACAGAAGCATCTCTGACTCCCAGGTCACTGCCTAAAAGTGTGCCCATCAGAAGTGATCCTTGCCGCATCAGAAGATGCAGACTTGCAACTATCCCCGTGCAAGTCCTTGTCCCAGGTCAGTGTTCAATTGTACCTCCCCCATTCCTTGCAATACAAGCGCAAATATGCAGCCAACCACCCACCCAACTGCAGGCTGCAATGCCATACTGCTAGCTTGCACTTGAAATGGGGCCTTTTAGTTTGGAGTAGGCCGAAGCTAGCCACTACCTCATGGCTGCTTCAGCGGCCTGGTATCCATACTCAGTCCTTAGCCGCCCGGCGGCTGGGAGTCCACACTCGGTCCCAGCCGCCAGGGGGCGGCCGGGTGTCCATACTCGGTCCCCAGCCGCCCCACGGCCGGGTGTCCACACACGGTCCCCAGCCACCTGGGGGCGGTCGGGTGTCCATAAACGGTCCCCAGCCGCCCCTATTTCTCCTGTCACCTTCCCACACACTTTTCTTAGCCTGGCCTGCTTTAGGGCAGCATTGGACGAGCCCACCAGAGAACAAGACTCCTCCGGTGGGCCCTGGCTTCTCCATCACGGGAGTTGAGAGTGCCAAGGTGAGGAGCATGATGATAATGATAGAAGTTATCATCTGCTTTGTTTTCTTTTGATGCAAGCGTAAGCGTGCAGCCTGCCACCCACCCACCCCCAGGCTGCAATGTCATACTGCTAGCTTGCACTTGAAATGGGGCCTTTTAGTTTGGAGTAGGCCGAAGCTGGCCACAACCTCATGGCTGCTTCGGCGGCCTGGTATCCATACTCAGTCCCCAGCCGCCCGGCGGCCGGGTGTCCATCAACGGTCCCCAGCCACCACTATTTATCCTGTCACCTTCCCACACACTTTTCTTAGCCTGGCCTGCTTTAGGGCAGCATTGGACGAGCCCACCAGAGAACCAGTCTCCTCCGGTGGGCCAGGCTTCTCAATCAGGGGAGTTAAGAGCGCCAAGGTGAGGAGCATGATGATGATGATAGAAGTTAGCATCTGCTTTGTTTTCTTGGAATGCAAGCGCATGTATGTAGTAGCATCTAGGCCTGAGGTGGTCAGCGTTTTGGCGCATATCCTACCTTCTCCGAGGATTGCTGGATGTTTTCCTGCTACTATCCCAGTTCTATGACTCCCGTTAAAACAAAGCTTCAGGTGATAAATGATGGATAAGGTGGTGGCAAAGGAGAAAGAGCAGGAGGAACAGGGACCATTCACATCAATATCAGGCCAGTCAACCACACATCTTGTAGGATATGTTTCTGTACCAAAAGGAGCAGTTTGGCTACACCGTTATAGGGCATACAGTGAGTGCAATGCCTACCAAAAATTTAGAGGCACTCCAATGCCCCTTGGAAGTGACATGGAGGTCAGAGGGCCTTAACTAAACAATTTTTTCCATTTATAGCAACTGGGTCTCCTGTGCACTGTTGGCCTAAGCAGTGAATGGAAGGCTTTCCTAAAATTATGAGGAACTGCAATGCCCCTTGAAACAGACGTGGATTACAGTGTACTAAAAACCTTCTACCCATTATTGGGGAGTGGGTCTCCCTTAGTGTTCACGTATGTATTGAAAAGCAAAAGCTGACTAAAATTAGGAGGAAATGCAATGCCCGTTGGAAGAGACGTGGAGGTCGCAGTAGCTTAACAAGATGGTTTTAATGCCCCTTGGAAAAGTGGTGGAGGTCACAGTAGCTTAACAAGACGGTATGAATGCCCCTTGGAAAATTGGTGGAGGTCGCAGTAGCTTAACAAGACGGTTTTAATGCCCCTTACAAGAGCCATACAGTACAGCATCTTAAAAACATTATTCCAATTATTGGGGAGTGGGTCTCCCATAGTCTTTGCTTATGCCTTCCAAGAAAAAGCTGCCAAAAATTAGGATGGATAAACTTGCAATGCCCCTTACAAGAGCCATGCAGTACTGCATATTACAAACATTATTCCCATTATTGGGGAGTGGGTCTCCCATAGTCTTTGCTTATGCCTTCCAAGCAAAAGCTGCCAAAAATTAGTAGGAAATGCAATGCCCGTTCGAAGAGTCGTGGAGGTTAGAGTTAATTAAAAACAACTTTTCAATGGCCCTTGGAAGAGCTGTGGAGTTCAGAGTGGTTTAACAAGACATTTTTAATGCCCCTCGGAAGAGACGTGGAGGTCCCAGTAGCTTAAAAAGACGGTTTTAATGCCCCTCGGAAGAGACGTGGAGGTCACAGTAGCTTAACAAGATGGTTTTAATGCCCCTCGGAAGAGACGTGGAGGTCGCAGTAGCTTAACAAGACAGCTTTAATGCCCCTTGGAAAAGAGGTGGAGGTCACAGTAGCTTAGCAAGATGGTTTTAATGCCCCTTGGAAGAGACGTGGAGGTCCCAGTAGCTTAACAAGACGGTTTTAATGCCCCTTGGAAGAGACGTGGAGGTTGCAGTAGCTTAACAAGACGGTTTTAATGCCCCTTACAAGAGCCATACAGTACAGCATCTTAAAAATATTATTCCCATTATTGGGGAGTGGGTCTCCCACAGTCTTTGCTTATGCCTTCCAAGCAAAAGCTGACAAAAATAAGGATGGAGGAACTTTCAATAATGGCAACACGGACCACGGTCACCCTGGTGGTATAGTGGTGGTGGAGGCTGAGGATAAGGAGAAGAACATAAAACAGCCGAAATGAGGAAGCGTTTACCCATGTGTGGGTGTGAAGCGGTGCATGTGAATACACCTCCCGAAATAACACAGTGGATTTGACTTTATGTTACTCTGCTGTCATTTGGTGGTGATGAGAAGTCTGGCCCAATCCAGCTCTTGTTCATTTTGATAAGGGTCAGCTTGTCAGCATTGTCAGTTGACAGGCGAGTGCGCTTATCAGTTATAATTCCCCCCAGCGGCACTAAAAACACCCTCCGATAAAACGCTAGTGGCAGGGCAGGCCAGGACCTCCAAGGCGTACAGAGCAAGTTCATTCCAAGTGTCCAGTTTGGATACTCAATAATTAAAAGGCACAGAGGAATCACGGAGGATGCTGGTACGGTCGGCAAGGTACTCCCTCACCATCTTTTGAAACTTTCCACTCCTTGTGAGAGCACCCCGCGCCTCAGGGTCTGTCCGAAGGGAGGGTCTGAGAAAACTGTCACAGAACGTTGACAGTGTTCCCCTGCTGGATTGGAGTTGCGTCTCTCTCGCATGTACGCCTTGGTTGGGCAACGAACTGTGACCTCTGCCGCTAGCGTGTTCAGATGGGAATTTTTTTAACACTTCTCCAGCAAGGGCCTTCTGGTACTGCCGCATTTTTGTAGACCTCTCCATCTCAGGAATAAGAGAGTGAAAGTTCTCCTTGCAGCGGGGGTCTAAAAGTGTCACCAACCAGTAATGACTGTCACCCAACATTTTGACAACGCGAGGGTCACGGTTAAGGCAGCGTAACATAAAGTCAGCCATGCGTGCCAGACTGGTAATGGGCAAGACTTCCGTGTCCTCACCAAGATGACGACTGATCATGCTCTCCTCCTTCTCCTCCTCCTCCTCCCCCCTGTCCTTAGGCCACCCACGCTGAACCGATGGTATGACAGTTGTACATGTACTACCGTCTACAGCGCATGATACAAGTTCCTGTTCTTCCTCCTCCTCCTCCTCCTCCTCTCCCTCATTGTCCCCCAATGCACGTTAGGATGAGATGAGGCTGGGCTGTGTGTAATCGACCGCTACGGCTTCTTGATCCATCTCATCATACTCTGGCTGCAATGCCTCCTCTTTAATTCTCTGTAGAGAGCGTTGCAAAGGACAGACAAGTGGAATGCTGACACTAATGATGGCGTCATCGCCACTCACCATCTTGGTGGACTCCTCAAAGTTTGTCAAGATGCTACATATGTCAGACATCCAGGTCCACTCCTGAGGTCTTATGTGTGGAGTCTGACCTGAATATCGACTGCCTTGATGCAGCTGGTACTCCACAACTGCTCTCTTCTGCTCACAAATCCTTTGCAACATGTGGAGGGTAGAGTTCCAACGTGTGGGGACATCACACACCAGTCAGTGTGACGGAAGCTGCAAACACTGCTGCAACACAGCAAGGGCGGCGGAAGCAGTAGCCGACTTGCGAAAATGAGCTGACAGGCTGCGTACTTTGACGAGCTGATCTGGCAACTCGGGGTACGATTTAAGAAACCACTGAACCACGAGGTTAGGCACATGAGCCAGGCATGGTACGTGTCTCGCCTTAGAGCCGCCACCAGGTTACAGCCATTGTCACACACGACCATGCCTGGATGTAGGTTCAGCAGTCTCAGCCACAGACCTGCCTGCTCTTTCACAGCTGTCCACAACTCACAAGCAGTGTGAGGTTTCTCACCTAAGCTTATGAGTTTCAGCACAGCCTGTTGCCGCTTGGCGGAGGCAGTACTGCAGTGCTTCCAGCTTGTAACTGATGTGGTGATATCTGAGATGGAGGCTGAACATGAGGAGGAGGAGGAGGAGGATGCGCAGGAGCTGTACACTGTGGGGGCAACTCTGACTGACATAGGGCCCGCAATCCTCGGTGTGGGGAGGATGTGTTCTGTCCCAAGGTCCGACTGGGTCCCGGCTTCCACTATGTTTACCCAGTGTGCCGTCAGGGAGATGTACCGTCCCTGGCCACAAGCACTTGCCATGTGTCCGTTGTCAGGTGGACTCTCCCAGTAACGGCAGATGTTTTGGGACACGTGCTTGTGTAGTGCGGGGATGGCACACCGGGCAACATAGTGTCGGCTGGGGACCGAGTACCAAGGGATGGCCACCGCCATAAGGTTGCGGAAGGATTCCCTCTCCACCAGCCTAAACGGCAGCATTTCCAATGCAAGCAGTCGTGAAATGTGTGAATTTAGGACTGTGGCCTGTGGGGCGTTGGCTGCGAATTTCCGCTTTCGTTCAAAGGTCTGGGATATGGACAATTGAACGCTGCTGTGGGACGTGGACGTGGATGTTGATGCTGTTTCTTGAGAAACTGCCATAACAAGTGAAGACTGAGAGGAGGGGGCATCTTTGCATGCAGTATGGACAGGGGATTGCCTTGCACACACAACAGGGGGTTCTATTGCACGCACAACAGCGGAAGAAGCAGTGGTGACACCCGCTGACACTGGTCGTGGACCCTGGGGTTCGCCCCACAAAGTCGGGTGCTTTGCTGACATGTGCCTGATCATGCTGGTGGTGGTTAAGCTGGTAGTTTTGTCACCCCTGCTGATGCTGGCATGGCAGGTGGTACAAATGGCCTTTTTGGGGTTATCAGCAGAGTCTTTAAAAAAATTCCAGACTCTGGAAGACCTACAGGTTGTACTGGCAACGTCCCTCGTGTTGGTGTTACAGGGAACTTTTGCCTGCCTTCTGTGTGCGGCCACCACACTGCTTCTTCCTGCCTGTTGGGGTACTCTGCATCCCTCACCCTCTGCCACGTTGGGTCAGTTACTAGATCATCCACCACCTCCTCCTCTTCCACTTGCGCACCACGATCCTCCTCCTCACTTCCTGGCAATTGTGTCTCGTCATCATCCACCTCTTGTGACAAACTGCCAGCATCGACTTCCTGTGGCTGTGGCTGTTCAAATATTTGGGCATCGCTACATAGGATCTCCTCTTCCACCACTTCAAGCGGAGCAGGCGAGGGGCACAAATCTGGAAATGGACCAGTGAACAGCTCTTCAGAGTGTCCAAGTGTGGGATCAGTTGCTGTCTGACGACACTCGGCATGGTGGGAGGAAGGAGCATCAGAGTGAGGAGGAGTATGCGGTCGAGACTCATGGCTACTAAGAGTTGACCGTGTGGAAGACAGACCGGAGGTGGTGGTGCCCAGGTAACTGGAAGTATTATCTGCTATTCAATTAATAACCTGTTCACACTGATCAGTACGCAATACTGGTGTTGTTCTGTGCTTCCCTAGTAATTCGGTCAAGAAGTGGGAGCGAGAAGATGTGGCTGTTGGTTGTGGCACATTTTCACCTTGCCACGGCCCCGTCCTCTGCACGCACCATCACCAGAACGTTCAGTTCCACGTCCCTTGCCACGCGCCTTGCCCATTCTAAAGGAAGTAAAATAGCTTACACTCGCACTATCAATGGAAAAAGGGTAATAGAAAGTAGATTAGAACCGTGGAAGAGGAAAACCACAGTTCTATTTCTCTGGCCTACACCCGACTCTTTTAAACAATCTGAACAATCAGGGAGAAACTATTACTGTTTTTATTTACGGAAAAAATACCCAAAGCTGAATAATAGAGATTTTTTAAGGTGGAATGGCAAAACCACAGTTATTGTTTACTGGGGTATACCAGACAATTTTAAATAGATATATTTGCGGCTGAACAGTGAGCGACACACTCAAACTGTTTTTTTTTTAGGTAAAAATGGCCCAAAAGTGGATAATACAGAGGTTTGAACCGTAGAACTGCAAAACCATGCTTCTATTTCTCTGGCCTACACCAGAACATTTTCAACAGATATATTTGTGTCTGAACAATCAGGGAGACACTATTACAGGTTTTTTTTTACGGCAAAAAATGCCAAAAGCAGGATAATAGAGATTTTTTACCGTGGAACGGCAAAACCACAGTTATAATTTACTGGTGTATACCAGACTTTTTTAAATAGATATATTTGCCGCTGAACAGTGAGCGACACACTCAAACTGTTTTTTTTAGGTAAAAATGGCCCAAAAGTGGATAATACAGAGGTTTGAACCGTGGAACTGCAAAACCACACTTCTATTTCTCTGGCCTACACCAGACTCTTTTAAAAAAATATATTTGTGTCTGAACTGTCACAGACACACTTTTTTTTTTTTTTTGGGGGGGGGACACTAAAAGGTTAATAAGATGGGTGTTTGTACAGTGTGAAGGAGGAAAAAAAAAAAAGAGGATTTAGATGAAAAAAAAAGGATTTTTCCTGGCCCCCGAGACCTGGAGCTAAGTCCAGCAATTTCAGCAACAGGAGCACACAGGACTGTAATGCAGCGCTTGCTGGTATAACCACTACGTCTCCTATACAGCCTGCCTGATATCTGGGATGGATATTAGTCCTGAGAAGGACTGTTTGTTTGATCTGACAGCCTTTACAGACCCTACACTAACTATTTCGCAGTATATATCTTTCCCTAAATCAGCAGCGCTGTCCTTACACTGTCTGATCCCAGCCGTCTCTGTCCAAGATGGTGGCGCCCGGTTTTAAATACTCGAGGTGATGCTGTGCGGCCAGCCAATCAATGTAACGCCCACAACCAACATGGCTGCGGTATTACAGTGACTGGCTGGCAATCCCTGCATGTTCATTGGCTCTGTAAAGATCACCAAACATGCAGGGCGGAGACCCGAACTCCCGCCCGAGTAACCCAGAAATGCTCGGTGCTCGCCGAACATCCCGAGTAGCGTGATGCTCGGGCGAGTACCGAGCAGTGTCGAAGATGTTTGCTCAACACTAATAGTGATCACCAGTGACATTATACACAGGAGCTCTGTATATAGTGTCAGTGTACAGGTAATACAGTGATCACCAGTGACATTATACACAGGACCCCTGCACATAGTATACACTGTATGTATACAGTGTATAGTGTCAGTGTACATGTAATACACTGACTCACCGGTGACGTCTCTAGGTGAAGTCCTTCAGCTACGCTTTTCTCCTTCATCCAGCATAGACCGCCATCACGTCTTCCAGCCAGGACTCATCTCTGCATAAAATAGCACAGTTATCTAGAGCACATTCCCCAACTTCTACATTACGCAGCTGAATACTGACGTGCATCCACCATCAATATATAGTTAGTTATTATGCAACCCATCATTCCAAATATAAATTGTAATCCACCATGGTGCCCCCATTAACTGTAAATAGGCACTTAATAAATATATTAATTAATTAGAACCTCAACTCTTTCCGCCAATTTACCAGTCACACTCCTGCATCCGCAACGCCCCCTACTCTATACCTCCTGCTCCCCTGATTCATTATTTACATGCACCACCTGCCCCAATTCATTATGTCATGTCCGTGCTCTCCCCACCCCATCATCATTCATCATTTACTCTCCCCCACACCACATTCATTATGTGCAGCTCATTTTCCCCCTACTCCCAATTCCCCCATGTGCAGCTCATTCTCTCCCAATTTCCCCCATGTGCATATCTCATCCCCCCATGTGCATCTCTCATTCCCCCATGTGCATCTCACATCCCCTCCATGTGCAGTTCTCATCCCCACCGTGCATCTCTCATCCCCCACCATGTGCATCTCTCATCCCCCACCATGTGCATCTCTCATCCCCCCGTGCATCTCTGATTCCCCCCACTCCTAGTAAATTATTGTTTTTTAACAAAATAAAACTCGTTATACTTACCCCCATGCGATCCCTGCAGAATCCTGGCGCTCGTCCACGTCACTGCCACCAGGTTCTCCTGACTTCCGGCCATGTGACGGCGCCATCACATAACCGGAAGTCAGGGGAATCATGAAGGCGCTGCCGCAACAGCGCTTCAACGCTGAGATGTCCCGGCGCTTAGCGCTCAGCATAGGGCCGGGGGCCCATGAGGAGACGCACAAGATGGGGGCCCCAACGGGGCTCCAAGGGGGCCCCGACCGGCTGGGACCCATACTGGAGTCAAGGCAGTCATGCCCTTATGGTGGCCCTGCTGGAGGCTGGAGGGGCCCCCTCTCCCTCGGTGGAACCCGTTCAATGCACGTGCGGTAATGCCCCATACAGTACAATGGACCCCATATAATGCTCCATACAGAATAAAGAACCTCATATATTGTTCTATACAGAATAATGGATCTTATATAATGCTCAATATAGAATAATGGGCCCCATATAATGCTCCAAACAGAATAATGGACCTATATAATGCTTCATACAGAATAATGGGCCCAATATAGAGCTCCATACAGAATAATGGAACCCATTTCATGCTTCATATCGAATAATGGGCCCAATATAATGCCCCATACAGTACAATGAACTTCATATAATGCTCCATACAAAATAATGGACCATATATATTTCTCCGTGCAGAATAATGGGTCTTATATAATTCTCCATACAGAATAATAGACCCCATATATTGCTCCATACAGAATAATGGCTCTCATGAAATGCTCCATATACAATAATGGGCCCCATATAATGCTCCATACTGAATAATGAACCCCATATAATGTTCCATACAGAATAATGGGCCCAATATAATGCTCCATAAAAAAGAATGGAAACCATATAATGCTACATACCGAATAATGGGCCCCATATAATGCCCTGTAAAGTACAATGGACCCCATATATTGCTCCATACAGAAAAATGGGCCTCATATTATGCTCCATATAGAACAATGGGCCCCGTATAATGCGACATACAGAATAAAAAAACACATATATTGCTCCATACAGAATACTGGGCATCATATAATGCTCCATATAGAATAATGGGACTCATATAATGCTCCAAACAAAATAATGGGACCCATATAATGCTCCATACGGAATAATGAGCCCAAAATAATGCTCCATACAGAATAATGGAACTCATTTAATGCTCCATGTCGAATAATGGACCCATATAATGCCATATACAGTACAATGGACCCCATATAATGTTCCATACAGAATAAAGAACCCCATATATTGCCCCATACAGAATAATGGGCCTCATATAATGCTTCATACATACTAATGGGCCCAATATAAAGCTACATACAGAATTCTGGAACCCATTTAATGCTCCATGCCGAATAATGGGCCCCATATATTGCCCCATACAGTACAATGGACATGATATAATGCGCCATACAGAATAATAGACCCCATATATTGCTCGATACAGAATAATGGGCCTCATATAATGCTCCATACAGAATAAAGGACCCCATAAATTGCTCCATACAGAATAATTGGGCTCTTTTAATGCTCCATATAGAATAACGGGCCCCATATAATGCTCAATACAGAATAATGGAATCCATATAATGCTCCATACCAAATAATGGACCCCATATATTGCTCCGTAAAGAATAATGGGCCCGATATAATGCCCCGTAAAGTACAGTGGACCCCATATATTGCTCCATACAGATTAATGGGCCCCATATAATGCCCCAAAAAGTACAATGGACCCCATATATTGCTCCATACAGAATAATGGGCCTCATATAATGCTTCATATAGAATAATGGGCCCCTTATATTGCTCCAGATAGAATAATATGCCTCATATAATGCTACATATAGAATAATGGGCCATGTATAATACTCCATACAGAATAAAGCACCCCATATATTGCTTCACATAGAATAATAGGCCTCATATAATTCTCTATATAGAATAATGTGCCCCGTATAATGCTCCATACAGAATAATAAAACCCATTTAATGCTCTATGTCGAATTACAGGCCCAATATAATGCCCAATACAGTACAATGGACCCCATATAATGCTCCATACAGAATAAAGAACCCCATAAATTGTTCCATACAGAATAACAGGTCTCATATAATGTTCCATATAGAACAATGGGTCCATATAATGCTTCAAACAGAATAATGGACCCATATAATGCTTCATACAGAATAATGGGCCCAATATAAAGCTCCATACAGAATAATGGAACCCATTTATTGTTCCATACCGAATAATGGTCCCCATATAATGCCCCATACAGTACAATGGACCCCATATAATGCTCCATACAGAATAAAGAACCCCATATATTGCCCCATACAGAACAATGGACCTCATAAAATGCTCCATATAGAATAATGGACCCCATATAATGCTAAAAACAGAATAATGGACCCATATAATGCTTCATACAGAATAATGGGCCCAATGTAAAGCTCCATATAGAATAATTTAACCCATTTAATGCTCCATACCAAATAATGGGCCCCATATAATGTCCCATACAGTACAATGGACCCCATATAATGCTCCATACAAAATAATTGATTCCATATATTGCTCCATACAGAATAATGGGCCTCATATAATGCTCCATACTGAAATATGTGACCTGTATACTGCTTCATACAGAATAAAGAACCCCATATATTGCTCCATACAGAATAATGGGGCTCATATAATGCTCCATATAGAATAATGGGCCAAATATAATGCTCCATACAGAATAATGGGCCCCATATAATGCTCCACACAGAAAAATGGAACTCATATAATGCTGCATACAAAATAAAGAACCCCATATATTGCTCCATACAGAATAATGGGCCTCATAAAATGCTACATATAGAATAATGGGCCCCATATAACGCTCCAAAAAGAATAATGTGAGCCATATAATGCTCCAAACTGAATAATGGGCCAAATATAATACTTGATACAGAATAATGGTACACATATAATGCTCCACACCGAATAATGGGCCAAATATAATGCCACATACAATACAATGGACCCATTAAATTGCTCCATACTGAATAATGGACCTCATATAATGCTCCATACAGAATAATGGACCCCATATAATGCTCCATACAGAATAAAGAAATCATATAATGCTCTATACAGAACAAAGAACCCCATATTTTGTCTAACACAGAATAATGGACCCCAAATAATGCTCCATACAGAATAAAGAACCCCATATATTGCCCCAAACAGAATATTGGGTTTCATATAATGCTCCATAAAGAATAATGGGCCCAGTACAATATTCCATACAGAATAATAAAACCCATTTAATGCTCCATGCCGAATTATGGGCCCAATATAATGCCTCATACAGTACAATGAACCCCATATAATGCTTCATACTGAATAATGGACCCATATAATGCTTCATACAGAATAAGGGGCCCAATATAAAGTTCCATACAGAATAAAGGAACACATTTATTGTTAAAAACTGAATAATTGGCCCCATATAATGCCCCATACAGTACAATGGACCCCATATAATGCTCCATACAGAACAATAGACTCCATATATTGCTCCATAAAGAATAATAGGCCTCATATAATGGTCCATACAGAAAAATGTGCCCCATATAATGCTCCATATAGGATAAAGAACCCCATATATTGCTAAATATAGAATAATGGGCCCCGTATAATGCTCCATGTAGATTAAAATACCCATATAATGCTCTATATAGAATAAAGAACCCCATAAATTGCCCCATACAGAATAATGGGACCCATATATTGCCCCATACAGAATAATGGGCCTCATATAATGCTCCATATAGAATAATGGGCACCCTATAATACTAGAAATAGAATAAAGAATCCCATATATTGCTCCATACAGAATAATGGGCCTCACATAATGCTCCATATAGAATAATGGACCCCATATAATGCTCCAAACAGAATAATGGGAGTCATATAATGCTCTATACGGAATAATGGGCCCAATATAATGCTTCATACAGAATAATGGAACCCATATAATGCTCCATACCGAATAATGGGACAAATAATATGCCCCATACAGTACAATAGAGCCCATATAATACTCCATATAGAAAAATGGGCCCCGCATAATGCTCCATACCGAAAAATGGGCACAATATATTGTTCATGCAGTACAATGGACCCCATATATTGCTCTATACTGAATAATGGACCTCATATAATGCTCCATACAGAATAATGGACCCCATATAATGCTCCATACATAATAAAGAGCCCCATATATTGCTCCACACAGAATAATGGGCCGGCGCCCTATAATACTCTAAATAGAAAAAAGAACCCCATATATTGCTTTATACAGAATAATGGGCCCAATATTATGTTCGCTACAGAATAATGGAACCCATATAATGCTCCATACCGAATAATGGGCCCCATATAATGCCCCGTAAATTACAATGGACCCCATATATTGCTCCATACAGAATAATAGGCGTAATATAATGCTTCTTACAGAATAATGGGCCCAATAGAAAGCTCCATACAGAATAATAGAACCCATTTAATGCTCCTACCGAATAATGGGCCCCATATAATGCCCCATACAGTACATTGGACCCAATATAATGCTCCATACAGAATAAAAAGCCCCATATTGTGCCCCATACAGAAAAATGGGCCTCATATAATGCTCCATACAGAATAATGGAACCCATATAATGCTCCATATCGAAAAATAGGCACAATATAATGCCCCATAAAGTACAATTGACCCCATATATTGCTCAATACTGAATGGACCTCATATAATGCTCCATACAGAATAATGGACCCCATATAATGCTCCATACAGAATAAAGAACCCCATATATTGCCCCACACAGAATAATTGGCCTCATATAATGCTCCATATAGAATAAGGGGCCCCCTATAATACTCCAAATAGAATAAAGAACACAATATATTACTCCATACAGAATATTGGGCCCAATATAATTTTCCCTACAGAATAATGGGAATATAATGCTCCATACCGAATAATGAGCCACATATAATGCCTCATAAAGTACAATGGACCCAATAAAAAGCTTCGTACAGAATAATGGGCCTCATATAATGCAGAATTAAGTACCCATATAATGCTCTATACAGATGAAAGAACCCCATATATTGCCCCATACAGAATAATGGACCCCATATAATGCTCCATACAGAATAAAGAACCGCATATATTGCCCCATAAAGAATAATGGGACTCATATAATGCTCCATATAGAATAATGGGCCAAGTATAATGCTCCATATAGAATAATGAGTACAATATAAAGCTCCATAAAGAATAATAGAACCCATTTAATGCTCCATACCATATAATGAGCCCCATAAAATGCCCCATACTGTACAATGGACCCCATATAATGCTCCATACAGAATAATGGACCCAATATATTGCTCCATACAGAATAATGGGCCTCATATTATGCTACATACAAAATAATGGGCCTCATATAATGCTCCATACAGAATAAAGAACCCCATATATTGCTCCATACAGAATAATGGGGCTCATGTAATGCTCCATATAGAATAATGGGCCCCATATAATGCTACAAACAGAATAATTGACCCACATAATGCTTAAAAGAGAATAATAGGCCCAATATAAAGCTCCATACAGAATAACGGAACCCATTTAATGCTCCATACGAATAATGGGCCCCATATAATGCCCCATACAGTACAATGGACCCCATATAATGCTCCATAAAGAATAATGGGCCTGATATAATGTTCCATACAGAATAATGGAACCCATATAATGCCCCGTAAAGTAGAATGGACCCTATATATTGCTCCACACAGAATTATGGGCTTCATTTAATGCTCCATATAGAATAATGGGCCCGTATAATGATCCATACAGAAAAAAGAACCACATATCTTGCTCCATACAGAATAATAGGCTTCATATAATGCGCCATACAGAATAATGGGCTTCAGATAATGCTCCATATAGAATAATGGGCCTCATATAATGCTCCAAACAGAATAATGGGACCCATATAATGCTCCATAGGAATAGTGGGCTCAATATAATGCTTCATACAGAATAATGGAAACCATATAATACTTCGTACCGAATACTGGGCCCAATATAATGCCCTATACAGTACAATGGACCCCATATATTGCTCCATACTGAATAATGGACCTCATATATTGCTCCATACAGAATAATGGAACTCATAAAGCTCCATACAGAATAATGAACCTCATATAATGCTCCAACAAGAAAAATGGGCCCCCTATAATACTCCAAACAGAATAAAGAACCCCATATATTGCTCCATACAGAATAATGGGACCAATATAATGTTCCCTACAGCATATTGGAACCCATGTAATGCTCCATACCGAATAATGGGCCCCGTAGAGTACAACAGACTCCATATTTTGCTCCATACAGAATAATGGGCCTCATATAATGCTCCATATAGAATAATGGGCCCCATATAATGCTCTATACAGAATAAAGAACGCATATAAAGCTCTATAAAGAACCCCATATATTGCCCCATACAGAATAATGAACCCCATAAAATGCTCCATACAGAATAAAGAACCCCATATATTGCCCAATAAAGAATAAAGGGCTTCATATAGTACTTCATATAGAAAAATGTGCCCCGTGTAATGCTCCATACAGAATAATAAAACCCATTTTAGGCTCCATGCCGAATTATGGGCCTAATATAATGCCCCATACAGTACAATGAACCCCATATAATGCTCCACACAGAATAAAGAACCCTATATATTGCTCCATACAGAATAATGGGTCTTACATAATGCTCCATATAGAATAATGGGCCCAATATAATGCTCCAAACAGAATAATGTACCCATATAAAGCTCCATACAGAAAAATGGAACCAATTTAATGCTCCATGTCGAAAATTGGGCCCCATATAATGCCCCATACAGTACAATGGACCTCATATAATGCTCCATACAGAATAATGGAACCCATATTTTGCTCCATACAGAATAATGGGCCTCATATAATGCTACATACAGAATAATGTGCCCCATATAATGCTCCATACAGAATAAAGAACCCCATATATTGCTCCATACAGAATAATGGGGCTCATTTAATGCTCCATATAGAATAATGGGCCCATATAATGCTTCATACAGAGTAATGGGCCCCTTATAATGCTCCAAACAGAATAATGGCTAAAATATAATGCTCCATACCGAATAATGCAACCCATATAATGCTCCATACTGAATAATGGGCCCCATATAATGCCCTGTAAAGTACAATGGACCCCATATATTGCTCCATACAGAATAATTGGCCCCGTATAATGCTCCATATAGAATAAAGAACCCCTATATTGCTCCATATAGACTAATGTGCCTCATATAATGCTCCATATAGAATAATGGACCCTGTATAATACTCAAAACAGAATAAAGAACCTCATATATTGCTCCATACAGAATATTGGGCTTCATATAATGCTCCATGTGGAATAATGGGCCCCATAGAATGCTCAAAACAGAATAATGGGACCCATATAATGCTCCATACCGAATAATGAGCCCAATATAATGCTCCATAGAGAAAAATGCAAACCATATAATGCTCCATACCGAATAATGGGCCCCATATAATGCCCCATACAGTACAATGGAACACATATATTGCTCCATACTGAATAATGGACCTCATATAAAGCTCCATACAGAATAAAGAACCCCATACATTGCCCCATACAGAATAATGGGCCTCAAATAATGCTCAATATAAAATAATGGGCCCCGTATACTGCTCAATAAAGAATAAAGAACCCCATGTTGCCGCATACAGAATAATGGACCCCATATAATGATCCATACAGAATAAATAATCCCATATATTGCTCCATACAGAATAATGGAACCTATTTAATGCTCCATACCGAATAATGGGCCCCATATAATGCCCCATACAGTACAATGGACCCCATATAATTCTCCATACAGAATAATGAACCCCATATATTGCTCCATACAGAATAATGGGTCTCATTTAAAGCTCCATATAGAATAATGGGCCCCATATAATGCTCCATACAGAATAATGGGCCTCATATAATGCTCCATACAGATTTAAAAAAAACATATATTTCTTCATACAGAACAATGGGCCTCATATAATGCTTCATACCGAATAATGGGCCTCATATAATGCTCCATATAGAATAATGGGCCCCATATAATGCTCCATAGAGAATAATGGACCCCATATAATGTTTCAAACAAAATAATGGGCCCAATATAATGCTCCATACAGAATAATGGAACCCATATAATGCTCCATACCAAATAATGGACCCCATATAATGCCCCGTAAAGTACAAGGGACCCCATACAATGCTCCATACAGAGTAATGGGCCTCATATAATGTCCCATATAGAATAATGGGCCTCATATAATGCTCCATATAGAATAATGGGCCCTATATAATGCTTCATACAGAATAATGGACCCCGTATAATACTCCAAACAGAATAAAGAACCCCATATATTGCTCCATACAGAATAATGGGTCTCATATAATGCTCCATAAAGAATAATGGGCCCCATATAATGCTCCAAATAGAATAATGGGACTCATATAATGCTCCATACGGAATAATGAGGCCAATATAATGCCCCATACAGAAAAATGGAACCCATATAATGCTCCATACCGAATAATAGTCCCCATTTAATGCCCCATACAGTACAATGGACCACATATATTGCTCAATACTGAATAATGGACCTCATATAATACTCCATATACAGTGCCTACAAGTAGTATTCAACCCCCTGCAGATTTAGCTGGTTTGATAAGATGCAAATAAGTTAGAGCCTTCAAACTGCAAACGAGAGTAGGTTTTATGAACAGAAGCATAAATCTTACAAACCAAAAAGTTATGTTGCTCAGTTGAATTTGATTAAATTTTAAACATAAAAGTGTTGGTCAATTATTATACAACCCCTATGTTTAATATTTTGTGGAATAACCCTTGTTTGCAATTACAGCTAATAATCGTCTTTTATAAGACCTGATCAGGACGGCACAGGTCTGTGGAGTTATCTTGGCCCACTCCTCCATGCAGATCTTCTCCAAGTTATCTAGGTTCTTTGGGTGTCTCATGTGGACTTTATTCTTGAGCTCCTTCCACAAGTTTTCAATTGGGTTAAGGTCAGGAGACTGACTAGGCCACTCCAACACCTTGACTTTTTCTCTCTTGAACCAGGCTTTGGTTTTCTTGGCTGTGTGCTTTGGGTCGTTGTCTTGTTGGAAGATGAAATTACGACCCATCTTAAGATCCTTGATGGAGGAGCGGAGGTTCTTGGCCAAAATCTCCAGGTAGGCCGTGCTATCCATCTTCCCATGGATGCGGACTAGATGGCCAGGCCCCTTGGCTGAGAAACAGCCCCACAGCATGATGCTGCCACCACCATGCTTGACTGTAGGGATGGTATTCTTGGGGTCGTATGCAGTGCCATCCAGTCTCCAAACGTCACGTGTGTGGTTGGCACCAAAGATCTCGATCTTGGTCTCATTAGATCATAGAACCTTGAACCAGTCTGTCTCAGAGTCCTCCAAGTGATCATGAGCAAACTGTAGACGAGCCTTGACATGACGCTTTGAAAGTAAAGGTACCTTACGGGCTCGTCTGGAACGGAGACCATTGCGGTGGAGTATGTTACTTATGGTATTGACTGAAACCAATGTCCCCACTGCCATGAGATCTTCCCGGAGCTCCTTCCTTTTTGTCCTTGGGTTAGCCTTGACTCTTCGGACAAGCCTGACCTCGGCACGGGAGGACACTTTCAAAGGCTGTCCTGGCCGTGGAAGGCTAACAGTAGTTCCATAAGCCTTCCACTTACGGATGATGCTCCCAACAGTGGAGACAGGTAGGCCCAACTCCTTGGAAAGGGTTTTGTACCCCTTGCCAGCCTTGTGACCCTCCACGATCTTGTCTCTGATGGCCTTGGAATGCTCCTTTGTCTTTCCCATGTTGACCATGTCTGAGTGCTGTTCACAAGTTTGGGGAGGGTCTTAAATAGTCAGAAAAGGCTGGCAATAGAGATCTTTAATCCACACATGTGAAGCTCATTATTCTTGGTGCCTGAACTACTTCTTAATACTTTAGGGGGACCAAACAGAATTCTTGTGGTTTGAGGGGTTGCATAATAAATGACACTTCTGAATTAACTTTTAACGTTTTTTAAAAAAAAAAAAAAATTTGCTGCAGTGCATTTCCCACTTCCAGGCTGATCTACAGTACAAATGTCACAATGCCAAGTTAATTCTGCATGTGTCAACCAGCTAAATCTGCAGGGGGTTGAATACTACTTGTAGGCACTGTACAATAATGGGTCCTGTATAATGCTCCAAACAGAATAAGGAACCCCATATATTGCTCCATATAGACTAATGGGCCCCTTATAATGCTCCATACAGAATAAAGAACCCATATAATTCTCCATAAAGAATAAAGAACCCCGTATATTGCCCCATACAGAATAATGGACCCCATATAATGCTCCATAGAGAATAAAGATCCCCATATATTGCCCCATACAGAATAATTGGCCTCAAATAATGCTCCATATAGAATAATGGTACCCCTGTTATTCTCCAAACAGAATAAAAAAAAACATATATTGCTCCATACAGCATAATGGACCCAATATAATGTACCATACAGAATAATGGAACCCATATAATCCTCCATACTGAATAATGGGCCCCATATAATGCTTCATACAGAGTAATGGACCCCATATATTGCTCCATACAGAATAATGTGCCTCATATAATGCTCCATATAGAATAATGGGTCCCGTATAATGCTCCATACAGAATAAAGAACCCCATATATTGCTCCTTTTTACAGCCAGATCTTTTCCATCATCAGACGTGATCCCTTATTACTGTGGTACAAATCCAGAAATTTGTAGGGACCGTGCAAAATATTATCCTCTTTTTACAGTTAGGTAGCAGTGTGTTGATGAAGCTATTCACACGTGATCACTGCCAATAATAGAAAATTACAAGGCCTGTCTTTAAAACCGTGGGCGTCCGTCAGATGTATCCCATATAACTGCAGTACAAATCCAGCCATTTATAGGGATCATGCAAAATATTATCCTCCTTTTACAGTTAGGCAGCAGTGTGTCTGTGAAGCTATTCACATATAGTCACTTCCAATAATAGGAAACTACAAGGCCGGTATTTAAAACCATGAGCATCCATCAGACATATCCCATATAACTGAGGTACAAAACCAGCCATTTGTAGGGATCGTACAAAATATTATCTCCTTTTTACAGTTAGGCAGCAGTGTGTCGGTGAAGCTATTCACATGTGGTCACTGCCAATAATAGAAAACTGCAAGGCCGGTATTTAAAACCGTGGGCATCCGTCAGACGTATCCTATATAACTGCAGTACAAATCCAGTCATTGGTAGAGATCGTGCAAAATATTATGCTCCTTTTACAGTTAGGCAGTAGTGTGTCGGTGAAGCTATTCACACGTGGCCGCTGCTAATAATAGGAAACTACAAGACCGATATTTAAAACCGTGGGCGTCCATCAGACGTGTCCCATATAACTGCAATACAAATCCAGGCATTTTTAGGGACCATGCAAAATATTATCCTCCATTTAAAATGGGCAAGGCACGTGGCAAGAGATGGGAAAGTGGACGTGATGGTGATGGTGCATGCAGAGGCCGAGGGCAAGCTGAAATTGTGCCATAAAAGCACCCACATCTTGTCACCCGACCTTCTTGTTCCAATACTAGGGCATCGCAGCACAACACTATTAAACCCAGAACAGTGTCAAAAGGTTGTTGGTTGGATAGCAGATAATGCTTCCAGTCACTTTGCCACCACCACCCTGTCTTCCACACGGTCAAGTCTCAGTAGCCATGAGTCTGGACCGCATATTCCTCACCCTGATCCTCCTTCCTTCCACAATGCCGAGTGCCGGGAGACAACTGATCCCACACTTGGACACTCCGAAGAGCTGTTCACTTTTCCATTTCTAGGCCTCATGCCCGGCCAGCTTCGAGTGGGGCAAGAGGAGATCACATGTAGCTATGCCCAAATATTTGAGCAGCCACGGTCACATGAAGGCGATGGTGGGAAAGTGCAATTACTGTCATAAGAGGTGGATGATGATGAGACACAATTGCCAGAAAGTCAGGAGGAGGACCAGGGTGCGGAAGTGGAAGACGAGGTGGTGGACGATGAAGTCACTGATCCAACCTGCAAGGTAACATGCAGAACGAGGACAGCAGCACACAGGGGGAGGGAGGCGTAGCACAACAACAGTCAGGAACAGGCAGTGAGGTGGCCACAGACACAAGACGGGCAAACGTTCTCTGGATCACCAACACAACGGAAGTTGCCAGTACAACTGTTAGGTCTCCCGAGTCTGATTGATTTTTAAAGACTCTGCAGATGACCCCAATAAGGCCATTTGCAACATCTGCCAGGCCAGCATCGGCAGGGGTAGCAAAACTAGCAGCCTGACCATCACCAGTATGCTCAGAACATGACAGCAAAGCACCCGACTAGATGAGCCGAACGCCAGGGTCCAGAAACGGTGTCTGCAGGTGACACCACTGCTTTTTCCGCTGTTGTGCTTACACACCAATCCCCTGTCCATGGCGCATGCAAAGATGCCTCTCGCCATGCACCTGTCATTGCACACTCGCAACTACCACAATCAGCAACCACGTCCACGTCCTTGTCCCACCGCAGCTTTCAGTTGTCCCTACCCCAGTCCTTGGAACGCAAGCACAAATACACAGCTAACGCCCCACAGGCCACACTACTAAACTCACACATTTTGCAAATGCTTGCACTTGAAATGTTGCCTTTTAGGTTCGTGGAGATGGAAGTTTTCTGCAACCTGATGGAGGCAGCCATCCCTCAGTACTCGGTCCCCAGCTGCCACTATTTCTCCCGGTGTGTCGTCCCCGTATTACACAAGCACGTGTCCCAGAACATTAGTCATACCCGCAACAATGCAGTTACTGGAAAGCTCCGCCTAACCACAGACACATGGACAAGTGTTTGTGGGAAAGGACAGTACGTCTCGCTGATGGCACACTTGGTAATATAGTGGAAGCTAGGACTCAGTCGGACCTTGGGATGGAACACCGGGCCCTGCGTCAATCAGGGTTGCCCCCACATTCTACAGATCCTGAACCTCCTCCTCCTCTTCAGCCTCCATCTCTGAAATGACCACATCAGTCGGAAGCTGGAAGCATTGCAGCACTGCCTCGGCCAAGCAGCAACAGGCTGTGCTGAAGTTAATATGCTTAGAGGACAAATCGCACACCGCTGAAGAGTTGTTGACAGCTCTAAAAGTGCAGGCAGATCTGTGGCTGTCACCGCTCAACCTACAGCCAGGCATAATCATGTGTGACAATGTCTGGAACCTGGTGGTGGCTCTGAAGCGAGGCGAGCTCACAAACGTACCATACCTGGCCCATGTGCTAGTGGTTCATCGGTTTCTCAAAACCTACCCAGATCTGTCGGCTCTGCTTGTTAAAGTACACCGCATGCGTGCCCATTTTCGAAAGTCAGCTACAGCTTCCGCCGCCTTTGCAGTGCTTCAGCAACGTTTGCAGCTTCCTGCTCACCAACTGGTGTGCAATGTCCCTACGTGTTGGAACTCAACGGTGTATATGTTAGGAAGGATTTGTGAGCAGCACAGGGTAGTTGTTGAGTACAAAGCTTCAAAACATACAACGGTATTCAGGTCATCCTCCGCACATAAGAGCTCAGCAGTGGGCATGGATGTCAGACATCTATGCCATCCTCCAAAACTTTGAGGACTCCACCAAGATGATGAGCAGCGATGGTACCATAATTAGCGTCACCATCCCGCTTCTCTGGCTTCTGAAATGATCGCTGCTCACAATTAAAGAGGAGGCATTGCAGGCGGAGCATGATGATATTGAGCAAGGAACCATACAGGGTGATTCCACACAGCCCAGCCTCATCTCATCCCAATGTGGATTGGGTAACAATGAGGAAGAGGAGGAGGAAGAAGTACAGGAGCTAGTTTCCTGAGCTATAGATGGTACTACCCACACAACTGTCATACCGTCTGTTCCGTGTGGATGGCCTGAGGACCGGGAGGTGAAGTAGGAGGAGATGAGCATGGTCAGTCGTCCTCTTGGTGAGGACACAGAAGTCTTGCCTGTTAGCAGTCTGGCATGCATGGCTGAGTTTATGTTACGCTGCCTTTCCAGTGACCCTCGCGTTCTCCAAATTTTGGGTGACAGTCATTACTGGTTGGTGACACTCTAGACCCGCGCTACAAGGATAACTTCTATCTCTCATTCCCGCAGCAGACAGGCCTACTAAAATGGAGCAGTATCAGAAGTCCCTTTTTGTGGAATTATTAAAAAAATTCCCATCTGAAAACGCTGGAGGCAGAGGTCACAGTTCATTGGGCAACCAAGGAGTACAGGTGACAGAGACACAAATACGATCGAGCATAGGCAGAGGAACACTGTCAAAGGTCTGGGAGAGTATTCTCAGACCCTTACATTGCACAGGCCCTAATGCGTAGGCTTTTTTTTTCTAAATTTAGGCAGCTGTTGCAGTCAGTGCATACCCAATAACTATGTAGCAGAACCACTCTTTTATAATGGGAACATTTTGTTACTGAGGCCCCCCTCTATGTGTCTTTAAATTCGTATTGGGGTTTTTCCTAAATGTAGGCAGCCGTTGCATTCCGTGCATACACAATAATTGTATAGCAGAACCGATCCTTTATAATGGGAACATTTTGTTACTGAGGCCCTCCTTTATGTGTCTTCATTGGGGTACTGGGATGTGTCGAAAATTTAGGCAGCCGTTGCAGTCACTGCATAGTCAATAACTGTATAGCAGAACCGCTTCTTTATAATGGGAACATTTTGTTACTGAGTGTAGCATCGGCATCTCTGCCCCCTGCCAGGCAGAGATGCCGTCCCCCTTACCACCGCTGTCCTGCTCTGGCGTCTTCCGGCCTCCCTGCAGCGGCTGCTGGCACACGCAGCTTCTCTGGCTCTATGCTTAGGGCGCTCACGCTCCCTCCCTCTTAAAGGGGCCACGCGTGTGCCGTCCTAAAAAGTCCCGGCCAATGGCCGGAGGACTTTCTCTATAAAAGGCACCTCCTCCAATATGGAGGTGCCCGTGCAAGGTTGTTGCTCTGTTATACTTACTTTGCTTCAGCCCTCAGGTCCTCTGCAAGCTAGTCCTGTCTGCCAGTCTGTTCTTCAGTCCAGTCCGCCAGTCTGACTACTTTCCAGCCTGACAGTCTGCCTACAGTCCAGTCTGCCAGTCTGTCTATGGGCTCTGCCCGCCTGCTTACCTGGAAGCACCTGCTTGTTACCTGCCGTGCCCTCCAGCATAATTACCTGAAGCACCTGCCTGTTACCTACTGTGCCCACCAGCCTGCTTACCTGGAAGCACATGCCTGTTACCTGCCATGTCCGCTTGCCTGCTTACCTGAAAGCACCTGCCTGTTACCTGTTGTACCCGCCAGCTTGCCTACCCGGAGCACCCATCTGGCTATCAGCTGAATCAGCCTGCCTGTCTACCCGGACCACCCGTCAGGCTGCCTGCCGTGCTCATCCGCTGTACCAGTCAGTTCCAGCCTTCTGTCTCGTGGGAGTCACCTGCTCTCATACAAGGACGGTCCCAGAGTGGCACCTGGTCCCTCTGCTCGGTCCCTCCCTGGTTCATGGAGTCGACTGAGCCGCCGGGCGACCTTGGTCAGGCCGAGTAGATACTTAGTAACGCCCCTCTGGTCCCTCCTTGCACCGCTGCACAGAGGTTCCACCACCCGGATCTGTAACAGTTTGCACGGACCATGGAACCTGGTGGCCTCCAGACTCCTTCGCTTTCTGACCTGTACCAGAAGGTTTCTCGTCAGAGATCTCAGCAGGAAACTATCCTGTCCTACCTGAGGTCTGTCAACTCCTGCCTGGACACCCTGTCGATCCCACCTGTGTCCGCCTCGAGCCGAGTGGCACCTGTTATGATCTGTAACATAGGCTAAGGAAAGAAGGTGAGAGCTGTCCCTACAGTAAGACTAAGCTGAGCCCATACGTTGTAGCGGGCTACCTGTTCCTTGTGAACAGACCCGCCTTCGTCCTCGGCTAGTCTGAATGGAGACCTATAGAGAAAGGGAGGGGTCCCTGAAGGAACTAAGGACTGGGACAAAAATGGGACACCTCCTAACAGAAGTTGTTGCAGAGCAAAAGATAAACTGACAAAAAGTACTAGAGGTCCCAGAGGACCAAGCAAACTAGAGATAGATAGGCACAAAAGCACCTGGCTAGAGAGACGGTCAAAACAACACTGAAGTCCAGCAAAGCCAGAAGGGCAGAGCTGGAATATACAGGAAGATGGTCACGTGACCGCAAAACACAAGATAGAAACAAAAACAAACAGGAGGGTTCTAACAGCACCCACTCCGGCGGCGCCTCAGACTACTAGTGCCATGGCATTTGGCCCTGGTCCCCGGTTCTCTGCGCATCTACGTTTTGGTGGTGACCCCGTCTTATGCCAGGGTTTTCTAAACCAGTGCACGCTGCACTTTGAACTCCTGGCACATCAGTTTCCCTCCGACTGGGCCAAGGTGGCGTTCATCATGTCTCACCTCACCGGGGAAGCATTGGCATGGCTAAACCCACTATGGGAGAGAGGGGATCCCCTGGTGTCCGATCTTCCGGCTTTCCTCACTGTCTTCAGGAAGGTCTTCAATGAGCCCGGACGAAAGACTTCTACTGCCTCCTCTCTTCTCCGTCTCCGCCAAGGGTGTCTCACCGTGGGTCAGTATGCCATACATTTCCGCACTCTCGCATCTGAGCTTGCCTGGAACAATGAAGCCCTTGTGTCCACCTTCTGGGAGGGTCTTTCCGGACGGATCAAGGACGAGCTAGCCGGTCAGGACATTTCTTCCACCCTGGACGACCTGGTGTCACTAGCTACCCGGATTGACATCCGTTTCTTGGAACGAGTTAAGGAGACTAACAGGGAGAGAAGATTTCCTGGTCTCTCTCCTGTATTCCAGAAACCTGCCTCCCAACCAGCAATTCCCCGGGCACGCTCGTCCAAACCCATGCAGATTGACCAGACCAAGATGGTCAAGTCTCGCCAAGAGACGCGTCGAGCCGAGGGGAGCTGCTTCTACTGTGGTAGTAAGGAGCATCTGATCTGTTCCTGTCCAGTGAAGCTGGGAAACTCCAGTGTCTAGGACCGCTCGGAGAGGTCATCCTAGGTAAGAGTAAATCCTCTCCGTCCTTGACTCTATCCGTTTCTATTTCCAG
Source organism: Phyllobates terribilis (assembly GCF_046119375.1). Lineage (NCBI taxonomy): Eukaryota > Metazoa > Chordata > Amphibia > Anura > Dendrobatidae > Phyllobates > Phyllobates terribilis. The sequence goes on from NW_027362762.1 coordinate 602,148,964, forward strand.
TGGTGAGACCCGCTTCTTTGAGATCACCCACCTGGATTCCGGATCCGCTGGGAATCACATTTCTCAGGCCCTTGTGGAGCAGTATCAGATTCCCACCAAACGTCTGGCAGTCGCTACCATGGATGGGAGACTCCTTCCGGAGACCATCTTGCTCATCACAGAGCCTGTAACCCTTCAGGTGGGAATGCTGCACTCGGAGAGGATCTCCTTTCATGTGCTATCTGGACTCTCTCACTCCCTTTTGCTAGCTCTACCCTGGCTACAGAGACATGAACCCATCCTGATTTGGCAATTTGGTGAGGTGCTCTGTTGGGGGTAGGATTGCCATGAGACTTGCCTGATTCCGATTCGTCCGGCTTGACCTCCGTCTACTCTGGCTAATCTACCTGGTCTGCCGGCACCCTATTGGTCCTTTGCGGATGTCTTTGACAAGAAGGAAGCTGAGACACTACCACGTCATAGGCCGTATAATTGCCCTATCAACATGGTACCCAGTGCTTCTCCTCCCCACGTGCGTATCTACCCCTTGTCGCTGGCTGAGACCCGGGCCATGTCTGAGTAAATTGAGGAGAATCTTGCTAGGGGATTCATCCAGAAATCTACTTCCCCGGCTGGAGCAGGATTCTTCTTCGTTAAAAAGAAAGACGGTTCGCTACGGCCGTGTATCGACTACAGGGGTCTTAACCAGATTACCGTCAAAAATAAGTACCCCCTGCCTCTCATCTCAGAGCTGTTCGATCGCCTTAAAGGCGCAAGGGTCTTCACCAAGCTCGATCTTCGTGGGGCGTACAATTTGGTCTGGATCCGCCAGGGAGACGAGTGGAAGACGGCATTCAACACCCGGGACAGTCACTATGAATATTGCGTGATGCCCTTTGGTCTCTGTAATGCCCCAGCCGTCTTCCAGGAGCTGGTTAACGACATCTTCCGTGATCTCTAGTATTCTTGCATAGTGGTGTACCTGGACGATATCTTGGTCTTCTCTTCGGATCTGCCCACACACCGGAGGAATGTTCATCAGGTTCTGCTAAGGCTCCGGCAGAATCGTCTCTACGCAAAATTTGAGAAATGTCTCTTCGAGCAGACTTCCCTTCCGTTCCTGGGATATATTATCTCTGCCATCTTAAAATGGCCCTGACCTGAGTGGTTGAAGGCGATTCAGCGATTCCTGGGCTTCGCAAATTATTGCCGCCTCTTCATCCCTCATTTCGCCTCTCGGACCGCTCCCAACTCCGCGCTCACCCATAAGAGAGCAAATCCCAAGGAATGGACTTCCAAAGTGGAGGAGGCCTTCGTCTCCCTAAAACAAGCCTTCTCCTCCGCCCCTGTGCTGCACCGTCCGGATTGCAACAAGCAGTTCTTCCTGGAGGTTGATGCTTCCTCCTCCTGAGTCGGAGCGGTGCTCATCCAGAAATCTCCGTCCGGGAGAATGGTAACCTGTGGCTTCTTCTCCAAGCTCTTCTCCTCATCCGAGCGCAACTACTCCATAGGAGAACGTGAGCTGCTTGCCATCAAATTGGCGCTGGAGGAATGGCGCTACCTGCTGGAAAGGGCTCTGCACCCGGTGATCATTTACACAGATCACAAAAACCTGGCCTATTTACATAATGCCCAGAGACTAAATCCGCGTCAGGCCCGGTGGTCTCTGTTCTTTGCCCGATTCTGCTTCACTCTACATTACCGCCCTGCAGACAAGAACGTTAAAGCCGGCGCTCTATCCCGCTCATTCCTGTCCTCCGACCAAGAGGAGGAGCCTCTGCATATCATCGACCCCTCCAGTGTAATGACTGTGGCCCCGTTTGACCTGTCTCGTCTTCCACCCGGTAAGACTTTTGTAGCTGTTCCGGATCATAAGAAGGTTCTTCTCTGGGATCATTCGTCCAAACTAGCCGGCCATGCTGGCCAGAGGAAGATCTTCCTGCTCATCGCCCGGCATTACTGGTGGCCTTCTCTATGCAAGGATGTTGCGGATTTCGTCACGGCTTGTTCCTCCTGTGCCCATAACAAGGTTCCCAGGCATCTTCCCGCCGGCCGTCTCCTGCCTCTACCCGTACCTTCCGCTCCATGGCAACACATTGCTATGGACTTTATTACGGATCTCCCTGTTTCTGCCGGTTGTATTGTCATTTGGGTGGTCGCTGACTGCTTTTCTAAAATGGCCCACTTCATTCCCCTGCCTGGTCTCCCGTCCGCATCTGTGCTGGCTAAAGACTTCATACATCACATCTTTCGTCTCCACGGCCTACCCCTCCACATTGTGTCGGATCGCGGGGTCCAGTTCACTTCGTGCTTCTGGAGAGCTACGTGTAAGCTGCTGGATGTCACCCTGGATTTCTCCTCTGCTTATCATCCTCAGTCCAATGGTCAAGTGGAATGTATCAACCAGGTCCTTACCAGCTTTCTCCGGCATTTCGTCAGTGCTCACCATAACGATTGGGTTGAGCTCCTACCATGGGCCGAGTTCTCCTATAACAACCATGAGAGTGAGTCTTCTTCCAAATCCCCGTTCTTTGTGGTCTATGGTCAACACCCCCGGATTCCGTTTCCCGTCTCCGCTTCTGTGGACAATCCTGCAGTGGAGTCTCTGGTCAGAGAATTTTCTACTATTTGGGAAAACACTAGATCCGCACTTCTTCAGTCGTCTGACCGGATGAAGAAACGTGCCGATAAGAGACGTCTGGATCCGCCTCAATTCCATCCGGGAGCCAGGGTCTGGCTCTCCTCCAAACATGTTCGGCTCAAAATACCATCGTATAAGTTGGGTCCGCGGTTCATCGGCCCGTTTGAGGTTCTCTAGCAAATCAATCCCGTGGCTTACAAGCTAAAACTCCCGGCCACCTTACGGATTCCCAACTCCTTCCAGGTATCTCTCCTCAAACCAGTTGTTCTTAATTCTTATTCTGACAATCCAGGTACCACTCCAGCTCCAGTCTCCGCTGAGGACATCTATGAGGTAGAGAACATTTTGGCCACCAAAAGGGTAAGAGGAAAAACCTTTTTTCTGGTGGATTGGAAGGGGTTTGGCCTGGAGGAGAGGTCTTGGGAACCAATGGAGAACATCCAGGCCCCTCTTCTTCTTAAAGAATTTCTTGCTGGCCTAAAAAAGAGAGGGCGTAAAGGATGGGGTACTGCAGCATTGGCGTCTCTGCCCCCTGCCAGGCAGAGATGCCGTCCCCCTTACCGCTGCTGTCCTGCTCCGGTGTCTTCCGGCCTCCCTGCTGCGGTTGCTGGTACACGCAGCTTCTCTGGCTCTGCGCTTAGGATGCGCGCGTGCTCCCTCCCTCTTAAAGGGGCCACGCGCACCATCCTAAAAAGTCCTTGGCCAATGGCCGGAGGACTTTCTCTATAAAAGGCACCTCTTCCAATATGGAGGTGCCCGTTCAAGGTTGTTACTCTGTTATACTTACTTTGCTTCAGCCCTCAGGTCCTCTGCAAGTCAGTCCTGTCTGCCAGTCTGTTCTACAGTCCAGTCCGCCAGTCTGACTACTTTCCAGCCCGACAGTCTACTTACGCCAGCCTACTTACCTGAAGCACCTGCCTGTTACCTACCGTGCCTGCCAGCCTGCTTACCTGGAAGCACCTACCTGTTACCTGCCGTGTCCGCTTGCCTGCTTACCTGGAAGCACCTGTCTGTTACCTGTTGTGCCCACCAGCTTGCCTACCCGGAGCACCAGTCTGGCTATCAGCTGAATCAGCCTGCCTATCTACCCGGACCATCCGTCAGCCTGCCTGCCGTGCTCATCCGCTGTACCGGTCAGTTCCAGCCTTCTGTCTCGTGGGAGTCACTTGCTCTCATACAAGGACGGTCCCAGAGTGGCACCTGGTCCCTCTGCTCGGTCCCTCCATGGTTTCACGGAGTCGACTGAGCCGCCGCGCGACCTTGGTCAGGCCGAGTAGATACTCAGTCACGCCCCTCTGGTCCCTCCTTGCACCGCAGCACAGAGGTTCCACCACCCGGATCCGTAACACTGAGGCCCTCCTTTATGTGTCTAAATTGGTATTGTTGATTTTTTTACATTTAGGCAACTGTTGCAGGCACTGCATTCGCAATAACTGTGTAGGAGAACTGCTCCTTTATAATGGGAACATTTTGTTACTGAGGCCCTCCTCTATGTGTCTTTAAATAGGTATTGGGGTTTTTCCTAAATTTAGGCAGCCGTTGCAGTTACTGCATACGCAATAAGTTTACAGCAGAACCGATCCTTTATAATGGGAACATTTTGTTACTGAGGCCCTCCTTTATGTGTCTTTAAATTGGTATTGGGGTTTTTCCTAAATGTAGGCAGCCGTTGCAATCCCTGTATACACAATCATTGCATAGGAGAACCGCTCCCTTATAATGGGAACATTTTTTTACTGAGGCCCTCCTTTATGTGTCTTTAAATTGGTATTGGGGTTTTTCCTAAATTTAGGCAACTGTTGCAGTCACTGCATACGCAATAACTGTATAGCAGAACTGCTCCTTTAAAATGGGAACATTTTGTTACTGAGGCTCTCCTTTATGTGTCTTTAAATTGGTATTGGGGTTTTTCCTAAATTTAGGCAGCCGTTGCAATCACTGCATACGCAATAACTGTATAGCAGAACCGCTCCTTTATAACGGGAACATTTTGTTACTGAGGCTCTCCTTAATGTGTCTTTAAATTGGTATTGGGGTTTTTCCTAAATTTAGGCAGCCGTTGCAATCACTGCATACGCAGTAACTGTATAGCAGAACCGCTCCTTTATAACAGGAACATTTTGTTACTGAGGCCCTCCTCTATGTGTCCTTAAATTGGTATTGGGGTTTTTCCTAAATTTAGGCATCAGTTGCAGTCACTGCATATGCAATAACTGTATAGCAAAGCCTCTCCTTTATAATGGGAACATTTTGTTACTGAGGCCCTCCTCTATGTCTCTTCATAGGGGTATTGGGATGTGTCGAAAATTTAGGCAGCCGTTGTATTCACTGCATTGGCAATAACTATATAGCAGAACCGCTCCTTTATAATGGCAACATTTTGTTACTGAGGCCCTCCTCTACGTCTCTTCACAGGGGTATTGGGATGGGTCAAAAATTTAGGCAGCCGTTGCAGTCACTACATATGCAATAACTGCATTGCAGAACCGCTCCTTTATAATGGGAACATTTTGTTATTGAGGCCCTCCTCTACGTCTCTTCCAAGGGGCATTGGAGTGCGTTCAACTTTTGCCAGCCCTTGCAGTCACTGCACATGCAAGAACAGTATAGAAGACCCGCTACTTTATAATGGGAACATTTTGTTACTGAGGCCCTCCGCTACGTCTCTTCAAAGGGGTATTGGGATGTGTTGAAAATTTAGGCACTTGTTGCAGTCACTGTATACCCAATTACTGCATAGCAGAACCGCTCCTTTATAATGGTAACATTTTATTACTGAGGCCCTCCTCTACGTCTCTTCTAAGGGGTATTAGGATGTGTCAAAAATTTAGGCAGCTGTTGCAGCCACTGCATACGCAATAACTGTATAGCAGAACCACTCTTTTACAATGGGAATATTTTGTTACTAAGGCCCTCCTCTATGTGTCTTTAAGTAGGTATTGTGGTTTTTCCTAAATTTAGGCAGCCGTTGCAGTTACTGCATACGCAATAAGTTTACAGCAGAACCACTCCTTTATAATGGGAACATTTTGTTACTGAGGCCCTCCTCTACGTCTCTTCACAGGGGTATTGGGATGCGTCAAAAATTTTGGCAGCCGTTGCAGTCACTACATATGCAATAACTGCATTGCAGAACCGCTCCTTTATAATGGGAACATTTTGTTATTGAGGCCCTCCTCTACGTCTCTTCCAAGGGGCATTGGAGTGCGTTCAACTTTTGCCAGCCCTTGCAGTCACTGCACACGCAAGAACAGTATAGAAGACCCGCTACTTTATAATGGGAACATTTTGTTACTGAGGCCCTCCTCTACATCTCTTCAAAGGGGTATTTGGATGTGTTGAAAATTTAGGCAGTTGTTGCAGTCACTGTATACCCAATTACTGTATAGCAGAACCGCTCCTTTATAATGGTAACATTTTATTACTGAGGCCCTCCTCTATGTCTCTTCTAAGGGGTATTAGGATGTGTCAAAAATTTAGGCAGCTGTTGCAACCACTGCATACGCAATAACTGTATAGCAGAACCACTCTTTTACAATGGGAATATTTTGTTACTGAGGCCCTCCTCTATGTGTCTTTAAATAGGTATTGGGGTTTTTCCTAAATTTAGGCAGCCGTTGCAGTTACTGCATATGCAATAAGTTTACAGCAGAACCACTCCTTTATAATGAAACATTATGTTATTGAGGCCCTCCTTTATGTGTCTTTAAATTGGTATTGGGGTTTTTCCTAAATGTAGGCAGCCGTTGCAATCCCTGTATACACAATCATTGTATAGGAGAACCGCTCCCTTATAATGGGAACATTTTTTTACTGAGGCCCTCCTTTATGTGTCTTTAAATTGGTATTGGGGTTTTTCCTAAATTTAGGCAACTGTTGCAGTCACTGCATACGCAATAACTGTATAGCAGAACTGCTCCTTTATAATGGGAACATTTTGTTACTGAGGCTCTCCTTAATGTGTCTTTAAATTGGTATTGGGGTTTTTCCTAAATTTAGGCAGCCGTTGCAATCACTGCATACGCAATAACTGTATAGCAGAACCGCTCCTTTATAACGGGAACATTTTGTTACTGAGGCTCTCCTTAATGTGTCTTTAAATTGGTATTGGGGTTTTTCCTAAATTTAGGCAGCCATTGCAATCACTGCATACGCAATAATTGTATTGCAGAACCGCTCCTTTATAACGGGAACATTTTGTTACTGAGGCCCTCCTCTATGTGTCTTTAAATTGGTATTGGGGTTTTCCTAAATTTAGGCAGCAGTTGCAGTCACTGCATATGCAATAGCTGTATAGCAAAGCCTCTCCTTTATAATGGGAACATTTTGTTACTGAGGCCCTCCTCTATGTCTCTTCATTGGGGTATTGGGATGTGTCGAAAATTTAGGCAGCCGTTGTATTCACTGCATTGGCAATAACTATATAGCAGAACCACTCCTTTATAATGGCAACATTTTGTTACTGAGGCCCTCCTCTACATCTCTTCACAGGGGTATTGGGATGCGTCAAAAATTTAGGCAGCCGTTGCAGTCACTACATATGCAATAACTGCATTGCAGAACCGCTCCTTTATAATGGAAACATTTTGTTATTGAGGCCCTCCTCTACGTCTCTTCCAAGGGGCATTGGAGTGTGTTCAACTTTTACCAGCCCTTGCAGTCACTGCACACGCAAGAACAGTATAGAAGACCCGCTACTTTATAATGGGAACATTTTGTTACTGAGGCCCTCCGCTACGTCTCTTCATTGGGGTATTGGGATGTGTCGAAAATTTAGGCAGCCGTTGTATTCACTGCATTGGCAATAACTATATAGCAGAACCGCTCCTTTATAATGGCAACATTTTGTTACTGAGGCCCTCCTCTACATCTCTTCACAGGGGTATTGGGATGCGTCAAAAATTTAGGCAGCCGTTGCAGTCACTACATATGCAATAACTGCATTGCAGAACCGCTCCTTCATAATGGAAACATTTTGTTATTGAGGCCCTCCTCTACGTCTCTTCCAAGGGGCATTGGAGTGTGTTCAACTTTTACCAGCCCTTGCAGTCACTGCACACGCAAGAACAGTATAGAAGACCCGCTACTTTATAATGGGAACATTTTGTTACTGAGGCCCTCCTCTACGTCTCTTCAAAGGGGTATTGGGATGTGTTGAAAATTTAGGCAGTTGTTGCAGTCACTGTATACCCAATTACTGTATAGCAGAACCGCTCCTTTATAATGGTAACATTTTATTACTGAGGCCCTCCTCTACGTCTCTTCTAAGGGGTATTAGGATGTGTCAAAAATGTAGGCAGCTGTTGCAGCCACTGCATACGCAATAACTGTATAGCAGGACCACTCTTTTACAATGGGAATATTTTGTTACTGAGGCCCTCCTCTATGTGTCTTTAAATTGGTATTGGGGTTTTTCCTAAATGTAGGCAGCCGTTGCAGTCCCTGTATACACAATCATTGTATAGGAGAAAAGCTCCCTTATAATGGGAACATTTTTTTACTGAGGCCCTCCTTTATGTGTCTTTAAATTGGTATTGGGGTTTTTCCTAAATGTAGGCAGTCGTTGCAGTCCCTGTATACACAATCATTGTATAGGAGAAAAGCTCCCTTATAATGGGAACATTTTTTTACTGAGGCCCTCCTTTATGTGTCTTTAAATTGGTATTGGGGTTTTTCCTAAATTTAGGCAGCCGTTGCAATCACTGCATACGCAATAACTGTATAGCAGAACCGCTCCTTTATAACGGGAACATTTTGTTACTGAGGCTCTCCTTAATGTGTCTTTAAATTGGTATTGGGGTTTTTCCTAAATATAGGCAGCCATTGCTATCACTGCATACGCAATAATTGTATTGCAGAACCGCTCCTTTATAACGGGAACATTTTGTTACTGAGGCCCTCCTCTATGTGTCTTTAAATTGGTATTGGGGTTTTTCCTAAATTTAGGCAGCAGTTGCAGTCACTGCGTATGCAATAACTGTATAACAAAGCCTCTCCTTTATAATGGGAACATTTTGTTACTGAGGCCCTCCTCTATGTCTCTTCATAGGGGTATTGGGATGTGTCGAAAATTTAGGCAGCCGTTGTATTCACTGCATATGCAATAACTATATAGCAGAACCGCTCCTTTATAATGGCAACATTTTGTTACTGAGGCCCTCCTCTACATCTCTTCACAGGGGTATTGGGATGCGTCAAAAATTTAGGCAGCCGTTGCAGTCACTACATATGCAATAACTGCATTGCAGAACCGCTCCTTTATAATGGGAACATTTTGCTATTGAGGCCCTCCTCTACGTCTCTTCCAAGGGGCATTGGAGTGCGTTCAACTTTTACCAGCCCTTGCAGTCACTGCACACGCAACAACAGTATAGAAGACCCGCTACTTTATAATGGGAACATTTTGTTACTGAGGCCCTCCTCTACGTCTCTTCAAAGGGGTATTGGAATGTGTTGAAAATTTAGGCAGTTGTTGCAGTCACTGTATACCCAATTACTGTATAGCAGAACCGCTCCTTTATAATGGTAACATTTTATTACTGAGGCCCTCCTCTACGTCTCTTCTAAGGGGTATTAGGATGTGTCAAAAATATAGGCAGCTGTTGCAGCCACTGCATAAGCAATAACTGTATAGCAGAACCACTCTTTTACAATGGGAATATTTTGTTACTGAGGCCCTCCTCTATGTGTCTTTAAATTGGTATTGGGGTTTTTCCTAAATTTAGGGAGCCATTGCAGTCACTGCATATGCAATAACTGTATAGCAAAACCGCTCCTTTATAATGGGAACATTTTGTTACAGAGGCCCTCCTCTATGTCTGTTCAAATTGATATTGGGATTTTTCCAAAATTTAGAAAGCCCTTTAAGTCACTGCATATGCAATAACAGTATAGGAGACCTACTCCTTAATAATGGGAATTTTTTTTTTATAAATCAGGCACTCTATGTCTCTTTAAAGGGGTATTGGTGTTTTTCTAAAATTTGGGCATCCCTTGCAGTCACTGCATATGCTACAACACTATGGGAGACCCCTCCTTAATAATGGGAACAACAAAGCATAGCCAGCTGATGGCCCTCTAACAATGGTGAGGAAGGACTGCTGGCCCTTTAAGAATAGTAAGGGCCGCCTGATGTCCCTATAAAAATAGGCTTTGTGACTTTCATTGTCATATGAAACAAATGAAACAGGATGTGTCTGATCATGTCTCACACACCACATGGCCAGATAAGGTAAATGTATTTTTCACCTTTGAAAGCAATGCAAAAGTGCAAAAATGCATCAAAAACGCAATGGGTGAACATAGTCCAAGGTGTGGAGGATCATTTTTGCTTTTGGTCATTTATGTTGCCTTATATACAAGTCATTACCTTGGAAAGGATGTTTTCCGGCGGAAAAATGCTTGTGTTTCCCATAGACTTCCATTGGGCTCATTGCTCAGGTCGAGTACCTGAGCATTCCAATTTACTCGACCCGAGCAATGAGCACCCGAGCATTTTAGTGCTCACTCATCACTACTCATAATAAATTATTCATTCCGGTGCAGTTACAGTTGGGCTTACTCAGAGAGTGTCAAGGCTCGGTCACCGGGGCATTAAGGTGACCTGTTGCCTGTTGAGCAGAAAGTATTGGTGGCCGTTCTTGGGTAAGGATGTTGAAGCTTATGTTAAGGCATGCAAGATCTGTGCCAGGAACAAGTCGCCACGTGTCGCCCCGGCAGGGAAACATCTCCCTTTTCCCATTCCTGTACGTCCTTGGTCTCACATATCCATGAACTTCATTACTGATCTCCCTGACTCCAAGGGTATGAGTACGGTGTGGGTTATTGTGGACCGATTTTCTAAACAATCCCATTTGATTCCTTTGGCTCAGTTGCCCAGTGCACAGGACTTGGTAGATTTGTTCTTTGTTCAGGTGGTAAGATTACATGAATATTGTCTCTGATCCCAGTTTATATCCTCATTCTGGAGGGTTTTCTGTGAACATCTTGAGTCGGAACTCTCATTTTCATCTGCATACTAACTTCAAACTAATGGGCAAACAGAGTGAACCAACCAGTGTATTTAGTCCTGTTTAAGATGTGTTTTCCATATACCTGGACCCGTGAAAGAGTGCTTGTTACAGAAAACGGCCGTCGTCCTAATGTCTAATCCATGATCCGCTCCCCCGCATCCTTGTTTTCAAGATTGCATGAAGAAAGCAGAAGAATTTCACCTCACACAGTGTGCCACCTGTTCATCTCTATGTTGCTTCATTGATGAGGACTATTTCTTTGGTGGTGCTGCACCTGTGACCTGAGGAAGCAGTGCAGCTGACTCACAGTCCAAGACTCCTGAAAGAGGTAGGAGCTGTATGCGTAGTGCTGGTTTCTGAACTTTACTTGCATTTAAGATGCTTGCTCCCATACTCGGCCTGACTGGGGATCATACTTAGCCTTGGCAGAGTTCACCCTAGAAAATAAACACCACGAGAGTTTGGGGATGCCTCCCTTCTTCTGTAATCTTGGATTCCATCCCATGTCCCCTTGTTTTGAGGGATGGGACAATGTCCTTCCGATGGTCTTTGCTACTATCCATCACCTCCCGAAGGTTTGGGGGGAAGCCCGTATCCATCTCACGAAAGCAGGGAAGAGCATGAAGAGGCAGGCCGATAAGCGTCATCTGCAAGGTTGCAAACTCAGAGTGGGGGAACAGAGTTTGGGTGGCTAGTAAGAATCTCAATATTAAGGTACCATCTCCTAAGATCACACCCAGGTTTGTAGGACAATTTCCCATTTTCGAGGTTGTCAATAAAGTGGCTTTTCGTCTATGTGTGCCTTCCTCTATGTGGGTTTCCAATGTTTTTCACAAGACATTATTAAAGAAGTTGATTACTCCACTTGTGACCCAGTGTCCTCCTCCTCTTATTCTGGTTGAAAATACTAAAGAAAATGAGATAGAAAGTATTGTGGGCTCTCATAGAGTTCGGAAATTCATTCAGTATTTGATTCATTGGAAGGGGTACAGAACTGAGGAGAGGTCCTGGGTTTCGAGAGGTAATATACATTTCAATCGTCTCATCGCTGAGTTCCATAAGAAATTTTTGGACAAGGTGAGTGGTGAGAGCCTGAAGGTCTCTCCTAGGGAGAGGGGTACTGTTACAAATTGTTCTGTGCTCCCACCTGGGAATGGAGCAGGTCTGGTGCTATGCTACTCCGGTTGCAAGCACCGCCATTTTCCTGACCCTGGAGGCAGAGCTACTACCTGTGCAGGGAAACGGTCCCAATCTTGTGAAGCATTGTGTTCTGGTGTTGTGAGATGTGTGAAAACGCAGGACGCTTTTGTGTCTGGTACTGAGCAGTGGTGGGACTATGTTCAGTCTGCTGCTGAAGATAGCAGGGAGTGGCTGTGTGGGGTTGATGGGGAGTTAATCAACACCTGATCATTAGGCGGACTATTTAACCCTGTTACCTTCTCAGTCCTTTGCTGTTTATTGGAGTTTGCAGTTCCCTATGTGCTTGGTGGTTTTGCTATCTTTTCAGTGGATTTCTCATTTTCTCTTCTGGTTTCACTTCCTGTGGTTCTTGCAGAGGTACTTACCTGGTGCTTGAATAGGCACCAGCCGCGTCACCAGTCACCAGCTGTCCAGCTACAGCGGGCCTGGGAAGGGTTCTGCCAAAGTCTGCCTTCCATTTACTGTGAGCTGGGTGAAGAGTATTGCCAGCCCTCAAGGGCTTGCCTAGCTGGTCAGCTTGTTGCAAGTGCATCTGTGGCTGCGCCTTTGCTGGTTTGATGCTGGACTTGCTGGGAGCCTCGGCGAAGCACATAACACTGAGATAGTCAAATTTTCTTTTTCGTATATATGGAGTGCCAGCAGATGGCCTCCACTATTTTTAGATGACCAGCAGGCATCTTGTGTACAGATGAGACCAAGATAGAGCTTTTTGTTAAAGCACATCATTCAACTGTGTACTGTACATGGAATGAGGCCTACAAATAAAAGAACACAGTACTTACAGTGAAATATGGTGGAGGTTCAAAGACATTTATGGGTTGTTTTGCTGTCTCTGGCACTGGGTGCCTTTACTGTGTTCAAGGCATCATGATATTTCCAAAGGATTTTAGGTCGGACTCGAGCTCGCGCCCGAACATTCAAAAAATACTCGCCGAGTAACGAGCATCTAGAACACAGTGATGCTCTCGGGCGAGTTACGAGTAGTGACGAGCACGCTCGCTCATCACTAGTAGATCATTAGAAAGATATTGCTGCTCCCTCATATATTTGCACATTGTAGTGTGATCGCCTTTGCATATGTCTGAAAAAGTCACTTGTATAGGGGCAAATTCAAAACAATTCCCTTGGGGATATAGTCCAACCCTGGTTATGCAGTCCGTCTATTGCAGGAAACAGTTCTTTCTATTGGTTCTCTGAGTTGGACAAAGGTTCAGTATTAGGAGGCACAGATATAACAAATGAGTTCAGAATTTTTCTTCCTTTATATTCATATGGCACAACCGATTATAAGTACATTCATTGGGGCCGCTGTCATCAATACCAGAGTTCAAGCTCCTTCTGTAATTAACATCGGCATAACAGGAGTGATGAACCGCGCTTTTCTACCAGATGGTATGATGATGAACCTGGCATTGGTAAAGACAGGGGACTTTACCTGCCAGACTGCAGTTGTATATTTCTTTAGTTTCAATGCTGTTCCAACTCCTTACTTGAGGCCTAAGGATTTAGAATAGACGTCTGTGAAATATGGGGCGTGTAATGTATAAGCACCCCAACTCTGTGCCAATTTATATACAGTACAGACCAAAAGTTTGGACACACCTTCTCATTTAAAGATTTTTCTGTATTTTCATGACTATGAAAATTGTACATTCACACTGAAGGCATCAAAACTATGAATTAACACATGTGGAATTATATACTTAACAAAAAAGTGTGAAACAACTGAAAATATGTCTTATATTCTAGCCACCTTTTGCTTTGATGACTGCTTGGCACACTCTTGGCATTCTCTTGATGAGCTTCAAGAGGTAGTCAACGGAAATGGTTTTCACTTCACAGGTGTTCCCTGTCAGGTTTAATAAGTGGGATTTCTTGCCTTATAAATGGGGTTGGGACCATCAGTTGTGTTGTGCAGAAGTCTGGTGGATACACAGCTGATAGTCCTACTGAATAGACTGTCAGAATTTGTATTATGGCAAGAAAAAAGCAGATAAGTAAAGAAAAACGAGTGGCCATCATTACTTTAAGAAATGAAGGTCAGTCAGTCCGAAAAATTGGGAAAACTTTGAAAGTGTCCCCAAGTGCAGTTGCAAAAACCATCAAGCGCTACAAAGAAACTGGCTCACATGAGGACCGCCCCAGGAAAGGAAGACCAAGAGTCACCTCTGCTTCTGAGGATAAGTTTATCCGAGTCACCAGCCTCAGAAATAGCAGATTAACAGCAGCTCAGATTAGAGACCAGGTCAATGCCACCCAGAGTTCTAGCAGCAGACACATCTGTACAACAACTGTTAAGAGGAGACTTTGTGCAGCAGGCCTTCATGGTAAAACAGCTGCTAGGAAACCACGGCTAAGGACAGGCAACAAGCAGAAGAGACTTGTTTGGGCTAAAGAACAAAAGGAATGGATATTAGACCAGTGGAAATCTGTGCTTTGGTCTGATGAGTCCAAATTTGAGATCTTTGGTTTCAACCACCGTGTCTTTGTGCGACGCAGAAAAGGTGAACGGATTGACTCTACATGCCTGGTTCCCACCGTGAAGCATGGAGGAGGAGGTGTGATGGTGTGGGGGTGCTTTGCAGGTGACACTGTTGGGGATTTATTCAAAATTAAAGGCATACTGAAACAGCATGGCTACCACAGAATCTTGCAGCGGCATGCTATTCCATCCAGTTTGCGTTTAGTTCGACCATCATTTATTTTTCAACAGGACAATGACCCCAAACACACCTCCAGGCTGTGTAAGGGCTATTTGACGAAGAAAGAGAGTGATGGGGTGCTACGCCAGATGACCTGGCCTCCAGTCACCAGACCTGAACCCAATCGAGATGGTTTGGGGTGAGCTGGACCGCAGAGTGAAGGTAAAAGGGCCAACAAGTGCTAAGCATCTCTGGGAACTCCTTCAAGATTGTTGGAAGACCATTTCCGGTGACTACCTCTTGAAGCTCATCAGGAGAATGCCAAGAGTGTGCAAAGCAGTCATCAAAGCAAAAGGTGGCTTCTTTGAAGAACCTAGAATATAAGACATATTTTCAGTTGTTTCACACTTTTTTGTTAAGTATATAATTCCACATGTGTTAATTCATAGTTTTGATGCCTTCAGTGTGAATGTACAATTTTCATAGTCATGAAAATACAGAAAAATCTTTACATGAGAAGGTGTGTCCAAACTTTTGGTCTGTACTGTATATCCTAAAGGTTATTGGGTTAATCTTCTGGAAATCCAGGGCCTCTGTCCTGCAGGACTCCTTGTGGTTTGGGAAGCTTGTCTGTAACTAGAGTTTAGTTCATTTGAAGCCTAGGATAACCGGTGAAAGAACAGCCCTGTTTTATTAAGCACTGTTGAGTTTATTAATAGTCTACACCAGTCCTCGTTACAGCTGTGGCGATGGATATCACCATCCTTTCTGTGCAATAAAAGGTGTTTCAATGTCTATTGTATGGCTGCTGTGTTTATAAGTAAAATTTATCTACCACAGTTACTGAGGCTCACTGGTGTTGTTTTACAACAGTAGGGTGTCACACTCTATCCGGTTTCTGCCGTATAATAATAACTTGTCTACCACATTTGTGCTAACTATTTGGAATTATACATTTATCAGACAATCAATACAGTGATTTATCTTTCCAAAAATTAGATCCTTCTAATTTGTTTCATCAGGGCTTTGCTATTCTGGGGCGCTATGGATCTTAAACAGGGCATATTGTTCCTGGATAGGGATCTGAAGATGAATTTCATATGTTTTCAAGTTCTAGAGAAATTGATTCTATTGTCGATATTTTCTTCTGGACCTTACAGATCAGTTTCTATATCTAGCGTACTTCTTACACTGGACTATGGTTCTTTAGTGTTTCTGTACCCCCCCAGCGCTATTTATCTGGTATTGGTGCTGGTGTGCTACCCGAAGAGACATACTGGAAAAGGGAAATTAAATCTACTGGTAATTCTGTTTTCAGGTAGTCCCTCACGACAGCACCATTATTCCCCTCCCTTATGTTTTATCTTGCAGATGAGTTTCTACTGGTTCATACATACCATTTGCATCCATCCTTCTGTGGTAATTTGAAAGACACTGGAGGGTGGAGGTGGTTTTAACCTCTCTGTGATCCTGTCCCTGTATAGCTCAAGGAAGACTACTTTGTGTGTGCTGTGCTGAAGACTACCTGGAAATAGAATTCCTGGTAGGTCTAATTCCCCTTTTCTTGCAGGTGCTGCACTTTCAGTACAGCACCCACATAACGCAATTACCCTGCAGATTAACCCTATATCTGCAGGTTAATAGCCTTATGCAATGAGACAGGTTCTTTTTAATGGAAAAATTAAGGATTTTCACTATTGGATGTGTTTAAAAAAATGTTGCTATACAGACGGACGGACACTGACAGCTTGAGGCCCCTGTGCAAGAAATGTGTCTGGGCCCCCCTCCATTTATGGGGACAAAGCTATAGATATATACTTGCAGTATTGCCACCCCTGCAATTCTGTCAAATAATACTCAGTTTCTTCCTGAAAATGATTGCAATCACAAATTCTTTGGTATTATTATCTTCATTTAATTTGTTTTCAATGAAAAAACACAAAAAGAATTGTCCTAAAGCCAAATTGGATATAATTCCACACCAAACCTAAAAAAGGGGGTGGACAAAAGTATTGGCACTGTTTGAAAAATCATGAAATGGTTCTTTAATTCGTGTAATTAACAGCACCTGTAACTTACCTGTGGCACCTAACAGGTGTTGGCAATAACTAAATCACACTTGCAGCCAGTTAACATGGATTAAAGTTGACTCAACCTCTGTCCTGTGTCCTTGTGTGTACCACATTGAGCATGGAGAAAAGAAAGAAGACCAAAGAACTGTCTGAGGACTTGAGAAACCTAATTGTGAGGAAGCATGGGCAATCTCAAGGCTACAAGTCCATCTCCAAAGACCTGAATGTTCCTGTGTCTTCCGTGCGCAATGTCATCAAGAAGTTTAAAGCCCATGGCACTGTGGCTAACCTCCCTAGATGTGGACGGAAGAGAAAAATTGACGAGAGATTTCAACGCAAGATTGTGCGGATGGTGGATAAAGAACCAACATCCAAACAAGTTCAAGCTGCCCTGCAGTCCGAGGGTACAACAGTGTCAACCCGTACTATCCATCGGCGTCTGAATGAAAAGGGACTGTATGGTAGGATACCCATGAAGACCCCACTTTTTACCCCGAGACATAAAAAAGCCAGGCTGGAGTTTACCAAAACTTACCTGAGAAAGCCTAAAACGTTTTGAAAGAATGTTCTCTGGTCAGATGAGACAAAAGTAGAGCTTTTTGGGAAAAAGCATCAACATAGAGTGTACAGGAAAAAAAAAGAGGCATTCAAAGAAAAGAACACGGTCCCTACAGTCAAACATGGTGGAGGTTCCCTGATGTTTTGGGGTTGCTTTGCTGCCTCTGGCACTGGACTGCTTGACCATGTGCATGGCATTATGAAGTCTGAAGACTACCAACAAATTTTGCAGCATAATGTAGGGCCCAGGGTGAGAAAGCTGGGTCTCCCTCAGAGGTCATGGGTCTTCCAGCAGGACAATAACCCAAAACACACTTCCAAAAGCACTTTGAGAGAAAGCACTGGAGACTTCTAAGGTGGCCAGCAATGAGTCCAGACCTGAATCCCATAGAACACCTGTGGAGAGATCTCAAAAATGGCAGTTTGGAGAAGGCACCCTTCAAATATCAGGGACCTGGAGCAATTTGCCAAAGAAGAATGGTCTACAATTCCAGCAGAGCATTGTAAGAAACTCATTGATGGTTACCGGAAGCGGTTGTTCGCAGTTATTTTGGCTAAAGGTTGTGCAACCAAGTATTAGGCTGAGGGTGCCAATACTTTTGTCTGGCCCATTTTTGGAGTTTTGTGTGAAATAATCAATGATTTGATTTTTGCTTCGTTCTCTTTTGTGTTTTTTCCTTGCAAGCAAATTAAATGAAGATAATAATACCAAAGAATTTGTGATTGCAATCATTTTCAGGAAGAAACTGAGTATTATCTGACAGAATTGCAGGGGTGCCAATACTTTTGGCCACCACTGTATATGTATATATGTAAATAGCCACATATCTTACTTCATAAAGAGCTTAATGTTGAGGTGAGTCAGATTTACTCTGGCTCTGCCATTACCAACACAGCTTCTATTGATCTGTTCTTTTCTGATTAACTGAAAACGTAATCCTACAACACAGAATCAACCTACTTATGAAATATGTATTTAAATGGAATCCAGAAATGTAATTAGTTTTTTTATAATTGGAAGTGGTTCCAAAAATATGAAGTTTTCTTAAGGGATTTCCATGCATGTGCTAGAAATCCAAGCGGTCAAATGAATTCTTTAACATAAAACACATATACACAGAGAGATTTCCACTCGATCTGCCCTGGGCAATTCACTTTTTTAATTGGCGAATGTCTCTGTAATCTTATAAATTATATTTATGTTTTCCGAAATGCCATTTACTAATTTATTAATTATGACAACTTTTTTGTTTATCGTGTAAAAAGGCTGAAAATAAATAGACCTGGGTAATTTGAGTTAATTTTTATTATGTAGAGTACACTTTTCTAGCTTTCGAAACGTATTTGTTTCGGAACTCGGGCTGCCAATATATATATATATATATATATATATATATATATATATATATATATATATATATATAGAAAGCGCAGCAGCACTCCATTATGGCCAAAATACATAAAGACAATAAAAACGTTTGATTTAAACTGTGCTATTACTCGATGAACTTTACTTACAAAAAACGGAGGTTCTTAGCACATAAATTGGCCAATTCATGTGTGCCCATCAACCGCTGCAAGGTGACCTTTCATCTGATAGGTACTACTCTGCCTACATGCCTCTCTTGGGCTGCAAGCCTATAACTCTGGACAGAACATGTCACTTCTGGGCTGAAACACCTACAATTTAAATGGGCTGGTAGAGTAGACTATACATCACCTGCTGGTTAAATGGGGGGAGTGCAAGGTCAAACAGGAGGCAGACAGCATGTTTCAGCTCTTTCCAAAGATGCTCAAAAGGATTTAGGTCAGGGCTCATAGAAGGCCACTTCAGAATAGTCCAATGTTTTCCTCTTAGCCATTCTTGTGAAGTTTTTGGCAAGGCACATCAGCTCTATGTTCACAGATGGAAAAATGAAGCATATCAAGAAAAGAACACTGTCCCTACTGTAAAACATGGAGGAGGCTCTGTTATGTTCTGGGGCTGCTTTGCTGCATCTGGCACAGGCTGTCTTGAATCTGTGCAGGGTACAATGAAATCTCAAGACTATCAAAGGATTCTAGAGAGAAATGTGCTGGCCAGTGACTGAAAGCTTGGTCTCAGTCGCAGGTCATGGGTCTTGCAACAGGATAATGACCCAAAACACACATCTAAAAACACCCAAGAATAGCTAAGAGGAAACATTGGACTATTCTGAAGTATGAATAAAGAGAAAATTTCAGCTCACCCCTGATATGTAATCTAGTCTGTCATGGAGCACGGAGTCCTCGCTGCTGCACAACGCCTGGGTCAATGAGGAAGTGAAGATGGATCCAGCTCAACACACCGGGTAATTAATTAAAATTCAACAATCTTTAGTGGCAAATCCTTTTAAAAACTTGTAGAAAATACAAAAAATGGACATCTCAGACGACAAAGCATATATTATGGGGTGGTGTGTATAAAAAATGCCATACGCGTTTCGAGTGAAAAACTCTTGAACACTGGCTATGAAAAAAAATATTCTGAACTGGACTTAAGTATACTAACAAATAATCATGGATACAAAAACACATGAAAACAATCAAGAAAATACCAATCACAGAGAAAACTAGACTTAATATATGAAAAGAAAAAGATGGAAACAAAACAAAAAATGTACCCTGGAAAAACTGAATGAGAAATATGTAATATAATACATATGAACAACTATGTACGTATAAATGTATGCATATGAGAAAGTCCTAGAGAAAACTTGTACAAGTAAGGGCAGAAAATATCCCAAAGGAAAAAGAGAGAAAAAAGGGGAGAAGAAAAAAAAACACAAAAAAAACACAACCTGCAGACAATAAATATGTGCATGAATAAATTATCAATAAACATTAACTGCAGAAAACTCTATATTTTAAAAAATATTTTATCCTTTTTCTTTGTCTTTTTCCTTTTGCACTCAGTATTATGCTTTTAATAGTATAACATAATTTCTCATCTGAGATAAAGGCTATGTGCCCACGATGCAGAAACGCTCCAGATTTTTTCCTGAGCATTTCTGCATTTCCCTGGCAGAAAAAACGCATGCGGATTGTACGTGCGGATTGTACATGCAGATTGTACGTGCGGATTGTACATGCGGATTGTACATGCGGATTGTACATGCGGATTGTACATGCGGATTGTACATGTGTTTTTCCTGCCAGGGACATGCGGATGTGAAGCGTTCTTCACATGCATTTCCGCATGCGGGTTGTCAAGCGCTTTCCAAGCGATTTTAGCATCACATTGGAAAGTGCTTGTCAACTTGGTCACACTATATAAATCCATGCAACCGGCATGGATTTATATAGTGTGACCGTAAAAGAATGGTAAAAAATAAAAAAATAAATCTATGCTTACCTTCTGATGGCCCCCGGTGTCTTTATCCGATGCGTCCTGGCTTGCCGGCAGCTCGCGGTACACTACACTGAAGGACCTGCCGTCACATGACTAAATTACGTCAGCGTAGGTCCTTCAGTCCACCGCGATCTGCCGCCAACTGAATACAAGGAGACTGGGGGCCATCAGAAGGTAAATATAATATTTATTTTTTATATTATTCTTTTTTTTTACAGGTTCTATGGTACCCGGGTCCTGAGGAGAGTCTCCTGTCCTCCAGATCCGGGTACCATCCGCACATTGAAACGATTGGAATCCGCATGTACAGATGCAGTGATGCGGGATCCAAGCATTCCAATGCAAGTCAATCGCGCCGAAAACGCAGCGCTTCCGCAAAATAATAATAATAAATAATAGTGCTGTGTTTTTTTCCGCAATGATAATCCGCAGCGGAAATTTTCGCAGCATGTACACAGCACATGCGGATTATCATTGGGGAACATGGCAGGCCTTCTACCATGCGTTTTTTAAGCGTTTCTGCAGCGTTTTTACCGCTTCTTAAAAAAAACATCGTGGGCACACAGCCTAAGCCCTAATGGAGCCTATGTGTTGAGAGAAAAATGAATTAATTAAAAAAATAAATAAATAAATAAATTAAAAAATATATTTTTTATCCTTTTTCCTTTCTCTTTTTCCTTTTGGACTCAGTATTATGCTTTTGATAGCATAACATAATTTCTCATCTGAGATTAAGCCCTAATGGAGCATATGGGTTGATAGAAAAAAAAATGTATCCTTTTTCTCTTTCCTTTCAGGGCTCAATATTATGCTTTTAGTAATGTAACAATTTCTTGTCTGAGATTAAGCCCTGATGGAGCATATGTCTTCAGAGAAAATATCCAGAAAGCTTCTTTGATGCGGACCGCATCAGTATGACTACTGCCTCTAACATGTTTCGGTATTTGTTCTATCGCGTATACACACAGACCAATTTTACTGCGATTATGACATTCCACAAAATGTTTTGAGATATTAGAGATGTTCCTATCTGTGGGCTCTTCAATGTCATAAAGGTGCTCCCTGATTCTAAATTTGAGCTTACGGATAGTTGAACCAACATATTTGAGGTTACAGATTGTGCATTCTGCAACATAAACTACGTGATCACTGTTGCAGTTTAAGAAGCTTTTATACTGAATTTTTCACTCTGATCGTAATTGTAAAAATGATTGGTTTTAAACGACACTGTGCAGGTTTTGCACGGAGTTTGTCCACACTTAAAATAACCCTTTAATGACAACCATGTTTGAGATGTGTTTTTTTTTGTGATGGTTAACATGCAAAGTAGGTGATAATACATTTCCTAGCGTTTTTGCTTTCTTTGTCACTATTCTCACTCCGTCTTTTAAGATGTTTGTAATGACGAGATCATCTTGCAAAATGTGTAGATTGCGTGGGAAATGGACCTAAAATACGGACTATGGGTAAGGACCAAAACTGGCAAGCTGTTTTTTTAAATTTGATTTCATCCTAGTTTTATTAATTAAGTCCGCTCTATTCCTAGTGCTTGCAATCTGTTGTGCCCTGTTTAAGCTCCAATTGGGATAGTGTCGATCAGAAAGGCGCTGTCTGATAGTTCTGGATTCTATGTCAAAGCTGGCACTCGAGCTGCAATTCCGCTTAGCTCTAATAAATTCACCCACAGGAACAGCTTTGGTAACATGAAAAGGGTGGAATGAACGAGCATCCAAAATTGTATTACCTGCTGAAGGTTTTCTGTAGGTTTTAGTTACAATTGTGCAATTATTGACACCAATAAGTTCCAAATCCAGGAATACCATTTTTTTCACCATGATGACTACGTGTGAAATGCAAGTTAAACTGGTTGTCATTAAGGTAAGAGATGAAATTTGGAATCTCTGATACCGCCCCCTCCCAGACAATGATCATATCATCTATATACCTACAGTGCATTGTGAAAGTATTTGGCCCCCTTTTTTGGGGAAGAATCAACAATAAGTGGGACACAATCGTGAAGTGGAGCGAAATTTATTGGATATTTTAAACTTTTTTAACAAATTCAAAACTGAAAAGTGGGGAGTGCAATATTATTCGGCCCCTTTACTTTCAGTGCAGCAAACTCACTCCAGAAGTTCAGTGAGGATCTCTGAATGATCCAATGTTGTCCTAAATGACTGGTAATGATAAATAGAATCCACCTGTGTGTAATCAAGTCTCCGTATAAATGCACCTGCTCAGTGATAGTCTCAGGGTTCTGTTTCAAGTGCAGAGAGCATTATGAAGACCAAGGAACACATCAGGCAGGTCTGAGATACTGTTGTGGCGAAGTTTAAAGCCGGATTTGGATACAAAAAGATTTCCCAAGTTTTAAACATCTCAAGGAGCACTGTGCAAGCGATCATATTGAAATGGAAGGAGTATCAGACCACTGCAAATCTACCAAGACCCGGCCGTCCCTCTAAACTTTCATCTCGAACAAGGAGAAGACTGATCAGAGATGCAGCCAAAACGGCCATGATCACTCTGGATGAACTGCAGAGATCTAAAGCTGAGGCGGGAGAGTCTGTCCATAGGACAACAAACAGTCATACACTGCACAAATCTGGCCTTTATGGAAGAGTGGCAAGAAGAAAGCCATTTCTCAAAGATATCCATAAAAAGTCTCATTTGAAGTTTGCCACAAGCCACCTGGGAGACACACCAAACATGTGGAATAAGGTGCTCTGGTCAGATGAAACCAAAATCGAACTTTTTGGCCACAATGCAAAACGATATGTTTGGCTTAAAAGCAACACAGCTCATCACCCTCAAAACACCATCCCCACTGTCAAACATGGTGGTGGCAGCATCATGGTTTGGGCCTGCTTTTCTTCAGAAGGGACAGGGAAGATGGTTAAAATTGATGGGAAGATGGACGGAGCCAAATACAGGACCATTCTGGAAGAAAACCTGTTGGAGTCTGCAAAAGACCTGAGACTGGGACGGAGATTTATCTTCCAACAAGACAATGATCCCAAACATAAAGCAAAATCTACAATGGAATGGTTCAAAAATAAACGCATCCAGGTGTTAGAATGGCCAAGTCAAAGTCCAGACCTGAATCCAATCGAGAATCTGTGGAAAGAGCTGAAAACTGCTGTTCACATATGCCCTCCATCCAACCTCAATGAGCTCGAGCTGTTTTGCAAGGAAGAATGGGCAAGAATTTCAGCCTCTTGATGTGCAAAACTGATAGAGACATATGCCAAGCGACTTACAGCTGTAATCGCAGCAAAAGGTGGCGCTACAAAGTATTAACTCAAGGGGGCCGAATGCACGCCCAACTTTTCAGTTTTGAATTTGTTAAAAAAAGTTTAAAATATCCAATAAATTTCGTTCCACTTCACGATTGTGTCCCACTTGTTGATTCTTCCCCCAAAAAATAGAATTTTATATCTTTATGTTTGAATGTGGCAAAAGGTAGAAAAGTTCAAGGGGGCCAAATACTTTCACAATGCACTGTAGCATATAGTTTTAGTGAAGATGAGAATGGATTATGGATAGTATACATAAAATACTCTTCCCACCATGCCATAGTCAAATTGGCTACGGATTGTGAGAATTTGGCTCCCATCGCCACTCCGCCAGGGTACATTTTTTGTTTTGTTTCCATCTTTTTCTTTTCATATATTAAGTCTAGTCTTCTCTGTGATTGGTATTTTCTTGATTGTTTTCATGTGTTTTTTGTATCCATGATTATTTGTTAGTATACTTAAGTCCAGTTCAGAATATGTTTTTTCATAGCCAGTGTTCAAGAGTTTTTCACACGAAACGCGTATGGTATATTTTATACACACCACCCCATAATATATGCTTTGTCGTCTGAGATGTCCATTTTTTGTCTTTTCTACAAGTTTTTAAAAGGATTTGCCAATAAAGATTGTTGAATTTTAATTAATTGCCCGGTGTGTTGAGCTGGATCCATCTTCACTTACTCACTATTCTGAAGTGCTCTTTTATGAGCCGTGAGCCGTGTCAAACACGAGACAACTGGAGCAGTTTGCTCATGAGGAGTGGGCCAAAATACCTGTCGAGAGGTGCAGTAGTCTCATTGTCAGTTATAGGAATCATTTGATTGCAGTGATTGCCTCAAAAGGTTGTTCAACAAAATATTAAGTTAAGAAGAACCATCATTTCTGTCCAGGACGATTTCATGTATAATTTTTTTTTTAAATTCTGTGGAAGCCGGATTGAAAAGCAATGTCTGACTTTCATTTGTTCATTTTCATAGATTTTTAATTTATTATTACTTTTGTCAGATTCAAGTTATTTCTGTGACCATTGTGGGTTTTTCTTTCGTTAAACGAGGGGTACCAACAAGTTTGACCACGTATGTCTATATTGTAGGGATTGTACTCACTCAGGTGCGATGATAGACAAACAGGAAGCACTTTCCTTTAAATGTCTGTAATGGTTTATTGGCTTCATAAACCATTCAAAAGAAAAATGCAAACAAACAGCCTTTAGTACAGGCAGGGGCGTACATAGGAATCATGGGGCCCCATAGCAGAAGTTCTAATTGGGCCCCCCCTCCCCAGCAAAAAAAAAAAAAGTAAATAATTGTTGGGGTCACAACTTTCCATCCTTTACATACATAGTAATTTTCCTCCTGCTGAAGTCCTACATTTCTTTTTTATTGCCCCATAAAGTGTGATGCCAACAAAAGTGCCCCCAAACACAGTATGATACCCCCATGGTGAATTCCTCCACATTCGCCCTATTGTACCCCTCCTCAACTCCCAAGGCAAAGTATGGTGACCCCAACATAGTATGATTCCCCAACTGTGACCCCCACACAGCCCTCCATGCAGTATAATGGGCCTACATACAATATAATGGCCTCACACCTCTCCACACTCCACAGAGTATAATGCACTCACCATGGTCCTCCATACAGTATAAGGCACTCGCCATGGTCCTCCACACAGTATAATGCACTCACCATGGTCCTCCACACAGTATAATGCACTTGCCATGATCCTCCATACAGTATAATGCACTCGCCATGATCCTCCATACAGTATAATGCACTCACCATGGTCCTCCACTCAGTATAATGCACTCACCATGGTCCTCTACTCAGTATAATGCACTCGCCATGGTCCTCCACACAGTATAAGACACTCGCCATGGTCCTCAACACACTATAAGACACTCGCCATGGTCCTCCACACAGTATAATGCACTCGCCATGGTCCTCCACACAGTATAATGCACTCACCATAGTCCTCCACGCAGTATAATGCACTCGCCATGGTCCTCCATGCAGTATAATGAACTCCCCATGGTCCTCCACGCAGTATAATGCTAAACTCCATGGTCCTCCATGCAGTTTAATGCACTCGCCATGGTCCTCCACACAGTATAATGCACTCGCCATGGTCCTCCACACAGTATAAGACACTCGCCATGGTCCTCCACACAGTATAAGACACTCGCCATGGTCCTCCACACAGTATAAGACACTCGCCATGGTCCTCCACACAGCATAAGACATTCGCCATGGTCCTCAACACAGTATAATGCAGCCCCCCATAGGGTAAAATGCAGCTCCCCCTCACCATAGGGTAAAATGCAGCCCCCAGTCCTCCAGTATTATCAGTACTCACTGATTTATAAATAAATAAATAGATACTTACCGCTCCTCGTTCATGATGCACAGATGCGGTGGAGAAATATAGGTATAGTACACAAGGCCCAGGCTGTCCCCTCATCCTTCATATATGCAGACACACACACACACACACAGTATGCAGACACGCAAATGTAGCACCCTGAGGACTCGGCTGCTACAGGGGTATTGCACCTCAACCCAGAGGTGTGGTATTCCACTCCCGGGTAAGGATGGAGTGTGGAACTGAGCTTAGTAGGCTGCATGCACTACATACATCCCATTTCCGGGGGACAGAACTACGGTACTCCCACCAGATATATGTGCAGGTACGACAGCGTCTGTCCCTGGCTGGAGTGGGAAGGGGGGTGGAACATCCCAGTAGTGTAGGGGCAGATAGGGGGAGTACTCTGGGTAAAGCTAGGAGCTCATTGGGTGCTGGTCACCTGGGCTCACACATAGAGGGAGTATATAAGGTGGGCACCATCTTAGGACAGGGTCTTTTTAGGAGGAGCTGAGGAAGAGTTCAGCCAGAAGGGCTGACAGGAGCTGTGGCTCCGGCTGGGCCCAGCTCCAGGGCTAGGCCTGCAGTGAAGAGAGAGGAGGAAGGAAGGCCCAGAGTGGAAGACAAGAGGGAACCCTGAGATCCCAGAATTAAGCCAGAAGGGTGAAGTGTTGGCGGACACGGGTACCGGAACCCAAGCTGGTGGAGGTCAATCATCCTCAGCCAGGAACCGGAGGTCGTGGTCAAGATTTGCCACGACCCTCACCAAATCCACCAGAAAGGCACACCAAGCATAGGGTCAGGGAACCCAGAGAAGGTTTAACCACCAAGAGACCCGAGGGAGCCGGCCAAAGGTGGATCCCTGGTGGGGACGGCCAGAGAGAGAGAGAGAGAAGGGAGCTCAAGACCACGCTCCGGAACTGCCTGGGGGTTGGCCGAGTCCAGGACCTGGTGGACGCAGCACGGCTCGGGTGGTCACTCAAGGCCAGAGTGACCAAAGGAACACCCGTGAGTAAAAACCCTGAAACTGCACCTCACGTCTCTGACTCTCCTTTCTACACCATCATTACCCCCATCATCCACTTCTGCTGCCCTGAGGCCATACCCCTCCCGTTGGGGGTTATACCATCATCGCTGCACCCATACTACCGGCCTCAGCGGACTGTTCTGCAGCGGCGGCTTCAAAGCCGCATTCAACGGGTGGCGTAGTCGATCAAGTTAACATCTACTGCCATAGACTGCCACTTAGTTTGACACCCTGGGCACGGACCGGGTCACCGCCACAAGGACTACTACCCCTATCCAGATCCGGCTCCGGGTATCCCCTGAACATGGCCCAGGGGGCGCGTCAACTTTGGCGTAGTCGGCAGGATAACGTGCCCGCAACTACCGGGTACTGCGTGCCTGAAGAAAAGTTCACATTTACCTCAAAAAGAAGTCTCCCGCCGGTTCCGGAGGGTCCCCGCCATCGGACGCCATCTCGGATCGTTTCCCGCCGTTTGCCCGTCATCTGCAGTCTTTTCCCGCCATCCACGGAGTTTCCCGCCACTGGGAGACGATTCCCGCCATCTGAGAAGATTTCCCGCCCTGGCAGAGCGGACGCCATTATGGGCGTGCCAGAGGGTGGCAAGAGGCCACCTCCCATCGTGGGCCAGGTCGAAGAATGGCGCCAAAAGCGGAAACCGCCCCCACCAGCAGAGACTGTAATGCTAGAGATGTCCATCAGCGTGAGGGGACTGCCCCTGGAACTGACAATCACCAAGTTGCCCCGGGACCACCCTCAGGGTGGGCGGATCAAGAACAAAAGAGCGAGGATGGGTGCAGCCTGGAGGAGTCTGGAGAGAGCGCACCCGGAGATGGAGGGAGAGTCAGGCAGCACCGACCCTGTGGTCAGGAGCCTGTTGCAAGCAACCACCCCACTAGGCCTGGTGGAGATCCTGGCACAGCTCCCCCAAGACCGGGAGCGTGCACAGACCGCGCTGGAGGGCCTCGCACGGAGGATGGCCCGGGTGCAGCGAGACACGCTGACTGAGTGGAGTAGGGAGATGGCCCAGCAGGCTGGAACCCGCCAGCGGAGCACGCCACCCGAGAAGAGGAGTCTAACCGCCTCTGAGGATGGTGCAGGAGGAATGAAGGCCGGAGACGACGCCGTGGAAGGAGCTGAAGAGACGGAGGCAGGTAAAGGGGACGTCACTACCCCAAGCCTAGAAACCGTGAGCCTGCCCCAGCTCCCCGTCGCAGAGCCCGAAATTCCCCCTACCGTGCCCGTCGCTGCACCGCCACCGCTCCAAACTAGGCCTCAAGCGGCAGGAGCCGCGGCCGCGCCCCCTGTGACGTCACGCGCCTCAACCCTGAGCGCGGCCAAGCAGGAAACGCCACCGGCCTGGTCGCAGGGCCGAGTACCCCCAGGAGCCGCAGTCCCAACAGCGCCCTCTACCTCCACTAAGCCACCGGCCTGGTCGCAAGGTCAAGTACCCCCGGGCGCCGCCGTCTCCACGGTACCCTTTACCTTCAGGGTGCCCCAAGCCTGGTCGCAAGGCCTGGAGAACCCGGGCGCAGCTACCATCACCGCGCCCTCAACTTCCACAGTGCCGCACCTGGGTGAAGACCTTTTCGCCCAACACACTTGCCCGGATGGGCAGCCCTTTGTGTGGCCACCGGAGTACTACCATCTCCGACTCCGGAAGGAAAGACCCCTGTGCGAGCCCCTGATTCCGGCTCCGGCGCCCGTCAAGATGACCCCACTCTCGTTGGAGGAGGCGCAGTTCGCGTGGGACCCCACTGGAGGAGACCTCATCGGGTTCACTCAAGAAACCCGGGCGGCCGCAGCTGAGCGTGTGGAGTGCTGCCGGCAGCAATTGGAGGTCTTCGACCGGGAACGGAGAGAGAGGCGGATCCGTGAGGAGCGACTG
This sequence comes from Phyllobates terribilis, assembly GCF_046119375.1. Taxonomy (NCBI): domain Eukaryota; kingdom Metazoa; phylum Chordata; class Amphibia; order Anura; family Dendrobatidae; genus Phyllobates; species Phyllobates terribilis. The sequence goes on from NW_027362762.1 coordinate 602,178,007, forward strand.
CAAGTCCAGAGTGCGGAGCAGAAAAGCCGGACCCGACGGAACCCCCGTGCAGCCCACGGTCCCCGTGCCACCGGGACTGTAATCAAATTCCAACTGCAGCACGGTTGGGGCTTCATCCGGGACCACCGCACCCCCGGCGACGTCTTTGTCACCCGCAGGGATGTTGAGTCTCATCTGCCGGAGGGACACAGAGGACGTGATCTATACCTGGGTGATGAGGTCACCTTTACCCGGCATCAATGTGCCAAAGGTCCATATGCTCTCCATGTGCACAGGTTGACAGAGGAAGAGCTGCGATCTGAGGAGGGACAAGAGGACCCGGACGGGTCTGAAGCCTACCCGCGAGAAGGAGCAGGAGGGCATCGTTACCCATAAGAGGTGAACAGGACTGTATATAGTTACCCGTAGGGTACAAGAACTGTTACTAATTAAAAAAATGTTCCCCGTTGGGACAAGTGTGAACTGTTACCCGTGTGTCCCTATCCCTTAACAGGCTGAGGACTGTGAACAGCCATTCCCTTATTCCCACTGACCGAGGACTGAGAGCGGTCGTTCTTTCCTTATACCTGGCCGAGGACTGAGAGCGGCCATAACCCCTGTATATAGTTGCGCTTCCTAAGGCGCCCCCTACCGGTTTTATAGGAAACTGTATTTTCTAAAAGAGACTGTTGCACTTTACCCGGTCACAAGTTGCACCGTGGCCGGAGGAACAAGAATGTTTACAATGAAAAGTTTTATATGAAAAAGTTTTATGCTGCTGATAATGTGTATAATGTTTTATATGTTTATGGATGTTTTGAAAAAAAAAAAATTGTATGTTTTGTATGTTTTTGCTCTTTTACAGCCCGAGGGCGTGCTGTGATTTACCAGGGGGGAATGTAGCACCCTGAGGACTCGGCTGCTACAGGGGTATTGCACCTCAACCCAGAGGTGTGGTATTCCACTCCCGGGTAAGGATGGAGTGTGGAACTGAGCTTAGTAGGCTGCATGCACTACATACATCCCATTTCCGGGGGACAGAACTACGGTACTCCCACCAGATATATGTGCAGGTACGACAGCGTCTGTCCCTGGCTGGAGTGGGAAGGGGGGTGGAACATCCCAGTAGTGTAGGGGCAGATAGGGGGAGTACTCTGGGTAAAGCTAGGAGCTCATTGGGTGCTGGTCACCTGGGCTCACACATAGAGGGAGTATATAAGGTGGGCACCATCTTAGGACAGGGTCTTTTTAGGAGGAGCTGAGGAAGAGTTCAGCCAGAAGGGCTGACAGGAGCTGTGGCTCCGGCTGGGCCCAGCTCCAGGGCTAGGCCTGCAGTGAAGAGAGAGGAGGAAGGAAGGCCCAGAGTGGAAGACAAGAGGGAACCCTGAGATCCCAGAATTAAGCCAGAAGGGTGAAGGGTTGGCGGACACGGGTACCGGAACCCAAGCTGGTGGAGGTCAATCATCCTCAGCCAGGAACCGGAGGTCGTGGTCAAGATTTGCCACGACCCTCACCAAATCCACCAGAAAGGCACACCAAGCATAGGGTCAGGGAACCCAGAGAAGGTTTAACCACCAAGAGACCCGAGGGAGCCGGCCAAAGGTGGATCCCTGGTGGGGACGGCCAGAGAGAGAGAGAGAGAAGGGAGCTCAGGACCACGCTCCGGAACTGCCTGGGGGTTGGCCGAGTCCAGGACCTGGTGGACGCAGCACGGCTCGGGTGGTCACTCAAGGCCAGAGTGACCAAAGGAACACCCGTGAGTAAAAACCCTGAAACTGCACCTCACGTCTCTGACTCTCCTTTCTACACCATCATTACCCCCATCATCCACTTCTGCTGCCCTGAGGCCATACCCCTCCCGTTGGGGGTTATACCATCATCGCTGCACCCATACTACCGGCCTCAGCGGACTGTTCTGCAGCGGCGGCTTCAAAGCCGCACTCAACGGGTGGCGTAGTCGATCAAGTTAACATCTACTGCCATAGACTGCCACTTAGTTTGACACCCTGGGCACGGACCGGGTCACCGCCACAAGGACTACTACCCCTATCCAGATCCGGCTCCGGGTATCCCCTGAACATGGCCCAGGGGGCGCGTCAACTTTGGCGTAGTCGGCAGGATAACGTGCCCGCAACTACCGGGTACTGCGTGCCTGAAGAAAAGTTCACATTTACCTCAAAAAGAAGTCTCCCGCCGGTTCCGGAGGGTCCCCGCCATCGGACGCCATCTCGGATCGTTTCCCGCCGTTTGCCCGTCATCTGCAGTCTTTTCCCGTCATCCACGGAGTTTCCCGCCACTGGGAGACGATTCCCGCCATCTGAGAAGATTTCCCGCCCTGGCAGAGCGGACGCCATTATGGGCGTGCCAGAGGGTGGCAAGAGGCCACCTCCGATCGTGGGCCAGGTCGAAGAATGGCGCCAAAAGCGGAAATCGCCCCCACCAGCAGAGACTGTAATGCTAGAGATGTCCATCAGCGTGAGGGGACTGCCCCTGGAACTGACAATCACCAAGTTGCCCCGGGACCACCCTCAGGGTGGGCGGATCAAGAACAAAAGAGCGAGGATGGGTGCAGCCTGGAGGAGTCTGGAGAGAGCGCACCCGGAGATGGAGGGAGAGTCAGGCAGCACCGACCCTGTGGTCAGGAGCCTGTTGCAAGCAACCACCCCACTAGGCCTGGTGGAGATCCTGGCACAGCTCCCCCAAGACCGGGAGCGTGCACAGACCGCGCTGGAGGGCCTCGCACGGAGGATGGCCCGGGTGCAGCGAGACACGCTGACTGAGTGGAGTAGGGAGATGGCCCAGCAGGCTGGAACCCGCCAGCGGAGCACGCCACCCGAGAAGAGGAGTCTAACCGCCTCTGAGGATGGTGCAGGAGGAATGAAGGCCGGAGACGACGCCGTGGAAGGAGCTGAAGAGGCGGAGGCAGGTAAAGGGGACGTCACTACCCCAAGCCTAGAAACCGTGAGCCTGCCCCAGCTCCCCGTCGCAGAGCCCGAAATTCCCCCTACCGTGCCCGTCGCTGCACCGCCACCGCTCCAAACTAGGCCTCAAGCGGCAGGAGCCGCGGCCGCGCCCCCTGTGACGTCACGCGCCTCAACCCTGAGCGCGGCCAAGCAGGAAACGCCACCGGCCTGGTCGCAGGGCCGAGTACCCCCGGGATCCGCAGTCCCAACAGCGCCCTCTACCTCCACTAAGCCACCGGCCTGGTCGCAAGGTCAAGTACCCCCGGGCGCCGCCGTCTCCACGGTACCCTTTACCTTCAGGGTGCCCCAAGCCTGGTCGCAAGGCCTGGAGAACCCGGGCGCAGCTACCATCACCGCGCCCTCAACTTCCACAGTGCCGCACCTGGGTGAAGACCTTTTCGCCCAACACACTTGCCCGGATGGGCAGCCCTTTGTGTGGCCACCGGAGTACTACCATCTCCGACTCCGGAAGGAAAGACCCCTGTGCGAGCCCCTGATTCCGGCTCCGGCGCCCGTCAAGATGACCCCACTCTCGTTGGAGGAGGCGCAGTTCGCGTGGGACCCCACTGGAGGAGACCTCATCGGGTTCACTCAAGAAACCCGGGCGGCCGCAGCTGAGCGTGCGGAGTGCTGCCGGCAGCAATTGGAGGTCTTCGACCGGGAACGGAGAGAGAGGCGGGTCCGTGAGGAGCGGCTGCAAGTCCAGAGTGCGGAGCAGAAAAGCCGGACCCGACGGAACCCCCGTGCAGCCCACGGTCCCCGTGCCACCGGGACTGTAATCAAATTCCAACTGCAGCACGGTTGGGGCTTCATCCGGGACCACCGCACCCCCGGCGACGTCTTTGTCACCCGCAGGGATGTCGAGTCTCATCTGCCGGAGGGACACAGAGGACGTGATCTATACCTGGGTGATGAGGTCACCTTTACCCGGCATCAATGTGCCAAAGGTCCATATGCTCTCCATGTGCACAGGTTGACAGAGGAAGAGCTGCGATCTGAGGAGGGACAAGAGGACCCGGACGGGTCTGAAGCCTACCCGCGAGAAGGAGCAGGAGGGCATCGTTACCCATAAGAGGTGAACAGGACTGTATATAGTTACCCGTAGGGTACAAGAACTGTTACTAATTAAAAAAATGTTCCCCGTTGGGACAAGTGTGAACTGTTACCCGTGTGTCCCTATCCCTTAACAGGCTGAGGACTGTGAACAGCCATTCCCTTATTCCCACTGACCGAGGACTGAGAGCGGTCGTTCTTTCCTTATACCTGGCCGAGGACTGAGAGCGGCCATAACCCCTGTATATAGTTGCGCTTCCTAAGGCGCCCCCTACCGGTTTTATAGGAAACTGTATTTTCTAAAAGAGACTGTTGCACTTTACCCGGTCACAAGTTGCACCGTGGCCGGAGGAACAAGAATGTTTACAATGAAAAGTTTTATATGAAAAAGTTTTATGCTGCTGATAATGTGTATAATGTTTTATATGTTTATGGATGTTTTGAAAAAAAAAAAATTGTATGTTTTGTATGTTTTTGCTCTTTTACAGCCCGAGGGCGTGCTGTGATTTACCAGGGGGGAATGTAGCACCCTGAGGACTCGGCTGCTACAGGGGTATTGCACCTCAACCCAGAGGTGTGGTATTCCACTCCCGGGTAAGGATGGAGTGTGGAACTGAGCTTAGTAGGCTGCATGCACTACATACATCCCATTTCCGGGGGACAGAACTACGGTACTCCCACCAGATATATGTGCAGGTACGACAGCGTCTGTCCCTGGCTGGAGTGGGAAGGGGGGTGGAACATCCCAGTAGTGTAGGGGCAGATAGGGGGAGTACTCTGGGTAAAGCTAGGAGCTCATTGGGTGCTGGTCACCTGGGCTCACACATAGAGGGAGTATATAAGGTGGGCACCATCTTAGGACAGGGTCTTTTTAGGAGGAGCTGAGGAAGAGTTCAGCCAGAAGGGCTGACAGGAGCTGTGGCTCCGGCTGGGCCCAGCTCCAGGGCTAGGCCTGCAGTGAAGAGAGAGGAGGAAGGAAGGCCCAGAGTGGAGGACAAGAGGGAACCCTGAGATCCCAGAATTAAGCCAGAAGGGTGAAGGGTTGGCGGACACGGGTACCGGAACCCAAGCTGGTGGAGGTCAATCATCCTCAGCCAGGAACCGGAGGTCGTGGTCAAGATTTGCCACGACCCTCACCAAATCCACCAGAAAGGCACACCAAGCATAGGGTCAGGGAACCCAGAGAAGGTTTAACCACCAAGAGACCCGAGGGAGCCGGCCAAAGGTGGATCCCTGGTGGGGACGGCCAGAGAGAGAGAAAGAGAAGGGAGCTCAGGACCACGCTCCGGAACTGCCTGGGGGTTGGCCGAGTCCAGGACCTGGTGGACGCAGCACGGCTCGGGTGGTCACTCAAGGCCAGAGTGACCAAAGGAACACCCGTGAGTAAAAACCCTGAAACTGCACCTCACGTCTCTGACTCTCCTTTCTACACCATCATTACCCCCATCATCCACTTCTGCTGCCATGAGGCCATACCCCTCCCGTTGGGGGTTATACCATCATCGCTGCACCCATACTACCGGCCTCAGCGGACTGTTCTGCAGCGGCGGCTTCAAAGCCGCACTCAACGGGTGGCGTAGTCGATCAAGTTAACATCTACTGCCATAGACTGCCACTTAGTTTGACACCCTGGGCACGGACCGGGTCACCGCCACAAGGACTACTACCCCTATCCAGATCCGGCTCCGGGTATCCCCTGAACATGGCCCAGGGGGCGCGTCAACTTTGGCGTAGTCGGCAGGATAACGTGCCCGCAACTACCGGGTACTGCGTGCCTGAAGAAAAGTTCACATTTACCTCAAAAAGAAGTCTCCCGCCGGTTCCGGAGGGTCCCCGCCATCGGACGCCATCTCGGATCGTTTCCCGCCGTTTGCCCGTCATCTGCAGTCTTTTCCCGCCATCCACGGAGTTTCCCGCCACTGGGAGACGATTCCCGCCATCTGAGAAGATTTCCCGCCCTGGCAGAGCGGACGCCATTATGGGCGTGCCAGAGGGTGGCAAGAGGCCACCTCCCATCGTGGGCCAGGTCGAAGAATGGCGCCAAAAGCGGAAACCGCCCCCACCAGCAGAGACTGTAATGCTAGAGATGTCCATCAGCGTGAGGGGACTGCCCCTGGAACTGACAATCACCAAGTTGCCCCGGGACCACCCTCAGGGTGGGCGGATCAAGAACAAAAGAGCGAGGATGGGTGCAGCCTGGAGGAGTCTGGAGAGAGCGCACCCGGAGATGGAGGGAGAGTCAGGCAGCACCGACCCTGTGGTCAGGAGCCTGTTGCAAGCAACCACCCCATTAGGCCTGGTGGAGATCCTGGCACAGCTCCCCCAAGACCGGGAGCGTGCACAGACCGCGCTGGAGGGCCTCGCACGGAGGATGGCCCGGGTGCAGCGAGACACGCTGACTGAGTGGAGTAGGGAGATGGCCCAGCAGGCTGGAACCCGCCAGCGGAGCACGCCACCCGAGAAGAGGAGTCTAACCGCCTCTGAGGATGGTGCAGGAGGAATGAAGGCCGGAGACGACGCCGTGGAAGGAGCTGAAGAGACGGAGGCAGGTAAAGGGGACGTCACTACCCCAAGCCTAGAAACCGTGAGCCTGCCCCAGCTCCCCGTCGCAGAGCCCGAAATTCCCCCTACCGTGCCCGTCGCTGCACCGCCACCGCTCCAAACTAGGCCTCAAGCGGCAGGAGCCACGGCCGCGCCCCCTGTGACGTCACGCGCCTCAACCCTGAGCGCGGCCAAGCAGGAAACGCCACCGGCCTGGTCGCAGGGCCGAGTACCCTCGGGAGCCGCAGTCCCAACAGCGCCCTCTACCTCCACTAAGCCACCGGCCTGGTCGCAAGGTCAAGTACCCCCGGGCGCCGCCGTCTCCACGGTACCCTTTACCTTCAGGGTGCCCCAAGCCTGGTCGCAAGGCCTGGAGAACCCGGGCGCAGCTACCATCACCGCGCCCTCAACTTCCACAGTGCCGCACCTGGGTGAAGACCTTTTCGCCCAACACACTTGCCCGGATGGGCAGCCCTTTGTGTGGCCACCGGAGTACTACCATCTCCGACTCCGGAAGGAAAGACCCCTGTGCGAGCCCCTGATTCCGGCTCCGGCGCCCGTCAAGATGACCCCACTCTCGTTGGAGGAGGCGCAGTTCGCGTGGGACCCCACTGGAGGAGACCTCATCGGGTTCACTCAAGAAACCCGGGCGGCCGCAGCTGAGCGTGCGGAGTGCTGCCGGCAGCAATTGGAGGTCTTCGACCGGGAACGGAGAGAGAGGCGGGTCCGTGAGGAGCGGCTGCAAGTCCAGAGTGCGGAGCAGAAAAGCCGGACCCGACGGAACCCCCGTGCAGCCCACGGTCCCCGTGCCACCGGGACTGTAATCAAATTCCAACTGCAGCACGGTTGGGGCTTCATCCGGGACCACCGCACCCCCGGCGACGTCTTTGTCACCCGCAGGGATGTCGAGTCTCATCTGCCGGAGGGACACAGAGGACGTGATCTATACCTGGGTGATGAGGTCACCTTTACCCGGCATCAATGTGCCAAAGGTCCATATGCTCTTCATGTGCACAGGTTGACAGAGGAAGAGCTGCGATCTGAGGAGGGACAAGAGGACCCGGACGGGTCTGAAGCCTACCCGCGAGAAGGAGCAGGAGGGCATCGTTACCCATAAGAGGTGAACAGGACTGTATATAGTTACCCGTAGGGTACAAGAACTGTTACTAATTAAAAAAATGTTCCCCGTTGGGACAAGTGTGAACTGTTACCCGTGTGTCCCTATCCCTTAACAGGCTGAGGACTGTGAACAGCCATTCCCTTATTCCCACTGACCGAGGACTGAGAGCGGTCGTTCTTTCCTTATACCTGGCCGAGGACTGAGAGCGGCCATAACCCCTGTATATAGTTGCGCTTCCTAAGGCGCCCCCTACCGGTTTTATAGGAAACTGTATTTTCTAAAAGAGACTGTTGCACTTTACCCGGTCACAAGTTGCACCGTGGCCGGAGGAACAAGAATGTTTACAATGAAAAGTTTTATATGAAAAAGTTTTATGCTGCTGATAATGTGTATAATGTTTTATATGTTTATGGATGTTTTGAAAAAAAAAAAATTGTATGTTTTGTATGTTTTTGCTCTTTTACAGCCCGAGGGCGTGCTGTGATTTACCAGGGGGGAATGTAGCACCCTGAGGACTCGGCTGCTACAGGGGTATTGCACCTCAACCCAGAGGTGTGGTATTCCACTCCCGGGTAAGGATGGAGTGTGGAACTGAGCTTAGTAGGCTGCATGCACTACATACATCCCATTTCCGGGGGACAGAACTACGGTACTCCCACCAGATATATGTGCAGGTACGACAGCGTCTGTCCCTGGCTGGAGTGGGAAGGGGGGTGGAACATCCCAGTAGTGTAGGGGCAGATAGGGGGAGTACTCTGGGTAAAGCTAGGAGCTCATTGGGTGCTGGTCACCTGGGCTCACACATAGAGGGAGTATATAAGGTGGGCACCATCTTAGGACAGGGTCTTTTTAGGAGGAGCTGAGGAAGAGTTCAGCCAGAAGGGCTGACAGGAGCTGTGGCTCCGGCTGGGCCCAGCTCCAGGGCTAGGCCTGCAGTGAAGAGAGAGGAGGAAGGAAGGCCCAGAGTGGAAGACAAGAGGGAACCCTGAGATCCCAGAATTAAGCCAGAAGGGTGAAGGGTTGGCGGACACGGGTACCGGAACCCAAGCTGGTGGAGGTCAATCATCCTCAGCCAGGAACCGGAGGTCGTGGTCAAGATTTGCCACGACCCTCACCAAATCCACCAGAAAGGCACACCAAGCATAGGGTCAGGGAACCCAGAGAAGGTTTAACCACCAAGAGACCCGAGGGAGCCGGCCAAAGGTGGATCCCTGGTGGGGACGGCCAGAGAGAGAGAGAGAGAAGGGAGCTCAGGACCACGCTCCGGAACTGCCTGGGGGTTGGCCGAGTCCAGGACCTGGTGGACGCAGCACGGCTCGGGTGGTCACTCAAGGCCAGAGTGACCAAAGGAACACCCGTGAGTAAAAACCCTGAAACTGCACCTCACGTCTCTGACTCTCCTTTCTACACCATCATTACCCCCATCATCCACTTCTGCTGCCCTGAGGCCATACCCCTCCCGTTGGGGGTTATACCATCATCGCTGCACCCATACTACCGGCCTCAGCGGACTGTTCTGCAGCGGCGGCTTCAAAGCCGCACTCAACGGGTGGCGTAGTCGATCAAGTTAACATCTACTGCCATAGACTGCCACTTAGTTTGACACCCTGGGCACGGACCGGGTCACCGCCACATGGACTACTACCCCTATCCAGATCCGGCTCCGGGTATCCCCTGAACATGGCCCAGGGGGCGCGTCAACTTTGGCGTAGTCGGCAGGATAACGTGCCCGCAACTACCGGGTACTGCGTGCCTGAAGAAAAGTTCACATTTACCTCAAAAAGAAGTCTCCCACCGGTTCCGGTATGCAGACATGCACGCACACGGTAAGCAGACATGCACATGGTACAGAGATATGCACATACACAAACAGATACACAGATAAGTACACATACAGACATACGTACATATTTTAACACATTCTTAAAAACACATAAAACAGACATAAATATATATATACACAGTCATACACACTGACATACACACAGACACATTAGAAATATATTTAATATGGGGATTGGGGAATCTGGCAACAAGCCTCACTCACCTGCCCCTTGGCCTGTATCCGGTCCAGCTGTGCAGGGCCGCCGGCTTGTCTGCTGGCCATCACAGGCCCTGGACCATCAGAGGGGACCACTCGCCGTTGGGGCCCACACCGCTTCCCCAGCATCTCCGCAGGGAGGACCTCTGGCGGTGTTTGATTGCCGGCACTTCATCAGGGCCTCCCTTTATCAGGACCCCCCTCGCGGCCTCACTTCATCAGGGAGGGGGCCTGCCTTCATCAGGGCCTCCTTTCACCAGGACCCCTTCTTCATCGGGGCCCCCCTCCTGCACCGCCCACTCCACTGCTTGATTGTCGCCACAGCCCGCCAGAACTGTCTTCAGGCATGGCCGTGGGCAGTGCGCTGTGCGGCTGTGTCTGCTAGTAATGACGGCAGGGGCGACACAAGCACAATTAAAGGCACAGTGGCGCCCATGCCGTGTCATTACTACAACACACAGACGTACAGCGCACTGCGCGCAGCCATGCCTGAAGACAGTGGTGGTGGGCGGCGGTGGTAATCAAGCAGCTGAGCGGGAAGTGCAGGAGGGGGGGCGACTGCTATGGGGCCCCCCCAGCTCACGGGCCCCATAGCAGTCGCATGGCCTGCCGCCATTGGCGGTACGCCACTGAGTACAGGCAAAAACAAAGAAAACTCTCCTTTTAGCAGAGTCTCTGGATGGTCAGCGCTGTGCTCACACAGGCTGGTGTAGCATCCAGTGTCCTGGCTTGGTCTAGAGACAAAACATACACAGGAGGCTGTCTCCCTCCAAACACACAGACCATGTGCCAAACAACAGCCTCCATTTTCTAGGCTGTTAATCACACCCAGAGGTGAGGTATGTGGGTAGCTGGACCCGCCCATTTTCTTCTAGCTGCCCGTAACCTGGCTCCCAGGTGCACAAAATGATCCTCTTAGTGCTTATGTGTCTAGAGAAACACTCTGGGCTACATCACAGAGACCAGGCATCTCTGTGACACATACCTCCCATCGACTATGCGACCATTAGCCAACTTACAATATATATACACAATATATATCTTGCATAGTATCCTTTATTGAATATATTACCGTTGCATATAATTCACAGTGCCTTCTCTTGTTATGTACAGCTCCGTCTCTTACATATTGGATTATTTATAGTGCCCTGTTCTTTATTACATAGTGTCCTCTCTTGTTAGATTTAAACTGAAATCACTGCTGATGGAGCATGGGAAAGCTTCTTTTCTGGCGGAGAAGGCTGATAGACTGTTTTCTGGTCACTTCTGATCCATCAGCAGTCATGTTATATTTAAAAAGAGAGGACTATGTAATAAAGGGAGGGCTCTGTGAATAACAAGAATAACAAGAATACGCTATGTAAGGGACACCATTGTACATAACAGCAGAGAACGCTTTATAATAACGGACCGCTCGTACATAACTAGAAAGGATGGTACATAATTACATAATAAGGGATGGTGTTATACAGTACATAATAAAAAAGGAAACTATGTAACTAAGGAAAGCGCTATACATGATAAGTGTAACGGGTCTGGGAGGCGGAACCTCTGAGCTACTATACAAGGGGGCGGTCCTTGTAAGGGAGCGGGTGGCGACCAGGGAAGACGGGCAGGCAGTCACAGCAGGTGACCGGGACAGTCTCTGGGTGAACGGGCTGGAGGTCACGGCAAGTGACCGGGGCAGTCTCTTAATGAACGGGCAGGAGGTCACGGCAATTGACCGGGGCAGTCTCTGGATGAACGGGCAGGAGGTCACGGCAAGTGACCGGGGCAGTCTCTGGGTAAAGGGTAGGTACGACCTGTGATGGCTGAGCCTCCAGGTAGGCTAGCAGGCAGATGGTAGATGTGTGCTCCCAGGTGAGCAAGCGAGAGTCTCTGGATAAACGGGTGGTCACAGCATGTGACGGCGGAGCCTCCAGGTAGGCCGACAGACAGGCAGCAGATGAGCGCTCCCAGGTGAGCGGGCAGGAGTCTCTGGAATGGCAGGTGGTCACAGCACGTGACGGCGGAGCCTCCAGGTAGGCCAACAGACAGGCAGCAGATGAGCGCTCCCAGGTGAGCGGGCAGGAGTCTCTGGAATGGCAGGTGGTCACAGCACGTGACGGCGGAGCCTCCAGGTAGGCTAGCAGGCAGGTAGCAGATGTGCACTCCCAGGTGAGCGGGCAGGAGTCTCTGGAATGGCAGGTGGTCACAGCACGTGACGGTGGAGCCTCCAGGTAGGCTAGCAGGCAGGTAGCAGATGTGCGCTCCCAGGTGAGTGGGCAAGCTGGTCCATAGACAGACTGACAGGAGTAGGAAGGCAGACCGTCGGACCTCAGACTAGCAAGCAGGTAGGAGGAATGTCAGGCAGGAAACAGACAGCAAACTGGCAGGATTCTGGCAGGTATCTGGCAGGTAACTGGCAACGGGACCTGAGGGCTGAAGCAGAGTAGTGAACAGTGCAACAACATTGCTCGGACACCTCCATTTTGGAGGAGGTGCCTTATATATGGTGAAGTCCTCCGGCCATTGGCCGTGGACTCCTTAGGACGGCGCGCGCGGCCCCTTTAAGAGGGAGGGAGCGCGCGCGCGCGCCCTAAGCACAGTGGCCGGGAAGGAGCGCGCGCTGCCAGCAGAGCGGGAGGAGGACGCCAGGCTCGGAGCAGAGGGGTGAGGGGAACAGCGTCCCTGCCTAGCAGAGGGCAGGGACGCCGGCGCTACAGTACCCCCCCCCTTTAGGCCCCCCCTTTTTTAGGCCAGAGAGAAATTTAGCTAGAATGAGAGGGGCATGGATGTTCTCCCGGGGCTCCCACGTTCTCTATTCAGGACCAAACCCCTTCCAATCTACTAGAAAAAAGGTCCTCCCTCTTACCCTTTTGGTGGCCAGAATGTTCTCTACCTCAAATTTGTTTTCAGCGGAAACCGGAGCAGGAGGCGTACCTGTAGACTTGGAAAAAGAGTTAAGTACCACAGGTTTGAGGAGAGATACATGGAAGGAGTTAGGGATCCGCAAGTTGGCCGGGAGTTTCAATTTATAGGCCACCGGGTTGATCTGACTGATGACCTCCAGAGGACCGATGAACCGAGGCCCTAACTTATAGGAAGGAATCTTGAGCCGGACATACTTGGACGAGAGCCAGACCTTATCCCCTGGACGGAATTGAGGAGGATCCAGACTTTTTTTGTCAGCATGTCTTTTCATACGCTCGGATGACAGAAGGAGTGCGGACCGGGTACTCTCCCATATGGAGGAAAATTTGTTAACAAGAGATTCCGCAGCCGGATTGTCCACCGAGGTGGAGACGGGAAATGGGATCCGAGGATGCTGACCGAAGACTACAAAAAACGGGGATTTGGAGGAAGATTCGCTCTCGTGATTGTTGTAAGAAAATTCGGCCCATGGCAGGAGATCCACCCAGTCTGAATGGTGGGCATTAACGAAGTGCCGGAGGTAACTGGTCAGGTTCTGATTGATCCGCTCCACTTGACCATTAGACTGTGGGTGGTAAGCGGAGGAGAAGTCCAGGGTGACGTCTAGCCGTTTACAAGTGGCTCTCCAGAAGCGTTAGGTGAACTGTACCCCACGATCCGACACTATGTGGAGGGGCAGTCCATGAAGACGGAAGATGTGGCGGATAAAGTCTTTAGCCAGCTCGGGTGCAGACGGGAGGCCTGGCAGGGGAACGAAATGAGCCATCTTGGAAAAGCGGTCAGCGACCACCCAAATGACCGTACAACCGGCAGAGACGGGGAGATCAGTAATAAAGTCCATTGCTATATGCTGCCAGGGGGCAGCAGGTACTGGAAGCGGAAGGAGGCGACCGGCTGGCAGATGTCTCGGAACCTTGTTGCGGGCGCAGGACACACAGGCAGAAACAAAGTCTATTACGTCCTTGTGCAGGGTAGGCCACCAGTAGTGCCGGGTAATAAGCTGGAGGGTCTTTTTCTGACCGGCGTGGCCAGCTAGTTTAGACGAGTGACCCCAGTGTAGGATCTTCTCCCGATCAGGTACTGATACGAACGTCTTACCGTGAGGGAGACGATTTAGACTCACGGGAGCCACCTGCATTACTCTGGCGGGATCGATAATGTGTTTCGGTTCTTCCTCGAGATCAGACACCAGAAAGGATCGGGACAAGGCGTCCGCCTTGATGTTTTTGTCAGCCGGGCGAAAATGAAGAATAAAATCAAAGCGAGCAAAAAACAAGGACCACCGAGCTTGGCGCGGGTTAAGTCTCTGGGCATGCTGGAGGAAAGCCAAGTTCTTGTGGTCAGTGTAAATTATTACCGGGTGAAGAGCCCCTTCGAGCAGGTAACGCCACTCCTCCAATGCCAGCTTGATGGCCAATAACTCTCGATCTCCTATGGAATAGTTGCGCTCAGAAGAGGAGAAGAGTTTGGAGAAGAAGCCACAAGTTACCATTCTCCCGGAAGATGATTTTTGGGTAAGTACCGCTCCGGCTCCAGAGGAGGAGGCGTCAACCTCCAGGAAGAACTGCTTGTTGCCATCTGGGCGATGCAGCACCCGGGCGGAAGAGAAGGCCTGTTTTAAGGAAAGAAAGGCCTCCTCTGCTTCGGGCGGCCACTCTCTGGGATTAGTGCCCTTACGGGTGAGCGCGGAAATTGGGGCAGTCCGGGAAGAGAAGTGCGGTATGAAGAGGCGGTAGTAGTTGGCGAAGCCCAGGAACCGCTGAATGGCCTTCAACCCCTCCGGTCGGGGCCATTTCTCAATGGCAGACAGTTTCTCTGGATCCATTCGTAGGCCGGTCTGAGAAATAATGTAGCCCAAAAACAGAAGCGAGGTCTGCTCAAAGAGGCACTTCTCATATTTAGCGAAGAGGTGATTCTGTCTGAGCCTGAGCAGGACCTGACGAACGTCCCTCCGGTGAGTCTGGAGATCCGGAGAGAAGACCAAGATGTCGTCCAGGTACACCACTACGCAGGAGTAGAGAAGGTCCCGGAAGATGTCATTGACCAACTCTTGAAAGACGGCAGGAGCGTTACAGAGACCAAAGGGCATTACCAGATATTCATAGTGGCCGTCCCGGGTGTTGAATGCAGTCTTCCATTCATCCCCTTGACGGATACGGACCAGGTTGTACGCCCCACGGAGGTCCAGTTTGGTGAAGATTCTAGCCCCCCTCAGACGATCAAATAATTCTGGAATGAGCGGAAGAGGGTACTTATTCTTCACCGTGATCTGGTTAAGGCCTCTATAGTCTATACAGGGACGGAGAGAGCCGTCCTTCTTTTTTACGAAAAAGAAGCCTGCTCCCGCCGGGGAGGTAGATTTCCGGATGAATCCCCTGGCCAAATTCTCCTCAATATATTCGGACATCGACCGGGTCTCAGCAGCGGACAATGGGTAAATACGCCCACGGGGAGGCGTAGTACCGGGTAACAGGTCGATAGGACAGTCGTATGGTCTATGAGGGGGTAATGTCTCTGCCTCCTTTTTATTAAAGACATCAGCAAATGACCAATAGGGAATCGGAAGTCCAGGTAGATTAGTTGGGGTAGGAGAAGGACGGGCGGGATGAACAGGAACCAAACAAGTCTTATGACAGTCCTGTCCCCAGCGAAGGACTTCTCCGGTCTGCCAGTCAAGCACGGGTGCATGTCTCTGGAGCCAAGGTAGACCTAGTAAGAGGGCGTGAGAGAGTCCAGGCAGAACATGAAAAGAGATGCTCTCAGAATGCAGCATTCCCACCTGCAGAGTTATGGATTCGGTGATGAGTTGGATGGGACGTGGTAAGAGGCCCCCATCCACAGCAACGACAGATAATGGTATAGCCAGAGGTTTGGTGGGAATGCGGTATTTTTCTACCAGGGCCTGTGAAATAAGATTCCCGGCCGCTCCAGAGTCAAGTTGGGCTAGTTCGAAATAACGATTCTCCCCGCAGATAATTGAGACTGACAGCAGCAGAGATGGAGAGGATTTATTCTTGTCTAGGTCGACCTCTCTGAGCGAACCTAGACACAGGCGTTTCCCGACCTCTCTGGGCAGGTACGGATCCGGTGCTCCTTACTGCCACAGTAGAAGCAGCTCCCCTCGGCACGGCGTAAGTCCTGACGGGTTTTGACCATCTTGGTCTGGTCGACCTGCATAGGCTCAGGAGAGTGTACCTGGGGAGAAACGGAGGGAGTGACGGGTCTCTGAAAAGTAGGAGCTAGACGTGGAAACCTCCTCTCGCGGGTGACTTCTTTGGCACGCTCCTGGAACCGTAGGTCAATCCGGGTGGCAAGAGTTATTAGGTCTGTAAAGATGTGCGGTTGTGGATTTTAGTAATCACCTAGGCAGGTTATCGATGCAATTAGTTTTATTCCTTCCGAACACGTGAACAGCAATTCCAGGTAAATGTCCAACAGGCAATTCTCTTAGTCCTTGAGTTTCCAACCTGGGATCAGTAGTTCCACTGCCCCGTACCAGGTGATACACACTGTCCCCCAACTTTTGGTTGGCCCACAGCTTTTGGTATCTCCCGCCGGTATTTTGGCAGTCACAGCATATGCTCCTTCGGATGATGGATATCACGACCGCAGCCCGTGATACCACCCAGCTCTCCGTCCGACCAGCAAATTGTTCTCTTTTTCCTGCACAGGGTTCAGCCCCCTGAATTGGCAGAAGAGCTCACACCTCCCTCCCCCAGCTAATTGTACCTTAGTGGAGATATTTTCTCAGGTGGACCCATCCCCTGGGTTAGCATGTGAGACTACCTGTGGTGATGGAGAGAACAATGGCCCAAGGTCTGGGAGATAAGGTCAGCGAATGGAATAGATACCTGAGGTTGAACTGATGAGCAAACAAATCACTAACAAAACACAGCAAGCAAATTTCTAACAAAACACAAAATTAAGATTGATGAAAAAAGGTTGCTCAGTGCTGGAAAAGTATTTAGAAAATGGCCAGGTCCTCACACTCCTCCCCCACTTTTCCAGCACGGCCAGCGCTGGTCTCCATTTCCTGGGATTGACTATCCACCTTCTTCTGGCGGCAATTACCGGGGTTCAGGGCTTCCTCAGTTTGTCTTGATAGGCCATCAGCGTTGCCATGGTCTCTCCCCTTTTTGTGAGAAATGGTAAAGTTAAATGGTTGCAATGCCAGGCTCCATCGTAATAATCGCCCATTCTCCCCCGCCACCCGATGCAGCCAGGTCAGTGGATTGTGATCCGTTACTATGGTGAATTCCCTCCCATACACATAGGGTAATAGTTTTTTCAGTGCCCAGACAATAGCCAAGCATTCCTTTTCTATGGTGGCATATGCTTTCTCTCGGTCTAACAGTTTCCTTGAAAGATATACCACTGGGTGTTCCTGCCCTGTGCCATCCACCTGACTAAGGACAGCGCCCAACCCACTGTCTGAGGCATCAGTCTGCACCAGGAACCTCTTGGTGTAATCGGCTGCAGCCAGCACGGGGGCCCCCGCCAGGGCTTGCTTCAGCTGCACAAAAGCCTGTTCACATGATTCAGTCCATTCTATCTGGCTTCGGAATTTCTTTGTCGTCAGGTCAGTCAGAGGCTTTGCTATAGTACTGTAACCTGCAATGAATTTTCGGTAATACCCGGTGGTACCCAAGAAGGCTTGCACTTGCTTTTGGTTGCGTGGTCGGGGCCACTGAGTTATTGCTTCCACTTTGGCTGGGTCAGGCTTTATCATACCACCCCCTACTCGATGTCCTAGGTACTGGACCTCAGCCATCCCCATTTGGCACTTGTCTGCCCGGATGGTTAACCCAGCCTGCTGAATGCGCTGGAGTATCTCCCTCACATGCTGCAGGTGCTCCTCCCAGGTCTTACTGAATATGGCAATATCATCCAGATAAGCCTGGGAAAACTCCTGACAGCCTGCAAGCATGACATCCACCATTCGTTGAAAGGTAGCTGGTGCATTCTTCATCCCAAATGGCATGACCGTAAATTGGAACAGACCAAAAGGAGTGAGGAAAGCTGAACGCTCCTGGGCATCTGGTGACAAAGGGATCTGCCAGTATCCTTTACTGAGATCTAAGGTGGACACAAATGTTGCTCCCCCCATTTGGTCTAACAGATCATCTATTCGGGGCATGGGGTAGGCATCAGTGATGGTTATCTCGTTCAGCCTCCTGTAGTCTACGCAGAACCTTGTGCTCTGGTCCTTTTTTGGAACAAGGACTGCGCTGGCCGCCCAGGGACTGCACGAGGGAACCACCACTCCCAACTCTAACATTTCTTCCACTTCCCTCCGAATCATCTGCTGAACCTCGGGTGCCACTCGGTACAGCGGCTGTCGAATCGGCCTTGCTGTCCCAGTGTCCACTCGATGCTCAGTCAGAGTGGTCCGGCCAGGCTGGTTAGAGAAGAGCCCACCATACTGGTCTAATAACTCCCGTAGTTGGCTGGATTGGGCAGGGGAGAGATGATCCCCTAAGGTGACTTGCTCCACCCCTCCCTTTTCTTTGGTGTGCTGTAATAAGTCCAGCAGGGGATCAGGTTCTGAGGCATCTGGAGGAGGACAGCATATAGCTACCGCACATGTATCTCTGGCCTGGTACGCTTTTAATCGGTTAACATGAATAACCTTGGTTTGGGTGTGGTGTGTGTCGAATGCTACCCGATAGGTGACTGCACCCTTTTTGTCGACTATGGTATAAGGACCCTCCCAGTTGGCCTGTAACTTGTCATGGTGGACAGGAGATAGTACCAGCACTTGCTGGCCTACTGTGAATTCTCGGGGCTGGGTGCCCCTATCATAGTAGGTTTTCTGTTGCCCTTGTACCTCCCCTAGATGTACCCGTGCAAGACGCCCAAGGTGTTGTATCCTCTCTCGCAACTGCCTCACATAGCGGAGCACTGGCACCCCCCCAGAATCTGATCGGTCTTCCCAGTGTTCTCGCACCAAGTCTAGCGGGCCCCGAGGCTGCCTGCCATATAATAGTTCAAATGGTGAAAAACCGGTAGAAGCCTGTGGCACCTCTCTGTAGGCAAACAGAAGCTGGGGCAGAGCTTCTTCCCAGTCCCCCCCCTCTGCCTCTAAGTATGCGCAGATCAACCGTTTCAGGGTCCCATTGAACCGCTCACAGAGTCCATTTGTTTGTGGGTGGTATGCAGAGGTGAACACTGGTCTTACCCCGGACCGACTCCACAGGGTACGCAATACCTCACCAGTGAATTGGGCTCCCTGATCCGAAACAACCTCCTTCGGGAAACCCACCCTGCTAAATATTTCAACTAATGCGTGGGCCACCCTTTTTGCATCTATTCCTCGGAGAGCTACCGCCTCAGGGTATCGGGTGGCATAATCTACAACCGTTAATATATATCTCTTCCCTGATCGACTGGGTCGAGGCAGGGGACCTATCAAATCCACCCCTACCCGTTGAAAAGGTTCAGCTATTAATGGCATGGGTTGTAAAGGAGCTCTGCGCGGGGGGCCTCCCACTCTTTGACAAGTCTCACAGGAGCTTACAAACTTTTTTACTTCAAGGGTCACCCCGGGCCAGAAGAACCTGCTCATAACCCGGCGTTGGGTCTTCCTCACTCCCAAGTGTCCCCCTAATGGACCTTCGTGGGCTAAGGACAGAATCTCCCTTCTGTATTTCTCCGGCACCACCAACTGCTTGTTATCTCGCCCCACTGTGTCTCGTGTCACCCGATACATCAACCCCCTTTCCCATATAATGCGGACCCCCTCTTCGGACCCTTCGGCAGCCGCTGCACTCCTCAATCCTGCTAGGGATGAATCTCCCTGTAACTCCTCCCTGATGTCATTTACCTCCCCCAGGTCACATTCTGTCATGCTAACAGGCGTTGTATTTTGTGCATTACTCACCACTGGCGGGGGGGTTGTCAGCCTGTCGAGATCACTCTGTTCCCTCTCGGCTGATGCAGTGTGAACTGGTCCTTGACTTCGGGTTACAACATTGGCCCAGTGGCAAACCAAACCTGCTCCTAGGTTGTTTCCCAGCAACACATCTACTGGTAGATGCCGAACTACTCCTACATCCACTATTCCATGACTGTGACCCCAGTCTAAATGTAGTCGGGCCCTTCGAATGTTCAGAGATTCTCCCCCAGCTACGTGGACTAACATCCGGCTGGTGGGAACAATACATTGGTCCGGTATTAGATGGTCTTTTATCAATGTGACTGAGGCTCCGGAGTCACGGAGCCCCACAGCCTCCACACCCTCTACCCAGACCGGCTGCAGATGCTGGTTCAAGGACGCGGAGGTGTCCCATCTAGTCCGAGACACTTGTCCTTGTACCACATGGGCCTCTTCCTCTTCTGGTCGGGGTAGTGGAATCCGCTCTCCCTCGGTATTCCAGCCCCATTGCTGTACAGTGTTCACTTGTTGGGGACGTGGATGATGTGCGCTAGAACGTTCCCGGCATTCCCTGGCAAAGTGTCCCATGCGTCCACAGTTATGGCAACTTAACCCTCGTCGCCCTGACGTGAGACGTACTTGGGGGCTTGAGAGACCTCCCCCTCTTTGTGAAGTACAAAATCCCCGCAGTGCCTCCTCTCGGTGGTCCATGGGTGTCACTGGCCTCCGTGTAAGCCCTGGTTCCCGACTCACTGGGGCTGTACTTCCACGTTGCCCTGGTCGATTAGAAGACCAATCATCAGCCAATCTGGCAGCCTCATCCAGGCTGAGTGGTTTTCTGTCTGCCACCCATTCCTTTAAATTACCTGGGAGCTTTGACATAAATTGTTCCAGCATGACTATGTCCATTACATGTTCTGCTTCCCGAGCCCCCAGTCCTTCTATCCATCGAGTACATGCCGTACGTAGCGTGTTGGCAAACTCCCGATGTGTGTGTGCAGTGGGCTTGTCAGTCTCCCGAAACTTCCTCCGGTAGGTTTCCGGCGTGACGGCATACCTCTCTAGCAATGCACTGCGAATGGTAGAGTAACATCTCTGATCCACCGAAGACAAGTTATTAAAAGCTTCTCTAGCTTTTCCGGTCAGGCCAACACTCAAATATCTGGGCCAGTCACTGACTGACACCTCATGCAGCAGGCACAGGTTCTCAAATAACCGGAGATGTTCATCAATATCTGAGGTGTCCTCATTAAACTGTGGTATATCTCGGTACCTTAAAGATGTAGGCCCCTCTCTCCTGTTATCCATTGTCCTCTGTGTTGGGGCGTGTGGGGGTATCGCTACATGCACACCCAGATATTTGCTTAGCACTGCCGCCCGCTCCATCTCCGTGGCCCGCTCTCCTAGTGCGCCCAGCATCCTCCCCAACTCCGTTGATTGATCCTCTGCCATCTGGATGACAGTCCTGGGCTGTGGTGCCTCCAGGGAGATGCCCTCCTCCACGTCTGAACTGACCTCCTCCTGTGGTTGTTCACGGTCCCAATCGTCCAAGCGTTGTATTAGGGTCGCACGGTTATCCTCTGGCATCCACTCTAGCTCTCTCCCAGAGCAAAGGGTTCTCAGCTCCTCCTTTTTTAGTCTCTTGTAGATGGAGTCTGCCATCTCTTCTGCCAAGTCACCACTCAGTAACTTTCCCTGGTATGCTGTCCAGAGATAGGTGATCCCACCGCTGCCACCACTTGTAAAGATGTGCGGTTGTGGATTTTAGTAATCACCTAGGCAGGTTATCGATGCAATTAGTTTTATTCCTTCCGAACACGTGAACAGCAATTCCAGGTAAATGTCCAACAGGCAATTCTCTTAGTCCTTGAGTTTCCAACCTGGGATCAGTAGTTCCACTGCCCCGTACCAGGTGATACACACTGTCCCCCAACTTTTGGTTGGCCCACAGCTTTTGGTATCTCCCGCCGGTATTTTGGCAGTCACAGCATATGCTCCTTCGGATGATGGATATCACGACCGCAGCCCGTGATACCACCCAGCTCTCCGTCCGACCAGCAAAATGTTCTCTTTTTCCTGCACAGGGTTCAGCCCCCTGAATTGGCAGAAGAGCTCACACCTCCCTCCCCCAGCTAATTGTACCTTAGTGGAGATATTTTCTCAGGTGGACCCATCCCCTGGGTTAGCATGTGAGACTACCTGTGGTGATGGAGAGAACAATGGCCCAAGGTCTGGGAGATAAGGTCAGCGAATGGAATAGATACCTGAGGTTGAACTGATGAGCAAACAAATCACTAACAAAACACAGCAAGCAAATTTCTAACAAAACACAAAATTAAGATTGATGAAAAAAGGTTGCTCAGTGCTGGAAAAGTATTTAGAAAATGGCCAGGTCCTCACAAGGTCATCGAGAGTGGTAGGAATGTCTCGACCGGCGAGTTCATCTTTAATACGGCCGGACAGACCCTCCCAGAAGACAGATACCAGAGCGACGTTATCCCAGGCCAGCTCCGAGGCAAGGGTACGGAACCGTATGGCATATTGGCCCACGGTGAGACTTCCCAGACGGAGGCGTAGCAGAGATGATGCGGATGAGGTCTTCCGTCCGGGTTCGTCGAAGACTTTCCGGAAAGCCGTGAGAAAGGCAGGCAAGTCGGACACCAGGGGGTCTCCTCTCTCCCATAGAGGATTTAGCCAGGCCAGGGCCTCCCCGGTGAGATGGGACATGATGAAGGCAATTTTGGCCCGGTCGGAGTTAAACTGGTGGGACAGGAGTTCAAAGTGCAGGGTGCACTGATTTATAAAGCCCCGAGCCTGAGCGGAGTCGCCTCCGAAGCGAGGAGGTGCAGAAAGCCGGGGTCCGGGGTAGGATACCATAGTATTGGTGGGCAGCGGAGCTGCCGGATTGCGAGTCATGGCACTGGCGGTGGTTGCTGGTGGAGCAGTCAGAGTGTCCAGGCGAGAATTGACATTCCGCAGGTGACCCAGGATGGACTCCTGTTGGGACCTCTGACGAGACAGTTCATGACACAGGTCCGAGAGTGAGGGAGCTTGGGTGCCACCGGGTTCCATGGCCCGAGCAAACTATAACGGGTCTGGGAGGCGGAACCTCTGAGCTACTATACAAGGGGGCGGTCCTTGTAAGGGAGCGGGTGGCGACCAGGGAAGACGGGCAGGCAGTCACAGCAGGTGACCGGGACAGTCTCTGGGTGAACGGGCTGGAGGTCACGGCAAGTGACCGGGGCAGTCTCTGGATGAACGGGCAGGAGGTCACGGCAAGTGACCGGGGCAGTCTCTGGATGAACGGGCAGGAGGTCACGGCAAGTGACCGGGGCAGTCTCTGGGTAAAGGGTAGGTACGACCTGTGATGGCTGAGCCTCCAGGTAGGCTAGCAGGCAGATGGTAGATGTGTGCTCCCAGGTGAGCAAGCGAGAGTCTCTGGATAAACGGGTGGTCACAGCATGTGACGGCGGAGCCTCCAGGTAGGCCGACAGACAGGCAGCAGATGAGCGCTCCCAGGTGAGCGGGCAGGAGTCTCTGGAATGGCAGGTGGTCACAGCACGTGACGGCGGAGCCTCCAGGTAGGCCAACAGACAGGCAGCAGATGAGCGCTCCCAGGTGAGCGGGCAGGAGTCTCTGGAATGGCAGGTGGTCACAGCACGTGACGGCGGAGCCTCCAGGTAGGCTAGCAGGCAGGTAGCAGATGTGCGCTCCCAGGTGAGCGGGCAAGCTGGTCCATAGACAGACTGACAGGAGTAGGAAGGCAGACCGTCGGACCTCAGGCTAGCAAGCAGGTAGGAGGAATGTCAGGCAGGAAACAGACAGCAAACTGGAAGGATTCTGGCAGGTAACTGGCAGGTAACTGGCAACGGGACCTGAGGGCTGAAGCAGAGTAGTGAACAGTGCAACAACATTGCTCGGACACCTCCATTTTGGAGGAGGTGCCTTATACATGGTGAAGTCCTCCGGCCATTGGCCGGGGACTCCTTAGGACGGCGCGCGCGGCCCCTTTAAGAGGGAGGGAGCGCGCGCGCCCTAAGCACAGTGGCCGGGAAGGAGCGCGCGCTGCCAGCAGAGCGGGAGGAGGACGCCGGGCTCGGAGCAGAGGGGTGAGGGGAACAGCGTCCCTGCCTAGCAGAAGGCAGGGACGCCGGCGCTACAATAAGCGAATACACTATATACTAAGGAACTGCGCTATACAAAATAAAGCTACATTCCTGTATCCGTGTACAGTGACTGTGTGCTGATTGCTTTTACAGACACATTGAGCATGTCCTATTCTAATCCTCAAAATCAGATCAGAACAGGAAATTTTCTGACTCTCACGGATCTCATTCTCAGATCCGTGATTTTCACGGATGTGTGAATGGATCTATAAAACTCTACGTGTCACTGTGCTGTCCGATAAAAAAAAATCAGGCAGCACACGGACATATCACATGAATGTGAGAATGCAGCCTAAGTGATTTTACAGATAACATTATCACTCCAAGTCACACAGTGCAGATACAGAATAAATACTTACATCCAGTGACTGCTGATGTCTCATCTGATTAGAGACATTTTCTGTTGCTTCTTTTCCATCTGGTTATATCTTCATGTCAACATCTTCCAGCCACGACTCGTCTTATCACACTAATAACTGCAGCCCTGAAAATAACAAGGTTACATATATTGTACACATACAAGCATCTTCCTCACACTGCACCCCTCTACCCAAATAACTTTAAGGCTATGTGCACACACTATGTTTTTGTTGTGGAAAATATGAAAGGTTTTACAGTACAAACAAAGTGATTGAGATCCCTGAAGTCTCATGCATTTGTTGCTTATTTTTTCTTGCAGATATGCAGCAGATTAAAATCTGCATGTCAATTCATGCAGCGTATTTCACCCATACTAATTAGTAGGGGAAAATACGCAACAGAGGCATGTCAAAAACGTGGCAAAAAAATATTTTCCACAGTGTTCTTCCTGCCAACACATTAGGATATGCAGCAGAATTATCTGCTGCAAATCCTGAATGTGTGCACAAAGCCTTAGTCCCTATCCTGTGCACTAATTCGTTATAAGTCCTTCATAGCATCAAAATCAATTTGGGGGAGGGAGAAGACACTATCAGGTACTTAACATCCTCCGCCACCTCCCAATTCATTACAAGTCCCTGACAGCGACTTCTTTCACTTTTCAATTCATTTCATGCACCTTACCCCCTCCCACATTGTCCTCTCACCCACATCCCATCAATGTCCTGTCACCCACTCCCCTCACTGTCCTCTCCCACACATCCATCATTGTTCTCTTGCCCCACCTCCTCATTGTCCTCTTCCTCACCCTCATCATTGTCTTTTCCCCCACATCATCATTGTCCTCTCCCCCAAATCCCATCATTGTCTTTTCCCACACATCCATCATTGTCTTCTCCCCTACATCCCACCATTGTCCTCTCCCCCACATCCCATCATTGTCCTCTCCCCTACATCCCATCATTTTCCTCTCCCACACATCCATCATTGTTCTCTACCCCACATCCATCATTGTACTCTCCCCAACATCCCATCATTATCTTCTCCCCACATCCCATCATTGACCTCTCCCCCACATCCGATCATTGTCCTCTCTCCCACTCCCCTCAATGTCTTCTCCCAAATTCCCATTATTGTACTCTCTTCCACATGATCACTGTCCTCTTCCCAAACAGTTCATTGTCCTCTACCATACATCCATCATTGTCTTGTTCCCCACATCTCATCACTGTCCTCTCCCAGACATCAATCATTGTCCTTTCCCCCACATCACATCATTGTCCTCTCTCTCCCACATCCCATCATTGACCTCTCCGACACATCCCATCATTGTCCTCTCCCCCACCCCATTATTGTCCTCTCCCCGACCCCCTCATTGTTCTCTACCACACATCCATCATGTTTCTCTCCCTCACATCCCATCATTGCCCCCCCATCCCCATCATTGTCCTCCTCCAACCCACATCATTGTCTTCTCCCCTACATCCCATCATTGTCCTCTCCTATACTCCCTGGTCCCCCTCATTGTCCTCTCCCCAGTGCATTGAAAAAAAAATACACTCACCTCTCCGTCTGTTCATTCCCCTGAGGCATCACAGCTTCTTTTTTTTTCTCCAGCAACTTTTTAAATGACATCATCAAGCCACGCGTGCCTGTGTCACTGAAAAAATGTAGCACCCCGAGGGCTCGGTTGCTACAGACGTATTGCATCTCAACCAGATGTGCGATATCTCACTTCCAGGTAAGGATGGAGAGTGGATCAGGACCCCGACACCTGCATGCATTACACCACATTTCCGGGGGGCAGGGCAACCGATGTGCTCCAAGTAGAGCATGACAGTCCCTGTCCCTGGCTGGAATGGGGGGAGGGAACACCGAGGAAGGGGGAACCCTGTAGTGCAGGAGCAGGGAGAGAGCAGTTCCTGGGTGCACCTAGATGGAGGTATGAAAGGTGGGCACCATCTTAGATAGTTGGTTAGTTCAGACAGAGAAGAAGAGGGAGCAGGAGATGGGAGCAGAGGCTCTGCATGGGCTCTGCTCCGCAGGCAGGCCTAAGAGAGAGGCCGGAGCCTTCAGGAAGCAGAAGGAAAGAGAAGGAAGGAGAAGGAAGGAAGAGGAGCGGAGGAGGCTCCAGGAACAAGGAAAGAAGGGACCCCAGGGGTGTGGACCGGCGAGTTGCCACCACACGCCCGAATCTACCTGCATAGAAGGGTCAGGCCAAAGGGGAGACGGTCCCCGAAACTAGTGGAGGCGGGGAACTACCCTCAGCTAGAAACCGGAGGCTGTGACATTTCATGTGGCGCAGCCCCTCGCTACACCCGCTAGGAAGGCACCATATAGGGTCAAGGAAACTGGCGCCAAGTTTACTAAGAGAAGGCCTGAGGCAGCCGGACAGAAGCGAGGTCACTGGCAGGGTATGACAGGCCAGAGAAAGGACACACAAAGGGGGTCCTGTGAAAAACTCCGGAGATACCTGGGAGTCAGCCGAGCCCCTCATCTGGTGAGCACAGTACGACGTGGGCAGCCGTTACCTGCAGAAGTGGTCTGGATAATAAGAACTGTGAGTAAAGGCACTGGACTGCATCACTGACTCTGTGTCGTCACTGCTACCCCTGCACCATCACTCCCATCCTCCGCATACACTGCCCTGAGGCTACACTCCTCCCGTGGGGAGTTGTACTACACTCTGCTGCACCCACAACACCAGCCTCAGCGGTCTGCCCTGCAGCGGCGGTTCATCCTGACCGCAATCCACGGGTGGCGTAGTCGGACATTTAATATCACAAAACCACAGAAATAGACTGCCATTTGAGTTGACCACCCTGATCCACGGGACAGGGTCCCCACCACACGAGGACTACAACCCATAGCATCCGCAATGGGTGCGGTTCCGGGTATCCCCTCACACGCGCGGCCCAGGGGGCGCGTCAAAAGCACAGGGCAGGAAGGTGAGGACGGGATCCTGCATCTCCACTGCCAATTTCTCTTGTAGGCAGTGGAGCTTCAGGATCACTCCCTACCTGGCATGCCACATATGACAAGGGCCTCAGGCTCCGAGCAACAGGCCAGATTGCCCTCATTATTAACGTCATACAAGGGCCTCCCTCCACCTTTGGGCCCGATATGTCCATCCCTGTGTACATAGATCTATAATATAACCAGGGATGCTTCCCTTTGTCCGAAGCCTCTATAGACTGTGCAAGCACGATGCGCCTGTGCAGTCTGACTCCAGACAGAAGACCGTAACCAGCCGTTACAGGTAAGAGGAGTGTATGGCGCCGGAGATCGCGGTAGTCACTGAACACATATCGCGATCTCCGGCACCATAAGGACATACTTACCTGACCCGGAGGAGTGTTGCCACGGCGCCTCTGTTCTGGTTGGAGGCCGGGGCCGGACTGTGGCGTCAGAATCGGCACATGCAAATAGCGCGCTATCCAGCGCCATTTTACTGAAGACACATTTGCAGTGTGTCTTCAACAAAATGGCACCAGATAGTGCGGTATGGGCAAGTGCATACTCCGGCGCCACACTCCTCCCCTGGCCTCCGGCAGAATGGGAAGCAACGCTGGAGCACAGGGAAGAAAGGTGAGTAGAAGTGTTTGTTTTTTTGTGTGCGCGCAGCATGATGGGGATGAGGGGCCATGCATACCAGGATTGGGGGGTGAGGAATACCTTGCTTACCAGGATACGGATGAGGGGCCGTACATATCAGAATAGGGATGAGGGGGCCATACATACCAGGATTGGGGGATAAGGGGTACCATGCTTACCAGGATAGGGATGAGGGGTACCATGCTTACCAGGATATGAATGAGGGTCCATACATACCAGGATAGGGATGAGGGGCCATGCATACCAGGATACGGATAAGGGGCCATGCATACCAGGATTGGGGATGAGGGGGGCCATACATACCAGGATTGGGGGATGAGGGGGCCATACATACCAGGATATGGGTGAGGGGCCATACATACCATTATTGGGGATGAGGGGTACCATGCATACCAGGATTGGGGATGAGGGTTGCCATGCATACCAGGAAAAGGGGTGCCATACATACCAGGATAGGGATGAGGGGTGCCATGCATACCAGGATAAGGATGTGGGGTGCCATGCATATGAGGATAGGGATGAGGGAGGCCTTGCATACAAGGATAAAGATGATGGGTGCCTTGCATATAAGGATGATGGGTGCCTTGCATATAAGGATGAGGGGTGCCTTGCATACCAGGATGGGGATCAGGGGTGCCATGCATACCGGGATGGAGGGATGCCATGCATACCGGGATGGAGGGGTGCCATATACCAGGATGGGGAATATTAACAGAATTGGGGGACATCTATAATATAACCCGGGATGTGTCCTTCTGTCCATAGCCTCTATAGACTGCACATACATGACGCGCCAGCACAGTCTGGCTCCAGACAGAAGAACGCATTCAGCCATTACAGGTAAGAGAAGTATATGACGCCGGAGATCGTGGTATGTGTAGACACTGAATGCATACCGCTAGCTCCGGCACCATAAGTACATACCTGACCCTCTGTTTTTGCAGTCCGGGGGAGGAGTGCGGCGTCGTAATCGGCGCATGCGCATAGCCGCTATCCGGCGCCATTTTAGTGAAGACACATTGGCGCCGGACAGCGCGGTCTGGGCACATGTTTACTCTGGTGCTGGGGGCAGCACATAACAGGATGGGGGCAGCACATAACAGGATGGGGGCGCAGGATAGGGGCTGCACATAGCAGGATGGGGGCTGCACGTAACAGGATGGGGGCTGCACGTAACAGGATGGGGGCTGCACGTAACAGGATGGGGGCTGTACGTAACAGGATGGGGGCTGCACATAACAGGATGGGGCTGCACATAACAGGTTGGGGGCTGCATGTAACAGGATGGGGGCTGCACATAACAGATGGTGGCTGCACGTAACAGGAGCATATACCAATAAAAATTCTCACCACCCCGGCACAGAATGGGTTCAATAGCTAGTAAATTTATAATTGTGCCCCAACTGTATCCTGTATAACTGTCTGTACCTGACCATATAGAGCTTCTGGTCAGCATGTGCTGTACAGGAGGAAGAGAGGGCCAGGGAATATTTGCTACTGGTACAGCAGTCAGGGTTTTTTCCATTCTTATGACATAACTCATGCCTTTCTGTTTCATCTAACTAGCTATTGTATGTGTTATCAGACATGACAGGTTCCCTTTAAACAGCATTTTAAGTAAATCATGTGGTTAAATAATGTAATAGTTTTACAGTCCTGGTCGTTATGTTTGTGGCAATTCTTATTATGTATAAAGTATTAAAGGATTTTTGTGTTTTTTTGCTTATATTTTTTACAGTACATTATTAATATTTTTTCGACAGTATTTATGAGTTCCGTGAGAAGACTTGAACATATGATTTTTTTTAACTTACCTATGTAGTGCAGTGTTTTATGCCTGTCGGTTAAAATTTTGCTGATGTACAGACCCACTGTTAGGTATTTAGTTGCCATAGCAACCAACTAACAAGTCACGATAATGCTGTTGGGGGGAGGCAATGGGGTGACAGAGGCAGGGGTGGATTATGGATAGCCAGGGCCCCGGGCAGTTGAGACTGCATGGGCCCCTCCACCACCCCACGTGACGGGTCAGGGTTCACCATATACCTGAAACATTATTTCTGAAAAAAATAGCTGCTGGGTGAAACTATAACATAAAAAACATCCATTAATCTAAAATTTACCTTCACTTAAACAAATACTTTAAGCCATAGTATTGAACAGACCAACTTTAATATGTAAACAAGTCTCTCTGGTGACAGTTTCCACACGTACCGGAAACTGTCTATGGTCTGCAAACATGTCAGTGTGTGTTTCCATGGACCGTGTGTTTGTGTGCTCCACACGGAGACATGTCTGTTTTTTTGCAGATGCACGGTCCACAAAACTGTCTCACACTGAACACAAACGGATGACATCCGTTTGTCATCAGTGTGACACGTACCAGTGCCTGGGAATCAGCGGTACAGTTAGCGCTGTCCCCAAGCGCTGGGGGCTGAACACTGCCCTCATCATGGATCCCTGCCGGCGCTGCGATCAGCAGAGGCAGGGACAATAGCGAGAGTAGTAGTCTGCTCCCGCTGTGTCCACGCCTGCAAAAATAAGATTAAAATAATAAAAATCCATGTACTCACCTCTCCTAGGTGTCCCCTGCTGTAATCCATGCGACCGCTGCTGCCGAGGAGCCGGAGAAAATGAGCCGCTCCGTAGCTGCGCTCTGTGAGTGACAGGACACTGCTCCTGAGTGCAGCTCCGGAGCCGCTCGCTGGAGCGGCTCATTTTCACCGGCTCCTCTGTCAGTAGTCAGAGGATTACAGTGTGGGACACTTAGGAAAGGTGAGTATATGGATTTTATTATTTTAATCTTATTTATACACAGGGACACTGCGGGAGCAGACTACTACCCTTATCATTGTCCCTTGCTCGCGCTGATAACAGCACTAGCAAGGAATCGTGATCACCAGCTCCTCCTCTGCTCTATTGGCCTCAAGGACACTGTTCTCTCCTTGTTCTCCTCCTATTTCTCTGGCCGCTCCTTCTCTGTGTCTTTTGCCGGCTCCTCCTCCTCTCTCCTTCCTCTTACTGTCGGGGTTCCTCAAGGATCAGTCCTAGGCCCCCTTCTTTTCTCCTTATACACTGCTCCTATTGGACAAACAATCAGCAGATTCGGTTTTCAGTACCATCTCTATGCTGATGACTCCCAATTATACACCTCTTCTCCGGACATCATCCCTGCATTACTACAAAAGACCAGTGATTGTCTTTCTGCTCTGTCTAACATTATGTCCTCCCTCTGCCTAAAACTGAATCTGTCAAAAACTGAACTACTCGTATTTCCTCCCTCCACTAACCTACCTGTGCCCGATATTGCCATTTCCATTTGTGGCTCAACCATTACTCCCCAGCAACAAGCCCGCTGTCTTGGGGTCATTTTTGATTCAGATCTTTCCTTCACTCCTCACATCAAATCACTCGCTCGTTCATGTCATCTACACCTCAAAAACATCTCAAGAATCAGGACTTCTCTCACCTTTGACTCGGCAAAAACTCTTACTGTAGCTCTTATTCATTCTTGTCTCGATTATTGCAACTCTCTACTAATCGGTCTCCCACTTAGTAAACTCTCCCCTCTCCAATCCATCCTTAGCGCAGCAGCCAGGATCATATTCCTCGCCAACCGCTACACCGAGGCCCTGTGCCAGTCATTGCATTGGTTGCCCATTCAATACAGAGTTCAATATAAACTTAACATGCTTACCCACAAAGCACTCCATCCTTCAGCACCCCCCTACATCTCCTCCCTTGTCTCAGTCTACCACCCTACAAGTGCCCTCTGTTCTGCCAATGACTTAAAACTAAAATCCTCCATAATCCGAACTCCCCACTCCCGTCTCCAAGATTTCTCGCGTGCTGCACCAATTCTTTGGAATGCACTACCCAGGACAGTTCGATTAATTCCCAAACCCACAGTTTCAAGCGGACCCTAAAAATCAATTTCTTTAGACTGGCGTATCGCCTCAACACACTATCTGTCCGTCCCAGTTTTGGCCCATATTAAAATCTTCTTCAATATCAGATTCATACCAATCATGCACTTAATAGCCTCTGTCAGGACTGTACATATACTGGCAGGCGACCAGTCCATGTATTATTATTTATCCTATTTAGTATATCAAGGCTGCATTATACAATATATGTACATTCTACCTTTTGTGTCTCCCCCATTTCCTCATAGACTGTAAGCTTGCGAGCAGGGCCCTCACTCCTTTTGACATGAGTTATGCTTATTCTGTATTGTCTGTATATGTCCCCCCCAAAATTGTAAAGTGCTGCGGAATATGTTGGCGCTATAAAAATAAAAATTATTATTATTATGAGGGCAGCGTTCGGCACCTGCGCTTAGGAACAGCGCTAACTGTACCTCTATTCCTAGGCGCCGGTCCTGATGTGGCAAATGGTTGCCACACGGGACACGGATATTTCCAGTACTGGTTTTTCCAGTACCGGAAATAGCCGGACATGTGAAACCAGCCTAATGCTATGTAATCTCACCCGGGTGAGGTGAGTTTACGCGGGTTTACAAGAAGCAGCATGGCTGCATGTGAATTTCTGTGGCAAAGACCAGGGTCTTCAGTGTATGACCAATAGCATGTCATTAGATGCGGTAAATCTGCATGTAACTAAACACAAGTACTGTAATTACAATGCAGCGTTTTGGATGCAGCGGAAATGTCTTTATGTAGTTTCAGTCCACTCCTCTCCCATCCCCAACATTATGTAGAAATTTGAAAAATGACAATGGTCCCGTGCCCTTTTATACAAAGTGCTGCTGGCTGCCCACCAGTTCCACTGCCACAGACACTGTCTGAGACACACGATGATTTAAGCTAATGTTTGTCTGCGGCAAGTGGCATTGGAACACTAGAAGGCAGCCAGCAGGCACTCTGTATAAAACGGCAGGGGACCATTATTGATAAATATACACAAAACACATACTTTTTAAACACACTTTGACACTGGAGCAGCAGGGCTCAGCAGGAGACAAGCTCTGGGTCATGGTGCGTGGGGTAGGAGCAGGCGGCTCCTCTTCATGTCAGCCATTTCTTCTTTTTAATAGACCAGTGCCCGCGCTGTGTATGCTGGGCCCTCCCTGACGTCATGTGGCAGGGCGGTCCCAGCATCATGTAAACTTCCCGCCCTGGTGGATCTGCAGCCGACCGGATGGGAGTGGCTGCGTGATGCAGCGTGTCTGTGAGTGGCTGCTTTGAAATTTGGGTCCTGCCCTGCCTGACGTCATGTCACATGACGTCAGGCAGGGCAGGACCCAAATTTCAAAGCAGCCACTCACAGACACGCTGGCTGCATTACGCGGCCGCTCCCATCTGGCCACCGTAGCTGTATATTCACTAGCGCGGGCAGTTTAAATGTTGGGACCGCCCTGCCACATGATGTCAGGCAAGGCAGTCCCAACATCATTTAAACTGGCCGCACTAGTGAATATACAGCTACGGTGGCCGGATGGGAGCTGCCGCGTGATGCAGCCAGAGTGTCTGTGAGTGGCTGCCCTGCCTGACGTCATGTGGCACTGGCAGGGCGGCAAAGCATGATTCAAGCCGCCTGCGGCTGCGGGCCCGCAGCGGTAGTGATCTGAACCTTCGGCCAGCGCGGCGGTGACAAAAAAAAAAGATTGCGCATTATAATGGGAGCAATTCATGGGCCGCCCGGAGCCCCGGGCCCCGGGCGGTAGCCCGAATTGCCCTCATTATAATCCACCTATGGACAGAGGCAAGACAGAGCTTCCTTCATCTCTCAACTACTTTGATGCCACTATTGATTGTGGCTGCTAAGTCATAGAAGTTTCTAGCAAAAAACTAACTTTAAAGTTACTTTTTTTTCCACATGTGTAATCACAAAAATGGCTCACTCAAATGAGCGTATAACTCGGACAAGTGCAATCCGATAAAAAAAAGGATTGCACTCGGACTAATGTTATTCAATGATGCAGTCAGATATGCGTTTTTTTTTTTCTCTCAGCTGTATTTAGCGTGAGTAAAAAATTGCAGCATGCTGTGATTTCACTCCAAAATACGACAGTGCGAGAAAGTAAGCCCTCAGTAGCCAAGTCAGCCCTCTTCTTTGTTGCAGATGATACATAGACCGATGTGTGGACTGACTTAACTATTGAAATGATCAGTCACCTCATCAAATGATCGCCGTGTAAGGCAACAGACTATAATCTGGAGATGGGGACATTTGTTCTTTTTAAACAGGACAATCCCTTTAATGTTGCATCATATAATCCACAAGAAAGAAATCTTGAACATTTGTAACACCAGCTACAGTAGAGATCATATTCTTCATTTTCAGCTAAGAAAACCTTTTTCATAAGATGAATCTATTCCCAGTTTTTACCCTATAACAACAGTTGGTGATTATTAAATGTAGTTCTCAATAAATTAAACAATTTTTGAAAAGACTAATTTCATCATGTTCTTCAGGTATCCATAGGTGCTATACTCATTTTCTGGGCGTCTTCTATCACTGCAGGTTTATCTCCTCCTGAAGACACAGAAAAATAATGGTGTATGGAAAATATAACATC
Source organism: Phyllobates terribilis (assembly GCF_046119375.1). Taxonomy (NCBI): domain Eukaryota; kingdom Metazoa; phylum Chordata; class Amphibia; order Anura; family Dendrobatidae; genus Phyllobates; species Phyllobates terribilis. Next base: position 602,212,173 of record NW_027362762.1, read on the forward strand.
TCAAAATAAGTACATTTACCCATTTAATAAATTATGCTCAGTCAACATACAAATAAGAATAGACTTTAAAGTTAAGGTGAGAAGTTTTGCGACCTATACATTCAAAAATAATTTAAAAGCACAATCAATTTGCATACATTTTGCTTCATTAATTGTAACTATAAATCCTAAAGTTTAATAATAGCTTTCCTTATATATTAACCTACTTGATTTATGGTTAAAAACCTCAAATACCGCTTCAGTTTTTGAGTAAGTCAAATGTCTGCGCCAGACGTAACTAAATTCTTTTTAAACCTTTACTAAATCATAATCATCATTCTAGAGATCAATTGTCGCAGACTGCTGGTCTTTGAGAGGAAGGGTACCGTCTATGTTTGTTTCTGTTGTATTTCTAGAAAACTTACGAGTTATTCTCATGCTCTGGATGCGTTCAGAGAGGTGCTTCCTGAATTTTTTGGTGAGGAAGCAGTAGATGATGGGGTCAAGCATGCAGTTGGTGCTCATGATGCAGAGAGTTACTTGATGGGCATCATTCAAGGTTTGCAGAAATCCACAATCATTTTCATGCCACAATCCTAAAACGGTCAAGGTCCAGGGTCCTTGAACAATGTGATGTGGGACAAAGCAAATCACAAAAACACCTAGAACAGTGGCCACCATATACACAGCACGGCGCTTCATTTCTGCACTCTGTCTGGCTTGCACTGACTGGATGACTAAAGTCTTAAAAATCACTAAATTGCACACTAAAATAAGGAGAAATATAAGAAAGAAGGCAGCGATCAAAACAAAGTTAATGGCAGCCACAGGATCTCTGTTTTTAGTACTGTATTCTTCAAAGCAGCGGGTGTAGTTCTTACCATCATTGGTTACTGTCTGGTTGGTCCCAGAAATTATAAGGAAGTACAAAGAGCTAGAAAATATGAGTATCCAAACACATGTTGAGATACATATTGCTCTGTTTCTGGCAGTGGACTGGGCAGTCTCTACAGGTCTTGTAACAGCTTGATATCTGTTATAACTGATGACTCCAAGAAAAGCGATAGAGCAATACGTATTAATAAAAAAGAAACAGCCTGCCACATTGCAAAGAAAGTCCGGCATTATCCAGTTCCCTCTATTGTTGTAATATACAATCCAGAGAGGCAGTGTCACCAAAAATAGGAGGTCAGCGACTGTTAAATTTATCATAAATATTTTAATTTCACTCAGCCTTTTAGTTGGATAAACTTTAGCAAAAACCCATAGCACATAGCTGTTGGCAATGAATCCAATGACAAAAATAAGGCTATATGATACTGTAAAAAGTGAGTATCTGAAATCTGAATCCACTCTGCACTGGTACTGTGTACTTATGTTTTCTTGTGGAGACATGTTCATTATATTTAGATTCAAAGACTTCAATAGGACTTGTGAGCACCTTTAAGAGAAAAATAAATAATGAATTGGCAGTGATAATTATAGTATATGTAGCAATATTAACAAAAAAAATCTGAAAATATGTACAAATAAATTGGCAACATTGTTTGTCTCAAATCCGTCTTAGCTACACGATTCCTACAGTAAAAGAATGAAGAGAAGTTGGTTGCCTAAATGACGTCACCACTTGGATAATATTTCCCAACATTGCTTGTTCATCATGAATAAAGAGTTTAACTTTCGACAGAGATATTTGCAATAGTGGTATTCTGACAAATTACTGACAGCCCTGTTAAGTCTTTCCTGCAGAAGATTGCTCATAACATGGCTATCAGGTGCTGTACAGCAAAGTGGTCTAGTAGTGACCCTGTGCCCAATATAATGAAAAGTACAATATTTCATCAGTTTTCGTTAATCTATTATTTTACATTCAAATTGTTTGTTTTTTTTATAGAATAGAGAATAAATTCCCAAGTCTGTTAGAAATTCTTGTTTGTTTTTTTAATTCACCTTGTCTTCAATTTATCAAAAAGGACCAAATTTTTCCACCTTATGGCAGATTTTCTGCTGATTACTGAAAAATAGAAGCTTATTAAAGGGAACCTGTCATGTCCCCAAATGCTAGTACCCTACTGATATAGGGATAATCTGCAGGTTAATAGCATTACAATTCTGTCTGGCCACCTTACTGAAAATGCAGCTACCTGGAGAAAATAAACTTTACTTCTTCCCCCCGCTGGCTTCAGTCATAGAGGCATGCATGGAGCAGTTATAGTAACTTCTCAATACACAGTGAGCAGTAGCTGTAAGAATGCCCCGACACTTTGACAGCTCACTCTGTACAAATGCTCTCCATAGTGAGCTGTCAATCAAACTGCCAGAGCGTGTCTACAGCTCACTGTGTAGTCAGCGGTGACAGTATCTGCTCCATGCATGCCTCCATGACTGAAAGTCGGCAGCTCAGAGGAGTAATGCAGTTCAATTTCTGCTGGAAAATGTGCTTTCAGTAAGGCAGCTTGACAACATTGTAATGCTATTAAGCTGAAGATTAACCCTATATCTGTAGATTAATAACATTTGGGAACCAGACAGGTAGCCTTTTAGTATGATTACAGTAGCATTGTAAAAGTTTGGGCACCCCTGGTCAAAATTACTGTTATTGTGTACAGTTAAGCAAGTTGAAGATGAAATGATCTCTAAAAGGCCTAAAGATGACACATTTTCTATATGTTTTAGGCAAAAAAAATATATTGTAATTTTTTACATTTCAAAAGTTTGGGCACCCTTGGAGATTTGTGTGCTCAGATAACTTTGACCAAGGTTTCAGACCTTAATTAGCCTGTTAGGGTTACGGCTTGTTCACTATCATCGTTAGAAAAGACCAGGTGATGCAAATATCCCAGCTTTATAAAAATCGAACCTCCTCTAACCTTGTACCAAAAAACAGCAGCCATAGGTTCTTCTGAGCAGTTGCCTAGCACTCTAAAAATGAAAATGGTGGAGGCCCACAAATCAGGAGAAGGCTATAAGAAGAGAGCAAAGTGTTTTCAAGATTCCCTTTCAACAGTTTGAAATGTAATTAAGAAATGGCAGTTAACAGGAACAGTGGAGGTCAAGATAAGGTCTGGAAGACGAAGCAAAATTTCAGTGAGAGCTGCTAGTAGGATTGCTAAAGAGGCAAATCAGTAACCTCGCTTGACTGCAAAAGACCTTCAGAAAGATTTAGCAGGCTCTATAGTTGTGGTATATTGTTCTACTGTTCAAAGACACTTGCATAAATATGGCCTTCAAGGTAGAAAACCTCTCCTGCGTCCTCACCATAAAATTCTGTATGGCTGTGAGTCGGTCGACAGGGGTAGGGGTACTCGGATACCGGGATGGATGGGTTACTTCTGTGGGGATCACGTTTGCTCGATTCCCGGTTCCGTGCCCTGGACCGTCAGTAAAGGGATGGGGGTCAGGATGATGGGAGAATTGTGTCCTGACGCCTCCTGTGGTAACTGGTAAAATCGGTTACCAGCGCTGTGTATGGTTGCTGAGGTGATCGGCATACGGCTTGTATGAAAGCTATAGGCAGTAATGTCAAAGTAGGCACACACACACATTAAGTCTTTGTTTCAGTACCTTTCTTTACTGATGTCCGGTAACAGGTACAGTTCAGGAGGATGACCAGGTTTTCGGTGCAGGTAGAAATATTCACTCTGGAGATTTGTGAGGCCTCCTCTAACAATGTGTGCGTTGTTTGGGATCAGTCCTGCTGAACGTGCCACCTTCACTTTCTTTGGGGTCCTTCTCCACAACTCACAATGAGGACCTTTCCTTGGGGCTACCAATTCTCTTTCTGAGCCCCTGGTCCTATACTTGGTCAAGTTTGGCAACTGTCTCCCCTTCTTCTTCAGGGGGAGTAGATCCTCCTGATCTGTCCGGGTTTTCTATGCTATTCCTGAATTAATAGCAATCTCGGACTCCGGTGTTCGGGTGAGCTAAAGGGATAATAGTTTTATATCTTTCTCTCTCCTTTTAGCCTCCGTCCCTCTCTCTAGGGCGCTTCACAACACGGACCTGTTTCCTAGTTCAGGGCTTAACTGGTCCTCAGCCAACAGCTCTCCGTGTCTCTCCTCCTTCACCTGTCTCTAGACTAACTGCCGCTTTGCTGTCTCCCTGGAAACTGACTCCTCCCCTCAGACCTGGGGTGGAAGGTGTTGTGTGTGCCCAAGTGTACATCTCTCCCTGCACCTATGGATCCTGTGGTAATCCCCCGCAGGGGTGCCACATTCCCCCCTAGTTAACTTCAGTCCTCCGGGACTGAAACTTTTTTTTTTTTTAACAAAGATAACATAACATTAACATTTATATTTGTAATTTGAACAGAGTCTCAAAAATAAAATTTACAAAAACCATGGATAATGGGAAAGATGGATAACCAGTCCATACAACGCTAGTCGATCTGCTGCAGGCTGTTAAAGGGAAAGTGTTTTTGCTACCACCAGTCCTGTGGCTCCAGTCCAGTCTTAAAAAATTTTCAAAAAGTTTCAGACTTCCAAACAGGTAAAGTCTCTTTAGGCTTAATGATTCAAATAGACTTAATAATTCACAATACACAACAAAACATTTACTACATGTGCCTCGGCGCAAGGGTCCTAGGTACTGCAGGGGCCTCTCCCGTTCATAAGCACTGTAGGCCCTTTGGCTCTGGGGTCACCTATTGGCCAAGATTTTGCTCTCCCTAGACCGCTTCTTACGCCAACTCTACTCACCCCTTTTTTTATGTTGTGTACCTGGTGTAACCTGTTTTGGTCTACTCGTCACCCTTCTATATACTGACTTTAACTACATATTTACATTTTTCAACCTATTTACATTTCCCACTTGTTATGGTTTACTCCCTGTATCTGAGTGGTGGGTGTCCAAAATTAATACGTGTGACCTCCGTAAAACTGGTATCCCACTGGTGCGTAAGCCTGGTGTGGAGCGAACACTACTTACTGACTCTTGTGTTGGTCTACGTAGCACAGGTATGCCGGAGTGTCTTCCCACTCCCCTAGTGGGAATGGCAGGTACTCCGATAGCAGGATTCCCTGGCTTGGCTACAGCGGGTGGTTCTTCTTCTCTTGATCCTTCTACTGGTTGTGGGAATGTCCACATGGGAATTAAGTATGCTCCTTCTATTTGAGGCCAATCTGCGGGTAACTCTCCTAAGATTGTCTTAATTGTCCTTGGCGTCTCTTCTTCTGGTATGGGACAAGGGATATATTCTTTTTGTTGTAAGGGTTGAGGACACTTCTTTAAGTGTTCTCGGGACACTGTTGCTGTTGTTTTTCCGTTATCCTTGCTGATTAGACAGGTTTTCTGATTGTCAAAATTGGATGGTAATACAGTGTATGGTTCTTCTTCCCATTGATTATCTAGCTTATGAAGTCTCTTTTTCCTTTTCAAAACCAATTCTCCGGGGGTTAACGGGATTCCTTGTGCATTTTTATTGAAATTGGTTTCTTGTCTTTGTCTGGATTTTGCTAGACTTTTCTCAACACACTCCTGTATTTTCTTGTATTGTTCTGTTCTTCTAGTATCCCAATCTGCAATCGAGGGGTCTTCCTCAGGAACTACAATGCCTATTTCAAAGTCCACTGGCAATTTTCCTGGTCTCGCTCTCATCAAGTATGCCGGGGTACAATTAGTTGAGCTTACTGGGATGTTGTTATAGATGTCAATAAGATCTGGTAATTTCTCTGGCCATCTGTTTCTGTCTTCCAAGGGCAGAGTCTTCAGCAATTCTATTACCACGTGATTCATTTTTTCGCACATTCCATTAGTTTGGGGATGGTAAGGCGTGGTACGAATTTTCTTGCATCCATACAAGCTACAGAACTCTTGAAATATTTCCGCTTCAAAGGCAGGACCCTGATCTGTCAATACCTGTTCTGGATATCCATGTGGCCTGCAGAAATAAGCTTGAAAGGTTCTTGCTGCTGTCTGAGCTGTCAAATCCTTCACAGGAGCTACCACTAGGAATCTGGAATAGTGGTCCACCATGGTAATAACGCCGGCCTCCTTCATGTCCTGCAGCATCTCTTTAGCACACTGGTAGTGGTTTTGTGGGATGGGTCTATGTCTCACTTTAATCGGGGGATGATCTCCTGTGGGTATATGATGGCGTACCCCTTTTATCCTCCCAAAATCTAATGGATGCTTACTGAATACTTGGCTAAACTCTTGTACTACCCGGTATACTCCTTGCTTCTGGTGGTCGGGGGTGGCATCAGTCCCTATGTGCAACTGCTGACACCACTCCTCCAGCTGTCCTTTGGGGTTGTTGTCCTCCGCCTGACTTGACCGGGGCAAGTGCTCTAGTGTCTGTATGTTGTTATTACTGACAGTGTACAGCTTTGCTACAGTAGCATACCGGGGTAGTTTCACTTCTTCCTCCCCGCAATTCAACACACGGATTGGTACTCTTCCCCTGCGTACATCCACCACCCCTCTAGCTGTCAGCAGTGTAGGTCTATGCTCCGAATATACCGGTTCTACAATTGCCTGGTATTCCTTTCTTCTAATACCCATAGCTGCTCGACACCATATCATCATTTCACTGTTTGGTGGTAATACAATGGGAAATGGGTCTGTTACCCGCGCACTGCCAATCTCCCCCCCAGACAGATTTACCTGTTGCTTGTGAATTAAGGCACGGATTTCTGTTTGAAGGATTCTCCTCTGCCCAATGCCAGCAGTCTCTGTAATCTGTTGGAGTAAAAACATCACTTCTTCAAGGCAGTTTTCAATCACATTAGTACCAAGCACCATGTAAGGATATTTGTTATTGGGGTCATCTTCTACCACACATAACCCTTGGCCTCTCAACTTCACCCTCCCCAGCTTTATTGTCACTTCTCTAAACCCCACCTGATTCAGTGGTTGACCATTAGCTGCTAAAATGTCAAGATTAGAGTCTGGGGGGCTAAGATCAGCATCAGACCAAAATTGCTTGTAAAGGATATGTGGGATGGTGGTGACTTGTGACCCAGTGTCCAATAGGGCCGATGTGGGGATTCCTTCTAGAGTAATGTTCAGGTACGGGCGGCCTCCCACATACCGACTATGCCAGTCATATGGGCCCTGCCGTTTTATTCGTGGGGGTTGGCCCTGGGACCCAGGAATCTCGGGTTTAAACGACATCTTCTTGCAAAGTGGCCCGGTTTGTTGTGTAGCGCCCCGAGGGTTCGGCCGCTACAGGGGTATTGCACCTCTGCCAGAGGTGTGATATTCCACTCCCGGGTGAGGATGGAATGTGGACCAGGACTCAGTTAGCTGCATACAGCACACTCACCCCATTTCCGAGGGACAGCTCAACCGTACTCCCATTAGACAGAAATGCAGGTACGACAAACCATGTCCCTGGCTGGAGTAGGGAGGGGGGAGGAATACCCAGTTATGTAGGAGCAGATAGGTGTTGGTTCCTAAGTGTAGGTAGGAACCCATTGGTTGCTGGTCACCTGGGCTCATGTTTCTAGAGGGAGGTATAAAAGGTGGGCACCATCTTAGTTCTGGGTGAAGAAGGTCAGTTCAAGCAGGAGGAGAAGATAGAGAAGGAGTTCGGCTAGAGAGGGCTGACAGGGAGCTGTGCTTCAGTCTGGGCCCAGCTCCATGAGGAAGGCCTGAGGAGAGGGCCAGGAACAGAAAGGAACAAGAACAGAAAGGAACAGAAACAGAAAGGAACAGCAAAGAAAGAGAGGAAGAAACAGAAGGGCTCAGGAACAAGAAGGAAGAAGGGACCCTAAGAACCCACGAGAATACAGGGTGAAGGTTCAGGCAGATTAAGGGTGCCGGATCCCAAGTTGGTGGAGGAGAAACTACCCTCAGCCAAAGACCGGACGTCGTGATCATTTATTGGTGCGACACCTCATTAAACCTGCTAGGAAGGCACCATATAGAACAGCAGGGAACAGGATCCACGTTTACCCGCACAAGTTCGCGGCAGCTGGACAAAAGTGGGTCACTGGTGAGGCAGGCCAGAGGAAGGATTGAAGGGGGTACTGAGCCATACTTCTGAGCTGCCTGGGAGTTGACCGAGCCCCTCACCTGGTGGACGTAGCACGGCTCGGGCAGTCATTGCCAGCTGAAGTGACTTGGATATTAACCGTGAGTAAAGACCCTGGACTGTAGTACGTTGTCTGTGTGCTTTTTCGCTCCACCGGCACTACCGGTACTGGGACTCTCACCACCATCACTCCCACCATCCACTACACTGCCCTGGGGCTGCACTCTTCCCGTGGGGAGTCACACCACCTCAGCTGCATACACCATCAGCCCCAGCGGTCTGCCCTGCAGCGGCGGTTCCTAATGACCGCAAATCCACGGGTGGCGTAGTCGGACGTTAACAACAGCACATAGCAGACTACCATTGGTCTGACCACCGTGAGCCACGGAACCGGGTTGCCACTACTACCCCCATCGTCTCCCTATTGCCCGGATCCGAGTGCCCCACGGCTCAGGGGGCGAGTCAGCTTTGGCGTAGTCGGCAGGATTTCGTGCCCGCTAACAATGGGTTCTGCGCGCCTGAAAAGAGACTGTTTTATTGTATTAAAGATGGCGCCCGCCCCAGAAGAATGAGCGCCATAATGTGCATGCCGAAAGACAACAAGAAGCCACCTCCCATCGTGGGCCAGTTCCCAGAATGGCGCCAAAGAAGGAGTCCACCCCCAACATCCATGAGTACGGCTGTGGAAATGTCCGTCAACGTGGGGGGGGCTGCCCCTGAGAGTGGTTGTCAGCAGAATGCCCCAGGACCACCCCCCATGGGGGCGGAAAGAGAAGAAAACTGTGGGGCAGGGGGTGGTCTGGATCAGTCTGGCCAGACCACACCCGGAGATGGAGAGAGGAGCCAGCTCCAGCACCTTGGCGAGGGGCCAGCTGCAGGCCGAACCACTATGCAGCTTCACGGAGCTGCTAGAACACCTCCCCAAGGAAGACCCCGAGTATGCGCGCGCTGCGCTGGAGGAGCTGGACCGGAGGATGGTCCGGGCGCAGCGGGACGTGATTGCCGGATGGAAGGAGGAGATGGCCCAGCGTGCCGTGGTCCCACAGCAGGAGGCGCCGCCGGCACCAAGCAGCACGCCTGCCTCCGAGGGCAGTGAGAAGAGAGCGGAGACTGAGGACGACGCCGCGGAGGAGGCCACGACAGCAGAGGCAGGTAATGGAGACGCCCTTACCCCGAGCCCTAGGGCCGCCGACCTGCCCCTGCACCCCGTTGCGGAGCCCGGCATACCTGAAACCGCTGCAGACGCCGTGTCTCCACCGCTACCAACCGGTTCCCAGGCCATCGACGCCGCCAGCAAGCCCCGCCCCACGCCGTGCCCTCTGACCCCGGGCATGATCAAGAGACCACCATCGCAGGCCTGGTCGCAAGGCCTAGCGCCCCAGGCGCCGCTGCCCTGCCAGAGCCCTCTGTTTCCGCTGTGCCACCCCCGGGTGCAACCAGGAAACGACCACAGCGGGCCTGGTGGCAAGGCCGAGTACCCCCGGGCGCCGTCGACCCACTCGCTCCTCCTGCTCCTGCAATACCACCTCTGGGCGCGGATCTGTTCGCCCAACATACCGGTCTGGATGGGCTCCCTTTCAACTGGCCCCCCGAGTATGTTAACCCCCGCCTTCGGAGAAGCCCGTCCGCGGAGGCTGGAGTACCATCTGAGCCCCTCATACCCACTCCGAAGCCTCTGGAAGTCTCCCAGCTTCCGTTGGAGGATGCTCAGTATGAGTGGGATCCGACCGGAGAGGACCTGATGGGGTTCATGCAAGAAACACGGGCGGACGCAGCCAGCCGACGGGAGGCCTGCCGCCAACAGCTAGAGATGTTCGAGAGCGAGCAGCGAGAGCGGCGCGTGAAACAGGAGAAGTTGCAGGTCCGGAGTGCGGAGCAGAAAATGAAGGCCCGGCGAGATCCCCAAACTGCCCGCGGTCCCCGAGTCACCGGGACTGTCGTAAAATTTCAGATGGAGCATGGCTTGAGCTTCATCCGAGATCCGGACACCATCAGTGACATATTTGTGACCCGGAGGGATGTAGAAAGCCACCTGCCAGAAGATCATCGAGGGCGGGATCTATATCCAGGGGACGTGGTGTCTTACACCCGACACCAAGGCGTGAAGGGATGGTATGCCCTCCACGTCCACAGAGTGGTAGAAGAGGAGGAGCAGTACCACTCGGACCCCGAGTACCGAGAGGGCCCGGACGGGCCTGAAGATTATGAGGAGCAAGGAGCAGCTGGAGGGTATCGCTACCAGTGAACAGTGGCATACCAGTGTACATAGTTACCCGTCTGGGTACAGAGAGCTGTCTTGGAACTGTTTCCAGAGTAAAGTGTGGTCCCCGTTGGGACTGTTATGGAACTGTTGACTGTGTGAAAGTTTCCCCTATATCCCCTACCAGGCTGAGGACTGTGAGCAGCCATTCCCCTCCCTAAAACTGGCCGAGGACTGAGAATGGCCGATCCCTTGTAAATAGTTGCGCTTCCTAAAGCGCCCCCTACTGGTTTTATAGAGAGACTGCGACGCCTACCTCGGGACAGCAAGTCCCCCATGTTTACAAGTTTGCCAAAGTTCCTGCACTTACAAGAAGAATGCACACCTGGTCGCAAGTTGCACCGCGGCCATGATCCAAGAATACCAGAATGTGTTTTGCCTAAAAATGTTTTATATGAAGAGTTTAATATGCTGCTAGAAAATGTTTTACATGATCTTGAAACCGTTTTATATGACAAGTGACAAAAGAGTTCCCGTAGTGTTGAAAATATTTTATAATGCCTAGTGAAAGAAAAGTGTGTCCCATAAAGGGAATTGAACTGTGTCGTCCATTTCTAAATGTAAAAGGTTATTGAAAAAGTTTTGGAAAATTTTGCATGTCCTGTACTTAACTGTTTTTGCTCTTTTCCAGCTCGAGGACGTGCTGTGGTTTACCAGGGGGGAATGTAGCGCCCCGAGGGTTCGGCCGCTACAGGGGTATTGCACCTCTGCCAGAGGTGTGATATTCCACTCCCGGGTGAGGATGGAGTGTGGACCAGGGCTCAGTTAGCTGCATACAGCACACTCACCCCATTTCCGAGGGACAGCTCAACGGTACTCCCATTAGACAGAAATGCAGGTACGACAGACCATGTCCCTGGCTGGAGTGGGGAGGGGGGAGAAATACCCAGTGATGTAGGAGCAGATAGGGGTTGGTTCCTGAGCGTAGGTAGTAGCCCATTGGTTGCTGGTCACCTGGGCTCATGTTTCTAGAAGGAGGTATAAAAAGTGGGCACCATCTTAGTTCTGGGTGAAGAAGGTCAGTTCAAGCAGGAGGAGAAGAGAGAGAAAGAGTTCGGCCAGAGAGGGCTGACAGGGAGCTGTGGCTCATTCTGGGCCCAGCTCCATGCATGAGGCAGGCCTGAGGAGAGGGCCAGGAACAGAAAGGAACAAGAACAGAAAGGAACAGAAACAGAAAGGAACAGCAAAGAAAGAGAGGAAGAAACAGAAGGGCTCAGGAACAAGAAGGAAGAAGGGACCCTAAGAACCCACGAGAATACAGGGTGAAGGGTCAGGCAGATTAAGGGTGCCGGATCCCAAGTTGGTGGAGGAGAAACTACCCTCAGCCAAAGACCGGACGTCGTGATCATTTATTGGTGTGACACCTCATTAAACCTGCTAGGAAGGCACCATATAGAACAGCGGGGAATGGGATCCACGTTTACCCGCACAAGTTCGCGGCAGCAGGACAAAAGTGGGTCACTGGTGAGGCAGGCCAGAAGAAGGATTGAAGGGGGTCCTGAGCCATACTTCCGAGCTGCCTGGGAGTTGACCGAGCCCCTCACCTGGTGGACGCAGCACGACTCGGGCAGTCATTGCCAGCTGAAGTGACTTGGATATTAACTGTGAGTAAAGACCCTGGACTGCAGTACGGTGTCTGTGTGCTTTTTTGCTCCACCGGCACTACCGGTACTGGGACTCTCACCACCATCACTCCCACCATCCACTACACTGCCCTGGGGCTGCACTCTTCCCGTGGGGAGTCACACCACCTCAGCTGCATATACCATCAGCCCCAGCGGTCTGCCCTGCAGCGGCGGTTCCTAATGACCGCAAATCCACGGGTGGCGTAGTCGGACGTTAACAACAGCACATAGCAGACTACCATTGGTCTGACCACCCTGAGCCACGGAACCGGGTTGCCACTACTACCCCCCATCGTCTCCCTTTTGCCCGGATCCGAGTGCCCCACGGCTCAGGGGGCGAGTCAGTTGCAACGAAGGCAAATGGGTTGTCCTGAAGAATCCGTGTGGTCGGTGGCTCTGCGTCGGAATGGTGCGTTGGTCCCCTGCACGGGCGGCATGAGCTTTCTTCTCATCCACGGAACATCCTCAGGGGATTCAGCTAACTGGATTTTGCTTGGTGGTTGTGCCTCCGGTCTGGCTTGCAAGAGTTTTAGCACGTAGTCCATGTTTTTGGTTAGTTGTAACACTTGATTACATAGGTCATCAGCAGATTCGGGTACGACAGCTTGTCCTACCGCTTTTACAGAGTCTTTAGGGGTAGGCTCTAAGTTCATGTGAGAGGTAGTAACCTGCCAGGATGGGATTGCAGGTTTTGCAGGTAATGGGTCTCGTAATACAGTTATAGCACGGTCCTTTAAGGTATTAAAATCCACATCTGGATGATCTAGGACCCACATGTGCACCTGCTGACGGTGAAAGTCTGATCTCAACCCATTCATAAACTGTTCTGCAAGCAATTTATCTTCGTGTTGCACACTTGCTGGATCTACCAGTTTTATGGACCGAAGTGCCGCTTGTAAACGTAGGGCAAAGTCTCTGATGGTATCTTGCGGTCTCTGCTTGCATTGGTAGAATAGCATCCTTAGTTCAGACTGTGTGCGTTTTTCAAAAGCAGCTTTGAGCTTATCAAACACATTTTCTATAGAGTCTCCATCAGCATCGCTCCAAGTCTCAGCTTCTAGCTCCGCTGCACCTATTAATTGTCCCTGCACAACGGAGGCTCGCTGCTTTCCTGTCATTGCATACATGTCCAGCACCGCACACATTTTACGTTTGAAAGCTGCCAAGGTACTGGGTTTACCTTCATACGTCGGTAACCATTTGGCCCCCGGTACATACGGCAAGGCAACTGGCATTATCGGGTCCATCGCTCCAGATGCTGCGGCTCCCTCACCAGCTGAGGAACCGGCTGCTGCTGCGTCTTGGGCATCCCCTCTCTCAAGGTCTCGGACATCATCTGTTTCACTCATGACGGTGCCCCCCTAGTTAACCGTTGCCAGCTGCTACGATTAGCTCCTTCGGTAACCGGTGACTCTAAAAACGGCGGGGCTATCCTCGCGCTCCTTTAGCCGTGCCCCCGCGACTCTCTCCGCTCTGTGACGCAGTTTAATTTCTCCATGATGCAGTAATAACGGCCCATTTTACAGTACATAAACTTTCAATAAAGTCCAATTTAAGCACACAGTACCCGGATCTACCGGGCCCGGTATCCTGTTCGTGACGCAAAATTTAGTCGGTCGACAGGGGTAGGGGTACTCGGATACCGGGATGGATGGGTTACTTCTGTGGGGATCACGGTTGGTCGATTCCCGGTTCCGTGCCCTGGACCGTCACTAAAGGGATGTGGGTCAGGATGATGGGAGAATTGTGTCCTGACGCCTCCTGTGGTAACTGGTAAAATCGGTTACCAGCGCTGTGTATGGCTGCTGAGGTGATCGGCATACGGCTTGTATGAATGCTATAGGCAGTAATGTCAAAGTAGGCACACGCACACATTAAGTCTTTGTTTCAGTACCTTTCTTTACTGATGTCCGGTAACAGGTGCAGTTCAGGAGGGTAACCAGGTTTTCGGTGCAGGTAGAGATATTCACTCTGGAGATTTGTGAGGCCTCCTCTAATAATGTGTGCGTTGTTTGGGATCAGTCCTGCCTTAAGCTGAACGTGCCACCTTCACTTTCTTTGGGGTCCTTCTCCACAACTGACAATGAGGACCTTTCCTTGGGGCTACCAATTCTCTTTCTGGGCCCCTGGTCCTATACTTGGTCAAGTTTGGCAACTGTCTCCCCTTCTTCTTCAGGGGGAGTAGATCCTCCTGATCTGTCCGGGTTTTCTATGCTATTCCTGAATCAATAGCAATCTCGGACTCCGGTGTCTGGGTGAGCTAAAGGGATAATAGTTTTTTTTTTTTCTCTCTCCTTTTAGCCTCCGTCCCTCTCTCTAGGGTGCTTCACAACACGGACCTGTTTCCTAGTTCAGGGCTTAACTGGTCCTCAGCCAACAGCTCTCCGTGTCTCTCCTCCTTCACCTGTCTCTAGACTAACTGCCGCTTTGCTGTCTCCCTGGAAACTGACTCCTCCCATGAGACCTGGGGTGGAAGGTGTTGTGTGTGCCCAAGTGTACATCTCTCCCTGCACCTATGGATCCTGTGGTAATCCCCCGCAGGGGTGCCACAGCTGTGTGCCCACTATGCGTTTTTTAAGCATTTCTGCAGCGGCAATTCCGCTGCAGAAACGCTTAAAAAACGCTTGGTATAAGGTCTGCCATGTTCCCCAATGATAATCCACATGTGCTGTGCACATGCTGCTGAAATTTCCGCTGCAGATTATCATTGCGGAAAAATCCCCAGCACTACCAATTATTTTGCGGAATTGTGGTGTTTTCGCCGCCATTGACTTGCATTGGACCGCATGGAATCCGCATCACTGCATCTGCAGATGTGGATTCCATGCATTTCAATGTGCGGATGGTACCCGGGTTTGGAGAAGAGGAGACTCTCCTCTGGACCCGGGTACCATAGAACCTGTAAAAAAAATAATAAAATAAAAAATAAATATTATACTTACCTTCTGATGGCCCCCGGTGTCCTTGTCTAGGCTTGCCGGCAGCTCGCGTTAGACTAAAAGGACCTGCGGTGACGTCATGTAGTCATGTGACGGGTCACGCGACCGCTGACGTCAGCAGGTCATTTAGTTTACCGCGAGCTGCCGGCAAGCCGAGACAATTATACTGGGGGAAATCAGAAGAAAGTATATATTTATTTTTTACCATTATTTTGGTCACACTATATAAATCCATGCCGGCTGCTAAAATCACTTGGAAAGCGCTTCTCAACCCGCATGCGGAAATGCATGTGAAGAACGCTTCACATTCGCTTGTCCCTGGCAGGAAAAATGTATGTACAATCCGCATGTACAATCCGCATGCGTTTTTTCTGCCAGGGAGATGCAGAAATGCTCAGGAAAAATCCGGAGCATTTCTGCATCGTGGCCCGATGAGGTTAAAATAGAATTATTTTGCCACAATGAGTATGTGTGGAGAAAAAAGGGCACAGAATTTCAGGCAAAGAACATCTCGCCAATCATTAAGCGTGATGCTTTGGGGTTGTGTTGCAGCCAATGGCACAGGGAACATTTCACAGGTATAGAGAAGCAGGGCCGGCCCCAGGGTTTTGTGGGCCCTGTGCGAAAGAGTCTCTGTGGGCCCCTTTAACACATACCACGATTCATGATGCACAGATACCGCAGAGAAATATATATATATATCTATAATAAAACCATGGATGCATCCCTCTGTCTGAAGCCTTTATAGACTGCCCATGCGTGACGCGGAGTCTGGCTCCAGAAAGAAGCATGCATCCAGCCGTTACAGGTAAGAGGAGGTGTATGGCGCTGGAGATCGCGGTATGCGTAGGCACTGAATGCATACCGCGATCTCCAGCACCATACTTACATACCTACCTGACCGGGAGGAGTGTTGCCGCTGCCCCTCTCTTCACCGGAGACCGGGGCAGGAGTGAGGTCGTCGGATCGGCGCTTGCGCATAGCGCTATCCGGCACCATTTTACTGAAGACTCCCCCCCGGCCTCCGGCAGAACAGAACGCAGCAGCGCTGGAGTACAGAGAAGAAAGGTGAGTATAACTGTTTATTTTTTTTTGTATGTGTGTACAGTGTGAAAGGGATGTGGGGACCATGCATATACCAGGATTTTGGGGTGAGGGGACCACGCATACCAGGATTGGGGGGTGAGGGGCACCACACTTACCAGGATTGTGGGAAGAGGGGTACCACACATACCAGGATTGTGGGGTGAGGGGTACCATACATACTGGGATTGGAGGGTGAGGGGTACCACACATACCAGGATTGTGGGGTGAGAGGTACCACACATACCAGCATTGGGGGGTGAGGGGTACCACACATACCAGGATTGGGGGGTGAGGGGACCATGCATATAACAGGATTGTGGGGTGAGGGGTACCACACATACCAGGATTGGGGGGTGAGGGGACCATGCATATACCAGAATTGGTGGGTGAGGGGACCATGCATACCAGGATTGGAGGGTGAGGGGACCATGCATACCAGGATTAGGGGATGAGGGGACCATGCATACCAGGATTGGGGGTGAGGGGACCATGCATACCAGGATTGGGGGGTACCACACATACCATTATTGGGGGATGAGGGGCCCATGCATACCAGGATTGGGGGGGTGAGGGGACCATGCATTCCAGGATTGGGGGTGAGGGGATCATGCATACCAGGATTGGGGGGTGAGGGGACCATGCATACCAGGATTGGGGGGTGAGGGGACCATGCATACCAGGATTGAGGGGTGAGGGGACCATGCATACCAGGATTGGGGGGTGAGGGGACTATGCATACCAGGATTGGGGGGGTGAGGGGTGCCATGCATACCAGAATAGGGATGAGGGGTACCATACATTCCAGGATAGGAATGCGGGGTACCATGCATACCAGGATGAGGAATGGGGTGCCATGCATACCAGGATGAGGGGTATCATACATACCAGAATAGGGATGAGGGGTACCATGCATACCAGGATAAGGATGAGGGGTGCCATGCATACTAGGATGAGGGATTGGGTGCCATGCATACTAGGATGAGGGATTGGGTGCCATGCATACCAGGTTTCTGGGATGAGGAGGCTATACATACCAGAATTGGGATGAGGGGTGCCATACATACCAGGATAGGGATGAGGGGTACCATGTATACCAGGATTGGGGATGAGGGGCCCATGCATACCAGGATAGGAATCAGGAGTGCCATGCATACCGGGATTGGGGATGAGGGGTGCCATGCATACCAGGATTGGGGATGAGGGGTGCCATGCATACCAGAATTGGGGATGAGGGGTGCCATGCATACCGGGATTGGGGGTGAGGGGTGCCATGCATACCGGGATTGGGGATGAGGGGTGCCATGCATACCGGGATTGGAAATGAGGGGTGCCCCGCATACCGGGATTGGGGATGAGGGGTGCCACTCATACCGGGATTGGGGATGAGGGGTGCCACGCATACCGGGTTTGGGGGTGAGGGGTGCGACGCATACCGGGATTGGGGGTGAGGGGTGCCACGCATACCAGGATTGGGGATGAGGGGTGCCACGCAAACCGGGTTTGGGGATGAGGGGTGCCACGTATACCGGGATTGGGGGTGAGGGGTGCCACGCATACCGGGATTGGGGATGAGGGGTGCCACGCAATCCGGGTTTGGGGATGAGGGGTGCCACGCATACCGGGATTGGGGGTGAGGGTGCCACACATACTGGGATTGGGGGTGAGGGGTGCCACGCATACCTGGATTGGGGGTGAGGGGTGTCACGCATACCGGGATTGGGGGTGAGGGGTGCCACACATACCAGGATAGGATGGTGGGGACAGGATGGGGGCAGCACAAATACCAGGAGGGGGGCAGTGCATACCAGCATAGGAGACCATATACCAATAAAAATGCTCGCCACCCGGGCGTAGAACGGGTTCAATAGCTAGTATAAATATAGTACAATGCCAAAGATTTCATTTCTTACATTACATGAGCGATATCTATTGTAAATTCCACAATAGCTCAGAAACTTGAGAATCGCTCCATACAGAATACTAGCCCCCATAAAACGCTTCATACAGGATACTGGCCCCCATATAACGCTCCATACAGAATACTGGCCCCCATAACGCTCCAAGCAGGTTGTGCCCCCACATAATGCTCCATGCAGGCTGTTCCCACCACATAATGCCCCATGCAGGCTGTTCCCCCCTTATAATGCCCCATGCAGGATGTCACCCCCTCTTATAATGCCCCATGCAGGATGTCACCCCCTTATAATGCCCCATGCAGGATGTCAACCCCCCTTTTAATGCCCCATGCATGATGTCACCCCCTTACAATGCCCAATGCAGTATGTCACTCGCCCCCTTATAATGCCCCATGCAGGATGTCACTCCCCCCATATAATGCCCCATGCAGGATGTCACTTCCCCCACTTTTAATGCCCCATGCAGGATGTCACTTCCCCCACTATTAATGCCCAATGCAGGATGTCACACCTCCCCCTCCCTTATAATGCCCCATGCAGGATGTCACTTCCCCCCCAGGTAATGCCCCATGCAGGATGTCACACCCTCCCTTATTATGCCCCATGCAGGATGTCACTCCCCCCCCTTATAATGCCCCATGCAGTATGTCACTCCCCCCCTTTTAATGCCCCATGCATTATGTCACCCCCCTTCCTTATAATGCCCCATGCAGGATGTCACTCCCCCTCCATATAATGCCCCATGCAGGATGTTACTTCCTCCCCCTTATAATGCCCCATGCAGGATGTCACTCCCCCTCCATATAATGCCCCACGCTGGATGTCACTTCCTCCCCATATAATGCCCCATGCAGGATGTCACACCCCCCTCCCTTATAATGCCCCATGCAGGATGTCACACCCCCCTTATAATGCCCCATGCAGGATGTCACTCCCCCCCCTTTTAATGCCCCATGCAGGATGTCACTCCCCCCCCCTTTTAATGCCCCATGCAGGATGTCACACCCCCCTCCCTTATAATGCCCCATGCAGGATGTCACACTCCCACCCTCCCTTATAATACCCCATGCAGGATGTCACACCCCCACCCTCCCTTATAATGCCCCATGCAGGATGTCACACCCCACATATAATGCCCCATGCCTCCATACATTAAAAAAAAAAATCAAACACTCACCTCGCTTCTCACCAGCTGCTGCTGCTCTGGACTCCAGCGTCGCCGGTGTCTGCCCGCTCTGTGCTGTGACACTCAGGAGAGAGCGTGGTGGAAAGACGTCACCATGCCCTCTGACCTGAGACGTCACAGTGCAGCAACAGCGGATGAGACCGGAGCTACTGCGGAGACACGGGGAGAGGTAAGTATTGTGCCGCTGGCTGCTGGGGCCCTGAGCAAGCGGGGGGAGTGGGCGCTGACACCGTTCTCCTCCGCTCACGGGTCCCATAGTGCGGCGGGGTGCCCGACGGCGAGTGGACCCCCCCCCGCCTGCTCAGGGCACCAGCGCTTGCCTGGGTGCTGACGCCGGCCCTGGAGAGAAGAATGGATTCAATGTAATTTCAACAAATTCTTGATTGAAACATAATACCATCTGTAAAAAAAGCTGAAGTTGAAAAGAGGATGGCTTCTACTAATGGGTAATGATCCTAATCTCAAAATCTCAATGTCAAAATCTCTAAACTACCTGAAAAGGCGCAAGCTGAAGGTTTTACAATGGTACTCACAGTCCCCTGATCTGAACATCGTTGAAAATCTGTGGCTAGACCTCAAAATAGCAGTGCATGCAAGGCGACCAAGGAATCTCACAGAACTGGAAACATTTTCCAAGGTAGAAGGGATAAAAATCCCTCAAGCAAGAATTGACTCTTGGCTGGCTACAAAAAGCATTTACAAGCTGTGATACGTGTGCTACTGGGTGCTAACCATGCAGGGTGCCCAAAATTTTGCATCGGCCCGTTTTCTTTTTTGGAATTTTTAAAATGTAAAAGGTGAAAATATATATATGTTGCTGAAAATGCAAAGTAAGTGTGTCATCCTTAACTTCAACTCATTTAGAGATCATTTAATCTTCAACTTACTTAACTGTTCACAATAACAGTAATTTTGACCAGGGGTGCCCAAACTTTTACATGACACTGTATGTAGTGAAAGAAAAAGTGAAATGTTTCCAAAAGAACACTTTTCTAAGAATACCCAAGATTTAGACCAGATGATTATGTGACATTTTTTGAATTAAACATTTTTTGTGAACAAATAAAAAATGTACAATTTAAATATAGTGAAAAATGAGTCTGAAGTTTAAAAAGCAATTTCTGTTTTTGAGAAATTCTATCATAAAAATCTATAAAATCCAAGCAAAAAATTAGTGTAAAAACGGATCTATCAAAGCATAGAGGAAGTGCTATTTGTAACAACTTCTAGATGGCGTAATATGGAGAGCGAAAATTATTTGTATAAATAGTTGGAGCAATCTTAATTGCCCAATAAGCTATAGAAGCAATTATATACAAATAATAGAAGCCAAACTATGTACTTCAGTTTCATATATTTTAACAACAGCAAGTAAAACTACATATTTAACAAAAATCTCTACTAATATATATTGTCATTACTGTTAGTACCATGACTGTATATAACATGATGCTTTTTTACTAATAAACCACAAAGTGCGGCGATGACAATGAAAGTATTACCTTATCTCTGATTGGCTTCCAGTTTACTAAAACTGTCTTCTGTCAACTCTTGTCTCTGCTGTACTGATGTAAGATGAGGCTATTCGTTTTCTGATCATGCCACTGGCAGCTGTCCTCAGACAACTAAGATGAAAATGTATTAGGAAACAGAAGAGAACAGGAAGCCTGATACTTCTAGTTAAAAGAAAAAAAAAACAGAAGTGGTAGGACGGCATAAAAATTTCACAAATCCGGGTTTTCGTAAGATTAGGCGAAAACAAAAGCAACTTCACCATGATCAAGTTTTGAAAATAATTTTCTGGAAAGATTATAAAGTCATTCAGTAGCAAAAGGCATGTTTAAAAATGTGAAATCGGATTGTAATTATGCCATTTCAATAAAAGTAAAAGGAGCTCACAAGGGAGAATTTATCATAGGAAGAATTTTAAAAGTTAATTTTGCATAATTAAATGATGTTTGATAAATTTGATGCATCTTAAATATCTTATTTCTGTCTATATATTTTACTCAACAGTAGTAAGAGCACCCACCTCTCGTCAACACGCCCCCTTTTGGTTTTGACAGGTGCCCCGCCCACTTTTGACACCTTCTGACACTAGCCCCGCCCACTCCCCTGGTCTAAACCCTCCCCTCTCCTCCCCATACCCCACCCACTCACCGCCCCTATGTGTGTCAATACCTGTTACGTCCGTTCCATCCCCGCCCCTGGAAGCAAACCCTTACCTCCCCTATGTGTGTCAATACCTGATACGTCAGTTCTGTCACCGCCCCGGAAGCAGCCCCTGTTCAGCCTCTGTTACGTCCCCCATGACCACCCATTCCCCGCCCCTGTTACACTCCCTCGTAGTTTCATGTGTCAGTCCTTGATAGGTGGTGATCGTGCCATTTGGTATTGATAATGGCATATTCTCCATTAGCTTTGTGTAAACCGAATTGCTAGAAAGCGATCATGCCCTTCCCCAAGGTTGTAAGTTAAAGTGTAAGCTTGGCACATTCCCCATTAGCTTTGTGTAAACCGAATTTCTAGAAGGTGATCATGCCCTTCACCCCCAAGGTTTTAGGTTAAAGTGTAAGGCTATGTGCCCATGATGCAGAAATGCTCCGGATTTTTCCTGAGCGTTTCTGCATCTCCCCTGTCAGAAAAAACGCATGCGGATTGTACATGCGGATTGTACATGCGTTTTTCCTGCCAGGGACATGCGGATGTGAAGCATTCTTCACATGCATTTCCGCATGCAGGTTGACAAGCGCTTTCCAAGTGATTTTAGCATCACTTGGAAAGTGCTTGACAACTTGGTCACACTATATAAATTTATATACTGTGACCCGAGAGAATGTCAAAAAATAAAAAATAAATCTATGCTTACCTTCCGATGGCCCCGGGAGTCTTGCTTCACCATCCTGGCTGCCGACAGATCACGGTACACTGAAGGACCTGCCGACGTCAGCGTCGCGTGACCCGTCACATGACTATGACGTCAGCGCAGGTCCTTCAGTCCATCGCGATCTGCGGCATGGGAGGACGAGCGCACCGGGGGCCGCCAGAAGGTAAATATAACATATATTTTTTATTTTATTCTTTTTTTTACAGGTTCTATGGTACCTGGGTCCGGAGGTGAGTCTCCTGTCCTCCACACACATGCATCTACATATGCAGTGATGCGGAATTCATGTGTTCCAATGCAAGTCAATGGCGGCGAAAACGCAGCGCTTCCGCAAAATAATTGGCAGTGCTGCGTTTTTTTCCGCAATGATAATCCACAGCAGAAATTTCCGCAGCACATGCGGATTATCATTGGGGAACATGGCAGGCCTTCTACCATGCGTTTTTTAAGCGTTTCTGCAGCATTTTTGCTGCTGCGGAAACGCTTAAAAAACGCATCGTGGGCACACAGCCTAAGCGTCGTATGTAAGAAAAACATGTCAAGACATGTTTTTGTGAGAAAAGGCAGCCCCAGGGTTAATGTTAACAGACACACCAAAATAGATTGAATGATTTATTGAACAAGAAATAGTAAGATATAAACATTTGTAGTACACATTACCAAAAGGAAATATCGTTATAAAACCACATTAGTTCTATAGCGGAAATAGAGCAAGATCACGTTTCGCAGGGCGGTTTGCAAACCATATTATAACTGCATAATGGCGTACTTAAAATCGTGATAGAGTTAGAAAGATTTTGTACAAATGCATCTACTAGACGATCATTATGTTTTAAATCATTTGTAAAGTTTTTCAGTATTCGCTTCAATGTTATTCCCTCAGCGACGTGATACAATAGGTAAATACAAAACTGTCCGCAAAAACTCGACATAGAGTCTTGTAGCTGGTGGTTCTGATAGCAATACGTCGAGGTGTTTCTTCTTAAAAATTGTATAATCGTATTCGGAAATACGGCGGTGTCAGGTTGTAACCCGTAACTATCAAAAAATATAGATTTGTTCCTTCATAGAATAATGAGTAGCCAATGCGTACCGGGCTCTTCCAAAGAATCTGTGTTGATGATATAGGCTGTTACGCTCGCGCCCGGACTGACTGGCGTGAGCGTGATTAGTGATCCCAACTGTACCATGAACCGAGGAGTGCCTGGAGGGGCGAAACTAAGTATCAATCCGATCCGACCAAGGTCGCACGGCGGCAAGTCGATTCTGTGAACCAAGGAGGAACCGAGCAGAGGGACCAGGTGCTACTCCAAGTCAGACCCCGGTCACAGTTGTTGACCCACACTGGGGAATGCATAAACAGGCAGGTTAGACTGGCATACAGGCAGGTGGGTATTGGCAGGCATGGCTGGTATGCAGACAGGTGGATACTGGTAAGCACGACTGGTATGCAGACAGGTGGGTATTGGCAAGTACGGCTGGTATGCAGACAGGTAGGTACTGGCAAGTACGGCTGGTATGCAGACAGGTGGGCACTGGCAAGCACGGCTGGTATGCAGACAGGTGGGCACTGGCAAGCACGGCTGGTATGCAGACAGGTGAGCACTGGCAAGCACGGCTGGAGTGCAGACATGGAGGTACTAGCAGGTTGGAGCGCAGACTGGATAGGGTCCAGTACAGACTGGGAGACAGGTACAGAGCCGCAGATGCGGTAGACAAGCAGAGTAAAGCGAAACCGCCGGAGCAGAGGACAAGGCAGAGCAGAGATGAACTGCTGGTGCCGTGAGCAAGCAGAGTTGAGCGAAAACCGCAGGTGCGGTGGGCAAGGCAGAGCAGAGCAGAACCTCCGGAGTGGTGGACAAGGCAGAGCAGAGAGGAACCGCCGGAGCAGTGGACAAGGCAGAGCAGAGCGAAACCGCAGGTGCGGTGGATGAGGCAGAGCAGAGCGAAACCGCAGGTGTGGTGGACAAGGCAGAGCAGAGCGAAACCGCAGGTGCGGTGGACAAGGCAGAGCAGAGCGGTACCGCCCGAGCGGTGAGCAAGGCAGAGCAGAGAGAAGCTGCTGGAGCGGTGGGTAAGGCAGAGCAGAGGGAAGCCGCCGGAGCAGTGGGCAAGTCAGAGCAGAGAGAAACCGCTGGCGCGGTGAGCAAGGCGAGCCGAACAGGGCTGAAGGTGCAGGCAGAGAGGACAGGGCTCTGTTCACATGGAACAGACTGGAAAATACAGGAAGATGGCTAGAACACAGGAGGAAGATACGGAGGAATGGAAAAGGGACAAGCAGAACCAGATACGCACAAGGTACTTACTATGAAGTAGCGAGTGGACACAAAACTCACAAACAGAAGTACAGAGACAACGAGTTGGAGTTAGGTGCAGATTCAGATACTGCAGGAAAAGGTAAGGTATGGACATAGAGACAAACAGGTAACAGGCTAGGATACAGTTCAGACAGGAACTGCTACTGCAATGAGATACAAGAACGAGCCTGGGTATACAGCCCCCAGAGTGGCGGAAACAGACTAGAAGTCAGAGATAACAGGCCTGGGTATACAGCCCCCAGAGTGGCGGAAACAGACTAGAAGTCAGAAATAACAGGCCTGGGTATGCAGCCCCCAGGGTGGCAGAAACAGACAAGATAACAGGCCTGGGTTTGCGGCCCCCAGGGTGGCAGAAACAGACAAGATACAAGACAAGACCTAGCAACTCAGAGGCAAGGAGCACACTGAAGGTTAGTGTTGCTCAGGCACCTCCTTCTGGGTGGAGGGGGTTTAAATATCCAGTGACTCACAGCAATAGGCTGGGGACACATTAGGAGTGCACCCACAGTAGCTATAAAAATCAGGAAGTAACCGGGCCGCCGCCCTAAGCAATCAGACAAGAGACATGCACACAGCAAGGTTTTTAGGCTGGACTGACAGGTAAGATAGCGGTCTTGCATAGTGGGAGGTGGTGCACTATGCAAGCATGCCGCAAGGGATGTTACATAGGCTATATATATATATCAGGTCTATACCTGATAACGTGGCGTGGTAAGACGTCGCAGGGAAATACGCTGCCAAACATACTCCGAGTAACAGGATTTCGGCTCAAAATGCATGACAGTTGCATAGTATTCATTGTAGACGAAGACCACTGTGGAGTCACAAAAGTTTAATTAAAGTCGTATAGGACTTCTCGACGTTGGTTAATCTCCAGTACAGCCGTGTTGACAGCATAAACGATCATATTCACCGTGTGTGGTATGGCATCCGCAAAATTAATTTCGGCCCATAGGTTACCCGCTTTAATGAGCGAAAAGTGAGCACTCGGTTCCTGAACCGGCGACAAATCGAACACGAAGAAAGTGTAGCCGCTCACAAAATCATCACGGTCTATGTTTAATCCTGCGTCGGCTTGGCAGGGTTCTGCTGTCCGTCCAAATACAGAGCAGCGTGGTTGATCCTATAATGGTGAAAGCAAAGTGGGTTTTTCTGGTAACTGCCGCTGAAGGCCTCGTTGTCCACAAAGCATAGAATCACTGTTTTTGGTATCTGGCCCAGAAAAAGATTTTCATGATTACTATTTTTCGTTCCTCCAGGGATGCTATAGACTTTCAAACAGGCTCTGTCTAGAGCGTATTTAGCGGGGCTTGATAGAAGAGCTTGGCTGTGACCGATCCTGACGGCTGGAGAGACTTTACGATCTGAACCTTAAACTGTTCCTGTTCTGGGGTCATAAGGCAAAACGAGTCCTTATTTCTTGATAACTTGATCTTAAGATCTAGCTAGACCGTTCAAAATGAGTTTCGGTTGATTAAAAATGTCACCGAAGATCGGGCCCACGAGTTCCACAGGCCTTGAGAGACGGGTTGCGTGGGCTCTGCGTACGAACCCATGATTTTGATTTTTGACGGCGAGTACGGTAGTCTGGTGATGACCGACCGTGTCTTTATAGAATAACCCCGCTGTAAATTGCGATCTCAACGCTTGCGTACTGTAGTTTAAAAGCGTTTCAATGTAGGCCCGGTAACTATAAAGGTTATCAGATTGTGAAATCAAACGGTGCCCCAGAGAAATGTCCACTTGATTGAAAAGTGTGGCTATGGGGTAATTAATAAGTCCCACATGCGTGCTGGCCGCGAGAGCCGTACCATCCTATTTCAGGATGCGGCACTGGACGTTCAAGAGTGTATTATTCTTGTCGTAATAATATTCCCCGCTTCCCGATACGAAAAATTCCAGGGGTGCGTTATCGGCTAGAGCGGCGATGAGTTGCACCTCGACAAAAAGTGATTTTTCGACGCTAGTCTGCGTGGGAGGCACGGTAAAGATATCCAGTTCGCTTTTAGTGCACTCTATCGACGCATCGTGAATAAACGCCATGACCGGTTATTAGAAGATGTCACTCGTGAGGAGTCTTGCGGACATCTGATGAGAGCTCGATTTACGTTGAGCTGTGTTATTTATGAGGCGCGGCGGGAATCGCAGTGAGCAGTGTCTTTTCGCTCGTGGTAAAGAGTTTCTTTGTCTTTTTCTTTTACATGATTTTGTGGTTACGTAGATTAGTCCGTCGCCCTCTTGATTATTTTTAGAGGAGCGATTCAATCTGTCCACTACGGCCGTAGACATACTCGTGATAGCGTCAGTAGCAATGTTTCTTAAGGCTGTTTTTACATGCGGTTTGACTAGTTCTAGGCCTTTTCTGAAAAGCGGTGCTGCTCTTTTAAAAAGACTTCTAAACAGACCGCCGAGACCGGCGGCGTATATGTATTCATCACCGTGGAACCCCTCTAAGCCATGACCTGCTTGAGCTACATAGTACCAGGCGTACAAGGCAGGAACGCCGTAAATTCTTTGAGACATCATTTTACCGTGGTGTCGTCTTGCGAGGCCTAAAATGTAATCGCACAATACACTTTCCGTATCTGATTTTAACCGGCGTACCCTAGTCCGACATGACAGTAACAGTTACGGAGTCAAAGTGTTGTTTGCACAGCGGTATGTAATCTGGACGCGAGTAGCGCACTGTGACAATATCATTATCATCGCCGCTAACTTCTACGGTCCGTAACAGTTGAACGTAGCTGTCGCCCACAAGCTGATGTTGAATTATAACAGTGTATACAAAAAGCGAATAAAAACCCGCCTTTGAATCGGGGTAAAAGCGGCGATTCCACGGCATTAAAACTGCGGGTGAATCATCGACGGTCTGTAGTCCGAAAATAAATTTTAGCTTAATACCAAGAGCAAATTGTATAGGGGATGGGTCGGGTAGAATTACCTCTCGACGTAGATCATCATAACGTATCCTATAGACCGGCGTAGATAAATTCAGCACTTCTATTCATGCATTGACTGTACCAACCAGCTTTTGAATGTTCGGGTAAAAGCCTGATTTTACATGATAAGTCTCTAACGGCTCGGTGTGTTTAGCAGCATAGAAGTGCCCTTCAAAATTGTCGATCGTGTTCCACGTATGGGGTACTGTATTTCCGTTAATGCCACTTCATAAGCTCCTGAAAGATGAACGGCCTTCGTTAACTTGGTGGTGTAGCTCGAAATAGTATTTTCGGGGTAGATTTTGGATGATGAATTGCTAGGTAGTGTAACGTAAAACGAATCGCCTTCCATGCTTTATACAGGCGTTAATTGATTTTCTTCTATCCAACTGTTGAATTTATCGGGATATCCGAGCCACTTCACAAAATAATGAGTTGCACTGCGACGCCTGCGTTTTTTCAACACTTTTTCAACTTTGTAGATCCTATTAGCATCTTGCGGTACCTTTTGTAGTTCGTCTTCATAAAAAGACCCTTCTACGCTTTCACCGCTCAAATCGTTTAATGCGTAGAGAGGTTTTCTGAATCGTGTATTTACGGACAAGACCATGAAAATTTCACGCTTGTAGATTTACTCGTAGCCTTTTGAAAAGATATGCTTATGCCCTACAATCCGGACATTATCCCCCGGTTTTAATAGAGGTTTACATCTTTTCACTGCAGAGACGTCTTGATAAGCGCTGCGCCACACGGTCATGGAGTTAGCTTTCGTGACAGAGGCAGAACTGGATTTTATAGTGCGATGATAAGCGTTATTGTAAGAGTGCACTAAATCAGATAATACGTCTATATATCTAAATGTGTTATGAGCCATTAAAAAGCGTCACATACGAGCTTTCAACGTGCGATTAAATCTTTCCACGACCGCAGCTTTCACCGTAAAGAGCTGATGTACGTTATATTCTTTACAAAGTGTAGCGACCGGCTTATTCATAAATTCTTTCCCGCGATCCGTTTGTAGTTTTTGCGGGATACGTTGTTCGCTTTTAAAAATCATCTCAAAAGCTTTTGCAAGCTCCTTGCCGGTCTTGGTCCACAGGCCGATGACCCAGACGTATTTGGATAGCACATCTATGACCGTTAAAATATAGTTTAAACTGTCGTTATCGCTAGCGTAGTCATTCATGCAGACGAGATCTGCCTGCCAGAGACTATCCACATTGCTAACTATGATCTGATTTCTGATAAACCGTCTTCTTACGGATTTGTGTAGAGAATGCGCTTTTTGATCGCTAAGCCACTCTGTGACAGCCTTTCTAAGCATGCCATATTTCTTAACGGCATTATAAAGCCGATGTATCCCTCCGTAGGAACCGGGGCTCTTTGCTGTATAATAATGCTTGTGCAACAGAGTTTCAACGTTAGGCATTTTGCAAACAAAATGGTGTCGGATTTAGATTCAATCCTTAATTAACTAGCTACTATAGTTATACATGGTAAAACTGGTATGGATTGATTTTTCCCACCCTAGGAAATATTTTTAGTATGACGCAGCAAAAAAACTATCCCGAGGCTATGAAGTAACATTAACTAGCCACATCAATCAGTGCAATAATGCTAATGACTATTGGGTTATGACAAGATAATTAAGGTCAGTCCTTAATTAACTAGCTATTATAGTTATACATGGTAAAACTGGTATGGATTGATTTTTCCCACCCTAGGGAACATTTTTTAGTATGACGCAAAAAAAAAAAAAAACTACTCACGTTACATAGTCAACCGTGTATATATATCCGAGCGAACTGCTCATTCAGATTATCAGAACACACAGGCTGAAGAGGTGACAAGATATTGAATACCGTCAATGTAAGTAATTATCTTTTAGTATATCATGGGGCTGTTTATTTAATACTGAATGCCTGATTGTCAACATTATTATGGCTTGTATATTAATTTTTAATTGTAATTGTTGTAAGTATTTTATAGTTTATGCCGTTATTTTGTCGCTATATACTGTATGACGTTATGCGTTTGTTACAGATGAACCGTAGTTTTAACGATCACGGCGACGGCGAAGCGCAACTCACGGACAGCCAACTAAGTAAGTAAAGTTTTAGAGAGAATGTGTTGAGTTAAGGGGGGATGAAGTTATAGTATGGGGGATACCAACCACGCTTTTATTTTATTTTTAAAGCTAGATTCCTAGACGCTGATATGGAAGAGGAATGCCACGCAGCGACACAGTGTCTGATGGCTGAAACGCAACGTGAAACGGTCTCTGGGGGCCGTCATGTTAATTTCGAGTTAGCAGAAGATCTGCAATACCCCGACTCACAGGAACTACTGACCGAATCGCAGCAATTGAACGCTGAAGTCCCAGAGTAACTCCCGGACCTTGGATATACACAGCACACCTATGTGTGGTAAGTCCGGTAACAAAAAGCTCTTTGTACTCTACATTATCTTGTGAAGTTTTGTAGAAATTCGACGTCTATGTATTTCAGAGAGTTTTATAGACTGTACAGTCTCTGACGATGACCGTCCGTCCACCACCACCAGCGACGATGAAGCTTGTACGCAACAGCCTGTATATTCATTCACAGCGCGGGATATCTGGAGCCCTACGTACCCATCAACATCTACAGAAGGTATGGTCAACTACAAATGTCGCCATTCTCTACAATAGACCGGACAGCTGTGTAGTAAATCATCGGTTATTTATTTCAGAGACCATCATTGATTTTTCCGGATCAGATGATGAAACAGAAGACAAAGAAAATGCTTCACCACTCGGTAAAAGAACCGAAGAAAATTATACACACCCATCAACGTCTTATTCATCCCTCACCCAACCGCTCTGGAGACCTGACGTGTATGTTTTTTAAACCGTTTTAATCCGCGACAACAATGTTTACTCTCATTTTCCTATTTTGTTAGGATGCGCCATAGATTAATTACGAGCTCTCCATTTTCTTACGCAGACGTGCCAAGAAAGACAGCACGTAGACAAGCCTTCAGAACTATTTTTGAGAAAAAAATAATTTGAACATAGCCCACCACTGGAACATCTGTGGAAGCAACCCACTCAACTTAAAGAAGTAAACCCTCTGCACCCCTCAGAGCAAAAAGCCACAAGTAACTCATTTCATCCAAGCCCTAAAACCAGATCTGTATAAATGCAGGAACCTCGACATCCCATGATTGTGAAACAAGCTCTGCAGGAACCTCAGGTAGGTCAATGAGTATTGAACCAAATGTATTACGGGTTTGTGACACTATAGCTACAACACAGAAGTCTAAAGTTCAGAAACGACCGCGTAACTCCACAATATGTCAAATAAAACCTAAAAAACAGAAAACTCGAGACAGTATATCAACATACAAACAATGGCCCCTAGATGTAGAAAGAGTATTTAACAACCTATACAGTCATACCATGACGCTTATCAACGCACACAATCATTTAGCTTACCTGCTGGATCATTGTACAGGACTGTCCGCACAGTGTCCGGATAGAGCCAACATTTCAGAAATAATGGCTTTAGAACCGCTGTACACAGAGGCTGTTGAAGCCATTAAAAACCTACCGAGTGCTCGTACATTATGACTAGGCATGACGGGTCGCGGTATGAAATGCAGACCCCCGCGTAAAAGCTTTTTCAATAAGCCACGCTTCATAAAGCATATTAAAAACGCAACAAATGCTACACGCACGTTAAAGAGGCGAAAAAAACTAAAGAATAGGGTAAAGCGCACTGTTATTGACTCACCACACGTTATGCAAGGACGACCCCCACAGAACACTACAACTCTTCAGCTTTCGCCGACAGTCATCACTGAGATGGCAGAACGCGAATCCTCGATAGATTCCTAGATACGCCGCTGAATTCCGCGTCGGATACACCTACAGTCTCCGGCGTTGAAATCTCGAGCGATGATAGACAAGGTGCAGCGTCACAGTTTTCACCTCCTCATACACCAGCCATAAGCGAACATTCGCGCTTTTGGGAACACTTATTTCATGTTTGTAGGAAGATGAGTAACCTCAACGCCTATCAGTATATCGATCATTTTAGATTTGTGAATTTAGACCGTATACGCTCCTTTGAAGAAAGTTTGGAGATCATACACGGTTCTATTTAAATGTTACTGGATAGGATCGTGAGGGATATCGAGCCGGGCGACTTTATACAATTAAGATTAGAAGGGGACGGTAGACTAAATCCAGTCTATGGTTTTTGACGCGACTGCTTTCCTAAATGCCGTGGGCAACGCGTTGCAAAGCAACGCCGAGTGCATCGCTGGCAGCTGCTTGAAATTGATAGTAAGCGTCGTTAGGAATAGACGGGGAGGTATAAAATGCAGACGACTGAGATCTATAGTTTACACACGAATTATTCATCAGAAACATCAAATGCTGTATGATTTTAACAATTATGGCTCTAATCAGTGTTTGGCCGCGTCTCTCTACGCCTTACTGGCTGAAGACGACCCGCCTGACGATGATTTAATAAAGCGTGCGGCGGAGTTGCACAGAAATGTGAAACTACCCGACGATCAACAAGTGAGCTTTAGCGACATTAGAGCGTTTGAGATGTATTTGAACGTTACCATTAAAGTTCTATACTTTAGTTAGGGAGACTGGCGCTATTTTCACACGGATAAAGAACCCACAGACAAAATATTATATATTCTACATCATGATAATCATTATTACGGAATAAAAATATAAAAGGATTCATAGGAGCTAAATTCTTTTGTGAAAAGTGCAGTTCTGCATTTCATCACAAAAATAATCACTCTTGTCAATAGTTTTGCTCCGCGTGTCAGAGGTCGGATTGCGCTGATACAGCTGTAGAGCATCCTGCAATGCCCACGCTGCCGTGTATTTTGTCGTTCAGCGAGCTGCTTAGAATTCCACAGGAGTCTCGCTGAGACTGACTGGTCATTTTGTAAACTTACATTTTTCTGCGAGCGATGCTATCGCTATGTGCCCCAAACCGTAGATTATGAACACCGATGAGTCGGTGTACGATGCTCCGTTTGCGGTGTTCCGGTGAGCAGATTCAATAATCATCTATGTTACATGCAGTGCTATACACCAGAGAAATCTACGGAACGATACATCTTTTACGATTTTGAATCTACGCAAGAGACGGGAAGGCACTATCCCAACTACGTTTTTGCCACAGATTTGCACGGGATATCTAGGAGTTTGTGGGTAAAACATGTACTACCGACTTTGTACATTATTTTACAAAGGGAGGTTATGTAGGTTACACTTTTATAGCTCACAATGCTGCTCGATACGATTCCTACATTATCGTTAAAGAGCTGATCCGTGAGAAGCTGCGCGTCGACATGATAGCACAAGGGGGTCGCCTTTTGTGCGTATCATTACCCGATTTAGACATGAGATTCATCGACTCTTTAAATTTCATCCCCATGAAGCTCAGTAAGTTGCCACAAGCTATGGGATTTTCAGGCGCTAAGGGTCACTTTCCACATTTTTTTAACACTGATGAAAATCAGGCCTATGTAGGGCCTATGCCAGATGCTAACTATTATGGCGTAGAGTACATGACGCATAGTGAGAAAAAGGAATTCACAACATGGTACGAATTGGTGAAAAACAATACGTTTGATTTGCAAGCAGAGCTCAAAGCTTAATGTCAACAGGACGTAGAGGTCTGAGACGCACCTGGGTAGTGTATTGCGAGCGCGGTGAATTTGTCTACAAAGGGTCCGTCGTTCCCGGCACCCATATGTTGGACCTTGTACGGAGCACACTGCAAAGTCACAGACTAACCAAAAAGAACGTTTCACAAGGATGGGACGTTTTTATGAGGGCTATGGCAGAGTTAAACATACCTTCGACCGTGATCGGCTCTGAACGAATTAAAAAATGATGTTAATTGCGCCGTCAAATCCCTTCAAAACAGCATCATAAGTACTCGCTACCTCAACGCCGGGCGCTAGAGGGCGTTTGCTGTCGAAACAGAGAATCGAGCCTCTGTCGCCGAGCGCATGGTTAACCTTGTAAATATTAGCATTGAAATGAATGTATTGTAACCTATAGATTTGCTTGTATAATGTTGTATTTTTAGATCTATTTACACCTTTTTCCATTTCTTGATTTGTGTATACCTCTAAGTGAAGCTACAATAAATGTATATTATTATGAACACTACAGAATGCTACCATTAACCCTAGGGATCCTGGGGCTGCCTTTTCATACAAAAACATGTCTTGAAATGTTTTTCTTACATACGTCGCTTACACTTTAACCTACAACCTTGGGGGTGGGCATGATTGCCTTCTAGCAATTCGGTTTACACAAAGCTAATGGGGAATGTGCCAAGCTTACACTTTAACCTACAACCTTGGGGGGAAAGGGCATGATCGCCTTCTAGCATTCGGTTTACACAGAGCTAATGGGGAATGTGCCATTACCAATAGCAAATGGCACGATCACCACCTATCAAGGAATGACACATGAAACTACAAGGGAGTATAACAGGGGCGGGGAATGGGCGGTCATGGGGGACGTAACAGAGGCTGAACAGGTTGCTTCCAGGGCAGGGACGTTACTGACGTAGCAGGTATTGACACACATAGGGGCGGTAAGGGTTTGCTTCCGGGGGCAGGGATGGAACTGACGTAACAGGTATTGACACACATAGGGGCGGTGAGTGGGTGGGGAATGGGGAGGAGAGGGGAGGGTTTAGACCAGGGGAGTGGGCGGGGTTAGTGCCAGAAGGTGTCAAAAAGGGGTGGGGCACCTGTCAAAACCAAAAGGGGGTGTGTTGACGAGAGGTGGGTGCTCTTACTACTATCGTCTGCATGAATGACTACGCTAGCGATAATGACGGTTTAAAATATATTTTAATGGTCATAGATGTGCTATCCAAATACGTCTGGCTCATCGGCCTGTGGACCAAGACCTGCAAGGAGTTTGCAAAAGCTTTTGAGATGATTTTTAAAAGCGAACAACGTATCCCGCAAAAACTACAAACGGATCGCGGGAAAGAATTTATGAATAAGTCAGTCGCTACACTTTGTAAAGAGTAAAACATACATCAGTTCTTTACGAATAATACGGTGAAAGCTGCGGTCGTGGAAAGATTTAATCGCACGTTGAAAGCTCGTATATGGCGCTATTTAACGGCTCATAACACATTTAGATATATAGACGTATTACCTGATTTAGTGCACTCTTACAATAACACTTATCATCGCACTATAACATGCAGTCCTGCCTCTGTCACTGAAGCTAACTCCATGACCGTATTGCGCAGCGCTTATCAAGACGTCTCTACAGTGAAAAGATTTAAACCTCTATTAAAACCAGGGGATAATGTCCGGATTGTACGGCATAAGCATATCTTTTCAAAAGGCTACGAGCAAACCTACACGCGTGAAATTTTCGTGGTCTCGTCCGTAATTCCACGATTCAGATAACCTCTCTACGCATTAAATGATTTGAGCGGTGAAAGCGTAGCAGGGTCTTTTTATGAAGACGATCTACAAAAGGTGCCGCAAGATGCTAATAGGATCTACAAAGTTGAAAAAGTGTTGAAAAAACGCAGGCGTCACAGTGCAACTCATTATTTTGTGAAGTGGCTCGGATATCCTGATAAATTCAACAGTTGGATAGAAGAAAATCAATTAACGCCCGTATAAAGCATGGAAGGTGATTCGTTTTACGTTACACTACCTAGCAATTCATCATCCAAAATCTACCCCGAAAATACTATTTCGAGCTACACCACCAAGTTAGCGAAGGCCGTTCATCTTTCAGGAGCTTATGAAGTGGCGTTAACGGAAATACAGTACCCCCATACGTGGAACACGTTCGATGCTTTTGAAGGGCACTTCTACGTTGCTAAACACACTGAGCCGTTAGAGACTTATCATGTAAAATCAGACCGTAGAATTTAGCGGCGATGATAACGATATTGTCACAGTGCGCTACTCGTGTCCAGATTACATACTGCTGTGCAAAGAACACTTTGACTCCGTAACTGTTACTGTCATGTCGGACCAGGGTACGCCGGTTAAAATCAGATACGGAAAGTGTATTCTGCGATTACATTTTAGGCCTCGCAAGACGACACCACGGTAAAATGATGTCTCAAAGAGTTTACGGCGATCCTGCCTTGTACGCCCGGTACTAGGTAGCTCATGCAGGGCATGGCTTAGAGAGGTTCCGCGGTGATGAATACATGTACGGCGCCGGTCTCGGAGGTCTGTTTAGAAGTCTTTTAGAAGAGCAATACCGCTTTTCAGAAAAGGCCTAGAACTAGTCAAACCGCATGTAAAAACAGTCGTAAGAAACATAGACTGTCCCGAGTATGTCTACAGCCGTAGTGGACAGATTGAATCGCTCCTCTAAAAGCAATCAAGAGGGCGACGGACTAATCTATGTAACCACAAAATCGCGCAAAAGAAAAAGACAAAGAAACTCTTTACCACGAGCGAAAAGACACAGCTCACCGCGATTCCCGCCGCGCCTCATGAATAACACCGCTCAACGTAAATTGAGCTCTCGTCAGAAGTCCGCAAGATGCCTCACGAGTGACATCTTCTAATAATCGGTCATGGTGTTTATTCACGATGCGTTGATAGAGTGCGCTAAAAGCGAACTGGATATCTTTACCTCCCACGCAGACTAGCGTCGAAAAATCGTTTTTTGTCGAGATGCAACCCATCGCCGCTCTAGCCGATAACGCACCCCTGGAATTTTTCGTATCGGGAAGTGGGGAATATTATTACGACATGAATAATACACTTTTGAACGTCCAGTGCTGCATCCTGAAACAGGATGGTACGGCTCTCGCGGCCAGCACGCATGTGGGACTTATTAATTACCCCATAGCCACACTTTTCAATCAAGTAGACATTACTCTGGTGGATCGTTAGATTTCACAATCTGATAACCTTTATAGTTACCGGACCTACAGTGAAACGCTTTTAAACTACAGTACGCAAGCGTTGAGATCGCAATTTACAGCGGGGTTATTCTATAAAGACATGGCCAGCCATCACCAGACCACCGTACTCGACGGCGAAAATCAAAATCATGGGTTCGCATGCAGAGCCCACGCAACCCGTCTCTCAAGGCCTGTGGAACTCGTGGGCCTGATCTTTGGTGACATTTTTAATCAACCAAAACTCATTTTGAACGGTCTAGATCTTAAGATCAAGTTATCAAGAAATAAGGACTCGTTTTGCCTTATGACCCCCGAACAGGAACAGTTTAAGGTTCAGATCGTGAACGCCGCCCCCTACGTAAAAAGAGTACAAGTCTCTCCAGCCGTCAGGATCGATCACAGCCAAGCTCTTCTATCAAGCCCCGCTAAATACGCTCTAGACAGAGCCTGTTTGAAAGTCTATAGCATCCCTGGAGGAACGAGAAATAGTAATCATGAAAATCTTTTTCTGGGCCAGATACCAGATTCTATGCTTTGTGGACAATGAGGCCTTCTGCGGCAGTTACCAGAAAAACCCACTTTGCTTTCACCATTATAGGATCAACCACGCTGCTCTGTATTTGGACCGACAGCAGATCCCCGCCAAGCCGTTTCACCCTAATTTTGATGCTGAACATGCTGTGAGGGAATATATGGCTCTCGTTCACATCTCCGGAAAACAAAAAGCCGATGCAGGATTAAGCGTAGACCGTGATGATTTTATGAGCGGCTACACTTTCTTCGCGTTCGATTTGTCGCCGGATCAGGAACCGAGTGCTCACTTTTCGCTCATTAAAACGGGTAACCTATGGGCCGAAATTCATTTTGCGGATGCCACACCACACACGGTGAATATGATCGTTTATGCTGTCAACACGGCTGTACTGTAGATTAACCAACGTCGAGAAGTCCTATACGACTTTAATTAAACTTTTGTGACTCCACAGTGGTCTTCGTCTATAATGAATACTATGCAACTGTCATGCATTTTGAGCCGAAATCCTGTGACTCGGAGTATGCTTGGCAGCGTATTTCCCTGCGACGTCTTACCACGCCACGTTATCAGGTATAGACCTGATATATATATATATATATATATATATATATATATATATGTGTATATATATATAGCCTATATCGTCAACACAGATTCTTCAGAAGAGCCCGGTACGAATTCGCTACTCATTATTCTATGAAGGAACAAATCCATATTTTTTGACAGTTACGGGTTACAACCTGACACCGCCGTATTTCCGAATACGATTATACAATTTTTAAGAAGAAACACCTCGACGTATTGCTATCAGAACCGCCAGCTGCAAGACTCTATGTCGAGTTTTTGCGGACAGTTTTGTATTTACCTATCGTATCACGTCGCTGAGGGAATAACATTGAAGCGAATACTGAAAAACTTTACAAATGATTTAAAACATAATGATCGTCTAGTAGATGCATTTGTACAAAATCTTTCTAACTCTATCACGATTTTAAGTACGCCATTATGCAGTTATAATATGGTTTGCAAACCGCCCTGC
The DNA here is from genome assembly GCF_046119375.1 of Phyllobates terribilis. NCBI lineage: Eukaryota > Metazoa > Chordata > Amphibia > Anura > Dendrobatidae > Phyllobates > Phyllobates terribilis. The sequence continues at coordinate 602,249,793 of NW_027362762.1, forward strand.
GAAACGTGATCTTGCTCTATTTCCGCTATAGAACTAATGTGGTTTTATAACGATATTTCCTTTTGGTAATGTGTACTACAAATGTTTATATCTTACTATTTCTTGTTCAATAAATCATTCAATCTATTTTGGTGTGTCTGTTAACATTAACCCTGGGGCTGCCTTTTCTCACAAAAACATGTCTTGACATGTTTTTCTTACATACGACGCTTAGGCTGTGTGCCCACGATGCATTTTTTAAGCGTTTCCGCAGTGGCAAAAATGCTGCAGAAACGCTTAAAAAACGCATGGTAGAAGGCCTGCCATGTTCCCCAATGATAATCCGCATGTGCTGCGGAAATTTCCGCTGTGGATTATCATTGCGGAAAAAAACGCAGCAATACCAATTATTTTGCGGAAGCGCTGCGTTTTCGCCGCCATTGACTTGCATTGGAACACATGGATTCTGCATCACTGCATATGTAGATGCGCATTCCATGCGTTTCAATGTGCGGATGGTACCCGGGTGTGGAGGACAGTAGACTCTCCTCCGGACCCAGGTACCATAGAACCTGTAAAAAAAAGAATAAAATAAAAAATATATGTTATATTTACCTTCTGGCGGCCCCCGATGCGCTCGTCCTCTCATGCCGCAGATCGCGATGGACTGAAGGACCTGCGCTGATGTCATAGTCATGTGACGGGTCACGCGACGCTGATGTCGGCAGGTCCTTCAGTGTACCATGATCTGCCGGCAGCCAGGACGGTGAAGCAAGACTCCGGGGTGCCATCGGAAGGTAAGCATAGATTTATTATTTGACATTCTCTCGGGTCACAGTATATAAATCCATGCCGTTTGCATGGATTTATATAGTATGAACAAGTTGTCAAGCACTTTCCAAGTGATGCTAAAATCGCTTGGAAAGCGCTTGTCAACCCGCATGCGGAAATGCATGTGAAGAACGCTTCACATCCACATGTCCCTGGCAGGAAAAACGAATGTACAATCCGCATGCGTTTTTTCTGCCAGGGGAGATGCAGAAACGCTCAGGAAAAATCCGGAGCATTTCTGCATCGTGGGCACATAGCCTTACACTTTAACCTACAACCTTGGGGGTGAAGGGCATGATCGCCTTCTAGCAATTCGGTTTACACAAAGCTAATGGGGAATGTGCCAAGCTTACACTTTAACCTACAGCCTTGGGGGAAGGGCATGATCGCCTTCTAGCAATTCGGTTTACAGAAAGCTAATGGGGAATGTGCCATTATCAATACCAAATGGCACGATCACCACCTATCAAGGACTGACACATGAAACTACGAGGGAGTGTAACAGGGGCGGGGAATGGGTGGTCATGGGGGACGTAACAGAGGCTGAACAGGGGCTGCTTCCGGGGCAGTGACAGAACTGACGTAACAGGTATTGACACACATAGGGGCGGTAAGGGTTTGCTTCCAGGGGCAGGGATGGAACTGACGTAACAGGTATTGACACACATAGAGACGGTGAGTGTGTGGGGAATGGGGAGGAGAGGGAAGGGTTTAGACCAGGGGAGTGGGCGGGGTTAGTGTCAGAAGGTGTCAAAAAGGGGCGGGGCACCTGTCAAAACCAAAAGGGGGGGTGTTGACGAGAGGTGGGTGCTCTTACTACTCTCAACTATTTATACCCCCGTAATAGAGTGAGTTTGCTTGTTTTTGTGCAAAATTTTTAAAACAATCACAAGTCGTATGTCTTAGAGCTCATTCAGACATCAATTGTCACGTATGAGTTCTATCCGTGTTTTTCACCTTTAATAGTCTATGGGGCTGTTCACAAGTCTATGTATTTTTGCGGACTGAGTAGTCCGCAAAAAATCATGGGGGCATGTCAGATTTTGATCCTAGTCTTGAATCAAACTCGCCAATGCAAGTGTAAGGGTCCATGAAAAAAAATCAGACAGCACTCTGCTACCATTACTGTAGTGTCCCTTACACACTTGCTGTTTAATAGAACTCTGAGAAACCTACGTAAGTTTTTTCTCATTTAAGAAAATGTTATGAAGCTCCTACCAAATTCTGATGAAAATCTAATCAAAACCATTGATGAAACTCATACTGTTTTTTTGCGTACAAGAGAAATCATTCATGACTTGCATATTTGCATAGCTAACCACACTCCCTTCTTAATAGTGGCAAAAATCAAAGTAAAATTTGGAAGTTTGTGCACAAAAAAAAAATCTCCAATTTCTATATTCTGTAAGGTTGCGGAAATCGGTCGAACTCAGATGTCATCAGCAGGGCCGCCATCAGGGCATTACTGCCCTTACTGGTGTATGGCGCCTGATGAGCAGGAGAAAGGAGGGGGGCCCGAACTAGGCCCCCGTCTTTTTGCTCCTGAAAACTGGGCCCCAGGGGCAAGATTTGGCCGATTAAGTAACTGAACGAGTGTCCTTGGACGCACATTCAGTTGATATCTATTGCCTTGCAGGAAGCCATTGGCTTCCTGCATGGCAATAGTTAGCAGCCACCAGCCAATCAGAGGCTGGCAGCTGGTGACAACAAGCACATCACCACCATATGACATCACCACCATGCGCCGGCGCATCCATGCATTAAAAATGGATGAGGAAGAGGTTACCACCTGACAGTGGACAGGTAAGGAGACATTTTTTTTTACATTTTTGTACTGAAAGCTGCAATATGGGGACAGGATGGAGACATGTGGGACCAGGATGGGAGAACATAGGGGGCAGGATATAGACACATGGGTCAAGGATGGGAGAACATATGGGGCAGGATGAAGACACATGGGGCCAGTATTGAGACGCATGGGGCCAGGATGGGGGACATTATTACTGAAGGGGTTAATTAAGGGATATTATTACTGCTCTGATGTATTTTAATTTGAGGATACTGTTTTCAGTGGGGGGAGGTCCTGTTACTGTGCAGGGATACACTATGTTCCTTTTTTTCTTCAACTGGTATAGTGTAGAAATTGGGGAAAAAATTAGGAATGCTCTCTGGAAACGGTGCTCTAGATAACTGTGTGTTGTTTTCTGCAGAGACGAGTCCTGGCTGGAAGAATGGATGACTGGATGAAGCACTGGATGAAGTGGATGCACTGGATGAAGAAGAAAAGCGAATATGAATATATTCAACTAGAGACGTCACTGGTGAGTCATTGTATTACCTGTACACTTACACTATATGCTATATACTATATACATAGCTCTTGTGTATAACGTCACTGGTGAATCAGTGTGTTACCTGCACTCTGACACTATATTCAGGGGTCCTGTGTATAATGTCACGGTGGATCCCTGTATCACCTGTACACTATACACTATATACAGAGCTCCTGTGTATAATGTCACTGTTGATCCCTATATTACCTGTACGCTGACACTATATACAGAGCTCCTGTGTATTATGTCACTGTTGATCCCTGTATTACCTGTACACTATATACAGAGCTCCTGTGTGTAATTTCACTGGTGATCACTGTATTATTTGTATACTATACACTATATACAGAGCTCCTGTGTATAAATTCGCTGGTGAGTCAGGGTATTACCTGTACACTTACACTATACACTGTATACTATTTACAGAGCTCCTGTGTATAATGACACTATTAATGGTAATATTAGTATTGTTTTTTCTTTTAAATTAATGATCAGTATTGTAGTATTCGGTCACTATGTGGTGGTAATATGTGATCTGGCTATGGTTTGGAGGTATTCGTTCCTTGTGTGTGGCATTATTCAGTCAAAAAGTGGAAATAATATGTGGTCTGGCCATGATGTGATGGTATTTGTGCATTGTATGTGGTATTATTCGATCACTATGGGGTGGTAATATGTGATTTGGTCATGGTGTGGCAGTATTTGTTCATTGTTTGTGGTATTACTTGGTCACTATGTGGTGGTAATATGTGATCTGGTCATGGTGTGATGGTATTTGTTTCTTGTATGTGGTATTATTCGGTCACTATGTGATGGTAGAATGTGTGACAGCCATGGTGTGAGGGTATTTGCCCATTATATGTGGTATTATTGGTTATTTAAAAAAATTAACTTAAAGAAAAATAAATAAAAATATACCTAAAGAAAGTATTGGATAGTGGATATTTTAAGCATTTTTTAATAGGTTAGAGTAGAGTACTGCCCTGCCAAAAGAGTCTACCTTGTCATGATGGCAGGCTTAAAAAATCTTTTGGCCAAAAACATGGTGTTTGATGGGAACTGTTAATGTGCGATTGGTGAGGATGTGGTGCAGAAGTGGAGTTTTTCAAAGAGTGGGCGGTGGTAATGTGGAAGGTTTGAGGGGTGGAGGCGGAGCTGGGGTCGGCCTGGGTGGAGTTTCATGAGAGCACAAATATTTTGCCAGTATAGCGCCCTAAAATTCCTTATGGCAGCCCTGGTCATTAGAGTGCACTCAGGTGGTTTCCACGGACGCATTAACTTTCATGGCTGAATGTGATCCGAATATCGCATCAAACTCAGACATGTAGCAGTTTTTTCAACAGACTGGTGTGGTCCGAGGAAAAAATCTGATGTGCACGGCCCCATAGACTAACATCGGTCCGAGCTCGGTCAATGTTTTGTCGGTACGCACTAGGACTGATAATACAGGTGTCTACACGAGTGAACGTGCTCGCCACTGCTCGGGTATTTCCAGGTTGCTCGGGCGGGAAAGCAAAAGGTGGCTACTTTGAAGAACCTAGAATATAAGACATATTTTGAGTTGTTTCACACTTTTTTGTTAAGTATATAATTCCACATGTGTTAATTCATAGTTTTGATGCCTTCAGTGTGAATGTACAATTTTCAAAGTCATGAAAATACAGAAAAATCTTTAAATGAGAAGGTGTGTCCAAACTTTTGGTCTGTACTGTATATATTTATATATATATATATATATATATATATATATGCATCTGAACTAACAGTCCTTCTGAGGACTAATCCAGCTGCATATATTCAGTGGTGGCAGGCAGGCAGTGTATGTGGCAGACTGCAGTGCATATAGTGCAAGAGGGTACATTGAACGTTCTGTCTGCTGCTACTGCTCTGACCACGTCCCCTGAGGAAGCTACACTGCAAAAGCGCGCGTTTGGGGCTGGGCTGAGGACCTGGCACGGATCCCACTAACATGGGTATGCATTACCTCTGATTCTTTCTTTGACCTCTTAGTCTGGAGGGAGCTCTCTTCATATTCATGCCTTCTTGGCATACTTCATTAATATACTTGCTGCTAGGGACCCTTATACAGGTCCTCTACTTTTTATGAGTGTTCATTACTGCAGGGACTGTAAAGATATAATCTACTGGGTAATCTGCTGCACGGAAGTTATGCACAAGATATATGTATTATCAATCTAATTATTCACTCTCTTCTATGTGCAAGACACCTGTGCTGCATGATTCATCAGGTAGATTATTGCATGGACCACTACATATAACATTGTATGGACTACCAATGTATCTCTACCTCTCCCCGTGTAGTGTGCTTGCTATAAATTCTACCTGGGCCCTTTATCTATGTTCAATGAATGCAGTTGATTTTTGCAACCCATGTACGTGTTTTGTGCCTGGGTACTTCAGCCCTTACTGGGTACCCATCTCTACATCTAAAACTGTATACTATAATATACATGCAATTTTCTAAGAAATTGAATTAATAAAAATTATGTTTTTTAACCGCTAAACTCAATGTTCTCCTCTTTGTTGTTGTTGTTTCTTACATATATTTGTAGACAAAGCCCCATATACAGGGGCCAGGATAATTTTTTTTTATCTTTATCCTGGTTATTTGCTTAAAAACCAAGGCAGGCAGGGTATGTGACAGACTGCAGTGCATAATACAGCACAAGAGGGTCCATTGCATGTTCAACTTCTAAGTGATCCTGCTGTGACAAATATTTGTAGACATATCCCCAGGTATCAGGGGCCAGGGCAATTTTTTTTTTATCTTAATCCTGGTTATTTCCTTAAAAGTCAATCCAGAGTACACCATTTTTCTGCTCCATTTGCTTTTTAGCACTGCAGAATACAGACAGATCTTTTCCATAATACAGCGAAAATCCAGAAATTTTAACTGAATGTGGAAAATATTGGCCTCCTTTTCCATTTCATTGCAGTGTGTCAGTCAAGCTATTCATACTAGGTCTCTGTGAAGAATAGTATTAGTAAACTACAGGCCTGCTATTTAAAACCGTGGTTCTCTGTTAGACGTCTCTCACAGCGTTCCAAAAATCAGCCATTGCTGCCTTCCATTTCATTGCAGTGTGTCGGTAAAGCTATTCACACTAGGTCTCTGTGAAAAATAGTGTTAGTAAACTATAGGCCTGCTATTTAAAACCGTGGTTCTCTGTCAAACGTATCTCACATATAACAGAGTTACAAATTATGCCATTTCTGCCTTCTATTTCATTGCAGTGTATCAGTGAAGCTATTCACACTAGGTCTCTGTGAAGAATAGTATTAGTAAACTATAGGCCTGCTATTTAAAACCGTGGTTCTCTGTCAGACGTATCTAACATATAACAGATTTCCAAAATCAGTAATTTCTGCCTTCCATTTCATTGTAGTGTGTTGGTGAAGCTATTCACACTAGGTCTCTGTGAAGAATAGTATTAGTAAACTACAGGCCTGCTATTTAAAACTGTGGTTCTCTGTCAGATGTATCTCACGTATAACAGCGTTCCAAAATCAGCCATTTCTACCTTCCATTTCGTTGCAGTGTGTCGGTCAAGCTATTCACACTAGGTCTCTGTGAAGAATAGTATTAGTAAACTACAGGCCTACTATTTTAAACCGTGGTTCTCTGTCAGATGTATCACATATAACTGCGGTTCAAATCCAGCCATTTGTAGTGAACGTGGAAAATATTTTCCTCCTTTTATAGATTGTAGCAGTGTGTCAGTGTACACCATTTTACAGCTCCATTTGCTTGTTCACAGAATACAGCCAGATTTTTTTAGTTTTATTCATATTACTGTATTGTGGAAGCAGAGGAATTTTTTTCAATGATCAGATGCACGTGATCCATATGACTACTGTAATAATACAGAAATTTTGTGGAGCGTGCCAAATATTTCACTCCATTTAAAGTCAGCCACTAGTGTTTTGTTGAACCAATTGACACTTGGTCGCTGACAAATACCATACTATTAGGCGACTGCCTGAAACCGTGGCCATCAGACGTTATCCCATATGACTGCCCTAATAATCCAGCAATTATTGTGAGCGTGTCAAATATTACACTCCATTTAAAGAATTGCAGTTGTGGGTTCAAACCTATTCACAGTTGGCCGCTGACAAATAGCATATCTGTGAACAATGTTGTCATGGTATTACGTCACTTTTACGGACTGACAAAAAAAACATACAAAAAACAAGCTAAAATGTAAAAAATGTTAAGAAACATTCTTTCCAGGGTAATGACTTGTATATAAGGCCAAAGAAATAAAAAAAGTTATGGACTGTGGAAGACACTTATGCGACCAGAATGAACACTCATTTGTAGCTGGTGATGATACTACCAAGCAGTACCTGTCCTTATTGTAAATGCATCTAACAGCGTTATTGATAGGGAATATAATAGATTTTAAAAATTTTTGCGGCAGCATGCAGTATAAGGCAATAATACCTGGCTAGATCGTTGTAATACGCTATCCATACTGCGATTCCTCACTAGAGATGAGCGTTGTTCGACTCGAACTGTTCGCCAATCTCAAATTCGAGCTGTTTTGGGCGGTGTTCGAGCCGTTCGGCGAACACGAACGATTTTAAAAAAATTCGGTTGTTCGAGGTTATGTTCGATAACTGTTCGTGCACCAAAATCATAACTGGATTTTTTCTCAGTAATGCTGAAAATTAATGTTAATACGCAGTTTGAGTGTACAGTGGGGCGGGGGGAGGGGCAGGGGATGGATCTCTGCAGGAACAATGAAGATCTCCATTTTTTTTTCTCTTTCCCGCATTTACAGTGGGGAGGTGCAGTCTGTCAGCCTATCAGGAGCGCACACACGGAGCGAAGTGCTTTTTTTCACACAAGCAAGGGCATGTGTCTTTGGCAGTGTATGTCACATGTCCTTGCCCTATAAGACCCAGCCATTTTCCCCGTCGCCACCATTTTCTCACTGCTGCAGTTGCGTGTTAGACGGCACCGCTGTTGCTGTGTGCGCTATACCTTGTTAATTTAAAGCCAATTTTCGCACAAATCTACAGATAGCTTGGAAGTAGGGAATAGTTGTGATTGCAGTCCTTTTAAGGACTAGGTTACAGCATTTCCTACGACTTTTATCAGGCAGGTCTGTGCTCTTAAATAGATAGGTTGGGAGTAAAGACTAATTGTAATTGCAGTCCTTTTCAGGACTAAGTTAGATCAGTTCCTATCAGTTTTTGCCAGGCAGGTCTGTGCCAGTGCTGTGCAAGTTTTTTTCACAGCATTTGGCTAAATCTAGCAAAGCTAATCCTTTTTGGCCTATTGCAGAGTGTTAGTCAGTGGAGCAGCCTATCTGTGTTGCAAGCTACACCACCTGTGTATAGAATACCAATTTTTTTACTGCACCTAGTGAAGTAAAACCTTTTGGGCATAGCATCGTTCTATTAGTCCATCTATACTGACCTCCATCAGGTTGCAAATTAAAAATAATTTTTATCTGCATCTAGCTCTGAAAAAATATTTGGCCTTCTAGCAGTGTGTGGGACTTGTTCTATTAGTCCATCTATACTGACCTCCATCAGGTTGCAAATTAAAAATAATTTTTATCTGCATCTAGCTCTGAAAAAATATTTGGCCTTCTAGCAGTGTGTGGGACTTGTTCTATTAGTCCATCTATACTGACCTCCATCAGGTTGCAAATTAAAAATAATTTTTATCTGCATCTAGCTCTGAAAAAATATTTGGCCTTCTAGCAGTGTGTGGGACTTGTTCTATTAGTCCATCTATACTGACCTCCATCAGGTTGCAAATTGAATATAATTTTTTTCTGCATCTAGCTCTGAAAAAATATTTGGCCTTCTTGCAGTGTGTGGGACTTGTTCCATTAGTCCATCTATACTGACCTCCATCAGGTTGCAAATTAAAAATAATTTTTATCTGCATCTAGCTCTGAAAAAATATTTGGCCTTCTAGCAGTGTGTGGGACTTGTTCTATTAGTCCATCTATACTGACCTCCATCAGGTTGCAAATTGAATATAATTTTTTTCTGCATCTAGCTCTGAAAAAATATTTGGCCTTCTAGCGGTGTGTGGGACTTGTTCTATTAGTCCATCTATACTGACCTTCATCAGGTTGAAAATTAAAAATAATTTTTATCTGCATCTAGCTCTGAAAAAATATTTGGCCTTCTAGCAGTGTGTGGGACTTGTTCCATTAGTCCATCTATACTGACCTCCATCAGGTTGCAAATTAAAAATAATTTTTATCAGCATCTAGCTCTGAAAAAATATTTGGCCTTCTAGCAGTGTGTGGGACTTGTTCTATTAGTCCATCTATACTGACCTCCATCAGGTTGCAAATTAAAAATAATTTTTATCTGGATCTAGCTCTGAAAAAATATTTGGCCTTCTAGCAGTGTGTGGGACTTGTTCTATTAGTCCATCTATACTGACCTCCATCAGGTTGCAAATTAAAAATAATTTTTATCAGCATCTAGCTCTGAAAAAATATTTGGCCTTCTAGCAGTGTGTGGGACTTGTTCTATTAGTCCATCTATACTGACCTCCATCAGGTTGCAAATTGAATATAATTTTTTTCTGCATCTAGCTCTGAAAAAATATTTGGCCTTCTTGCAGTGTGTGGGACTTGTTCTATTAGTCCATCTATACTGTCCTCCATCAGGTTGCAAATTAAAAATAATTTTTTATCTGCATCTAGCTCTGAAAAAATATTTGGCCTTCTAGCAGTGTGTGGGACTTATTCTATTAGTCCATCTATACTGACCTCCATCAGGTTGCAAATTGAATATAATTTTTTTCTGCATCTAGCTCTGAAAAAATATTTGGCCTTCTAGCAGTGTGTGGGACTTGTTCTATTAGTCCATCTATACTGACCTCCATCAGGTTGCAAATTAAAAATAATTTTTATCTGCATCTACCTCTGAAAAAATATTTGGCCTTCTAGCAGTGTGTGGGACTTGTTCTATTAGTCCATCTATACTGACCTCCATCAGGTTGCAAATTAAAAATAATTTTTATCTGCATCTAGCTCTGAAAAAATATTTGGCCTTCTAGCAGTGTGTGGGACTTGTTCTATTAGTCCATCTATACTGACCTCCATCAGGTTGCAAATTAAAAATAATTTTTATCTGCATCTAGCTCTGAAAAAATATTTGGCCTTCTAGCAGTGTGTGGGACTTGTTCTATTAGTCCATCTATACTGACCTCCATCAGGTTGCAAATTGAATATAATTTTTATCTGGATCTAGCTCTGAAAAAATATTTGGCCTTCTAGCAGTGTGTGGGACTTGTTCTATTAGTCCATCTATACTGACCTCCATCAGGTTGCAAATTAAAAATAAATTTTATCAGCATCTAGCTCTGAAAAAATATTTGGCCTTCTAGCAGTGTGTGGGACTTGTTCTATTAGTCCATCTATACTGACCTCCATCAGGTTGCAAATTGAATATAATTTTTTTCTGCATCTAGCTCTGAAAAAATATTTGGCCTTCTTGCAGTGTGTGGGACTTGTTCTATTAGTCCATCTATACTGTCCTCCATCAGGTTGCAAATTAAAAATAATTTTTTATCTGCATCTAGCTCTGAAAAAATATTTGGCCTTCTAGCAGTGTGTGGGACTTATTCTATTAGTCCATCTATACTGACCTCCATCAGGTTGCAAATTGAATATAATTTTTTTCTGCATCTAGCTCTGAAAAAATATTTGGCCTTCTAGCAGTGTGTGGGACTTGTTCTATTAGTCCATCTATACTGACCTCCATCAGGTTGCAAATTAAAAATATTTTTTATCTGCATCTAGCTCTGAAAAAATATTTGGCCTTCTAGCAGTGTGTGGGACTTGTTCTATTAGTCCATCTATACTGACCTCCATCAGGTTGCAAATTAAAAATAATTTTTATCTGCATCTACCTCTGAAAAAATATTTGGCCTTCTAGCAGTGTGTGGGACTTGTTCTATTAGTCCATCTATACTGACCTCCATCAGGTTGCAAATTAAAAATAATTTTTATCTGCATCTAGCTCTGAAAAAATATTTGGCCTTCTAGCAGTGTGTGGGACTTGTTCTATTAGTCCATCTATACTGACCTCCATCAGGTTGCAAATTAAAAATAATTTTTATCTGCATCTAGCTCTGAAAAAATATTTGGCCTTCTAGCAGTGTGTGGGACTTGTTCTATTAGTCCATCTATACTGACCTCCATCAGGTTGCAAATTGAATATAATTTTTATCTGGATCTAGCTCTGAAAAAATATTTGGCCTTCTAGCAGTGTGTGGGACTTGTTCTATTAGTCCATCTATACTGACCTCCATCAGGTTGCAAATTAAAAATAAATTTTATCAGCATCTAGCTCTGAAAAAATATTTGGCCTTCTAGCAGTGTGTGGGACTTGTTCTATTAGTCCATCTATACTGACCTCCATCAGGTTGCAAATTGAATATAATTTTTTTCTGCATCTAGCTCTGAAAAAATATTTGGCCTTCTTGCAGTGTGTGGGACTTGTTCTATTAGTCCATCTATACTGTCCTCCATCAGGTTGCAAATTAAAAATAATTTTTTATCTGCATCTAGCTCTGAAAAAATATTTGGCCTTCTAGCAGTGTGTGGGACTTATTCTATTAGTCCATCTATACTGACCTCCATCAGGTTGCAAATTGAATATAATTTTTTTCTGCATCTAGCTCTGAAAAAATATTTGGCCTTCTAGCAGTGTGTGGGACTTGTTCTATTAGTCCATCTATACTGACCTCCATCAGGTTGCAAATTAAAAATATTTTTTATCTGCATCTAGCTCTGAAAAAATATTTGGCCTTCTAGCAGTGTGTGGGACTTGTTCTATTAGTCCATCTATACTGACCTCCATCAGGTTGCAAATTAAAAATAATTTTTATCTGCATCTACCTCTGAAAAAATATTTGGCCTTCTAGCAGTGTGTGGGACTTGTTCTATTAGTCCATCTATACTGACCTCCATCAGGTTGCAAATTAAAAATAATTTTTATCTGCATCTAGCTCTGAAAAAATATTTGGCCTTCTAGCAGTGTGTGGGACTTGTTCTATTAGTCCATCTATACTGACCTCCATCAGGTTGCAAATTGAATATAATTTTTTTCTGCATCTTACCCAGACAATAGTTTTGGCCTAATACCACAGTTTGGCCACTCAGCTCTGCTCGGTTCCTATCCATTGTTTTTTTGTGCAAACAACTCCAGAGTTGTGAATTAGTTAACCACCAAAATGAGTGGAAAAAGGCCTGCTGCTGGTGGAAAGGGGAATAGGCGTGTTGGGAAGGGGAAAAAAGGTTGTGTCCGTGGGGTAGGTGTTAAAGCAACAGTAACATCTGCAGAAGAAAGACCATCTTCCAGCCAAACTAAAATGTCTACTTCTTTTAGCGGACAATGTGATAAGATCCCTTTCTTACGGCCACGCCAATCGCTACAAATTCCAGATGAGGCACAAAAACAGCAGGTGCTTCAACGGATATCAAGTGCTCCTTTAAGTGGGCTCTCCTCCACATCAACTTCAACATCACAAATACTCCAGTCCTCAGAGGTGTCATCCCAATCGCACTTGCTTCCTCACAGCTCCCAAATCTCCAGCTGCCCGTCTGAGTATGAGGTAGAACAGGTGGTTGAGTCTGCAGAGCTGTTTACTCATACTCTAGCCTGGGAATCAGAAGTCGGCTCCAGCGCTTCTGTGAATCCAGACGAGGAAATGATCTGCACTGATGCCCAGAATCTTTATGAGTCGGATCCAGGACCAGACGCAGAAGGTTCTGACCATAATGTAGACCCTCATTCCCAAACTGTAACTCCTGTTGGTGGAGACAATGAGGAAGACGATGATGAGACTCAAATACCTGATTGGAGCGACAACTTTAGTTTTTTGTCAGGGAAGGAACAGGTTGGCTCTGAGGACGACGGGTGTGATAACACACAGGGTGATGATGATGAGGTTGGAGATCCCACTTACTGTCAACCCACAGTCAGCCAAGAGATGAGGTCAGCAGAGGAGGTGGAGGAGGATGCTAGTGACGACGAGGTCAGGTTGCGCCTTCCTGGACAGAGACGTAGTACTGGAAGCACATCAACAACTGCATCCTCAAACACAACTCTGCCTCTGACCACAAGTTTTGGTGGCTCTTCAGGTCGCATGGGTGCTAAGCCTTGCATAGCCTGGGCATTTTTTCAGTTCGATAAAGATGACCCAACTCGTGTTATCTGTAACATTTGTCAACAAAAGCTAAGTAGAGGCCAAAAAATACATAGTTTGAGTACTTCATGCATGAACCGGCACATGAACATGAAGCATAAGTTGCAGTGGGAAGCTCACTGTGCTACAATGCGGCCTAACCGGCCGGGCCAACCACTGTCTGCCCCATCTTGTGCATCCGCGGCCTCTTCATCCTCTGTGACTGGGGGGACAGCAGTCACACCTGGTTTGGGACGCAGACCTGCCACCTCTTTACCCGCAACAGCCAGCGTGATTGGCAGGTCATCATTTTCTTTGGAGGTGGTAACACCAGCTGGTGTTGAGCGCTGTCCGACATCGATAGCACCACCTTTGGATCAAGGCAACCTAACATGTCCGCCTGCATCTTCCTCACAGATCGGCAGTTTGCCGGGGACACCCTTATCAACCCCGTCTAAGCACAACAGCGAGCCCTCGGTCCCTCAGATGTGGACAAGTAAAAGACCATTTCCTCCTAGCCATGAGAAAGCTAAGAGGTTGAATTTCACCATCTGCAAGCTCTTGGCTACAGAAATGCTGCCTTTCCGCCTGGTGGACACAGAGGATTTTCGAGACCTTATGTCCGTCGCAGTGCCAAAGTATCAGATGCCCAGTCGGCACTACTTCTCAAAGAAAGGTGTGCCTGCGCTCCACCAGCATGTCGCACACAACATCACCGCTTCTTTGAGAAACTCTGTGCGTGACAGGGTACATTTCACCACAGACACTTGGACGAGTAGGCATGGACAGGGGCGTCACATGTCGCTGACTGGGCACTGGGTAACTATGGTGACAGCAGGACAAGGGGCTGCTGTCCAAGTCTTGCCGTCCCCACGAGTTGTGCGTCAATCCTCTTTATCTCAAAGTTCCTCCACTGCTTCTGCCTCCTCAACCACCTCTCGGACCTCCACCTGCACCCAAAGCCTGTCTGGTCATGCCACAAGCTTTCTAACTGCGCAGAAGGGATCCTGCACACCTCCTTACTATGCTGGCAGTAGGGCTCAACGTCATCAGGCGGTTTTTACTTTGAAATGTCTGGGAAATGTGAGTCACACAGCTGAGGAGTTGTCGTCAGCTCTGGAGAACCAATTTCATGAATGGTTGTCTCCACTGGACCTGAAACCAGGGAAGGCCGTGTGCGACAATGCTGCAAACCTGGGTGCGGCCCTTCGCCGGAGCAATGTCACACACGTGCCTTGTATGGCTCACATGTTGAACCTGGTTGTCCAGCAATTTTTAGCCCACTATCCCGTACTAGATGGCCTTCTGCAGAGGGCACGGTCGCTGTGTGCTCACTTCCGCCGTTCGCATCCCGCAGCTCAGCGACTTACATCTCTACAGAAGTCGTTGGGCCTGCCACTTCACCGGCTAAAATGCGATGTGCCTACCCGGTGGAATTCAACTCTGCACATGTTGCAACGACTGTGGCAGCACCGACAAGCCCTGGTGCAATACGTTCTGACGTATAGTCTGGGCCAACGAGATCCAGAGGTGGGGCAAATCACGCTGGAGGAGTGGTCTCAGATCAGGGACCTATGCACCCTTCTGCACAGTTTTGAAATGGCGACAAAGATGTTTAGTGCTGACGATGCCATTATCAGCATGACTATTCCGGTGATTTACATGCTGGAGCACATGTTAAACAGAATTCGGAGTCAGGTGGTGGCACAAGAGGAGGTGGAGGAAGTAGAGGAGGAGGAGTTGTATGCGGAAGGGCTAATATCTGCAAGGTCCAGACGGTTGGCAGCACCAAGGCGGCAGGCATGTGAGGGTGGGGGAGATGGTTTTACCAGGGCGCATGGTAGCAGCCAAACTAGTGAGGAAGGTGCAGGAGCCCAGGAGGAAGTGGAGGATGAACTGATGGAAGACTCATCAGATGAGGGAGACCTTGATCACATTTCTGTTGTGCGAGGTTGGGGGGAGAGGACAGAGGAAGGAAGCATGATTGTAACCTCGCCACCAACACAACAGGGACTTGGTACTCCTGGATGCGCAAGACACATGAGTGCCTTCTTGCTGCACTACCTGCAACATGACCCTCGAATTGTGAGAATTAGAAATAATCCTGACTACTGGGTTGCCACACTGTTAGATCCCCGGTACAAAAGTAAATTTGCAGAAATTATTCCTGCCATAGAAAGGGATGCACGCATGCAGGAGTATCAGCAGAGACTGTTGCAGAATCTTACATGTGCTTTTCCACAAAATGCCAGTGGTGCACGTAGTGAATCTCACAGTTCCAACTTGCCAACCGTGGGACCGTCGAGTGTTCAGCACTCAAACCGTAACAGAAACACAGTATCTGCTGGTAACATCAATTTTGCGGAATCATTTCACCACTTTTTAGCCCATCCTTTGCAAGGCCACAGGAGACAAGAAGTCTGACACATAGTCAACGACTAGAGACGATGGTACAGGAGTATCTCTAAGTAAACATTGAAGCCATGACTGTGTCACTGGACCCTTGCTCTTTTTGGGCTTCCAATCTGGATAAATGGCCGGAGCTCGCCACTTACGCCTTGGAGATCTTGTCATGCCCCGCAGCCAGCATTCTGTCTGAACGTGTGTTCAGCGCTGCTGGTGGTGTGCTGACAGATAAGCGCACGCGGCTCTCCACTGATAATGTAGACAGACTCACGTTCATAAAGATGAACAAATCATGGATCCGAAACGACTTTTCTACCCCTGTGTCATCCTGGGGAGAGTAAAAGCTTGATGATTGGTTAAAATCACCTCACCAACCGTTTTAAGCTTTCAAATTACTAATCATGTTTATCTGTATCTTGGCTGGAAAATAATTTGGGCTTTGTAGCAGTGTGCAGTACTGATTCTATTAGGCCATCTATACTAAACTCCACCAGATTTAAAATTACTAATGTTTATCTGTATCTTGGCTGGAAAATAATTTGGGCTTTGTAGCAGTGTGCAGTACTGATTCTATTAGGCCATCTATACTAAGCTCCACCAGATTTAAAATTAGTAATAATTTTTAGCTGCATCTAGCCCGGAAAATAATTTTGGGGCTCCGAGATGCACAAGACACATAAGTGCCTTCTTGCTGCACTACCTGCAACATGACCCTCAGATTGTCAGAATTCGAGGTAATCCTGACTACTGGGTTGCCACACTCTTAGATCCCCCACACTCTTCGATCAACCTTTTCATTTTAATAAAGACCAAAAAAATAGTCATTTTTGAAATTATAAGCATTAGCAGGTTATTAGAAACTGAATTCAAACAGTTTTCAACTCAAAACTTTATTCTAGGTTATGTTACATTTGCACATAGGACCCCTTGTTCGAAAGGAGCTTCTGAACTCTCTCGTCCATTGAATTTGTCAGGTTTTGGATGGTTTCTGCTTCAATTGTTTTCCATGAGGACAGAATACCCTCCCAGAGCTGTTGCTTAGATGTGAACTGCCTCCCGCCATCATAGACACTCCTTTTGATGATGCTCCAGAGGTTCTGAATGGGGTAGAGGTCAGGGGAGCATGGGGGTCACACCATAAGTTTGTCCCCTTTTATGCCCATATCAGCCAGAGATGCAGATGTGTTATGTGCAGCATGAGACGCTGCATTATCATGCATGAAAATGATGTTGCTGTGGAATACACGGTTCTTCTTCTTGAACCATGGCAGGAAGTGCTGTTTGAGAAACTCCACATACATTATGGAGTTCATCTTTACCCCTTCAGGGATCCTAAAGGGGCCGACAATCTCTCTCCCCATGATACCAGCCGAAAACATTACTCCACCTCCTCCTTGTTGGCGCTGTAGCCGTGTTTGCGTGGGGTGTCCATCAACCAGCCATCCTCCACTCCATCCATCTGGACCATCGAGCATTGCACGGCACTCATCCGTGAACAAAACAGTTTTGAAGTCAGTCTTCATGTAATGTTTGGCCCACTGGAGCCGTTTCTGCTTGTGTGCAGTGGATAGAGGAGGTCGACAGGATGGCGTACGCACAGCTGCAAACCTCTGAAGGACCCTGCATCTTGTTGTTTGGGGGACGTTGGAGGCACCAGCAGCTTCAAAAACTTGTCTGCTGCTATGACAAGGCTTTTTTGCCGCTGCTCTTTTAACCTGACGTAATTGCCTGTAGGAAAGAGTCCTCAATTTGCCCTTATCAGCACGCACACGTGTGTACTGTGAATCAGCTACATACTTCTTGATTGCCAAGACACTTCATCCTGATCATCGCACAATGTTGATTGTAGTCATGCCTTGACCTAAACACTCCACAATTTGTTGCTTCTCAGCAGCCGACACATCCTTTTTCTTTCCCATTTTGGCAGAAAATGTAGGCTGCTTAATAATGTGGGACAGCCTTCTTAAGTAGTCTTGACTTTCATTGGACACACCTGCCAAACTAATTAGCACAGGTGTCTGCAATTGCTTACAGTGATATAAAGAGCCCTGACACACATCACCATCAATGAGTTTAACTGACAAACAAACAAATTCTTCCCTTATCACTTCTAAACACTTTTTGCATAATAATTTGGAACACAGTGTACATGTGCTTTTCCACAAAACACCAGTGGTTCATGTAGTGAATCTTACAGTTCTAACTTGCCAACCGTGGTCTGTATGGAGTTGTTCAATAAAGGGCCCAAAATTAAGATAACATAGACGGGAGAGGTCTCTATGAATAGGAATTCCTAAGTATTTGATACCCTGTGAGGGCCAGGCAAAGGGAAAGTTGGACTGGATGGAATCCTGTATGGATTTGGGGAGGGAAACATCGAGGGCCTCAGACTTCACTGCATTGATTTTAAAATTTGACCATGTAACAAAGTGATCTATTTCAGCCATAACAGCAGGGATGGATATATGTGATTGAGTGATATATACTAGGACATCATCAGCAAATAGAGAGCACTTGTACTCGGTGCTAGAGATGAGCGTTGTTCTACTCTAACTGTTCGCCAATCTCAAATTCGAGCTGTTTTGGGCGGTGTTCGAGCCGTTCGGCGAACACGAACAATTTGAGAAAAATTCGGCTGTTCGAGGTTATGTTCGATAACTGTTCGTGCACCAAAATCATAACTGGATTTTTTCTCAGTAATGATGAAAATTAAAGTTAATACGCAGTTTGAGTGTACAGCGGGGTGGGGGGAGGGGCAGGGAATGGATCTCTGCAGGAACAATGAAGATCTCCATTTTTTTTTCTCTTTCCCGCATTTGCAGTGGGGAGGTGCAATCTGTCAGCCTATCAGCAGTGCACACACGGAGCGAAGTGCTTTTTTTCACACAAGCAAGGGCATGTGTCATTGGCAGTGTATGTCACATGTCCTTGCCCTATAAGACCAAGCCATTTTCCCCGTCGCCACCATTTTCTCACTGCTGCAGCTGCGTGTTAGACGGCACCGCTGTTGCTGTGTGCGCTATACCTTGTTAATTTCAAGCCAATTTTCGCACAAATCTACAGATAGCTTGGGAGTAGGGAATAGTTGTGATTGCAGTCCTTTTAAGGACTAGGTTACAGCATTTCCTACGACTTTTATCAGGCAGGTCTGTGCTCTTAAATAGATAGATTGTGGGAGTAAAGACTAATTGTAATTGGAGTACTTTTCAGGACTAGGTTACATCAGTTCCTATCAGTTTTTGCCAGGCAGGTCTGTGCCAGTGCTGTGCAAGTTTTTTTCACAGCATTTGGCTGAATCTAGCAAAGCTAATCCTTTTTGGCCTATTGCAGAGTGTGTTAGTCAGTGGAGTAGCCTATCTGTGTTGCAAGATATACCACCTGTGTATAGAATACCAATTTTTTTACTGCACCTAGTGAAGTAAAATCTTTTGGGCATAGCATCATTCTATTAGTCCATCTATACTGACCTCCATCAGGTTGCAAATTGAATATAATTTTTTTCTGCATCTAGCTCTGAAAAAATATTGGGCTTCTAGCTGTGTGTGGGACTTGTTCTATTAATCCATCTATACAGACCTCCATCAGGTTGCAAACTGAATATATTTTTTTCTGCATCTACCTCTGAAAAAATATTGGGCTTCTAGCTGTGTGTGGGACTTGTTCTATTAATCCATCTATACAGACCTCCATCAGGTTGCAAACTGAATATATTTTTTTCTGCATCTAGCTCTGAAAAAATATTGGGCTTCTAGCTGTGTGTGGGACTTGTTCTATTAATCCATCTATACAGACCTCCATCAGGTTGCAAACTGAATATATTTTTTTCTGCATCTACCTCTGAAAAAATATTGGACTTCTAGCTGTGTGTGGGACTTGTTCTATTAATCCATCTATACAGACCTCCATCAGGTTGAAAACTGAATATATTTTTTTCTGCATCTACCTCTGAAAAAATATTGGGCTTCTAGCTGTGTGTGGGACTTGTTCTATTAATCCATCTATACAGACCTCCATCAGGTTGCAAACTGAATATATTTTTTTCTGCATCTACCTCTGAAAAAATATTGGGCTTCTAGCTGTGTGTGGGACTTGTTCTATTAATCCATCTATACAGACCTCCATCAGGTTGCAAACTGAATATATTTTTTTCTGCATCTACCTCTGAAAAAATATTGGGCTTCTAGCTGTGTGTGGGACTTGTTCTATTAATCCATCTATACAGACCTCCATCAGGTTGCAAACTGAATATATTTTTTTCTGCATCTAGCTCTGAAAAAATATTGGGCTTCTAGCTGTGTGTGGGACTTGTTCTATTAATCCATCTATACAGACCTCCATCAGGTTGCAAACTGAATATATTTTTTTTCTGCATCTACCTCTGAAAAAATATTGGGCTTCTAGCTGTGTGTGGGACTTGTTGTATTAGTCCATCTATACTGACCTCCATCAGGTTGCAAACTGAATATATTTTTTTCTGCATCTACCTCTGAAAAAATATTGGGCTTCTAGCTGTGTGTGGCACTTGTTCTATTAATCCATCTATACAGACCTCCATCAGGTTGCAAACTGAATATATTTTTTTCTGCATCTACCTCTGAAAAAATATTGGGCTTCTAGCTGTGTGTGGGACTTGTTCTATTAATCCATCTATACAGACCTCCATCAGGTTGCAAACTGAATATATTTTTTTCTGCATCTACCTCTGAAAAAATATTGGGCTTCTAGCTGTGTGTGGGTCTTGTTGTATTAGTCCATCTATACTGACCTCCATCAGGTTGCAAACTGAATATATTTTTTTCTGCATCTACCTCTGAAAAAATATTGGGCTTCTAGCTGTGTGTGGGACTTGTTCTATTAATCCATCTATACAGACCTCCATCAGGTTGCAAATTGAATATAATTTTTTTCTGCATCTAACCCAGCCAATAGTTTTGGCCTAATACCACAGTTTGGCCACTCAGCTCTGCTCGGTTCCCATCCATTGTTTTTTTGTGCAAACAACTCCAGAGTTGTGAATTAGTTAACCACCAAAATGAGTGGAAAAAGGCCTGCTGCTGGTGGAAAGGGGAATAGGCGTGTTGGGAAGGGGAAAAAATGTTGTGTCCGTGGGGTAGGTGTTAAAGCAACAGTAATATCTGCAGAAGAAAGACCATCTTCCAGCCAAACTAAAATGTCTACTTCTTTTAGCGGACAATGTGATAAGATCCCTTTCTTACGACCACGCCAATCGCTACAAATTCCAGATGAGGCACAAAAACAGCAGGTGCTTCAACGGATATCAAGTGCTCCTTTAAGTGGGCTCTCCTCCACATCAACTTCAACATCACAAATACTCCAGTCCTCAAAGGTGTCACCCCAATCGCACTTGCTTCCTCACAGCTCCCAAATCTCCAGCTGCCCGTCTGAGTATGAGGTAGAACAGATGGTTGAGTCTGCAGAGCTGTTTACTCATACTATAGCCTGGGAATCAGAGGTCGACTCCAGCGCTTCTGTGAATCCAGACGAGGAAATGATCTGCACTGATGCCCAGAATCTTTATGAGTCGGATCCAGGACCAGACGCAGAAGGTTCTGACCATAATGTAGACCCTCATTCCCAAACTGTAACTCCTGTTGGTGGAGACAATGAGGAAGACGATGATAAGACTCAAATACCTGATTGGAGCGACAACTTTAGTTTTTTGTCAGGGCAGGAACAGGTTGGCTCTGAGGACGACGGGTGTGATAACGCACAGGGTGATGATGATGAGGTTGGAGATCCCACTTACTGTCAACCCACAGTCAGCCAAGAGATGAGGTCAGCAGAGGAGGTGGAGGAAGATGCTAGTGACGACGAAGTCAGGTTGCGCCTTCCTGGACAGAGACGTAGTACTGGAAGCACGTCAACAACTGCATCCTCAAACACAACTCTGCCTCTCACCACAAGTCGTGGTGGCTCTTCAGGTCACATGGGTGCTAAGCCTTGCATAGCCTGGGCATTTTTTCAGATCGATAAAGATGACCCAACTCATGTTATCTGTAACATTTGTCAGCAAAAGCTAAGTAGAGGCCAAAAAATACATAGTTTGAGTACTTCATGCATGAACCGGCACATGGACATGAAGCATAAGTTGCAGTGGGAAGCTCAGTGTGCTACAATGCGGCCTAGCCGGCCGGGCCAACCGCCGTCTGCCATATCTTGTGCATCCGCGGCCTCTTCATCCTCTGTGACTGGGGGGACAGCAGTCACACCTGTTTTGGAGCGCAGACCTGCCACCTCTTTACCCGCAACAGCCAGCGTGATTGGCAGGTCATCATTTTCTTTGGAGGTGGTAACACCAGCTGGTGTTGAGCGCTGTCCGACATCGATAGCACCACCTTTGGATCAAGGCAACCTAACATGTCCGCCTGCATCTTCCTCACAGACCGGCAGTTTGCCGGGGACACCCTTATCAACCCCGTCTAAGCACAATAGCCTGCCCTCGGTCTCTCAGATGTGGACAAGTAAAAGACCATTTCCTCCTAGCCATGAGAAAGCTAAGAGGTTGAATTTCACCATCTGCAAGCTCTTGGCTACAGAAATGCTGCCTTTCCGCCTGGTGGACACAGAGGATTTTCGAGACCTTATGTCCGTCGCAGTGCCCCAGTACCAGATGCCCAGTCGGCACTGCTTCTCAAAGAAAGGTGTGCCTGCGCTCCACCAGCATGTCGCACACAACATCACCGCTTCTTTGAGAAACTCTGTGTGTGACAGGGTGCATTTCACCACAGACACTTGGACGAGTATGTATGGACAGGGGCGTTACATGTCGCTGACTGGGCACTGGGTAACTATGGTGACAGCAGGACAAGGGGCTGCTGTCCAAGTCTTGCCGTCCCCACGAGTTGTGCGTCAATCCTCTTTATCTCAAAGTTCCTCCACTGCTTCTGCCTCCTCAACCTCCTCTCGGTCTTCCACCTGCACCCAAAGCCTGTCTGGTCATGCCACAAGCTTTCTAACTGCGCAGAAGGGATCCTGCACACCTCCTTACTATGCTGGCAGTAGGGCTCAACGTCATCAGGCGGTTTTTACATTGAAATGTCTGGGAAATGTGAGTCACACAGCTGAGGAGTTGTGGTCAGCTCTGGAGAACCAATTTCATGAATGGTTGTCTCCACTGGACCTGAAACCAGGGAAGGCCGTGTGCGACAATGCTGCAAACCTGGGTGTGGCCCTTCGCCGGGGCAATGTCACACACGTGCCTTGTATGGCTCACGTGTTGAACCTGGTTGTCCAGCAATTTTTAGCCCACTATCCCAGACTAGATGGCCTTCTGCAGAGGGCACGGTCGCTGTGTGCTCACTTCTGCCGTTCGCATCCCGCAGCTCAGCGACTTACATCTCTACAGAAGTCGTTGGGCCTGCCACTTCACCGGCTAAAATGCGATGTGCCTACCCGGTGGAATTCAACTCTGCACATGTTGCAGCGACTGTGGCAGCACCGACAAGCCCTGGTGCAATACGTTCTGACGTATAGCCTGGGCCAACGAGATTCAGAGGTGGGGCAAATCACGCTGGAGGAGTGGTCTCAGATCAGGGACCTATGCACCCTTCTGCACAGTTTTGAAATGGCGACGAAGATGTTTAGTGCTGACGATGCCATTATCAGCATGACTATTCCGGTGATTTACATGCTGGAGCACATGTTAAACAGAATTCGGAGTCAGGTGGTGGCACAAGAGGAGGTGGAGGAAGTAGAGGAGGAGGAGTTGTATGCGGAAGGGCTAACATCTGCAAGGTCCAGACGGTCGGCAGCACCAAGGCGGCAGGCATGTGAGGGTGGGGGAGATGGTTTTACCAGGGCGCATGGTAGCAGCCAAACTAGTGAGGAAGGTGCAGGAGCCCAGGAAGAAGTGGAGGACGAACTGATGGAAGACTCATCAGATGAGGGAGACCTTGATCACATTTCTGTTGTGCGAGGTTGGGGGGAGAGGACAGAGGAAGGAAGCATGATTGTTACCTCGCCACCAACACAACAGGGACTTGGTGCTCCTGGATGCGCAACACACATGAGTGCCTTCTTGCTGCACTACCTGCAACATGACCCTCGAATTGTGAGAATTAGAAATAATCCTGACTACTGGGTTGCCACACTGTTAGATCCCCGGTACAAAAGTAAATTTGCAGAAATTATTCCTGCCATAGAAAGGGATGCACGCATGCAGGAGTATCAGCAGAGACTGTTGCAGAATGTTACATGTGCTTTTCCACAAAATACCAGTGGTGCACGTAGTGAATCTCACAGTTCCAACTTGCCAACCGTGGGACCGTCAAGTGTTCAGCACTCAAACCGTAACAGAACCACAGTATCTGCTGGTAACATCAATTTTGCGGAATCATTTCACCACTTTTTTAGCCCATCCTTTGCAAGGCCACAGGAGACAAGAAGTCTGACACATAGTCAACGCCTAGAGACGATGGTACAGGAGTATCTCCAAGTAAACATTGAAGCCACGACTGTGTCACTGGACCCTTGCTCTTTTTGGGCTTCCAATCTGGATAAATGGCCGGAGCTAGCCACTTACGCCTTGGAGATCTTGTCATGCCCCGCAGCCAGCGTTCTGTCTGAACGTGTGTTCAGCGCTGCTGGTGGTGTGCTGACAGATAAGCGCACGCGGCTCTCCACTGATAATGTAGACAGACTCACGTTCATAAAGATGAACAAATCATGGATCCGAAACGACTTTTCTACCCCTGTGTCATCCTGGGGAGAGTAAAAGCTTGATGATTGGTTAAAATCACCCTACCAACCGTTTTAAGCTTTCAAATTACTAATCATGTTTATCTGTATCTTGGCTGGAAAATAATTTGGGCTTTGTAGCAGTGTGCAGCACTGATTCTATTAGGCCATCTATAATAAGCTCCACCAGATTTAAAATTACTAATCATGTTTATCTGTATCTTGACTGGAAAATAATTTGGGCTTTGTAGCAGTGTGCAGCACTGATCCTATTAGGCCATCTATACTAAAGCTTCACCAGATTTAAAATTAATAATAATTTTTAGCTGCATCTAGCCCGGAAAATAATTTTGGGGCTCCGAGATGCGCAAGACACATAAGTGCCTTCTTGCTGCACTACCTGCAGCATGACCCTCATATTGTCAGAATTCGAAGTAATCATGACTACTGGGTTGCCACACTCTTAGATCCCCCAAACTTTTCGATCAACCTTTTCATTTTAATAAAGACCAAAAAAATGGTCATTTTTGAAATTATAAGCATTAGCAGGTTGTTAGAAACTGAAATCAAACAGTTTTCAACTCAAAACTTTATTCTAGGTGATGTTACATTTTCACATAGGACCCCTTGTTCGAAAGGAGCTTCTGAACTCTCTCGTCCATTGAATTTGTCAGGTTTTGGATGGTTTCTGCTTCAATTGTTTTGCATGAGGACAGAATACCCTCCCAGAGCTGTTGCTTAGATGTGAACTGCCTCCCGCCATCATAGACACTCCTTTTAATGATGCTCCAAAGGTTCTGAATGGGGTAGAGGTCAGGGGAGCATGGGGGTGACACCATAAGTTTGTCCCCTTTTATGCCCATATCAGCCAGAGATGCAGATGTGTTATGTGCAGCATGAGATGGTGCATTATCATTCAGAAAAATGATCTTGCTGTGAAATACACGGTTCTTCTTCTTGAACCATGGCAGGAAGTGCTGTTTGAGAAAATCCACATACATTATGGAGTTCATCTTTAGCGCCTTCAGGGATCCTAAAGGGGCCGACAATCTCTCTCCCCATGATTCCAGCCCAAAACATTACTCCACCTCCTCCTTGTTGGCGCTGTAGCCGTGTTTGCGTGGGGTGTCCATCAACCAGCCATCCTCCACTCCATCCATCTGGACCATCGAGCGCTGCACGGCACTCATCCGTGAACAAAACAGTTTTGAAATCAGTCTTCATGTAATGTTTGGCCCACTGGAGCCGTTTCTGCTTGTGTGAAGTGGACAGAGGAGGTCGACAGGATGGCGTATGCACAGCTGCAAACCTCTGAAGGACCCTGCATCTTGTTGTTCGGGGGACGTTGGAGGCACAAGCAGCTTCAAAAACTTGTCTGCTGCTATGACAAGGCTTTTTTGCCGCTGCTCTTTCAACCTGACGTAATTGCCTGTAGGAAAGAGTCCTCAATTTGCCCTTATCAGCACGCACACGTGTGTACTGTGAATCAGCTACATACTTCTTGATTGCCAAGACACTTCATCCTGATCATCGCACAATGTTGATTGTAGTCATGCCTTGACCTAAACACTCCACAATTTGTTGCTTCTCAGCAGCCGACACATCATTTTTCTTTCCCATTTTGGCAGAAAATGTAGGCTGCTTAATAATGTGAGACAACCTTCATAAGTAGTCTTGCCTTTCATTGGACACACCTGCCAAACTAATTAGCACAGGTGTCTGCAATTGCTTACAGTGATATAAAGAGCCCTGACACACATCACCATCAATGAGTTTAACTGACAAACAAACAAATTCTTCCCTTATCACTCCTAAACACTTTTTGCATAATAATTTGGAACGCAGTGTACATGTGCTTTTCCACAAAACACCAGTGGTTCACGTAGTGAATCTTACAGTTCTAACTTGCCAACCGTGGTCTGTATGGAGTTGTTCAATAAAGGGCCCAAAATTAAGATAACATAGATGGGAGAGGTCTCTATGAATAGGAATTCCTAAGTATTTGATACCCTGTGAGGGCCAGGCAAAGGGAAAGTTGGACTGGATGGAATCCTATATGGATTTGGGGAGGGAGACATCAAGGGCCTCAGACTTCGCTGCATTGATTTTAAAATTTGACCATGTAACAAAGTGATCTATTTCAGCCATAACAGCATGGATGGATATATGTGATTGAGTGATATATACTAGGACATCATCAGCAAATAGAGAGCACTTGTACTCGGTGCCTCCCACCTCAATCCACCTAATATTGGGGTTATGGCGAATTGATGAGAGCAGGTGCTCTGTCACTAGGATGTATAAGAGAGGGGACAGAGGACATCCCTGCCTTGTCCCATTGGTGATTGTGAAAGGTGATGAAAATGTTCTGATGCACCCCCTGGGCCTTGGGACACCCGGAGCCGGACCCTTTTTGGTGGATGCTGGTGGTTGTAGTCTTCGTGGCGGTGACCCGGTTCCGTGGCTCAGGGTGGTCAAACCAGTGGCGGAACTATTTATGTGGTTTTGATGTTTAAATGTCCGACTACGCCATCCGTGGATTGCGGTCAAAGTGAACCGCCGCTGCAGGACAGACCGCTGAGGCTGGTGTTGTGGGTGCAGCAGAGCGTAGCATAACTCCCCACGGGAGGAGTATAGCCTCAGGGCAGTGTATGCAGAGGATGGGGGTGATGGTGCAGGGCAGCAGCAGCAATGACACGGAGTCAGTGATGCAGTCCAGGGCCTTTACTCACAGTTCTTATTATCCAGACCACGTCTGCAGGTAACGGCTGCCCACGACGTACTGTGCTCACCAGGTGAGGGGCTCAGACAACTCCCAGATAACTTTGGAGCGCTTCACAGGACCCCCTTTGTGTGTCCTTTGTCTGGCCTTTCTTACCAACCCTTCTGTCCGGCTGCCTTGGGCCTCCTCTTGGTAAACTTGGCGCCAGTTTCCCTGACCCTATGTGGTGCCTTCCTAGCGGGTGTAGCGAGGGGCTGCGCCACATAAAATGTCACAGCCTCCGGTTTCTAGCTGAGGGTCGTTTCCTGCTTCCACTAGTTTCGGGGACCGGTCTCCCCCTTTGGCCTGACCCCTCCACGCAGGTGGATTCGGGCGTGCGGTGGCGACTCGCCCGTCCGCACCCCTGGGATCCCTTCATTCCTCGTTCCTGGAGCCTTCTCCGCTCCTCTTCCTTCCTTCTCCCTCTTCCAGGCCTGGGCCTCTGTTACTAGGCCCGCCTCCGGAGCAGAGCTCATGCAGAGCCCCTGCTCCCTGCCACTTCTGCTCAGACTTCTCTGCACTGAACTAAGATGGTGCCCACCTTTTATACTCCCTTCTCAATGCACCCAGGAACTGCTTCCTCCCTGCTCCTGCACTACAGGGTTCCCCTTCCTCAGTGTTCCCTCCCCCCACTCCAGCCAGGGACAGGGACTGTCGTGCCCATCTCAGAGGCATATTGGTCACCCTGCCCCACGGCAATGTGGTGTAATGCATGCAGGTGTCGGGTCCTGATCCACACTCCATCCTTACCTGAGAGTGAGATATCACACCTCTGGGTGAGGTGCAATACCTCTGTAGCAACCGAGCCCTCAGGGTGCTACAGTTCCATTTATCTTCAGCCTAGGTGACGTATTGTGATACAGGGCCGTGATTTTGGCTATAAAAGGGTCCCCTAGACCCCTACCCCAAGCTTTTTAAGAGAATCATATATGGCGTGCCAGGAGACTCTATGGAATGCTTTCTCAGCATCCAACGAGAGTATCTAATTACAAATTTTTAACTGCATCTAGCCCAGGAAATACTTTGTGCCTAGTAGCAGTGTCTGCTAGTCAGCGGATTATCCCGGCTGTTAAGCAATCTACACCACCTGTAGTTTGGACACTTAATTTTTTCAAAGGAAATGCTTCGGGACCATGGGATACTCAGTGAAGAGCATCAGGAGGCACCCCAAGGCATAGGGGCTGGGACTGGCAGTAGGATGCCTTGCGGTGGACAGCCGAGCTCGATCCTTATAAAAGCTTTTTAACTGCAGCAGCTTTAGTGGACGCTACTGGAGCTGGAATTACGCGGCTGCTGGCATGAGACTTGCCCTCCAATAGATCCTTGTAAATGGATTTAAAGTGTATTCATTCAAATTAGAGAGACAATTTAAATTAAAAAGCTTAGAGCTGCCTCCACCACAGGGGGGCTCGCTCGACCCACCAGCGGACAGGCACCAGTATTGGGAGAGGGGGGCTGGCCGTCAGGGTCCACCGCGGCTCTGGCACAAACCCGGCGACACGGAGGTGGCACGGGCAGGAACGGACTGGCCGTGTCGGCTTCTCACTTTTTGGATTTTAGAAGGGCATGACATGCCTATATCTGTGTCTCCCCCTCCTTTTACTCCTCCACCTCTTTTCTTTTCGCATGACTATATGTACTTGTCACTTTTCCATGTGTTAGTTATGTCTTCTGAGCAGTTTGTCAGCTTTTGGACACCTTTGAAGGTGTTTTCTATGTGTTTCTATGTGTTTTTGTTTGCCTGCCATTGGTTTTAACGGTGTTCGAAGGTGTTCGACGAACAGTTCGACGAACACACGGGTGTTCGACGAACCGAACCGAACTCGAACACTACGGGGGTGGCTCAACACTATTCCTCACCCATAAAAGAATTTCAGATAAGACAGTTAATATTCTAAAATATAGAATCTATTTGAATTGTCCTTCCCATTATTAAGGAGTGTGTCTCCTATACAGTTGTTGCATATGCAGCAATTTCAAGGGCTGCCAAAAATTAGGTCGAACTCCAATATACATTTGAAGAAACGTAAAAAATAAATAAATAAAAAAAATAAAAACGCAGTAGAATCTTTTTAGTATGAAAACCAGACTTGCCAATGTAACCTCAATGCAATCACATTGTTCAGCTCTTGCACCTCCTCCTCCTCCTGTTCGGCCTTCATCTCCGAAATGACCACATCAGTCACAAGCTGGAAGCACTGCAGCACTGCCTTGGTCAACAGGCTGTGCTGAAGATAATATGCTTAATGCTTAGGTAACAAACCGCCCACCGCTGCAGACTTGTTGAAAGCTGTAACACAGCAGGTAGATCTGTGGCTCTCACTGCTGAACATACAGCCAGGCATGGTCGTGTGTGACAATAGGCGGAACCTGGTGGCGGAGAAATGACAGCCGGAGTAGATATGGTTTCCCTCTATGCCAGTCCTTTCACCGAGCTAAAGAATATGGCTGTGGTGAAATACAACTCTCACCGAGAAGCAGTGTCAGACTGAAAAACATTGGGCCCACCAGAGGATTCGATTCTGAGGACCCACCTTTCTCCCCCGCTCAAGAGCCCCATAGCAGCTGCAAAGTTTGGCTATCATGAACTTGGGTGGGCCCGTCCAACCCTGCCGAGAAGCATCCCTGGCTAAGAAAAGTCTGTGGGAAGGTTCCTGGACACTCTATGGCTGCTTTTATACTGAGGGGAAACCCAGGACTCCAGTGCTGCAAGGCTTCAGTACTGCAAGGCTTCAGTACTAACCACTGAACCAATGTGCTGCCCTCTCTGTTCTCCCTCTGATATCTAACATGCTGGAGAAACTTGCACATACTGCCACTCAGTATCTACAGCTCCTTTGTGAGAAACTAATGTATTTGGGCAGAAGAAAAGTAAATTGTGCATGGCTTCGCTACTGGTACAGGGGCACTGCTAATACCATGAAGTCATGCCATAGTTCACTGTAAATTTTCCAGGCTGGTTGGAGCCAAGCTGAGTCCTATAGAAAAGGACCAGCAGCAAGCTAAGGACATGGTGGCCTCTATCATCATCACAACATCACCTCGGCACTATGAACTCTCCTGAAGGAGACGCCAGGGCCCACCGGAGAAGTCTCCGATTCTCTCGTGTGCCCATACAACCCTGCCGAGACGCAGCCCTGGCTAAGAAAAGTCTGTGGGAAGGTTCCCGGAAGGTGCCCCTAAATCAGGGCCGGCGTCAGCACCCGGCGCACCCGGGCAAATGCCGGGGCCCTGAGCAGGCAGGGGGCCCACTGGCGGTCGCGCACCCCGCTGGGCTATGGG
Source organism: Phyllobates terribilis (assembly GCF_046119375.1). Taxonomy (NCBI): domain Eukaryota; kingdom Metazoa; phylum Chordata; class Amphibia; order Anura; family Dendrobatidae; genus Phyllobates; species Phyllobates terribilis. The sequence continues at coordinate 602,280,277 of NW_027362762.1, forward strand.
TGGAGGAGAGCGGTGTCAGCGCCCGCCCTTCTCCGCCGCTTGCTCAGGGCCCCGGCAGCCGGATACTTACCTCTCCCCGTGCCTCCGCAGATCCGCTGTCTTCCTGCTCTGCGCTCCCTGTGACGTCTCAGGTCAGAGGGCGCGGTGACGTCTTTACACCGCGCCCTCCCCTGAGCCGTCACAGGGAGCGCAGAGCGGAAAGACGCCGCCAACGCTGGAGTCCCGACCCGAGCAGCTGCAGCAGGTAGCAGGTGAGGAGAAGGGAGGTGAGTATTTGATTTTTTTTTTTAATGTATGGAGGCATGGGGCAGTATAAAGAGAAAGGGGGGGTATCCTGCATGGGGCATTATAAAGAGAGGGGGGGCATCCTGCATGGGGCATTATAAAGAGAAGGGGGGGTATCCTCCATGGAGCATTATAAAGAGAGGGGGGGTATCCTGCATGGGGCATTATAAAGAGAAGGGGGGGTATCCTCCATGGAGCATTATAAAGAGAGGGGGGGGTATCCTGCATGGGGCATTATAAAGAGAGGGGGTGACATCCTGCATGGGGCATTATAAAGAGGGGGGGGTGACATCCTGCATGGGGCATTATAAGGTGGGGAACAGCCTGCATGGGGCATTATAAAGGGGGGGCAGCCTGCATAGTGCATTATGTGGGGGGGGGGAAGCCTGCATGGAGCATTATAAGGGGGGGGGGCAGCCTGTATGGGGCATTATGTGGGGGGTAACAGCCTGCATGGAGCATTAAAAGGGGGGGGCTGTATGGGGCATTATGTGGGGGGTAACAGCCTGCATGGAGCATTATAAGGGGACCAGTATCCTGTATGGAGCGTTATATGAGGGCCAGTATTCTGTATGGAGCCTTATATGGGGGCCAGTATTCCGTATGGAGCCTTATATGGAGGCCAGTATTCCGTATGGGGCCTTATATGGGGGCCAGTATTCCGTATAGGGCCTTATATGGGGGCCAGTATTCCGTATGGAGCCTTATATGGGGGCCAGTATTCCGTATGGAGCCTTATATGGGGGCCAGTATTCCGTATGGAGCCTTATATGGGGGCCAGTATTCCGTATGGAGCCTTATATGGGGGCCAGTATTCCGTATGGAGCCTTATATGGGGGCCAGTATTCCGTATGGAGCCTTATATGGGGGCCAGTATTCCGTATGGAGCCTTATATGGGGGCCAGTATTCCGTATGGAGCCTTATATGGGGGCCAGTATTCTGTGTGGAGCGATTCACTGGTTTCTGAGCTATTGTGGAATTTACAATAGATATCACTCATGTAATGTAAGAAGTGAAATCTTTGCATTGTAGTATATATATATATATATATATATATATATATATATATATATTTCTCCGCCGTATCTCTGCATCATGAATCGTGGTATGTGTTAAAGGGGCCCACTGAGACTCTTTCGCCCGGGGCCCAGAAAAACCTGGAGCCGGCCCTGCCCTAAATTGATGTGTTTTGGCAGCTTTTGGTCCCGTTTGAAAGTGTCGTGTATACGTTTGGTTTTGGCACCCATTGAATCGAATGGCGTTCGAAAATGTTCGGATAATATTCGACAATTACATTGGCGAATATTGCAAAAATGGCAATTGTAATCCGAATCTAATGTTGAAATATTTGTTTATCTCTTATCAGAAACACCCTTAAAAAATTATGTGGGTGTTGCATCACGGTCTCCCTGGTTAAATGGTGGTGGCGGATGAGGAGAAGAAGGAGGGCAACATAAAATAGAACAATTCCTGAAGGGTCTGGGTGTGAAGGGGTGCATGGGAATAGACCCCCAAAAAAATAACCACCGGATTTGAGTTCATGTTTGATGCCATCATCTAGTGGTGTTGAGAGAAGTCTGACCCAATCCAGCCCTTGTTCATTTTTATAAGAGTTAGCCTGTCGGTATTTTAAGTTGACAGGTGGATGCACCTATCAGTTTTATCTATTAAAATGCCCCCGATGGCACTAAAAACCATCTCTGACAAAATGCTAGTGGCGAAGACCTCCAAGGCGTAGAAAGACAGTTCATGCCACGTGTCCAGCTTGCATCTTCCAAAACTTTTCCCTCCTTGTCAGAGTACCCCGTGTATCAGGGCCTGGACGCTGGGAGGGTCTGAGAAAACTGTCCCAGACCTTTGACAGCGTTCTCCTGCCTCTGCCGCATCTGGTTTGTGTCTCCCTCACTTGTACTCCTTGGTTGTCCAATGAACTGTTTGACTGTGACCTCTGCCGCCTGCAATGTCAGATGGGAAATTTTTTTTGTTATAATTCTTCAACAAGAGCCTGAACTTAATATCTCCAGAAATGAACTCCTTTGGTTTCCTCCCTCTACTAACCTACCTATACCTGACTTTGCAATTTTCTTTAGGTGGTGCCACCATAACTCCCACTCGGCACGCCTGCTATCTTGGAGTCATATTTGACACACAACTTTCCTTTATTCAACGTGAAAAATCACTCACTCGCTCATGTCACCTGCACCTTAAAAACTTCTCCAGAAGTTGACCTTTTCTCATCTTTGATACTGCAAAAACTCTTACTGTCGCTCTTATTCACTAGTGCAACTCTCTTCTAATCGGTCTCCCTCTAAACAAACTGTCTCCTCTCCAATCATTTCTGAATGCAGCAGCTGAGGTCATATCAAGCCGCTTCACCGACGCCTCTACCCTGTGCCAGTCATTGCACGGGTTAGGTTAAATAATCACTACAGAATACAATAAAAACTCATCTGTCTCACCCACCAAGCTGTTGTAACGGGTCTAGGAGGTGGAACCACAGAGCAACTATACAAAGGGGCAGTCCTTGTAAGGAAGCGGGTGACACCCAGGGAAGGCGGGCAGGCAGTCACGACTAGTGACGGGGGCAGTCTCTGGGTAAGAGGGCAGGAGGTCATGGCAGGTGATGGGGACAGTCTCTGGGTAAGAGGGCTGGAGGTCACGGCAAGTGACAGGGACAGTCTCTTGACAGGCAGGTGGTCACGGCAAGTGATGGCTAAGCCTCCAGGTAGGCTAGCAGGCAGGTAGCGGGTGGACGCTCCCAGGTGAGCAGGCGAGAGTCTCTGGACAAGCGGGTGGTCACAGCAAGTGACGGCTGAGCCTCCAGGTAGGCAAGCAGGCAGGTAGCGGGTGGACGCTCCCAGGCGAGTGGGCAAGAGTCTCTGGATGGGCAGGTGGTCACAGCACGTGACGGCAGAGCCTCCAGGTAAGCTAGCAGGCAGGTAGCAGGTGAGCAGGTCCCAGAAGATGTCATTGACCAACTCCTGAAAGACGGCGGGAGCGTTACAGAGACCAAAGGGCATTACGAGGTATTCATAGTGGCCGTCCCGGGTGTTGAATGCCGTCTTCCATTCATCCCCCTGACGGATACGGACCAGGTTATAGGCCCCACGGAGGTCCAGCTTGGTGAAGATTCTAGCCCCCCTCAGACGGTCAAATAATTCCGGAATGAGCGGAAGGGGGTATTTATTCTTCACCGTGATCTGGTTAAGGCCTCTATAGTCTATACAGGGACGTAGTGAGCCGTCCTTCTTTTTAACGAAGAAGAAACCTGCTCCCGCCGGAGAGGTAGATTTCCGGATAAATCCCCGGGCCAGATTCTCCTCAATATATTCAGACATGGACCGGGTCTCAGCAGCGGACAAAGGGTAAATACGCCCACGGGGAGGAGTAGCGCCGGGTAACAGGTCGATTGGGCAGTCGTATGGTCTATGAGGGGGTAATGTCTCTGCCTCCTTTTTATTAAAGACGTCCGCATAAGACCAATAGGGAATCGGAAGTCCATGTAGATTATCTGGGGTAGGAGAAGGACGGACAGGATGGACGGGAACTAAACAAGTCTTATGGCAGTCCTGTCCCCAGCGAAGGACTTCTCCGGTCTGTCAATCAAGCACGGGTGCATGTCTCTGAAGCCAAGGTAGGCCTAGCAAGAGGGCGTGAGAGAGTCCAGGCAGAACATGAAAGAAGATGCTCTCAGAGTGCAGCATTCCCACCTGCAGAGTAATGGATTCGGTGATGAGTTGGATGGGACGTGGTAAGAGGCCCCCATCCACGGCAGCGACAGATAAGGGTACAGCCAGAGGTTTGGTGGGAATGCGGTATTTTTCTACCAGGGACTGAGAAATGAGACGGTAGCAGAGCCTGTCTGGTGGCCTTACCCAGGTACATAGCTATTTTAGCTTATTTATGACCAATTGGTTGTATTACTTCCATCTGTATAAGGGTTTTAACCCTTTTGTTTCTGGGTATTTTGATTGTGATGGGATATTATTGCTTTGGGGGTACTATTTGTAAAAGGTATTCATGATGGGTGGTATATATTTATTAATACATGTGACCCTGTCGCCCCCCCCCCCTTATATTTCCACTTGCTATATAGGCTGACCTTTCGGGCGCTGTGTCACAGTTTTTAACATTGTTTTATTCATGTGGATCCAGCACTCTGTGTCTACTCTGTCGTCCGCATTTATCTTTGTAATTTGTGTTTACTACATGTGTTAATAAAGGAATTTTCTTACTTCTTTACAATTTTGAACTTGTGTGGCCATCTTTTTGTTTCTCTGCTTCACAGAGGAACAATCCCCCCTTATCTTTATTGTTACAAGATGATGGCCCGTTCTCTTTATTAGTCCTATATGCAATAACATGGGTCCATTGGGATTAGATTTATCTTCACTGTGTTGTTTGCATCTGAGTTTCTGTCTCTCACTGCAACTGATTTAAGACTGACATCCTCCTTAATCAGATCCTCACACCTCCTTCTCCAAGAATTCTCTTGTGCCGTGCCAGTTTTCTGTAATGCCCAAAATGCGTACAATGCAATGGTCATAATAAAGGCAGGGGAACATAAAGTCGGCCTTGTGTGCCAGGCTGCCAACAGCCAAGACTTCCCTGATCTCACCAAGAGTACGATTGTCTATGTTCTCTTCCTCCTCCGCCTCCTCATTATCTCCCAATCTGCATTGAGATGAAATGAGGCTGGGCTGGGTAGCATCACCCTGTATAGTTCCTTGCTCTGCCTGCAATGCCTTCTCCTTAATTGTGGGCAGCGACCATTTCTGTAGACAGAGAAGTGGGATGGTGACGCTAATTATGGCGTCATCGCGGCTCACCATTTTGGTGCAGTCCTCAAAGTTTTGAAGGACAGCACAGATGTCAGACATCGATGCCCACTCATCAGCTCCTATGTGCGGAAGCTGACCTGAATGCCAACGAACTGTAGCATTGGCATCTCTACCTCCTGCCCGGCGTCCCCCTTACCGCCGCGGTCCTGCTCCGGCATCTTCTGGCCTCCCTGCAGCTGTGCTTAAGAGGGCGGGAGCGTGCGCTCGCCGTCCTATAAAGTTCCCGGCCAATGGCCGGAGGTCTTCCCCTATAAAAGGCACCTCCTCCAATATGGAGGTGCCCGTGCAAGGTTGTAGCTTTGTGTGTGATACTCTGCTTCAGCCCTCAGGTCACGCTGCTAGCCTGACTACAAGTCCAGCCCGTCAGCTGTGAGAGTGTGAACTGTGATAGCAGCAGGAGAGCATTAGGACCCTGTGACTTTTGCCTGGCTGAGCTCAGAGCAAGAGCAGACCAGGAAACCCTGTGTGTTCTGAGGGTGTCTGCTGTGTGAGGGGCTAGACAGGAAGTCTGTGAGAACTGAGCTGGAACAAGACGCTGTCTCTACAAGCTTCCCTGTGGAGATTGTGAACCCCTGTCCCTGGTGAAGCTGTGTCCCTGCTTAAGAACAAGTGCTGATCTGGGGAAAGCTGTGTGGCTCTTTGGAGTTTTGTGGAAGTCCATGCTGAGTGGACTAGAGAGCCAAGTGTTGACTGAGAAGGCAAAGAGACTGAGGAATCCATCTCTGTGACGGAGCACATGGTCGGTGGTCTGGAAAAGACTGAGTGACTGCGAGAGGAGAGAAAGGGTCCGGTGCCATTCACATTGAGAGGATACTGACAAGCTTTGTGAAGAGATCTTCCCAGACCTTAACCTGAGGCTACAGGACTAAAGTCCCCGGCCTGTGGGCTCGGCATCGGCCGACAAGACAAGGAACCTTTGCTGTTTTTGCGAACGTTGCTTTTGTTTTGGCGCCAAAATTTTCTGGGACTAGCTGCAGCCACCGCGATTCACAGGCCTGTGATAGACTACATCTGAGGTTAACGGTACCATAACTTTAAGATACCCGGGTATCCTTATAATAGGGGTATAAGAGCAATTGGTATAGTTTCATGCTTTGTTATTGTTAATAGTGGTAGGATTGTACTCAGTGTGCCATCTCAGGGGGTCCCTATAGACTGCCCTCACTAGACTGACACTGTGTTTAGGTAAAATTGTTCCAGATCTTTAGAATAATTCACATAAGCTGGAAACCTTGAGATTGGCACATTGATTTCAGCTTTTGCTGACTGTGTGTATTTAGTAGGGACAGTGTCCCAGATAGAACCTGAGACTGATTCATGCAATACTGAATTTTAGTCGAATCCCTGTTTTAGTAAAGAAAGTGTTGTTTATTTCTGTCTCTGTCTCAGTTTGTGACTCACTGGATCTCTCTCGGACCTCCGGTTATTACATTTTTGGCGTAGCCGGCAGGATCCAGTGCTTGTCATGGACGGAGGCGAGGGAAGAAATGACTCTGCCGCAACAGCAGCCCCCCTGCCGCTGGTAGCGGTACTCCTGGCAGCCGCGACGACTGTGGGAGGATATGTGCCGGTAGGAGCTTTACTCCAGCACATGCCGAAATACGACGGGCGTAACATGCCGTTGCAGGATTGGGCTGAGAGTAATCTGGCCCCCGCATTACGAGCAGAGTTGGCATTAAATGCACTAGAGGGTGATGCTAGGCGGATGGTGATGGTACATCCAGAGTCAGAGAGGAGCACGTTAGAGAAAATCTTGGAGCTGTTAGAGGGGAGTTCAGGAGGCCAGGCTCATGTGGCCCAGCTTCGTTCCTTGTTTTTCAATCGGCCCCAAAGGGAATGTGAGACTTTGAGGCAGTACTCGAACACTTTACAGGAAACGTTAAATGAGGTGCAGTGACTAGACCCAGGGGCCATGGGGGCATTCCGAGAGGTAGACTGCTTGCTCCAGGATCAATTCATAACGGGGTTGACCAATAGACTCCTTCGAGACAAACTGATGGAGATGTCCCGAGCTACCCCGGAATTATCCTTCTGGCAGATTTATCGGGCCGCGGTGGAAAGGGAGGAGGAGTCTAGTCTGGTGGCCAGGGGGGCAGTTGACAGTGCACAGCTGGAGGGAGGTCCGGCGCCAGTTTCAGGAGGGGGAGGACTGGTAAACTTTGTACAGGCTCTGCGTGCCGAACTGAAGGAGCTAAAGCTGGAGGTGTCTAAACTCAGAGCTGGGCCGGTCAATACTCCTACGGAAGGGCCACCCGTCCCGTCCTCTGGAATGGTGGTTCCACAGTCTGCCAGGTTGCCCTCCTCGAATGATCCAAGTTCGCATCCACGAGGAGCGGTCACCTGCTGGAGGTGTGGGCGTCGGGGACACATCTCACGGTACTGCCGGATGTCTGCAGCCCCGGAGCCTCCTTCGCCAGCATTAAACTCCCAGCCGCTGCCATGAGAGGGCGAGCAGCAGCGGCCCACCCCCCACAAAGCCCTCGAAGGGAAGAACAAGATTTGTTCGCATGCAGTCCGGTGCTGGAAGTAGAGTTTGAAGGGCGGAAGATGAGATGCATGGTTGACACAGGATCCGAATGTACCATAATGCCCTTAGAGGTGTACGAAAGGCACTTCAGTCAACTCGTGGTTCCCGAGGACAGCCGAGTGGGGGGGGGATGCTCGGAATGAACGTTCTGCGGGATTTAAACCATCAGATGTATGCCAGTGAGGGACCCCGATACTGGGCACGTGCTACCCACCATCGACCCACCCAGAGAATGTTACACCGTCTAGTGCTGAGTTGTGATCTCCTGAAGAGTGGGGTCCCTGGGGGTCGTGTGGGCCTGGTCCGAGTGCCATCGTGGACCACGATCTCGCTAGCTCCCCGGCATGAAGAACTCTTAATGCTACTGGTGAGGGCTGCGCAGAGACTAAATGGGCTTGAAGTACTCATCGAGCCAGCCCCAGAGAAATCCTCGGTGCGTGTGGCCCGGTCTCTGGCAATTGTGAAGAATGGACAGGTGTCAGTCAGATGTATCAACGTTTTAGGCTGTTACAATTCCTGCTGGGACCATTCTGGCTGAACTCTTCGTGCCAGCAGGGAAGGTGCCTGACAAGACAGTGTTCGGACTTCGCCCAGATGAACAGTCTTCCTGGACGTTCGCAGTCGAAGTAAGCCGGACCGAATCCCCTACCGAAGAATGGAATGGTCGTGTGATCATGGACCAGATGGGATTGGATCGGGAGGAACTGACCCCCATGCAATTGGAGCAGCTGGAGAAGGTCTTGTGGGAACATCAAGAGACCTTTTTCGCGACATGCGGAGGATTTCGGTTGTTCCTGGAAAATTGAGCATGAGATTCCCACGGGGGATACTCCTCCTATTAGGGAACGTTATTGTCAAATCCCCCCAACGCTCTATCAAGAGGTGAAGCGCATGGTGGCCAGTATGCTTGACAACCAAGTGATCCGAGAGAGCCAGAGCCCCTGGGCACCCCCTGTGGTCTTGGTGCGGAAGAAGGATGGAACCGTTCGGTTTTGTGTGGACTATCGCAAATTGAATGCTCACACGGTGAGGGACGCATATCCATTACCTCGCATATAAGAGTCTCTGTTAGCATTGGGTCAGGCCAAATATTTCTTGACGTTGGATTTAGCAAGTGGCTATTGACAGGTACCAATGGCCGAAAAAGATCTGGCCAAGACGGCGTTTGTCCTACCACTGGGGCTCTATGAATTCAACCGGACGCCCTTCGGGCTCACTAACGCCCCGGGAACTTTTCAACGCCTGATGGAACATTGCTTAGGCGATCTGAATTTTGAATCAGTCCTGATATACCTAGATGACATTGTGGTGTTCGAGACCTCATTTGAAGACCATCTTGAGAAGTTACGTCAAGTTCTCCGGCGGCTCAGTTGTTATGGCCTAAAAATAAAACCAAAGAAGTGCCAACTGTTACAGAGTCAGATTGATTATTTAGGTCATGTGGTGACTCCGGACGGGGTTCTGTCCGCGACCAGTAAGGTCAGGGTTGTGCAGGAGTGGCCACCTCCCCGTACCCTGCGAGAGGTTCAGGCCTTCTTAGCTTTAGCGGGGTACTATCGGCGATTTGTACCTAAGTTTTCACAAGTGGTGAGTCCCCTGAATGAGCTCTTAAAAGGGATGGCACAAGGCCCCCAAAATCGCCCCATCCCATGGGGACCCCAGCAACAAAAGGCATTTGAGGAGGTGAAGGTCGCCCTAACGAGTGCTCCATTGTTAGCGTATGCCTGGGTTGATTCCCCTTTCCTGTTATACACCGATGACAGTCTGCATGGGCTGGGGGAGGTACTAGCACAAGTGCAGGATGGTCAGGAGCGAGTAATCGCCTATGGCAGCAGGTCTTTAAGAGACACTGAACGCAACCCAGCTAACTACAGATCGTTTCGCCTAGAGCTACTGGACCTGGTGTGGGCGATGACAGAACGCTTTGCCGAGCATTTAACGGGAGCTGAGGTGCTAGTCAGGACTGATAATAACCCTCTGGCTCACCTAGAAAATGCAAAGCTGGGAGCGTTGGAGCAGCGGTGGGTCGCTCGCCTTGCTAAGTTTAACTATCGAATTAAGTTTCGCTCTGGGTGGGAAAACAGAAATGCGGATGCACTCTCAAGGGTGCCCCTTGGGTCCTCGGGGGAAAATGTTGATGATCAGCTTGAGGACACTGAAACCCCTGACTTGGGGCAGGTACCTGTCTTCCGAAGTGTGGTACATTCAAGTGGGGTGGCGTCAGGGATGCCATGTGTTCTGGGAAAAACACCCTCGGATTGGGCGAAGGACCAGAACGATTGCCCTGACATTGCACTAGTGCGCAATTGGGTACAAAAAGGGGTCTGGCCGAGTGCAGAGGAAAAGGCCCAGCTGTCCGTGGAAGGAATGAAACTACTGCGACAGTGGAATAAGTTGTGTATGGAACAGGGCCTCTTGTACCGTAAGGTGTACCTGCCATCTGAGCGGCAGCACCGGTACCAGCTAGTAATCCCTATGGGGATGGGTCCGGTGGTCGCTTGCGAGGCGCATGAGAAGGGGGCCCACTTTGGGAGTGAAAAGACACTCCAGTGGCTACAGTGAGTCCTCTATTCTCTTGAATTGGGGGGGATGGTGACAGAGGCGTGTCGGCAGTGTCGGGTCTGTGGGCTCAGTAAGAGCCCTGAGCAGCGGGCGCCCACACAATCTATTAAGACTTCCGCTCCTTTAGAGCTGCTCATGATTGACTATGTCTTGATAGGATACTCAACGTCTGGGTATTCCTATTGCTTGGTAATGACAGACCACTTCACCAAGTATGCTGTAGCAGTGCCGACAAGAGATCAGACGGCGGAGTCGGCGGCTGAAGCCGTGTGTCGAAATTTCATCCAGGTGTTTGGGTGCCCGCAAAGAATACACTCGGATCAGGGGGCATGTTTTCAGGGGGCATTGATGAAGGAGCTGTACCAGCTGTATGGTATCGCACACTCGAGAACGACACCTTACCATCCCCAAGGTAACAGAGATTGTGAGCGCTTTAATCGGACTCTTGCATATGTTGAGGACATTAGAGGGTAAACAACAGGTACGCTCTCCTGAGTATCTCCCTGAATTGATGTGGGCCTACAATAATAGAGTGCACAGCACTACTGGCTACTCACCACACATGTTGATGTTCGGGAGGCCAGGGCAGGACATTGAGGATTTGAGCATGCCAGACCCCTCCTCCAATGCCCCTCGGACCGCATCAGAATGGGTTTGGGAACACCGGCGGCGATTGAGGGTGGTGTATCAGGTGGTGGGTGATCGACTCAGTCAGGTGACCCATAGGGACACGAGTCCCGTGCAAACCAAGCCTTTCTCCCCAGGGGATAGAGTGTTGGTGAGAATCAAACAACGGTTCGGAAAGCTGAGTGTACGGTGGGAGGTGACTCCGTACCTGCTAAAAAAACGGGTGAGCCCTGAGATTCCAGTCTACGAGGTCGAGCCAGTGGGGACAGGGGGACCATCCCGTAATCTTCATCATAACATGCTACAACGGTGCTGGTTTAAAGATGCCGTCCCCGTTTCCATGGAACCACAGGCCGTGTCCCGAGGGGTGGGCATCCCTAATGCTCTTGAATTTGATGGTGGGTCTGTCCCTGTGTGGAGAGAGTATTGAGAATGTGGTATGTCCTTCAGAGAACGGGGAATCAGGTCAGTTACCTGATCCGTATGATGTGGCACAGGGCGCCACACCTCAGGAGGGAGCAGCCTCATTGGCTCCCGTTGAAGAGACTTCTGCCCCCTTGGGAGCCGAGCCTGTTGGGGTGGGTCTCAGGAGAACTACTCGAGCTACGGCGGGTATACCTCCACAGCGCTATGCACAAGACGACTTTGAGTGGGGAGGTGTGTCGAGGACGCCAGCCTTTAGTGGGGTGGCATGTGAGAGTGTGAACTGTAAAAGCAGCAGGAGAGCATTAGGACCCTGTAACTTTTGCTTGGCTGAGCTCAGAGCAGGAGCAGACCAGGAAACCCTGTGTGTTCTGAGGGTGTCTGCTGTGTGAGGGGCTAGACAGGATGTCTGTGAGAACTGAGCTGGAACAAGACGCTGTCTCTACAAGCTTCCCTGTGGAGATTGTGAACCCCTGTCCCTGGTGAAGCTGTGTCCCTGCTTAAGAACAAGTGCTGATCTGGGGAAAGCTGTGTGGCTCTTTGGAGTTTTGTGGAAGTCCATGCTGAGTGGACTAGAGAGCCAAGTGTCGACTGAGAAGGCAAAGAGACTGGGGAATCCATCTCTGTGACGGAGCACATGGTCGGTGGTCTGGAAAAGAGTGAGTGACTGCGAGAGGAGAGAAAGGGTCCGGTGGCATTCACATTGAGAAGATACTGACAAGCTTTGTGAAGAGATCTTCCCAGACCTTAACCTGAGGCTACAGGACTAAAGTCCCCGGCGTGTGGGCCCAGCATCGGCCGACAAGACAAGGAACCTTTGCTGTTTTTGTAAATGTTGCTTTTGTTTTGGCGCCAAAGTTTTCTGGGACTAGGTGCAGCCACCGCGATTCACAGGCCTGTGATAGATTACATCTGAGGTTAATGGTACCATAACTTTAAGATACTCGGGTATCCTTATAATAGGGGTATAAGAGCAATTGGTATAGTTTCATGCTTTGTTATTGTTAATAGTGGTAGGATTGTACTCAGTGTGCCATCTCAGGGGGTCCCTATAGACCGCCCTCACTAGACTGACACTGTGTTTAGGTAAAATTGTTCCAGATCTTTAGAATAATTCACATAAGCTGGAAACCTTGAGATTGGCACATTGATTTCAGCTTTTGCTGACTGTGTGTATTTAGTAGGGACAGTGTCCCAGGTAGAACCTGAGACTGATTCATGCAATGCTGAATTTTAGTCTAATCCCTGTTTTAGTAAAGAAAGTGTTGTTTATTTCTGTCTCTGTCTCAGTTTGTGACTCACTGGATCTCTCTCGGACCTCCGGTTATTACACAGCCAGACTACAAGTCCAGCCCACCAGCCAGACTACAAGTCCAGTCCGCCATCCGGACTACTAGTCCAGTCCATCTGCTTGTCTACTCTCCAGCCTGACAGTCTGCCTACTGCCAGTCTGCCAGTCTGTCTATGGGCTCTGCCCGCCTGCTTACCGGGAAGCACCTGCCCGTTACCTGCTGTGCCTGCCAGCCAGCCTACCTGGATGCTCCTGCCCATTACCTGCCGTGCCTGTTATGTTCTGCTACCAAAGCTAAGGAAAGAGAGGAGATCTGTCCCTACTATAAGACTCAGCTGAATCCCTACGATGTAACAGGGAACCTGATCCTGCGATCAGACCTGCTAAAGTCCTAATCTAGTCTGTACGAAGACCTATAGATGTGGGGAGGGAATCCCTACAAGTACTAAGGACTGGGAGGAATATGGGACACCTCCTAACAGAAATAGTAGCAGACAGACGAACAAACAAAATAGATAGAACATAGAGGTCCGTAGACCAAGCAAACTAACAGAGTTAGATACAGAGCACAGGCTAGCTAGAAAGTAGATATACAATGAAGTCCAGCAAAGCCAGAAGGGCGGAGCAGGATTAAATAGGCCAACAAAGTCATGTGACCAGCAAAGGAAAAAAAACCTAACAGCAAGGTTCTAACAGTGCCTGCCAGCCAGCCTACCTGGAGGCTCCTGCCTGTTACCTGCCGTGCCTGCCAGCCCGCTTACCTAGAAGCACCTGCCTGTTACCTGCCATGCCTACCAGCCAGCCTACCTGGAGGCTCCTGCCTGTTACCTGCCATGCCTGCCAGCCAGCCTACCTGGAGGCTCCTGCCTGTTACCTGCCGTGCCTGCCAGTCCGTCTGCCCGGATCACCCGTCAGCCTGCCTGCCGTGCTCATCTGCTGTACCGGTCAGTCCCTGCCTTCTGACCCGTGGGAGTTACCTGCTCTCATACAAGGTCGGTCCCCAGAGTAGCACCTGTTCCCTCTGCTCGGTCCCTCCCTGGTCACAGAGTCGATTGAGCCGTCATACCACCTTGGTCGGTCCGAGTTGATACCTAGTTACGCCCCTCTGGTCCCTCCTTGCACCGCAGCACAGAGGTTCCACCACCTGGATCCGTAACAGTTTGCATGGGCCATGGAACCCGGTGGCCCCCAGGCCCCTTCGCTTGCTGACCTGTACCAGGAAGTTTCTCGTCAGAGATCCCAACAGGAAACCATCCTGACCTACCTTCGGTCTGTCAACACTCGCCTGGACATGCTGTCTGTACCACCGTGTCCGCCCCAAGTCGAGCGACACCTGCTCCGGCAGCGCCGATACCTACCCATACCACGGCATCCAGCCTAAGACCCCGGCTTTCTGCGCCTCCTCGTTTTGGAGGTGACCCCGTCCTATGTCGGGGTTTTCTGAACCAGTGCACGCTGCACTTTGAATTTCTGCCACATCAGTTTCCCTCCGACCGGGCCAAGGTGGCGTTCATCGTGTCTCACCTCACCGGGGAAGCATTGGCATGGCTTAACCCTCTATGGGAAAGAGGGGATTCCCTGGTGTCCGATCTTCCGGCTTTCCTCACTGCCTTCCAGAAGGTCTTCGATGAACCCGGACGGAGGACCTCTACTGCCTCCTCATTGCTCCGTCTCCACCAAGGGAGTCTCACTGTGGCCCAGTATGCCATACGGTTCCGTACCCTCGCTTCTGAGCTTGCCTAGGACAACGAGGCTCAGGTGTCCACCTTCTGGGAGGGCCTTTCCGGTCGGATTAAGGACGAGTTAGCCGGCCAGGACGTTCCTACCACCCTGGATGACCTGGTGTCACTTGCAACCCTGATTGACATCCGTTTCCTAGAACGTGCTAAGGAGACTACACGGGAGAGAAGATTTCCTTGTCATGCTTGCTCCTGCTTTCCAGAGACCCGCTTCCCAACCTGCATCTCCCCGGGCATGCTTACCCGAGCCTATGCAGATCGACCAGACCAAGATGGTCAAATCTCGCCAAGAGTCACGCCGAGGGGAGCTGTTTCTACTGTGGCAGTAAGGAGCACCTGATTCGTTCCCAGCCTGGTGAAGCCGGGAAACTCCAGTGTCTAGGACCACTCGGAGAGGTCGTCCTAGGCAAAAGTAAATCCTCTTCGTTCTTGACTTTATCCATCTCTATTTCCTGTGGAGCGAACCGCTTCTTTGAAACCACACATCTGGATTTCGGATCCGCTGGGAATCTCATATCCCAGTCCCTTGTAGAGAAGTATCAGATTCCTACCAAACCTCTGGCCGAACCATTGGCAGTCGCTTCCGTGGATAGAAGACTCCTTCCGGTGACCATCTTGCTCGTCACAGAGCCCATAACCCTGCAGGTGGGAATGCTGCACTCCGAGAGGATTTCCTTCCATGTGCTTTCCGGACTCTCTCACGCCCTTTTGCTAGGTCTACCCTGGCTACAGAAACATGAACCCGCTCTGAATTGGCAATCCAGTGAGGTGCTCCATTGGGGGCAGGATTGCCATGAGACCTGCCTGGTTACGGTTCGCCCGGCTCGAACCCCATCTTCTCCGACTAATTTACCCGGTCTACCGGCACCCTACTGTTCCTATGCTGATGTCTTCGACAAGAAGGAGGCAGAGACTCTGCCGCCCCATAAGCCATATGATTGCCCTATCGACCTGATACCCGGTGCCACTCCACCCCGTGGGCGTATCTACCCGTTTTCGTTGGCGTATCTACCCGGGCCATGTCGGAGAACATCGAAGATAATCTGGCTAGGGGATTCATCCGGATATCTTCCTCCCCGGCTGGAGCCGGATTCTTCTTCGTTAAAAAGAAAGACGGTTCACTACGTCCATGTATCGATTATAGAGGACTCAACCAAATCACTGTCAAAAACAAATACCCCCTGCCGCTCATCTCTGACCTGTTTGACCGCCTTAAAGGCTCGAAGATCTTCTCCAAGCTTGATCTTCGTGGGGCGTATAACCTGATCCGGATCCGCCAAGGAAACGAGTGGAAGACGGCATTTAATACCCGGGACGGTCACTATGAATACCGTGTGATGCCCTTCGGTCTCTGTAATGCTCCCGCAGTCTTCCAAGAATTAGTTAATGACATCTTGCGTGACCTCTTATATTCTTGCGTGGTGGTGTACCTGGACGACATCTTGGTCTTCTCTCCGGATCTTCCCTCACATCGGAGGGATGTTCGTCAGGTCCTGCTTAGGCTCAGGCAGAATCACCTATATGCAAAATTTGAGAAATGCCTCTTCGAGCAGTCCTCCCTTCCGTTCCTGGGCTATATTATCTCTAAGACAGGTCTACGGATGGACCCGAGAAGGTCTCTGCCGTCTTAAAGTGGCCCCGTCCGGAGGGGTTGAAGGCGATTCAGCGATTCCTGGGCTTCACCAACTATTACTGACTCTTCGTCCCACATTTCTCTTCCCAGACTGCTCCCATCTCTGCGCTCACCCGAAACGTAGCAAATCCTAAGGAATGGCCATCCGAAGCAGAGGAGGCCTTCGTCTCTTTAAAACAAGCCTTCTCTTCTGCCCCTGTGCTGCACCATCCGGATAACAACAAACAATTCTTTCTGGAGGTTGATGCTTCCTCTTCCGGAGCCGGAGCGGTGCTCACCCAGAAATCTCCATCCGGGAGAATGGTAACCTGCTGCTTCTTCTCCTCGTCTGAGCGCAACTACTCCATAGGAAACTGAGAACTGCTAGTCATCAAATTGGCGCTGGAGGAGTGGTGTTACCTGCTCGAGGGGACTCTGCACCCAGTAGTCATCTATACTGACCACAAAAACTTGACTTATCTTCAGAACGCCCAAAGACTCAATCCGCGTCAGGCCCGGTGGTCTTTGTTCTTCACCCGCTTTAACTTTACCCTACATTACCGCCCGGCGGACAAGAACGTTAAAGCTGATGCCTTGTCCCGATCCTTCCTGTCTTACGATCAAGAGGAGGAGCCCATGCATATCATTGATTCCTCTAAAGTGATGAATGTGGCTCCCGTGGACCTGTCTCGTCTCCCACCCGGTAAGACGTTTGTAGCGGTTCCGGATCATAAGAAGGTTCTTCACTGGGGTCATTCATCTAAACTAGCCGGCCATGCTGGCCAGAAGAAGACCTTCCTGCTCATTACCCGGCATTACTGGTGGCCTACCCTGTGCCACGATGTGGCAGACTTCGTCACTGCCTGTTCGTCCTGTGTCCGCAACAAGGTTCCCAGACATCTTCCTGCCGGCCGTCTCCTGCCTCTTCCCGTACCTTCTGCCCCATGGCAACACATTGCTATGGACTTTATTACGGATCTCCCTGTTTATGCCGGTTGTACGATCATTTGGGTGGTCGATGACCGCTTCTCTAAAATGGCCCACTTCATCCCTCTGCCTGGTCTCCCGTCTGCATCTGTGCTGGCTAAGGATTTCATCCATCACATCTTTCGTCTCCATGGCCTACCCCTCCACATTGTGTCTGATCGAGGGGTCCAGTTCACTTCGCGCTTCTGGAGAGCTACGTGTAAGCTGCTGGATGTCACCCTGGATTTCTCCTCCGCTTACCATCCGCAGTCCAAAGGCCAAGTGGAGCGTATCAACCAGATCCTTACCAGCTACCTCCGGCACTTCGTCAACGCTCACCATACCAATTGGGTGGAGCTTCTACCTTGGGCCGAGTTCTCCTACAACAACCATGAGAACGAATCTTCTTCCAAGTCCCCGTTCTTTGTGGTCTACGGTCAACATCCCCGGATTACGTTTCCCGTTTCCGCTTCTGTAGACAACCCGGCCGCAGAGTCTCTGGTTAGCAAATTTTCTACTATTTGGGAGGACACTAGTAGTGTTGAGCCACCCCCGTGGTGTTCGAGTTCGGTTCGGTTCGTCGAACACCCGTGTGTTCGCCGAACTGTTCGTCGAACTGTTCGTCGAACACCTTCGAACACCGTTAAAACCAATGGCAGGCAAACAAAAACACATAGAAACACATAGAAAACACCTTCAAAGGTGTCCAAAAGCTGACAAACTGCTCAGAAGACACAACTAACACATGGAAAAGTGACAAGTACATATAGTCATGAGAAAAGAAAAGAGGTGGAGGAGTAAAAGGAGGGGGAGACACAGATATAGGCATGTCATGCCCTTCTAAAATCCAAAAAGTGAGAAGCCGACACGTTCAGTCCGCTCCTGCCCGTGTCACCTCCGTGTCGCCGGGTTTGTGCCAGAGCCGCGGTGAACCCTGACGGCCAGCCCCCCTCTCCCAATACTGGTGCCTGTCCGCTGGTGGGTCGAGCGAGCCCCCCTGTGGTGGAGGCAGCTCTAACTTTTTTAATTTAAATTGTCTCTCTAATTTGAATGAATACACTTTAAATCCATTTACAAGGATCTATTGGAGGGCAAGTCTCATGCCAGCAGCCGCGTAATTCCAGCTCCAGTAGCGTCCACTAAAGCTGCTGCAGTTAAAAAGCTTTTATAAGGATCGAGCTCGGCTGTCCACCGCAAGGCATCCTACTGCCAGTCCCAGCCCCTATGCCTTGGGGTGCCTCCTGATGCTCTTCACTGAGTATCCCGTGGTCCCGAAGCATTTCCTTTGAAAAAATTAAGTGTCCAAACTACAGGTGGTGTAGCTTGCTTAACAGCCGGGATAATCCGCTGACTAGCAGACACTGCTACTAGGCACAAAGTATTTCCTGGGCTAGATGCAGTTAAAAATTTGTAATTAGATACTCTCGTTGGATGCTGTGAAAGCATTCCATAGAGTCTCCTGGCACACCATATATGATTCCCTTAAAAAGCTTGGGGTAGGGGTCTAGGGGACCCTTTTATAGCCAAAATCACGGCCCTGTATCACAATACGTCACCTAGGCTGAAGATAAATGGAACTGTAGCACCCTGAGGGCTCGGTTGCTACAGACGTATTGCACCTCACCCAGAGGTGTGATATCTCACTCTCAGGTAAGGATGGAGTGTGAATCAGGACCCGACACCTGCATGCATTACACCACATTGCCGTGGGGCAGGGCGACCAATATGCCCCTGAGATGGGCACGACAGTCCCTGTCCCTGGCTGGAGTGGGGGGAGGGAACACTGAGGAAGGGGAATCCTGTAGTGCAGGAGCAGGGAGGAAGCAGTTCCTGGGTGCATTGAGAAGGGAGTATAAAAGGTGGGCACCATCTTAGTTCAGTGCAGAGAAGTCTGAGCAGAAGTGGCAGGGAGCAGGGGCTCTGCATGAGCTCTGCTCTGGAGGAGGGCCTAGTAACAGAGGCCCAGGCCTGCAAGAGGGAGAAGGAAGGAAGAGGAGCGGAGAAGGCTCCAGGAACGAGGAATGAAGGGATCCCAGGGGTGCGGACGGGCGAGTCGCCACCGCACGCCCGAATCCACCTGCGTGGAGGGGTCAGGCCAAAGGGGGAGACCGGTCCCCGAACTAGTGGAGGCAGGAAACGACCCTCAGCTAGAAACCGGAGGCTCTGACATTTTATGTGGCGCAGCCCCTCGCTACACCCGCTAGGAAGGCACCACATAGGGTCAGGGAAACTGGCGCCAAGTTTACCAAGAGGAGGCCCGAGGCAGCCGGACAGAAGTGTTGGTAAGAAAGGCCAGACAAAGGACACACAAAGGGGGTCCTGTGAAGCGCTCCAAAGTTATCTGGGAGTTGTCTGAGCCCCTCACCTGGTGAGCACAGTACGACGTGGGCAGCCGTTACCTGCAGACGTGGTCTGGATAATAAGAACTGTGAGTAAAGGCCCTGAACTGCATCACTGACTCCGTGTCGTTACTGCTGCTGCCCTGCACCATCACCCCCATCCTCCGCATACACTGCCCTGAGGCTATACTCCTCCCGTGGGGAGTTATGCTACGCTCTGCTGCACCCACAACACCAGCCTCAGCGGTCTGCCCTGTAGCGGCGGTTCACTCTGACCGCAATCCACGGGTGGCGTAGTCGGACATTTAAACATCAAAACCACATAAATAGTTCCGCCACTGGTTTGACCACCCTGAGCCACGGAACTGGGTCGCCGCCACGAAGACTACAACCACCAGCATCCACCAAAAAGGGTCCGGCTCCGGGTGTTACATGGTCAAATTTTAAAATCAATGCAGCGAAGTCTGAGGCCCTCGATGTCTCCCTCCCCAAATCCATATAGGATTCCATCCAGTCCAACTTTCCCTTTGCCTGGCCCTCACAGGGTATCAAATACTTAGGAATTCCTATTCATAGAGACCTCTCCCATCTATGTTATCTTAATTTTGGGCCCTTTATTGAACAACTCCATACAGACCACGGTTGGCAAGTTAGAACTGTAAGATTCACTACGTGAACCACTGGTGTTTTGTGGAAAAGCACATGTACACTGCGTTCCAAATTATTATGCAAAAAGTGTTTAGGAGTGATAAGGGAAGAATTTGTTTGTTTGTCAGTTAAACTCATTGATGGTGATGTGTGTCAGGGCTCTTTATATCACTGTAAGCAATTGCAGACACCTGTGCTAATTAGTTTGGCAGGTGTGTCCAATGAAAGGCAAGACTACTTAAGAAGGCTCTCTCACATTATTAAGCAGCCTACATTTTCTGCCAAAATGGGAAAGAAAAAGGATGTGTCGGCTGCTGAGAAGCAACAAATTGTGGAGTGTTTAGGTCAAGGCATGACTACAATCAACATTGTGCGATGATCAGGATGAAGTGTCTTGGCAATCAAGAAGTATGTAGCTGATTCACAGTACACACGTGTGCGTGCTGATAAGGGCAAATTGAGGACTTTTTCCTACAGGCAATTACGTCAGGTTGAAAGAGCAGCGGCAAAAAAGCCTTGTCATAGCAGCAGACAAGTTTTTGAAGCTGCTTGTGCCTCCAACGTCCCCCGAACAACAAGATGCAGGGTCCTTCAGAGGTTTGCAGCTGTGCATACGCCATCCTGTCGACCTCCTCTATCCACTTCACACAAGCAGAAACGGCTCCAGTGGGCCAAACATTACATGAAGACTGATTTCAAAACTGTTTTGTTCACGGATGAGTGCCGTGCAGCGCTCGATGGTCCAGATGGATGGAGTGGAGGATGGCTGGTTGATGGACACCCCACGCAAACACGGCTACAGCGCCAACAAGGAGGAGGTGGAGTAATGTTTTGGGCTGGAATCATGGGGAGAGAGATTGTCGGCCCCTTTAGGATCCCTGAAGGCGCTAAAGATGAACTCCATAATGTATGTGGATTTTCTCAAACAGCACTTCCTGCCATGGTTCAAGAAGAAGAACCGTGTATTTCACAGCAAGATCATTTTTCTGCATGATAATGCACCATCTCATGCTGCACATAAAACATCTGCATCTCTGGCTGATATGGGCATAAAAGGGGACAAACTTATGGTGTGACCCCCATGCTCCCCTGACCTCTACCCCATTCAGAACCTTTGGAGCATCATTAAAAGGAGTGTCTATGATGGCGGGAGGCAGTTCACATCTAAGCAACAGCTCTGGGAGGGTATTCTGTCCTCATGCAAAACAATTGAAGCAGAAACCATCCAAAACCTGACAAATTCAATGGACGAGAGAGTTCAGAAGCTCCTTTCGAACAAGGGGTCCTATGTGAAAATGTAACATCACCTAGAATAAAGTTTTGAGTTGAAAACTGTTTGATTTCAGTTTCTAACAACCTGCTAATGCTTATAATTTCAAAAATGACCATTTTTTTATTATTAAAATGAAAACGTTGATCGAAAAGTTTGGGGGATCTAAGAGTGTGGCAACCCAGTAGTCATGATTACTTCGAATTCTGACAATATGAGGGTCATGCTGCAGGTAGTGCAGCAAGAAGGCACTTATGTGTCTTGCGCATCTCGGAGCCCCAAAATTATTTTACGGGCTAGATGCAGCTAAAAATTATTACTAATTTTAAATCTGGTGAAGCTTTAGTATAGATGGCCTAATAGGATCAGTGCTGCACACTGCTACAAAGCCCAAATTATTTTCCAGTCAAGATACAGATAAACATGATTAGTAATTTTAAATCTGGTGGAGCTTATTATAGATGGCCTAATAGAATCAGTGCTGCACACTGCTACAAAGCCCAAATTATTTTCCAGCCAAGATACAGATAAACATGATTAGTAATTTGAAAGCTTAAAACGGTTGGTAGGGTGATTTTAACCAATCATCAAGCTTTTACTCTCCCCAGGATGACACAGGGGTAGAAAAGTCGTTTCGGATCCATGATTTGTTCATCTTTATGAACGTGAGTCTGTCTACATTATCAGTGGAGAGCCGCGTGCGCTTATCTGTCAGCACACCACCAGCAGCGCTGAACACACGTTCAGACAGAACGCTGGCTGCGGGGCATGACAAGATCTCCAAGGCGTAAGTGGCTAGCTCCGGCCATTTATCCAGATTGGAAGCCCAAAAAGAGCAAGGGTCCAGTGACACAGTCGTGGCTTCAATGTTTACTTGGAGATACTCCTGTACCATCGTCTCTAGGCGTTGACTATGTGTCAGACTTCTTGTCTCCTGTGGCCTTGCAGAGGATGGGCTAAAAAAGTGGTGAAATGATTCCGCAAAATTGATGTTACCAGCAGATACTGTGGTTCTGTTACGGTTTGAGTGCTGAACACTTGACGGTCCCACGGTTGGCAAGTTGGAACTGTGAGATTCACTACGTGCACCACTGGTATTTTGTGGAAAAGCACATGTAACATTCTGCAACAGTCTCTGCTGATACTCCTGCATGCGTGCATCTGACGCGCCCCTGGGCCTGTGTCGCGCTGCGTTGCGCACGCGGGAGCTTACCCGGAGCCGGATCTGTTGAGGGTTGTAGTCTCGTGGCGGTGACCCGGTCCGTGCCCAGGGAGTCAAACTGAGGGGCGAAGTATTTAGCAGTAGATGTAGGACGACTACGCCACCCGTTGAATGCAGCCTTGGAGCCGCCGCTGCAGGGCAGACCGCTGAGGCCGGTGGTGAGATTGTGCAGCGTGGTGGTATAACCCCCAACGGGAGGGGTATGGCCTCAGGGCAGCAGATGTGGATGATGGGGGTAGCAGGAACCACTCGGAGACGGTACGGTGTAGTTCAGGGTCTTTACTGGTGACAAAGATAGACCCTCCCGGAGTACTGGCTAGCGATTGGGGCCTGGTCAGTCCTTGAGCAGATGGGATCTCCCCTGGCCAGGCGGAGTTGTAGGCCTCCCAGACTAACTGTACTCTTCTGGCTACCTTGCTAGAGGCGGGTATAAGTAGCCCACGTCGCTGAGTGTACCGTGTGGTGCTCACCCGTATGGCCGGTGACTCGGGGCCTTCTATTTGCTTCCGCTCCACGACGGCGGTGCTGGTCCCATGCGTGTGACCGTGCCTTCGGGTTTCTTGGCCAGAGGACCTGAAATCCCCTGCCTGACGGATTCTGCTGCTGGGTAGGAGTTAGTCCCCACAGCCTCGGACTCCGGGTCCGGTGATAACTTCTCAGTCAGGGCGAGCTCTGCAGCTGCCAGCCCCTGACTCCTTGTAACACTGCTCCCACAGAGCTCCGGATGTTCTGTTCCTAAATTTGCTTCTTTTTCTCTGTCTCTACTTCTTCTCTACTCACTAACCCTGCCTCAGCCCCAGGTTTATATAGGGGAAGTTCTTCCCCTCCCAGGACTGGGCAGGAGGTGTGGCATGCATAGGATTCCTGACCAAGAGACCTCCCACCTGCTCTCAGACATAACATTGCTGTTACTGTGGAAACCAGACCCCTGGGGTGCCACATTCCCCCCTAGTGAAATTTAGTACTCCGGGACTAAACATATTTTTTAGAAAAACATAACAAGATATAACAATAACAATACAATAAAGAAACACATAAAGGTGGTCACGGCATGTCCGTAACCGGGTGCAGTCTTTGAAGAAAGCAAGGTGTCCATTTCACCAAAACAGGGAGACGTAACCAGGTAGGGGTCTGTCCTGCCCCGAGTCCTTAACAGTCTTTTAGTCCGTCCTGGGTTACGCTCCAACTATGTACACAGGATTCCCGGTAAATCCACCAAGGACTCCTAAAAACAACTAGAAACACATAATTATACACAAGCAACAACAAAAACAGGTAACCACAAATAAAACAATTTATACACTTCAAATCCTCCAACGTGCGGGTAACTGGCCTCTAGTGGCCCTAGTGGACCTACGGAGCTGACTGTCTGGCCCTGAACTACAGGGTGTAGGAGCTGTCAAGGGTAAACTGGTCAGCTGTCTACGGGCCCTTTGGCTCACTAGGGATATGGCAGGCTCACTGCAAGCAGAGGGTTGATCCTCCTGGTCTGCTGGTGTGGGGTCTTCTGCCTCCTGGACCGGCTGTTCTTCCAGCTCTACCTGTTGCTCCGTAGGTGCTTGGGATGCTGGTTGGAGGAAGGTGAGTACGGGTACCACAACTGCACCATTGACTTGAGTCCAAGACCGAGGGAAGTCTCCGAGCACAGTACTAACCATATCTTCCCTTTCCTCTACGGGTCGATGGTCTTCTTGTTCCTCTTCAGGGTTCCGTAGCTGTTCAGGACACTTCTTCAGGTGATCCCGGGATACGATGGCTGTGGTCTCCCCTCCTTCTTTACTGATGGTACAGACCTTCGGGATCTCATGGCTTGAGGGCAGTACGGTGTACGGGTCCTTCTCCCACTGGTCGTCCAACTTGTGGAGCCGTCTTTTCCTCTTCAAGACCTGCTCTCCGGGCACCAGGGGAACAGCGGGAGCATACTGGTTGTAAGTTTTCTCTTGTCTCTCCCTAACCTGACAGAGACTTCGCTCCACGCTCTCCTGTACTCTCGGTACTGCTGCTGCCTCTCTGTGTCCCAGTCTGCTTCTGGTGAAGTGTCCTCGGGTGTCAGGACTCCCATTTCCAGGTCAACAGGTAACTTACCAGGTCTCGCCCTCATTAGGTAAGCCGGGGTACAGTTGGTGGAACCTACCGGGATGTGGTTGTATAGGTCCACCAGATCGGGCAGCTTCTCAGGCCACAGACTGCGTTCTTCCAGGGGCAACGTTTTCAGAAGATCCATTACCACCTGGTTCATTTTCTCACAAAGTCCATTAGTTTGCGGATGATAGGGTGTCGTCCTTATCTTCCGGCAGCCATACAGATTGCAGAATTCCTGGAAGACCTCCGCTTCAAAGGCAGGTCCCTGGTCCGTCAGCACTTGGTCCGGGTACCCGTGTGGACGGCAGAAGTGCTGCTGGAAGGCTCTAGCTGCTGTTTGAGCCGTTAAGTCCTTGACGGGGACGACAACCAAGAACCGGGAGTAATGATCCACGATGGTTAACGCGTAGACGTAGCCACTTCTGCTTGGGGTCAGTTTTACATGATCCAAGGCTACCAGTTCCAACGGCTGCCGGGTGACGATGGACTGCAGGGGAGTCTTCTGGCTGGCACGGTCCTTCCTTCTTAGGTTGCACGGGCCACAGTCTCTGCACCACCTCTCGATGGTTCCCCTCATGCCTACCCAGTGGAACCGCCCGCGCAGCAGGAACTCCAGCTTCTTCCATCCGAAGTGTCCAGCCCCGTCGTGGTATGCCTCCATCACCATGGCTGCGTCTCTTCGTGGCACCACTACTTGCCAGATTAGTTCATGCGTCCGGGAGTTAACCATTCTGCGGCACAACTTCCCCTTGTAAAGGAACAGTCGACTCTTCTCAGCCCACAGTTGCTTGGCTTCCTCCGGAGCGTCTGGGTCAAGGCGAGCCTCTGGCCGAGTCAGCATCTCCTTCACCAGTCGGACGGCAGGGTCACTGTCTTGCGTTTCCTCCCAGTTGTAGTGAGGCAAGGGGTTAAACGTAGCGGCTTGCTTACTCCTTACCCGGTGGGAATACTGGATAGTCCCATGACGGTGGAACGCGGGGAGTTCGACTTCTTCCAGTCCCTCTGGATCTTCTCCTACGTCCGGTAGGTTTGGCATCCTGGACAGGGCGTCCGCGTTGGTATTGGAGCGTCCTGCCCGGTATTTGATTGTGAACTCGTAGTTGGACAGACGGGCCATCCATCTCTGCTCTAGGGCACCGAGTCTTGCTGTGTCCAGGTGTGTCAACGGGTTGTTATCCGTGTACACGGTGAACCGGGAAGAAGCGAGGTAGTGCTTAAAGCGTTCGGTGACTGCCCACACCACTGCCAGGAACTCTAGCTTAAATGAGTTGTAATTCTCAGGGTTTCTCTCGGTGGGTCGCAGTTTTCGGCTGGCGTAAGCGATTACTCGTTCTTTCCCCTGCTGGATCTGGGACAGCACGGCTCCTAGCCCGATGTTACTTGCGTCGGTGTAGAGGATAAAGGGCTGGCTGTAATCCGGGTACGCCAGGATTTCATCCCCCGTGAGGGCCATCTTCAGCTGGCGGAAGGACTCCTCTTCCAACTTCTCCCATCTGAAGGGCGGCTTCTGGTTCTTGGCCTTCCGGGACTGGCCTATCAGGAGGTCCTGCATAGGAGCTGCCTTTTTGGTGAAACCGGGGATGAACCTGCGGTAATAGCCTACCAACCCGAGGAACTGCCGCACTTCCTTTACACTGGAGGGACTTGGCCATTCCTTAATTGCGGTGATCTTATCAGGGTCGGGAGCCACTCCATCAGCGCTCACCACGTGTCCCAGGTACTGCACCTTTGGTTTCAGGAGGTGACACTTGGAGGGTTTCACCTTTAGGCCGTAGCTTGCCAAAGCTTCGAACACTTCCGCCAGATGTTTCAGGTGGTCCTCATACGTCTTGGAATATACGATGACATCGTCCAGGTACAACAGGACCGTCTCGAAGTTTCTGTGGCCCAGACAGCACTCCATTAATCGTTGGAAGGTTCCTGGTGCGTTGCAGAGTCCGAACGGCATGCAGGTAAACTCGCTAAGTCCCATCGGGGTGGTGAATGCGGTCTTCTCCCGGTCCGCCTCTGCTACAGGAACCTGCCAGTACCCACTAGTGAGATCCAAGGTAGAGAAGAAGTTAGCAGATCTTAAAGCAGCCAAAGACTCCTCTATCCTTGGTAAGGGGTACGCATCCTTGTGTGTGATACGGTTGATTTTCCGGTAATCTACACACATCCTCATGGTGTTGTCTTTCTTTTTGACTAAGACTAGTGGAGCTGCCCAGGGGCTACAGCTATCCCTGATCACCCCAGCCTCCTTCATGTCTCTAAGCATCCCCTTGGCGTGTTGGTAGTGTGCAGGGGTTACGGGTCGATACCTCTCTTTTATGGGAGGATGGTCTCCCGTGGGGATGTGGTGTTCTACCCCCTTGACTCGCCCGAAGTCTAACGGGTGTTTACTAAACACTCTCTCATACTCTTGAACCACCCGATAGACTCCCTGTTTCTGGTGTGAGGGAGTGGAGTCAGTACCCAAATGTAGTTGCTGACACCAGTCCTCCATTGTTTTCTTAGAGCCGTTACCTTCCTCCGGGTGAGATGGAGGCAAGGGTTCCACAGATTGTATAGCATTTTGGTTAATGGTATATAATTTGGCTAGCGTGGCATACCGGGGCAGGTACACTTCCCTCTTCCCGATATTGATTATGCGAACGGGCACCCTCCCATGGCGTACATTAACCACCCCCCGTGCTGTCAAGATGGTGGGCCTACTGTCTGAGTAAACTGGTTCTACCATTGCCTGGTAATCTCTACCTCTCAGACCAATAGCTGCCCGGCACCAAATCATCATTTCACTTTTTGGGGGCATGGCAATAGGGAAAGGGTCACACATTCTCACGCTACCAATCTCACCGCCGGAGAGTTCCACCTGTTGCCGTCGCATCAGTGCCCGGATCTCTTTTTGGAGCACTCGCTGCTCGCCGGAGCTGGCGTTCTTGGCAACCTGCTGTAAAAGGAAAATCACCTCTGCAAGACAATTTTCAATTACATTAGTTCCTAGAGTTATCTTTGGGTGACTCTCGTGTTTGTCAATGTCTACAATGATCAGTCCCTGTGCTGCCAATTCAACTCTACCAATTTTAATGGTCACCTCTTTAAATCCGATCTGTGGCACGGGCTGACCATTGCTGGCGATGATACTCAAGTCGTCGTCAGGGTAGCGGGTAATATCCGAGTCATTCCAGTACTGCTTGAAGAGCACGTACGGGATGGTGGTGACCTGTGACCCGGTGTCCAGTAGGGCACTCATAGGAATGCCATCCAATACCACAGGCAAGACTGGACATCCTCCCACATATTTGTCGCGCCAGTTCGATGGGCCTGATGATCTTTTTCCTAGGGGTTGGCCCTCTACCCTAGGTTGTGCCAGTTTAAAGGACAGTACCTTGCCATATGTCCGGGTTGATTACAGCGGCGGCAGATGGGTCGTCCGTCCTCGTTGTATCGGTCGCTGGGTCTTCCTCTGGCCTGTGGGGTCCTCCTTGGTCGACGCCACGGGATGTCCTCCGGTCCGGATGCCAGCTGGATCTTCCCTGGAGTAGAAACCTGTAAAGACTGCACAGTTCGGGTTAGCGCAGCAACGCTTTTAGCTAGCTCTTGGACCTGATGGTGCAGGTCTGGAGCCGGGTCATTGCTCAAAGCCTGCGCATCAGCTCCCACAGGCCCTGCCGACAAGGGCGCCGCCTCCTGGTGGTAAGTGGTAGTGGGGCGTCTGTGGGTCACAACGCCACCTGGTGCCGGTTCTCGGAGCACCCGGATGGCTCTGTCCTTGAACTGTGCAAATCCCAGATGAGGGTCCTGTAAGGCCATTGCCCGCAACTGGGTTCGGTAGGCATTGCAATATAAACCCTCTATAAATTGTTCAGTCAACAGCCTGTCCTCGTCTCCCACGCCGTCAGGGTCGGTCTGCTTAATGGCTCTCAGGGCTTCTTGTAGGTTTAATGCATAGTCCCTTATACTCTCATGTGCCTGCTGTTTGCACCCGTAGAATCTGAGCTTGATCTCGGCTGAGGTGCGGGTATCAAAGGTGTCCCTCAGCCGGGTTAGTATCCCTGCGACAGTCCTCCCCCCAGGTGGCCAGGACTTTACCTCCCTTTGGGCTGCCCCGGTTAATTGGGCCACCAGGATGCTCACTTTTTGCTCTTCTGTGAGGGGGTACACCTGGAAGAGGCTATCCAGCTTTTCTCTAAAGTCCTGCAGGGTATGTGACTCCCCTGAGTACTGGGGTAGCCAGGCTGCCCCCGGGATATAGGGCATGGTGAAAGGCATGACCGCAACAGCGGTGGCGCTGGCGGGGGTTGCAGCGGTGAAGCTCTCCTCCGTATCCGACATCCTTCTCCCCCCTAGTGGACCGTGGCCTACCTTGCGATGATCCTCTTCCGTAGGCCGCGGCTCCGCAGTGGATCGTCAGGGTTGAGGACCTTCCGTCGCGCTCCTGTGACGTCGGCGTCTGCTGGGCTCCTTCCAGGACCTTACGCAACGTCCGGACGTGAGGCGGGGCTTCAGTTCTCGCGCGCTTTCGGAGTCCACGCCCCTCTTCTTCCCGCGCGGCGTCCTCAAGATGGCGTCCAACGGCAGGAAAACTCCACGGATGGCGGGAAGAAGGCAGAAGATGGCGCCGGATGGCGGGAAAACCTCGCGGATGGCGGGAAGAAGGTAGAAGATGGCGCCGGATGGCGGGAAACCTCCACGGATGGCGGGAATCTTCACCACTGGTAAGTTTGAACAGTCTTTTTCAGGCACGCAGTACCCGGTGGTTGCGGGCACGAAATCCTGCCGACTACGCCAAAAGTTGACGCGCCCCTGGGCCTCTGTCGCGCTGCGTTGCGCACGCGGGAGCTTACCCGGAGCCGGATCTGTTGAGGGTTGTAGTCTCGTGGCGGTGACCCGGTCCGTGCCCAGGGAGTCAAACTGAGGGGCGAAGTATTTAGCAGTAGATGTAGGACGACTACGCCACCCGTTGAATGCAGCCTTGGAGCCGCCGCTGCAGGGCAGACCGCTGAGGCCGGTGGTGAGATTGTGCAGCGTGGTGGTATAACCCCCAACGGGAGGGGTATGGCCTCAGGGCAGCAGATGTGGATGATGGGGGTAGCAGGAACCACTCGGAGACGGTACGGTGTAGTTCAGGGTCTTTACTGGTGACAAAGATAGACCCTCCCGGAGTACTGGCTAGCGATTGGGGCCTGGTCAGTCCTTGAGCAGATGGGATCTCCCCTGGCCAGGTGGAGTTGTAGGCCTCCCAGACTAACTGTACTCTTCTGGCTACCTTGCTAGAGGCGGGTATAAGTAGCCCACGTCCCTGAGTGTACCGTGTGGTGCTCACCCGTATGGCCGGTGACTCGGGGCCTTCTATTTGCTTCCGCTCCACGACGGCGGTGCTGGTCCCATGCGTGTGACCGTGCCTTCGGGTTTCTTGGCCAGAGGACCTGAAATCCCCTGCCTGACGGATTCTGCTGCTGGGTAGGAGTTAGTCCCCACAGCCTCGGACTCCGGGTCCGGTGATAACTTCTCAGTCAGGGCGAGCTCTGCAGCTGCCAGCCCCTGACTCCTTGTAACACGAGGAGTCAGAGCTCCGGATGTTCTGTTCCTAAATTTGCTTCTTTTTCTCTGTCTCTACTTCTTCTCTACTCACTAACCCTGCCTCAGCCCCAGGTTTATATAGGGGAAGTTCTTCCCCTCCCAGGACTGGGCAGGAGGTGTGGCATGCATAGGATTCCTGACCAAGAGACCTCCCACCTGCTCTCAGACATAACATTGCTGTTACTGTGGAAACCAGACCCCTGGGGTGCCACACATCCCTTTCTATGGCAGGAATAATTTCTGCAAATTTACTTTTGTACCGGGGATCTAACAGTGTGGCAACCCAGTAGTCAGGATTATTTCTAATTCTCACAATTCGAGGGTCATGTTGCAGGTAGTGCAGCAAGAAGGCACTCATGTGTGTTGCGCATCCAGGAGCACCAAGTCCCTGTTGTGTTGGTGGCGAGGTAACAATCATGCTTCCTTCCTCTGTCCTCTCCCCCCAACCTCGCACAACAGAAATGTGATCAAGGTCTCCCTCATCTGATGAGTCTTCCATCAGTTCGTCCTCCACTCCTTCCTGGGCTCCTGCACCTTCCTCACTAGTTTGGCTGCTACCATGCGCCCTGGTAAAACCATCTCCCCCACCCTCACATGCCTGCCGCCTTGGTGCTGCCGACCGTCTGGACCTTGCAGATGTTAGCCCTTCCGCATACAACTCCTCTTCCTCTACTTCCTCCACCTCCTCTTGTGCCACCACCTGACTCCGAATTCTGTTTAACATGTGCTCCAGCATGTAAATCACCGGAATAGTCATGCTGATAATGGCATCGTCAGCACTAAACATCTTCGTCGCCATTTCAAAACTGTGCAGAAGAGTGCATAGGTCCCTGAACTGAGACCACTCCTCCAGCGTGATTTGCCCCACCTCTGAATCTCGTTGGCCCAGGCTATACGTCAGAACGTATTGCACCAGGGCTTGTCGGTGCTGCCACAGTCGCTGCAACATGTGCAGAGTTGAATTCCACCGGGTAGGCACATCGCATTTTAGCCGGTGAAGTGGCAGGCCCAACGACTTCTGTAGAGATGTAAGTCGCTGAGCTGCGGGATGCGAACGGCGGAAGTGAGCACACAGCGACCGTGCCCTCTGCAGAAGGCCATCTAGTCTGGGATAGTGGGCTAAAAATTGCTGGACAACCAGGTTCAACACGTGAGCCATACAAGGCACGTGTGTGACATTGCCCCGGTGAAGGGCCGCACCCAGGTTTGCAGCATTGTCGCACACGGCCTTCCCTGGTTTCAGGTCCAGTGGAGACAACCATTCATGAAAGTGGTTCTCCAGAGCTGACCACAACTCCTCAGCTGTGTGACTCACATTTCCCAGACATTTCAATGTAAAAACCGCCTGATGACGTTGAGCCCTACTGCCAGCATAGTAAGGAGGTGTGCAGGATCCCTTCTGCGCAGTTAGAAAGCTTGTGGCATGACCAGACAGGCTTTGGGTGCAGGTGGAGGACCGAGAGGAGGTTGAGGAGGCAGAAGCAGTGGAGGAACTTTGACATAAAGAGGATTGACGCACAACTCGTGAGGACGGCAAGACTTGGACAGCAGCCCCTTGTCCTGCTGTCACCATAGTTACCCAGTGCCCAGCGACATGTAACACCCCTGTCCATGCCTACTCGTCCAAGTGTCTGTGGTGAAATGCACCCTGTCACACACAGAGTTTCTCAAAGAAGCTGTGATGTTGTGTGCGACATGCTGGTGGAGCGCAGGCACACCTTTCTTTGAGAAGTAGTGCCGACTGGGCATCTGGTACTGGGGCACTGCGACGGACATAAGGTCTCGAAAATCCTCTGTGTCCACCAGGCGGAAAGGCAGCATTTCTGTAGCCAAGAGCTTGCAGATGGTGAAATTCAACCTCTTAGCTTTCTCATGGCTAGGAGGAAATGGTCTTTTACTTGTCCACATCTGAGGGACCGAGGGCTGGCTATTGTGCTTAGACGGGGTTGATAAGGGTGTCCCCGGCAAACTGCCGGTCTGTGAGGAAGATGCAGGCGGACATGTTAGGTTGCCTTGATCCAAAGGTGGTGCTATCGATGTCGGACAGCGCTCAACACCAGCTGGTGTTACCACCTCCAAAGAAAATGATGACCTGCCAATCACGCTGGCTGTTGCGGGTAAAGAGGTGGCAGGTCTGCGCCCCAAAACAGGTGTGACTGCTGTCCCCCAGTCACAGAGGATGAAGAGGCCGCGAATGCACAAGATATGGCAGACGGTGGTTGGCCCGGCCGGCTAGGCCGCATTGTAGCACACTGAGCTTCCCACTGCAACTTATGCTTCATGTCCATGTGCCGGTTCATGCATGAAGTACTCAAACTATGTATTTTTTGGCCTCTACTTAGCTTTTGCTGACAAATGTTACAGATAACACGAGTTGGGTCATCTTTATCGATCTGAAAAAATGCCCAGGCTATGCAAGGCTTAGCACCCATGCGACCTGAAGAGCCACCACGACTTGTGGTGAGAGGCAGAGTTGTGTTTGAGGATGCAGTTGTTGAAGTGCTTCCAGTACTACGTCTCTGTCCAGGAAGGCGCAACCTGACCTCGTCGTCACTAGCATCTTCCTCCACCTCCTCTGCTGACCTCATCTCTTGGCTGACTGTGGGTTGACAGTAAGTGGGATCTCCAACCTCATCATCATCACCCTGTGCGTTATCACACCCGTCGTCCTCAGAGCCAACCTGTTCCTGCCCTGACAAAAAACTAAAGTTGTCGCTCCAATCAGGTATTTGAGTCTTATCATCGTCTTCCTCATTGTCTCCACCAACAGGAGTTACAGTTTGGGAATGAGGGTCTACATTATGGTCAGAACCTTCTGCGTCTGGTCCTGGATCCGACTCATAAAGATTCTAGGCATCAGTGCAGATCATTTCCTCGTCTGGATTCACAGAAGCGCTGGAGTCGACCTCTGATTCCCAGGCTATAGTATGAGTAAACAGCTCTGCAGACTCAACCATCTTTTCTACCTCATACTCAGACGGGCAGCTGGAGATTTGGGAGCTGTGAGGAAGCAAGTGCGATTGGGGTGACACCTTTGAGGACTGGAGTATTTGTGATGTTGAAGTTGATGTGGAGGAGAGCCCACTTAAAGGAGCACTTGATATCCGTTGAAGCACCTGCTGTTTTTGTGCCTCATCTGGAATTTGTAGCGATTGGCGTGGCCGTAAGAAAGGGATCTTATCACATTGTCCGCTAAAAGAAGTAGACATTTTAGTTTGGCTGGAAGATGGTCACGGACACAACCTTTTTTCCCCTTCCCAACACGCCTATTCCCCTTTCCACCAGCAGCAGGCATTTTTCCAATCATTTTGGTGGTTAACTAATTCACAACTCTGGAGTTGTTTGCACAAAAAAACAATGGATGGGAACCGAGCAGAGCTGAGTGGCCAAACTGTGGTATTAGGCCAAAACTATTGGCTGGGTTAGATGCAGAAAAAAATTTTATTCAATTTGCAACCTGATGGAGGTCTGTATAGTTGGACTAATACAACAAGTCCCACACACAGCTAGAAGCCCAATATTTTTTCAGAGGTAGATGCAGAAAAAAATATATTCAGTTTGCAACCTGATGGAGGTCTGTATAGATGGATTAATAGAACAAGTCCCACACACAGCTAGAAGCCCAATATTTTTTCAGAGGTAGATGCAGAAAAAAATTATATTCAGTTTGCAACCTTATGGAGGTCAGTATAGATGGACTAATAGAACAAGTCCCACACACAGCTAGAAGGCCAAATATTTTTTCAGAGGTAGATGCAGAAAAAAATTATATTCAGTTTGCAACCTTATGGAGGTCAGTATAGATGGACTAATAGAACAAGTCCCACACACAGCTAGAAGGCCAAATATTTTTTCAGAGGTAGATGCAGAAAAAAATTATATTCAGTTTGCAACCTTATGGAGGTCAGTATAGATGGACTAATAGAACAAGTCCCACACACAGCTAGAAGGCCAAATATTTTTTCAGAGGTAGATGCAGAAAAAAATTATATTCAGTTTGCAACCTTATGGAGGTCAGTATAGATGGACTAATAGAACAAGTCCCACACACAGCTAGAAGGCCAAATATTTTTTCAGAGGTAGATGCAGAAAAAAATTATATTCAGTTTGCAACCTTATGGAGGTCAGTATAGATGGACTAATAGAACAAGTCCCACACACAGCTAGAAGGCCAAATATTTTTTCAGAGGTAGATGCAGAAAAAAAATATATTCAGTTTGCAACCTGATGGAGGTCTGTATAGATGGATTAATAGAACAAGTCCCACACACAGCTAGAAGCCCAATATTTTTTCAGAGGTAGATGAAGAAAAAAATATATGCAGTTTGCAACCTGATGGAGGTCAGTATAGATGGACTAGTACAACAAGTCCCACACACAGCTAGAAGCCCAATATTTTTTCAGAGCTAGATGCAGAAAAAAATTATATTCAATTTGCAACCTGATGGAGGTCAGTATAGATGGACTAATAGAATGATGCTATGCCCAAAAGATTTTACTTCACTAGGTGCAGTAAAAAAATTGGTATTCTATACACAGGTGGTATATCTTGCAACACAGATAGGCTACTCCACTGACTAACACACTCTGCAATAGGCCAAAAAGGATTAGCTTTGCTAGATTCAGCCAAATGCTGTGAAAAAAACTTGCACAGCACTGGCACAGACCTGCCTGGCAAAAACTGATAGGAACTGATGTAACCTAGTCCTGAAAAGGACTCCAATTACAATTAGTCTTTACTCCCACAATCTATCTATTTAAGAGCACAGACCTGCCTGATAAAAGTCGTAGGAAATGCTGTAACCTAGTCCTTAAAAGGACTGCAATCACAACTATTCCCTACTCCCAAGCTATCTGTAGATTTGTGCGAAAATTGGCTTGAAATTAACAAGGTATAGCGCACACAGCAACAGCGGTGCCGTCTAACACGCAGCTGCAGCAGTGAGAAAATGGTGGTGACGGGGAAAATGGCTTGGTCTTATAGGGCAAGGACATGTGACATACACTGCCAATGACAAATGCCCTTGCTTGTGTGAAAAAAAGCACTTCGCTCCGTGTGTGCGCTGCTGATAGGCTGACAGATTGCACCTCCCCACTGCAAATGCGGGAAAGAGAAAAAAAAATGGAGATCTTCATTGTTCCTGCAGAGATCTATCCCCTGCCCCTCCCCCACCCCGCTGTACACTCAAACTGCGTATTAACATTAATTTTCATCATTACTGAGAAAAAATCCAGTTATGATTTTGGTGCACGAACAGTTATCGAACATAACCTCGAACAGCCGAATTTTTCTCAAATTGTTCGTGTTCGCCGAACGGCTCGAACACCGCCCAAAACAGCTCGAATTTGAGATTGGCGAACAGTTCGAGTAGAACAACGCTCATCTCTAGACACTAGATCCGCACTTCTTCAATCCTCCGAGCGGATGAAGAAGCATGCTGATAAGAGACATCTGGATCCACCTCAATTCCGTCCGGAAGATAAGGTTTGGCTCTCCTCCAAACATGTTCATCTCAAAATACCCTCCTATAAGTTGGGCCCTCGGTTCATCGGCCCATTTGAAGTCCTCAAACAAATCAACCCAGTAGCCTACAAGTTAAAACTCCCGGCTACCTTACGGATTCCCAACTCCTTCCACGTATCTCTCTTCAAACCAGTTGTGCTTAATTCTTTTTCCGACAATCCAGGTACCTCCCCAAGCTTCTATGAGGTAGAGAACATTCTGGCCACCAAGAGGGTAAGAGGAAAAACCTTTTTTCTGATGGATTAGAAGGGGTTTGGCCCAGAGGAGAGAACTTGGGAACCCAGGGAGAACATCTACGCCCCGCTTCTCCTTAAAAAATTTCTTGCTGGCCTGAAAAAGAGGGAGCGTAAAGGGGGGGGTACTGTAGCATCAGCGTCTCTGCCTCCTGCCCAGCAGAGACGGCGTCCCCCTTACCGCCGCAGTCCTGCTCCGGCATCTTCTGGCCTCCCTGTAGCTGCTGCTGGTGCACGCAGCTTCCCTGGCCCTGTGCTTAGGGCAAGTGCGCGCTCCGGCCGTCTTAAAGGGGCCACGCGCGGCATCCTAAAAATTTCCTGGCCGGAGGACTTCCCCTATAAAAGGCACCTCCTCCAATATGGAGGTGCCCGTGCAAGGTTGTAGCTTTGTGTGTGATACTCTGCTTCAGCCCTCAAGTCCCGCTGCTAGCCTGACTACAAGACCAGCCTGCCAGCCAGACTACAAGTCCAGCCCGCCAGCCAGACTACAAGTCCAGCCTGCCAGCCAGATTACAAGTCCAGCCCGCCATCCGGACTACTAGTCCAGTCCGTCTGCTTGTCTACTCTCCAGCCCGACAGTCTGCCTACTGCCAGTCTGCCATCTGTTTATGGGCTCTGCCCGCCTGCTTACCTGGAAGCACCTGCCCGTTACCTGCCGTGCCTGCCAGCCAGCCTACCTGGAGGCTCCTGCCTGTTACCTGCCGTGCCTGCCAGCCAGCCTACCTGGAGGCTCCTGCCTGTTACCTGCCGTGCCTGCCAGCTCGCTTACCTAGAAGCACCTGCCTGTTACCTGCCGTGCCTACCAGCCAGCCTACCTGGAGGTTCCTGCCTGTTACCTGCCGTGCCTGCCAGCCAGCCTACCTGGAGGCTCCTGCCTTTTACCTGCCGTGCCTGCCAGTCCGTCTGCCCAGATCACCCGTCAGCCTGCCTGCCGTGCTCATCTGCTGTACCAGTCAGTCCCTGCCTTCTGACCCGTGGGAGTCACCAGCTCTCATACAAAGTCGGTCACCAGAGTAGCACCTGTTCCCTCTGCTCGATCCCTCCCTGGTCATGGAGTCGATTGAGCCACCGTACGACCTTGGTTGGTCTGAGTTGATACCTAGTTACGTCCCTCTGGTCCCTCCTTGCACCGCAGCACAGAGATTCCACCACCCGGATTCGTAACACGAACGTGTTGAAGCTGGCACTCAACAACTGCTCTCTGCTGCTTAAAATCATTCTAGACATCTGCAATGTTGATTTCCAACGCGTAGTCACATTGCACACGAGTCAGTGATCTGGAAGCTGCAAATGCTGCTGTAGCCCTGCCAGGGAGGCGGAAGCTGTAGCTGACTTTCTGAAATGGGCACACACGTGGCATACTTTCACAAGCTGCTCTGGCAGATCCTTGTAGATTTTGAGAAACTTCAGAACCACTAAGTAGAGCACATGGGCCAGGCGTGGTACACGTGCGAGCTTGCTTAGCTTCAGAGCCGCCACCAGGTTCTCTGATACAGCTTTCAACAACTCTGCAATGGTGTGCGATTTGTTGCCTAAGCATAGAGTCCTGCTTATTGCTATTGGCACACATGAAGTTTAAGTAAATAATCTGGAATATGTCCTGAAAAAATGAATCAAGTGATGGAGATAGAGGCTGAAGAGGAGGAGGTGGTGCAGGAGCTGTAGAATGTAGGGGCAACCCTGATTGACCCAAGGTTCGCAATCCTCTGTGTTGGGAGAACGTGTTCCGTCCCAGGGTCCCGGCTTCCACAATATTAACCCAGTGGAATGTGTCAGTGAGATGAACCGTCCCTGGCCATATTCACTTGTCCACGTGTTTGTGGTTAGGCGGTCCTTCCCACTTAAGTGCACTGGGGAGGGCACGAGTAATGTACTGGGATGTTCTTGTGGAAGGCGGAGACGATAACGGGAGAAATAGTGGTGGCTGGGGACCGAGTATGGACACCCAGCTGCCTCCATGAGGTTTTGGATAGCTCCCGCCTCCACAAGCCTAAAAGGCAACATTTCAAGTGCAAGCAATGCAGAAATGTGGCAGTTTAGTATTGCGGCCTGTGGGTGGGTGGCTGGCTGCATACTTGCGCTTGCATTCCAAGTAACAGAAAACTAAGGAGATGGTGGGCTCTATCATCATCATGACCTCACCTTGGCACTATGAACTCTCTTGATGGAGAAGCCAGGGCCCACCAGAGGATTATCCTGTTCCCTGGTGGGCCCGTGCAACCCTGCCGAGAAGCAGCCCTGACTAAGAAAAGTGTGTGGGAAGGTTTAAGTACACTATGGCTGTTTTTTTTACTGTAAACTGGCTCCGTACCATCCCTGACCACATTCACTTGTCCACGTGTTTGTGGTTAGGCGGTCCTTCCCAGTAAGTGCACTGGGGCGGGCATGGGTAATGTTCTGGGACCCGCGCTTGTGGAAGGTGGAGATAATACTGGGAGAAATAGTGGCGGCTGGGGTCCGAGTATGAACATGAGGTTGTGCAAAGCTTCCGCCTCCATGAACCTAAAAGGCAACATTTCAAGTGAAAGCAGTCCAGAAATGTGGCAGTTTAGTATTGTGGCCTGTGGGTGGGTGGTTGGCTGCATACTTGCGCTTGCATTCCAAGGACTGTGGTAGGGACAACTGAACGCTGCGAAGGGACAAGGCCGTGGACGGTGATGTTTGCAAGTCTGCAACGACAGGTGCAGCGTGGAAGGCATCTTCGCATGCACCATGGACAGCTGATTGGCATGCACGCACAACAGCAGAAAAGGCAGTGGTGTCACCCGCAGACACTGTTTCTGGACCTTGGTGTTCGGCCCAGCTAGTTGGGTGCTTTGCTGTCATGTACCTGAGCATGCTGGTGGTGGTCAGGCTGGTAATTTTGGAGTTCTTGCTGATGCTGGCCTGGCAGATGTTGCAAATGGCCTTTTTGGGGTTTTCTGAACAGTCTTTAAAAAAGAACCAGACTTGGGAAGACCTAACAGTTGTACTGGTAACTTCCGTCATGTTGGTGTTCTGGGGAGCAGTTGCCTGCCTTGTGTCTGTGGCCACCACACTGCTTGTTCCTGCCTGTTATTGTGCTACGCCTCCCTCCCCCTGTGTGCTGCTGTCTTCACTCTACATGTCCCCTTGCCAGGTTGGGTCGTCCACGGCTTCGTCTTCCACTTCCGCACCCCGGTCCTCCTCCTGACTTTCTGTTCATTGTGTCTCATCATTATCCACCTCTTGTGATAGTAATTGCACTTTGCCACCGCCACCATCGGGTGAGAATGGCTGCTCAAATCGCTACATGCGATTTTCTGTTGCCCTACTCAAAGCTGGCCAGTCAAGAGGCCCGAATCTATCCATGGAACAGTGAACAGCTCTTGGGGTAACCCTGGACTCTAATCTCTCCTTCAAACAACATATCCAAGCTCTTTCCACTTCCGAGCGGACTGAGCGAGAGGCCAGAATCTGTAAATGGAAAGATGAACAAAACAGCTCTTCGGAGTGTCCAAGTGTGAGATCAGTTGTGTCAGGGAACTCGGAATGGTGGGAGGAAGGAGGATCAGGATGAGGAAGATGCCGACTCCAAGTAAAAAAAATGTCCTCACCGTCTCCCATCTCGACGACTGCAACCTCCTGCTCTGTGGCCTCCCTTCTACCACTCTTTCATTCTTCCAATCTATCCTAAACTCTGTTGTCCGACTAATCCACCTGTCCCCTCGCTATTCCCTGGCCTCTCCTCTCTGTCAGTCCCTTCACTGGCTCCCCATTACCCAGAGACTTCAGTTCAAAACCCTAACCTTGGCATGCAAAGCTATCCACAACCTGTCTCCTCCATACATCTGTGACCTAGTCTCCCGATACTTACCTGCACGCAATCTCCGATCCTCACAAGATCTCCTTCTCTACTCCCCTCTTATGTCCTCTTCCCACAATTGCATACAAGATTTCTTCCGTGCCTTCTCTGGAACTCT